>NC_058081.1:245985628-248385628 GCF_014858855.1 Bufo gargarizans | reverse complement strand
GATTGTCTTAGGGGCTAATTTTTTGCAGGATGAGTTGACTGTTAGATTGGCACTATTTTAATCGCTTGGTGTTGCACTTTTAGTGATGTAAGGTGACAAACAAATGGTTTATTTAGTACAGTTTTATTTATTATTTTTATGGTGTTCTACTAAGGGGTTATGTCATGTGAAAGGTTTATAGAGTCGGTCGATACGGACGCAGCGATACCTAATGTCTCCTTTTAGTTTTTTTTCCCTATTTAAAAAAATATATATTTACTTTATTTGGGGAAAATTACATTTGTTTTTTTTACTTAAAACCTTTAATTTTTTGGGGAGAAAACTTTATTTTTTAAACTTTTATTTCACTTTATTATCTTTATTATTTGTCCCAGGGGGCTGGATCTCACCGGCTCTATCCCAGAAGGCAGCCCCAAAGCCTAAGGAAAGCATCACGCTGCCTTCCCTGCTATCGGGTCCCCATCACAGCTGCACAGGGACCCGATAGCAGCTCCGGTCCCCACCCGACATCGCAAGTGCCGCGGTCAGCGCTGACCACGGCACATCAAGGGTTAATGCGCCGGCATTGGTGATTTCACCGATGCCGGCGCATGCAGCAGAGGTCCGGCTATCAGTGACTGCCAGACCCCTGCCGCTGATCAGGTGGGCGCAGCTCCTGCACCCCCCTGATCGCCATGAAGTACATGTACATGAAGTACATGTCTTTAAGTCCCGGACAGAAATGACGTACATGTACGTCATGGGTCCTTAAGGGGTTAATAGTATGGGTGTTTTTGCATGCGACAATGCCCATAATTGTATTCTTTTTTTTTTTGTTCATTTTTGGTGAAAACATTGGGGTGATTTTACGATTTAAGTTTTTTAAATATTTTATTTTTATTTATTTTTTAAACTTCTTTTTTTTTTTACTTTATTTATTACTTTTCATCAGATTGCAACTTATAAAGAATAATGGAAATTGCTCTATTATTCTCTATAGAAATCACTATATCACAGTTTAGTGCTGCCACCTAGTGGCCTGAACTGAGATATACTAACAATGAGCCTGGAAGCCTAGTACAGGCTGCGGCTCATTTTTAGAACAGGGTGCATTCCCCGATCACCGCTGGGGGAAGGCGCGTCTGAGCAGGAAGCCCATGCTTCTGTTTTTTACCACTTTCAGATGCCGTGGTGACATTTGACAAATGCCACAAGGGGGCCCACTGAGATTTATCGCCCAAGTGCTCACATGAACCTGGAGCCGGCCCTGGCCCGAGCATCTAATATGTCAATGAAGTAAGATATATATAGATAGTGTTTGTTTAATGGATGCAGATTTTCCGTTTTCAAGGATACATATATGATTTTTACCTTTACAGTTCCTTTTTTTGTTTCACATTTTTAGTTTGATTTGGTTTTTGATTATTTTTTAATTAATTGTAGAGTCAAATATACCTGAGAAGAGTCATAGTTATCCATAATCTCCTGCACTCTCACCAATCTGCTGATGATTGGCAATTCTCTCCTAGAAAGAAAGGGGGACAACTAGGTAGGAGACTGTCAGTCATCAGCAGGTGGCCAGAGAGAGGAGGAATTTATGAATAACTAGGACTCTTCTCAGGTGGCCGTGACTCTTTTCCAGGCCCTGTCTGCAATGATTGTAATGTTGGTTCTCGGCAACCACTTACTTTTAAAGGGCTTCTGTCACCCCACTAAACCGTTTTTTTTTTGTTTACTTATAATCCCTACACTGCGATTTGTGCCTACATAATCTAATTAATCATTTTGGTCCAGTAGATTTTGTTTAAAACGTGCTTTTAAAATATGCAAATTACCTTGCTACCAGCAAGTAGGGCGGCTACTTGCTGGTAGCAGCCGCATCCTCCGATCCTAAAGACGCCCCTGCCGTTGATTGACAGGGCCAGGGAACGGGATCGTCCTCTGCTGGCCCTGTCTGCTATCAAGAGCTCACGCCTGCGCCGTAACGGTATTAAGTCGGCGCAGGCGCACTGAGAGGCGGCCGCTCGCTCGGCCGCTCTATCCTCAATGTGCCTGCGCCGATACGTCACATCTACACCCGGCGCAGGCGCATTGAGGATGGAGCGGCCGCCTCTCAGTACGCCTGCGCCGATTGAAGACAGGTACGGCGCAGGCGCGAGATTTGGAATTCAAACAGGGCCAGCAGAGAACGATCCCGTTCCCTGGCCCTGTCAATCAACATGAGGAGGGGGCGTCTTTAGGATCGGAGGATGTGGCTGCTACCAGCAAGTAGCCGCCCTACTTGCTGGTAGCAAGGTAATTTGCATATTTTAAAAGCACGTTTTAAACAAAATCTACAGGACCAAAATGATTAATTAGAAAAAAAAAAACGGTTTAGTGGGGTGACAGAAGCCTTTTAACTTTTAAATGACAAGTGGTACACAGCCATTATACAGCCCCCAAAGTAGCCTATGGGGCCTTACTGTACCCAAGGGAGTAACTAGGTGCAAAATTTGGAAACAACCCAAGCAACTTCCCCAAAACCTCTCCTCCCGCAGCGAATCCTGCACCGTTCAGGAGGAGTAGTCAACAGTTTACTAATCAATGACTGATGAAAGCGCCTCCTCAGGCCCTTCCCCCTTCATTAATGCCCATCCTCTCCATCTACGTACAGCAGCTTCCTGATAGTCCTCTTCTCTCTGAGGGCTTGGGTCCCTGTAGTTTATAATATTCTGTACTTACTGTAACCTAATCATCTCTCCACGTACTGATCTTCCACTTATACACAGCAGCAAAATTGAACAGGCAGTGCTGCATTGTAAACCATGAGGGAGATGCAGAACAGCAGACCAAGTTTATATGGAGACAGGAGCTCCTCTACGCAATTCAACTAAGCTGCAGTCACTGATCATATATTAGTGCCCTTACAGAGCTAAGCTGCAGTGTAAAGCATGACACACAATGTGTCTCTACATCAGTGCATGAAGCTGACACAAAGACACTTACTGTACCTGAGCGCACAGAGAAGGGCATGGCGGCAACTGAGAGGGTGAAGATTCTGGTTCATCGGCAAAGCTAAGAGAGGTAGAACTCTGGAGGTTCAGCACTGGAAATGAGGGGTTCACTTCATACCCAAAACACATATTACTTAAAGCACCTAAAGTCATAGTTTCCGCAGAAGTCACTCTCATCATCCTCTACACTGTCACTTGCAAGATGCTTGCCAAGGAATGAAATCCCGACTCCTGTGGCACAGGACACTAAAGTTTCTCTGTGGGGCACTAGGCAAGCCAATCAGTAGCACTTTCTGCAAGCAGCAGGGACTCCAACGGGTGCAGCACTAGCCACTGATGGCTATTATTATAGAAACGATCAGAGCTGAGATGACTTCTAGGTATACAGGATAGCGACCAGTGTCCTCTTTTCCCCAGGACCTACCTTCTCAAAGTTGCTGCAGGGACCCCCATATTCAATCATCTGGTAGCATCTTGCTGCTGTGTGAGCAGGTAATATTTGAATGTATCCAAATGGTGGGCCCCTTCTCTGTGCTCTCAGGTACAGTAAGTGTCTTTGTGTCAGCGTCATGCACTGATGTAGAGACACATTGTTTGTCGTGCTTTACACTGCAGCTTAGCTCTGTAAGGGCATTAATATATGATCAGTGACTGCAGCTTAGCTGCATTGTGTATAGGAGCTCCTGTCTCCATATAAACTTGGTCTGCTGTTCTGGTGCATACCTCCCAAATTTTTGGACTGTCAAAGAGGGACACTTATGGTTTATTGTATAAAAGTCAATTTTCCTGTATATTTATATGCTTTAATAGTTTTCTTTGCTCACAATAGTGCAAAAATTATCTGAATATAGAAATTTCTAAAATCCAAATTGCATCAAATAAGGAACCAGAGGAACACTTTCTTGATCAATATTGTAAGTGTAACAATGCAAATCTATACCTCAGATCAAAAAGAGGGACATTTAAGGAGAAAAGAGGGACAGAGGGACTTAGTTCCAAAATAGGGACTGTCCCTCCAAAAGAGGGAGATCTGCTGGTGGGTCCTAGTCACCCCAGTCCGACACTACTCATGAAATGCACAGGATTTGTGGCAACATTTGGAGGATATTGCAGGATGGCGCTGTTGGAAATTAACGGCCAGGAGCCAGGGGCGGATTAAGTGCATGATAGGCCCGGGGCTGTCTATCCAACTTGGGCCCCTCCCTCCATTCTAGTTTAGTTTTTTTTGTATGAAGAGGCTGCGGTGTTTCATGAGCGCCACAGTCTCTTCCTAGGCCATATGACATCTTCAGACAAAAAAAATAATTATAATAAAAAAGACATGGAGGAGAATACAGCACCACATACCTCTTACATCCAGTGAAATCTCCTGTCATGCAGACCTTCTCTTTCCTCTTCTCCTCCATTTGACCCAGACCACCATGGCAAATTCTTTCAGCCACATCTCGTCTCTACAGTTTGTAACACAGACACGTTAGATTTCTCAATTTTTCATCAACCTCCTCATCCTGGTGTCCCCACAGTGTCATCCTGCTGCCACTCCCAATACTGTGCCCGTTTTGCCCCCCAATGCCCCAGGTACTATACTGCTGAAAAAATAGTGACCCTAATAGACATAATTGGAGTCATTTATCGAACTGGTATAAAGTAGAACTGGATTTCCAAAAGAGCTGTCAAATATGAAAGGTGGAATCTGATTGGCTGCTATGGGCAACTAAGCCAATTCTACTTCACACCAGTTTGACACATTACCCCAAATATTCCTATAGTGTCCACAGCAGCTTTAATGTCCCCTAGAGTGCCCCCAGTAATAACACCCTATATTGTGCTCCAGGCAATAATCCCTGTATAGTGTCCCCAGAAATAATAGAATTTCCCCTACAGTGCCTTCCCAATAGCAACACCCCCATATAGTAATTTCCACCACACTGCCCCCACATAGTAATTTTCCAACACACTGCCCCCACATAGCAATTTTCCCACACTGCCCCCACACAATAGTTTTCCACACACTTCCCTACATAGCAATTTCCCCCACAATGCCCCAACATAGTAATTTGTCCCCACATAGCAATTTCCCCACACTGTCCCCACATAGAAATTACCCCACACTGCCCCCACATAGCAATTTCCCCCACACTGCCCCCACATAGCAATTTCCCCCACACTGCCCCCACATAGTAATTTGCCCCCACACTGCCCCATATAGTAATTTGCCCCCACATAGTAGTCCCTCCCATAACAATTTTCTTCCACACTGACCCACATAGTAATTTGCCCCCACACTGTCCCATATAGTAATTTGCCCCACATAGTAGTCTCTCCCATAATAATTTGTCCCCACATAGTAATTTGCCCCCACATAGTAGTCCCTCCTATAATAATTTGCCCCCACAGAGCCCCATATAGTAATTTGCCCCCACATAGTAGTCCCTCCCATAATAATTTGCCACCACACTGCCCCCACATAGTAATTTGCCCCCACACTGCCCCATATAGTAATTTGCCCCCACATAGTAGTCCCTCCCATAATAATTTGCCCACACATAGTAATTTGCCCCCACATATTAGTCCCTCCCATAATAATTTGGCCCCACACAGCCCCCACATTCCCCCCCATGTACTCAATGTCTCTTCCCTAATATGTCCTCCTGTGTGTGTCCCCCCACCACATGTCCCCCAAAGTAGACACATGAAAAAAAAAAATGAAAAAAAAGCTAAATACTCACCTATGTCCAGAGCCAGGCGCTTGCTCGCAGAGGAAGGCAGGATGAGGCAGTTGTGCACACGTCACAGTGCTGCGTCCCGGCACAGGCGTGCGATGACGTCATCACGCGTGCGCCGGGATTTCACTACTAGGCCTGAAGCCTATGGCGGTGATCGGCGACTGGACAGGGAACTATGCACTCCCGTGTCCCGCAGCAGTATGTGGGCGTTCGGGTCGGTGTTGGGCCCCCCAGCGGTGCTGGGCCTGGGGCTGCCGACCCGAACGTCCCTATTGTAATCTGCCACTGCCAGGAGCCAATGTTATAGTCTTGATGAAGCTGAACAGTTAATTTCCATAGCAGGCGGGAAACTTCAACAGGGGATTACACAGTTACATCAACGTGTATACAAAAAATACCATGGGATAGCAGTTAGGACAACTACTACTGAGGGTACTGGCATTTTATAGGGATAACTGCTTGTGAAAGGTTCTCTTTAAGATCAATTCTATTACATCTATATTAAGAAGAAGTCTGATTTTGCGTGATTTAAAGTTCTTCGCAATATGAGTAGTTTTAGCTTTAAAGGGGCTTTCTGGGACTTCCTAACCCCACAATCATTCTGTCTGAACCTGGCAAAAAAAAACTTTGTAATGTACTCACCATTCATGTGAGTCATGTGACTTGCCGCTTCGGGAAATCTTGACTTCTTCCAGTGTTATGTCCATGTTGTTAACCCTGAGGTTTTCTGTCCCTGGAATAGAGGGGCACACCATTCTTGGGACCAGTGCAGTGTACGGGGCTGTAATCTCGGGGAAGGCATCCTCCCTCATCTATACAGAGAGTACACCCACTGCATCAGCACATGCACCAATCGATGAGAGAGGAAATTCTGTCCAGAGGATTACAGATCCGTCCACTACGCCCTTCCTATGCTGGTCCCAGAAATGACGTGTGCATCCATTCCAGGGACAGGAAACCTCAGGAGTATGAAGATGGACATCATGTCAGAAAAAGTCAAGATTTTCAGAAGAGACAGGTGACTGGTTCTGCAAGCGGCAGATCCACAGCACTTTGAAATGGTAAGCACATCACATTTTTTTACAGGTTCACACAGATGAGCAGGAAGTTAGGTCTTTTGTAAAAAAAAACTAAATTACAACACATAGCTCTCAGTTGCCAGCTAGGAGAGACCAACACTGTTGATGAAAACTCCACTTTACAAACTCCACTAAAATATAAAATAAAGTATAAGACAAGCAAGCAAACACATTTCCCAGGGAACACTGAAGTACTTAAGGTTCAATAATTAACTAGTAGTCAATGACCCTGCATAAACTAAAATGCATGAGCTTTGCTTCTACTGTGTAGCCAAAGATACTGTATATAAAGACACCCATATGTGTAGTACAATTTGTGTTCTGCTAAGGATAATGTGATTTAAAAGTGTGATATCTAGTAGTAGTAGGTCTTCTTATTGGAAAAGCACAAGGCCCTTTGTCTGACCAAACTGCAGAGTAACTAAATGTAGCATTTGATTTTAAATTCAACCAACTGATCTAAATACTTTGATGGTGTACAGTGGTGGTCTCTAACTTGTGGCTCTCGAGCTGTCACAAAACCAAGGCTAGCAAACACATTAGATAGCTGTCAGCCAATAGCTATCTCTTCCAACCCACATGTGCAATGAGCCGGACTGTGGGTGCAGTTACACGGACACCAATTATGCAGTGGGTCAGGATATGTGTATAATAGTCTATGGTTTTTGTTCGTGACGCCAATTGCGGCATGCGCAGGGTACTGTCTCAGGGCCCATTAAGGTGTTGCAACTCACGTACCAGGTTAGGAATGCCAGAGTGGTGTAATGTCTCTGTTTGGTAATAGTAATAGTGTCAACGGTGTCTCCTACCTTGGTACGGCTGGACTCCTGGATTCTGGCTCACTTGCAATAAATGAGTGTGTTGCTAGTAGGAGTAATTGAGGAACTTGGTAGCAATGAATGAGATCCAGACTTGCAATATAATTCAAACTGGTCTTTACTGGATGCAGCATTAATCCACACGAGATACAGCAATAGTCCTTGGTCCCAGCAAGTATTGGGAATGTATGGCAGGAATCTGTGTTCTGCTTCTATCATATGCCTGGATAATATGGCAGGAATTACTATCTTCGGCTCTGTCTTTTGCTGTGTATGGGACTGACTAGCTGAGGAGGAATTTGGCTTCTCCTGGTCTCTGGACGGTACTCACAGTTATGTTCACAGGGAATGGCTTTTCCTGGAGTTCTGGAGGTGGCTGCTTGCTTTCTACCAGCTGAGGCTGAAGGCTCAGGCTGGGAATGTTTATCTTTTGTCTCAGCCGAGACAAGATTCTGGCTTGGAATCCCTAGAACTGGGAGCTCCTACACACGCAGCCTTCCCCATGCAGGGAGAGCTGAAACACACTGGATCTAACTTCCTTTCCTCCCCATGAGGCAGGACATGGGCGAGCCCACTCTGCTCAAAGAGGGGGGAGCTAAACTGGAATGTACTATTCCAGCTTAGATATGCTAAACTGTTACTAAGGCCCTGCTAAACATTGCTGCCACCTTCTGGTGTACATGGAAATTACAGCAAATACATTTAACAAGGGTTTCAATGCACATTTGTGAGGATGTGATGTTAAATTACACAGGATGACAATGCAGATACACTTAACAGGTTGTAGCGGGGTAAAAGAGTTTAGTAACATAACTCTGGGATGTTACACATGTACACATGCAAGCTCGTCTCAGTTGATCGTGCATGTGTTCTGAATGGTTCAAGTATAGCATCTATTTTTATCAAGTATATTATCTGTTCTTATCAACAGCTCTAGCCCCTCAAGTACCCCCTGCACTCGACTTTTTGGCATTGGTGACTAGTTCATCTTAAGCCTACAGCTGCTATTGGGTGTGGGGCTACTCCCTTGGGAACTAGAGAGTTCTCGTCCCCAGCGGCCTCTCGACTTGCTGCTCGAAGGTCCTGGTGTACGATGATAGACAGCGGTCTCTTGGATCTTAAAGGCTGAAGATCAACGTCGGAAGTTCTTCATTGGCCCAGCGTTCAACAAGGAAAATCTTTGAGAAGAAGAATCGCTGACTAACTCCGATGCCAAGGATGGCCCGCTCTTGAGGGACTTTGGCAAAGAAGACTCGATGAATCAGCCAGACCGGACTCCCTGTTTTCTTGATTTCATGGGCAACTGCCCTATGTACTAGTGATTCCAGCATTCTATTACCAGAATTGTAGCACACGTGAATATTTTTTTTAACTATAGATAGTGACATAAAAAAAACTCACTAAAAATTCTAAAAATAAAATAAATAAAAATGTGTTTTAAAAGTAGATCATTTTCTGATGATTCGTTGCCTTTCATGAATGAAATACATGTTATGTGGAATCTTTCTTACAAATCTATAATTCAGTCTCCCCAGATCCTCCTGCTCTATAACATACTGCCTGCAGATTGCACTGTGTTTCATGGTGACAAGTTCAGGTGTTATTCTTCCGTTATCCTGTACGAACCACAGGGTTCTGTTTTTCGTGGCCCACCCTGCAGAAGCCTTTCTCATCTCCTACCATAAAGTTTTTTCATGAATTCAAAATGTCAAAGGGAAGCAACTTTTTGAAGAAACATGCCAATATGCTTTGCATGCTGAAGGCTACACCATTCATCAGACTGCCAAGTAACTGGATGTTTTATACAAAGGTGTCCATTATTTATTTCTTTCAAAAAAAAATTTATTAGCCAAAGTTCAAAACATTACAGATATGTCTAGTACACATTGTTTCAAAACTTAGAGCCACATGCTGGCATTACAATAATTTCCTTCCAGAACATTATACCAGGCATATCCATATATCCATTCACATTTAAGTAGACAGGTGAGAATAACATTTTATTGCCAAGTAACTATAAAAAGAGGGTTGGGGATGGAGGGGGGGGGGGGGGGGTCTTCCCTCCACTACTCTTGACTAGCACTTGTTAGTTGTTAATAAACTCAGATTCAGCTAGGTCTCAACCATTTAGGTATCTCACTTCCCCAGTCAATGACTACACTTAATTTCAGGTAATTTCACTAGCTTATTCCTTCGCCCACGCCAATCTTTTCTCCCTGATGCTTCGCGTCTAGTTGTGTGGTTTCTCTTTAGCATTAATCACAGAGTATATTTTCGCCTGTAAGCCCTCCAGGGATCCCATAGCTTTAGGAATTTTCCATGGTTCCTATCTTCCCAACTTGCTAATTCCTCTAGGCCAGGGATGGCCAACCTGTGGCTCTCCAGCTGTTGCAAAACTACAACTCCCAGCATGCCCAGACTGCCTACAGGTATCAGCCTACAGCAAAGCATGGTGGGAGTTGTAGTTTTACAACAGCTGGAGAGCCACAGGTTGGCCAGCCCTGCTCTAGGCGATATAACCGGTCGACTTTGTCCCTCCATTGTTCTACTGTTGGTGGATCTTTACTAAGCCACTTTAATGGGATTAAGAGTCTTGCTGCTTGAACCAGGTGAGTAACCAGATCTTTTTTTATTTGGGCTCCAAGTTGGAGTAAGCAGCCTCATAAGAGAACCATTTCAGGGGTCAAAGTGATTGGCTGTGTTAGTATCTTGTTAATTGCACGCGTGACTTCTGTTCAGAAGTTTAGGGCAGTGACAAAATATGTGGCTCAGAGAACCCACTTCATTGTCGCACTTGTTTGATGCTTGCAAGCCTCTTACGTGTTGTAATTTTGGGGTTCTATACCAGTGTCACATAACTTTGTTTGAGTGTTCTTGTACGCTAATGCACCTGGAGAACCCATGTGAATGTGCATGTATGCGCAATATGTCTGTCTCTGAGAATTTCCTACCAAGCTCCTCAGCCCACAGGCCAATGTACTGAGGTGTCACTTTGTTCCTAGGAGATAGCAGATAGGTATATAATTGTGAGATTAGCTTACTCGGAGTTTTTTCCTTATCCATTAGTTTTTCAAACATCGTCTTCTCTTTATTAGCCTGTGTGAGGTTGCATAGTGACTTGCTAATTGAGTGTATTTCATTTACCGCCAAGAAGCTGCTGCTCTGTGTGGCTGGGAGTTCTTGTTGAATATCACTTCTAATAAACTCTTCTATTATCCTAAGAAGCTCCATATTGGAGCAATATCTGTTGTTCCCTGTCTGACTGAAAAGGGGGCAAGATCCGCTGGCATATTCACAGATGGGTTATTCCCTGTTTGTTATTCTTATTACCGATGCTCTCCCTCTTAGTAAAGGGTTGTCCCCTAAGAATGCAGTGTTTAAGCATCACAGTCCAGCTCTCTGTTCTGGATTTAGGTAGCTTTGTTCTATTTAATTGCCCAATACTTTATATCTTGGGGTTTTGATCTGAAGCCAGCGTTTTAAGTGGATTGCTTTATAATAGGCATTGGCACCTGGGTGTCACCGCCAGATCTCTGAGAAGCTCTGACAGACGTTCTTCAGTACCTCTTTCTTGAGGTTCTTTTGTTTTGGTTTCGTTTTGTCATCTTGTTTCCCTCTCTCAGCTGTCATCTAGTTGCACTGATTGCATCCCTTTATATCCCCTCCCATACTGCATCACTTTGCGGTTTATACAACTTCCTGGATTCTGCTCACTGCTAGATGGTGCAACTGCTGGTTCCTCAGTTAAGTCTGTTCCTTTATTTGTGTTTTCCTGTTGGCTTGATCCTAGGTGACCCTGACTCCCTCCGTATTAAGTGTAGGGAGCCGGTGGTCGTGTCCCCTCACTATTATAGGGTTTTCAGGTGTCACACAGTCTAGATACGAGGGCATGCAATTATCTATCATAAAGATCTTAGCATGGGCTGAGCAGTCAGGGAGAGCTCTAGGGATTATATAGGGCTCACCCTTATGTTCCTTAGTTTGGGATCAAGTCAGTCGGATCTTTATTTGTGTCTTCTAGTTTTCTGCAACACCATCCGTGACACTGGAAGGCCGATTCCTCCTTGCTCCTTTCTCAGGTAGCATTTGTAAAGTATACATCAGCTTGGGCATAATGTAGATTGTTAGCAAGCTTTTTCGGCCTAGCCAGGATATACAGTACAGACCAAAAGTTTGGACACACCTTCTCATTCAAAGAGTTTTCTTTATTTTCATGACTATGTAAATTGTAGATTCACACTGAAGGCATCAAAACTATGAATTAACACATGTGGAATTATATACATAACAAAAAAGTGTGAAACAACTGAAAATATGTCATATCCTAGGTTCTTCAAAGTAGCCACCTTTTGCTTTGATTACTGCTTTGCACACTCTTGGCATTCTCTTGATGAGCTTCAAGAGGTAGTCACCTGAAATGGTCTTCCAACAGTCTTGAATGAGTTCCCAGAGATGCTTAGCACTTGTTGGCCCTTTTGCCTTCACTCTGCGGTCCAGCTCACTCCAAACCATCTCAATTGGGTTCAGGTCCGGTGACTGTGGAGGCCAGGTCATCTGGTGCAGCACCCCATCACTCTCCTTCATGGTCAAATAGCCCTTAGACAGCCTGGAGGTGTGTTTGGGGTCATTGTCCTGTTGAAAAATAAATGATGGTCCAACTAAACGCAAACCAGATGGAATAGCATGCCGCTGCAAGATGCTGTGGTAGCCATGCTGGTTCAGTATGCCTTCAATTTTGAATAAATCCCCAACAGTGTCACCAGCAAAGAACCTCCACACCATCACACCTCCTCCTCCATGCTTCACGGTGGGAACCAGGCATGTAGAGTCCATCCGTTCACCTTTTCTGCGTCGCACAAAGACACGGTCCAAAGATCTCAAATTTGGACTCATCAGACCAAAGGACAGATTTCCACTGGTCTAATGTCCATTCCTTGTGTTCTTTAGCCCAAACAAGTCTCTTCTGCTTGTTGCCTGTCCTTAGCAATGGTTTCCTAGCCGATATTCTACCTTGAAGGCCTGATTCACACAGTCTCCTCTTGACAGTTGTTCTAGAGATGTGTCTGCTGCTAGAACTCTGTGTGGCATTGACCTGGTCTCTAATCTGAGCTGCTGTTAACCTGCAATTTCTGAGGCTGGTGACTCGGATGAACTTATCCTCCACAGCAGAGGTGACTCTTGGTATTCCTTTCCTGGGGCGATCTGCATGTGAGCCAGTTTCTCTGTAGCGCTTGATGGTTTTTGTGACTGCACTTGGGGACACTTTCAAAGTTTTCCCAATTTTTCGCACTGACTGACCTTCATTTCTTAAAGCAATGATGGCCACTAGTTTTTCTTTACTTAGCTGCTTTTTTCTTGCCATAATATAAATTCTAACAGTCTATTCAGTAGAACTATCAGCTGTGTATCCACCTGACTTTTCCACAATGCAACTGATGGTCCCAACCCCATTTATAAGGCAAGAAATCCCACTTATTAAACCTGACAGGGCACACCTGTGAAGTGAAAAGCATTTCAAGTGACTACCTCTTGAAGCTCATCAAGAGAATGCCAGAAGTTTGCAAAGCAGTAATCAAAGCAAAAGGTGGCTACTTTGAAGAACCTAGAATATGACATATTTTCAGTTGTTTCACACTTTTTTGTTATGTATATAATTCCATGTGTGTTAATTCATAGTTTTGATGCCTTCAGTGTGAATCTACAATTTTCATAGTCATGAAAATAAAGAAAACTTTTTGAATGAGAAGGTGTGTCCAAACTTTTGGTCTGTACTGTATAAGGTATAATTAGGGACTTGAGTTGATCCTTGATCTCTTTAAGCAATGGGATATAGTTTAGTTGGTATAGTTTCCCTAGTTGTGAAGCGACTTTGATCCTTAGGTAGGTGATATGTGATTGTTGCCAAGCAAATGGGGTCAATGTTTTTAGGGCTGATACTGTCGCTCTAGAGGCTGAAATGTTCATAGCCTCAGTCTTGGTATAGTTTGCTTTAAAGTTGGATAGTTTACCATATTGGTCAAACAGCTCGAGCAGACGCGGGAAGGCCTCCAGAGGGTTTGTGACCATGACCAGGAGATCATCAGCAAAGGCAATATTTGTATATCTGGTTTTCCCTTCTTTTGCTGTAACCCCTCGTATTTTCGTGTGTTATCTAATGGCCTGAAGAAGGGTTTCCACCACTAGCACATATAAGGTGGGGGACAGAGGGCACCCCTGCCTTGTCCCATTTTTTATGGGGAACGGATCTGATAATATTCCATTGACTCCAACCAGGAAATCATGTCCCTTTTTATAGTGATCCGAGTGCCAAAGTTAAAAAATTTTTGGGATACCGAATTTCGATCATGCCTTCTGCATAAATTCCCAACTGACCCTATCGAAGGCCTTCTCCACGTCAACCCCCAACAAGACCAAAGGCTGTTTCGTTCGCTGGACCATTTGGATAATTGTAAGTAATCTGCAGGAGTTGTGGTTTCCCTCCCTACCTGGGACAAACCCCGCTTGTTCAGGGTGTATTAATTTAGGCATATATGTCTTCAACCTTAAGGCCAGTAGTTTCGCCCATATCTTAACATCTACATTAAGAAGCGAGATAGGCCTATAACTCCTGCACACTTTGGGGTCTTTGCCCTCTTTTGGTAGAATAGTTACTGTTGCTTCTAGAGATTGTTTGTTTGTGAAGGGGGAATCTGACATAAGTGCCCTGCACAAGTTAGTGATTTGTGGTAGTAGGTCTGACATTAATTTTCTGTAATATCCCACCGGGAAACCATCCGGACCAGGACTCTTCCCTAACGGCATAGTGTTGACTACTTTCTTAACCTCTTATTCTGTAATTAGCTTAAGCAGGGACTCGGTCTCTTCCCTAGACAGGTGAGGCAAATGTAGTTTGCCCAAGAATTTGTCTATCTCCGATTGCAAGTCCTGTCCCAGAAGCTCCCCCGGTTTTTCCAACCCATATAAGTCCTGGTAAAACTCTTTAAACACTTTTGCTATGTCTCTTGTTTTTGTGACCACTTCACCCTTCTTTGAGTTGATTGAGGCTATGAATGTGGAGTCCCTTCTTTATTTTATGAGCTTGGTCATGAGTTTAGTTCCCTTATCCCCATGAGCATACAAGCGATATTTGGAGTACTGATAAGCTTTCGCATTACATACTTTAAGGTGATCCTTCAGTTCCCTTCTCAACCACACTAGCACCTGGTGTGCTTGATTAGCTTTAGATCTTTGATTCTATAGTTGATATTTGGGAAAGTAATGAGTTGAATGTTTTTTGTGTATCTTTTTTGATTTTGCTTCTAAGGGCTATAAGCTCTCCTCTCATTACTACCTTATGGGTTTCCCAAACTGTTATCTCTGATGTATCTTCTGGTTTGTTTTCTTTGAAGAAAAGCTGTAGCTTATGTTGAAAGGAGCCAAAGTCTTTTATGAATGCAGCCCAGAGTGGCCTGCGAATGCACTGAGGAACCACATGACGTGTCTAGTATAGGTGACAACGCAACATTCAGGTCTCCTCCAATTAGTTTGATACCTTCTGTGAATATATCCAGGCTCCTCAGGGTATTTTTTAACCATCTCTGTTGTCCCTTGTTTGGGCCATATAAGCTAGCTAGTGTCACTATGTCACCACCAATTTTTCCTGTTACAAATATATAGCGACTTTCTGGGTCGGTCTGTGTGAGTATATGTACAAAGGGCACATGCCTGGCGATCGCCACCCCCACACCACGCGCCGTTTTTGCGTAAGAACTATGGTAAAAAGAACCACATTATGCCTTGGGCAGGGGTGTAACATATCCCACTTTGAAATGAGGTGTGCTTTATTTATTGAACTAGAAGTGTAAACTGAATCTACCCAGGATAGAAAAGCAAAGAGAGGCCAGATGCATAACTGCAGAAGAGAATTGGTACATCCGAGTCTTCAGCTTGATAAAAAGAAAGAGGTCCTGCTTTGAGGGATTCTTTAAATACTGTACACTAAATATCAGTGTCATGTACATAGTACATGGACTGGCCAAAAACATATATGAAACTGATTTAAAAAAATCTAAGGCGAAAAGGAACATGGCCCTTTAAAGGTAAGTAAATAGGCCGTGGCCCGTATAGTGTCCCACAAACAGTGGGTCCACAATATGCGGGCACTGGCCGTGTGCTCAACACATCAGAGCTGCGGTGCAGAACGGAGGCTCACTTTTTTGCGGTGTTGAATGGGTCTGGATCCATTGCTGCAGCTGCAGGGATGATGCCTATGCATTGGAGACCGCAAATTGCAGTTCCCAATGCACGTAACGGCCAAACAATAGCCGTGTGCAAGAGGCCTTAGCCTGGGATACACAAAGACCATTTGTAGTGCAACTGATTAATTGTAACACCTGTGATCGGCAGGGACCCCAGCATTCGAATCCTCAATGATCAGATACGCATCTCCTATCCTGTGGACAGAGTATAAGGGGATCATTTATTATCCAGAAAAAATGCCTATATTAGGTGTATTTCTGGCGCAGATTGTGGCGCACCGGTTAGTTGCACCGCAATCTGCAACTTTTCCCTTCTCATGCCTGCAAGACCGGTGTTTTAACCCTCTATGTTTGTATTGTAGGCAAACCCCTTTAGGTCTCATCTGATTGTTTAAAAAAATTGGAGAAATAAAAAAGTTAGGCTATCAGGTATGAAGAATAAATCAGAACATTTACCACTCTATTTTACATCATGCCATTCTTGTGCACAGTACTTGGTTGCTGTAAATTTATCCATGCAGGAACACAGCAATGTAAATCTTAGGGAGAATTCACATTACCGTTATTTTTCCGTTCTTCTGGTCTGTATTCCACAGACACTGCTAGGCTGAAATTCCAGAGCATCTCCTACCAATAATCTGTAAAAATCACTGACAGAAAATAGTTGCCATCTGTGTTGTGTGGTTTTCACAGACCCATAGATTTCAATGAGTGTGTTAAAATCATTAAAGTCAATGGAAATGTGTCAGTAGGTAGGTATGATGTCCGCCATTCACTGACGTGAAAGAGGCCTTAGATAAAGCTGCAGTATATTGTGTGCAATGAAATTTAAGGTTGCACTGTTGCAAAGTCTGTCATGTAGATGTAGTCCACCAGATATATAACAAGAGGCAGATGGGCACAGTCGCAAATGCTTCTATTCTAGTCTAATAGAATTCTAAATGATTGTAGTTAGTTATCATTTTTAATATGTTAATTTATTATGTATTCCTAGTTTTATAGATTTGTTTTATATAAAGTGAGAAATCATTTCTTTTTTTTACAAGCACCTTTCCCAGACTTTAAACAATTAGGCCTCATACTCACGGCCGTGGCCGTCTTGCATCCTGCAAACAGCGGGTCCGCAGTATGCGGGCATCGGTAGTGTGCTCCCCGCATCATGGATGTTGACCGATTCACTTAAATAGGTCCGCAATCCGGAGCTGCGGTGCGGAACGGAGGCACGGAACCCGACTGAAGCACTACGGAGTGCTTCCGTTGTGTTTCTGTCCGTGCCTCCGCACCACAAAAATATAGGACATGTTCTATTTTATGGTGCGGACGGATCACGAACCCATTCAAGTTGAATAGGTTTCGATCCGTCCCGGCCGCCGCATGGATGTTGCCCGTGCATTGGGGACCACAAATTGCGGTCCCTAATGCATGGAACGGCTGCACACAACGGCCGTGTGCATGAGGCTGTTTTTAAAACTACTAAACCTTATTTCTGACCGCACCCTTCCTCTAATATGAGACAAACAGGGTTAAGATGTAATTAGTTCAAAGGTATAAAGGTATAAGGAAACACTGAAACCAGGTAAAGACCATATAATACTATGCAATATAGGGCCTTTATACTTACCATACCTTTCCTTTATCCCTTATGTACATTCTGAAAGTTTCCCTATTTTTCAAGCTATAAGACGCACTCCAGGTTTGGACAATCAAAATTATTATTATTTTTTTTAGTTATTGAACTTGCCTAGTGCATTGACCACATCTATTTTCTATATTACAGTAGAAGCAAACTCTGGCGTTTTACTGTGTGTCATGTTACTATAGTGTAGTTAAAAGCAGACTATTGCAGGGATCAGCAACCTTCGGCACTAGCTGCTGTGAAACTACAACTCCCAGCATGCAAACTTAGGGTTCATTTGGGAGCGCATAGGAGACTACTGAAGTAACTAATTCCTTTTGTTAAACAAAAAGAAAAGCATACAGCACTTCACCCTTCATTAAAGTGAAAAACAGCTTTGTCCAATTGGCTCCTTAGTGAAACCAAATAAAGAAGTGTAGACAGCATCAATAAAGTAGTGGTGAAAAAATTGTTCTTTTAATTCATGCTATGGCAGTCCAAACACATGCTGTTTAATCCCTTCTGTTAGCTGTAGATTTAGGGCTCTTTCACACTTGCGTTCTTTTCTTCTGGCATAGAGTTCCATCGTCGGGGCTCTATGCCGGAAGAATCCTGATCAGTTTTATCCTAATGCATTCTGAATGGAGAGAAATCCGTTCAGGATGCATCAGGATGTCTTCAGTTCCGGAACGGAACGTTATTTGGCCGGAGAAAATACCGCAGCATGCTGTGCTTTTTGCTCCGGCCAAAAATCCTGAGGACTTGCAGCAAGGCCGATCCGGAATTAATGCCCATTGAAAGGCATTGATCCGGATCCGGCCTTAAGCTAAATGTCGTTTCAGCGCATTGCCGGATCCGACGTTTAGCTTTTTTAGAGTGGTTACCATGGCTGCCGGGACGCTAAAGTGGGGAGCGGGGGAGCAGCATACTTACCGTCTGTGCGGCTCCCGGGGCGCTCCAGAGTGACGTCAGGGCGCCCCAAGCGCATGGATCACGTGATCACATGGCACGTCATCCATGCGCATGGGGCGCTCTGACGTCATTCTGGAGCGCCCCGGGAGCCACACGGACTGTAAGTATACCGCTCCCCGCTCTTACTATGGCAACCAGGACATTAATAGCGTCCTGGGTGCCATAGTAACACTGAACGCATTTTGAAGACGGATCCGTCTTCAAATGCTTTCAGTACACTTGCGTTTTTCCGGATCCGGCGTGTAATTCCGGCAAGTGGAGTACACACCGGATCCGGACAACGCAAGTGTGAAAGGGCCCTTACTGACAAATGTAAAGTTATGCACATGGGAAGGAATAATGCAAGTCATCCATACTTATTAAATGGTAAAACACTCGGTAACAATGACATGGAAAAAGATCTAGGAATTTTAATAAACAGCAAACTAAGCTGCAAAAACCAGTGTCAGGCAGCTGCTGCCAAGGCCAATAAGATAATTAATGTCATCCAGCTTCCCTGCTATCCTGCATGGCACAAGTGCAGAGGCATTACAGTATGGGGGAGAGGCACAGCAGGAAAGCTGGGTGTCTATATACAGGTCCTTCTAAAAAAATTAGCATATTGTGATAAAGCTCATTATTTTCTGTAATGTACTGATAAACATTAGACTTTCATATATTTTAGATTCATTACACACAACTGAAGTAGTTCAAGCCTTGTATTGTTTTAATATTGATGATTTTGGCATACAGCTCATGAAAACCCAAATTTCCTATCTAAAAAAATTAGCATATTTCATCCGACCAATAAAAGAAAAGTGTTTTTAATACAAAAAAAAGTCAACCTTCAAATAATTATGTTCAGTTATGCACTCAACACTTGGTCGGGAATCCTTTTGCAGAAATCACTGCTTCAATGCAGCGTGGCATGGAGGCAATCAGCCTGTGGCACTGCTGAGGTGTTATGGAGGCCCAGGATGCTTCGATAGCGGCCTTAAGCTCATCCAGAGTGTTGGGTCTTGCATCTCTCAACTTTCTCTTCCCAATATCCCACAGATTCTCTATGGGGTTCAGGTCAGGAGAGTTGGCAGGCCAATTGAGCACAGTAATACCATGGTCAGTAAACCATTTACCAGTGGTTTTGGCACTGTGAGCAGGTGCCAGGTCGTGCTGAAAAATGAAATCTTCATCTCCATAAAGCTTTTCAGCAGATGGAAGCATGAAGTGCTCCAAAATCTCCTGATAGCTAGCTGCATTGACCCTGCCCTTGATAAAACACAGTGGACCAACACCAGCTGCTGACATGGCACCCCAGACCATCACTGACTGTGGGTACTTGACACTGGACTTCAGGCATTTTGGCATTTCCCTCTCCCCAGTCTTCCTCCAGACTCTGGCACCTTGATTTCCGAATGACATGCAACAGTCCAGTGCTGCTTCTCTGTAGCCCAGGTCAGGCGCTTCTGCCTCTGTTTCTGGTTCAAAAGTGGCTTGACCTGGGGAATGCGGCACCTGTAGCCCATTTCCTGCACACGCCTGTACACGGTGGCTCTGGATGTTTCTACTCCAGACTCAGTCCACTGCTTCCGCAGGTCCCCCAAGGTCTGGAATCGGTCCTTCTCCACAATCTTCCTCAGGGTCCGGTCACCTCTTCTCGTTGTGCAGCGTTTTCTGCCACACTTTTTCCTTCCCACAGACTTCCCACTGAGGTGCCTTGATACAGCACTCTGGGAACAGCCTATTCGTTCAGAAATTTCTTTCTGTGTCTTACCCTCTTGCTTGAGGGTGTCAATGATGGCCTTCTGGACAGCAGTCAGGTCGGCAGTCTTACCCATGATTGCGGTTTTGAGTAATGAACCAGGCTGGGAGTTTTTAAAAGCCTCAGGAATCTTTTGCAGGTGTTTAGAGTTAATTAGTTGATTCAGATGATTAGGTTAATAGCTCGTTTAGAGAACCTTTTCATGATATGCTAATTTTTTTAGATAGGAATTTGGGGTTTTCATGAGCTGTATGCCAAAATCATCAATATTAAAACAATAAAAGGCTTGAACTACTTCAGTTGGTGTGTAATGAATCTAAAATATATGAAAGTCTAATGTTTATCAGTACATTACAGAAAATAATGAACTTTATCACAATATGCTAATTTTTTGAGAATGACCTGTATGTGTATGGTATATGTGTGCGTCCATGTATGTGGAGAGTGTGTGTATGTGTGCATCCATGTATGTGGAGAGTGCGTCCATGGATGTGGAGAGTGCGTCCATGGATGTGGAGAGTGCGTGTATGAGTGCGTCCATGTATGTGGAGAGTGCATGTATGACTGCGTCCGTGTATGTGGAGAGTGCGTCCATGTATGTGGAGAGTGCGTCCATGTATGTGGAGAGTGCGTCCATGTATGTGGAGAGTGTGTGTATGACTGCGTCCTTGTATGTGGAGACTGCGTCCATGTATGTGGAGAGTGCGTGTATGATTGCGTCCATGTATGTGGAGAGTGCGTGTATGAGTGCGTCCATGTATGTGCAGAGTGCGTCCATGTATGTGGAGAGTGTGTCCATGTATGTGGAGAGTGTGTGTATGACTGCGTCCTTGTATGTGGAGACTGCGTCCATGTATGTGGAGAGTGCGTGTATGAGTGCGTCCATGTATGTGGAGAGTGCGTGTATGAGTGCGTCCATGTATGTGGAGAGTGCGTGTATGACTGCGTCTATGTATGTGGAGAGTGCGTGTATGACTGCGTCCTTGTATGTGGAGACTTCGTGTATGACTGCGTCCATGTACGTGGAGAGTGCGTGTATGACTGCGTCCATGTACGTGGAGAGTGCGTGTATGACTGCATCCATGTATGTGGAGAGTGCGCGTATGACTGCGTCCATGTACGTGGACAGTGCTTGTATGACTGCGTCCATGTACGTGGAGAGTGCGTGTATGACTGCGTCCATGTACGTGGAGAGTGCGTGTATGACTGCGTCCATGTATGTGGAGAGTGCGTGTATGACTGCGTCCATGTATGTGGAGAGTGCGTGTATGACTGCGTCCATGTATGTGGAGAGTGCGTGTATGACTGCGTCCATGTATGTGGAGAGTGCGTGTATGACTGCACTATGGGGGCATCTACTGGGGGCCCTATATACTGGCACGCATTATAGGTGGGCACTATGGAGAAGTGGGGGACAAGAGCACTATGAGGGCATTATATAGGGGCATTTAATACTGGCACCCATTTTGATGCCACTATGGGGAAGGGAGGAAAGGAGCATTATGGGGGTATCTATGTGGGGCATTTTATAGTGCCACATTATGGAGGGCACTATGGGGTAGGGTTGGGCGATATACCGGTATCACGATATACCGCGGTATTAAAAAAACGGCGATATGGCGATATCGCCGTTTCCTAAATACCGCGGTATTTTCTGACATCATCAAAGCGGTCAGCGCACATTGTGCGCTGACCTCTTCTAAACGTGCGTCCGCCCGCCCCTGCACCTTGCATAGCGCTGGGTAATTACTTCCTCTCGCTCCTGGCCTGCCTCCTTCTTGCTCCGCCTCCCTTAGTCAAGTCTCCACCCACCATCTGACGTCGTCATCCACCAGTGCCGGCTCTGTGTGTGGCGAACTGGCGATCCCCTGTGTGAGTACTGGTGTCTCTGGAGAGACTTTTTCTGCGGCTGTCTCACTAGTGTGTGCTCTGTCTGATGACGAAATTATAAACCTACTACTTCCTGCAGCGGCCGCCCTGACTCTCCCTCCTCCTCGCTCCCATAAGACCTTATTATAACGCTCCTTGTGGCCCCCCATACAGTGTAACGCCTCCTTGTGGCCCCCCATACAGTGTAACGCCTCCTTGTGGCCCCCCATACAGTGTAACGCCTCCTTGTGGCCCCCCATACAGTGTAGCGCCTCCTTGTGGCCCCCCATACAGTGTAACGCCTCCTTGTGGCCCCCCATACAGTGTAACGCCTCCTTGTGGCCCCCCATACAGTGTAACGCCTCCTTGTGGCCCCCCATACAGTGTAACGCCTCCTTGTGGCCCCCCATACAGTGTAACGCCTCCTTGTGGCCCCCCATACAGTGTAACGACATCTCCCTGTGGCTGCCCCCATACAGTGTAACGACGTCTCCCTGTGGCTGCCCCCATACAGTGTAACAACGTCTCCCTGTGGCTGCCCCCATACAGTGTAACGTCTCCCTGTGGCTGCCCCCATACAGTGTAACAACGTCTCCCTGTGGCTGCCCCCATACAGTGTAACGTCTCCCTGTGGCTGCCCCCATACAGTGTAACGTCTCCCTGTGGCTGCCCCCATACAGTATAACGTCTCCCTGTGGCTGCCCCATACAGTGTAACGTCTCCCTGTGGCTGCCCCCATACAGTGTAACGTCTCCCTGTGGCTGCCCCCATACAGTGTAACGTCTCCTTGTGGCTGCCCCCATACAGTGTAACGTCTCCTTGTGGCTGCCCCCATACAGTGTAACGTCTCCTTGTGGCTGCCCCCATACAGTGTAACGTCTCCCTGTGGCTGTCCCCATACAGTATAACGCCTTGTGTTTTTTTTTCTTTTAAATGGGCATTTATCGCGATATATATCGTTATCGCGATAACTTTTTTAATATCGTTATCGTCTGAATATTTTTGATATCGTCCAACCCTACTATGGGGGCATCTTCTGGGGGGACTATATAGGAGTATTTTATACAGGCACAAATTATAAGGTCACTATGGGCACCTAAGCTCAACTGGGCACTAAGTGTTTTTTGTAGTGGCACACAGTGCAGGTCATTAGAACACATGAGGGCACTCTGGGGACATTGGCTCTACTGGGGGCACTAAGAGGAGGTGTTTCTTGTTTTACTGCCACACGACTGAGCATTTTTTGTACTGGTGCACATTATAAGGGGGGGGGGGGTGTTCTACTGTCACACATTATATAAAGATAATTATTACTATCGGGGCATTATGGTGGGCTTTATTACAACTGGGGGACTATGGGAGCATTATTACTAGTGGGACACATTACTGACTTTGGGAGCACCATTACTTTGGGGGCACCCTGGCACAGCATCAGTTTAGCACAGTTCTTTTTGCAGTATAGCTTTGGGGAGCACAGCTTCTCGTTATTGGGGGTGCATGATGGGATGTTAATTGGAGGATGATGGAAAAGTAGGAAACTAAGATGTCTGTCAAACTCTGCAGAGACGTGAGATGGCTGGAAGAAATGATCACCGTGGTCTGGTCTGAATGGAGAAGATGAAGAAAGAGAACATCTACATCAGAGGAGACGTCACTGGATATAAGAGGTATGGGGTGCTGTATGAGGCTACTTTCACATCTGCGATAGTGATCCTGGCGGCTGTTCCAGCTGAGAATTCACTGGATCCGGCACTGCTGGATGCTGACGGAATGCCCACCAGCCCCATTAACTATAATGGGGTACGGCAGAGATCGGCCACAATCTGGGAAAAATGCAGAGAATCAGCAGGACATAAACCGCTGCATGCTGTGCTTTGTGTCCAGTCGATTCCTTGCATTTTCTGCCGGATTAGGTGGCCGGATCGTACTAAGACCCCTAATGTCACCTGGGGACCCCCAAAGAACCTTGTGTGTTGGCTGAAGCCTTCCTATCTTACTGGTGGCTGGCCCTGCCTCTTAATTGTGCTTCCGGTTTTGGCTCCGCCCCTAGACTGCAAGGGGGTGGGGCCTGTTGTGGGTCATGTGATTGGGCTGCTCAGTCAAAAATGCCCGGGCCTATTTTTTGTCCCAGTCCGGCCCTGAGTCAGACCACACATGGAGTACTGTGTACAGTTCTGGGCTCCAGTGAACAAGGAAGACATAGCAGAGCTTGAGAGGGTCCAGAGGAGGGCAACTAAAGTAATAACTGGAATGGGGCAACTACAGCACCCTGAAAGATTATCAAAATTAGGGTTATTCACTTTAGAAAAAAGACGACTGAGAGGAGATCTAATTACTATGTATAAATATATCAGGGGTCAGTACAGAGATCTCTCCCATCATCTATTCATTCCCAGGACTGTGACTGTGACGAGGGGACATCCTATGCGTCTGGAGGAAAGAAGGTTTGTACACAAACATAGAAGAGGATTCTTTACTGTAAGAACAGTGAGACTATGGAACTCTCTGCCTGAGGAGGTGGTGATGGTGAGTGAGGAATTCAAGAGGGGCCTGGATGTATTTCTGGAGTGTAATAATATTACAGGATATAGCTACTAGAGAGGGGTCGTTGATCCAGGGAGTTATTCTGATTGCCTGATTGGAGTCGGGAAGGAATTTTTTATTCCCCTAAAGTGAGGAAAATTGGCTTCTACCTCACAGGTTTTTTTTTTTGCCTTCCTCTGGATCAACTTGCGAATAACAGGCCAAACTGGATGGACAAATGTCTTTTTTCGGCCTTATGTACTATGTTACTATGTTACTGTGCTTCAGTATTACAGGCCACTGTTACCTTCAGGTCTAATGTATTGCCCTGCACAAAACTGTGCAAACAAGATTCAAGTACTGGCCCCATGACAGAGTGGGGAGTGTGGCAGTAACAGTGACAGTAACAGTGACAGTAATGGCCCCATAACAGAGAGTGTTTTGGACCCACTCCTGGTTTTGGCTTACAAATATTGATCAAATACTGATGCAAAATGCTGACCAAATACTGACTGTGTGAAAGAGGCCTTATGCTCAGTTCACATTTGTTTTTGCCATTTACGCCTGAAATAGTTTTTTTTATACTGAAGAAAAGTCCTGCATTGAGGACTTTAATGGCCTCTATCACGCAGTCAGTATTCTGTATCAGTATTTGATCAATATTTGTAATTAATAATGTATAATGGAAATAGTTGCATCTCTTCTGTTTTTTGGACCCACACCTACTTACTGATGCAGAATACTGACCGCATGACAGAGGCCATTAAAAGCCTCCATGCAGGACTTTTTTTCAGTGTAAAATACTGACCAAATACTGACTGTGTGAAAAAGGCCTTACAGATGCTCAAAAAAATTTTTTCTGTTCTTCTGACGGATCAGAAATTGCCTATCACTCCGAGTCTCTCGGAATTGGTGGCCCTAATTAATAAATATATGCGACATGAATGCATTTACACCGCTTCACACAAAAATAGATTGCAAGTAATACAAAGATGGGAATTAGGGTGTATATCCTCTTATGCTTCCCACATTCCACAGATATTCTTGTGAACATGCACTACAGAATTAATTACCTAAGGGAAAACTACTGAAGGGTGTTTGGAGGAGAGTTAGGCTAGGTCTACACGATGACATGTGTTGCGCTACAATTTTTATAATGATAGTCTATGGTGTCGCACTGCGACATACGGCGACTGCGACAATCATTATAAAAATTCTTGCGCAACATTGGTGTGACAAAATGTTGTGCGACAAATGTCGTCGTGTAGACCTAGCCTTAGATGGGCGGCTCTGGCATATCACGGTCACTTGTCTTGCACTTTAGTTGTTGTGCTCTCACGCACGTTACAATGTTTATTATGTTTACTATTTTCTTAAGGATCATATGGTTCTATTAACCGTTAAACAGGGGCGTCATTAGGTTAAAACATTCGGGGCTGGAGCCCCGGATGTTTTGTCCAGTGCCCCGAATGCAGGGACGGCGGGGGCCCCCGGCCCGCGGCGCCGCCTCCTAGCTAATTTATTCACTTCACTAGCCTCTGTGTAATCTCGCACAGGCGCACTGGCAGAGACATCGTCAAGCTAAGTGCACATGCGCCGTCTTCCAGCGCACCTCGTTCGACGATGCCTCTGCCAGTGCGCCTGTGCGAGATTACACAGAGGCAAGTGAAGTGAATAAATTAGCTAGGAGGCGGCGCTGGGTGGGGAGGGGATCTGTGGATGACACTTAGGGGGATCTGTGGATGACACTTAGGGGGATCTGTGGATGACACTTAGGGGGATCTGTGGATGACACTTAGGGGGATCTGTGGATGACACTTAGGGGGATCTGTGGATGACACTTAGGGGGATCTGTGGATGACACTTAGGGGGATCTGTGGATGACACTTAGGGGGATCTGTGGATGACACTTAGGGGGATCTGTGGATGACACTTAGGGGGATCTGTGGATGACACTTAGGGGGATCTGTGGATGACACTTAGGGGGATCTGTGGATGACACTTAGGGGGATCTGTGGATGACACTTATGGGGGATCTGTGGATGACACTGTCATGGATGATCTGTGGGGTTGCCCAGACAGCTAGGCCCTTCACTGTAGTTATTAACCCCATTCAGCAGTCCCCCATTCACTGAATCATTACAAACCACAAGAGCGCTGAATGCTTTCTTTTATATACAATGTAATGTTCGAATAGCATTTTATGGTTTGTTATTTTGGCATATTGATTTGTACTGGAAAATGTAATAGAAATCTGAAAGTTAATAAAAAAAATTCACTTGTAACATGTGCAGCCGCTTTTTTAGGATAACCTGAATAAATACCACGAAGCGTGATAAAATTCTGATTTGTAGTGAATCGAAGTTTTCCTAAACCTCAGACCGAATTCAGCTTCGAAGAGAGAATTCAGTAAAAAAAAAAAAAAAAAACAATGGTGGAATTGCATTTTTTTTCAATTCCACAACATTAATATTTTTTTTTACAAATACATTTGTACAGAATATTATATAGTGACATTATAAAGTACAACTTGTCCCGGCAGACTAGATGGGCCAAATGGTTCTTATCTGCCGACACATTCTATGTTTCTATGTCCCACAAAATAGATATGTGAATGGAAAAGTAAAAAGGTTATTGCTCTTGAAAGGCAGCAAGGAAAAAATGGCAAAGAATTTTTTTTTTAAATTGTCCTGGTCCATAAAGGAGTTGTCCAGCTTAACCCTAATTTTCAATTTGACCAGGCAGCACCGTCCATAAAGAAAAAAAAGTGAACTACTCCCTGCCGCTCCATTTCCTCAGGACAACCATTTTAAGGGGGTTAAGATTTTTTTCTGCAGAGAACATCCTAAGGCTGCAGCACTGTTTTCTGTGCTACATATGATTATACGTCAGCACCACCTAGTGTATTGTTAAGGGAAATATAAATTATTGAAATTTAGGGTAATCTCAATAATTAAGGCTACTTTCACAGTAGCGTTCAGGGCTCCGCTTGTGAGTTCCGTTTGAAGGCTCTCACAAGCGGCCCCGAACGGATCCGTACAGCCCCAATGCATTCTGAGTGGATGCGGATCCTCTCAGAATGCATCAGTTTGGCAAAGTTTGGCCTCCGCTCCGCTCAGTAGGCGGACACCCGAACGCAGCTTGCAGCGTTTTTTCGTGTCCGCCTGGCGTGCGGAGCCAAACGGATCCGTCCAGACTTACAATGCAAGTCAATGGGGACGGATCCGTTTGACGTTGACACAATATGGTGCAATTTCAAACGGATCCGTCCCCCATTGACTTTTAATGTAAAGTCAGGAGTCCCTATTAATATACCATCAGATCGGAGTTTTCTCCGATCCGATGGTATATTTTAACTTGAAGCGTCCCCATCACCATGGGAACGCCTCTATGTTAGAATATACCATCGGATTTGAGTTACATCGTAAAACTCAGATCCGACAGTATATTCTAACACAGAGGCGTTCCCATGGTGATGGGGACGCTTCATGTTAGAATATACTGAGAACTGTGTACATGACTGCCCCCTGCTGCCTGGCAGATGCTGCCAGGCAGCAGGGGGCAGACCCCCCCTCCTCCTGTAATTAACTTATTGGTGGCCAGTGCGGCCCCCCCTCCCTCCCCAGTATTAATTGTAGCCAGTGTTGCCCCCCTCCCTCTATATTCATCGGTGGCCAGTGCGGATTCCCAGTATTAAATATGACCAGTGCGGCCTCCCCCTCCCTCTATATTTATTGGTGGCCAGTGCGGATTCCAAGTATTATGACCAGTGCAGCCTCCCCTCTCCCCCCCCCCTCCCTAATTAAAATCACCCTCCCCCCCCCATTATTGGTGGCAGCGGAGAGTACCGATCGGAGTCCCAGTTTAAATCGCTGGGGCTCCGATCGGTTACCATGGCAACCAAGACGCTATTGCAGTCTTGGCTGCCATGGTTACTTAGCAATAAATACAAGCATTATACTTACCTGAAGAGCTGCGATGTCTGTGTCCGGCCGGGTGCTCCTCCTACTAGTAAGTGAAAGGTCTGTGCGGCGCATTGCCTATAGCACAGACCTGTCACTTACCAGTAGGAGGAGCGCCCGGCCGGACACAGACATCGCAGCTCTTCAGGTAAGTATAATGCTTGTATTTATTGCCAAGTAACCATGGCAGCCAAGACTGCAATAGCGTCTTGGCTGCCATGGTAACCGATTGGAGCCCCAGAGATTTAAACTGGGACTCCGATCGGTACTCTCCGCTGCCACCGATGATGGGTGATTTTAATTAGGGGGGGGGAGAGGGGAGGCCGCACTGGTCACAATACTTGGAAGCCGCACTGGCCACCAATAAGTTAAATACAGGAGGGGGGGGGTCTGCCCCCTGCTGCCTGGCAGCATCTGCCAGGCAGCAGGGGGCAGTCATGTACACAGTTCTCAGTATATTCTAACTTGAAGCGTCCCCATCACCATGGGAACGCTTCTGTGTTTAGAATATATTGTCGGATCTGAGTTTTCCGAAGTGAAAAATCAGATCTGAAATAAACAGTTATGCAAACGGATCTGTTCTGAACGGATGCAAGCGTTTGCATTATAGGAGCGGATCCGTCTGTGCAGACACCAGACGGATCCGCTCCTAACGCAGGTGTGAAGGTAGCCTAAAGGGGTTCTACAGTTTGTTTTAACTAATGATCTATCCTCTTGTTAGATCATCAGCATCTGATCGGCGGGGGTCCCGGGTCCTCAGCTGTTTAAGAAGGCAGCGGCGCTCCAGGAGCCCCGAGGCCTTCTCACTGTTTACCGCTGGCCCAGTGACATCACAACTAGTATCAACTGGCCTTGACGTGGCTAAGCTCCGTTCACTTGAATGGAGCTTGACCCCGCCCAGGCCAGTTGATACAAGTCGTGACGTCAGTGGGCCAGCGGTAAACAGTGAGAAGTCCGTGGCGCTGCTGGAGCGCCGCTGCCTTCTCAAACAGCTGATCGGCGGGGGTCCCGGGTGTCGGACCCCCGCTGATTAGATGCTGATGATCTATCCAGAGGATAGATCATCAGTTAAAACAAACTGCAGAACCGCTTTAATATTCATAAATAGGCGTGAATCGTCTATTAATGAGTCCGCCTATTTATACCTAAAATAGTAATACTCTCTCTGTTACCTCACACTACACTGAACTAAATGCAACTTTACCACTACTACTACGGCGGCGACTATTAAAGACTATACACTGTATTATAAACAATAAAGTAAATTTATTAACACAATGACAAGTTTACAGTTCAATTACACGCTATATCTATATATTTATAGATCAATGGTTATAAATATATATACATATAGACGCACACACAACAGTACAGTATTATAACTACAATAAACACAATACAAACCTAATTACACTACACAATTCAATTCCCAATTCCACCCCACACACTATCTAGACATTACACTTAAATACATATAAATGCCAGCAACCCACCCGCCTGGCTACTCACTGTCCCTACGGGGTACAAGGGGTAAAACACAAATGTTGGCACTGAAAGGAATACTTGCAGGCCAAGGATATAGACAGGGATGTAGCCGTAGGTTACAGGTAGTGTTATACAGCAAGGGTTACCTGGGCAGGGGTAACCCTGGAAAGGGTTAACAATGCAAGGGTTACTGGATGGAGGGGTTCAGCAGGAGAGCAGCAGTTAGGAGGTTAACACACTGCTGTAGGGGTACAAGGCAGCAGCAGTGAAGGGGTTACTGCTGCAAGGGTTAGAAATACAGGCCAGGGGTAACAGGGATTGCTGCAGGACAGTGAACAGGATCAGCCCAGCAAGGGAATGCTGGGGCTGCACACAGGGTCTGAGGGGTTAATGCTGAAAGGATTGCACAGCAGAGGTCACTAAAGGGGTAAATACAGGGCTAATCCCAGCAAGGGATCAGCCCAGCAAGGGTTCAGGGCAGGGGGCAGTGGGAATGCAGGCTTTGCCGGAGATGTTATCAAAGGACAGAGGATCTAATTGATTCTCTGTCCTTTGAAGTGTTCAAAACTGGACATAATTGTCCAGTTGTGGGCCTCCCTTCTTGCAGGCGCATTCCAGAGGGGAAGGGGGCACCCAAAATGGGAGATATTCTGGCCACTTTATAAGTGTATGTGTAATATATATATATATATACAGTACAGACCAAAAGTTTGGACACACCTTCTCATTCAAAGAGTTTTCTTTATTTTCATGACTATGAAAATTGTAGATTCCCACTGAAGGCATCAAAACTATGAATTAACACATGTTGAATTATATACATAACAAAAAAGTGTGAAAAAACTGAAAATATGTCATATTCTAGGTTCTTCAAAGTAGCCACCTTTTGCTTTGATTACTGCTTTGCACACTCTTGGCATTCTCTTGATGAGCTTCAAGAGGTGGTCACCTGAAATGGTCTTCCAACAGTCTTGAAGGAGTTCCCAGAGATGCTTAGCACTTGTTGGCCCTTTTGCCTTCACTCTGCGGTCCAGCTCACCCCAAACCATCTCAATTGGGTTCAGGTCCGGTGACTGTGGAGGCCAGGTCATCTGGCACCGCACCCCATCACTCTTCTTCGTGGTCAAATAGCCCTTACACAGCCTGGAGGTGTGTTTGGGGTCATTTTCCTGTTGAAAAATAAATGATGGTCCAACTTAAAGCAAACCGGATGGAATAGCATGCCGCTGCAAGATGCTATGGTAGCCATGCTGGTTCAATATGCCTTTCAATCCCCAACAGTGTCACCAGCAAAGCACCCCCACACCATCACACCACCTCCTCCATGCTTCACGGTAAGAACCAGGCATGTAGAGTCCATCCGTTCACCTTTTCTGCGTCGCACAAAGACGTGGTGGTTGGAACCAAAGATCTCAAATTTGGACTCATCAGACCAAAGCACAGATTTCCACTGGTCTAATGTCCATTCCTTGTGTTCTTTAGCCCAAACAAGTCTCTTCTGCTTGCTGCCTGCCCTTAGAAGTGGTTTCCTAGCAGATATTCTACCATGAAGGCCTGATTCACACAGTCTCCTCTTAACAGTTGTTCTAGAGATGTGTCTGCTGCTAGAACTCCGTGTGGCATTGACCTGGTCTCTAATCTGAGCTGCTGTTAACCTGCGATTTCTGAGGCTGGTGACTCGGATGAACTTATCCTCCGCAGCAGAGGTGACTCTTGGTCTTCCTTTCCTGGGGCGGTCCGCATGTGAGCCAGTTTCTTTGTAGCGCTTGATGGTTTTTGTGACTCCACTTGGGGACACTTTCAAAGTTTTCCCAATTTTTCAGACTGACTGACCTTAATTTCTTAAAGTAATGATGGCCACTCGTTTTTCTTTACTTAGCTGCTTTTTTCTTGCCATAATACAAATTCTAACAGTCTATTCAGTAGGACTATCAGCTGTGTATCCACCTGACTTCTCCACAACGCAACTGATGTGGTCCCATTTATAAGGCAAGAAATCCCACTTATTAAACCTGACAGGGCACACCTGTGAAGTGAAAACTATTTCAGGTGACAACCTCTTGAAGCTCATCAAGAGAATGCCAAGAGTGTGCAAAGCAGTAATCAAAGCAAACGGTGGCTACTTTGAAGAACCTAGAATATGACATATTTTCAGTCATGAAAATAAAGAAAACTCTTTGAATGAGAAGGTGTGTCCAAACTTTTGGTCTGTACTGTATATATATATATATATATATACAGTACAGATCAATATAGATGCTTGGGGCACATATATATATATATATCATGCTGACATAAGTGTATATATAGATGTGTGAAAATACATCACATCATCATATACAGGGGACATACATATGTCCCCCCTTGCCATACAGGGCCAATATATACATGGCCATACAGGGAATAGTGATGGATGAACATCGGCCGGGATGGTACGCGAACGCGATCAAATGTTCGCGAACCACAAGTTCGTGGCCGGCGAACCTGAACAACCTTCATATATGGAGTCAGTGCTTGTATTTCAGAAAAGTTTCTGCTGGGATTCAAACCCACGACCTTCTACTTCAGAGGCAGAGCAGCTAACCACAAGACTATACCAGCTGCCTTGCTGCTGACTGAAAAAATATGAGACTTCTACTGTTATAGCTGGCTAAGTGTACATCTATACACATGACAGCTGCTCATATATAGAGATATAGCAGAGCTGAGTGTGGGTCACTGCACAGGGTGTGGTAAGAGGTTACAATGCAGGGTATAAGGGGGCACAGTACGGGGTAAGGGGTACAGTACAGGGTGGGTTGCACAGTCACATGACCCCGTGAGGTTAGAAGGTCCTTATGGTGAATGCGGTTCATACACCACCAGAATGAGAGGCAGAGGAGTGAGACAGGGGTGTGATTATGTGGCTAGAGATAAAAAAAATGTAACTGCTGGCCAGTACAGGCCCCAAAAATTAGGCAATAGGCATTATTCACCTGACAGCAAAGAACTTTGGATTCTGTGGCTGGAGGTACATTAGGCGGTCACAGGATAAATATGTAACTGCTGGCCAGTACACGCCCCACAAATTAGCCAATTTGCATTCACATGACGGCAAAGAACTTTGGATTCTGTGGCTGGAGGTACAATAGGTGTTCACAGGATAAATATGTAACTGTAGGCCAGTAAAGGCCCCAAAAATTAGCCAATAGGCATTCACCTGACAGCAAAGAACTTTGGATTCTGTGGCTGGAGGTACATTAGACAGTCACAGGATAAATACAGTTGCAAGAAAAAGTATCTGAACCCTTTGGAATGATATGGATTTCTACACAAATTGGTCATAAAATGTTATCTGATCTTCATCTAAGTCACAACAATAGACAACCACAGTCAGCTTAAACTAATAACACACAAAGAATTAAATGTTACCTTGTTTTTATTGAACACACCATGTAAACATTCACAGTGCAGGTGGAAAAAGTATGTGAACCCTTGGATTTATTAACTGGTTGAACCTCCTTTAGCAATAATAACTTCAACCAAACGTTTCCTGTAGTTGCAGATCAGACGTGCACAACAGTCAGGAGTAATTCTTGACCATTCCTCTTTACAGAACAGTTTCAGTTCAGCAATATTCTTGGGATGTCTGGTGTGAATCGCTTTCTTGAGGTCATGCCACAGCATCTCAATCGAGTTGAGGTCAGGACTCTGACTGGGCCACTCCAGAAGGCGTATTTTCTTCTGTTTAAGCCATTCTGTTGTTGATTTACTTCTTACTTCTATGCTTTGGGTCGTTGTCCTGTTGCAACACCCATCTTCTGTTGAGCTTCAGCTGGTGGACAGATGGCCTTAAGTTCTCCTGCAAAATGTCTTGATAAACTTGGGAATTCATTTTTCCTTCGATGATAGCAATCCGTCCAGGCCCTGGAGCCAAAGCAGCCCCAAACCATTATGCCCCCACCATACTTCACAGTTGGGATCAGGTTTTGATGTTGGTGTGCTGTGCCTCTTTTTCTCCACACATAGTGTTGTGTGTTTCTTCCAAACAACTCAACTTTGGTTTCATCTGTCCACAGAATATTTTGCCAGTACTGCTGTGGAACATCCAAGTGCTCTTGTGCAAACTGTAAACGTGCAGCAATGTTTCCTTTGGACAGCAGTGGCTTCCTCTGTGGTATCCTCCCATGAAATCCATTCTTGTTTAGTGTTTTACATATTGTAGATTCGCTAACAGGGATGTTAGCATATGCCAGAGACTTTTGTAAGTCTTTAGCTGACACTCTAGGATTCTTCTTCACCTCATTGAGCAGTCAGCGCTGTTCTCTTACAGTCATCTTTACAGGATGGCCACTCCTAGGGAGAGTAGTAGCAGTGCTGAACTTTCTCCATTTATAGACAATTTGTCTTACCGTGGACTGATGAACAGCAAGGCTTTTGGAGATAGTTTTATAACCCTTTCCAGCTTTATGCAAGTCAACAATTCTTAATCGTAGGTCTTCTGAGAGCTCTTTTGTGCGAGGCATCATTCACATCAGGCAATGCTTCATGTGAAAAGCAAACCCAGAACTGGTGTGTGTTTTTTATAGGGCAAGGCAGCTGTAACCAACACCTCCAATCTCATCTCATTGATTGGACTCCAGTTGGCTGACACCTCACTCCAATTAGCTCTTGGAGATGTAATTAGTCTAGGGGTTCACATACTTTTTCCACCTGCACTGTGAATGTTTACATGGTGTGTTCAATAAAAACATGGTAACATTTAATTCTTTGTGTGTTATTAGTTTAAAGGATAACTGTCATATTTATTTATTTTTTGCTAAAGTGTATGGCAAGTGATAGGTAACAATTTAGCAATAGACTTTATTTAGCCAAAACTTTTATTTTTGGTAGAAAACTGGGGCTGAAATAGCCCTTAGCAGCACTCTTCAAATGAGCGTTGCTAAGGGCCATCCGTCTCCTGTTAGAAAAGGGGAGACGGCCGCAGACGGGCTGTGCAGACGCTGTGCTTCTGCCTCCCGTGCTTCCCTGGGAGACAGAAGGCTGGGCACAGGAGTCTTAGGAGTTAAAATTACATTTATATTCCCCATTTCTATGCAATCTAATGCTCCGTTACATTCACTGACCTGCGATCCCTGTAATAATTCATGAAGCAGCAGCCGTCTCACTGCGCACAGTGCTTCTACTTCCAGTGGCTGCTTCATGAATTATTATTAAAGGGATCGCAGGTCAGTGAATGTAACGGAGCATTAGCTTGCATAGAAAGAGGGAATATAAATGTAATTTTAACTCCTAAGACTCCTGTGCCCAGCCTTCTGTCTCCCAGGGAAGCACAGAGTCTGCACAGCCCGTCTCCCCTTTTCTAATAGGAGACGGATGGCCCTTAGCAACGCTCATTTGAAGAGTGCTGCTAAGGGCCATTTCAACCCCAGTTTTCTACAAAAAATAAACCTTTTGGCTAAATAAAGTCTATTGCAAAATTGTTACCTATCACTTGCCCTACACTTTAGCAAAAAATAAATAAAAAAATATTATAGTTATCCTTTAAGCAGACTGTGCTTGTCTATTGTTGTGACTTAGATAAAGATCAGATCACATTTTATGACCAATTTGTGCAGAAATACATATCATTCCAAAGGGTTCACATACTTTTTCTTGCAACTGTATGTAACTGTCGGCCAGTACAGGCCCCAAAAATTAGCCAATAGACATTCACCTGACAGCAAAGAACTTTGGATTCTGTGGCTGGAGGTACATTAGGCGGTCACAGGATAAATAAGTGTCAGCCACTACAGGCCCCAAAAATTAGGCATTCAATGGACATAAAAGACCTTTTATGCTGCTGTATTTACCTAAGACAGGGACCATTATTTGTTCTGGGTGGTGGCGGATATTTGTGGGCTGTCATGGGGAAATTCAATCAAACGTGGTCAACTTGTCACATGTGTTGAATTCCTCAGAGATCCATGCCTCAATTATTTTTAGAAATGTGAGGTAGTCCACACTGTTGGACAGGACACTGGACGAGGAGCAAGCCAACAGTTCCATGACAAATTGTGCCAGCTCTGGCCACAGGTCAAGCCTGCACACCCAGTAGTCCAGGGTTTCATCGCTTCTCAGAGCGTTCATATCGGCCGTTTACCCGATGTAGTCGGACACCGGTTGGTCTAGGCGTTCCCTGAGGCTGGATCCGGAGGGTTGGCTGCAAGAATGATCTCATATCTGAAGTCACCAACACACCTTCAAACCGCCCTCTTCTTGCATGTGCGGAAGGATTGGTACCCGCAACTGTTTCTCTGTGAGTGAAAATTCCTCTGCCAGCGCCCACAAAAGCTGAATCCTGCATTTCTCGAAGCAAGGCCTGGAAGTGCTGCATTCTGACAGCCCTCTGTGATGGTGGTAACATTTCCGCCATTTTGTGTTTGTACCGGGGGTCTAAATACGTTGCCACCCAGTACTGGTCCTTGCCCTTTATGCTTTTCATACGGGGGTCCCTCTTCAAACACTGTAGCATGAAGGCCCACATTTGCACTAAACTGGATGCGGTGGAGTGGACTGGCTCCTGCTCATCATCCAGGAAAACGCCGTCCTCGTTCTCCTCCCCCCAGCCACGGACAACACCAGGGATCCCAGAAACGTTTAAAGCATGATCTTCTTGCTCCTTCACTGCCCCGGCACCATCCTCCTCCGACTCCTCTTCAGACTCCTTTTGCTGACTTGTTTCAGATGGAGTAGCCCCCCTGGGAATTCATCCAGCATTGCGACTACCTCATCTTCCTGCTCCTCGACGGCTTGATCAATGACACAACGCAATGCATGCACCAGAAAGAAGGCATAAGGTACAATGTCACTGATGGCGCCCTGGCTTTGACTGACCAGTTTGGTGATCTCATCAAATGGCTGCAGAAGTCTGCAGAAGTCTGCATGAGCAGCCACTGGCGCGGTGAAAAAAACCCAATCTCCCCAGAACCTGTCCTGCCGCAGAGTTCGTATAGGTAGCCGTTAACGGCACATTGCTGCTGGAGCAGCCTATCAAGCATATACAAGGTGGAGTTCCATCGCGTTGTGCAGGTGGTGTCGCCACTGAATGTCAGCAAGGCAAGCCATGGCCGTGTAAGATCTTCTAAAATGGCCAGAGATTTTCCTGGCCTGCCGCAAGATGTCCTGGACCCTGGGGTATTTGGCAACGAAAAGCTGCACGACTAAGTTCAGGACGTGTGCCATGCACAGCACGTGTGTCATTTTGCCCTGGTTCAGCACGCTCACCAGATTGACACCGTTGTCTCACACCACTTTACCAACTGTCAAATTGAGCGGGGTTAGCCACTGATCGGCCTGTGACCGCAAAGCTGAAATGAGTGCAGGATCGGTATAGCTCTTGGCTTCAAGGCACAACAGACGCAGCACAGCATGGCAACATCTCACCTGGCACGTCGAATAGGTTCTGGGGAGCTTGGGGGGCACAGCGGAAGAGACGGTAGCAGCGGAAAAGGAGGAGTCAGCCGAGGAGGAGAGGGAGGATGGAGTAGGAGGAGGAGAAGAATAGGCAGGCCTGCATGCAATCCGTGGCAATAACCCCAAATCCACACGGGTGCCACAGGTTGCATGCTTGACGGCCGTCAGAAGGTTCACCCAGTGGGCAGTAAAATTTATGTACCTTCCCTGCCCGTGTTTGCTAGACCACATGTCTGTGGTCAGATGTATCTTGGCACCGACACTGTGCCAGACATACATTCACTTGCTGCTGAACGTGGCCATATAGCTCTGGGATTCCCTTCTGGGAGAAATATTTCCTTCCGAGGAACTTCCACTGCGGTGTTCCAATGGCCACAAATTTTCTAAAGGCCTCCAAGTCCACCAGTTTATATGGCAGTAGTTGGCAGGCTAGCAGTTCTGACAAGCCAGCGGTCAGCTGTTAGGCAAGAGGGTTATCCGGCGTCATCATCTTTTTTCGCTCGAACATTTGCGGCAAGGAACCCTGCCTTTTGCCAGATGAACGCGACAACGGCACGATGGAAGGTGGAGTGGAGGACAACTGGGAGGAGAGAGGAGAAGGAGAAGAGGCAGGACGGGTAGCGCCGGGAGTGTGGCTTTGTGGGTTCTGATGGTGTTTCTCCCACTAGGCTCGGTGATGGGAGGCCAGGTGCCTTCTTAAGGCGGTTGTCCCTAGGTGAGTGTTGGGCTTACCGCAACTTATGCGTTGGCAGCACAGGCTGCAGATGCAACACTATTGTCAGCAGCGGACACGTTAAAAAAAGCCCACACTGCGGAGCCATGTGCAGGCGTCCTGGGAGCGCCAGATGTGACCGTGCATTGCTAATGGCTCGTTCCAGATACATTAGCAGTCTGCTTTTTGCCTCCTGTGCACTGTAAGTTCTGCCTGTTTCTCCTCCTTCTCCTCCCTATGAGCTGCTCCGTATCTCCCATTGAACTCCCCTCCTCTTCCTCTCTTGTGGGCACCCACATGACGTCCATTGACACGTCATCATCGGATTCGTCACCTTTACCACCACTGGCATTAGAGATCTCGAAGTAGGCAGCAACAGCGGGGACCACCCTCCTTGGGCTGATCTGGGTACTGTCATCAGACTACTGGGTGGAGACTGTTGATACCTCCTCTTTCTGATCCGATGCCAATAATGGCTGTGCATCGGTAAGGTCTTGTAATGGGTGGGAAAATAATTCCTCTGAATCGAGCGGAGAGGATATGGTGGTGATGGTGGTGGTGTCTTTGGGGTGCACACAGCAGAGAGTGAAGATAGAGAGGATGAGGAGGGTGCAGAAGCGGAAGGCTAAGTGAGCCACTCAACCAAGTCTGGTGCGTCCTTTGATGTAATCGCACGCACCTTCTGCAACCTCCCACTTAGGCTGCGGCCTGGTGCACCTGCCCAACCCCTACCACCTCTGCGGAATGGCCTGCCTCTTCCTCTGCCTGTCATTTTCAAAATGACCCTGTGACAAAAGTCCCTATAGGAGAGCAGTATTTGTGGAAGAAGGTATATCACACCCTTGCCTCAATCAGTTTTTTTTGGGGGGGGGGGGGCAACTGGTAAATCACATCAGTAGAAATTATTTCTTCAAATAGTGTTTTACACTCTGTGTAGATGCGGTAACGCAGCAAAACCGCAAACAAATTCTGCACTACCTAAATGCACTATATAGAAAGTATATTATTGGTATATAGCACCCCTGCTTCAATCAGTTTTTATGGGGGCAACTGGTTAATCACACGAGTAGAAATTATTTCTTCAAATAGTGTTTTTCACTCTGTGTAGATGCGGTAACGCAGCAAAACCGCAGACAAATGCTGCACTACCTAATTGCACTATATAGAAAGTATATTATTGGCATATAAAAATCCTTGCTTCAGTCAGTTTTGGGGGGGGGGGGGGCAACTGGTTAATCGCACCAGTAGAAATTTTTTCTTCAAATAGTGTTTTTCACTCTGTCTAGATGCGGTAAAGCAGCAAAACCGCAGACAAATGCTGCACTACCTAAATGCAGAGATTAATCACAAAGAACGAGTGCAAAACACACCATAAATGAATCATAAAAGTAATATTTATTGATAGCAATAGTTAAAAATGATATTCACAATACAAGCTTGTGAATAAGCAGGGACAAAAATACAGTTGCACACCACCTTAATTATATGCTCTCAACTATAACAAGTTGCAACATTAAAACTGACCTCTCAAGATGTTAATAACACATTCCATAACAGTGTTCAGCGGTCAAGTTTATATAAAGTGCATATGCATTAGAAAATGTGCCAAAAAGTGACCAGTGCCTATCAAGAACAGCGAACTCCTCCTGAGGAAGTGATCACACGCGAAACGCGCGCCGAGGAGCGCCACCACCCTGTCTTCATCTCTTTCTCCATTGGTATGTCGCCATTCATGCTGCACTTGCAGGTTAGCGAGTAAACTTGTAAGTTGTTTCGCTGTTCTTATTAGCCTGAATAGCTAGCGATTTGTGTCCCTAACAGTCTGTCCCTGCTCCACACAGCAACCTTTCTCTACACTGACAAAACACTAAATGTAAAATGGCGTCCAGATCGAGTTTATTTATAAGGTAGGGGGTATGTCCATGTGCTGAAACGTCTCAATTCGCTGTTCTGTACCACCTGATGGATGTGTTATGGGTCAAAGTTCTTCACAATGTAAAAGAATATGGCGGGTGCAAATATCGCCACATGTTCGCCCGTTCGGCGAACAGCGAACGAGCAAAGTTTGCCGCGAAACGACTGCCATCTGTAACAGGGAATATATATTCCTATTGGCCATATAAAGGGGCCCATATAAATATATATATATATATATATATATATATATACACTCACCTAAAGAATTATTAGGAACACCTGTTCTATTTCTGCGATTATCTAGTCAACCAATCACATGGCAGTTGCTTCAATGCATGTAGGGTTGTGGTCCTGGTCAAGACAATCTCCTGAACTCCAAACTGAATGTCAGAATGGGAAAGAAAGGTGGGCAACAACAGCAGAAGATCCCACCGGGCACCACTCATCTCCACTACAAATAGGAAAAAGAGGCTACAATTTGCACAAGCTCACCAAAATTGGACTGTTGAAGACTGGAAAAATGTTGCCTGGTCTGATGAGTCTCGATTTCTGTTGAGACATTCAAATGGTAGAGTCCGAATTTGGCGTAAACAGAATGAGAACATCATGCCTTGTTACCACTGTGCAGGCTGGTGGTGGTGGTGGTGTAATGGTGTGGGGGATGTTTTCTGGGCACACTTTAGGCCCCTTAGTGCCAATTGGCCATAGTTTAAATGCCACGGGCTACCTGAGCATTGTTTCTGACCATGTCCATCCCTTCATGACCATCATGTACCCATCCTCTGATGGCTACTTCTAGCAGGATAATGCACCATGTCACAAAGCTCAAATCATTTCAAATTGGTTTCTTGAACATGACAATGAGTTCACTGTACTAAAATGGCCCCCACAGTCACCAGATCTCAACCCAATAGAGCATCTTTGGGATGTGGTGGAACGGGAGCTTCGTGCCCTGGATGTGCATCCCTCAAATCTCCACCAACTGCAAGATGCTATCCTATCAATATGGGCCAACATTTCTAAAGAATGCTATCAGCACCTTGTTGAATCAATGTCACGTAGAATTAAGGCAGTTCTGAAGGCAAAAGGGGGTCCAACACCGTATTAGTATGGTGTTCCTAATAATTATTTAGGTGAGTGTGTGTGTGTGTGTGTGTATATATATATATATATATATATATATATATATACACAGATCAATGAAGGGGCAGATACACACATATATATATATATATATATATATATATATACGCCCACCTGACTTCCCTCTACATGTATAATGGTGTTTTATTTGTTTAGTTTTTTTACTGTACATTGTTAAATCTTAAACTAAATAGCCAATTTTTTGGGCCTAAAACCAAGCTACTTGTAAAACTGGAAAAGTGCATTACTGTAATGAATAAATAATACTTGCACTTCACGTGGCTGTGAAGGCTGTTTTCTTTAAGATGCTGGCTAGAAGCACTGCAGTCAGCTTAAGGTGAGTTATATATAGCACTGAGCAGGCAATGCTTTTAGAAACTGAGCTGTAATTGATATGAACTCTCTGTACTTAGCATCGATGTAACTCAAGTTCTCATAAATTATATTTCTTTCAAGAAGTAGGATCTATACACTGTATAAAAAATCTCCCGGGCCTACACAGATACCAGGGTACCATAGCAAAACTAAAATAAGTATGAGCCCCCTCTTCCTCCCACAAGATATTTCTGTCTCAGGCTACTTTCACACTTCCGTTTTACTGGATCCAGCAGAGTTCAGCAAAAACGCTTCGGCTAATGATAATACAACCATTGTCTTACCTTTAACAGAGCCAAGACGGATCTGTCATGAACTCCATTGAAAGTCAACGGAGGACAGATCCATTTTCTATTGTGGCAGATTGTGTCAAAGAAAACGTATCTGTCCCCATTGACTTACATTGTGGGTCATGCCGGATCTGTCTTGCTCCGCATCAGAGGAAGGAAAGCAAACTACAACATGTTGCGGTTTGCTCTCCGGTATGGGAAAGCAACCAAACGGAACGGAATGCATTTTGGAGCATTCCGTTCTGTTCAGTTTAGTTTTGCCCCCGTTGACAATGAATGGGGACAAAACGGAAGTGTTTTTTTCTGGTATTGAGCACCTATGACGGATCTCAGTATCCGAAAATTAAAACGCTAGTGTGAAAGTAGCCTAAATTGTTTTATTTTGTAATAAAAATAAATAAATCACCCACTTTACATGATTTTTGTGTCAGAAAAAAAGTGCTTTGTAAATATGGCACTCATTCTGAACACCAGACAACTGACAAATACATGGATAAATCTCCCCATACAGCTCTGTGCCTGCTGCTTCCCTTCACACAGTGGAAGAGATTTATCAAAACTGATGTAAAGGAAAACTGGCTTAGTTGCCCATAGCAACCAATTCGTTTCATCCTTTTCATTTTTCAGAGCTCTTTTAGAAAATAAAAGGTGGCCTCTGATTGGCTGCTATGGGCAACTAAGCCAGTTCAACGTTACATCAGTTTTGATAAATCTACCTCAATGTATTATAAATGGACTTGGAGTGGCCAACAGGTGGGCCCCCGAGTAAGGATAGGCCCCTTGCACGACATGCAAATAGGCAGCTTACAGAATCTCAGCCCGCCAATTTGTCCATATAAAAACTGGGTAGATTATTGAGGAGACTACCTTCTTCTAGGCACAGAGGCAGAACCACCAGTATCCTCTTTCCCCATGGACCTGCCTTCTTAGGCCCCTTGCAGACGAGCGTGTCTGGATTAGGTCCGGATGTGTTTGGTCTGCGATCAGGGAAAATCGTGCGAATGCGTACGCAATTTCAGTCAGTTTTGACTGCGATTGCGTTGCTCAGATTTTTCCGCGCGAGTGCAATGCGTTTTGCACACGTGTGAGAAAAAACTGATTCTGGTACCCAGACCCAAACCCGGACTTCTTCACTGAAGTTCGGGCTTGGGATCGGTGTTCTGTAGATTTTATTATTTTCCCTTACAACATGGTTATAAAGGAGAATAATAGCATTCTGAATACAGAATGCTTACAGTGCAGGTCATTCAGCAGGACCTGCGCTGACGTCACTGTGCTCACCACGTGGTGAGTACGATTACGTCATCAAAGGTCCTTTGGCAGGTCCTGAAAGAAGAAGAAAGAAGACATGGCGGTTGAGCGAACAAGCGGATGAGGTGAGTTGATTTATTTTTTATTTTTTAACCCCTCAAGCCACATTGTAGTAAGAATTCTGTATTAAGAATGCTATTATTTTCCCTTATAACCATGTTATAAGAGAAAATAATACAGTAAATTGACTTTAAAGGGTTTCTGTCATGAGAAATAACGTTATGTAGCTGACTAACAGCGATGTGCTAATGTCAGCACTACATAACATTATGCTTTATAACTCCCTGCCTGCCGCCGTTCTCGCAAAATAAAGACTTTTAAAATATGCTAATGAGCCTCAAGGTGCTATTAGGGCGTGGCTTCAGCACCTAGAGGCTCGGTCTACGCACCCTTTGGCACGCCAAGGTCCAGTTGATTGACTTTTGAGTTCTCCTCATCATCCTGTAAATCACGTGCCTGCGCCGTCCAGCTTAGTATTCGGCGCAGGCCCAGTGAGTGAAGGACGCGCTCCTGCTGCCGGCTTCCTTCCTTCCGCGCAGTGATGTGTAAAAATTAACGCTCATCTGAACAGCCCCATTGAAGTGAATGGGTCGAGATTTAGTGCGGGTGCAATGGGTTCACCTCACCCATTGCACCCGGATGGAATTCTCGCCCATGTGAAAGGGGCCTTAAAGTCACTGCAGGGGGCCCCATAATCAATCATCTAGAGCAGTGGTGGCGAATATTTTTGATCGGACCCGTGGATATTTGGGTTCGCCAGGTTTGGCCGAACTTCAGGTCAAAGTTTGGTTTTGGGCCCCGAACTTGGCCCAAACTCAAACCCCATTGAAGTTAAAGTTTTGGCTGTAAAATAGTCGTAGTAAGGGCTAGAGTGTTGCAAAAGGAAGCAAAATGTAGGTAAGAGCAGTACAATTGCCCTGCAAACAAATGTGGATAGGGAAATGACTTAAAATAAAGTAGAATACAAAAAAATTAAAAACAATCTTGAACTAGGAGGCGGAGGTCAAAGTGGAGTAGGCGGTGGATGTGGCGGTGTAGGTGTAAGTGGAGGAGGAGGTAGCCAACACGATTTGTTATTTATTTAATTTTTATACATTTGGGAAGGCCCTAAAACATTGGGAAATGGAAAAGAGAACGCACAAACTGCTCTGGACAATGGCTGGGTGCGGCTGGTATACTTTTCAGCCTCTCAGCTCAAGGTACGAACAAATCCTGTGGGATCCATGCCTGGTTCATTTTAATGAATGTGAGCTTGTCCACGTTGGCTGTGGACAGGCGGCTGCGCTTGTCTGTGATCACCCCCCCCCCCTGCCGACAATACACTGGCCGCAGGGCAGGCCAGCATCTCCAAGGCATGAAGGGCAAACTCAGGCCAAGTGCCCAATTTGGAGACCCAGAAGTTGAATGGGGCAAACCCTTCAATCAGTGTGTGCAGGCATGTGCTGAAACGTTGCCTCCTGCTAAGACGGTCCGTATCAGCTGGTGGTGCTGGATGTTGTGGCATGCAGACAAAGCTTTTCCACATTTCAGCCATACTAACCCTCCCTTCTGGTGCTGGCGGTACCCCAGCTGCGTTTGCGACTTCTTCCTCCTCCTCCTCTGCCCTCACCTTGTGCTTCCATTGAGCCCCCGCTGTCAGGTAGGATCGCATCTACCAGCGTGCGCTTGTACTTGCGCATATTCCGATCACACTCGAGTGATGGAATTAAGGACAGCGGTCATTGCACAGGCACTGCAGCATGTAGTCGCTCATGTGTGCCAGGCTGCCCAGAAGCAATGACAAGCTATCCTCTGTGGGAGGTATATCGTCTGTGTCCTCTGTATCCCCCCAGCCACGTTCCAGTGATGCCCATGAGCTGCTCTGGGTGCCACCCTGCTGTGAACACAGTTCTTCCTCCTCCTCATCATCCTCCTCATCCTCTAAAACTGTGCCCTGGCTGGTCAGTTGTGTATTTGGCCACTGTTGGTGCAGTAACCCACCTTCCGAGTCACTTGTGAGCAAGTGGCCTGATAACCGTGGTAATGATCCCTCTTCCTCCTGTGCCACATACTTTTCCATCATCGCCTGAAGCATTGTTTCAAAGAGACATAGAAGTGGGATAGAAATGCGGAGGACGGTGTCATTGGCACTGACCATATAGGTGGTGTACTTGAAACAGCGCAACACGGCACACATGTCTCGCATGGAGGACCACTCGGTGGTGCAGTGGTACTGTTCCGCAAAGCGACTCACCCATGTGTGCTGCAGCTGAAACCCTAAGGTGCAAGGTGGAGTTCCACCTTATGGGTACGTCGCATATGAGGCAGTGAGTGGGAAGGCCGAAGTTACGCTGCAGTGCAGCCAGGCGAGCAGCAGAAGGGTGAGAATGCCAAAAGCGAGCACAGACGGCCAGCACTTTCTGCAGCAGCTCTGACATATCTGATTAATTTTTCAGGAACCTCTGCGACACCAAATTCAGCCCATGCGCCAGGCAAGGGATGTACGTCAAACTGGCTAGGCCCAGAGCTGCTATGAGATTTCACCCGTTATCGCACACCAACAGGCCGGGCTTGAGGCTCAGTGGCACCAACCACTCATCGGTCTGTTGTTGTTTCCCCCTGGCTGTGCTGAAGTTAGTGGTGCAGGTAATACATTGACTGGATGAGGAGGCGGTAAAGGAGGAAGCGGAGTAGGAGGTAATGAGAAACGTCCAGCAATCCTCAGAGGCGCAAACCGCTTTCTGCCTTAGTCCCAGCCGCCACTACATTTATCCAGTGTGCATTTAGGGAGCTATAACGTCCTTGCCTGTGCTTACTGGTCCACATACCGGTGGTTATGTGGACCTTGCCACAGGTGGCGTTGCGCAGCGCACACCTGATTTTGTCCGCCACTTGGTTGTGCAGGGCAGGGATGGTCTGCCTGGAAAAGTAGTCGTGGCTGGGAACCACGTACTGAGGCACAGACACCGCCATAAGGTTTTTAAAAGTCTCCGTCTCCACCAGAGGGAATGACAGCATTTTGAAATGCTGGCATTGTAGCTGGCCAGCTAAGACCTGTCCTAGGTTGCTAGTATAGCTTATATGTGTATATAGCCAGACCTGTCAATAACCTAAATACATAGAAACATAGAATGTGTCGGCGGATAAGAACCATTTGGCCCATCTAGTCTGCCCAATATACTGAATACTATGAATAGCCCTTGGCCCTATCTTATATGAAGGATGGCCTTATGCCTATCTCATGCATGCTTAAACTCCTTCACTGTATTTGCAGCTACCACTTCTGCAGGAAGGCTATTCCATGCATCCACTACTCTCTCAGTAAAGTAATACTTACTGATATTACTTTTAAACCTTTGCCCCTCTAATATAAAACTATGTCCTCTTGTAGCAGTTTTTCTTCTTTTAAATATTCTCTCCTCTTTTACCTTGTTGATTCCCTTTATGTATTTAAAAGTTTCTATCATATCCCCTCTGTCTCATCTTTCTTCCAAGCTATACATGTTAAGGTCCTTTAACCTTTCCTGGTAAGTTTTATCCTGCAATCTATGTACTAGTTTAGTAGCCCTTCTCTGAACGCTCTCCAAAGTATCAATATCCTTCTGGAGATATGGTCTCCAGTACTGCGCACAATACTCAAAATGAGGTCTCACTAGTGCTCTGTAGAGCGCGATGAGAACCTCCTTCTTTCTATTGGTAATGCCTCTCCCTATACACCCAAGCATTCTGCTAGCATTTCCTGCTGCTCTATGACATTGTCTGCCTACCTTTAAGTCTTCTGAAATAATGACCCCTAAATCCCTTTCCTCAGATACTGAGGTTAGGACTGTATCACTGATTCTATATTTGGCTCTTGGGTTTTTACGCCCCAGGTGTATTATCTTGCACTTATCAACATTAAATTTTAGTTGCCAGATTTTTGACCATTCCTCTAGTTTTTCTAAATCCTTTTCCATTTGGTGTATCCCTCCAGGAACATCAGTAAAAAGACACACCTTACCATCGAGGCCTTCTGCAATTTTGCTGATAAAGATATTAAACAATATGGGTCGCAGAACAGATCCCTGAGGTACCCCACTGGTAACAAGACCATGGTCAGAATATATTCCATTGACTACAACCCTCTGTTGTCTGTCCCTCAGCCACTGCCTAATCCATTCAACAATTCAAACAGTTGCCTATTGGCCGTTATTGCACACAGGTAATAGATGGCGTATTTGCAGGTATTTGTAAAAATCTGTAAGCGGTAGATTCTTGTTGGAGTTCTGGTAATGCTCTTGAGATGCTCGACCTGGTGGAGCACTATGAGGCTTCCCGGGATCTACAGGGGGGTTCTTTTGGGAGGGGGATAGGCAAAACCCGTAACTCTCTACCCCAGACCCGGCGATTTGAACCCGATCATCGAGATGCCGTTTGATCGAATCACTATGGACCTCGTAGGCCCAGTACCAAAGTCTGCTAGAGGACACCAACACATCTTGGTCGTCCTTGATTACGCCACTTGGTATCCGAAGGTGGTGCCACTGCGACATGCATTGGCGAAGCTTATAGCTAAGGAGCTAATGGAGTTGTTCTTCTGAGTGGGGCTACCTAAAGAGGTTCTGACTGACCAGGGGACCCCTTTTATGTCCAAGGTCATGAGGGAACTCTGTAAGTTGTTGCATATCAAAAAGTTATGGACGTCCGTGTACCATCAGCAAATGGACGGTTTGGTGGAAATGTTTAACAAAACCAGGCCTCTACTGGGTTCTCGCCCTTCAAATTGCTTTATGGCAGACATCCTCGTGGTCTGTTGGACGTGGCCAAAGAGGCGTGGTAACAAAAACCCACTCCGCATAAAAGTGTCTTGGAGTATGTAATCAAGATGCAACAGCGGATAGAGACGGTTTTGCCTCTTGTCAGGGAGCATATGGAGGCCGTTCAGCGAGCCCAGAGTTGGATCTATAATCGGCAGGCTCGGGTCCGGAACTTTAACCCGGGTGATCGGGTTTTGGTTCTGATACCAACCGTGGACAGTAAGTTCCTAGCTAGATGGCAGGGGCCCTACGAGGTACTCGAGAAAGTTGGAGAGGTAAATTACAAGGTACACCAGCCGGGGTGGCGGAAGCAGGAACAGGTCTACCATGTTAATTTACTTAAACCTTGGAAAGATAGGGAGACCTGTACTGAAGACAGCCCGCGGCTGGGGTTTCTAGCGGAAGAGGTTCCGGCTAGTATGTCTGAGGCCATGGAAGTGGTTGCCATAGTAAAAATAGCTGACAACCTCTCCTCTAAACAGGCTCAGGAGACCAGGGAGTTCATTAGTCGGAACACAGATGTTTTCTCGGACCTACCTGGACACACTTCTGCAATCCAGCATTACATTGTCACTGAGCCTCAGGCAAAAGTCCGGTTAAAGTCATACTGGGTACCGGAGGCTCGGCGACAAACCATCTCGGAGGAAGTACAGCTCATGCTACAGCTAGATGTCATCGAGGAGTCTAAAAGTGAGTGGGCCAGTCCTATAGTCTTAATACCCAAGCCGGACGGGACGTTCCGGTTTTGTAACGATTTTCGTAAGCTGAACAAAATATCTAAATTCGATGCATATCGCATGCCTCGGGTGGTTGAGCTTATTGAAAGGTTAGGCCAAGCCCGGTATTTTTCTGTTTTGGACCTCACAAAAGGGTACTGGCAGGTACCCTTGACGGAGGCTGCCAAGGAGAAAACTGCCTTCATTACACCAGAGGGGCTGTACCAATATAAGTTGTTACCCTTCGATCTGCATGGTGCCCCTGCCACTTTTCAACGTCTAATGGACATTGTGCTTCGTCCACATCGGCGATACGCCTCGGCTTATCTGGATGATATTGTCATTCACAGTACTGACTGGGAAAGTCACCTGCCCAAAGTACAGGCCGTAGTGGACTTCCTTCGAAAGGCTGGTCTAACAGCTAACCCCAAAAAATGTGTCATAGGGTTAGAGGAGACCAACTACCTAGGGTATGTCATTGGGCGCGGAGTCATCAAACCCCAAGTAAATAAAATAGAGGCGATGAGGAATTGGCCCCGACCTGTCACCTCTAGGCAAGTAAAGTCGTTCTTGGGAATAGTGGGCTATTATTGGAGGTTCGTTCCCCATTTTGCCACATTAGCAGCTCCATTGACAGGGCTCTTGAAGGGACGGAAGTCCGTGATGGTCCGTGATGGTCGGCCTTGTGTGGGTCTCTGGTTTTGGTGATGCCTGACTTAAAAAAGGAGTTTATAGTACAGACTGATGCCTTCGAATTAGGCCTTGGTTCGTTACTGTCTCAGGAAGTCAACGGGGAGGAGCATCCCGTTGTCTTCCTCAGCTGTAAGCTCACTCCAGCCGAGACCCAGTACAGTATAGTGGAAAGAGAGTGTCTGACCATCAAGTGGGCACTCGAGTCTCTCTGCTATTATCTGTTGGGGAGAAAGTTCCGACCACTCCCCTCTCAAGTGGATGAGCCAGGCCAAAGGGAGGAATGCTCTGGTCACCAGATGGTTCTTGTCCTTGCAAAACTTTAAATTTACAGTAGAACACAGGGCAGGCCGGTTACAGGGAAACGCAGATTCCCTGTCCCGGGCACACTGTCTGACGTGTGTTCACCCCCTCAGCGTTAAACAAAGGAGGGGGGGGGATGTGACATAGCAGGGGGTTTTGTTTGGGAATGCAGGTATTTTCCTGCCAACATGGGCGGCTGGGCTGATTTCCAGCCAGGTGAGATCAAATACCGGACTGGAGTTTAAGTGCCGGTCCAGGTTTTTGCAGCAACTGGCTGTCTTTTAAATAGGCAGCTGGGCTCAGATCAAAGTCTGTCTTGGGATCTGAGGCATGGTGCCGTACTAGAGGGCTGAGAGCCGCATGCGGGGAAACAGGCCCCCTAAAGCCTGTTGTGGATGCCGAAAGAACCTGCTAACAAGGTGACTGTTTTTGTGCTTTGGACTTTCCTTTGTGTGAACAAACAATAAGACTGTCAATGTTGCTTTGTTTTTTTTTGCCTGTGTGAATAAACGCTGAAGTTTTGTTTTTACAAACTGTTTCTTTTGCCTATGTCCTGCGTCTGCTTACCCTGCCTACCAGAGCGAATCCTCACAGTTCCCAGAGGCAGGTTGATCAGATGTGGGGAGATGCTGGAGAACGTTGGCCAGGTGGCCTGACTGGCCTGGTTCACAATCTGGGCCTACCTCGTGTGTTGTGTCTTCCTGAAGCCTTGGTCTCTGCTTCTCTGGACTCCTGGTGGATGGAGATTGCGATGAAGCAGGTGACTTGCGTACCTCATCAGGGGGAGAGGAGGTCTCCGAGGTCCGTTGTGGCAGTGGAGAAGAGCTGGTGTACAGGAGGGAATGCTGTCCTCGTCGAGGGGAGCCAGCTTCTGCGTGCGGCGGGAGTGGGTGCGCTGGGGTAAGCAGAGAAGATGGCAGAGAAGCACCGAAGTTCGCGCCATCCGCATCTTTGTCAAAATAAAACTCCAGTTTCCCCTGCTTCTGTGGAGGTCTTTTCCCCCGGGGCATCTTGCTGGCAATCCGGGTCTGGAGTGGAGGTATGTAGGGTGTCGAGGTAACTTGCTTGTTCAAGCGCTTGGTGCCAGAGCTCTAAGTTCAAGTGGCCATTTTGTTTGGCAGCCAAGCCACGCCCCCCAACATCAGTATTTTAATAAAAAGGAAGTGGACAAAATGTGTTTTGGATTTTTCTGTAATAAAATATTTATTTTATTTGTTTTTCATCCATAATATTTTTTTTATTAGGCTAATACAGTTTAGTGGCCCTAGAGGCAACTGATGTTGACATGTTTGTTATTTTAATGTCTGAATTATTCATGCCTTTATTGCCATCACATTTGCGAAACATGTTACATAATTTCTACATCATTTATAGTTCAGATTCAGCTTTTCACATGCTACAATTTTATTCTGCTCTCCAATAGCTTTTGGTTTTTGCATTCTTTATTTCCATATGAAAGGTTGTCCTATGGCATTCTTTTGCTGTTAGTGTCTTCCTCCTTGAATAGGTCTAGAATTATTGAACTATAGTAAATTTTGTCTACTTTCACACTGGCGTTTTGGCTTTCCGTTTGTGAGATCCGTTCAGGGCTTTCACAAGCGGTCCAAAACGGATCAGTTTGCATTCTGAATGGAAAAGGATCCGCTCAGAATGCATCAGTTCAGTCTCCATTCCGCTTTGTAGGCGTACACCAAAACGCCGCTTGCAGCGTTTTGGTGTCCGTCTTATGAAACTGAGCCAAACGGATCCGTCCTGGCACATAATGTAAGTGAATGGGGACGGATCCGTTTTCACTGACACAATCTGGCACAATAGAAAACAGATCCGTCTCCCATTCACTTTCAATGGTGTTCAAGAGGGATCCACCTTGGCAATGTTAAAGATAATACAAACGGATCAGTTCTCAACGGATGCAGATGGTTGTATTATCTGAACGGATCCGTAAAAAAGTGAAAGTAGCCCAAGACATACAGTATGTGTGTGTTGTGTAGTTCATTCTGTATGGTTAGTAAATACCAATCAACTTTAGGGCTACAGAAGGGCAGTAAAACATTTATGACCATGTCATTTCTGTAATTGTGTCAATCATCTTGCAGCCCCATTGTGGAAGCTTTCCAGTATGAGAGCCTTATCATCTTTTTCATTCCCCAACCTACAGTGTCTACTTTATTTACGTGAATCATGCATTTTATTCAATGTTACCAAGATGTATGTTAATACACCCAACCTGATTGCTTACTTTTTTAAGCACAAAAAACATAATGAATTTCTACACCATAGTTCCTGGTCACATATTCACACCTGTTTGTGGTTTAATTAAAGGGGTTATCTGACTGCGCAGGTGCAACTCATGTACATTGCGGATAGTAACCCGCAACCTAATTACACCGGGGAGTGCAGGGAGCTCAGCGCTGGTCAAGTAGGAATATTTTCACAGTCAAAGCGCTTAGTTACAGTACATTAAGGTGGGACCATTAAATACGGTAAATGAAAAGAAAATTGTGGATAACCCCTTTAAAATTTTAACTATGGATTTGCACTTTGGCACAATTGGAATGTCAGCCTTATTTTATGATCTGCTAAAAAGCTGGTTATATTGAAAAATGTCGAGTAATTATGCTGTATTGTTCCCTGAACTGTAGAACATAAGGACATGCATATAGCCGTACTACAGCGTTATACAGGAGCTGTGTAGTTAGTGTGAAAGGTAGGACTGCATATGAAACAGGCTGTAGGGAAAGGCTATCCTAATCTTACAAGATGGATCTGATCTTGTCCTGGAACTAAGTATAAAACTTATGCACCGGTAGGTAGTAGGTCTCTGAGCATAAACCTTTAGCGTAAGTTGGAGATGTTATTTCCCCATCCAGTAAAAACCAAGACGAAAGAATAGCTATAGATGACACCATATTACTCAAGTGGTACACTGGTTTTAACTGTAATTCATGGGTCATTTACACAACCATATCCATTTTGCGGCCCCATAGAAATAAATAGGTACACATGCAATCCACAAAAAATGCAGATTGGACGTGGACTGAAAATATAGTCGTGGGAATCTACCTTGAGCTGGATTTTCCAATAATAATAATGAAAGTAAGGTGCAATAAATAATACACAAAATAAATAAACTTGTCAAACAATTCTAAACCTTCCACCATCTGCACTTGTTGAGTACTGAATGCAGTGGAGGGGTGTAATGTGCCAGTGTTCTGTACCATGCCCTGTATTTCTCGACAGGTTGGGTGAAAATAGTGCATTCAAAAAATATAACTGTGCAACAATATGCCATTTTTTTTTTAAATGTGCCCTTTTTGGTCAGTATTTGGCTTCACTATTTGTAAGCCAGAACCAGGGATAGATCATACACAGGGAAAATTATTCTCCAGTATTGAGATCTGTTACTAGTTTTGGTTTACAAATACTGATGCCAAAATTAGTGACCAGTATACTGCTGTGTGAGTGTGGTATTCATTAGATTTCATTAGCATGTGCAAGACAAAAATTTATTTCAGTTTTAAAATATGACCCATACACACATTGATGACATCTGCCATTTTACCACTGCTACTCTTTGCATTACTGTATTTTGTTAGTCTGTTCCAGTAGAGGAGCAGACTACCGGAATTAGTGTATCTGGCACAGCCGGACAACGCTAGTGCCTGCTGGATTGTCTTTTTACCAGGAAAATACTGTTGCATGTATTTTTCGGTCAGAAACATGGCATTCATTTAGGAAACCTGTTGGTAATAGACTGATCACATTATAGTGAAGGGGGATCCAGCAGGCTCCGGTGATTTTCCTTGTGTTGTAATATACAGGGTGGGCCAATTATATGGATACACCTTAATAAAATGGGAATGGTTGGTGATATTAACTTCCTGTTTGTGGCACATTAGTATATGTGAGGAGGGAAACTTTTCAAGATGGGTGGTGACCATGGCGGCCATTTTGAAGGCGGCCATTTTGAATCCAACTTTTGTTTTTTCAATAGGAAGAGGGTCATTTGACACATCAAACTTATTGGGAATTTCACAAGAAAAACAATGGTGTGCTTGGTTTTAACGTAACTTTATTCTTTCATTAGTTATTTATAAGTTTCTGACCACTTATAAAATGTGTTCAATATGCTGCCCATTGTGTTGGATTGTCAATGCAACCCTCTTCTCCCACTCTTCACACACTGATAGCAACACCGCATGAGAAATGCTAGCACAGGCTTCCAGTATCCGTAGTTTCAGGTGCTGCACATCTCGTATCTTCACAGCATAGACAATTGCCTTCAAATGACCCCAAAGATAAAAGTCTAAGGGGGTCAGATCGGGAGACCTTGGGGGCCATTCAACTGGCCCACGACGACCAATCCACTTTCCAGGAAACTGTTCATCTAGGAATGCTCGGATCTGACACCCATAATGTGGTGGTGCACCATCTTGCTGGAAAAACTCAGGGAACGTGCCAGCTTCAGTGCATAAAGAGGGAAACACATCATCATGTAGCAATTTCGCATATCCAGTGGCCGATCTGCCCCCCTTAGACTTTTATCTTTGGGGTCATCTGAAGGCAATTGTCTATGCTGTGAAGATACGAGATGTGCAACACCTGAAACTACGGATACTGGAAGCCTGTGCTAGCATTTCTCCTGCGGTGTTGCTATCAGTGTGTAAAGAGTGGGAGAAGAGGGTTGCATTGACAATCCAACACAATGGGCAGCACATTGAACACATTTTATAAGTGGTCAGAAACTTGTAAATAACTCATGAAAGAATAAAGTTACGTTAAAACCAAGCACACCATTGTTTTTCTTGTGAAATTCCCAATAAGTTTGATGTGTCAAATGACCCTCTTCCTATTGAAAAAACAAAAGTTGGATTCAAAATGGCCGCCTTCAAAATGGCCACCATGGTCACCACCCATCTTGAAAAGTTCCCCCCCCCCTCACATATACTAATGTGCCACAAACAGGAAGTTAATATCACCAACCATTCCCATTTTATTAAGGTGTATCCATATAAATGGCCCACCCTGTAGAAAAAAAAACAACAAAAAAAACCTTGGTAAAATTATTTATTTTCTTTTTACTATCATATTCTAACTCCCATAATTTTATTTATATTTGTATCTATGAAGTTGTGTGATGGCAATTTTTTGCGGGGCAATCTGTTATTTTCAGTGATACCATTTTGGGGTGTGTATGACTTTTTGATCACTTATTACTACATTTTTAGGGAGGTAAAGTGACCAAAAAAATGGTGAATTGACCATTTAGAATTTTTTCTTTTATGCAGTTTGGGATAAATATTTTTATATTTTAATAGTACAAGCATTTTTGGATGTCAATGACGTTTATTTTTGTAATTGTTTATTTTTATTTTGGGGAAAGGGGATAATTTGAATATATATTTATATATATTCCGTATTTTTCGCCCCATAAGACACACTTTTTTCCTCCCTAAAGAGGAGGGAAAAATGTCCCTGCGTCTTATGGGATGAATACTAATGAGTGCTTCCATTATGGAAGCGCTCATTAGTACTGGAGGACCGGTAAGCGGTGAAGGCTCTGTACTCACCGTTTCCTGGTCCTCAGCTGTCGGCTGTGCACAGCGTGAGTGTGCTCTGTGACCTCATGCTGTGCGCGCTGGTTCACGGCACAGCCGAAAGCAGGAGGAAGAAGATCGCGGGCGGTGAGGAGCGTCAGCGTCCAGGAGCAGGAGAGGTAAGTGGTTTATTTATTTTGTGATCTGAGGCTGGGGGCTTCTGAATTATGGCTGGGGGCTGATCACATATGGCTGAGGGCTGATCACATATCGCTGGTGGATGATATGAGGTATGGAGGACTGATATGAGGCATGGGGGTCTCATCTGAGGTCTAATGAATCGGGTTCGGATACAGCATTCCTATTTATTTAAAAACTTTGTTAATAATATGGGCTACGTCTTGTATGTCCTCCACGGAGGTCTTTACGAAGTTTCTGAAAATATCACGAGACTTACTTAGTCTTAGGGCTCTTTCACACCTGCGTTCTTTTCTTCCGGCATAGAGTTCCGTAGTCGGGGCTCTATGCCGGAAGAATCCTGATCAGTTTTATCCTAATGCATTCTGAATGGAGAGAAATCCGTTCAGGATGCATCAGGATGTCTTCAGTTCCGGACCGGAACGTTTTTGGGCCGGAGAAAATACCGCAGCATGCTGCGCTTTTTGCTCCGGCCAAAAATCCTGAAGACTTGCCGCAAGGCCGGATCCGGAATTAATGCCCATTGAAAGGCATTGATCCGGATCCGGCCTTAAGCTAAACGTTGTTTCGGCGCATTGCCAGATCCGATGTTTAGCTTTTTCTGAATGGTTACCATGGCTGCCGGGACGCTAAAGTCCTGGCAGCCATGGTAAAGTGTAGTGGGGAGCCGGGGAGCAGCATACTTACCGTCTGTGCGGCTCCCGGGGCGCTCCAGAGTGACGTCAGGGCGCCCCAAGCGCATGGATCACGTGATCGCATGGCACGTCATCCATGCGCATGGGGCGCTCTGACATCATTCTGGAGCGCCCCGGGAGCCGCACGGACGGTAAGTATACTGCTCCCCCGCTCCCCATTACTACTATGGCAACCAGGACTTTAATAGCGTCCTGGCTGCCATAGTAACACTGAAAGCAGATCCGTCTTCAAATGCTTTCCGTTCACTTGCGTTTTTCCAGATCCGGCGTGTAATTCCGGCAAGTGGAGTACACGCCGGATCCGGACAACGCAAGTGTGAAAGAGGCCTTACTTCTATCATATGTCAGTTCGTTTATGTGCATAAATTACTGTATCAAAATACTACGCTGAACTAAGCTTCAAGCCTCATTAACAAAGCCGAGTTCAACTTCAGCTTCGTATTTTGATCCACTCAACCCTAAATGTAAGAGCCGATCTAAGCCAGGGAAGGCTGTTACTGGCACGGGAGCATTTTCCCTGCTGAGTGGTTAAATGTCTGCAATCGACAGTAGCCCTGGGCCTTTTCTGTGTTAAATGATTGGGCGCTATATTTAAAGACTGACATCTGCCGTACATGTATGGCGGATGCTATGAATGGGTTAACTGCTGTATGTTAATGTTGACAAAAGTGTTGGAAAAGGCAATATATGTAACTTACTAATATATACTTCTTACAAGTTGAGCAACAATCTCTTACATTGTGAAGCCAGGCCCTCATCAGTAAAGTTTTTTCCATTGGCCGCACAGCACTGATGTCCTGAAAATGGCTGCTCATGAAGGGGCAGTGACCAGATATAGCCAACAGCCTCCGCCATTGAAAAATACCATGAGCTAGTTTCCCATATATTGTATATATTACTGTTTCCAACACATTAGTTAAAATAAACATAAAGCGGCCAACCACTTAAAGTATTTAAAAGAACATTTCAAGCAAAACAGGTACTAAAGTATCTGCACCAAAAATCTGTGTATAAAAGTTGAACGAAATGGCATCTAGGGTTTTTACACTTTTTTTCTGATATGTTCGGCAAGGGGGTGGAACTTAGCAGAAAGTGAGAAGAGCTTCATTGTAAAGGGGCGAGCCTAAGATATGCCATTTTGCTCCAAAATTTCTGCACAATGCTGTTGTAAAAACGTTTCTAAAAGTAAGCTAATAATTGGTATAGCGTTACAGAAAAGTATCTATTCCTGCACCACATTTATCATCCTGCCTGAGCCAAGCTTATGCCATAATGCTATAGGATTAGTAAATGTGGGCCAGTGTGTACTGACTAGAGCAAGGCCAGAGGAGACGTGAGTAATCTCTTTGATTTTGTTTGAATCTCTGTCATATGCTGCCCCGTCTGGCAACACAGTGTATTAGTTTTGACTGCAGTGTTTCTTTAAAGGGTTGTGCCACTAATATAAATGTACTCTGCCCAACAGATATTCTATATCACTATTATCAAACATCAAAGATGCCATCTTCTAAACTAATTAGCCTACCATTGCACCTTGTGGCAAATCTGTTTTGTTATTCATCTACTAAAAGTTACGTCCTGCATTGGAGCCTTGTAATGTAGGACGTAGGAATTTTATTACATGACACGGAGGCTCATATTGCTTTCTCTTCCTTTTACTGACCACCAATAGCAGCAAAGAAAAAATCAGACAAGTAACCATGGTAACCCTCCCACATATCATCCCTATAATAGTCCTGCTTAGCATAGATCCCTCCTCTTTCTTTGCTGCTGACCACTCAGATAAGTTGTCATTGTGGTCTTCACATTTAATATACTTGTGTTGAGCTCTTTTTTCGTTTATTCTTAGTCTTGAGTTTTTCTTTCGTTGGCATTGTTATATTTCTACATATATATAGTATTTTCGTATTTATATCTGTGTTTTTCCCCCACTTTTTAGGGTATATATATATTCTTTATCCCTGCGTTTTTTCCCCCTGGTTATTAGGTCCCCCCCCAGTCTCCGTTCCTTATCTTATGTGGAGTTTTCTCCCCTCTCTCCGGTCTCCCTTGGCCTCCAGTTTCTTCTCCCCTTGCCTGTGTCTCCTCGGCATCCCTTGTGGCCGCTGCCATCACCAGACCTTACCTCAGGGCAGGATCTTCTCCTTCTCCTCGGCTCCACTTGCTCCCGGCGAAGTCTCGCGAGACTTCGGACGCTTCTCAGCCAGTCTATTTTTTCTCCTCAGGGCGGCACGAAATCTTGCGGGATTTCATGCGCGCCACCAGTGCCAACGGACGTTCGGTCGCATCGGCGGCTACCCTGTTTGCTAGTGGTGGTACACTGCCCTCTCTCTCTATCTCTCTTATTATACAACCATCCCACTAACGTTCAGTAGCTGTTCTGAATCACTCTGCCCTCATCATATTGGTGCTTCAGGGTAGATTAGTAATATCAGGAAGTATTACTTTACTGAGAGAGTAGTGGATGCATGGAATAGCCTTCCTGCAGAAGTGGTAGCTGCAAACACAGTGGAGGAGTTTAAGCATGCATGGGATAGGCATAAGGCCATCCTTCATATAAGATAGGGCCAGGGGCTATCCATAGTATTTAGCATATTGGGCAGACTAGATGGGCCAAATGGTTCTTATCTGCCGACACATTCTATGATTAGATAGCACTGTGCCTAGAGCCATTACAGGTTAGTGTCAGATAACTAAAGGGGATCATGTCTGAGGACGGCCACACCAATAACCATACTCCTGAGGCCATGGAGGTCACCACCCATGCCCAGGCAGCGGGTTCCAGCTCGGATCAAGCTATGGCGATCCAGCGTTCGGTAGCTGTAGCTATCCAGGCAGCAATGGGTTCAATGTCCACTGCTATTTCACAGTCTATTTCAGACGCCCTTTCGGCACATTCATCTGTGTCCGGTTCCAGTAGCCATCCTAGGCCATTGACCTCAGGGGCAACCGGTTCTGATCCTCCAGCCTCCAGAACCACTAAGACTGGTGTGTTACTTGCCACCCAAGACAGCGCGCCCTGTTCGCGCAAAATAGCCTATGCCCGCCAGGCAGAAAAGGCGAGGCCATGGAAATGCGCCAGAGCGCAAGATAATATGCAATCCGAGTCCAAATCGGAAGAGGAGGCGCAGTCAGAGCCTGACTTAGAGTCAGAACCAGAGGACCTGGAGCTTTTGGAGATGGACCCTCTGGGGCCATCGTCGGTTCCTAATCCCCCAGTTTCCAACCCCCCTAAAATCCCTTCTAGTACCCCAGAGGCGATTATGGACCCTTTGGGAGAGCCACTATTTGACCCGGATGCGCTCCATCACCCGAGGTCCGCCGAGTGGCTCCCATCGGACCACGTTACTAAGTATTTGGAGTCCCGCATACGTCAGCCCCTTATCAAGGAGGCTAGGAACAAGTTGAGGGCTGAATGCCCTAGACCCATTGTCCCCAATAAGGTGTGTGACACACCAGTAGTGGATCCTAAAATGATCCAGTTTCTGGCCAAATCTGGGTGGAACCCGCGCAAGGGTCTTGAATCAGCCCTGAAGGCCTGCCAAGATAAATTACTGGATGTGCTGGGGCCCCTTACAAAAATCTTTGAGTTGGCAGAATCCGCCAGGGTCCAGAACACTCAAATGGATCCGGAGGAGCTCCGGGGGTGGACACAGCACGCTTTATGCCTCGCTGGCAATGCTAATACCTCTCTATTGAGAGAAGGAAGGCCATTCTATTTAAAATAGAACTTAAATTGTCCAATTTTGCCTTGACTGAGGCGGGCAAGGATGCCCAGGGTCTCCTTTTTGGAGACTCTTTCATTAAAGATCTATCCCGTTTTGTTGGTGCCTTCACGGCGCTGGATAAAGCCCAATCGTCAATGAGACAAGTTTTTCAGGGACGGGTTTCCGCCAGGGCCGGCAGTACTAGGGGCCATCTGTCTGGCCTGTCATCTTTCCAGACCCGCGGTTCGGGTCGAGGCTCCGTATCCTTCAGATCTTCCGGCCAAGAGTTCCACCAGCTTTTTCCCCACACGTGGTGCTCCTTGGCAATCCCGTGGGACCAGAGGATTCTCGGGATCCAGACACCCATTCAGTAATTCTACCAATCCCTCTATCTTCTTCACCTGTTTGGGTAGGGGGCAGACTCCGTCGTTTTTCCCACGTCTGGTCAGCCATCACGGCTGACCCATGGATCCTCACTATAGTTTGGAGTTTTCACATAGAGTTGGTGGGTCCTCCCTGCTTGGTGTCACCCCCTCATCCCATGGTCCTCCCGGCCCAAAAGCAACTCCTGTTACACACAGAATTGAATCAACTTTTTCTGAAGGGTGCGATAGAACAGACTTCAGACCTTTCCAATTGCATTGTCAGCAACATGTTTCTGGTGGCCGAAAAAGGCTGACAGGTGCGTCCGGTGATCAACCTTCGGGCGTTGAACGCATTTGTCCGTTATCGCCACTTCAAGATGGAGGGCATCCACCTCCTGAGAGACATGCTCCTCCATGGAGATTTGCTAGTCAAATTGGATCTGAAGGATGCCTATTTGACAGTACTTATTGCTGAGACTTCCAGGAACCTGCTTTGTTTCCAATGGAACAAGGAGATGTGGCGTTTCACTTGCCTCCCCTTCGGGCTGTCCTCAGCTCCTTGGTGTTTCACCAAGTTACTACGACCAGTCGTGTCCTGCCTCCGCAGCCGCGGAGTTCGGCTAATTGTGTACTTAGACGATATCCTCATATTGGCCCAGGATCGTCTGACCTTGCTCACGCACTTATCCTGGACAACGGACTTATTGTCTCAACATGGAGAAATCCTGCCTGGTACCTTCCCAGACCATGGAGTTTTTGGGATTCACTATCAATTCTGTGACAGAGACTCTCAGTCTTCCGTCGTCCAAGGTTCGGGCCATCCACAAGGAGATACGCCAGATGTTATCCCTTCCACAGGTATCGTTGCGCCGTCTAGCCCGCGTCATAGGCCTCCTTTAGTCCTCTATCCAGGCGGTGTTTCCAGCACCGTTACATTATCGTGCCATGCAGCTCCTCAAAATATCTCATCTTCGCGCAGGGGCGTCATACGAAGACCTGATCACGTTAGACGAGGAGTCGAGGGACAAACTGACATGGTGGATCCGGAACCTGGAGGTTTGGAATGGCAAGGCTATTGTCGGCCCACGTCCGGACTTCAAGGTGGAATCCGACGCCAGCTTGTTAGGGTGGGGCGCCTATTGCGACGGCGTGCACACCGGGGGACGTTGGTCTGCGGTAGAGTCCAGACTCCATATCAACTCCTTGGAGCTTCTAGCTGGATTCTTTGCGGTTCGCAGTTTTACGGGAGATGTGTCCAACACCTGCATCAGGTTGCGGATGGACAACGTGTCGGCAGTGAGGTACGTGAACACCATGGGCGGCACTCACTCGGTGACATTATCCCATCTGGCTTGGGAGTTTTGGACCTTCTGTCTCTCCAGGGGCATATCCATTGTTGCGGAGTATCTCCCCGGCCTACACAATACGCACGCGGACTGGAGCTCTCGTTTTCTCTCGGATTCCAGTTATTGGCGATTGCACAGGACGGTCTTCTCATCCATATCCTCCCGATGGGGTCCCTGCTGTATAGATCTGTTCGCATCACGCTTGAACACTCATCTTCCCAAATTCTTCAGTTGGCACCCGGATCCAGACGCGGAGGCCACCGACTCCTTTCTACAGAATTGTCCCGGCAACCTCTTGTATGCTTTTCCCTCATTTGCTCTGATTCCCCAGGTGCTATCCCGAGTCCATCAAGAGGAGGCCGAACTGATCCTGGTGGTTCCCTTTTGGACCTCCCAGCCTTGGTTTCCCCAGCTGCTGGAATGCCTGATCCAGTGTCCTCTCCTTCTCCCAGTTTTTCCGGATCTTTTGGTAGACCCGTCAGGTCTGCCTCATCCTCTCGTCTCGGAAGGAACCCTTCAGCTCCTGGCCTGCAGGATTTCAGGGAACCCTGGGACGTCGCAGGAGTTTCGGAATCTACTAGACTCCTCCTGGAGGGCGCATGGGCCCCCGGCACCAGAAGGGCTTATCGAGCGGCCTGGAAGTCTTGGGCTGAAAGGTGCGTGGCTAGACACATGGATCCCATTTCAGCTCCTGTAACGGGGATCCTTCAATTCCTCACTTCACTGTTCGAGGATGGTAGAGCATATCGGACCATTAATGTTTTTCGCTCTGCCATTTCTTCCTCTCATCGGGGGTTCGACGGATGCCCAGCTGGTCAGCATCCCTTGGTGTGTCACCTTCTTAAAGGCACTCGCCTATCCCGTCCTCCTAGGCCCAGTTTCTCGACATATTGTCCTTATTTTCTTCTTGGCCTTCAAACGCGGAACTTTCTCTGCGTCAACTTTCGGCCAAGCTAGTTTCCTTATTCTGTTTGATTTCTTGTAAAAGGGTCTCGGATGTCCGAGCTTTGGACCATGATGCCCATTCATTTACTCCGATTGGGGTCGTATTCAATATTACGTGGCGCACCAAGACCAACATTAAATCTGTGGCATATCCCAGTTTTCCGGATACTCCGGCCCTCTGCACAGTCGCCTGTCTGAGGGAATATGAGTCGCGCACAGCCTCTCACCGCGATACTTCACACCCTCAGCTTTTTCTGTCTTACAGCCGCCCCTTTCTTCCTGTTACTAGCATCACTCTGGCTCGTTGGGCTAAGAGGGTTATGTCCTTGGCAGGTGTGGATACTTCGGTGTTTACTGTACATTCCACTAGAGGTGCATCAGCGACATCCATGGCTGTTGTAGGGGCCAGGTTAGAGGACATAATGAAGCTGGCAGATTGGTCACGAGTGTCTACGTTTCGTGAGTTTTACTTTCATCCTCCGGTTCATGTTTTTTCCTCGGTGGTAAGTCGGCTTTAAACTCGCAATATGAGCCTCCGTGTCATGTAATAAAGTATTGAGTATTGCCCCTCCCTGATTTTAATGGCATCTTGTTCACCTTCATATTGTATGGATACCTGTATATGCATTTTTTCAGGTTTGGTACTTGACCCTTGGTTCTGAACGGTTCGATTACCGGGTTTTTTCTTCTTTCTTCTTTTCTTTAGGATGGATATCCCCGCAAGCTTCATCTGACGCCTACAGTAGTTTTGAGTTTCTCCCCAGTTTCGTTCTTCAGTTGGAGAGTTCGGATGCTGTTCCAGTTCAGTTTTTTTCGAGAGTTTAGCGGATGGACCTTCAGAGTCTACAGAGTAGTGTCACCGCCAAAGAAAGAGGAGGAATCTATGCTAAGCAGGACTTTTATAGGGATGATATGTGAGAGGGTCTTGGTTACCATGGTTACTTGCCTGATTTTTTTCTTTGCTGCTATTGGTGGTCAGTAAAAGGAAGAAAAAGCAATATGAGCCTCCGTGTCATGTAATAAAATAATGACTTTACGTTATAAGTTAGGAAAATCATGCAATTGTCATTGGTAAAAACAAGGGGTGTGGTCAGTGTCACATGATCTACTGATGTCAGGTCACATCTCACTACTCTAGGACATGATGGGACAACAGTCAAATGCCAAATCAAGAGGTAGGATTGAAGCATAAGGGATAAGAGAAAACCGCAAATGAAGTAAAATTGTAAAAAACAATATCAAGGAGGAAAGGGAACTAGAGAAACTGATGAAAATACACTTTACAGCGAAGTAGTAGTATGGTGCAACCCCTTTAAAGTGAGGTGTATTATTTGTGAACAATCTTTCTCTTGAAACAAATTTATATATAAGTTAACCTTTACATATATCCTACTGCACATTTATGAATGGGTAAAGCATCTGCCAGACCCAAATTGGCAGTGGTTTATCACCCCAAGGCAAGTTTTCTTCTCTGAAACTGCCTTTGAGAGGCTCCCATACATATTTAATGTTCAGTTGGTCCTGCTGAAATCAGTGGGTTTTGTTGACATTAATCTAATGTATATGGCCAGGTTAAAGGGAATGTCCACCTTTGGGGGCTTTTCGGCCAAAACCTCCATATTGCTGGGCCCAGGGGTGGGCTGAGAACTTAGAATGGCCCTAGAAAAAAACTAAGTGGCCCCATGTTGTAGAGCCCTCCCAGCAGCACTTTATACCATGGTGCAGGACAATATATTGTCCAAAAATTGGTTTCTCTGCGTTAGTCATCAGTAGATGCCATTTTTGGTCCTCTTTCTCCAGTTGTCTCTGATTAAGATATAGAGCAGGGGCTTAGGAGGCGAGATGCAGGCCACAGCAGTTGAATTCAGGAGGGCATGTGCGGTCGCTGGCCAGGTACATGAGCACCTGATTTGCATAGCGTTAATTACCACTGATTATGTACCCAGCCTGAGGGAGAGAGGCCCCCTGGGCATCGGCCCACCGGGAAATTTCCCTGTACGGTCTATAGCCTATCCGCCCCTGGCCGGGTCTGTGGAGGGAAGTATACTTACATGCTTCCTGCCAGTGCCATTGTTCCTCCGCCACTGCTGAGTTCCGGTCTCCACTGATAAACTTACTGTTTGATGGGGATCACATGGTTGTTGCAGCCAATCACTGGCAGCAGCGGTGACACGTCCCCCATGCGTTATTTCACCCAGTGATGTTACGCTTTGGAGACATATCATTGCTGTGCCCAGTAGTGGGCTGCAGTAGTACACATGACCCCCGTTAAACTGGATGTTGATGAGCGGGACCAGAGATATAGAGTAACATAGGAGGACTGGCCGAAAGGTCTCCAAGGGTGGACAACCCCTTTTACAGATGTTCTGCATATAACAAGCACAGCCAGGCCATAAAGGACAACCTACAAGTTATTATTACACATATAATATAGGTACAGAGAAAATAACAATATAAAATATACCAAGATTGACAAGCCATTGTGTAGCATGTGACCAAATATATCCAGATCACAGGGTCAACCCAAGCTGCATGACCAGCAGAATAATACTGTCAATGTTGTTTTAACACAATACTCACATTACACAGCATATAAAGATATAATCATTATTTAACTCCTCTCACTACCCCTTTCCAGGAGATAATCATGGGAGCTTTCCCTGCTGGAATTAGCTGCGAATGGTTGCATCCGGAAGGGAAACTACAATGCCAGTGTTTATTTACTTTGCTGAGCGTCGGGGAGAATGCGGAATTAGGCCTCATGCACACAGCCATGTCTGTATTGCGGTCCACAAACCATGAATCTGTAAAATACGGATATCTTTCCTGTGCAATAAGCAATTTTCTCGCTCCAATTACTAGAAATGACTATTCTTGGACAAAAATAAGACATGTTCTATAATTTGGATAAGGCCTATTGCACACAACCGTATGGTATTTTCAGTGTTTTGCGGTCCGTTTTTCATGGATCCATTGTTCTGTTTTTTGTTTCCGTTGTGTTTTCGTTTCTGTTCCGTTTTTCGGTATGGCATATACAGTATACAGTAATTACATAGAAAAAATTGGGCTGGGCATAAAATAGATGGTTCCGCAAAAACAGAACGGATACAGAAGATATACGGATGCATTTTTTGCAGACCCATTGACTTTATTGAAGCCATGGAACGTGATTTGCGGGCAATAATAGGACATGTTATATCTTTCAACAGAACGTTAAAACGGAAATGCGGAAACGGCATGCATACGGAGTACAGTCCGTTTTTCTTTGCGGACCCATTGAAATGAATGGTTCTGTATACGGACCTTATACGGAAAGCAAAAAACTGCCCATAAATGGAAAAAAATAAACGCTCGTGTGCATGAGGCCTAATCCGGACACACGGAAGTGGACTGCACACAGATGACATTTGTGTACTGTCCCGTTTTTTCCCCCCCATACCCACAGAAATTAATGGGCCTGTGTGCGATCTGCAAAAAATTTATAACGGACACTTGTGCATGAAGCCTTACAGAGTGCCATTGAAACAGATGCTAGTGGAGGCCCATCCCCTACATTAGCTACACATGGCCTAATTGTCAGGAGAAAAGGCTGCCTATTGCATTTGACCATTTTAAATATTGAAAAGGGCCCATATGGTAGAGATTCTGTATATCTGATACACGTCACATGTTTTTGTAAGTACCGTATATTAATGTTCTTGTCAGATATTTACTTTTGTTCATTTATTCATTCATCCTTTCAATCCAGATTCCGGTACTTCATCCCATGCACAGCGTACATTCATTACAAAATACATTAGAATCTTGAATCTGTGTAAACTCTTGTACAAAATCTACAGAGCGTGGACACCGACACCTGAAAATAGCTACTGCTCTTTACAAACAGTTTTAAGAACAGAGTCTTCTCCAAGGATTTTACACAGTTCATTCAACCTCTGCTGCATTTTAGGTATTCCAGCAAGCTGAGACTCAAGTCTTTGTTTCTCTTCACTCAGTGATAACCGTGTGGCGGTATCCAGCTGTTCAAACCGCCATCCGCCTTCTCCATCAAACTGCAACAGATGAGTGTGGTATTTCCTGTGCAGGTATAATAAAAGTATGGTTTGAGAATAGAATACAATAACAATTCTATTGGCCATAACCATGGCTGGATTAAGAGTTAAAATTTTTCCTAACGCCTTCAGCCCCTGGCGATTTTCCATTTTTGTTTTTCACTCCCTTCCTTCATGGAGCCATAATTTTTTTATTTTTCTATTCACATAGCCTTGTTTTTTGCAGGACAAGTTGTACTTTTAATGGCACTATTTACTATTGCAAACGATTTAGTGGGAAGCTGGAAAAAAATTCCAAATGGGGTGGAATTGGGAAAAGAAACGCAATTGCATCCCAATTTTTTTATGGGTTTTTGTTTTTACGTGTTCCCTATGTGATAAAAATATCCTGTTACCTTTATTCACCAGGTCAGTACGATTACAGCGATACCAATTTATATAGTTTTCTTGTGTTTTAATACTGAAAAAAAACTAAATTGATTTTGTTTTGTTTTCTTCACCATATTCTGACCCCTATAACTTTTTTATAGTTATGTTTACAGAGCTGTGTGAGAGCACATTTTTTGCAGGACGATCTGTCATTTTTAGTTATTGATACAATTTTTGCATGTGTATGACTTTTTGATCACTTTTTATTACTTTTTTGGGGAGGTAAAGTGACAAAAATAGTGAATTGGCAATTTAGATTTTTGCCATCACCCCATTTGCATATGGAATACTTTTTTAATATTTTATTAGTATGGGCTTTTTTAGACGTAGCAATGCCCATGATATTTAGTTTTTTTATTGTTTATGTATTTGTATTTAGTTTTTTTATTGTTTATGTATTTAGTTTTTATTCTGGGGAAAGGGAGGTGATTTAAATTTTTATATATTTTTTTTTTACTTTTTTCATTTTGTTAGGTCAACCTACGGTAGATGATTACATCTTCTATTCTAGAATGCATATCTATGCATTATAGAATACTGAATTCAATATATTCCAATGCAGTGCTGCCACCTACAGACCTGCACTGGAATATACTTAATCAGTCTGTAAGCCTATTAGTACAGATTTAGGGCTCATTCACATGAACGTGATCCGCAATAAATGGGCACCGTTCCGTGTGCATTCCGCATCACGGATGCGGACCCGTTCATTTCAATGGGTCTGCAAATCCGGAGATGATGAACGGTTTGGAACGGAACACTACAGAAGCACTGCTGAATTCTTTCTGGGGTGCCGTTCCGTGCCTCTGCACCACAAAAAGATAGAACTTGCTCTATCTTTGTGCGGAACAGACGGATCGCGGACCCATTCAAGTGAATTGGTCTGCGATCCCCATGCAGCTGCCCCACGGACGGTGTCCGTGTATTGTGGACCGCAATTTGCGGTCCACAGCACGGAATTCACACGGACGTGTGAACAAGTCCTTAGGCCTATTACTAGTGCAGGCCGCCTATTTCAATCTCAGCCAGGGGAAAGCTGCCTGGACCAGGAAGCATGCGGCTCCTGATTTCAGCTCTCCTAGATGCTGTGGTCACATTTTACCACAGATTCTGAATGGCTATATGTCCAACCTGGCAAGCATCAGGGCTGTAATGCATGTGTGTGACAAATTCCCTTTAACCCTTAGATGACCGCCGTACATATATATCACTTTAACCCTTTTGCTACCAGCGCCGTACATGTACGGCCCTGGAGCGATGTGCAAACATGGCGCCCGCTTGCATGTGCAGCGGGAGTCATGGCCGGCAAGTCTCTGCTGTTTCAAACAGCAGAGACCTGCGACTAATTACCGTGACTGGCAATAATGTCGATCGTGGTTATTAAAGGCTTTAGATGCCGTGACCAAGTGAGATCACAGCATCTAAATGCGCTTCCTACAGACACCCCCTGCAGCCAATGGGGCTATCGGTAGCTGTTTTGAATGCTATCAGCCTCGCTGACGAGGCTGATAGTATTCATGCTGCAATTCTTATTTTGGCCACCAGATGGCAGGCCAACATAAGAAATGAGAAATTCACAATAATAAAGTAATTTAAAAAATCTCTAATTGTACAAATTGAAAAAAAAAAAAAAAAAAATGTTTTATAGGCTCAAATATCATTCCAAAAAATAGGCTTCAAAATCATTCCAAAAAATATATAAAAAATTATAAAAGTTTACAATATTAAATGGTGTCATTAGTAAGTACAACTTGTCTTGCAAAAAAGAAGCCCTAATGTGAATGGAAAAATAAAAAAGTTATAGCTAGGCAAAGGCAGGGTGTGAAAAACAAAAAAGCAAAAATGAAAACTCCTGGGTCCAAGGGGTTAAAGGGAATCTGTCAGCAGCAACCTTCCTATCAAACAGGCACAAGCTGTGGTTCACCTGAGTAAAACGCTGTTTTTCTTTTTGTTGATCCGAGGCTCAGTTCCTGAGGTATGAGTTTTTCTTTATATGCAAATTTAGGCCTTTGGTGCAATAAGGGCATCACTGTTGCCCATGTTGCACCCAAGCTCCACTCCTTTGGTCCTTCGCTGGCTTTGACACTCTCCAGGCCCTGCACATAAACTTCCGGTTTGACAGGTGTCACACGTGCTGCTGCAGCCAATGACTCCTTAAAGGGGTTGTCCGAGTTATGAAAAATATATAGCACTATAAATCTGATGAGCAGCAATATATAACTGAGCTAAGCAAGTTTTAGGTTAAAAAAAAATAATAATAATCTATTTCCTCATTTCCCTGGTTCTCTTCTGGCCCTTTGTTTACCTGCAATAACAGCAATCTCTGCCCCTCCCCCTGCTCTGCTAAGGGAATGAATAAGTCTGCCCTGAGTGACATGTCTGCCTGCTGGGAGACTCAGCAGTATGCTGTATTTGTAGGACCACAAGTCCCAGCTGTACAATGACACTGCTGATACACACAGGATCTTCCCCCTACCTGTGCAATGCTCTGCAGAACTCTTTTGTCAGCTTCTGTGCCCAGTATTTGACTCCTCACTGCCTGCAGCTACTCAGTAAAGCTTTCAGCCCTGAGTCTGTGCTCCTGAAGGGGTTTATCTTTCCTGAAGTATCCAGTGGGAGGGAGACACAGGGCAGACGGCAGAGAAGGGGGGCGTGGCCAGCACAGTGACTTCTCGTGTACAGACACATATCTGCTCTCTCAGGCTTGTGCATGAAACATCATCAGAGCAGGGAGAGAAGCTGACATCACAGGTCATGTGACCCTCAGTGAGATCTGAGAAAGGAGCAACTACAGCTGCAGTAAGTGCATGGTAAAGCTGTTACATTTGATTAGTTAGAAACATACAAAAAAAAATAATAACTTGGACAACCCCTTTAATGGCAGATCTATCTAGGTATGCAATGCTGTATCCACTGAGCCCATGTCGGTAAGTAAGGCTACTGTCCCACTTGCGTTTTTGCTCGATTCGGTAGGGATCAGCAAAAACGCTTCCGACAGATAATACAACCATCTGCAGTCGTTATGAAAGGATCCGGTTGTATTATCTTTAACATAGCAATGACTGATCTGTCATGAACACCATTGAAAGTCAATGGGGAACGGATCCGTTTTCTATGGTGTCAGATTGTGTCAGAGAAAACGGATCAGTCCCCATTGACTTGCATTGTGGGTCATGCCGGTTTCGTTTGGCTCCGTATCCTATGACGGAAATAAAACCGCAGCTTGCCGCAGTTTGCTCTCCGGTATGGGAACGCAGCCAAACGGAACGGAATGCATTTTGGAGCATTCTGTTCTGTTCAGTTACATTTTGTCCCCACTGACAATGAATGGGGATAAAACAGAAGTGTTTTTCTCCGGTATTGAGATCCTATGATAGATCTCAATACCGGAAAAGAGAAACGCTAGTGTGAAAGTAGCCTAACTGGTAATACTTGCTTTTCTGGACCCTAGTAAATTAGGTAAAGGTAGTAAGGGCTATATTTATTGAGAAACAAGTGAATAGAATTCATATCAATGCGACAGAAGAGAACGACAGAGACTTTTATTTACTGGAATGTTCTATATCAGGTATGGCCAACCTGTGGCTCTCCAGCTGTTGTAAAACTACAATTCCCACCATGCCCTGCTGTAGGCTGATAGCTGTTGGCAGTCTGGGCATGCTGGGAGTTGTAGTTTTGCAACATCTGGAGAGCCTCATGTTGGCCATACCTGCTCTATATGTTTCTTTTTTGAAAGAATCTGAGTATGTACATGGTGTTCTCAGTTGTGCAGCAGAAGGAGCATGGGTCATTAGCGAGCCATTCACTACTTACCAAAGAGATGGACGGTGAGTTATGGAGAGAAGGCATATTCCAGCATCCTTTGCAGCTTGAAATATCTTCCCTTCTACATCTATGCTCACAGCACTCGTGCACTCATCTAGCAATGCATATTGTGGTCTATTGTGAAAAAATAAAAACCATGTAGAAATGTTTATTTGCATTCAAGTAAATATTACAGTTAGTACATAAAAGACATAATTTTATAATATATGAAAATTGGAAACAGAAAAATGAAACATTTCTCTTAGCTATCTGATATTTCTACTATATTTAAATATCTGTAACATCCCTTTAAAGGTAATCTGCCACATTGAACATGGTGTCTGAGCTGAAGGCAGCATGTTATATACCAGGAGGAGCTGAGCAGACTGATATACTCGTCTAGTTTTATGGGGAAAAAATTCAGTACAACTTGCCTTTCATGCATTTAAATTCCTGCTCATTCTGGGCTTCGGAGGCGGTCCTATCAGTGACTGACAGCCTTCCCTCTATGACTGTATACAGAGAGAGCTGTCAATCACTGATAGGACCACCTCCTGGACTTCACAGCCTAGAATGAGCAGGAATTTAAATGACTGAAATACAAGTTTTACTGAATCTTTTTCCATAAAACTATATATCAGTCTGCTCAGCTCCTCCTGCTCTATAACCTGCTGACTGTAGATTAATTAGCATTTTCATGACGACGGGTTTCCTTTAAAGAGGTTTTATAGGTGGTAACCACTGGAATGTAATTCCAACATAGCAATGGGTCTGAAGTGGCGTTGGTTTGGAAAGCTGCACTTTACAGAACATTCTAGACTTTTTGTTCTAGGCACTGGTGGGAGTCCCAATTATAGGGGGCCTAGTAGTTAATGTAATATCAAACTGCACATAACTACAATTTGCATACATGCCACGGTTCAACATTCCAGATCCTTTGTTTCCCCAGCCTTTTAGAGGTGTCTAGCAGTAGCTTATCCCCCTTTCCTTATGATTATAAAAATGTATGGTTGCCCTGTGTTTTGGCATTAGCTGTCAGTTGAAAAAGCTTTCAACCAACCACCACTACCTTATATGTAAGGTCAGCCTTTAGCTACCCCTACATGGTAAAATGATTGACCATGGGATTGTTTGTATGAACGACCCCCACCAGAAACATGCCAGATTAATCTGGCCGAGCACAATGGCAAATGATCAGTTGAATACTCATGTAGTTTCGTCCGACAGTGGCCAATTTTTTTTCAATGTGGCTGATCACATTGTAAGCAGAGGAAATTCTACTGCAAATGATCCGGCTAGTTGATAGGTGGCCAAATTTTGGATGACTTTATTCTCATGTGTATGGCCTGCTTTAGGTTGGCTATACAAATTAGATAGCTGTAGCATTGAGAAGGGGCCAAGTTTCTGCCTTGCTGCCAGATATCTATGGTAGCATCTTATCTACCCTAAGAACAAAAGTATGTTCAGGGAGAGTCAAGAGGCCTCCATAGACATTAGATGGTTGGCCAATCCCACCGAAATATCAAGCATGGCAAATAAATTTCTGATGACCACCAGCTCTTCCTGAATACCTGAGAACATTATAATAGTTATCTGTAATTACCAATGAATATTCAAGCTTTGAGCACCATTAGACCTGTTGTCCAACCAATAATGTTGATAGTGGTAATTAAAGGCTTTAGATGCCGCGACCAAGTGAGATCACAGCATCTAAATGCGCTTCCTACCGACACCCCCTGTAGCCAATGGGGCTATCGGTAGTTGTTTTGAATGCTATCAGCAGGCCAACATAAGAAATGAGCAATTCACAATAATAAAGTAATTTAAAAAATCTCTAATTGTACAAAATGAAAAAAATAAAAATAAATTTATAGGCTCAAATATGAGCTTCAAAATCATTACAAAAAATTTAAAAAATGTAAAAAAAATATAAAAAATTATAAAAGTTTGCAATATTAAATGGGGTCATTAGTAAGTACAACTTGTCATGCAAAAAAGAAGCCCTAATGTGAATGGAAAAATAAAAAAGTTATAGCTAGGCAAAGGCAGGGTGTGAAAAACAAAAAAGCAAAAATGAAAACTCCTCCTGGGTCCAAGGGGTTAAAGGGAATCTGTCAGCAGCGACCTTCCTATCAAACTGTTTGCACAGGCACAAAGCTGTGGTTCACCTGAGTAAAACGCTGTTTTTCTTTTTGTTGATCCGAGGCTCAGTTCCTGAGGTATGAGTTTTTCTTTATATGCAAATTTAGGCCTTTGGTGCAATAAGGGCATCACTGTTGCCCTTGTTGCACCCAAGCTCCACTCCTTTGGTCCTTCGCTGGCTTTGACACTCTCCAGGCCCTGCACATAAACTTCCGGTTTGACAGGTGTCACACGTGCTGCACCCAATGACTCCTTAAAGGGGTTGTCCGAGTTATGAAAAAAAAAATATATAGCACTGTAATTCTGATGAGCAGCAATATATAACTGAGCTAAGCAAGTTTTAGGTAAAAAAAATAATCTATTTCCTCATTTCCCTGGTTCTCTTCTGGCCCTTTGTTAAGGCTCCATTCACACGTCCGTTGTTTCTTTCCTGATCTGTTCCGTTTTTTGCGGAACAGATCTGGACCCATTCATTTTCAATGGGTCCTGAAAAAAAACGGACAGCACAATGTCAGATTTTTTTTCAGGACCCATTGAAAATGAATGGGTCCAGATCTGGTCCAGATCTGTTCAGCAAAAAACGGAACAGATCAGGAAAGAAACAACGGACGTGTGAATGGACCCTTAGCTGCAATAACAATCTCTGCCATTCCCCCTGCTCTGCTAAGGGAGTGAATACAAGTCCTGCCCTGAGTGACATGTCTGACTGCTGGGAGACTCAGCAGTATGTTGTATGTGTAGGACCACAAGTCCCAGCTGTACAATGACACTGCTGATACACACAGGATCTTCCCCCTACCTGTGCAATGCTCTGCAGAACTCAGCTTCTGTGCCCAGTATTTGTCTCCTCACTGCCTGCAGCTATGCTTGTACCCTGTTTTACTGATTGCACAAAATAATCAGGTTCTCGATTGAACTCTTTGAGATGTTTATGTCCATCTCACGGGTCAATATAGTTTGCATAATTTTTTTTTTGACCCGACATTTGCTTTATATACCCGACATCAGTAAAGCTTTCAGCCCTGAGTCTGTGCTCATGAAGGGGTTTATCTTTCCTGAAGTATCCAGTGGGAGGGAGACACAGGGCAGACAGCAGCAGATGGCAGAGAAGGGGGCGTGGCCAGCACAGTGACTTCTCGTGTACAGACAGATATCTGCTCTCTCAGGCTTGTGCACGAAACATCATCAGAGCAGGGAGAGAAGCTGACATCATAGGTCATGTGACCCTCAGTGAGATCTGAGAAAGGAGCAACTACAGATGCAGTAAGTGCATGGTAAAGTTGTTACATTTGATTAGTTAGAAACATACAAAAAAACAAAAAATAACTTGGACAACCCCTTTAATTGCAGATCTATCTAGTTATGCAATGCTGTATCCACTGATCCCATGTCGGTAAGTAAGGCTACTTTCCCATTTCACTAACAGTCTTCACTAACAGCAGAGAGGAGGGACACTGAAGCTGCTTATACACTCAGCCTTATTGGCTGAAGCCTGCGGTCCCATCCCTGGAGCATTTCTGGTGAACTCGCAGGAGTGAGGTCTGCAACATTCGAAACCTATTTTTGCAACACTCCATTGACTAAAACAGGTACAGAGGTATGTATTACTTACTACTGCCTGCTCCTACCTAAGTCTGTCAGCAGTTTGACAGAACTGCTGACAGACTACCTTTAAACTTAGACACTGAATAAAATGATGCCTCTTTTGTTAAATGTGGCCTAATGAGTCAGCACTAGAATTACAAACATGTCTATAAGGGTCTGTTCACATCACTGTTGTGGTGATGACAGATGTGTAGCACAACAGACACCAATGTCAGTCAATGGATCCACTAATTTATAATGGGGTCTGTAATTGCTAGTTTTCTGCCAAACGAGGCGGAATCTGTGATGAAGGCTTCAAATTGAGCCTCCAATGCAGATGTGAACAGAGCCTTAGTAGTTAAAAATGCTTTGTATGATGAACAGTACAACCGGACAACTGCTGTTCAAGGAACTGCAGCAAACCTTCCTTCAAGTGAATGAAGTAGCCAGGAGCTCAGAGGTACTCAGAGGGACTATTAGCAACCAGCAGTGAAACCATTTTCATTCTTAGGAACATGGAGGTTCCAGAGGTCTTCCCCCTAAAATCACAAAGTGCTGGTATATCCTTTCAGCATTCTATCACTTTATAAGTTGGGAAGAACCCTTCAATTAACAATTAAAAACATTATTATAAATACCATCTTGACTGGCAGTCATTTGAGATTTTTGGTGATTATTAGGATTTTGCAAACACTGCTCATTATCTAGGCCTGTGATGGCTAACCTCTGGCACTCCAGTTGTGGTAAAACTACGACTCCCAAGAAGTAAATTTGCTTGGCTGTTCTCAGAACTCCATAGAAATGAATGGAGCATGCTAAGAGTTGTAGTTTAACCACAGCTGGAGTGCCGTAGGTTAGCCATGACTGAATTCTAGGCACACAGCCAAGGCTTCAGGCAGAGTAGACACTTCAGCTTTCTGCTCTCTATCAGAATTTTTAATGGAAAGAATACAGCAGTCTGCAATGCTATTCATGCTATTACAAATATTCCAACAGAAACCTCATGAAGCCCATTAAGGCTCTTTAATGATTGAAAGCCATGAAGCTGGTGTCAACTGAGAGGAGAAAACTACAGCAATCCAAGTTTCAAAAGATGTGCTTTCACTGTGCGTCTTTTCTACCGTAATGAGTGGATAAAGATATGCTTTTGGTACTTGGGATACTGCATTTTTCTTTACTATGTCATTTATTAGAGACCCAAGGAATTGGCAGATTTGCTGTTCAGCACCCCTTTTATCTATATTGATACAGACTGCGGTTATGCTGCTGTTGTCCAAACTCTTGCAAGAACTATCATCCAATCACCCAACCCTCTTTCGGATAATTAAAAAGTAAAAAAAGAAAGGAAAATGAGCACTGAACATCTTCCCATGGCATCGATTGGTGATCGTTATACCTTAAATGGGAGCAGCACTGCAGTAACCAAGAATGGCCACTACACAGTGTACAAGGCTGTGTAGTTCCAATACCTAATTCCGGTGCCCCAGTTCATGAAAACAGCTAAGGCTACTTTCACACTGGCGTTTTTGGGTCCGCTTGTGAGTTCCGTTTCAGGGCTCTCACAAGCGGCCCAAAACGGATCAGTTAAGCCCTAATGCATTCTGAATGGAAAAGGATCCGTTCAGAATGCATCAATTTGGCTGCGTTTGGCCTCCGTTTCGCTTTTTAGACGGTCACTAAAACACAGCTTGCAGCATTTTGGTGTCCATCTGACGATGCGGAGCCAAACGGATCCGTCTAGACTTACAATGTAAATCAATGGGGACGGATCCGTTTTTTACTGACACAGTATGGTGCAATTGAAAACGGATCTGTTCCCCCATTGACTTTCAATGTAAGTCAAGACGGATCCGTTTTGACTTAGACTTTTTTTTTTTTATGAATAATGCAAACGGATCCGTTATTAACGGATACAAGCGTTTGCATTATTGGTGCGGATCCGTCTGTGCAGATACAAGACGGATTCCGCACAAAACGCGAGTATGAAAGTAGCCTAATCTGCACAGATGCCAAGAGATGATATTGATGACCCATTCTAAAGATAGGACATCAATATTTACAATACTAGTCAAAAGTCTGGACACACCTTTTCATTCCATAATTTTGTTTTCTTTTTCTACATTGTAGATTCATTTCGAAGACATGAAAATTATTAAGGAAGACATAAGGAATTAAGTAGTAAACATAAAAGTGTTAAACTATAATATGTTTTATCATTTAGATTCTTAATAAAGTTGCCCCTTTTTCTTTGATGACAGCTTTGCAAATTCTTGGCATTCTCTCAACCAGTTTCATGAGGTAGTTGCCTGGAAGCAGGGTCTCAAAAGATTCGGGGCCTAAGCCCCAATGAATATTGCCCAATTCTCTAAGTGAACCAATCGCCCCACCCCCAAACCCCTCCCCCTGCAAACACTAGCACTGAAGACATTTTACTGTACTTGCTATACAGCAGCACGTACCTCTCACATCCAGTGCCTCCCAGATGACGTCTCCTCTGATGTAGATCTTATCTGTCATCATCTTCTCCATTCGGTCTGGACAACTTCTCTCAGCCGCCTCGTCTCTGCAGAGTGTGACACACAGACATCTTAGCTTCCTCACTTTTCTGTATCCCCAAATACTATTCTGAAGAAAAATGAGTCCCCCCCCATTGTAATAGTACTACTCATAGTCCCACCAATAGTAATTCCCTTCTAGAATGCCCTAATTAGTAATACTGCCCCCTACAGTGCCCCCAACAGTGATAGTGCTCTCCAAGCGTGCCTAAATTAGTAGAAGAGCCCTCCAGTATTAATAATGTACTTACAGAGCCCCTAGTAGAAATAAGGCCCCCCCTATTGTTATCCCAGTGGTAATAAAGCTCTGTACAGACCCCTCAGTAGTAATAAGGCCCCCCATAATGCTCTTAAAAGAAATAATGTGGATCTATAAGTCCCTCCTATAGTAGTAATAAGAACACTTAATGTCCCCTGGATTTAAAATGTCCCCACAGTGCCCCCAGTATATATAATACCCCCTACTGTTATAATGCTCACCCTGAAGTGCCCCTGTATTTACATCGCCCCCTACTGTTATAATGCCCACACAGTGCCTCAAGTATTTATATTGCCCGGTACTGTTATAATGCTCGCCTTGAAGTTCCCCCAGGATTTATAATGTCCCTGCAGTTATATTCCTCCGTTTACTGTCCTCAGAAATTATAATTCCTCAGCCCCTCCACCATACAGTCCAATGTAAATAATATTATTTCCCTCCTCCGCCATAGAGTCCCATGTAAATACCATCACATCATCTCTCCAGCCCCCTCCAATATACAGTCCCATGTAAATAGCATCCCTCTCTATCTACAGCCCCCTCCAAAATACAGTCCCACGTAAATAACATCGCCTCCTACCCAGCCACCTTCAAAATACAGTCCCATGTAAATAACATCACCCCCTCAATATTCAGTCCCATGTAAATAACATCACTCTACCTCACTGTTCCACATAAATAACTTCAGCCCTAACATACAGTCCCAGTTAAATAACTACAACTCCCAACATTGCTCTGCCTCTCACACTGAGTAATCTACCCCTTCACTTACCTCTCCTCATGTAGCAGACCTCACCACAGCTTCTTCATCGCAGGTCCTTTTCAGCTACTGCATTTAGAACTGATCACATGGACTGTGATGTCATCACAGGTCCTTTAGCTCTTGCAAGGCATTAGATTTAAAGGGAGTCTGTCACCAGCATTTCACTTTTTTAACCCTTCCCACAGCTCCCTGGCATGCTTACAGTTAATAAAAACGGTACCTCTGGCATCAATCCTGGACTTATAGAACCATCAAAAACGATCTTTATAAGATATGCAAATGAGGGCTCGCAAGTGCCCAGGGGCAGCGTTACTCTCTTAGGTGCCCTGCTTGCTCAGCCTTTTCATTGCGTCCCCCTGCCCCTTCCTACCCTCCGCCCGCCCATCCTTTTCCTCTGACCGCCTTTCTACTAACTTGTTAATCTGCCGATATCCCGCGCCTATGCACTCACTCCTTTGGCCGGCGCATGCGCACTGCGATGCCCATTCCTTGTCTGGCATCACAGTAATTAATGCGCATGCGCCGATGGACCGCCTCCTTTGTTGTGTTTTTGCATTGTTAGCCGGCGCATGTGCAATAGTTACTGTGATGCCGTACAAGGAATGGGCATCGCAGTGCGCATGCGCCGGCCAAAGGAATGAGTGCGCAGACGCGGGATATCGGCAGAATAACAAGTTAGTAGAAAGGCGGTCAGAGGGAAAGGATGGGCGGGCGGAGGGACGCAATGAAAAGGCTAAGCAAGCAGGGCACCTAAGAGAGTAACGCTGCCCCTGGCATTTGCATATCTTATAAAGATCATTTTTGATGGTTCTATAAGTCCAGGATTGATGCCAGAGGTAATGTTTTTATTAACTGTAAGCATGCTAGGGAGCTGTGGGAAGGGTTAAAAAAGTGAAATGCTGGTGACAGACTCCCTTTAATTGTATTGCCGTCCTGAGGATGGCAATACAGTTGGATCTATCTGGCAGGCAGTACATTCGGGCCTGGGACAAAACATCAGGGGCCCAGGCCCCGAATGTTTTAACCTAGCAATGCTTCTGCCTGAAAGGGTTTTCAATACAGTGTTAGGCTGCTTTCACACTAGCGTTCGGTATTCCGTTCGTGAGCTCCGTTTGAAGGAGCTCACGAGCGGACCCGAACGCAGCCGTCCACCCCTGATGCAGTCTGAATGGAGGCGGATCCGCTCAGACTGCATCAGTCTGGTGGCGTTCAGCCTCCGCTCCGCTCGCCTCCGCACGGACAGGCGGACAGCTGAACGCTGCTTGCAGCGTTCGGGTGTCCGCCTGGCCGTGCGGAGGCGTGCGGATCCGTCCAGACTTACAATGTAAGTCAATGGGGACGGATCCGTTTGAAGATGCCACAATGTGGCTCAATCTTCAAGCGGATCCGTCCCCCATTGACTTTACATTGAAAGTCTGGACGGATCCGTCCCAGGCTATTTCCACACTTAGCTTTTTTTTGCTAAAATAATGCAGACGGATCCGTACTGAACGGAGCCTCCGTCTGCATTATTATGGGCGGATCCGTTCTGAACGGATCCGCCCGAACGCTAGTGTGAAAGTAGCCTAAGCCGTATTCTATTACTGTTCTTATCCATATTATGGAAAGAACCACTCAACTAAGTAAAGAGAAATTAGATTCCATTATTACTTTAAGACATGAAGGTCAGTAAATACAGAAAATTTCCAGAACTTTTAAGGTATCATGAATTGAAGTCATGAAAACCATCAACTGATATGATGAAAATGGCTGTTATGAAGACTGCTCCAGGAAAGGAACACCAAGAACTCTGCTGAAGAAGATACGTTTATTAGAGTTACCAGACTCAGAAACTGCAAATTAACAGCACTTCAAATTAGAGCTTACAAAAAAATCTTTACAGAGATAATGTACCAGACACATCTCAACATCAACTGTTCAGAGGTGACTGTGAGAATAAGGCCTTTATGGCTGAATTGCGACAGAGAAGTAACTACTGAGGAACAATAACAAGAGGAGAACTGCTTGGGCCAAGAAACACAAGGGATACACATCAGACCAGTGAAAATCTGTACTTTAAGGGCTATTTGACCAAGAAGGAAAGTGGTGGAGTGTTGAGTCAGATAACATGGCCTCCCACAATCACCCAACCTGAACCCAACTGGTTTGGGATGAGTGTGGCCACAGAATGATGGAAAAGCAGCCAGCATCAACATCAGCACCTCTGAGTACTCCATCAAGACTATTGGAAAACCATTATAGGTGACCACCTCATAAAGCTGATTGAGAGAATGCCGAGAGTGCAAAGCAAAAGTGGGCAACTTTGAAGAATCTAAAATAAAAAAAAAACATATTCTGGTTTAACACTTTTATGCTTACTACTTAATTTGTATGTGTTCCTTTATTATTTTGATGTCTTCAACATGAATCTACAATGTAGAAAATAAATGGAATGGGAAGTTGTGTCCAAACTGTGACTGGTACTTTGGGTTCTGGAAAACCATTTTAACTTTAAGCTCTGCAATTAACTACAAAATACAAGTAATGATCACTTTATTGCATGTAGCAATACTTGTATTAGTTTTTTTATTGTATTATTATTAAAGGCTACCTTTGGGGCAATTTTTTTATTATTGCAGGTAGCAGAAGATCTGTGAGACTGGCAACACGTGGTTTGATCTGACATGTTTTCCTTTTTGATCAAATGACGTCTGTGTTGTTTCTGGTGATTGCCACACCTTCTTTCCCCAGGTGTGGCTATTGTGGTAATTTAATTTTCTTTATTTATTGTTGTTTCTCCCACTATGCTATGCGGTTTATAGCTTCTGTTGGACTTATGGTTAGCTTGTGTTTTGTTCTCGGCTGAGTTCCTGGTGCTACCAAAGCTTCATTGAAGATAAGTGTTTCCTTTCCCTTTTGTATTTTGTTTATATATATGTGTGCGTGTGTGTTGCCTTTCCCTGTTATTTGTCATTAGGCCTGAGGGAGACTCCTATTCGTCCTTTCCTTTGGAGAAACAGGTAGACTCAGTCCTGACATTAGTTCCAGGATTCTATAGGGTGAGAGAGGATTCTAGGTATCCGGTGTATGAACTTGTCTACCTTTGGGGCTTGTTCATACTGGTAGTCTGTCCGGACTGGAGTTAGGGTTTTCTCTAGGAGGTGTCCATCTATCTTTCCTAGTTTCCAGGCTTTATTCCGGTATCCTTTTTCCCTCCTATGCTCGGTGTGGTGTTTTCCTTCCACACACGAGCGTGACAGTAACATAACGACTCAATATTTTTAATAAAGGCCAAGTGAAAATATGTTTTTTCAGCCAAAAAAATGAGTAAAATGCAATCATAAACAAAAACTGCTTCTGAAGGTGTACATAGCTTTTAACCCTTTCGCTACCAGCGCTGTACATGTACGGTGCTGGTAGCGCTGTGCAAGCATGACGCCCGCTCGCGCGTGCAGTGCGCATCATTGCCGGCAAGTCTCTGCTGTTTCAAACACAAGAGACCTGCGGCTAATTACCGCAACTGGCAATAATGCTGATCGCAGTAATTAAATGCCGTGATCAAGTATGATCACGGCACTTGAATGCGCAAAAACTGAAGCCCCGTGTGGCCAATCAGGACTTCAGTACATGCATTGAATGCGCTGAGTCTCTATGAAGAAATTCAGAGCATTAATGCTGCAATTCTTATTTTAGCCACCAGATGGCAGGCCAACATAAGAAATGAGCAAAATGCAAAGAAATTGTCATTTTTTAAATCCCTTATAGGTCAAAATGAAAAATTTGAAAACATCATTCATTAGGTCAATTATGAGCCTTAAAATGATGCTATTTTTTTTTTAAAAAAGTTAAAAAAATATATAAAAAATAAAAAAATATATAAAAGTTTAATAAAAAAATAAAAATAACTAAATAACAATAAATATAAACATCCTGGGTATGACCGTGACCGAAAATGCCCATAATTATTAAAATAAAATTTAAAAAATCCAATACGGCGTATGGCGTAACGCAGGCATGTCCAAACTGCGGCCCTCCAGCTGTTGAAAAACTACAACTCCCAGCATGCCCTAATAGCTGTAAGCTATTTAGGCATGCTGGGAGTTTTAGTTTTGCAACAGCTGGAGGGCCGCAGTTTGGACATGCCTGGCGTAACGGAAAAAAAGGTCAAAATGTCCGATTTGCCATTTTTTCATTACTTCTCTTACCCAAAAAAATGAAATAAAATGTGATCCAAAAGTCATGCACACTCCAAAATGGTATCAATAAAAACTATGCATTGTCCCGCACAAAATGACCCCCTAAACAGCTTAGTAGACATAAGTATAAAAAACTTATGGGGGTCAGAATATGGTGATGTAAAACAAAAAAACTATTCTCAAAGTTAAAATTTATTTTTATACTATTTACACATAAAAAACCTACACATATGGGGTATCGTTGTAATCGTACTGACCCAGAGAATGAAGGGCATGGGTCCAATGGCGAAAATAACCTCGCCACTGGGTTTTGGAGGGGCCTGTTTGCCAGCCTCTAGCCTCAGGATTATGGCCCATATACTAACTTTGAAGGAGAAGACAGAACGGCCGCACAGCCTAAATCTGGGGAACTGTTTTGGGCAGGAAAGCCACGCTTGCAGTCGTCCAAATGTTACTTGCATGGAATTCGGGAACCCCTTTTTGGATTTAGGTGATTTTTGGATATGTTGTTCACCCAGATCAGCACTATCCATGGATGTATAATACTATGGGGATATGTGGGGTTTTGAGGCGTTTTCTGTGTTTTGGGAAAAATGTGTATTTTGTGCCTGTGAGTGATTAAGTTAGCCCATTGTGTTTTGGTAATTGTATTTTGTGAATTGCGTCACATACAATGCCTATTCTGTTATTGAGTGCGTCACAGGCAATGCCATTGTGTTTGTTAATTGCGTCACCGACAATGCCATTGTGTTTGTTGAATGTATAAAACTGTAAAGGATTGGCTGCTGTTCCTGTTCTTGGTTCCTGTGGTGGTTACAGTGTTGAGTGGAGTGCTTGGAGTCCTCAGGCAGCACTAGGAGCATCCATCAACAGAGGTACCCAGTCAGGGGGCCAGGAGATCCGTTACAGGTCAGTTTTGCCGTAAACAAAACGCAGTGGGGAAAAAAATGTAAAACGGTTGAGGGATTGCGTTTTTTATTTTCAATTTCCACTAATTGTATGCCATAATTAATGGTGGCACTAGAAAGTACAACTTGTCCCACAAAAAATAAGCCCTCATACAGCTATGTGACTGAAAATATAACAAAGTTATGGCTCACGGAATATAGGGGAGAAAAATGAAAACGAAAGAACGAAAAAAAAACTCAGGTAGCCAAAGGGTTAAGGAATTACATCTTGTGCATGATTTCATCCACTTATTCACTTTTCTAATGAATATGATTGTGAATTATGATTACTTGTAAAGCCTCTTTCCTTCTCAGCTGCTGAGTACAGAAAAAATTGTAGATCCAATATCCATTTATCATAGATGACAACAAACAACATTTGTATTACTTGTATTTAATTTGCTAAAAGCAACATAATAATCTTACCTGTGATAGAACATTCGTGCCATACCCATCCTTTGCTTCTCGCCTCCTGATAAAACATCTTTCCAGTCTGAGACAGCATCCCACCCTGTATATAGGCATAAATATTCTAAGCATTCAGCTATAGCAAAATAATACTGTTGCTTACATCACTTTTATTACTGTTTATTTAGGCTTAAAGTAAATGTAAACTGCAGATTAACGGGGATATCCCACAATATTAATTTACTCTGTTACAGTTGGCATTTTTGAGATTTTCCACTGCTCACACAGCTTTTTAAAAAAGTGGGCATGCCTTAGGGCTCTTTCACACCTGCGTTATGGTCTTCCGGCATAGAGTTCCGTCGTCGGGGCTCTATGCCGGAAGAATCCTGATCAGGATTATCCTAATGCATTCTGAATGGAGTGAAATCCGTTCAGGATGCATCAGGATGTCTTCAGTTCCCGGAACGTTTTTTGGCCGGAGAAAATAGCGCAGCATGCTGCGCTTTTTGCTCCGGCCAAAAAAACTGAAGACTTGCCGCAAGGCCGAATCCGGAATGAATGCCCATTGAAAGGCATTGATCTGGATCCGGCCTTAAGCTAAACGTCGTTTCGGCGCATTGCCGGATACGACGTTTAGCTTTTTTAGAGTGGTTACCATGGCTGCCGGGACGCTAAAGTCCCGGCAGCCATGGTAAAGTGTAGCGGGGAGCAGCATACTTACCGTCCGTGCGGCTCCCGGGGCGCTCCAGAGTGACGTCAGGGCGCCCCAGGCGCATGGATGACGTGATCGCATGGCACGTCATCCATGCGCATGGGGCGCTCTGACGTCACTCTGGAGCGCCCCGGGAGCCGCACAGATGGTAATTATACCGCTCCCCGCTCCTACTATGGAAACCAGGACTTCGATAGCGTCCTGGGTGCCATAGTAACACTGAAAGCATTTTGAAGACGGATCCGTCTTCAAATGCTTTCAGTACACTTGCGTTTTTCCGGATCCGGCGTGTAATTCCGGCAAGTGGAGTACACGCCGGATCCGGACAACGCAAGTGTGAAAGAGGCCTTAGCAGAAAAGGTTCGTCAGCCCTCAACTCAAAAGATACATACAACATATGTACAGTTTATGCCAAAAAAACTACCGTAAGTCACACAAACAGCAAAATATGTGACTAATGTATTCAAAGGCAGGCATATCGTAGTTCTATGGACTTTTTTTAGTCAATGTTCTCCTGTATTTTTTAATGTGTGGAAAGGGTTACATTAATGCTTCAATCAGTATTTCACTCACATTAATGTAAAAAAAAAGGAATATGCATATATATCTCCAAAAACATAGGCCTTTTTCGCCCCATACTTTTTTCTGAGTATGCATTGGACAAATGATGCAAAAAATATATGAGTTGTGCAATCCCTAATGCACAAAGAAACTCTAAAGCTAGTGATGTGAATGCTCAATAATGTTAGGGTCTGTTGTTTGCTAGACAAATACCTTGGATACTAGTGTTTTATGTCTAAAAGCTCAGGTCTTGCATCAATATGTGTTTTATGTTGTGCTATTAAAGGGGTTTCTGGGATTTTAATAATAATGACCTATCCTCAGGATCAATGGGGTCCGACACTAGCCCCCCCCCCCCCGCCGCCAATCAGCTGGTTGAAAGAGAAGGCCATGCTCAGATCGACGGGGGTCCGACATTTGGCACCCAGCCGATCAGCTGATTTAAGAGAAGGTCTCGCTCCATGTCAGCGGTGCCTTCCCTTTATTGTTTGTCTGCTTTCCATCAAAATCATAGCGGTGAGCAGGAATAATTACAAGCTGTCCAGTTCAATGGGATGGCTCGTTTCTATTCAACTGTATAGGAACGAGCTGTCCTAAAGAAGTGAATAGGACGGCTTGTAATTAATCCTACTCACCGTTACGATGTTGACGGTGAGCAGATAAACAATGAAGGGAAGGCAGCGCTGACATGGAGCGAGACCTTCTCTTCAATCAGCTGATCGGCGGGGTGCCAAATGTCGGACCCACATCGATCTGTTACTGATGACCTATCCCGAGGATAGGTCATCAATATTAAAATCCTGGAAAATCCTTTTCATATATTTTTTGTGATACTGTACTAAGGTGGGATAATTCCATGAGTTTTTTCCACACAATTAAGTGAGTGCTGCTTTCCATTAGTAAAGCTAGTCAAAGTATTGTACTCCTGTGCTCACTACAGGAAGTCAGAATTAGTTTATGGATGTAAAACGACTAATCCCTGCTACAAAATAAGTAAAATACACAACCATTTCATGTTTGCGATGTGTATTGTATTGTCCACAGAGAATAGTGAAAATTCAAACTAAAGGTATATTCACACAACTGTATGTGTTTTGTGGTCCGCGAATCACAGATCCACAAAATACAGATGCAGTCTGTGTGCATCCCGCACATTTCACAGGCCCGATTGAAAAAATACCTATTCTTGCCCATTAAACGGAAGAGAATAGGACATGTTCTATAATGTGCGGATCGGATGCACAGATACGGTTAGCACACGGATAACATCTGTATCCTATCTGTATTTTTTGCAGCCCTAAAAAAATAATGGGTACGCGTGCAATCCACAAATAATGCAAATCGGACACAGACCGAAAATACAGTTGTGTGAATGCACACATGTTGCTGGCTACTATTATTTTGTAGACAATGCTGACACACTATTGGAAAATACAATCCAAAAACTAAGTGAGACATTCATAGAGTCTTATGGCTATTGTACAGCTATAATAGGTATTCTGAAACCAAGTGACAAAAAGCATGTACCTCCTTCCCTTTGTACAATATGATTCAGATGTACAATATCAAGAATACGCTCAAGATCTTCATCTTGATATCCTTTTTCATGCATGTCATCCACAGAGTCAGGATAGATCACTTGATCCCTCAATGTTCCAATTGACATATATGGCCTAAAAAAGATTTTGTTATGCATGTAATGATATATGTATCTAGCTATCACACATCAATGGTTATTGCCCGACATTAACACAAAATATTACACTGCAATCATCTTTTCAGGTATTTTATACTTGATGGACTGAACAATGGAGCAGGTACAAAAGTTAGTGTTCACTGATTTCCCTGTGTTTTTTCTGGGCCATCTTAATTAAAAATAAAAATAATTATTATATTAAAATAATCCAAGCAGTAATGCACAAATTCATCATTTTCAGTAATAATAGAAAAGTTTAGGCCTTTTAGACAGCTTAAACTTGAAACAAGTGCGAAGGAGAATAAAAAGGATTTAACATTAAGTTGTTTCTGGAACATATACATAGGTGTTTACAAACCCCATGGGAGATTAATTCAATTTTTGCTACAAATCTGCCACTTGTGAATACATGGTTATACTTTATGGAGGAGATGCATCATCTTCCTGTGCTTCTTTTCTGGCGTAAAAAAGTTACATAGCAACTTGCGAGTTTTTAAACTCCACTTGCGACAAATTTTGTTACAAGTGGCGTTATTGCGCCACCCTCACTGCTTTCAAAAGGGAGCATGTTGAGGACAGGGCCAGCGGGTCCCCCACATTTATCTTCATTTGTGCCTGTTTTAATTTGGGGCAGATGGTTTTTAAACATACATGGTGTTATTGGGGAAAAAAAACTGTGGTTTGGGTTGTGAACAAGGGGCAAAACTTACGCCTTAACAAAGGCAGAATGCCTGCCAATATTTATACATGCACAAGTGTTAACTGTCAGAAGAAACAGTGTCTTCTGAACGAGAATGGAAAAATTCTCCCTTTGAGGCCTTATGCACATGGCCATGTTCTGCGGCCGAGAACGGCCCGTGGTAACACGGCCTGGATTCCTGTTGAGAGCAGGAGAGCATGGCGTCATTGTATAGTGTATTACTGTAGTGCATAGCAACCAATGACGCCGTGCGCTCCTGCTTTCAACAGGAATCCAGGCCGTGTTACCACGGGCCGCTCTCGGCCGCGGAACAGGGCCATGTGCATGAGGCCTTACTTGGGAGCAGCAGCAGTACAGTGTGGATGCGGAAAGGGTAGGACAATAGTGGCATGTGGCCGCAATATTAGCTACAGCAGTAGGATAACAGCTTGGAACAGACAACAAAGTAGATGTGTGTGCGGCTATGTGCGGGTAGTATATTAGTAGCGGTGGCTGTGTAGAGGTAATGGTCGTAACAGTAGGGGTAATGGAAGTGGCAGTAGGGGGATAATCAGGAGGGAGCAGTGGGTGTGGCGGTGGTGGTAACAGCAGCAGCCATAAGGTATGGAATCTGATGGTATGCAGGCAGACAATGGTATGATGGAGCTGGCAATAAATAGCCACCGTCAGCAATGGCTGATCTATTCATTGGCATCAATCAGAGGTGTGTGAACATTCTCAAGGATCCATGCCTGATTAATTTTGACAAAATTGATGTTTTGTACACTGGCAAAGGACAACTTTGTCTGTTTGGGTGTGACGATGCCTCCTGCTACACTGAAAACTTTCTCTGAGTTGACACTGTAGGCTGGACAAGACAGTGCATAAAGAGCAAACTGGGCCAGTTCTGGCCACTGTTCTAATCTGACTGCCCAGAAGGCCACAGTCTAGGTAGGACTGAACCTAGACTGATTTATGTCAACCTGGAGCAGCAGGTGAAAAAAATAGTTCATCACGATAATGACACTGAAGCGGCATCTGCTGTTTCTGCTCTTTGTGGTAGCGGAAATGGTAGGACGGAGGTGACTTGGTGGGGAGGGGTCTCCTAGTCAGACACGAGGGGCGCAGAAAGCTGCGGTAAGCTGTGTACACAGTGTATTCTGGTAATACAATACTTTAGCTTCCTTTTCTGCAACTGGAAAACATCACCCCATTTTACTTTGATAGAGAGGGTCTAAAAGCATGGCTATCCAGTTATTAACAGACTGCATGATGTTAATGATACGCCTGTCATTTAGTAAGCAAACAAGCATACAGTTTGCCATGCTTTTCAGCTTTCGGAGGACCCAGTTCTTTTAGGCTCCCCTGGTTGTCATGGCCAGTCTCATCATCATCATCAGCTTTGTGCACCACTGACTCCTCCTCCAGTGGTAGCTCCTCCTCAGTGGGACTTCCTCCATGTGGGTCCCCAACAGCTACAGGATGCCCAACAAGATGCATAAGTTGTTTATGCATCAGTGTGGGCATCTGCTCTAAGATAAATATCAGAGGGATGATATCGTTTATGCCACAGTTGTCCCTACTGACAAATCTGGTGGCCTTTTTGAAGGGCCTGGGTACGCAACACTTGTCTCAAACTGTCTGACCTCAAAACAACACATGCTCCCTGCTGAGATGGTCTGATGCATGATGAAATAATCCACTATTTTACACTGCTTATACAGATGTTCCAGCATATGTCAGGTGGAATTCCAGTGAGTTGGAACATTGCAGATCAATCGGTGCAGCGGCAGTCCAGGAGGGAGTTCCTTGCCACAGAAGAATGACTAAAATGGGAGGACAGTCTCTTGGCCATGATTAGCTCCCTCTGCAAGCCACTGTACTTTTTTAAAAAGCTTTCCACCACTAAATTTATATTTACATGCGCCATGCAGGGAGCATGCGTTATTTCCACGAAATGCAGCACAGCCACAATGTTTCTGCAATTGTCACTGTCCGCCTTGCCCATTTGGAGTTAGCAGGAATACAGCCAGCAGCATGTTTGCTGCTTGATGCACCTTAGCTACTGATCAGCTGTGTGGCTACTCTCACCTAGGCTCATCAGCTATATCACAGCATGGCAACACTTCACTTTACACATATGATAGCAAGGTAGGAGAGTGAAAGCGATGCTCTGCCCTACTCTGTTGGGGCTGGGAGATGTCCATTAAGAAAGACGTGGAAGATGAAACTAAGTGCCTAATGTGGAAACTAAACGGGAACAAACATGGAGGTATCAATAGAACCTATCCTTGGTGCTGCATTTCCATTGCAATTAAAAACATTGACCCAGTGAGCCGTGAAAAATATGTACTGTCCCTGCCCATAACAGCTTGTAGTGTCCCACTAGGCAAATGTGGGCACTACACAAGGGTTAATTGGGCCATGTTGTTCCCACCTCCTGCGGTACAGGGTCGTTGTATTTTATGTGATGTTTTTTATGTGTATTTTCCCTGTTATCTGTGTATCAGGCCTGTTAGGGTGTAGTTCCTCCTCCTAGACAGTAGAGGGAGATAGGGAACCCCTAGTATAAATAGTCAGGTCCTGTTTAGGGAAGGGAAGTCTGTGTAGTCAGAAGTCAGTGTGGACTCCTGCTAAGGAGCAACTTCTGACATGCATCCAGATAGCCCAGGCTTCTAGCTTGCCACCAGGAGAAGGGTGTGCCTCCAGAGAGAAAGACCAAGTTCCCCTAAAGGTGCAGTGCAGAGCCAAAAGGTATTCCAGCAGAACCAGAGAGCTGAAGGGCAGAAGGATCTATTTAAAGCAAGGAGACATATACCTGGGGAAGTTTTCCCTACCCAAGGATAAAGCCAGCAATAGGGCATAAGGGCCTTGGGATAAAGACAAACAGGATTCTGAGAAGAACTGCAGCCTGATCTGTAAGTGTTTAACCCTCTAAGTATCTTGCAAAAACAGTGTGCCTGCCAATTGATGTAAAGCCTGCCTGTGACATACCTTTTATTTTGGGAACCAACTAAAGAACTGTAAATAGTTGAACTGTTTCAGTAAAGGAAGTTTTGGTTCAAAAAATTTTGTTAAGAGAGTAGGAAATGTGAAAAATGTGAAGTGTGGTGAAAAAGAAACAGAGTACGGAAAAAATGATAAAGGAAGTGAGGAGTAGAAAAGGTGTGTGTCATGTGTGAACATGGAGGAAAAAAATGTATCAAGTCGAACAAAAGTGAAATAAAAAAACGCCAAAATGGTTGTATGAAAACCGACTGTGAAGGGAGTGTGTGGGTGTGGGTGTGGGTGTGAGTGTGAGAAAAAGTTGAAAAAATGAATGAAAAAAATTTAAATTGGGAAATTGGGACAGATAAGATTAAGAAACATATATACATTAATTACAGAAATAATCTATATATAAAAAAACATAAATAAAGAAAACACACTAAAATAGTGACAAAAAGGAGGTACCACCTGCCAGATCTGTAATAAAATTAGAAAGCAAACGGCACGTGTCAGAGATCAAGAAAAAAGCTTAAAGAACTTACCTTATTTTTCTCTTTATAAGATGTACTTTTTCCCCCCCAAAAGTGGGGGGAAAGTGGCTGTGCGTCTTATAAAGCGAATAGACATAATAGGCGAATGTGGCGGCATGACGTGAAGAGGGGTGTGCCGCGCTCTCCACCCTACCCGCCCACCTCTCCTGCTTGTCTGCGGGTCTGTGCCGCTTGCGATGCCTGGACGGCGGCTTGGTTCTGTCTCTGCCCCCAGCTGCTGTGCCCTGTGTCTGCTCCTAGCCCCAGGACATCTGCAGTTACGATCCTCCCAGGGCTCGCTCCAGCCTCTCCAAGCCGCCTACATACACCCAGACTACACTCTCCTCTGGTCCGCTTGCCCATCTCCATGGGAACCTCTCAGGGCTAAAGTGTAGTGTCGGATCTGAGGTTTACGATCGCACAAACGTGATCCTACACTTCAAACTAAGGGCCTATATATTTCTTATTATTATAGATTTCCCATCCCCAGTCAATCTCTATTTGATCATGGTATCCTATTTTAATATGACATATTATATGCATAGTGAGTACTGCAGATAAGCCATTACTGCTAGTTTAGCAAAGTAGCACTGCTAGGGGCTGCTGCATACACTTTATATGTGACGGCTGGGCTGCTATTACTGGCACCCAATGTAATGGGGTCAGACCTCCCCATAAAAGAGTAATTCACAGATCCCCCAATAAGTGTCCTCCACAAATCCCCCCATAACATGTCCTCCACAGATCCCCATAACAGTGTCCTCCACAGATCCCCCATAACAGTGCGCAAACCACAGACCTCCCATTAGTTCAAAACCCACCAAAAGCACACTATTTGGTTCAAAATATTTTATTTTCTTAATTTCCTCCACAAAAACCTAGGTACGTCTTATAAAGCGAAACATACGGTATACAATACAGTGCAAAGAGTAAAAAGGTCTAGATAGAGATCAAAGATTTTTTTTCTTTCTTCCATGCTGATAGATCCACAGCTGAAGACCGTACAGGTGTAGGCTCAACTAAAACAGGAGTGTGAAAAATGCTCTAGATGTTAAGACTGGGAAATTCTATAACAAAATTGAACATATAAACATTAAAAATAAAAAAAATAAAAAAAAGTCCAATAAAATAGAGTGGTGATCGCCCAAAGGAGATCATAGGCGGATTAGTACAGGAAAATGCAAAAGAAGGAGAAAGAAACGTAAAAGAAAATGGGAAAAATAAGTAAATATACAGAAAAGGAAACAAGAAAAAAAAAACTCCTCAAAGATAAGACACAAAAGACAAATTTTCATTCAAGCCAGCAGGTGTCACCGTATTCAGAGTATAAATCCACTTGGACTCCCTCTGTGATAGCAGTTTTTTCCAATTACCCCCTCATTGTAAAATGAGAATCCGATCAATACCAATAAATCTTAGGAGATGAACCCCTACAGTTAGGCCCCTTTCACACGAACGAGTATTCTACGCGAGTGCAATGCGTGATGCAAACGCATTGAGTCCACAATGAATCTGGACCCATTCATTTGAATGGGTCTGTGTACATGAATGTTGGTTTTCACGCATCACTTGTGCGTTGTGTGAAAATCGCATGTTCTATATTCTGCGTTTTTCACGGATGGTTGCTTCGAGATGTTGTTTATAAACATTCAGTTTTCTATCACGCGCGTGAAAAACGCATCAATGCGCATTTGACCCGTGCGATAAAAATTGAGCAACTGCACGCAATTGCAGGCAAAACTGAATGAACTTGCTTGCGAAATTGCACATTTTTGACTGAACGCATCCGCAACACATCCGGACCAAATCCGCTCAAACTCGTCTGCAAGGGACCTTATGGTACTGATGAAAGTGTTTGGGAATAGTTTTCAATGTGGAAATGTCCACTGTATCCTTCGCTGCCTCTATTTCCAAAACATGTTCACGGATGTGGCGTTTGAACGCTCGTGATGTAAGTCCCACATAAATCAGATTACAGGAACAATGGGCATAATAAATTATGCCAGACATAGAACAGGTTATCGTATGAGTGATTGCAAATTCTCTTGACCCATCCGAACTCCTAAAGTGGGTTGCTCTGTCAACATTCTTACATGCAACACAGCGATTGAAAGGTTTACATCCCCAAGGTGATCTAGAAGGACTGAAGGTGTTCCCACTAGATGAGGTAGAATAGTGACTTAACAAGTTTATCCTTAAGGTTTTGGGATCGTCTAAAAGTGATTGATGGAGTAACAGGTAAAGACCGTGCATGGACAGGATCAGCCACTAGAAGGTCCCAATACTTACTAAACGCTTTCCACATTTCAAAATGCTGAAGAGTATAGGTAGAAATGAAACGTGAGATGTCCAATTCAGAAGTTTTTCTGGTCTGTGAAAACAAGAGTTTCTCTGTTGGAATACTTAGCTCGAGTATATCCAGCCCTGATATCTTGTTTGTTGTATCCACGTGTCAGAATTCTCTGTTGTAAATCCACCGCCTGATTTTCAAAAAGCTCCAAATTGGAGCAGATTCTTCTGGCACGTAAGAATTGTCTAACAGGGATACTTTTAATTAGAGATTTCAGATGTAAAGAACTAGCATGTAAAAGCGCATTGACAGATGTTTCCTTTCTAAAGAGATCAGAAACCACTGTCCCATCATCTGCCACCCGGAACTCGACATCAAGAAATTCAATCTCCCGTGTCCCTGCCTTATAGGTAAGTTTGATATTCATATCATTATGATTCAGACCCTCTATAAAGGTATGGAGTTCCACCAACGAGGCCTGCCAGATAAAAAGCATGTCCTCTATGAATCGCCCCCATCGCCACGCCCTGGAACTGTAGGAAAAAACGATCTTTAAAAGTAAAAAAAATATGCTGTAAGACAAAATTCAAAACAGTCAACAGGAACTCACAAAGATCTGAATCTAAGTCAGAGGTCAACAGGAAGTGGCGACAAGCTGCCATCCTGTCAGAATCCCGAATTGAAGTGTATAAAGACTTCACATCACAAGTTACGAGAACCGCATTGGCATCAAAATGGATCCCATTTATCTTCTCTAAAATGTCATTTGTGTCTTTTATATAAGAGGGTAGGATTTCCTCCAGAGGACGTAGAAAAAAATCAAATATACCTGCAAACCAGTTGACATAATCCATTAGTCCCAGACACTATCGGACGGCCTGGTAGGTGATGAGCTTGTTTGTGGATCTTGGGTAATAAAATAAAAGGAGGCAACAGTGGGATGTTCAGGAAGGAGGCCATCATATTGACGAAGTGTAATCAGACCATTAGCAAAACTCTGATCTAAAATCAGGGACAAGTCTGACCTAAATTTAGACATAGGGTTGAATGTCAGTTGCCGATATGTATTCGGGTCACGTAATTGCCGAAAGGCCTCCTTCTCATAAAGTGTTTTTGGCCAAACAACCACATTTTCCCCTCTATCCACCGGTTTGATGACGATATCCTCCAGGAGGTTCAATTCCCTAATTGCTCCTCTCATGTCAGGGGTATAGTTGTCATGACAAATGGTTGTAGGTATTTTCTCAAATGCCCTAGATACCATTTGTACAAATAAATCCATATTGGGATAAAGGGATAAGACAGAGGTAACAAACTTTTGGGGAACTTACTGGTCATGGGATCACATTGTTTATCCACCAGGTCCATCAGATCCTTGAGAGCCTTTTGTTCCTGTATCGTTCGAAATCCAAGGTCTTCTGAAAGTTTTTTTTATTTCACTTTTTGCAATTTTAAGTTTTTTTCTCTTTTGTTTGACAATTTCTTTTCCCCTCCATGTTCAAACATGACCCACTAGAGATAAGCGAATCGAAGCTAACGAAGTGGAATTTAATTCAAATTTCAGGAAAAATTTGATTCGCAACTAATGTGAATTTCCTCGCACTTCATGGTATTGAATCGCGTTTCTCCTAAAATGGCAGCTACACGTGTGAGGACATGGGGCAAGGAACTCTGGAAAGGCGGGATGACCCATAATGCCATGCATGCAGCCAATCAGCAGCCAGCCCTGTGATGTCACAGCCCTATAAATAGCCTTAGCCATCTTGGATTCAGAAATTTTCCAGTGTTATGAGTGCAGGAACAGACGTGAGAAGTCGCTAGGGACAGCAATTGTGAAAAAAAAAACCTGAAAAAATGATTTATAAGTGCAGGGAAAGGATAGGGAGGAATCATTTCACAGCATCTTAGTGCAGGGAGAGACGTCAGTAGTGTTGAGCACGAATATTCGAATAGCAAATTTTTATCGCGAATATCGCCACTTTGAGAATTCGTGAATATTTAGAATATAGTGCTATATATTCGTTATATAGAATATTAGCAATTTTTTTTTTTTCATTTGAACACGATTCCTCTCTGCTTCTTTCTTGTGGGCCAACGAGAAGGCAGCAATGTCAAGTTCATAACAATACTTAGTCAGACCTGCTAAAATGTGAAGTTGCACGTAGTGTGAAAAAATATTCTAATCACAAATATATTGGAGCACTTGACTCTATGTGCATATAAAGCTATTCTAATGTTCTGCCGTGCCAACCATTTTCTCCAGTCTCAGGAAACTGATACCAGATTGAAAAATATAGCCAAAGTGACCTACGCCTGTATTTCGCATTACGAAATCGCATTACGCGATTTTTACATTGCCGATTTATCGCATTCAATAAAATAATCTCGAATTCGTGAATATATGACAAATATTCTACAAAATATTCGTGATATATTGCGAATTCGAATATAACCCCTGCCGCTCATCACTAGTCAGAAGGCGCTAGGGACAGTTATAGGAAAAACCTCATTGTGAAAAAAAAAAGCGTTATATGTGATGTATATTTATATGTGCGTTATATGTGGTGAAAGCGTTTAGTGGCGTATTTTGGTACAAAAATAAAAATATATATGCAGTTCACTTCTGCAGTTATATGTGGTGAAAGCGTTTAGTGGCATATTTTATTACAAAAAATATATATATACGCAGTTCACTTCTGCAGTTATATGTGGTGAAAGCGTTTAGTAGCGTATTTCAGTACAAGAAGAAAAATATATTCGCAGTTCACTTCTACAGTTATATGTGGTAAAAGTTTAGTGGCCTATTTCAGTACAAAATGAAAAATATCATCGTCGCTTTTAGTGGTGTTTAAATTTCATTTTTATTTATTTAGTTCAGCTAACAGTATGTCATACAGAGAAGTGCCAGGTCCTGCACAGGGGAGTGGCAGAGGCCTAAATGTTCCTGGCGCAGGCACAGGTCGCAGCAGAGTAAGGGGGCATAGCAGCAGGAGTCGCAGCGAGAGGCTTGAGCTTCCGGTGTCATCTAGCGGTCTAGTCTTGACCAGCAACCCTGCGGTTCTTGATTGGTTAACTCGGTCATCCACTTCATCCTAAGTGACATCAGACACCCCCAGCCAACAGTAGGTGGGTTCGTCAGACACAACCCTTAGTTGGCATGGCCCAGGAGCAGGCCCTGTGCCCTCACCTGTCCTCAACCTGCCTCTGTCCTTTTCTGCTCCCTCAGCCAGAGAAATTATGTACGCTCAGCTCCACTATACAGCGAGGACAAGCTACTAGAGGACAGTCAGCAGCTACTGCCCAGCCAAGTTCTGGAGGAGACATCAGCAGGTTCCTCCGCTAGGCGGGCAAGTAGTGAAGAGGATAGTGGCATTGGAGCTGGTGTTACGACCGGTCAGGCTCCTGATCCAGAGACCATTGAAGAGGACATCCGTGACGTGCAGACAGTACTCGATGATGATGAAGCCGATCGCACTTGGGAGCCGGGTGAAGAAGGGCCTTCGTCATCATCAGGAGAAGAGGGTGGCAGCTTGCCCGTGAGGCAGCGGCTGAGCCAGCAAGTCGTTGGCGTGGCCGGGAGTCAGCAGGGTGGCAGCAGTGGGAGGTCGGAGCCAAACAGGCATGGGGTAGACCACTCGCTTTGCAGCAGCCTACCTGCCCGGAAAGGAGTGGTTCACGGAAGCAGAGGCGGTAGCAGTCATCCAGTGCGTAGTGTTGGGGGTAAAATCAGGTACTGGGCGGTGTGGCAGATTTTTGTGAAGCTGTCGGAGGAGGTCAACACGGCCATATGTAGAATATGTGGGCAGAAGGTGAAGCGTGGCCAGGGTGCCAATGTTGGCACCATGGTCCTGCGTCAACATATGCAGCGTCACCATAAAGTGGCGTGGGAGAACTGTGGCTCCGATGTGGTGGTCCAGTCTGCCGCAGCAACCGCTGTATCATGCAGTGGCATGCCGCACCTAATTTCAGGCAGTCAAGGCTCCCCCACCTCAGCTAAACAGAGCTGTCTGTCGTTCCCATCGTCTGCTGTACCTAATGCTCCTGCTCCTCCTACTCCTCGTCAGTCATTCCATCAGCAATCGATTACCGAAGCGATTGCCAAGAGACAACAGTATGCATGCATGCATCCAACGGTGCAGAAGCTGAATGTGCTCCTGTCCAAGTTGCTGGTGCTGCAGTTCCTCCCTTTCCAAGTGGTGGACTCTGCACCTTTCAGAGAACTGATGGCTTGTGCCGAGCCAAGGTGGAGAATCCCAAGCTGTCATTTATTTGCCAAAAAGGCAGTACCAGCCCTGCACAAACATGTAGAACAGAAGGTGGGCCAGTCCTTGAGTCTGTCGGTGTATGCCAAAGTGCACAGCAGCGCCAACGTGTGGAGCTGTAACTATGGTCAGGGACAATACATGTCCTTTACGGCCCACTGGGTGAATGTGGCTCCTGCACAGCCAGACCAGCAACTGGTGTCGCCGCTTCCGCCTCCACGTTCTCACACCGTTGGTGCAGCGACAATGTCCGCTTCTGCCTCCTCATTCTCCACCGTGTTCTCAGCCTCCACTGCATGGACAAGTCACAATGCCCCTCCAGCATACCACATGTGTAGGGCATGGCAGTGTCATGCTGTTCTGCACAGGGAAGGAACTGCTCCGTGTGATTCATCAAGAAATCGAATCCTGGCTTTCTCCACGACAACTGAAAATCGGAACCATGGTGACCGACAACGGGAAGAACATGGTGTCGGTGCTGCGTCAAGGAAGGCTGAGCCATGCGCCCTGCATGGCACACGTGTTCAATCAAGTTGTCAAGCTGTTCCTGAAGTCTTCCACCCATCTGCAAGACATCCTAAAAATGGGCAGGAAACTTTGCATGCACTTCATACACCGCAAAGCACACCCTCCTTGAGCTGCAACGGCAGAACGGCATCCCCTAACATAAGCTGATATTCAACGTTTCCACCTGTTGCAATTCCACCCTCCATATGTTGGACCGAATATACGAACAGAGAAAGGCCATCAATGATTTCTTGATGATGCAAACGGATAGGAGTACTCCCCTGTGAAACTTTGATGTCAGCCAGTGGCAGCTCATGCGTGACACCTGCCGTTTGTTTAGGACCGTTGAGGACGCCACATTATTTGTAAGTCGCCAGGACTAAGGGATGAACAACGTCATTCCACTGCTTCATGGCCTGGAACAGATGGTAGTAACAATGGCTAGTCAGGGGACTGGAGACGTGGCGCCTAGATCTCACGGCCACATGAGCCCTGTGAGGGCTGAACTGGAAAAGGAGGAGGGGGGGAGGACATTGGAGCACAGGCAATGTGTAGCGAAATGGGTGGTTTTTCTACTCAGGTGACAGGAGAGGAGGAGAAGGAGGCGACAGGGCGATGAGGAAGACGAGACAGAGGACCCAGACACACCGTGGCAGTATGCAGTGCAGATGGAGGCAGGGAGTCCATCCAAGTCACTTGCACAAATGGCCCGATGCATGCTCACTTGCTTGCGTAGTGACAGACAAATTGTCACCATTCGGCAGAGGGATGGCTCCTGGCTCTCCACCTTGTTGGACTCTCGCTACCGGTCCAAAATGGGGGCCTTTTTTTTTACACCCACTGAGAGGGAGGACAAACTGAACTACTATAGAGACATCCTATGTAGTCAGTTGGCCGCTGCCTATCTCCGCCATCGTCCATCCTCTCGCAGGTCTGACCGGGGGGGGGGGGCCTCTGCGCTCACGTTCCACTGCCATGGCTGCTGAGAGGAGTGGGGTGGCAGGAGCAGTACCAGCTCCATCAGCAGCAGCCTGAGTCTACAGTCGCTGATGAGTAGCTTTCTTCACCCGCATAGTTAAGAAACTACTCACCAGCAGCAGCAGGTAGACCTGGAGCAGGACCTGAACCAGCAGGTGGTGGCATACTTGGACAGCACCCTGCCAGCCGTCATTGAAGATCTGATGGACTACTGGGCAGCCAAACTGGATTTGTGGCCGCAACTGGCCGAGTTTGCCCTGGAAAAGCTGTCCTGCCCGGCCAGTAGTGTGGCATCGGAGCGGGTGTTCAGTGCGGCGGGAGCCATAGTTAACCGAAGGAGAACTCGCCTGTCCACCCAAAATGTGGAGAGACTGACCTTTGTCAAGATGAATCAGGCGTGGATCAGCCAGGATTTCCACCCACCAATGCCTGATGCATCTGATTAGCTCATCTATGCCACCTCACCCAAACCTTGAAAAAAGAGACTGGTTTCTTCTGGCTACCTGCCTTAGCTACTACTCTGATACTGCCACCCGCCTGATGCCACACATCTAATGCCAAGTTCTCCTTCTTTCACCCACCTTCGTTAGCGGATACTGGTATTGCCACCCACTGCCCCACTCTGTCACCGGGTCACTTTGTGGTCTCCTGATGCTGCCACCTCCACACTATGTCACCTTCACACTCTGTGGTCTCCTGATGCTGCTGCTGCCATTTCCACACTATGAAACCTTGCCACTCTGTGGTATCCTGATGCTGCTGCCATCTCCACACTATGTCACCTTGTCACCCTGTGGTATCCTGATGCTGCCATCTCCACACTATGTCACCTTGCCACTTTGTGGTATCTTCCTGATGCTGCTGCTTTCACCACCTCCAGGCTCAGGCATTGTGCCAATCAGTGGCCTTCTCATACTGCTTACACCTCAAGACTCTGTCATTGTGCCACTCTGTGGACTTCTCATGCTTTTCCCACCCTCCCTACTTCATGACTGGTCAACTATTTTGGTTTACATAATCATTTATTTGACCTTTCTTCTGATCTGTCAGAAGGAAGGAAAAATGAGACGCACAACAGATCCTGTCTGTGTAGCACCTGTAAAGCCTGTATGGTCCCATCAGAATTGGCTTATGATTTGGTAGTGAAAAGCAGGAGTGGGTACAAAACACAGAAGACATGCAAATATTCCATTCACGTTTCATCTCTGTTTTAGATCCACTCCTGTTTTTTTGGCATTAGCAATACTGATGGATTATTGAGCAAATGCTGACCGAGTTAAGGCGTATGCTCCACAGACAGGATCAGTTTTTTGTGGGTTATTGTTCTGACGGATCAGAGGAAGGGCAAAATAATCAGCGACGTCAACACAAACTTACTGCTGACACCATCTCCACTCTGTCGGGGGGCTCTACTTGTATAAGCGTTTAATATAGCGTTTAGGTTCTGTAGACATCTATGTGGAATCAGCTGACGACGGTGTAAAAGGAGTGCGCTTCTTCTTGACACTAACGTCGATCTGTAAGGCTGAGTTCACACTTGAGTTATTCGGTCAGTTTTGGCCCCGTAACTGCCCAAATAATTTAAGTGTACAGTGATTCTAAGAGTGACCCCTGTCATCTGCATGTCATACTGTCTCACAGTATTATTTCACAACCACAGCAGACTCCCTATGCATGTTACTGCAAGGCACAGTGTTCTTCACCACTATAAAGGCTCTCTGCAGCCCGGAAATAGCTGTCTTTTAACGTAATTCAACGAAAATAAATTTGGATCTAAGCAAATCTTTTTAAAAAATTCGGCGAATCGGCCGAATCAAATTTTTTAGAAATTCGCTCATTTCTAAGGTTACTTTCACACTTGCGGCAGAGGATTCCAACAATCCGTACGCAAATGGATGCATTTGTGAGACGGATGTGGATCCGTCTCACAATTGCATTGCACTACCGGATCAATCTTTCCGGTTATCATCCGGAAAAATGGATCCGGTATTTTTTTTCCCCTTTTTTTAAAGGTCTGCGCATGCGCAGACCGCGAACCCGGATCCGTTTTTCTGGAACACTTGTGGCCAGATCTGGCATTAATGCACTTCAATGAAAATTCATTCCGGCAAATGTTCAGGATTTTTGGCCGGAGAGAAAACTGCAGCATGCTGCGGTATTTTCTCCGGCAAAAAAACGTAAGAGGGACTGAACTGATGCATCCTGAACGGAATGCTCTCCATTCAGAATGCATTAGGATAAAACTGATTCGTTTTTTTCCGGTATTGAGCCCCTGTGACGGAACTCAATACCGGAAAAGAAAAACGCTAGTGTGAAAGTACCCTAACACACACCTTTTCTACTCCTCACTTCCTTTACCATTTTTCCTTTTTTTCTTCCGTACTGTTTCTTTTTCACCACACACATCAGATTCCTTACATTTCCTACTCTCTCAACAATATTATTTTTTTCTTCCACACAATAATTATTATAATTTTTTTTTTTACATTCATCAAAATTATTTTAAATTTTTTGCACCTTTTACACATGTACATCTTGCGTTATATTTAATTCACATTCTTTTTTGTCCGTTTGCACTTTTCATTTTCCTTCCCACTGCCTCCTTTTTTTTATGTTTTTACCCTCTGGCAAATCTTTTTTACACTCTTTTTTTCACTCCTTTTTCCTGCTGTTTATTTCTACTTGCTCACTCTTTCCTGCACTGTCACCGCTGTCATGAATTCCGGACACTTTGTTGGTGATTACTGGGTGGGTTTTTCTCTAAGGGCGTCTAAGATGGTGGATCTGGCAATTGCTCGTTTCCGTGCCTGCACCACACCCCCACCGGATCATGTGATCGATGGGGAGGTGTTGCATGCCTTTTGCTTATACCGGCCGTTCTAGGTGTGTGTTAAGTAATAGTACAGTCCTGATAAAAAGTTTAAGACCACTTGAAAAATGGCAAAAAACCTTATTTAGCATGGCTAGATCTTAACAAGGTTCCAAGTAGAGCTTCAACATGCAGCAAGAAGAAATGGGAGTGAGACAAAACATTTTTTGAGCATTCAATTTAATGAAAACAACGAATAAACTGAAACAGGCTGTTTTTCAGCTGATCAAAAGTTTAGGACCACACCTCCCAAAAAAAAATAAACCCCCCCAAAACAGTAATCCGACTTCCAAACATGAACATGTAATGAGTAGCTCCGCCGTTATTGTTTATCACTTCCAAAATTAGCTTTGGCATGCTTGATGCAAGCGTTTCCATGAGGTGAGTGGGAACATTTCTCCAAGTGGTGAAGACGGCCGCACGAAGGCCATCTACTGTCTGAAACTGTTGTCCATTTTTGTAAACTTCCCTTGCCATCCATCCCCAAAGGTTCTCAATTGGATTTAGATCAGGGGAACATGCAGGATGAGCCAAAAGAGTGATGTTATTCTCCTGGAAGAAGTCCCTTGTCCTGCGGGCATTGTTACTGTAGCGTTGTCCTGTTGAAAAACCCAGTCGTTACCACACAGACGAGGGCCCTCAGTCATGAGGAATGCTCTCTGCAACATCTGGACATAGCCAGCGGACGTTTGACGCCCCTGCACTTCCTGAAGCTCCATTGTTCCACTGAAGGAAAAAGCACCCCAGACCATTATGGCGCCCCCTCCACTGTGGCACGTAGAAAACATCTCAGGTGGGATCTGCTTGTCATGTCAGTAACGTTGGAAACCATCAGGACCATTAAGTTACATTTTTTCTCATCAGAGAATAAAACTTTCTTCCACCTTTGAATGTCCCATGTTTGGTGCTCTCTTGCAAAGTCCAAACAAGCAGTTCTGTGGCGTTCAAGGAGACGAGGTCTTTGAAGAAGTTTTTTGTTTTTGAAGCCCTTCAGTCTCAGATGCCGTCTGATGGTTATGGGGCTGTAGTCAGCACCAGTAAGGGCCTTAATTTGGGTCGAGGATCGTCCAGTGTCTTGACGGACAGCCAATTGGATCCCCTGGCTCAGTGATGAGGACATTTTTTTGGGGTCTTCCACTTGACTTTTTTGTTCCATAACCCTCAGGATCATTTAAGAAATTCCAAATGACTGTCTTACTGCGTCCCACCTCAGCAGCGATGGCGCGCTGTGAGAGACCCTGCTTATGCAGTTCAACAACCAGACCACGTTCAAAAAGGGAGTTTTTTTGCCTTTGACATCACAACGTGTGACTACCTGACAGAATATGACAATGAATCCACATCTTTGCACAGATTTGGCCTTTTAAAGGCACGTGGTCCTAAAATTTGGATCAACTGAAAAACAGCCTGTTTCAGTTTAATTGTTATTTTCAATTAATTGAATGCTCAAAATTTTTTTTGTCTCACTCTCATTTCTTCTTGTTGCATGTTGAAGCTCTACTTGGAACCTTGTTAAGATCCAACAATGTAAAATAGGATTTTTTGCCATTTTTCAAGTGGTCTTAAACTTTTGATCAGGACTGTATTATGTGTTTTTGTTATAGCCATATTTTGTTTTAATGGGCGCTTGTGCTGAGGGTATCCTTCATTATTTCATGCTAGTATTAAGCACAGTTTTTTACAATTTTTTTTTATCTTGTGTCACATGACGCTTTGATCACATGATTGTAGTCTGTTAGATGTGCTTGCAGGAGGATATACCCTGTGTGAATGGATGTATGATGTGAAGTGGGGCTTGGCTTATATGATTTTCATCATGTGTGACTAATTGGTAGTATTTTGGGGTCTGCAAAAAATGGATCCACAAAAAATATGGATGCTGCCCGTGTGGAACTATCCAGGTGGGGGAGCCACATGGTTTGATTTTGTATTTATTTATACTTGCTTTTCCATCCCACCTTTTCCACTACTTGAAATGCTATAACTTGATGTCCCGACGTATTGTGTGCACTCTCCATGTGGTTGTGTCTGTCTTTAACAATTTATTAATCTATTTATTTGTTTTATCGATTTCAATAAAGATTCATTTTTGAATATACATGTTTGTATTATATCTGTATATGCTAAGTGTCTGGGCATACTAATGCAGTTACTGCAATAAAATGCATTAGCTGTAACTGGACGGTATCTTGAAGTAATATAACGCATTACTTTTTACATAAAAATAAAGTTATGCAGGACGTGCCAGCAGTTGTATGGAACTTTAAACCACACAACTCTGAGTGATCTAAGTGTACTTAGGCTACTTTCACACGTTCTGAATGGATCCGATCATATTAATGCAGACGGAGGCTCCGTTCAGTACGGATCCGTCTGCATTAATAACTTAGAAAAAATTCTAAGTGTGAAAGTAGCCTGAGCGGATCCGTTCAGACTTTCAATGTAAAGTCAATGGGGGACGGATCCGCTTGAAGATTGAGCCATATGGTGACATCTTCAAGCGGATCCGTTCCCATTGACTTACATTGTAAGTCTGAACGGATCCGCTCGCCTCCGCACGGCCAGGCGGACAGCTGAACGCTGCAAGCAGCGTTCAGCTGTCCGCCTGTCCGTGCGGAGGCGAGCGGAGCGGAGGCTGAACGCCGCCAGACTGATGCAGTCTGAGCGGATCCGCTCCATTCAGACTGCATCAGGGCTGGACGGAGGCGTTCGGGTCCGCTCGTGAATGCTAGTGTGAAAGGAGCCTTAATTATATCACTGTACTCTCCCTTGATGCCTAGATTGCTAGCTTGTGTTTGCAATTGCTTTTTGGAAGACAAAGCCAAAACACATGCTTTCAGGTCTCAAGCTGTGCACAGAATGGCATTTTGCCAGAATCCTACCCTCTCATTGCCTGATGAGGCTGTCTGTAAGCCTCTGAGCCAATCAAGGCAACCCACCCCCAGTGTCATGTGATCCTTCATCTTCATCCCCCTAATATTTTCCCTGCCAATTTTTGCAGTAAAATGGTACTGGCTCCATTTTTGCACAATTCACTCGAAACAAATCAGCAAAACTTCGGATTTGTTTGGTAGACAAATTTTTGTGAAATTTATAATAAATCCGATTCATTTAGAATAGACTAGTTCATCTCTAAAGCTGAGCAATTTGGATACATTTGGAGATTACAACGGAGGGGTGCATGAAAAACATAGAATCATGATCTGAACATAGCCTAAGACTGCTGATAGGTGTGAAAGCCATATACAAATTAAGGCAGACTGAGTGACCAATCTTGCCAAATTTTTAAGTTTACATGGGTTTATATGAACTGGTGACATCGCTGACATAGTTTTTAGTTTAAATGAACGTTTTCGTTTTTGTATGAAGATACACACACATATCATAAAAGCTTACTTGGAAGGGATAAACTGGCACTGTGTTGAGTCTATATAAACCATGTAAGAGCCACAGAACTCCAGCATAGCTGTGGTTCCTTTATTCTGCTAGTCTTTGGGCATCCATGGAGTCAGACTCACACCAATCATACAACGATGGCTGGGCAACTGTCAGGGATGTAGTAGGGGAGAACACCAAAAGACAACAAGAAGGAAGGGGAAAGACACTAGGCCTCACTGCTAGGGAAAGAAAAGGGTCACCAACCCTAAAAAACCTGCTCCTGGCCCTAACTCCTATCCGTATAGGTACCGCTTGATGGTAGATAAGCCCATACACAGGAACCTAGAATACCCTGGTGATCCTTGGATGCTCTAAAGGTAATGACAGGGCAGAGACAACCCGTTCCTTCCCTGGTGAAGGAACCAGCGTCTCGCTGAGGCCTAGTAAATAACCGGGGGGGGGGGGGGGTTATGGGAATACAAAACACAACAAGTGGAACACTTAACTTCTAAAGTTGATGGATGAACAGGACTTCAACAAGAACCACACTCCAGCTCTTCCAAAACCAAATGAAGCTATCCAGAGCAAGGAGTGATGGGTAAAGTCAGACTAAATAGGGATAGGTAAAGGTCACATGAACAGGAGGTGTGGACATACCAGCAACACACACACAAAGTGAAACCAAAAGAGGCTGTAATTCACTAATGTGCAGATAATCTTTCAGACATTCTAAGACCTGTCACAGGTGTGACAGGAACCCCTTACAATATATCTATATATATATATATATATATATATATATATATACACACACACTATATATATATATATATATATATATATATATAGTGGGGTTTCGCTCTGGCAGACAGGATTAGCAGACGCAGTATAGAGGCAACAACAAGTTCTTTGGATCAAACAGTTCAGTGATTTATTCACACTTTAGGCAAGTGACAAAACAAGCAGTCCTAATCAAGCAAAAAGTCAGCTTGCGGTGTTGGTGGTAATTCACACCATGCAGCAATTCTGCCTCAAAGAGTCCTTGACCATAGCAGCACCAACCTGTTTTAACGCCAAACAGGTAAGCCTTCATCCAGACACAAGGCTCCCAGATCCCAACACAGAGACCTGGCTTCTGAACCCAGCTACCTATTTCCAGGTGCTGCCAAAACCTGGAGTGGCACTTAAAATCCGGTCCGGTATTTGACCTCACCTGGCTGTAAATCAGCCCAGCAGCACAAGCTGGGAGGAAAATACCTGATTTCCTAGATAAAACCTCTCACTGTGTCACATAACCCCCCCCCCCCCCTTTGATCAACCTTGAGGGGGTAAACACACGCCAGACAGTGTACCTGGGACAGGGCATCCACATTTCTCTGTAACCGGCCTGCCCTGTGTTCCACCAAAAACATAACGTTTTTTAGGGAGAGAAACCATCGGGTGACCCATGCATTTCTGTCCTTGGCCTGGCTCATCCACTTGAGAGGGAAATGGTCAGTCATCAGGCGGAATTTTCTCCCCAATTATTTATTATTATTTAAATAATAACTGAGAGATTCTAGTGCCCACTTGATAGCCAGGCACTCTCTCTCCACTATACTATACCGGGTTTCGGCTGGGGTGAGCTTACGGCTGAGAAAGACAACGGGATGCTTCTCCCTGTTGACTTCCTGAGACATTACAGCACCGAGGCCTACTTCGGAGGCCTCGGTCTATACTATAAACTCCCTTTTGAAGTCGGGCATCACCAAAACCGGGAACCCGCACAGGGCCGACTTCAAAGCGGAGAAATCCTCTTCTGCCCGACCATCCCAGCGAACCATCATTGACTTGTGTCCCTTCAAGAGTCCTGTCAAGGGCGCGGCTAGAGTAGCAAAGTGGGGAACAAACCTCATGTAATAGCCCACCATTCCCAGGAATGACTTTATTTGTCTAGTGGTGACAGGTTGGGACCAATTCCATATTACCTCTAATTTGTTTACTTGGGGTTGGATGACTCCGCGCCCAATGACTAACCCCAGGTACTTAGTCTCTTCTAACCCCATCGCACATTTTATTGGGTTAGCAGTTAGGATAGCTTTCCAAAGGGAGTCCACTACAGCATGCACTTTGGATAGGTAAATTTCCCAGTCTGTACTGTGGATGACAATATTGTCCAGGTAAGCCGAAGCGTACTGACGATGTGGACAAAGCACAATGTCCATTAGTCGCTGAAAAGTGGCGGGGGCCAATGCAGAACAAAAGGTAAGACCTCATATTGATACAGCCCCTCAGGCGTGATGAAGGCAGTTTTCTCTTTGGCAACCTCCATTAAGGGAACCTGCCAGGCTTGTCCTAACCTCTCGATGCACATTGAATTTGGAAACCTCGTTAAGTTTTTGAAAGTCGTTACAAAACCGCAACGTCCCATCTGGCTTGGGTATCAATACTATAGGACTGGCCCACTCACTTTTTGACTCTTCAATGACGTCTAGCTGCAACATTAGCTGCACCTCCTCCGATATGGCTTGTCGCCGAGCCTCGGGTACCCGGTACAGTTTTAATTAGACTTTTGCCTGAGGCTCAGTGACAATGTCATGCTGGATTATGGAAGTGCGTCCAGGGAGGTCCGAGAACACATCTGTATTCTGACTAACGAACTCCCTAGCCTCCTGAGTCTGTTTAAAGGTGAGGCTGTCAGCAATTTTTACTGTGGCAGCAGCCTCTCTTGCATCAGACAGAGGGGCCGGTACCTCTTCTCCTAGAAAACCTGGTTGCGGGCTGTCTTCTGTACAGGTTTCCCTATCTTTCCACGGTTTGAGTAAATTCACATGGTAAACCTGCTCTGGCTTTCACTGCCCTGGCTGGTGTACCTTGTAGTTTACATCTCCAATTTTATCGAGTACCTCGTAGGGCCTCTGCCACATAGCCAGGAACTTACTGTCCACGGTCGGCACCAGAACCAAAACCCGATCACTAGGGTTAAAGATCCGGACCCAAGCCTGCCGAGGTAGCTCAACGAGACCCGACTCTGGGCTCGTTGAGCTACCTCCATATTCTCCCTAACAAGAGGCAACACTGTCTCTATACGATCTTGCATCTGGGTAATGTGCACAATGACACTTTTATGTGGAGTGGGTTGTTTCCAAGAGACCGTGAGGCTGTCTGCCATATAGCAGTTTGAAGGGCGAGAACCCAGTAGAGGCCTGGGGTACCTCTCGCACTGCGAACATGAGATAGGGCAGAAGGAGGTCGCAGTCCTTACCATTTTTAGCCACCATCCTTTTCAACATATTTTTTAATGTTTGGTTAAACCTGTCTACCAGACCGTCCGTTTGCGGATGGTAAACGGACGTCTGTAGTTGTTTTATGTGCAGCAACTTGGACATAAAAGGGGTCCCTTGGTTGGTCAGAACCTCTTTAGGTAGTCTTACTCGGGAAAATATCTCCATTAACTCCTTAGCTATGAGTTTGGCCAAGGTATGTCGCAGTGGCACCGCCTCCGGGTACCGAGTGGCGTAGTCTAGAATGACTAAGATGTGTTGATGCCCTCTGGCGGACTTCGGTACTGGGCCTATGAGGTCCATAGCTATTCGGTCAAACAGTACTTCGATAATCGGGAGAGGTACTAGGGGACTACGGAAATGTGTCTGGGGGCTAGTTATCTGGCAGGTCGGACAAGACTTACAAAACTCTTCCACTTCTTTGAATATGCTAGGCCAGTAAAACCGCTGTAGAATACGATCCTGAGTTTTCTGCAGCCCCAGGTGACCCCCGAGAACGTGTTGGTGGGCTAGATCTAACACAAGCTTGCGATAAGCCTTGGGGACCACCAACTGTTCAATAGGCTCACCCCGTACCCGATACAACATATCCTGATGAACAACAAAATGGGGAAAGACTGACTCTGCCCCAGGTTGTTGTGGTTCACCAGCTACTATTAACACATTTTCCCAGGCGTGGGATAGTGTTGGGTCCCGATGTTGGGCAGTACCAAAATTATCCCCGGAGACATTGAGGTCTGCCAATTCAGGACCCGGCGGCAAGTCCTCCCACCATCAAACTTAGCTGGGTTGTCTCCCCCTCTTCCACCGAAGAGGCGGTAACCCCTAACGCTGGCTCTTCGGTCTCAGGTTTCCAGGGTTCTGGTCTCCCCTCTGAGCCGTGCCACTCTGCTAGGGTTACCCCTGTCTCATGGGAATCAGTCACTCTCATAGCAGGCCACAGTGCCGGGAAGCCCGGGAAGTCTCTCCCTATTATGAGTTCATAATGTAGATTTGTGGCAACAGCCACCTCGTGGGTCCATCTACCGGCCACCGTAGTTAGGGACACCAGCATGGTGGGGTAGTCTTTTAAGTCTCCATGAATGCACATCACCCCGACTTTCCGGCCAGTATACTCAGTGGACCGCACCAGGGTAGCCCTTACTAGGGTCACCAGACCCCCTGAGTCCGATAGAGCCTCCGTCGGAGTGTCTCCCACTTCCACCTGGCACAAGTGATCTAGAGACTCTGGGGTACCTGTTGCACACAGCCTCCTGGCATATAGCGACTGACTGTAGCCATAGTTAGTGTCCATGGGCTCAACCCGATGGGGAAAGTCAGCCCTTACATGACCAGGCTCCTGACACCGCCAGCAGACTATCAGAGCCAGGTCTGCCATGGGTACATCCCGGGGGAGGTTTTATCGGCTCAAATCTCCGGGCCTGGGGTGGATATTTCCAGGGTTTGCCGACCCCCCTTCTGACAGAACCCTCCTTTAGATTCCTGGTAGCTTCATAGCGTTCCACCAGGTCCACCATCTCAAGGGCATTGCCAGGAGACACCGGGCTGATCCAGTGCTTGAGAGTGTATGGCAAAGCCCTCCAGAACATATCGGTTAACAGACATTCCAGCATAGCAGTGGGATTCAGCACGTCAGGCTGTAGTCATTTTTGCAAGAGTTGAAGTAAGTTATAATACTGGGGTCTTGCAGGATCAGCCGGGTTGAACCCCCACTGATGCACCCACTGGGCCTGGACCAACACATTCACCCCCAGTCTTGCCAGAATCTCACCCTTGACTTTCTGGTAGTCGGCCACTTGATCGTCCAGCAAGTTGAAATACATCCGCTGGGAATCGCATGCCCGGAACGGAGCGACGACTTCAGCCCAGTGGTCACGGGGTAGCTTTTCCCTGATGGCCACTTTCTCATACATCGCCAGGTAGGTTTTGATGTCGTCTGCGGGGGTCATCTTGGGAATCGCGGCACGGACTGCTTTCCAGGCATTATGGACGCTCGGGGTTGCTCCTGCTGTCTGCAAAGCCATCACGTGTTGTAGCAGCAACTGGTTAGTCTCCTGCTGCTGCTTATTAGCCTCACGTTGCTGCAGGTTTGTCTCTCGCTGCCTCCATTTTGCCGTGGGGCACTGGCTGTAATACAGCTAGTTTAATGTACGACATACAACCGTGCCTAAAATATGCAGAAATAAAAAATATCGGCGTTCACGCCAGCCTCTCTGCTTTTGCACGCATCTTCCACCAATTCGCTCTGGTAGACAGGATTAGCGGACAAGTTCTTTGGATCGAACTCTTCAGTGTTTTATTCAGACTTTAGACAAGTGACAAAACAAGCAGTTATAATAAAGAATAAAGTCACCTTGTGGTGTGGGTGGTCATTTACACCATGTGGCAATTCTGCCTCAAAGAGTCCTTGCTGATAGCAGCACCAACCTGTTTTCACGCCAAACAGGTAGCAAGCCTTCATCCAGACACAAGGCTCCCAGATCCCAACACAGAGACCTGGTTTCTGAGCCAGGTGCTGCCAAAACCGGGACGGGCACTTAAAATCCAGTCCGGTATTTGACCTCACCTGGCTGTAAATCAGCCCAGCAGCACATGCTGGGAGGAAAATACCTGTTTTTCCAGACCAAACCTTATCACTGTGTCACAATAGTCACAACCATACTATTACAATGAAATGCACATCTGTGGTATAGTATAAAAGAATGTAAGATTCCAAATACATGTATTAGTAGCTTGCTAAAAAGAGTAACAGATGGACTAATTCTTATTGCTAGGAGAAAAAAGATTTATATCTCAACACACATTGATCCAAATGATGAAAATGAAAGAAGCCTATGTCGATCTAAGCAGCGGTAAGAAGGATTACACTGTATCTTAGTAAGCCTGATCAAACTAAATTGGTCCCGTCTGTTAATGTAGCTTTTCTCACCAAGTCAAATCTATGGCCAAATAAGGAGCTGAAACATGAAAAAAATCTGGTAATGTTTAGGTACCGTATTTTTTGCCCTATAAGATGCACTTTGCCCCCCAAAAGTGGGGGGGGAAATAGCAGTGCGTCTTATGGGGCGAATGCTGCATTTTCAATGATATGCCGCAATGCCGCGGGTGTATAAGCTGAGAGGGAGGAGGGGCTGGAGGCCGGCATCTGGTTTTATAATGACAGCGGGGCCCGTGCAGTGACTGTATTCTACTACACGGGCCCCGCTCACTGTATATAATTGTATCTGTAATTGTAGGCATTGTTAATGTATACAAATTCTGGGTAATCAGCGCCTGTATTACGGTACTTACAAGTGCTTGTTAGCAGAGAGGAGGGAGGAGGCAGGCGGGAGGACCGGCGCTGGTAGCGTGAGTCACTACGTCACGCGCCTGCGCCGCCCACTTTATGAATGAACCAGGCGGCGTGGGCACATGACATAGTGACTCACGCTGCCAGCGCCCGTCCTCCCGGCCTGCCACCTCTCTGCTACCGAGCGCTTGTAAGTACCGTAATACAGGCGCTGATTACAGAATTTGTATACATTAACAATGCCTACAATTACAGATACAATTATATACAGTGAGCGGGGCCCGTGTAGTAGAAAACAGTCACTGCACGGGCCTCGCTGTCATTATAAAACCAGATGCGACCCCCACCCTCTGTATTGGGGGTCATTCACACTACAGGGACACTGTTATGGAGGGGATTTGTGGATGACACATAGCATAGGATGCTATATATGTGTCATCCACAGATACCCCCCATAACAGTGTCATCCACAGATCCCCATAACAGTGCCACCCAGAGACCCCAATAAGATCCATCCAGAGATCCCCATAACAGTGTCACCCACAGATCCCCCATAACAGTGTCACCCACCTTACCCCCATAACAGTGTCACCCATAGATCCCCCATACCAGTGTTACCCACAGATCCCCCATACCAGTGTCACCCACAGATCCCCTATAACAGTTTCCTCAACAGATCCCACATAATAGTGTCATCCACAGATCCCCCATAACAGTATCACCCACAGATCCCCCATAACAGTGTCACCCATGGATCCCCCATACCAGTGTCACCCACAGATCCCCCATAACAGTGTCCTCAACAGATCCCCAATAATAGTGTCATCCACAGACCACCATTAGTTCAAAACCCACCAAAAGCACACCTTTTGGTTAAAATATTTTTTTTTCTTATTTTCCTCCTCAAAAACCTAGATGCGTCTTATGGGCAGGTTCGTCTTATAGGGTGAAAAATACGGTATTTGCTATTTACAGGAACAAAAGTTAAAGGGGTTCTCCAGGATACATTGTTTTTATGATTCCACTTAATATTGAATAATAAAAGGGATTTGCAAAACAGTGTTTATATACTGTACATTGCACAAACTACTATGCAGACTTGGCCAGCGGTGCACGTGACCTTGTCCTTGCAGAAGTTGATGGTAGCCACAGAGTAGAGCAGATAAGTCAAGAGGGCGGAATTAAAAAAATATTCCTGGACAACCCTGGTAAAGAGGCTCTGTCACCCGGTTCAAGCCTACCCTACCAGGCATATAGCCTAGTAGGGCTGATGACTTTGACAAAAACCATACCTTTATTTCTCATGTAGCAAAATATGCAGATTAGGAATTTGAGCACTTAGAGGGAGGCTTATGCCTTCCGAGCACTGCTTCTGCAATGCCCCCGTTCCTTGCTAATGCCAGCCTTCTGCACCTAATCATGCCCCCATGTCCTTTGAAGTTGTTTTTTCTTGTTTTTTTGTTTTTTGTATTTACCCATTTTTAAACATTTCCTTTTTTTATACATTTTTTAAGGTACTTGAATACTAGGGAGCTTGATCACTAGAATGTAATACACTGTAATGCATAAAGTTATCTCAAATATTGACAATTTTAGCGGAAGTGCAGCTATCTATTATTGCCATCTCTCGCTGTGGATGGCAAAAGGACAGTGTCTGTGCCCATGCCATCCCATGGATGTAGCTGAACGTACATTTTCGGAAACATACCACTTGCAATAGGTTAAAATGCAATTCTGCACTTTTTTATCTTTTACTGAATAATTATGTAGTAAATAATGGAATAATAATCCTATTGTGTGTTAGTCAATGTATCTTGTCATCGCAAGCTTTTTCAAATGGGCACCTACGTTAGCTTTATGCATGTAAAAGGGAGATTTACCTCTTTTTCTTGGCCATACCACTTTACAAATCACTAGTCAGACCACACATGGAGTACTGTGTACAGTTCTGGGCTCCTGTAAACAAGGCAGATATAGCAGACCTGGAAAGGGTTCAGAGGAGGGCAACTAAAGTAATAACTGGAATGGGGGGACTACAGTACCCTGAAAGATTATCAAAATTAGGGTTATTCACTTTTAAAAAAAAAGACGACTGAGGGGAGATCTAATTACGATGTATAAATATATCAGGGGTCAATACAGAGATCTATCCCATCATCTATTTATCCCCAGGACTGTGACTGTGACGAGGGGACATCCTCTGCGTCTGGAGGAAAGAAGGTTTGTACACAAACATAGAAGAGGATTCTTTACGGTAAGAGCAGTGAGACTATGGAACTCTCTGCCTGAGGAGGTGGTGATGGTGAGTACAATAAAGGAATACAAGAGGGGCCTGGATGTATTTCTGGAGTGTAATAATATTACAGGCTATAGCTGCTAGAGAGGGGTCGTTGATCCAGGAGTTAGGCCTCCTGCACACGAACGTTTTTTTACACGGTCCGCAAAAACGGGGTCCGTAGGTCCGTGATCCGTGACCGTTTTTCCGTCCGTGGGTCTTCCTTGATTTTTGGAGGATCCACGGACATGAAAAAAAAGTCATTTTGGTGTCCGCCTGGCCGTGCGGAGCCAAACGGATCCGTCCTGAATTACAATGCAAGTCAATGGGGACGGATCCGTTTGATGTTGACACAATATGGTGCCATTTCAAACGGATCCGTCCCCATTGACTTTCAATGTAAAGTCTGGAGTTCTGTTATACCATCGGATTGGAGTTTTCTCCAATCCGATGGTATATTTTAACTTGTAGCGTCCCCATCACCATGAGAACGCCTCTATGTTAGAATATACTGTCGGATATGAGCTACATCGTGAAACTCATTTCCGACAGTATATTCTAACACAGAGGCGTTCCCATGGTGATGGAGACGCTTCAGGTTAGAATATACAAAAAAACTGTGTACATGACTGTCCCCTGCTGCCTGGCTGGTGCTGCCAGGCAGCAGGGGGCAGACCCCCCCCCCCCCTGTTTTTAACTCATTGGTGGCCAGTGGGCCCCCCCTCCCCTGTTGTTAACTCGTTGGTGGCCAGTGTGCGCACCCCCCTCCCTCCCTCCCTCTATTGTAATAATAGCATTGGGGCCAGTGTGCGCGCCCCCCCAACCCCACCCCCCCCCTCCCTCCCTCTATTGTAATAATAGCATTGGGGCCAGTGTGCGCGCCCCCCCAACCCCCCCCCCTCCCTCCCTCTATTGTAATAATAGCATTGGGGCCAGTGTGCGCCAACCCCCCCCCCCCCCCCCCCGATCATCGGTGGCAGCGGAGTAGAAGATTCATACTTACCTGGCTGCTGGCTGCTGCGATCTCTGTGTCCGGTCGGGAGCTCCTCCTACTGGTAAGTGACAGGTCTGTGCGGCGCATTGCTGTCACTTACCAGTAGGAGGAGCTCCCGGCCGGACGCAGACATCGCAGCAGCCAGCAGCCAGGTAAGTATGAAAATCTTCTACTCCGCTGCCACCGATGATCGGGGGGGGGGGGGGGGAGGGGGTGCGCACACTGGCCCCAATGCTATTATTACAATAGAGGGAGGGAGGGGGGGGTTGGGGGTGCGCGCACACTGGCCCCAATGTATTAAAACAATAGAGGGAGGGAGGGGGGTGCGCACACTGGCCACCAACGAGTTAACAACAGGGGAGGGGGGGGGCCGCACAATGATATTCAAACTGGGGAGGGGGGGGGGGTCTGCCCCCTGCTGCCTGGCAGCCCTGATCTCTTACAGGGGGATATGATAGTACAATTAACCCCTTCAGGTGCCGCACCTGATGGGGTTAATTGTACTATCATATCCCCCTGTAAGAGATCGGGTGCTGCCAGGCAGCAGGGGGCAGTCTTGTTCACAGTTTGTAGTGTATTCTAACTAGAAGCGTCCCATCACCATGGGAACGCCTCTGTGTTAGAATATACTGTCGGATCTGAGTTTTCACGAAGTGAAAACTCAGCTCTGAAAAAGCTTTTATGCAGACGGATCTTCGGATCCGTCTGTATGAAACTAAAACCTACGGCCACGGATCACGGACACGGATGCCAATCTTGTGTGCATCCGTGTTCTTTCACGGACCCATTGACTTGAATGGGCCCGTGAACCGTTGGCCGTGAAAAAAATAGGACAGGTCATATTTTTTTCACGGCCAGGAAACACGGCTCACGGATGCGGCTGCCAAACGGTGCATTTTCCGATTTTTCCACGGACCCATTGAAAGTCAATGGGTCCGTGAAAAAAAACGGAAAGCGGCACAACGGCCACCGATGCACACAACGGTCGTGTGCATGAGGCCTTATTCTGATTGCCTGATTGGAGTCGGGAAGGAATTTTTTATTCCTCTAAAGTGAGGAAAATTGTCTTCTACCTCACAGTTTTTTTTGCCTTTCTCTGGATCAACTTGCAGGATAACAGGCCGAACTGGATGGACAGATGTCTTTTTTCGGCCTTATGTACTATGTTACTATGCATACTGCATTCTGTTTAATTTAGGATAAAACAAGCTATATATTTATCACTGTATGAAAAGCTCATAAGTAGAGTTGAGCGAACACCTGGATGTTCGGGTTCGAGAAGTTCGGCCGAACTTCCCGGAAATGTCATCCACCACTGGAACAGTCCATTCTCAGATATTTAGGCCCCGGCACCCAGGCAGAGGAGAGAGGTCCCGTAACAAAGAATCTGGCTTCATGTCACCAGAGAATCAGTCTTCATGTCATAACAGTGACTTCCTTGTTTTTAAGGTGTTTACTCCACTGCAGTTCATGCTTTGCATGCAGGTGCCTGGTCATGCAGGTTGTGCTCAGGTTCAGAACGTTAATGCCTCGCTTCAGGCTCTGATGGCACAGCGTGCAAACCACTCGGGTCTTGTCGTCAGCAGATTGTTTGAAGAAGTGCCATGCCAGGGAACTCCTTGAAGCTGCCTTTGGGGTGCTCGGTCCCAGATGGCGGCGGTCAGTAGCAGGCGGAGTCTCTTGGCGGCGGGTGTTCTGCTTTTGCCCACTGCTCCCTCTTTTGCTACGCTGTTGGCTCGGTCTCACCACTGCCTCTTCCCCTGAACTGTGAAAGTCAGTGGCACGACCTTCATTCCATGTGGGGTCTAGGACCTCATCGTCCCCTGCATCGTCTTCCACCCAGTCTTGATCCCTGACCTCCTGTTCAGTCTGCACACTGCAGAAAGACGCAGCAGTTGGCACCTGTGTTTCGTCATCATCAGAGACGTGCTGAGGTGGTATTCCCATGTCCTCATCATGAGGAAACATAAGTGGTTGTGCGTCAGTGCATTCTATGTCTTCCACCGCTGGGGAAGGGCTAGGTGGATGCCCTTGGGAAACCCTGCCAGCGGAGTCTTCAAACAGCATAAGAGACTGCTGCATAACTTGAGGCTCAGACAGTTTCCCTGGTATGCATGGGGGTGATGTGACAGACTGATGGGCTTGGTTTTCAGGCGCCATCTGTGCGCTTTCTGCAGAAGACTGGGTGGGAGATAATGTGAACGTGCTGGATCCACTGTCGGCCAGCCAATTGACTAATGCCTGTACCTGCTCAGGCCTTACCATCCTTAGAACGGCATTGGGCCCCACCAAATATCGCTGCAAATTATGGCGGCTACTGGGACCTGAGGTAGTTGGTACACTAGGACGTGTGGCTGTGGCAGAACGGCCACGTCCTCTCCCAGCACCAGAGGGTCCACTAACACCACCACGACCATGTCCGCGTCCTTTACTAGATGTTTTCCTCATTGTTATCGTTCACCACAACAACAAAAATATTATTTGGCCCAATGTATTAAATTCAAATTCAGGCCTTTTTTTAAAGACACCTAACACTATCTGGCTATCTATTTAGGTGCCGTATTACACTAATACAGGCACAGCAGTAACCACAGATTTAGCTGACTATAAATTTGAGGCCTATTATTTAGGCGCTGGGTGACAGGTATACGTTTACAGACAGAATTAGACTGGGATATGCACAGTAGCGTGTGTGTGAAGTTATTGAGAATGACCCTATGTGCACCTTGAATCTTATATACCCTTTTAGGGATAGATTTACAGGAGGTCTGATACAGCAGAAACCACTAATTTAGAGAATTGCTAAATTGGGAATTGTATTTCAACCCAGAACAAAAACTGTGCTTTGACGGACACTAAATAACTTGACCAGCTACAGCAATAACGACAGATTTGGATGACTATAAATTTGAGGCCTATTATTTAGGCGCTGGGTGACAGGTATACGTTTACAGACAGAATTAGACTGGGATATGCACAGTAGCGTGTGTGTGAAGTTATTGAGAATGACCCTATCTGCACCTTGAATCTAATATACCCTTTTAGGGATAAATTTTAAGTAGGCCTGATACAGCAGAAACCACTAATTTAGAGAATTGCTAAATTGGGAATTGTATTTCAACCCAGAACAAAAACTGTGCTTTGACGGACACTAAATAACTTGACCAGCTACAGCAATAACGACAGATTTGGATGACTATAAATTTGAGGCCTATTATTTAGGCGCTGGGTGACAGGTATACGTTTACGGACAGAATTAGACTGGGATATGCACAGTAGCGTGTGTGTGAAGTTATTGAGAATGACCCTATCAGCACCTTGAATCTAATATTCCCTTTTAGGGATAAATTTAAAGTAGGCCTGATACAGCAGAAACCACAAATTTAGAGAATTGCTAAATTGGGAATTGTATTTCAACCCAGAACAAAAACTGTGCTTTGACGGACACTAAATAACTCGCCCAGCCACAGCAATAACCACAGATTTAGCAGACTACAAATTTGAGGCCTATTATTTAGGCGCTGGGTGACAGGTATACGTTTACGGACAGAATTAGACTGGGATATGGCCAAAAAATAACCACACTATTGATGGTTAAATGCACTTGGTGTGACAGCTTGACCAACCACACTATTGAGGGTTAAATGCACTTGGTGACAGGCTCAGCTTGCCCCTGATGTCGTATATGGCCAAAAAATAACCAGACTATTGATGGTTAAATGCACTTGGTGTGACAGCTTGACCCTGATGTAGGATTTAGCCAAAAAACAACCACACTACTGAGGGTTAAATGCACTTGTTGGCAGCTTGTGCTGGCGCACCACAAGACACAAAATGGCCGCCGATCACCCCAGAAAAAAGTGACTGAAAAATGCTCTGGGCAGCCTAAAAACAGTGAGCAATTCAATAGCAGCAGTTCAATCATCCACAGCTGCAGATCGATCTCTGAATGAAGTCTTTTGGAGGAGTTAATCACTGCCTAATCTCGCCCTAACGTCGCAGCTGCAACCTCTCCCTACACTGATCAGAGCAGAGTGACGGGCGGCGCTATGTGACTCCAGCTTAAATAGAGGCTGGGTCACATGCTGCACTGGCCAATCACAGCCATGCCAATAGTAGGCATGGCTGTGACGGCCTCTTGGGGCAAGTAGTATAACACTTGTTGATTGGCTGCTTTGCAGCCTTTCAAAAAGCGCCAAGAAAGCGACGAACACCGAACCCGAACCCGGACTTTTACGAAAATGTCCGGGTTCGGGTCCGTGTCACGGACACCCCAAACTATACAGTCCGTGTCACGGACACCCCAAACTATACAGTTCGGGTTCGCTCATCCCTACTCATAAGCTGTTATAACATTAAAGGGGATGGCCCACAAAAAATATTCTACTTTTTGAAACCAGCAGCTGTATCTGAATACTTTTGTAATTGCACATACAGTGCTTAAAAATTTAGTATAGTCAGTGTGCAATTCAATAAAAAGTATCTGTATAGCGCCACCTGCTGTTTTTCTAATTTCTCCGTCCAGCTCACTTCATTCTTCAACTGCAGCAGAAAGGACAAGCCCCCAGAGAAAGTGCACGCCCCCTAAGCTGCCAGCTTGAAATAAATCTAGTGGAGCAGCTGGAGCAATGAATTGAGAGATCTCTGGATCAATGCGAGGTACAGGGCTGGTTGTAACTCTGTTAAAGATAATAATGTACTATACGATATAGGATTTTCGGCGACTTACGTCTTAAAAGCAGCTCCGTTCCAGCACGGAGGATCCCATCCCTGCTGCTTCAGGTTCCTGGCTCAGTGTGATTTACTGTCTCTGGTCATGTATACTGCTGTACCTATTTAATGGCCTCAGTAGTAATGTATCTCCAAGCCAAAAGTGAGATTTAGTACGACTTGCCGCTTTCAGACATGTCCCCACTGAGGTCAGTGAATGGCTCTAGGGTGCACATAATCAGTGAAGGGTGGTAATCACATTTGGTTTGGGGGTCTGACAACCATTTTAACAAATTCATACAGGCTATAGAGCTATTTTGGCTGCTGTATAGTCACTGAGGGTAAAGGTTACATTTAAAAAGGTGTTGATTTTTATTACAATATTCAAGAGTCCTGAATTATCACGATTTTAAGTTTGCTTACAGAAGTGGGGAGGCTGACAGGTTTATCCTGTGCAACAGGGGATTGACAATATGGTTATTACTTTTCAGTAATGCGCTGCCTCTTTCTTGATCACTACTAAACAAAAATTGCTAATCAAAAATATTATAGTCAAAATAGGACATACCTTTGGGGGATATAAAACATATTTTCTGGTGGAGGTTTGTATAGAACGCCTTCGTAAACTGGCCACAAACCTCCTAGGATTCTGAACAGAGAACTTTTACCACAACCATTGGGGCCAGTGATGAGGAGATGCATTCCTTCCTTTACCTAAATGAAAAAAGTCAAGTCCTTAGCTGTCTAACAACCATAATGCAGTAATTAATAGTGGTAATAAATGAGCATAAGATACATTTGCATGGTAACAATAAAGCAGTACACATGACAAGTTTCATATACTTGAGGTTAGTCTAATGGGAAAAGGGTTGTTTCGATACCAAAATTTTTATTCGGTTTTGATACCATAAAAAAGTATTGCGATACTTGATACCATTCGATACCACACAAAAAAAAATAAAACACAAAAAAAGCTGCATGCATTCCGCAATTTATGGAATGTCCGGCTCATAATCGAACAGTCCTATCCTATTTTTGGGGGGGACAAGGTGACTAACAAAAAGCGAATCGCACAGTTTTTATTTTTTCTGTTCTGGCATTCACCGCATAGGAGATTTTTAAAAATATTTTAATAGTTTTGACTTTTCGGATGTGGCGATATGTTTATTTATTGTTTATATATTTTATATGTAAAATTGAGAAAGGGGGTGATTTATACTTAATATTTTGGTGTTTCTTAGGGGCTAGAACCTGGGATCTTTACATCCCTTGTCCTATTCCCTCTGATAGAGCTCTATTAGGGTGAATAGGACTTCTCACTCTCCCTGCTGCCCTGTGCATAGTACACACAGCAGCAGGGAGATTACCATAGCAGCCAGGGCTTCGGTAGCGTCCTGGCTGCCATGGTAACCGATCGGAGCCCCAGGATTACACTGATGGGGCTCCAATCAGAATCTGCCACTGCCACCAATGAGGAGGAGGGGAGGGGACCATGTGGCCACTGCCACCAATGATCTTAATACTTGGGGGGGGGGGGGGGTGCACTGTGCCACCAATGTTCTTAATACTGGGGAGGCGCACTGCCCTACCAATATTTTTAATAATAGGGAGGAGGGGGGAGGGTGCACTGCACCACCAATGATAGTTAACCTTTAATACAGGAGGTGGTGCCCGGCATAATCACGTATCCGGCACCCTGCCTCTGACAGGGAGCTGCAATCGGTGGCAGTTAACTCCTCAGGTGCGGCACCTGAGGGTTTAACTGCAGCTGATCGGAGCTCCCTGTCATAGAGGTAGGGTGACGGCCATGTTATTCTGCCGATTCCTGTATTTGTATTAGAAGTTAACTTTCATTGGTGGCGCAGTGCGTCTGCCCCTCCTCCTCCCGTCTCTCCTCATTGGCAGCAGCGGCACAGGGGGGAGGGAGAGACTGCTTCCTGCTCCCCTGTGCTGCTGAGGGAACTTGGAGCGCGCTAACAGCAGCACGCTTCAAGTTCTGTGATACTAGACTGCGCAGCAGCGCAGTCCAGTTTTGAAAAAGAATTAAATCCCGGTATCGTATCGAAATCGGTACAAAAGTATTGATTGGGTATCGAAATTTTGATACCTGAAACAATCCTAGTCCATTGGGGATGCAGAAGACAGCTATAAGCCCTACATTTTGGAAATAGGTAGGGGCTCCAGTTTCTTGAGCCGTAAATGTTACTCTCCTTAAAGGGGCTGTCTGAGATTTTCATATTAATGGCCCTGGTGGGAGTCCAACAACGGCAACCCCGCTGATCAGATGTTTAAAGAGGATGCGGTGCTCTGGTGAGCGCTTCAGCCTCTTCCTAGCCCTGTGTCGTATGGCCAAGGCACTTCTCAGTCCCTTTCAAATGAATGGGGCTGAGCTGCAATACCAAGCACAGTCATTATCCAATGGATGGCGTTGTACGTGGTAAGCGGCAAGGAGGCCACAACACTCACCGGAGTACTGTGGCCTCCTCAAACAGCTGATCAGCGGAGGTGCCAGATGTTGGACTCACGCTGATCTGATATCGATGACCTATCCTGCGGATAGGTCATCAAAATTAAACATCGGACAACCCATTTAAAATTAAAATTATTCTTATATGAAGACTTAGTTTTGTTAGTACTTATATTAGCACAAGAAAAGATTTATGTCTGCAGAACTGAGAACCAGGTAAATATTTTTAACCTTTTTAACTTTGTAAAATCTTGCAATTTTCTATCACAAACACACTATGTAATATTTGGGTAGCATTGCAAATTAAATAGTAATTAGCACACTGATTAGAAACAGCTATCTAAATGTAAATTATAAGGAAAGCACTGTAATTGTGTCTAATTGCATGAGGTTACTCATTATTACACCCACTGATTTTAGAGCTAAAATGTTCCAGACGTGTTTCATGAACTTGCCTGGGTGCTCTCCACTGAAGTAAGATGTTAGCAATTAAGAGTTATCTTCCATAACTGACTCATTTAATCACATACAGTATGTGATTGGCCATGGTGTATGACATTTGGTCCCTTATCTCTGGAGCCACCTACGTAAAAAAAAACTTGCCAAAAATGATATCATTGGGAGAGTTGTCTGTAAATCACTAATAACAAAGAAAAAGGCTCATCCATATTTTTCTAAAAACATCTTCATGACCACCAAGCCATTTGAGTTGAGTAAAAAGTTTTGTTACATCTGGTACTGAGCTAACACAATTTCGCAATAAGAACTTCATGCCAACATTCAAACACTGCATTAACTAGCACACTTTGTCCCAACTCCTCCTCATCAGCTTGTAACTTCTGACATTAGAAAGCTTGGAATGACCAAAGCTCAAACATTATAAGAATTGAGAACTTTCAACAACACACAAAGCAGCTCCTAGTCTGAGACTTCTTGGACAATTATCTCTCTAGTTCTATAACATTTACAACTGTGTCTCATCCAAGACACCACTGGATAAACCAGTGAATAAAAAAGGGACGTCCCACATATAAATATTAATTTACTCTGTTAGATCACTCAATCCAGTTCAGTTTTCCTCTGTGTAGATATTACTAGCACCAAGATCACAAGTGCCCAGGAAGTAATCCAGCTGTGTTCAGTGCCCTGGGCTCTCTGCACTGAATGCTCCCCAGGTTCTACCTTCTGATGCTGGAACTGTCCCTCAGTGCAGTGAGGAGGTGCTGGGGAGCATTCAGTGCAAACAGCCCAGGATATTCACATGAAGGGGCCACCTCCTGGACACCTGCAGTGGGGGTGACAGGGGAAGGGGGTGAGAACTTTGATTTCTCACCCCCTTCCCCAGTTAACCTGATGACCTTAACTGGCTTATACACTCATTGATAAAAAAAATAATGCACCCAGATAGAAATTTCGGATTGCGGCAAAACTGCATGCATATGTAAATAATTACATGTGTGGTCTCATTAGACGCTGGGTCTTGCCACAAGAGGCCATAAATGTGCATCCTCCAGTGCCTATAAAAAGGCTCTCAGAGGTTACTTTTGAGCAGTGTACCTCTTAGTGATAGATCACTGACTGCTAAACATAGTTCTATGATGCATTCAAAGGCATTTTGCCCAGTTGACAGACTTTGAGAGGGTGCACATCATTGGATGGAAACAAGCAGCTCCTACAGTGTCATTGTCCACAGACACAGGTGGCACCTTGATTACTTAATCCCTGTCTCTGTCCAGGCCATTTCCAGGTGCTTAGCAGAAGGAAGTTTGGTGCAATGGCGTCCATTACATGTCCATTGACAGCCAGCCACCCTTGCCTTCATTTGCAGTGGTCCTAAATGAAAAACATGGTCTTCTCTTCACAGCAATCCCAAGCTTCACAGAGAGTGCTGGGGAAACTCCACGCAAAACTGAAAGAACTTGGCTTGGAGGCAGTTGCACCTCCAGACGAGGGATTATACATCCTGGTCCTCTACACATCGTTCCTTTCAGAGACTTGACCACCTATTAGCCCCCAGGGCAGTGTTGCTTTTGGCCCAAGCAGCTACTATAGGGAATATCACCATTTCGCATCATGCCCCCTGCTCCCTTACCCTATCTATGGGGCAGATATCGAGGCGAGAGTGGTCGTGGAGATTAAATGAATCCTTATTAGATAGAGACAATATCCATCAAGATATGGCTAAACATCTAGGGGAGTATTTTGCAATTTATGCTTCTGTTGATGTTTGTGCATCAGTTGTATGTGATGCATATTAGGGGCATTTTTATAGCTTTGGGGTCCAAGTTAAAGAAGGAGAGGCAGAAGGAGCTGGACGGTCTCCTGCAGCAGATTGCCTCTATTTTGAAAGATTGCAGAAGACAGCAAAAGCTATGTTTTTTCAGGAGGAATAGATCAACCTATGGTCAAAACTCAAGGCTTAACTTAAGAACTATCTGTATTTTAAACACCTCATATACCTGTATGCCCATGGAGATAAGGGAGGTATATTCATGTCCTCTCTCTGAAAGAAGGCTAGGGCTAATTCTTATTATTTACTGGATGGGCAGAGTAGTTTTCTCCACTGACGACATTGCTAGGACATTATATAATTTGCAGGTTACGGCTGAAGATCCACATGTGGTTGATACCATCAAAGCTACACATCAAAGCTCAGTGGTGGAGGACCTCATCCGGCCAGTCACTGAAGGGGAACTTATAAGCATAATTTCTAGCTTCTCCCCCAGGAAAAGTCCAGGGCTGGACGGTTTTTCCCACCTTTATTACTTTCAGGCTATACTCTTACCACACTTGTCACAGGTCTGTAATGCACTATTAAAGGGGGGGCTCCTTGCCTAGAGCAGGCCCAGGAAGCCTTTGTGACCTTAATACCTAAAGAATGAAAGGACCCCTCGGAGTGCAGCAGTTACAGGCCGATATCCCTGTTGAACCAGGACCTGACATTCTGGGCAAAATGAATAGCCAAATAAATAGCCAATAGACTTCCACTATCCCGTCATTGATGGGGGCAGAGCAGGTAGGCTTTGATCATGGTAGAGCGGGGAGCCCAAATTCAGTCCGCCTGTTTCATGCCATTTATAAAGCCCAATGGCCCAAGCTACCTAGTGGTGATACGAGGGACACTAACAGCTCGGCGATATGTGCAGGACATCCTGCAGCCATATATGTTGCCTCTAATGGCAGAGATTGCAACTGGCATTTTTCAGCAGGATAATGCTCACCCACACAGAAATGGTTTCCCAGGAATGTCCAGATTACAACACTTCCTTGGCCCAGGTAGTCAGATTTATCACCAGTCAAGTATTTATGGGACCAGCTGAAGTTTACAAGTTTGCAGGATCTATAGCTCCAGTTGCAATATCTGTTGGCAAATGTGGCGCAGAATACCATATGGAACCTGTATGCTTCCATGCCCAACTGTATCTCATCTTGTATCCAGACTAGAGACGGCCTAACAGGGCACTAGAGCCTCCTCTCAATTGTACTGTTTTCTGAAAAAGATGTATCCTTTCACTCTAATATTGTAATCACTTTACATATCATAGAAACACATAGAAAGTTTTTCTCAATTCCAACAACTCCTTCTTGGTGCGTTATTTTTAGGAAGCATTATGGATAATAACAATACATTAGTAAGTGCCTTGTATTAACTTTCTCTACCTGATAAATGCTTTTTGCTGAAGTGACACAACCCCTTTAAATGAGTAATAATACATTTCTAGAATGAACCTGTGTGCAGGGATCTGTCGGCTTGCCTGAGGTCTATTTTAGTAAATAATTGTACTCTTTATTAAAAAAAATATTTATAAAAAATCGAGATGCTGCTGCTGTTCGTCTGTTATTCCTTCTAGAAATACACTACTCACAAAAAGTTTGGGATATTCGCCTTGTAGGTGAAATTTCAGGTTGAACCTAAAATGCACTCTAACCTTTACAGCTGAACTTAATGTGACCTTCTCTGAACTATTGAATGCACATGTCTAAGTGTTCAATGTTTCAGTACTTTTTGCAGAGCTTGCTGTTCTAGAACAGGGAGCTTAACAGCAAAATTCACAATAGGTGTTTGATCTATGCATAGCCCAATAAATTTCCTGGTTCAATTAGAATTGGTATTTAAACAGTCCTCCTCATCATGCTGTACACATTTTGACATCATGAGACCAAGACGACACATAACAATTTATCAATAGTACCTCGCCATTACAAGGCTTTAAGCAGGATGTTCTCAGACGGCAGTGGCCACTGAGCTTAGACTGTCACAGAGTGTCATCAGCAGGTTGCAACAGAGATACAGAGAGACTGGAAGAGTCACAGAAAGGCATGGAAGTGGACGTCCTTTGGCCACATCCCACACTGATGACCGCTTCATTGTGAACAATGCCCTATATAACCGGTGATTAATGCCACACAACTCCAGGCACATTTAAGGGAGGTGAGAGGCATCCAAGTGTCACGTCAGACTTACATCAGCATGTCCTGTGTGCTAGATGACCTGCAAGGGTACCAGACCACACCACCAGGCACAGGCATCATTGCCTTGCATGGGCCAGGGGGAATCTACACTGGACAAGGGACCAGTGGGCCTCAGTACTGTTCACTGATGAAAGTCGATTCACACTGAGCAGAAATAATGGACACCATCAATATTGAAGAAGTCAAGGAAAGTGCTATGCATCAGCCACTGTTGTCACCAGACGAGCCTTTGGTGGTGATGGTGTTACAGTGTGGGCAGTTGTGTCTAGTCAATACAGAACTGCCCTACACTTTGTGAATGGTACAGTGACAAGTCCATACTACTTAATTTGTGCCACTGCATTAACAACACAGGCCTAATTTCATCTTCATGGACGACAATGCGCCAGCTCGTCGAGGTCACATCATTAGGGAACGGCTGCTGGAGACAGGGCTACCTCAAATGGAGTGGCCTGGACTTTCTCCAGACCTGAATCCCATTGAACACCTATGGGATCAGCTGAGTGGCCGTGTGGAGGCTTGTAACACTGTACCCCAGAACCTCAATGACCTGAGGGCTGCCCTTCAAGAAGACTGGGATGCCATGCCTCAGCAGACAATAAGTCGACTTGTGAACAGCATGAGACGTCGTTGTCAAGTTGTAATTGATGCTCAAGGCCACATGACAAGTTAGGGCTCATTCAGACGGCTGTATGCTATCTGCAAAAATGCGGATCTGTTTTTTTGCGGATTAGATACTGACCCACTCACTTCTATGGGGCCCTTTTCTATTCCACGGTTCCGCAAAACAAATGAAACATGTCCTATACTTGTCCGTGAAAATCAGGACATGGCCCCATTGAAGTCTATGGGTCCGCAAAAATACTGAATGCTATCGTTTTTTTTGCGGATCCGTTTTTTTTGCGGATAGCATACGGCCATCTGAATGAGCCCTTATTGAGAGATTTTTTTTGTGGGGTACACCCACTGCTGTTGTTGGCTTTTGTTTCAATAAATAGTTTGAGATGAGGAAATCACCATTACATGCTTCTATTTAAAGAGGACCTTTCACTAGAATAAAAAATCTAAACTAACTATACAGACATGGAGAGCAGCGCCCAGGGATCTCCCTGCACTTACTGTTATACCTGGGCGGCGCTCCGTTCTCCCAGTATAGGCTCCAGTATCTTCATATGTTAGGCTCCACCCAGTTGAATCTGCCGGCGTCTCATTCTCCCATGCTGTAAGTGTCTCATAACAGTAAGTGCAGGGAGATCCCTGGGCGCCGCTCTCCATGTCTGTATAGTTAGTTTAGATTTTTTATTCTAGTGAAAGGTCCTCTTTAACTGCCCTACTTTCATGACATAATATCCCTGTAACATTAACTTTTCACATTTTCCAAAAATTTCTCCCGAAAGCCAAATATCCCTAACATTTTGTGAGTAGTGTATATTCATACATTGAGAGCTGGGTTTTGACAGTTGGAGTTGTGTTCCTAGACACTATCACACTGGCCAATCATTGCTGACTCTGCGGGCACACACCTCTTTGAACAAGGGGAATAGTTCAAAGTTTATTTAAAGTTTGTTGTCAGTTTATATAAATAGTCAGGAGTAATAAAAGAGGAACAGCACAGTGCAGACATGTCACAGAGATATGTCAGACGATAGTATTAGTGAGGAAGGAAGGGTCTGGTGATGACAATGTCTCTGTAACACGTCAGAGGACAGATTTCTAGGTACACTTTACATGCATGGCATCGATCATCAATACATACCATAATAATTTAGATGCATAGCTTTACTTACTTTTATATTTAGCTTAGAAACCACTATATCTCCATTTGGGGTAATGATTGGGACATTCTCACAGATGATGCCATGATCTACATCGATAACTTTACCTGTTACAAAATAATGCAGTGCAAAATATTAGAACATTCCTGTGTTGACTTTTACCTACAGTCTATCTGTATGATACGTTCCATATTCTGATCTCCTCAAGAGGGTGGAAATGTGGTTGTGTCATCTGCTGGTAGCATTGACCGCTACTATGTAAGAGCTCAAAACATACAGTATTTCACCAATGTTGATCAAATATCAAGATTAAAAAAAACATCTATTGAAATAATACAACGGGGAACTCTGTTTATTGGGGCACTTGGCCTTTAAAATGTTGTATTGCAGTAGATTTTATCCCTGACCTAGTAAAGAATCAGCCAATATGAACATATTATTTTAAGAATTGTAGACCATAGTTTAGTGGTTTAAGGTCACTATTTTCGTCACACACATTATGCCTTAGTTACTAAGAAAATTTCCAAACATGTCAATTAGGTCATAGTTGACTTTGAAAACAACAATGATAAATATAATACAAAGATGAAATTCATTACTTGTTAATGGCACAGTACATTGTTTTAATTGGACTCATTAATCCCAATGCAAAAGTGAGCAGGCAGTTCCGAGAACAGCCCGATGAAGGCCCCCGGCGGCTGTTCTCGGAACTGCCTGCTCCAGGTGACCGCATTTGATTTCAGACCGGCACACGGCACAGGCACAGGTAAGGGCTTACCTGTGCATCGCCGGATGGATGAGTCAAGATGGCAGCCTGCATGTGTTCACTGGCCATCACTGGTTATCAATGATTGATAGCATTCTATGCGTAAGTAGGTATACATACATAGCTGTCAGTCACTGATAGTTGTACAAGGGTGAGATGCTATTAGTAATTGATAGAACTGTCTTTGTAAGTGTGTATACATAGATAGCTGTCAATCACTGGTAGCTGTACACAGGGTAAGTTTTATCAGTGATTGATAGCATTCTCTGTGTAAGTGTGTATACATAGATAGCTGTCAGTCACTGATAGTTGTACACGAGAACGTGTTATCAATGATTGATAGCATTCTCTGTGTAAGTGTGTATACATAGATAGCTGTCAGTCACTGATAGTTGTATACAGGGGATGTGTTCTCAGTGAATGACAGCATTCTCTATGTAAGTGTGTATACATGGACAGCTGTCAGCCACTGATAGCTGTACACGGGGGGGGGGGGGGAGGTGTTATCAGTGATAGATAGCATTCCCTGTGTAAGTGTGTTGCATAGATAGCTGTCAGTCACTGACAGCTGTACACGGCGGAGGTGATATCAGTGATTGATAGCATTCTCTGTGTAAGTTTGTGTACATAGATAGCTGCCAGTCACTGATAGCTGTACACAGAAAAAGCTGAGCATCTTTTCCCATAAAACTATCAATCTGCATAGCTTCTTCTGCTCTATGCTGTCTACAGATTGTACTGTATTTTGTGGGGACAGGTTCTTTTTAAAGTGTATGGGAGATACTGAAACAGGTGAATGAGTTACCACAGTAAGTTAGACCAGGCAACCCATTCTCAGGGGCAGTGGGGTCACATCCGATGGACTTCCACTGATTACACTTTTATTGTACATCGAGTTGATAGCATTAGGTCAGTTTCACACAACTGTAATGCTGGAGCATTTCTGTACCTATATTATGGCTACAAGTCTCATTTAGACCACAGGTTTAATCACTTGACCATGCGGTGCAAATACCGCAGATTTTCACTATGGATTTCATTCACTGCTATGTAAACTGTGAAATCAGTAGCTGGCACTAAGATCATTTCGGTGCTGATTTTTTAGCTCGGTTCAAAAGCGTAATTTTTATGCTGTGTGTGAACATAGCTTAAAAGCGTTTCTTGGAAAATCCTGCATACCATGGAAGCAAATTAAAAAGAACAAATACCTTTAATTTCCAAAGGTCCATCTATGTGAAGCCCAATCTTTTTTATTTGGTTCTGATTTTCTTGAATTGAAGACTTTTTATAAATTCCATTCTTTACTTCGTTAAAGACATAAAACATATTATACACCCTGGCAGTATAACCTGCTAGTTCTGTGACCTACAAAATAAAATACATACTGGTTTAATTCCTTATAGATGCTACAAAATATGTTACAGATAAAAGCCAGTATCACATAGGCGCATTTGTGTTCCCTCATTAGGGACAAGTGTGCTGGCCTGACTCGGGTCTACTAACCTGAACTCACAGAATCATAGATCCATATGATGCTGTGGATTCAGGTCAGTAGACCTGTGATTAGGGTGGGACTCTTGTCCAGAAGAGAGGTGCATCAATGGGACCATAATTTGCTCTTGTAAAACTGATGCAAAGAAATCATCAGAAATGATTAAGATGCAAAGAAATAATCAGTAATTCATTCCCTTACAGATTCATTCTTTGTATCGATCAGTGATGAGCAAGCATTTGGTCATTTGTCAGGATGATCAGCGAATTATCGACAGCAAGCATTTATATCAATACTCAACCCCAATAATTTCCCCAATCCTCAGTCCATGTAAAAGAGCCTTAGGGCTCATGCACAAGAAAGTGGTTGCCCCATGCCTGTGCTGTGGACCGCAAAATGGCAGTCCACAATGCACGAACACCGTCTGTATGCACATCGTTTGCAGATGAGGACCCATTCACTTGAAAAAAAAATAGGACATGTTAAAAAATTTTGAGGTGCAGAGACATGGACCGAAATCCCATGGAATCCACACGCTTTATAGTGCTTCCGTGGGCATCCGAGCAACAGCGTTCCGTACCTTGTGGACTGCAGACCCATTAAGGTCAACACAGGCACAGGGCAAACACGTTCACGTGTATGAGCCCTCAACCAGTGACCAGCACAAAAGAAGATGACCAATTAATGTCTAAGTTTTGGAGATACTGTTTATCTCATGTCTTTACTGAAAGGACACCTCGAGTCTTCTTGTTTTCCGGCTGAAGTTTGAACATGATGGCAGGAGACAGAGGCAGAAGTTCAGGGGCTAATGTTGCTAAAGCAAGGATGTATTACCTCGAAGTCTCTCCTGTATAGAAGCTTTGCTGGAGCGGCTTGAAGATTTGTCTGGTTGTCTCACATAGATTAAACGGGTTGTCCAAGATTTTCATATTGATGGCCTATCCTCAGGATAGCTCAGATCGGTGGAGGTCTGACTCCCAGCATCCCTGCCAGTCAGCTATTTGAAGAGACCGCCGCACTCCAGTGAGCGGTGTGGCATCTTCTTAGGCCTGTGGTGTCACATTCATTGGTCACAAGTGAATGGGACTGAGCTGCAATACCAAGCACAGCCGCTATACAATGTACAGCGCTGTGCTTGGTAAGCTGTAAAAGTAGCCAGAACTTCTAGAAAGGTCTACAGTTGGTGTGTCTTATACAGGTTCAAAGAAAGTGCATAATTACAGCTATAAAGAAAGACGTAGCAGTTGTCGTTTGAATTAACATCTACAGGAGGTAAACCCTGATGCCACCATACACAGTTGCTGCATCATGTTTCGAGTCTCATTCCAACGTGCAGAAGAAGTAGAAGTTTAGCCCTAGCTTTAGGAACCGAAGGAGCAGGGGCGCACATACCGCCTGTGCAGCCGGTTCGGCTACACAGGGGCCCAGTGTGGGAGGGGGGCTCTTTTTACCGGCAGCAGGGGGAGATGAGAGCTTCCATTCCTTAGGATTGCAATACAGATGGCTGTGCTGCGGCAGGGCAGGGGACAGACGTTTCCCTTCCCCGGTCCTCTGATAGGCTGCAGGCCTAGTATCTATAGCCATTATGGTGGGCTTTATAACAATTGAGGGACTATGAGGAACATGAATACTAGTATGAGCACTATGGGAGCATTATTACTTCTGGGGCACAGTGGGTACATTATTACTGTTGGGGGCACTATAACTACTACGTGCACTCTGGCAGAGAATTATTACTATTGGTGGGTCTTTGGGGAGCACTGTTACTGTTGGAGGCATCCTGGCACAGTATCAGCTTAGCACAGTTATTTTTCAGGAACATTATGGTTACACTATTAGTGTCTATTAGACACTATTTTCTGGGCACAGTTATTTTTTAGGACACTGTGTGCCAATAATTACTAAAGGTGGTACTATCTGTATGTAACTAGTATTTGCAGGGGGATTTTTCTGCAGTATAGTATTGGGGAGCACAGTATTGGGGGTGGCAGGATGGGGTTTTCAAGAAGGTAGGAGGATGATGGAAAAGTAGAAAACTAAGATGTCTGTCTGTCAAACTTTGCAGAAGAGAGAAGAGATGTCTGAAAGAAATCATCATGGCGGTCTGGTCTGTATTAGGCTACTTTCACATCTGCGTTAGTGATTCTGGCAGGCTGTTCCAGCAGAGAACAGCCTGACTGAATTCACCAGCGCCAGCACTGTTGGATGCAGATGGAATGCCCGCTGGCCCCATTAAATGTAATGGGGTCCGGCAGAGATTCAGCCACAATCTGGCAAAAAAGCTGAGAATCAGCGAGACACAAAACGCTGCATCCTGTGGATTGTGTCCAGCTGATTCCTTGGTTTCTCTGCCGGATCAGGTGGCTATTATTCTAAGCATATGTGACTTAATATACATGTATAAACAGGGGGTATAATTAAAAGCACGGTACCTCTTTATATGAAGACATAATTCTCTCAATGGCATCAGCTCCAGATGCTAGTAAGTTTCTGGCTGTGGTGAAGGCTTCAGTTCGTTCACTAACCATTGTAGGTTTCTGCCCATCTTCTAAATCTAAAAGAAAAATGAACACTAGAAATATGTCGCTATCCATTTGTTTTGAAAGGCTTTGCTTCAGAACAGCTGATATACAGGACATTCAACAGGTAAACAGTGAGGAGAGCACAGACCGCTGAGAATATCTGGATGCCCACCTGCAATATGTAGGATGGTTCTTACTCCCACTGTATCAGTCCAATAAAAACAGATGTAGTGGATGCAGTGGCTACGTCTGTTTTTCATGGATATTTAGAACATTGACAAGGGGGTGAGGTTAATAGTAACACGTAAAAATATTTCAGTGAACTTGCTACCACAATTAGTACCTCCATAACATTCCTAACTGGACCTCTAGAAAGGCGCTAACTGTGGTGTCCTCGGGGTCAGCAGTGTGTGACTGGGGCTCCTTGGGCCCACCAGAGGAAACTTTTCTCAAGGCCCAACCCCTGTATCATCAATAAACTCTACTAGGTTTTGAATCTAAGAATAAGACCCTAATGGCAGCTGACTGGCTTGGGGCCCACTATGGTGTCAGAGCTTAGGTCCACTGGAGGATCCTCTAGTATTCTGGTGGGCCAGTCCGACCGCGAGTTACAGTTTTTGCCCCTAACACCTCCAGCCATAGTCAATAGAAAGCTTCTGGCACTCTGTGCAATTGGTGAGTGCTTAGAACGGTGTTCCTACCGCCAAAATATGTGGGAGGTATTTCCAGCACTCCAAACTAGAAATGCAATATTTCAATGCAGATATACACTTTCTCTTAGCGCCATTCTGTCTTTCTTACACACCTTAAGCAGCAATGGAGGTCCTTCCGAACCAAAACATCAAACAAGCATAGACGGATGTTCTACTCTGGAGTGCTGGGATTATCTTCTACCTCCAGCCATAGTGTTATCATTAGTGCAAACCACAATGATCCATAACATAGTCACCCATAGTTCCTTCATAACATACTAGCCACCGTACTGTGCAAGCCATGGTGCCCTCAAACAGTATCAGCAACAGAACCCCACATGCTAGCAAAGAGCCCTCATACAGTGGAAACCTCTAAGCTCCTATTCCCAGCCACAGTGCCTCCCCTGCCTGCAACAGTTCCCTAATTGGTAGCCACAGTGCCCCCACTGTCAGCAAGAGTAACCAAAGAGACCTTGCTTATTCCAGACAACCATGTGTCACCACATTTCCCGAAGCAGCCCCAGAGAAATCAAGCGCTACAGCTTTATAAGCTAAACCACTTTTACACTTGTGTACTTATTAGTGATATCAACCTAAGCAACAATTGGGTATTGTAATATTATATATTAAAGCCAAGACAAATTAAGAAAAGTTGAGTTTGGTCAACAAGGGTATACAAAACCATCATTATCACCAGTGCTTCATAGTGTTCTTAAAAAGGACCTGTCAGCTTTCCTGAAATGTCTGTCCCAGTAATTACTTGTGTTTTCCATGAAATATCAATTCTAGAGCATGTGCTGTTCCTCTGTTATTCCTCCAGAACATTTATGAATAAATTGACAACTGGACACTACCATAAACCTTGCCAAAGGGATGTGTCCCTACGTACTCTGGACGCACTGATAACACCCAGTAGTCAATTTATATATCACTTTGTAGAAGGAATAACAGAGAAACTGCGCTAAACAGAGTTCTAAGTAAAGATGCTCCAGAATAATTTCATGAATATACTATATAATAATATAATAATATATATAATAATATATATACTGCATTTTTTGCTTTATAAGACGCACCTGATGATAAGACGCATCTAGGTTTTTGAGGAGGAAAATAAGAAAAAATATTTTGAACCAAAAGGTGTGCTTTTGGTGGGTTTTGAACTAATGGTTGACTGTGGGTGACACTATTATGGGGGATCTGTGGATGACACTGTTATGGGGGATCTGTGGATGACACTGTTATGAGGGCTCTGTGGCTGATGCATTGTTATGAGGGATCTGTGGATGGCACATTGTTATGGGGGATCTGTGTATCCCACACTGATATGAGGGGATCTGTGGATGGCACATTGTTATGGGGATCTGTGGATCACACACTTATATGGGATGATCTGTGGATGACGCTGTTATGGGGGATCTGTGGCTGATGCATTGTTTTTGTGGATCTGTGTATGACACTGTTATGGGGGATCTGTGGATCACACACTTATATGGGATGATCTGTGGATGACGCTGTTATGGTCGATCTGTAGATGATATACTGCTATGGGGGATTTGTGGATGACACTGTTATGGGGGGATTTGTGGATAACACACATATAGAATCTTATGCTGGTCCCCTCATGGCCCTATGTGTCACAGTATTACGTTATTTATGTGTCTCCTCATGTCCCTGTGTAAATAGTGACCCCATTACACCAGGCCCCGCTCACAGCAGTCTTCAAATGTAAAGTCTATTTATTTAATCCTCAAGCAGTGGCTCTACTTTGCTAAACTACCGTAATCGTTTGTAGTACTACTCACTATCAAAGCCGCAGTCAGGTCAGCAGTGTCACGTCACTCACTCAGTCACAATCCTGCTCTGCCAGCTTCATTAATAAAAGGGGAGGAGCATGACCAAGCGAGTGACGTTACGCTGCGGGCCTGACTGCTGCTTTGATAGTGAGTACTACTACAGACAATTATTGTAATTTAACAAAGCAGAGCCACTCCTTGAGGATTACATGAATAGACTTTACATGTAAAGACTGCTGTGAGCGGGGCCCGATGTAATGGAGTACAGTGACTGCACCGGGCCCTGCCGCGAGTGCAACAGCAGTTGCAGGCCTCCAGCCCCTCCTCCCACCCCGTGATAGAGCTTAACTGTAACTGATACATCGCAGGCCACGCTGTGCAGCATAGCGGCTGGCGATGCATCAGTGTCAGCCATGTAAAAAGTGCACCATTCGCTTTATAAGATGCAATGCCATTTCCCCCCCACACTTTTTGGGAAGAAAAGGTGCGTCTTATAAAGCGAAACATATGGTAATTTACTAAAACGTGCATGTCAGGAGAGCTGAAGGTCCTCTTTAAAACCTCAAGTGCATCACCTGTGTCTTTTGTCTACAAAGCTTAGCTATTTTTGTTTAAGATCCTCGAATTTTAGCAATAAGAAGTTATTTTCATCGTCTGGCATAGTTCTTAGTTTAGGGTGTTGCCCACTCGGTCTGAGGGTCATCAGTTCACCCTTCAAGCCTCCATTATTTCACCACCTGCCCTTTCCTACTGTCAGTCATTTATCCCAAAGACCCGAATAAAGCTTTGTTGTAGCTCCCTTGTAAAGTGGGAGACCAGGGCACTGCTGCGCAGGGATAGACTGTGAAGGAGCTGCAATGATGAGTAAGAACTGCAGCATCTTCATTCTCAACATTGGTAAGGGTCCCAGAGGTCGGAGCTCTACCAATCAAAAAGTAATGCCATATCTTACTGATATGCCATGACTATATGAGATGATAATACCCCTTTAAATTACTCAATAAGTTAAAAGTAAGGTGAGAAATACAAGAACACATCAATATACTGAAACAGAAAAAAGGTTTTAGCTTTAAAATCTCAGCATCAGTTTTGAAATAACTAAAGTTCTTCTCACCTCCATCTGCAAAGCCTGTAGCAGTGATAATGGGCACAGCCACCATGACAAGTCCGCTTGCGCTCCATACATACTTCATCAGAAATTGCTCTATCATAATATACCACAGCCGTTTCGATAGAATAAGATTCATTTGATCTGCTAATGCCACATAACTCTTCTGAAGCTTTGTCATTTCTACCTAAAAAGAAAAGACATTCTCAACAAAAGACTCAGATAATTGAACACAAATGCAACATTAAAAGGGGTTGTCCCACGAACAATATTCTACAATTCCTAGATCTGCATACGTTTATAATTGCATGCGATTAAAATTTTAGTATAGTAGTAACTGAGATGATCAATAAAATCTATTTGTATAACATAGGGTTGCCACCTTTTCTTCAAGCCAAACCCGAACAGAAGGGAGGGAGGGCCCCCTTCCAGGCCCCACCTCCAGCCACGCCCATGCCCCACCTCCATCCACACCCATGTCCCGCCTCCACCTCTGGTCGCTGTCACACCGCGATCGTTAAGCCCCTGAAGAGGCTCATTAGCATATTATAAGTCTTTATTTTAAGTGAACGGCGGCAGCGGCAGGGAGTTATAAAACATACTGTTATGTACTGCTGACATCAGCCCATCGCTAATGTCAGTCAGCTACATAACATAACGTATTTTCTGATGATTGACAGATTCAGAAACCTGTTTAAAGGGCTTCTACCACCAGAAATACCGTTATGTAGCTGACTGATATAGCGATGCGCTAATGTCAGCACTACATAACAGTATGTTTCTAACATTAGTCCCTGCAGCCGTTTTTGCAAAAAAAAAAACACTTATTATATGCTAATGAGCCTCTAGGTGCTATGTGGGCGTAAAATCAGCACCTAGAGGCTCCGTCCACTCACCCATTATCCTGCCCAGGTCCTGTGTTCTGCCCGCCCAGCTCCTCTTGATTGATGAAACTGTTCCCTGCATCGATGGCAAAATCCCGCGCCTGCGCCGTTCACTTCTGTCTTTGGCGCAGGCGCAGTGAGTGAATGATGTGATCCTGGTGTCGGATTCCTCACTGCGCTTGCGCCGACTACGTCACAGTGAGGAAGTCGGCACCAGGAGAGCGGCCCTCACTCACTGCGCCTGCGCTGAAGACATAGTGAACGACACAGGCGCAGGATTTTGTCAACGCTGCTGCGAACCGTCACATCAATCAAGAGGATCTGGGCGGGCAGAACAGGGGACCTGGGCGGGATAATGGGTGAGTGGACGGAGCCTCTAGGTGCTGATTTTACGCCCACATAGCACCTAGAGGCTCATTAGCATATAATAAAAGTGCATTTTTAGCAAAAACGGCTGCAGGGACTAATGTTAGAAACATACTGTTATGTAGTGCTGACATTAGCGCATCGCTCATGTCAGTCAGCTACATAACAGTATTTCTGGTGGTAGAAGCCCTTTAATAGCTGTTACATTTACACACTTCAAATGTTTTATATACCTTTTTAGAAGTGTCTATCTAGGACAGGTGTCAGGACTGTCTTGGTCACTGCAGGCAGGGCACAGTGGGCACTGGGCTGGGCACTACTTGGGCAGGCTGCTGGAGCTGGACTGGAGTCTGGAGAAGAAGAATGATTTCAATTCTCCCTCCCTGCCTCTCTCTCTCTGATGTCACTTCCTGTGTGGACCTGACTTCCTTATCAGAGAGAAGGAGGGAGGGACTGGGAGGCAGAGGAGGAGCGAGGGAGACTGAAGCTGCTGAACAGTGAGTGAACACAGCGCTGCCTGGCATCACTGTAGTGTGTAGACTAGAGGAGGGAGGAGGGACTGGGAGGCAGGGGAGGAGCGAGGAGGAGGGAGGAGACCGGAGACTGAACAGTTAGTGAGCCGCTACACTGCCTGGCATCACAGTAGTGTAGACTAGAGGAGGGAGGAGGGAGGAGGGGGAGGGGGAGGCTCGGCAGAGCTGCGCTCAGCTGATCACCCGGCCGCCGCAGTGAGTGACTGAATAATCCTGTGCCCGGGTCTGAGAAAGGCTTGTACCCGGGCACAGGATTACAAACCCGGACTGTCCGGGTCAATCCCGGACGGGTGGCAACCCTAGTATAACAGCACCTGCTGTTTGTTCTTTCCTTATTTCTCTGTCTACCTTGCTTAGGTGGTCGCACATGCTCAGTTCCACTGTTCAACTGCCCCCAGTCCTATCTACAATTAAAAGCTGTGACAGTTGCAGCAAAAGAGCCAAAGCAGACAGGACCCACACCCGGAGATATGAAAATCTCTGATCAGTGGGGGTCCAGATGCTCACCAATTGCAAGAATACGAAGAAAGAACTGCTCATGGAGATCACTCTCTCCCCTCACTCCAGGAGACAGGCTCAATAGAAAGCCTATGAACCCATCACTACTCCGTCTCCTCCGAGGGGAGAGCTCTTTGTGTGAGCTCTGCTCTCTCCTTGTTCTAGTGATCAGTGGGGGTCTCAGCACTTGCTCCCACACCAATCAAAACCTTTGCTGTGTAGCTATGAGTACAGTGACTCTAAAGAGGTCCTCTAATCATTTCCTCTAAATAGTCTATAGAACTAACCGGAGGAGGGGAGATACTAACCCTCTCTAGCTCCCCCGATGAAGCCGTCTCTGCTGCGCTTGCTGCTGACTTTTCCGCCAAGGTCCTGACTTGACTTAAATGCAGCTGAACAGGAAAAAAAGCGGCCACATCCTGTCAGGATCCAGGCAGAAGAGCCCACAGCATGCTCGAGTGCGGCTGATACGGCGAGGAAGAGTGAGTAGTAGGTATAACATGTTTCCTCCGCAGGTTGGAACCATGGACTAATTAACTCCTTAAGGACCAGGCTATTGTTTGCAAATCTGACCAGTGTCACTGTATGTGGTGATAACTTTAAAACGCTTTGACTTATCCAGGCCATTCTGAGATTGTTTTTTCGTCACTTATTGTACTTCATGACACTGGTAAAAATGGAGTAAAAAAAAATCATTTTTATTTATAAAAAAATACTAAATTTGCCAAAAACTTTAAGAAAATTGCAAATGTTCAAGTTTCAGTTTCTCTACTTCTATAATATATATTAATACCTACAAAAATAGTTATTACTTTACATTTCCCATATGTCTACTTCATGTTAGGATCATTTTGGGAATGACATTTTATTTTTGGAAATTTTCAAAAACCAACTTTTTAAGGACCAGTTCAGGTCTAAAGTCACTTTGTGAGGCTTACATAATAGAAACCACCCAAAAATGACCCCATTCTAGAAACTAAACCCCTTAAGGTATTCAAAACTGATTTCACAAACGTTGTTAACCCTTTAGGTGTTCCACAAGAATTAATGGAAAATAGAGATACAAATAGAGAAACTCCCAAAAAGTGACCCCATTTTAGAAACTACGGGATAGGGTGAAAGTTTTGTTGCTACTAGTTTAGGGTACATCTGATTTTTGGTTGCTCTATATTACACTTTTTTGTGCGGCAAGGTAACAAGAAATAGCTGTTTTGGCACCGTTTTTTGGGGTTATTTACAACATTCATCTGACAGGTTAGATCATGTGGTATTTTTATAGAGCGGGTTGTCATGGACGCGGCGATACCTAATATGTATACAATTTTTTTTATTTATGTAAGTTTTACACAATGATTTCATTTTTGAAACAAAAAAAAATCATGTTTTAGTGTCGCCATATTCTGAGAGCCATAGTTTTTTCAGTTTTTGGGCGATTATCTTAGGTAGGGTCTCATTTTTTGCGGGATGAGATGACGATTTGATTGGTACTATTTTGTGGTGCATATGAATTTTTAATTGTTTGCTATTACACTTTTTGTAATGTAAGGTGACAAAAAATTGTTTATTTAGCACAGTTTTTATTTTTTACGGTCCAATACTTCTGTATTGGAATGCATTGGCTGTATGAGTAATACAGTGTGTATTACTCATACAGCTTCCGGCCTGTGAGATCCAGGGGGCTGGATCTCACAGGCACGTCACAGGAAGGCAGCGCAGATGCCTCAGGAATGCATCGCGCTACCTTCCATGCCATCGGGTCCCCCCTATGCCCTGTGTCCTAAAGAGGTTAAAGGAAATTACCGGAGAACCCCTTTAAGTATATTTTAATTACGGTGGGTGTTGGAAAGCTGCTTCTAAAAAAAAAAAATTATTACAGGTGAAACTCCAAAAATTAGAATATCGTGCAAAGTTCATTTATTTCAGTTATGCAACTTAAAAGGTGAAACTAACATATGAAATAGACTCATTACATGCAAAGCGAGATATGTCAAGCCTTTATTGGTTAGAATTTAGATGATTATGGCTTACAGCTTATGAAACCCCAAAGTCACAATCTCAGGTGCCCTTTGCCTCGGGGGTATGGATTAATTAGCTGACTAGAGTGTGACACTTTCAGCCTAGAATAGTGAACCTTTTCACAAAATTCTAATTTTAAGTTGCATTAATGCAATTCCTTTTAATTTGCATTACTGAAATAAATGGACTTTTGCACGATATTCTAATTTTTCGAGTTTCACCTGTATATTTCTTTTACTTACAAAGATACTGACATGTCTTCTGCTCAAATACGTTAGCCTTTATTTATTTTTTATCGTCATCAAATCCATGACTTGTTAACATATCCTAGAAATAAGAATATATAGTACATAATTGTATGGTCATCTAAAGCAAAATAACTCCATAAAGATAGTTTGCAGCAGTTAGCACAATTTTCTCATGGATCATAGAAAAAGTCAGCACTAGTGTATTTCTGCATTGAGACAGAAGGGAAATTCAGGGACCAGCAGTAGAACAGACTTCCCTGAATTATTAAAAAATGATTGTCGTGTAATTGCAAGCAGCAATCGAACAACAAGTGATAAACTGTTTGTTTTTCATGGATTGGAGTCCTTAACAACAATCGTAATAACGAGCAAAGAGTGAAAGTCTGAGATTGTTGAAGCAGTTGACTAGTTAAATCGTCACTGCCGCTCATTACCAAAAATATATCTGCTAGGACCTTTAGCTGGAAATAATTTTAGCACCATTTCTAACCAGAGGGTGACCCTCTCTGCTTGATCAGTTCAGTACCGATTGATATGCATATTCAGCCACACAAGCATGTTGAATAGAGCAGAGAGCTAAAGCCATGCCAGCGATCTGTGGGGGTCTGAGTGCCGAGACCACCACCAATCACTAAAGTGAGGAGAGAGAAGTGCTGACATAGAGATCTGCCACTCCTCGTTGCAGGAGACAGAATCAATATAGAGTCATAGACTTTCTATTGTGCCTGTCTCCTGCAGTAAGGAGAGCGCTAGGTCAGCACTCAGACCCCCACTGATCAAAACCTTTGAAACGTTGTTATGACATATCAACATTTTATTGAAACAAACTGACTCTTTAATGTAAGGCTAGTTTCACACTGGCGTTTCTGGGTCCGCCTGTGACATCCGTTTCAAGGCTCTCACAAGTGGCCCAAAACGGATTAGTTTAGCCCCAATGCATTCTGAATGGATAAGGATCCGCTCAGAATGCATCAGTTTGGCTCCGTTCCGCCTCCATTCCGCTCTGGAGGCGGACACCAAAACGCTGCTTGCAGCGTTTTGGTGTCCGCCTGGCAGTGCGGAGCCAAACGTATCCGTCCTGACTTACAATGTAAGTCAATGGGGACAGATCCGTTTTCACTGACACTATATGGTGCAATTGTAAACAGATCCGTCCCCCATTGACTTTCAATGTAAGTCAGGACGGATCAGTTTTGACTTTGACTTTTTTTATTAAGAATAATGCAAACGGATCCGTTCTGAACGGATACAAACGTTTTCATTATTGGTGCGGATCAGTCTGGGCAGATACCAGACGAATCCGCACCTAAACGCAGGTGTGAAAGTAGCATAACCCGAAACAGCCAGTTACACAGTGGGCAGAGTCTTCTGCTTTTGGCTCAGTACACCAGCAGCGGCCAAGAACAGCAGATTATGGGGGCACCTGGTGTCCGACACCCACGAAATCTGATGTTGGTTACCCATTTGGAGGATAAGTCATTAATATCAAAATGGTGTAAAACCTCTTTAAGATGCCCCTTCTGCTGACTACCCATGCAAATCAGTATTGTGGTGATGTGCTCCTAAATTCTCCTGACCAGAAGTCAGAAGAGGAAAGCAGTGGACATAACTTTGAAGGACAGTCATGTGACCAGAGATCCAATCTAGAGATACTGACCACAATGGAAAATAAACTATATTAAAAAGTAGAAAGTCTATACATAATATGAATGATGCTTATTACTGCCCAAACAACCCCTTTAAAGAAATGGTGCGGGAAGTTACCAGGTAAAGCAAATTCGCCTCAACGTGCATTACATGTCGCTATTTTTTCACAGTACTGTATGTGGGCTGGTGAGGTTTGTGTGCCAGGGTTGCCTTGTAGTCCCAGTCTGGCCATCCACTGCCTGCTATCTAGATATGTAACGCCCTGCAAGGGGGCATTACCACTCTTTTTACCCCTCTACTATCCTTAATGGTGTACTCTGTATCATCTTGTGTATTTATCCCTAGGTCCTGCACAATGTGTAAATGTATTTATGATTCTGTAATGGTTTAACATGTGATGTGCCTGGTTCACCAGCAGATGGCGGCATTTCTTGCAGAGCTGTGTAAGATAGAATGGAACCCTTCTTCCATTCTATCCCCCTTTCTAGAGAGGGAGAAGTTGAGTTAGTTTCAAGTCAGTCTAGCTTACCCCCTGTAAGGGGAAGGCTGTGTGTCAGCCAGCAGAGCACTTTCTGCTCTGCTGGGTCCAAAGGCCCAAGCTAAAAGCCTCAGAAGCCAGGAGAAAAGGTTCCCTGGACAAGATACAGCAAAAGAGAAAGATAGAGTCAGACAAAAAGAGAAGTTACAGCTGAAAGCAGTCTAGAAAAAGTTCCTATTGAATCCAGCCAACATAGCAGAGCTGAAAGAGTTCTTATGTTACAGAGCTGAGAGTGTTTTCCTGCCAGAACCTCATGCCAAAGCTTGCTGGTAACCAAGATAAAGTTGGAAGATTGTTCCCTGATGGAAGTTGATGCCAAATAAAGTTAACTACTCCAATACCAGTCTGGACTCAAGTTATTTCATCCTCATCCTTATCACCTATCCATTTCAATTGCACCGCTGCAGATGACTACGCCTGGGGTTCCAGGATATCCAGGTAGGAGCACCGTGACAAGTGCTAAAGCCACACCTAAGGGACACTATAGGCAACCCTTACACCACTCTGGCATTTCTACACTGGGTTCCACCACTACTATCTACTTAGGGGGACCTAGTCCCTCGTTGCTGAAATGCAACTGGAGTCACAATAAACTTTTAATCCACATCTATAACATCTTAAAGGGACCCCCTGGATGATGTCGCACCCAGTAGCATGCTGCAGAAATATCTCTGAAGTAGCACTACACTTATTCTCTTAGGATTTATTTTTCTGTATAACCAAATTGTGCTCCGATGAATGTGATACCAGTATAAACACATGCTGCATCTGATGGATTTAAATACTTTCTACTATAGTATCTTACACTATCATTCTGTTATCACATTACTGGGCATTAATTATTGATCTTCTGGAGAAGGGTTATGGAAATAGCAATTCCCCACAGCTTGCTTTATTTCACACACTGTAAATTTATATAAAGGAGAGATAAATAAACCAAGGTCATTAACACATACATTTACTAGGTCTAAATGACAATTGTATAATCTGTTTAGTATTAAACTAAAGGGGTATTCCGGTTACGCAAACTAATGTTTTAGTTTTTATCAATACAATAAAGTCCTTTGCTTAAAAGGAATGTGTTACCATGATTCTGGACTGTTATCTGCATTGCCCAGATCTCTTTCTTTTATTTTCCTGTCAGCGCTCAAAACTGTGCTGAAATACACAGTCCGGACGTCTGTGTCATGCTACCATAAAGGAGAGGACGCCTGTGCACATGCACAGTAGTCCTGACAATGTATTTCAGTGCAGTTTTGAGCGCGAACAGGGGGCAGTAGAAAAATAAGAAAAATAGTGATCTGGACTGTATATGTGCAGTACTACTCAGGTATTACTGTAGATAATGGTCCAACCTGGTGACCGATTCTCTTCAAGCCTTTACCGAACAGTGCCGTACTAGTATGTCGCTGGCCGGGTCTTTAACCACTTCAGCCCCGCTAGGTGAAACCCCCTTCATGACCAGAGCACTTTTTACACTTCGGCACTACACTCCTTTCACCGTTTATCGCTCGGTCATGCAACTTACCACCCAAATGAATTTTACCTCCTTTTCTTCTCACTAATGGAGCTTTCATTTGGTGGTATTTTATTGCTGCTGACATTTTTACTTTTTTTGTTATTAATCAAAATGTAAGGATTTTTTTGCAAAAAAATGACATTTTTCACTTTCAGCTGTAAAATTTTGCAAAAAAAAACGACATCCATATATAAATTTTTCGCCAAATTTATTGTTCTACATGTCTTTGATAAAAAAAAAATGTTTGGGCAAAAAAAAAAATGGTTTGGGTAAAAGTTATAGCATTTACAAACTATGGTACAAAAATGTGAATTTCCGCTTTTTGAAACAGCTCTGACTTTCTGAGCACCTGTCATGATTCCTGAGGTTCTACAATGCCCAAACAGTAGAAAACCCCCACAAATGACCCCATTTCGGAAAGTAGACACCCTAAGGTATTCGCTGATGGGCATAGTGAGTTCATAGAACTTTTTATTTTTTGTCACAAGTTAGCGGAAAATGATGATGATTTTATTTTTTTTATTTTTTCTTACAAAGTCTCATATTCCACTAACTTGCGACAAAAAATAAAAAATTCTAGGAACTCGCCATGCCCCTCACGGAATACCTTGGGGTGTCTTCTTTCCAAAATGGGGTCACTTGTGGCATAGTTATACTGCCCTGGCAATTTAGGGGCCCAAATGTGTGAGAAGAACTTTGCAATCAAAATGTGTAAAAAATGACCGGTGAAATCCAAAAGGTGCACTTTGGAATATGTGCCCCTTTGCCCACCTTGGCAGCAAAAAAGTGTCACACATCTGGTATCGCCGTACTCAGGAGAAGTTGGGGAATGTGTTTTGGGGTGTCATTTTACATATACCCATGCTGGGTGAGAAAAATATCTTGGTCAAATGCCAACTTTGTATAAAAAAATGGGAAAAGTTGTCTTTTGCCAAGATATTTCTCTCATCCAGCATGGGTATATGTAAAATGACACCCCCAAAACACATTCCCCAACTTCTCCTGAGTACGGCGATACCAGATGTGTCACACTTTTTTGCTGCCAAGGTGGGCAAAGGGGCACATATTCCAAAGTGCACCTTTCAGATTTTGCAGGCCATTTTTTACACATTTTGATTGCAAGGTACTTCTCACACATTTGGGCCCCTAAATTGCCAGGGCAGTATAACTACGCCACAAGTGACCCCATTTTGGAAAGAAGACACCCCAAGGTATTCCGTGAGGGGCATGGCGAGTTCCTAGAATTTTTTATTTTTTGTCACAAGTTAGCGGAAAATGATGATTTTTTTTTTTCTCTTTTTTCCTTACAAAGTCTCATATTCCACTAACTTGCGACAAAAAATAAAAAATTCTAGGAACTCGCCATGCCCCTCACGGAATACCTTGGGGTGTCTTCTTTCCAAAATGGGGTCACTTGTGGCGTAGTTATACTGCCCTGGCAATTTAGGGGCCCAAATGTGTGAGAAGTACTTTGCAATCAAAATCTGTAAAAAATGGCCTGCAAAATCTGAAAGGTGCACTTTGGAATATGTGCCCCTTTGCCCACCTTGGCAGCAAAAAAGTGTAACACATCTGGTATCGCCGTACTCAGGAGAAGTTGGGGAATGTGTTTTGGGGTGTCATTTTACATATACCCATGCTGGATGAGAGAAATATCTTGGCAAAAGACAACTTTTCCCATTTTTTTATACAAAGTTGGCATTTGACCAAGATATTTTTCTCACCCAGCATGGGTATATGTAAAATGACACCCCAAAACACATTCCCCAACTTCTCCTGAGTACGGCGATACCAGATGTGTGACACTTTTTTGCTGCCAAGGTGGGCAAAGGGGCACATATTCCAAAGTGCACCTTTCGGATTTCACCGGTCATTTTTTACACATTTTGATTGCAAAGTTCTTCTCACACATTTGGGCCCCTAAATTGCCAGGGCAGTATAACTACGCCACAAGTGACCCCATTTTAGAAAGAAGACACCCCAATGTATTCTGTGAGGGGCATGGCGAGTTCCTAGAATTTTTTTTTTTTTGTCGCAAGTTAGTTGAATATGAGACTTTGTAAGGAAAAAAGAAAAAAAAAGAAAAATCATCATTTTCCGCTAACTTGTGACAAAAAATAAAAAATTCTAGGAACTCGCCGTGCCCCTCACGGAATACCTTGGGGTGTCTTCTTTCCAAAATGGGGTCACTTGTGGCGTAGTTATACTGCCCTGGCAATTTAGGGGCCCAAATGTGTAAGAAGTACCTTGCAATCAAAATCTGTAAAAAATGGCCGGTGAAATCCGAAAGGTGCACTTTGGAATGTGTGCCCCTTTGCCCACCTTGGCTGCAAAAAAGTGTCACACATCTGGTATCGCCGTACTCAGGAGAAGTTGGGGAATGTGTTTTGGGGTGCCATTTTACATATAACCATGCTGGGTGAGAGAAATATCTTGGCAAAAGACAACTTTTCCTATTTTTTTATACAAAGTTGGCATTTGACCAAGATATTTCTCTCACCCAGCATGGGTATATGTAAAATGACACCCCAAATACTTTTTTGCAGCCTAGATGCGCAAAGGGGCCCAAATTCCTTTTAGGAGGGCATTTTTAGACATTTGGATCCCAGACTTCTTCTCACACTTTCGGGCCCCTAAAAAGCCAGGGCAGTATAAATACCCCACATGTGACCCCACTTTGGAAAGAAGACACCCCAAGGTATTCAATGAGGGGCCTGGCGAGTTCCTAGAAATTTTTTATTTTTTGCATAAGTTAGCGGAAATTGATTTTTTTGTTTTTTTTCTCACAAAGTCTCACTTTCCGCTAACTTAGGACAAAAATTTCAATCTTTCATGGACTCAATATGCCCCTCAGCGAATACCTTGGGGTGTCTTCTTTCCGAAATGGGGTCACATGTGGGGTATTTATACTGCCCTGGCTTTTTAGGGGCCCTAAAGCGTGAGAAGAAGTCTGGAATATAAATGTCTAAAAATGTTTACGCATTTGGATTCCGTGAGGGGTATGGTGAGTTCATGGGAGATTTTATTTTTTGACACAAGTTAGTAGAATATGAGACTTAGTAAGAAAAAACAAAAACAAAAAAAAAAATTCCGCTAACTTGTGCCAAAAAAAATGTCTGAATGGAGCCTTACAGGGGGGGGTGATCAATGACAGGGGGGTGATCAATGACAGGGGGGTGATCAATGACAGGGGGGTAATCACCCATATAGACTCCCGGATCACCCCCCTGTCATTGATCACCCCCCTGGTAAGGCTCCATTCAGACGTCCGTATAATTTTTACGGATCCATGGATCGGAGCCGCAAAACACATGCGGACGTCTGAATGGAGCCTTACAGGGGGGTTATCAATGACAGGGGGTGATCAGGGTGATCAGGGTGATCACCCCCCTGTCACTGATCACCCCCCCTGTAAGGCTCCATTGAGACATCCGCATGATTTTTTTACGGATCCATGGATACATGGATTGGATCCAAAAAACACATGCGGACGTCTGAATGGAGCCTTACAGGGGGGTTATCAATGACAGGGGGTGATCAGGGTGATCACCCCCCTGTCACTGATCACCCCCCCTGTAAGGCTCCATTCAGACATCCGCATGATTTTTTACGGATCCATGGATACATGGATCGGATCCACAAAACACATGCGGACGTCTGAATGGAGCCTTACAGGGGGGTTATCAATGACAGGGGGTGATCAGGGTGATCACCCCCCTGTCACTGATCACCCCCCCTGTAAGGCTCCATTCAGACATCCGCATGATTTTTTACGGATCCATGGATACATGGATTGGATCCACAAAACACATGCGGACGTCTGAATGGAGCCTTACAGGGGGGTTATCAATGACAGGGGGTGATCAGGGTGATCAGGGTGATCACCCCCCTGTCACTGATGACCCCCCCTGTAAGGCTCCATTCAGACATCCGCATGATTTTTTACGGATCCATGGATACATGGATCGGATCCACAAAACACATGCGGACGTCTGAATGGAGCCTTACAGGGGGGTTATCAATGACAGGGGGGTGATCAGGGAGTGTATATGGGTGATCACCCGCCTGTCATTGATCACCCCCTGTAAGGCTCCATTCAGACGTCCGCATGTGTTTTGCGGATCCGATCCATGTATCTATGGATCCGTAAAAATCATGCGGACGTCTGAATGGAGCCTTACAGGGGGGGTGATCAATGACAGGGGGGTGATCAATGACAGGGGGTGATCAGGGAGTGTATATGGGTGATCACCCCCCTGTAAGGCTCCATTCAGACGTCCGCATGTGTTTTGCGGATCCGATCCATGTATCCATGTATCCGTAAAAATCATGCGGACGTCTGAATGGAGCCTTACAGGGGGGTGATCAATGACAGGGGGGTGATCAATGACAGGGGGTGATCAGGGAGTGTATATGGGTGATCACCCCCCTGTAAGGCTCCATTCAGACGTCCGCATGTGTTTTGCGGATCCGATCCATGTATCCATGGATCCGTAAAAATCATGCGGACGTCTGAATGGAGCCTTACAGGGGGGTGATCAATGACAGGGGGGTGATCAATGACAGGGGGTGATCAGGGAGTGTATATGGGTGATCACCCGCCTGTCATTGATCACCCCCCTGTAAGGCTCCATTTAGACGTCCGTATGCGTTTTGCGGATCCGATCCATGTATCCGTGGATCCGTAAAAATCATACGGACGTCTGAACGGAGCCTGACAGGGGGGTGATCAATGACAGGGCGGTGATCAATGACAGGGGGGTGATCAGGGAGTTTATATGGGGTGATCATGGGTGATCAGGGGTTTATAAGGAGTTAATAAGTGACGGGGGGGGGGTGTAGTGTAGTGTAGTGTAGTGTGGTGTTTGGTGCGACTGTACTGACCTACCTGAGTCCTCTGGTGGTCGATCCTAACAAAAGGGACCACCAGAGGACCAGGTAGGAGGTATATTAGACGCTGTTATGAAAACAGCGTCTAATATACCTGTTAGGGGTTAAAAAATTCGGATCTCCAGCCTGCCAGCGAACGATCGCCGCTGGCATGCTGGAGATCCACTCGCTTACCTGCCGTTCCTGTGAGCGCGCGCGCCTGTGTGCGCGCGTTCACAGGAAATCTCGCGTCTCGCGAGATGACGCATATATGCGTGACTGTGCGCCAGCCTGCCACCTCCGGAACGCGAATCTGCGTTAGGCGGTCCGGAGGTGGTTAAAGATGGAGCCCACTGTTTCATACAGCAGACACCCACGGCTCATGCATTATCGCTGGTCGAGGACATTTAACACTCCAGATGCGCGCTCTTCCAGGTACGCTCCGGCTACCTCTGGCGGCGATCGGAGGAGCCAGAGTGTGTCTGCAGCAGCCCCTGTCATTGAGAATGAGAGGAGGCTGCTGCATAGTGTTTCCTATGGAGCCTCTGCCTGTAGCACTAGTAAATTTCTTACAGACTGTAATGCTAATGCATTGCAGTCCATTAGAACCGCAATCTAATAATTGCCTGTTATAGTTTCCTGTGGGAAGTTGGGAAATATAAAAAAGTGTAAAACAGAAATAAATTAACTTGTCAAAAATAAAAATAAATCAATAATACACTTCATGGGCATTGCCACATGCAAAAACACCCATACTATAAAAGTATAACAATATTTTCCCCACACGGCAAACGGTGAAATGGAAAATATAAGTCAAAATGGACAATTCGCTTAATTTCCCACAAAGCCTTAAATAAGAAGTGATCAAAAAGTCGTACACATCCCACAATGGCATCAATGAAAAGTACAGATCACCCCACAAAAAAATGAGCCCTCACACAGCTCCATACACGTAACTACAAAGAAGTTATAGGGGGCAGAATATGGCGACAAAAAAAATAAAAATAAAGATTTTTCTCAAGATTTTTATTATTTTATCGCTGGATTCGTACTGACGTGGAGAATGAAAGTAACTGGTCAGTTTTATCGCATATCGAACATCGCAAATAAAAAAGCCTTAATACTATGGCGGAATTGCTTTTTTTTCCAATTCCACCCCATTTGGATTTTTTTTCCTGCTTCCCACTACATCATATGCAAAATTAAATGGTGGCCTTGGAAAGTACAACTTGTCTCACAAAAAAACAAGCCCTATGTGAATGGAAAAATAAAAAGTTATGGCTCTGGGAAGGCAGGGAGCACAAAATGAAATGTAAAAATGAAAAAACCTCTGGGGTAGAAGGGATTAACAAGTTTCTTTTGTTTTCCTCTCTGCCTAATGTTTACATTTCATTTTGGCTGGTTACAACCTGTACTGTGTTGTGATGCAATGCACAGTGTGCAATGTGAACGCACACGGACCTGCACATTCGCTTTCATCTTATTTGGACAGTGGGAACTGGTTCATGCATTGCACATGCCAGAATAAGTATAAATGACAATGCTGGGGAATTACTGTATTTTTTGCTTTATAAGAAGCACTTTTTCCCCCCAAAAGTGGGGAGAAAATAGCTTTGCTTCTTATAAAGCGAATACTAGTGAGTAGGGAGTGAAGCTCTGCAAGCGCTTGCAATACTTACCCCCCCCCCCCCGTCTTTATTCCTGGGGCTGGTGCTGCACTGTCCTGACCGCGTACAGCGTCAGAACGTAGCGCGTGCACTATGACCTGACGCTGAATACAGTCAGGTTACAGAGCAGCTCAGGCCGGGAAGTAGGGGTAGACCGATTATCGGTTAAACTGATTTTATCGGCCGATATTCAGGATTTTGAACGTTATCGGTATCGCCATCTATTTTGCCGATATACCGATAACGTATCGGGAACACGGATCGCGCTGCTGACAGCGCTCTCCGTGTTCCCTCAGCAGCACAGGGGAGAAGGAAGCAGTGTCTCCCTCCCCCCTGTGCTGCTGCTGCCACCAATAAGAGGAGGGAGGACAAGAGGAGGGGAGGGGCTGTGGCCACTGCGCCACCAATGAAGATAACTCTCTCATTAATTCATATACAGGAGGCGGGAGCTGGCTGCAGAATCACATAGCCGGCTCCGACCTCTATGAGCGGTAGCTGCGATCCGCGGTAGTTAACCCCTCAGGTGCTAATTAATGAGAGAGGTATCTTCATTGAAGTTCTATTCACCCTGATAGAGATCTATCAGGGTGAATAGGACAAGGGTTCTATTCCCTAAGGGGGCTAGTAGTAAGTAAAAAAAAACTAACAAAACCAAAATATTAAGTATAAATGAAAAAGAAAGATTTACAAAAATATATATATACACGTTAACAATAAACATATTTATTTTCAGCAGATTTGTGTAGTTTTTCTTCTTTTTTTTTCAAAAATGAAAATTCACAGAATATCTGTATAAATTATCGGCTATCGGCCTGAAAGTTCACAGATTATCGGTATCGGCTCAAAAAAATCTATATCGGTCGATCCCTACCGGGAAGACAGGGGAGCATGACTTCTGCTTGAGGTGGAGAGGTGCCACGGCACAGGACAGGTAAGAGATGTTTTTTATTTTAATCTGATCTGAGGTCTGATGTGGGTCTCACTATGTGGGCTGATATAAGGTCTGATGGGGGTCTGACAATGTGGGCTGATCTGAAGTCTTATGGGGGTCTGACAATGTGGGCTGATCTGAGGTCGTATGGGGGTCTCACTATGTGGGCTGCTATAAGGTCTGATGGGGTCACACTATGTTGGCTGATATAAGGTCTGATGTGATGTCCTGATAAGGGAGTCAGATGTAACTGATATGGGGGCCTGATCTGATGTCCTGATATTTATGGGGGTCTGATCTGATGTCCTGATATTTATGGTGGTCTGATCTGAGGATCTGATATGAGGCCTGATGAAAAATATTTTTTTCTTATTTTCCTCATCTTAAACCTGAGGTGCATCTTATCATCGGGTGCGTCTTATAAAGCGAAAAGTTCAGTACTGCGAGGTGTGTGTCACACAACTCTCCTAGCAGCCAATTAAGGAAAAGAGGCACTTGTCAATACGCACAAACATAGCAGTGCAGCAAAGAACTGTGAGAGTTGTCGTTTTAGGACCTTGTTTCTGGTCACGTGGGACATGGCCATCACAGTCTAGAATGGAATAAGATGTCAGTGAGAAATAACGAGGTGAACAAAAAGGTACAGAGGATTCATTGGCAGGTCAAATACATCAGGTTACGTATTAGACAGTACAGTCAGCATACCCCAGAATACACGTCTAAAGTTGATTAGACTGAGACTGACAAACATTTGCCTCCATAATCAGTCATTTCACTGAAAGATACTTGGTCTTCAGAAACAATACCTACAACTACAGGGTTTAAAGGGGTTGTTCTTCTTCGGAGCCTTTCTGCCAGAGGAGGAATACTTTCCTGATCCCCACTGCTGGGATACATCATTCGGTCTCCCGCCACCAGTTCCTCTCTCTGAGTGCCAATATCTTGTTTGACGCAGGTCATGAGGCTGCTGCAGGTCATGAGGCTGCCGCAGTGGTGGAGTGACACATGGGGGACACATCACTGCAGCCATATGACCTCGGTCAAACAAGATGTATGACATCTAGAGACCTGAGTGAGGCAGTGGCGTTAGGCCACCAAAGGAGCCAGAACCCAGAGGCGCAGAGCAGGTAAGTATGCTTCCCTCCGCAGGTCCAGTCACGTGTGTGTGGAGGGGGGATGTGGCAGAAAAGGCCCCCCAAAGATGAACAAGCCATTCAAAGAGACATTCTTTATAAAGTATCGTGAGGAGCACCTACACTTTGCCCTTTCTCTAGTGCTGCAAGCATCTAAAGTGAATGACATTCAACTATCTCCACAGGATTGCAGAGATCAGGATTTTTCGTGGCATGGTCGAGGCTTACGTTGCTTAGTAACAGGGCCAAACAATTATTCATTAGGGGGTCTGAGAGTCTCTGCCATGCATCATGACAAAGAACTGCTTCACTGGAGTTTCTTTATGGGAGAAACTGACTAATGATCTTTGAACTGAAAAATATTTCCATATTAATGTTACATTATTAACAGCAAAATACCCTAGCACAAAGTGCATTAGACTAACATCTGATATTGAAAAAGGGCATGTTCACATGTGCGTTAGAGCCTCTGTTCGGGGCCTCCACTAGGAGAGAAGTCTTTAATGCAGGACTTTTATCGCTGCTAAACAAAAAGCATTCTCCTGAGCAAAACCGAAACATCAATCACTGATAACACCTCCCCTATGTACAGCTATCAGTGACTGACAGCTATGTATGTATACACATTTACACAGAGAACGCTATCAATTACTGAAAACACCTCCCCTGTATACAACTATCAGTGACTGACAGTTATCTATGTATACACACTTACGCAGAGAATGCTATCAATCACTGATAACAATTCCACCATGTACAGCTATCAATGACTGACAGCTATCTCTGTATACACACTTACACAGAGAATGCTATCAATCACTGATAACACCTCCCCATGTACAGCTATCAGTCACTGACAGCAATGTATGTATACACACTTACACAGAGAATACTATCAATCACTGATAACACCTCCCCTGTGTACAACTATCAGTGACTGACAGCTATGTATGTATACAGACTGTGGCAATGTGACTAGTGATGTGTACTGTGAAGCCCTGGAAGGGGTGTATATCTCACCTAGGTGAGATAAGTAAAGTCCAGGAAGATGGCGCTGGATTCAGCAAACCTAGTTGCTGAAGTTATTTTCTTCATTTATTCAGGGTTGGATTTTATTGGATTGGGATGGTAGGTTTGGCAGTGGGACCGCCTCATTCCAGGGCAATTTTTTTCTTTTCACCTGATGTGATCACAGGTAAGGCCTGCTGTAATCAGGCCGACATAAAACACCTCCGAGTGTGTCAGTCTGGGGAGGGAGAGGAAGAGAGTGATTGTGAAGCAGATACCTGAAGAGGCTCTGGGTGGTCTCAGCCAAGGAGGGCTGAGGGGCCACGAGGCTAGGTGAAGCCTGATCTCTTCCCGGTGTATACTGTGTTTTGGTGAGCAGACCGACTAAAACTTGGAGCCTGAGACCCTGTGCATAAAGCTGTGATTATAGGTGAGACAGGGAAACCATTATATGTATTAGTTAGAGCGCAGCCGGGCAGGTGTTTATTATTTGTTGGTGTATGGGGGAACCGCACCTGATCCAGTGCCTTATAACTGATATACCCTGTATTGAGCGGAAGTGACTAAAAATAAAGCATCATTTTGGAAAAAAAAGCCGATGTCTGACGTGAAGTCTGGGAGTGTGACCTCCATGAAGAAAGGTAATCCCTTACAACACTTACGCAGGGAATGCTATCAATAACTGATATCACCACCCCTGTGTTCAGCTATCAGTGACTGACAGCTATTTATGTATACACACTTACACAGAGAATGCTATCAATCACTGATAACACCTCAATGTGTACAACTATCAGTGACTGACAGCTATCTATGTATACACACTTACACAGAGAATGCTATCATTCACTGATAACACCTCCCCATGTATAGTTATCAGTGACTGACAGCTTTCTATGTAAATACACTTACACAGAGAATGCTATCAATTACTGATAACACCTTCCCGTGTACAGCTATCAGTGACTGACAGCTGTCAATGTATACACACTTACTCAGAGAAAGCTATCAATCACTGATAACACATCCTCAGAGTACAGCTATCAGTGACTGACAGTAGGGGTGGGCGATAAAGACGATATGCGATATAAACTATATAAATCTGGCCAACGATAGAGATTTTGTTTATATTGCCATATCGCATATCGCAGTAGAACATGTCATGCGCCGCTCTCGGCACTCACCATGTTCTCCTGAGCCGGCACAGTAGAGAAGGAGGGAGTCCCTCCCACCCCACTGTGTGCGGCTGCTGCTGACCACTAATGATAACAGATTAGGAGGATGAGGGGAGGGGCTTAATACAAAAGTAGCCTGCATATGCCAGCAGCAGGGAGATTACCATAGCAGCCAGGGCTTCGGTAGCGTCCTGGCTGCCATGGTAACCGATCGGAGCCCCACGATTACACTGCTGGGGCTCCGATCAGAAGCTGCCACCCTGGGGCCACTGCCACCAATGATTTAATCATGTGGAGGGGGCCGCAATTAATATAATACTTCGAAGAGGGGAAGTAGAAGGGAGGGGCTGTGGCCACTGTGCCACCAATGAATATAGTTAATATGGCCGAATACAAACGTAGCCTGCATGTGCCGGCCATATCCCATACCTGGCATCTATTACTGCGCGCTGTGATCTGCCGCAATTAACCCCTCAGGACCTGTTTAACCCCCCGAAATATAGAATGTATCGCACAAGCTTAAAATTATATCGCAATATAGCTTTAAGGCCATATCGCCCACCCCTAACTGACAGCTAAGTATACATCCATAACACCTCCCCATGTACAACTATCAGTGACTGACAGCTATGTATGTATACGCACTTACACAGAGAATGCTATCAATCACCGACAATACCTCCCCCATGTACAGCTATCGGTGACTGACAGCTATCTATGTATACACACCTAGAAAGGGAATGCTATCAATCACTTATAACACCTCCCTGTGTACTACTTTTAATGACTGACAGCTATCTATGCATACACACTTACACAGAGAATGCTATCAATTACCGATAACACCTCCCCATGTACAGCTATCAGTGACCAAAAGCTATCGATGTATACACACCTATAAAGAGAATGCTTTCAATCACTGATAACACCTCCTCGCGTACAGCTATCAGTGACTGACAGCTTTCTATGTATACACACTTATACAGAGAATGCTATCAATTACTGATAACACTTTCCCCGTGTACAGCTATCAGTGACTGACATCTATCTATGCATACATACACTTACACAGAGAATGGTATCAATCAATGAAAACACCTCCTCTGTGTACAGCTATCAGTGACTGACAGCTATCCATGTATCAACACCTATAAAGGGAATGCTATCAATCACTGATAACACTTCCCACATGTGCAGCTATCAGTGACTAACAGCTATCTTTGTATACACACTAAGGCCTCTTTCACACTTGCTTTCTCCGGATCCGGCGTGTACTCCACTTGCCGGAATTACACGCCGGATCCGGAAAAACGCAAGTGTACTGAAAGCATTTGAAGACGGATCCGTCTTCAAAATGCTTTCAGTGTTACTATGGCACCCAGGACGCTATTAAAGTCCTGGTTGCCATAGTAGGAGCGGGGAGCGGGGGAGCGGTATACTTACAGTCCGCGCGGCTCCCGGGGCGCTCCAGAGTGACGTCAGAGCGCCCCATGTGCATGGATGACGTGCCATGCGATAACGTCATCCATGCGAACGGATTTCACTCCATTCAGAATGCATTAGGATAATCCTGATCAGGATTCTTCCGGCATAGAGCCCCGACGACGGAACTCTATGCCGGAAGACGATAACGCAGGTGTGAAAGAGCCCTTACACAGAGAATGCTATCAATCACCGATAACACCTCCTTTGTGTACAGCTATCATTGACTGACAGCTATCTATGTATACATACCTGAAAAGGGAATGCTATCAATCACTGAGAACACCTCCCCATGTACAGCTATCAGTGACTGACAGCTTTCTATGTATACACACTTACACAGAGAATGCTATCAAATCACTGATAACATGTCCCCCGTGTACAGCTTTCAGTGACTGACAGCTATCTATGTATACACACACTTACATAGAGAATGGTATCAATCACTGAAAACATCTCCTCTGTGTACAGCTATCAGTGACTGACAGCTGTCTATGTATACACACTTACACAGAGAATGATATCAATCATTGATAACACTTCCCCATGTACAACTATCAGTGACTGACTGCTATCTCTGTATACACACTTACACAGAGAATGCTATCAATCACTTATAACACCTCCCCTGTATACAACTATCAGTGACTGACAGCTATCTGTGTATAAACACTTACACAGAGAACAGATGATAACATCTTCCTCGTGCACAGCTGTCAGTGACTGATAGCTATCTAGGTATACACCTTTACACAGAGAATACTATCAATCACTGATAACACGTCTCCTGTATACAACTATCAATGACTGACAGGTATATCTGTATACACACTTACACAGAGAATGCTATCAATCACTGATAACATCACCTCCATGTACAACTATCAGTGACTGACAGCTATCTATGTATACACACTGTGGGGACTCACTCTGGTAGACAGGATTAGCGGATGCAGTATAGCAGCAACAACAAGTTCTTTGGATCAAACAGTTCAGTGTTTTATTCACACTTTAGGCAAGGGACAAAACAAGCAGTCATATTCAAACAAAAAGTCACCTTGCGGTGTTGGTGGTAATTCACTCATGCAGCAATTCTGCCTAAAAGAGTCCTTGCTGATAGCAGCACCAACCTTTTTTCATGACAAACAGGTAGCAAGCCTTCATCCAGACACAAGGCTCCCAGATCCCAACACAGAGACATGGTTTCTGATCCCAGCTAACTATTTAACCACTTGAGCCCCCTAGCTTAAACCCCCTTAATTACCAGACCACTTTTTACAATTCTGCACTACACTACTTTCACGGTTTATTGCTCGGTCATACAACTTACCACCCAAATGAATTTTGCCTCCTTTTCATATAACTAATAGAGCTTGCATTTGGTGGTATTTCATTGCTGCTGAAATTTTTACTTTTTTTATATTAATCGAAATTGACCCAAATTTTCGCAAAAAAACTACATTTTTCACTTTCTGTTGTAAAATTTTTCAATTAAAACTACATTTCTCGGGTTAGGGTTAGGGTTATTTCTCGGGCGGGATGATGTGAGGGAGCGCGTCTCGATCCTCCCCAGTGCTGGTCTCTCCCCTCCAGGCTAATGCTGACCAGCTGAAGCCAAACAGCTGATGCCAAGACTCGTGCTCTGAGACGCTGAATCTTACCTGGTCTGGCCGCTGATCGCTTCTCCTGTTGCTGCCGTGTGCTGCTGCTGCTTCTCTCGTCCTGCTCTGGGTGTTCTGTCCCTCGGCCGTGCTTCCTTGCCTCCTCGCCTGCCCCGCTCCTCTGCCTGCTGTCTGCCGTTCGGCGCTTCTTGTCTGCCGTCCTCGCTGTGGCTGCTCTGCTTGGGCCCTTGACTGGCTCTGATTGATGGGCTCTGCTGGTGCTGCCCTGCCTGCCGTCTTCCTCTCCCTGTGGCCGAACTGCCTTGCTCGCCTGGTTTCACCCTGCTGCTTTCTGCGGATGCTGGACTGTCACTCTGCCGGATATCTTGCTGCCATTATAAGTTACATCGCCGTCGCCCCTCTCCTCCGTTAGCCACAGCGTGCACTGGGACTAAGGCTCTGGACATCACACTCTGGCCACGTGAGAAATAAGTATTCCATTTTATTCAGTCTACACTTGCAGTACTGCTGATTTCTATGCTATTGGTGAAGAGAGGGGTTTGTAGTGTACATGGCAGCAAAGAGGGTGTAGTGCATTGCCGAAACTTTGCGTTACGCAAAAAAAAAAAAAAAAAAAAGGCAGCCGGCGTGAAAAGAATCAAAAGAAATATAAAGGAGAGTACAAAGTAAAAGAAAAGACAGAGGCGAGGATATAGGGGAGGCAGGGGGGGGGGGGAAGAAAAAAAAAACAACCAGGGGAAAAAGCTGTGGCAAATCAAAGGAAAAAAAAAAAAGAAAAAGGCAACAGAAAAAAAAAAAAAAAAGGGGGAAATCTTGGGAGAATGGCCCCAAAACGACGCTCAGTTGATTCCTCTGCAATTAAGCCTGGGGCAAAGACCCCAGAGAACAAAATCGACAAGTTTTTGAAGTCGCCCTTTCTAAATGATAAAAATCCTGCTAAAACCAAACTCCCTGCTAAGACGAAAGAATCCGCTAAAACCTCCCAAAACGATGAACTCTCCCAGGATGGTCTAGAGGATGCGGATCAGGAGGTAGGCGAGGAAAGCCTCTCTGTACAAATGCGAACCGAATACGACCCAGCTGTCTTGGACAGAATCCTAAGTGCTGTGGAAAATAATGGCACTTTAGTGCAAGGAATGTCCACTCAATTGGGGTCAGTGCAGAGCGATATCTCATTAATAAGAGAAGATCTAGCAAAGATTCGGGATCGAGTCCATAGCATGGAAAAATCAGTTGACTCTCTGCAAACTGACATGGGCATATTAAAATCTAAAACTTTGCTTCTTGCTTCAGAAAATCTAGCACTTCAAAACAAGATAGAGGACTTAGAAAATAGATCAAGGCGCAACAACGTTCGTATAATCGGTTTCCCAGAAGGAGTTGAAGGCCGTCATCTAGAGGAACAACTTAAAGATGTGCTTATGAACAGCTTTGGCAGCGATAACTTTTCCTCTATGTTTCAAATAGAAAGAGCCCACCGAATTCCGGGAGGGAAACCCATCCCAGGGAGACCCCCGCGTGCAGTCTTAATTAAATTATTACTGTCCGCGGATAGAGATAGTATCTTGAGAAGAGCAAGAGAATGTGCACCTATTGAATATCAGGGTACAAAACTGCTCTTCTTTCCTGACTTTGCGCGGCAGACTCAGGAAAGAAAAAGAAATTTTATAGAGATAAAGAAACGCTTGGCGGCTAAGGAGATTAAATACTCCTTACAATACCCAGCGAAATTAAGAGTAATTCATAACGGGTCTTCCCTTTTTTTTGAGTCACCACAACAGGCATCAGACTGGATGGATCAAATGGGCATCTGAAACTGTGCTTCACTATGATTGGAGGGATAGGAGGGGGGGCCAGGCTGGGGGAGAACGGCCGGAGGTTAGAGGTTCGCTGACTAGTTCGGGCGGATCAAGAGAGGGGGGGGGGGGGGGACCCACCTTGCAGGAATGGTCTTTTTTTTTTTCCTTTTGTGAGAGATGTCCACTAGAATTGTAGCTTGGAACGTCAGAGGACTTGGGGAAAGAGTTAAAAGGCAAGCGATTATGGACGCATTAAAAAGATATCTTCCAGCAATTATCTGTATAGTAGAAACTCACCTAACTAGGGAAACCTTGTCCCGCCTGACGGGATGGCAGTCCCAATCGTATCATTCTACCTTTAGTGGCTCCTCCAGGGGTATTTCGGTTCTTATTCATAACTCCATAGATTTCACCCTTATAAAATCTCATATAGATGCCCAGGGCAGATTTATTTTCTTGCATGGCAAGCTTAATGGTGATAGTTATATCCTAGCCTTTTTCTATATACCTCCGCCATTTTCAATGTACCCACTGCTTCAGTTAATGCTCTTTTCTGAAAAGAGACCAGAATGCTGCTTAATCCTGATAGGGGATTTTAATGCGGTCATTGATCTTAATAAAGATAGATTTTCACTTGATGTGGAAAAGGGGAGGTATCCTTGTAACTCCCCGCTGCCTTAATTCTGCTCTGAGGTGGGAGTGGTGGATATATGGGAACATCTTGGTGGAGGAAAGAGAGTATACTCCTGTGTCAGTAGGGGGGGCAGAGCAATGTCTAGGATCGATCTAGCATTTACTAATGAGAGCAATCTGAGTAATATCTGCAAGATGCGATACGGAGTAAGAACAGTTTCGGACCATTCACCCCTACTGGTTGAGGTTCGCAGCGGGAAGAATAAGGATACTAGGGGGCTAGGATTTAAGCTAAATCCATATTGGCTCACTATTCTGGACAATCTGCAGACGATTAAACTAGTGATATCCTCCTTTTGGGAGGTTAACCTTCCCTCTGCTAATATCAACATAGTATGGGATGCCTTGAAAGCATATTTGAGGGGGGTCTTTATAAGTGAGATTGCCGCAGTAAAGAGAACATTTAGAAAGAAAGAGGAGGAACTGGGTAAGATCGCTGCACTCACAGCTGAGCGATACGCTAGCCATCCCACTGAGCATAATAGGCAAGAGATGCAGAAGGCTAGTTGCTCCTTGGAGAAATATGTAACAGAGAAAGCAAATCATAGGGTATTCTTCAAGGGGCTCAATTATTTCATCGAGTCTGGACGTCCGGGCAAGCTTCTAGCTAGAATAATTTCGCAACAAGATAAGAAAAAACAATCTATCATCTCAATTCGTAATGTAGAGGGCGAAACCATAACAGATCCAGAGGGAATTGGGAATATTTTTCTACAATATTTTGCTCAGATATATAGATCTTCCCCTGGACTGTCGTCTGAACTGGTGATGCGGTTCCTGGAGAAAATTCCACTTTCTACGTTAAATGAAACTCAAAAAGAATATCTGGAGGAGGAGCTCTCTCTTGCTGAGTTGCAGGAGGCCCTTGGGTCCGTCTCGGGGAACTCATCGCCAGGAACAGACGGCCTTCCATATGAGGTCTATCGCAAGCATAGTGAGGTGATCCTCCCCCAGCTGCTGGAGGTTTTCTCCCAAGCAGCACAGGGAGGGAGATTACCACACTCTATGATGGAGGCCCTTATTGTTCTAATTCTAAAAAAGGATAAAGATCCGGCCGAATTGAGCTCCTATAGACCAATCTCCCTATTAAATACAGACGCTAAGTTACTATCAAAAGTCCTTGCTAGGAGGCTCTCGCGGGTTATCCCTACGATTATTCATCCGGATCAAAACGGTTTTATGCCAAACAGGGGCACCCATCACAATTTGCATAGGCTATTTATGAATATTCAATCCCCGGGGCGCGGCGCCCGCTCCATCCTGTCGTTGGATGCTACTAAAGCCTTCGACAGGGTGGAGTGGATTTTTCTTTGGGAGGTAATGAAAAAAATGGGCTTTGGCCCAAAATTTATGGCAATGGTCTGGCTACTCTATAACTCCCCAGTCGCCAGGATTAGGATCAATGATTTGATAACAGAGAGCTTTATTCTGGGAAGAGGCACCCACCAAGGCTGTCCCCTTTCTCCCCTTTTATTTAATATTGATATTGAACCCTTAGCGGCCATGATACGACAAGATCCGGAGGTGGCCGGTTTTGGCATAATGGGGAAGCATGACCGTGTGTCCCTCTACGCAGATGACATTCTGGTTTTTATTCATCAAACAAATACCACCCTCCCTCGCATAATGGATCTGGTCGGTCACTTTTCCGACATATCCGGACTTGAGATCAATTGGGAGAAGACCGTACTTCTCCCGATAGACGAGCTGCGAGGCGAATTAAATAATCAGATAACGATCTCTGATTCAATAAAGTACCTGGGGATAATAATTTCCGCCAAACCTCAGGAATATCTACAGCTTAACCTGTTCCCCTTGCTGATGAAGTTGAGAGCAAAAATTAAGATATGGCAGAAAATTCTGCAAGCAAGAGCGGATAGAATTTCATTAATAAAAATGGTAGTGCTGCCCCAGGTTCTTTTTGTCCTGCGCAACTCGCCTATATGGATTACAGACAAGCATTTCAGATTGATAGAGCGGATGCTTAATGACTTACTATGGGGGAGGAAGCGTGTGAGACTGAAGGCACTTTATTTCTCCATGCCTTATAGGCGGGGAGGTCTTAATCTCCCATATTTTAGGGGTTATTTTGTTGCCTCCCAACTCTGCCTTTTTAGTGACTGGGAAAATAGTCCTTTCTGCAGTAAAGTGGTGAAGGAGGCAGGTTTTTCTGATTTCTTCACTGTACTGGAATCCGATTACCTATTAAATATACTGAGCGGGTACACACTTTTCTGCAGAATGGCTATAAAGACCTGGTCGGTTATAAGGGCTTGGTGCGCAGTTAAGGCATCGCTTATCTGCACCCCATTATGGCACAATTCGAAACTTCTTAATCTAAACGACTTAAGTTGCAGTCAGTACTGGAGGACTAAAAATGTGCAGTACTTACATCAAGTAGTCAGCGGTGGACAAATTCTGCCCCTTATGGAACTAAGGGCAAAATTAGGTGAGGTGGCCTGGTTCGCATATTTTCAATTGAGGTCAGCACTCTTTAGCACTTTGAACAGTCACCTTTTTATTATAGACACTCCTTTATTTTTACAGGATTTAATTTGTAAGAAAACTGCCACGAGAATTAAACTATCTTACTGTTATAGACACTTAATGGATAATTTTTTTCGGGATGTTCTTTCTCCAGGACAGAGAGCCTGGTCTTCTCTTCTTTCAGAGGAGGGTCCCCCAAACTGGGAGAATATAGGGGAAAGCTTAAAATTGGTTTCACACAATTCTAATCACATTGTTGTTCAATTTAATATTCTGCACAAAATTTATGCGACACCTATATGGCTATACAGAAGAGGACTCCGGACCTCCTCTGACTGCCCCCGCTGCGGCGATCCCGGGGCAGATCATCTACATCTGTTCTGGGACTGCCCAATGGTGAGGAGGTACTGGAGCCTGGTCCAAAAAAATCTGACGCGTAAACTTAAAATTGTTGTTCCTCTGTCTCCTAGGATATGGGTCCTGGGAGATTTATCTGAGGTCAATCATCAACCCATAAAAAGTCATTTGTTGATCAAGGTGATGTTCTTGGCGAGGCTTCTGATTTCTAGATCCTGGTTTTGCTCTTCTGCCCCAGATTGTAAGAACTGGCTGGGTTTGGTGGAGAAAGTGAAAAGCTATGAGAGGATCCTGTACAAACAAAGAGGATCCTACTCAAAGTGGAATAGTCTATGGAAAGATTGGGACACGGCTAATTAATTCGGATCCCCTTTTTTTTTTCTTTTTTTTTTTTTCTCCCTGCAGGGTGGGGGGGGGGGGGGGGCGGGTTGGTGGGAAGAGAAGGGGAAAATGCTATCTGTCCGGCTTTTCAGCATTTATTCCATAGATGTAGAATGTGAAGGTTTAAATGTCGACACTATTATGTATATTCCTATGAAATTATTGTCAACCACGTTCACAGATTAGAATTGGCGGACTTATGGATTTTATAATGTTAATTATGTAATATGTATTTAAGCTTTTGTATCACAATAAATAAAATTTAATAAAAAAATATAAAAAAACTACATTTCTATATAATTTTTTCTCTAAATTTATTGTTCTACATGTCTATGTATATTTATTGGTTTGGGTAAAAGTTATAGCGTTTACAAACTATGGTACAAAAATGTGAATTTACGCACTTTGACTTTCTGAGCACCGGTCATGTTTCCTGAGGTTCTACAGTGCCCAGACAGTAGAAACACCCCGCAAATGACCCCATTTTGGAAAGTAGACACCCTAAGGTATTCGCCGATGGGCATAGTGAGTTCATGGAAATTTTTCTTTTTTGTCACAAGTTAGCGTTGTTTTTTTTCTTACAAAGTCTCATATTCCACTTGTGACAAAAAATTTAATTTTACATGAACTCACCATACCCCTCACGGAATACCTTGGGGTGTCTTCTTTCCAAAATGGGGTCACTTGTGGGGTATTTATACTGCCCGGGCATTTTAGTGGCCCTAAAGCGTGAGAAGTAGTTTGGAATCCAAATACGTAAAAATGCCCTGTGAAAATCTGAAAGTACTCATTGGAATTCAGGCCCCTTTGCGCATCTTGGCTGCAAAAAAGTCACACATGTGGTCTCGCCGTACTCAGGAGAAGTAGGGCAATGTGTTTTGGGGTGTCTTTTTACATATACCCATGCTGGGTGAGATAAATATCTCTCTAAAAGACAACTTTTCCCATTTTTTTATACAAAGTTGTCATTTTACAGAGATATTTCTCTCACCCAGCATGGGTATATGTAAAAATACACCCCAAAACACATTGCCCTACTTCTCCTGAGTACGGTGATACCACATGTGTGACACTTTTTTGCAGCCTAGGTGCACAAAGCGCAACAATTTCCAATGAGTATCTTTTAGGAGGGCATTTTTAGGCATTTGGATTCTCACGCTTTAGGGCCCCTAAAATGCCAGGGCAGTATAAATACCCCACATGTGACCCCATTTTGGAAAGAACACACCCAAGGTATTCCGTGAGGGGCATGGCGAGTTCATAGAAGTTATTTTTTTTGGCACAAGTTAGCGGAAATTGATTTTTTTTTTTTTCTCACAAAGTCTCCCTTTCCGCTAACTTGGGACAAAAAGTTCAATCTTTCATGGACTCAATATGCCCCTCAGCGAATACCTTGGGGTGTCTACTTTCCGAAATGGGGTGTTCATTTGTGGGGTGTGTTTACTGTTCTGGCATTTTGGGCGGGGCTAAATTGTGAGCAACCCTGTAAAGCCTAAAGGTACTTGTTGGACTTTCGGGCCCCTTTACGCACCTAGGCTGCAAAAAAGTGTCACACATGTGGTATCGCCGTACTCAGGAGAAGTAGGGCAATGTGTTTTGGGGTGTATTTTTACATATACCTATGCTGGGTGAGAGAAATATCTCTGTAAATTGACAACTTTGTAGAATTTTTTTTTTAAAGTTGTCATTTACATAGATATATGTAAAAATACACCCCAAAACACATTGCTCTACTTCTCCTGAGTACGGCGATACCACATGTGTGACACTTTTTTGCAGCCTAGGTGTGCAAAGGGGCCCAAATTCCAATGAGTACCTTTTAGGAGGGCATTTTTAGGCATTTGGATTCCAGACTTCTTCTCACGCTTTGGGGCCCCTAAAATACCAGGGCAGTATAAATACCTCACATGTGACCCCATTTTGGAAAGAAGACAACCCAAGGTATTCCGTGAGGGGAATGGCGAGTTCCTAGAATATTTTACCTTGGGGTGTCTTCTTTCCAAAATGGGGTCACTTATGGGTTATTTCTACTGCCCTGGCATTTTAGGGGCCCTAAAGCGTGAGAAGAAGTCTGGAATATAAATGGCTAAAAATGTTTACGCATTTGGATTCCGTGAGGGGTATGGTGAGTTCATGTGAGATTTTATTTTTTGGCACAAGTTAGTGGAATATGAGACTTTGTAAGAAAAAACAAAAAAACAAAAAAAAGATTTCCGCTAACTTGTGCCAAAAAAATTAAATTTTCTATGAACTCGCCATGCCCCTCAAAAGTGATCTTTATAGCGCCGCAGCAATTTTACGGTGTTTTTGCAGTGATCAGAAAAAAAAAATTCTGTCAGTCACTGCGGTGGGGCGGACTGAACGCAAGTGTGCGCACAAGATCGGGCCTGATCGGGCGAACACTGCGTTTTTTGTAGAGCCTATAGAACATGTCCTATTCTTGTCCGCAATTGCGGACAAGAAAAGGCATTTTCTATATAGTTCTGGCAATGTGCGGGTCCGCAAAATGCGGAAAGCACATTGCCGGTGTCCGTGTTTTGCAGATCCGCGGTGTCAGTGTTTTGCAGATCCGCGGATCCACAAAACACATACGGACGTCTGAATGGAGCCTTACAAGGGGGTGATGAATGACAGGGGGGTGATCAGGGGTTCATAAGGGGTTAATAAGTGACGTGGGGGTGTAGTGTAGTGTGGTGCTTCTTATTACAGAGCTGCCTGTGTCCTCTGGTGGTCGATCCAAGCAAAAGGGACCACCAAAGGACTAGGTAGCAGGTATATCAGACGCTGTTAACAAAACAGCGTCTGATATACCTTTAAAAAAAATTGCATCTACAGCCTGCCAGCGAATGATCGCCACTGGCAGGCTGTAGATGAACTCGTTTACCTTCGGTTCCTGTGAACGCGCGCTCCTGTGTGCGTGCGTTCACAGGAAATCTCACCTCTCGCATCGGCGCGTCCAGGAGGAAAAACAGGGCCGCCGCCAGGACGCAATCCTGCATGCGGCGGTCCTGAGAAGGTTAAGGACAGCCAGGTGCTGCCAAAAGCCGGACCAGCATTTAAAATCCGGTCCGATATTTGACCTCACCTGGCTGTAAATCAGCCCAGCAGCACATGCTTGGAGGAAAATACCTGTTTTTCCAGACCAAACCTTTCACTGTGTCACGACATTTACACAGAGAATGCTATCAATCACTGATAACACCTCCCCTGTATACAACTATCAGTGACTGACAGCTATTTATGTATACACACTTACACAGAGAATGCTATCAATCACTGATAACACCTCCCTGTGTACAACTATCAGTCACTGACAGCCATCTATGTATACACACTTACACAGAGAATGCTATCAATCACTGATAACACCTCCCTGTGTACAACTATCAGTGACTGACAGCTATGTATACACACTTACACAGAGAATGCTATCAATCACTGATAACAACTCCCCTGAGTACAACTATCAGTCACTGACAGCCATCTATGTATACACACTTACACAGAGAATGCTATCAATCACTCTTAACACCCCCCCGTGTACTACTATCAGTGACTGACAACTATCTATGTATACACACTTACACAGAGAATGCTATTAATCACTAATAAAACCTTCCCTGTGTACAACTAAAGTCCGAGACTCAAAGGGGTTGTCCGGGTTTAGGGCTGAACCCAGATATCACCTATTCTGTATTCCCTTACTATGTATGAGAGGAGCATCAGCGCATTTCCTTGCTCCGATGCTCCCCTTTGCCTTGCATAATTGCGAGCTTAGCAGTGAGCCCGATGTCATCACCTGCACAAATAGGCGGTGTATATTGTTGCCCTAACCTTTTTGGGAGGCGGGTATTATGCTACATTTAAAGGAGGAAAAGCCCTTTAAATGTATAAATGGCATTGTTTGTCCACACAACTATACATCAATCTGCTCAGCTTCTCCTGCTCTATAACATGCTGCCTGCAGATTACACTCCTTTTTCACGGTGACAGGTTCTCTTTAAATGGTCAGTCTGTATATTTGTGTGGCAATATATCTTCTGCCAATTTATATAGAACTGCTTTACACTTCTGACGCTGCTTATCTCTGGATAACACAACTGATCGAATCAAGCCTTCTTTCCACTGAAAGGTAATTTTGGAAAACAGCAGTGGTGTTCATCATACACATACAGTATTGCCAAATCCTGTGGAAATCAGAAGAACCTGCTGACATGCATCTAAAGTAGTGTGAACACAGGTTCGGACTGGCCCACAGGGGTATAGGTGAATCCCCTGGTGGGCCCCTGAGCAAGTGGGGCCCCTAGTCTACTACCCCCTGCACAAGTGGCACATAACACAATAGAGTAATGTACTAGATAGCATACAACATCTCAACCAGTCTATGTTCATATAACAAAATGGATAGATTATTTACAAACTATACAGTTTATTATTATAGATACATCAGGTGGCTGAGATGGCTTCTAGGTATAGAGACAGGCCAACCAGTATCCTCTTTTCTTGGGGACCCACCTTATTAAAGTCGTTGCAGGGACCCTTTTTTGCTGCTGTGTGAGCAGGTCATATTTGAATGTTTGGTCCCTCAAAACAAATTTTACTGGTGAGCCCTAGGCACCCCAGTCCGACACTGTGTGAACAGGATTGTAACCGAAAAGTAATAGTTAACGGGAGAGAATTTTTCTTTAAGGCCTCTTTCACTTGTCCTTGATGACATCCGTGACAAGACTGGTTCATCCATGAAGATGTCTGTGAAGAATCCATGTTGTGTCTGTGGATTTCACAAACCCATAGACTATAATGTGCATTCTCGAAATAAGGCGTACTTCCATGGTGTCACCACTGATCGATGGTCTTTGTAAAACCAATGATGTGTGAAAACCCCTGGGATGTCCCTCACACACAATGTACTTACCTTGCTCCCTGGTACCCACGTCACTTCTGAAGCCCACACAGCCACCGCTGCATCTCCCCGTCGCTAATAGCAGGCCGCAACGGGAACGAGCCTCCTTAGCGTCACCCGAGATGCTAGGGAGGCTTGTCCCCGTCACTGCCTGATAGTGGCTGCCCCCCCCCCCCTCCCAGACGCCAGATGTTTTCATCCGTGCGACGGGTAGATGCAGCGGCGGCTGTGTGGGCTTCGGAAGAGACACATGTGCCAGGGAGCGAGGTAAGTACATTGTGTGTGAGGGGCCCGGGCATATGGGGGGGAGGCATTTCAGGTATTGGATAACTCCTTTAAAGTCAATGGGTATGTATGCTGTCTGTGGAGACCATGGATGTGTGTAAGAGGCCTAAGTGTAAACGTGGAGGTTGCGGTGACAACTACAATGCTATAAATCATCATATAGAACTGTTAGACACATCACAATGCCTATGGTCAATCTGCTAGCCACTACAGCATGTCTATATGGGTTTACACCTCTCAAGGCCCTGGCTGATCTACTGGGATGCCATGTACTGTTTCCTAGACAGTTTTAAATTTCGCCAGGAAACTGAAGCGCATAATGGGGGTGGGGGCAGGGCAGATCAGCATGACAATAGCAGCATCTTCTTCCCAGGGCCTCTCAGGTTTCACTCATTGACCATCATGCCAGGCTTACCTTATGGCCTCTGTAGAAGGCGATCTCCTCTACATTGGCTATAATCCTGGAGTGCACATAGCGCAGGTAACCCTTCCTGTGGGCCTCTTCTGCCACCAGTTTGCCAAATTTGGGGGAGCATGCTTTGAGCACTTTGGCAGTGGCATACACCACCAGGCCGGCCAGCAGTGTAGGCCCCAGGGGATCGGCTCCTCTGGACCTGGCAGTCTGGATGAGGGTGTAGGAGGTCAGCACCACGTCCAGGATGGGTTTGGTCAGGTTGGAATACAGGTGTGCAATAGACTGGGAGAACATCATGATGTCCTCAGTGAGGGACTGGTCGGGGTTGGCCAGCCTGCTGTCCATGTTGATGATCTTGTAGTAGGTCTGATCGGTGAAGTAGGTCTGGTAGGCATGGTCCACCAGCCGGGTGCGCAGTGCCAGCGCCAGCTTACACTCCAGGTAGCGGATCGCACTGTTGACGAAGGTGGCTGGGATGGCGATCAGGAGCCATTTCATCAGCTGCAGCAGGAAGCTCCTGGGCTTCTTCTCCACGATGCTCTTCACTATCTTCCCGTCCAGCCCGGCCACATAGACGGACAGGAAGGTCCTGGAGATCAGAGCCAGCGAGTGCACGGACAGCAGCCCCAGCTCCTTGCTCAGCAGCCTGGGGAACAGCACCTTCCTGAGCTCCAGCAGCTGCCGGTAGAACTCCGCATTTACCCCCGGGGAGGGGAGGGGGCCGTCCTGGCTGCCGTGCTTGCAGGGGCTGCGCTCTTTCCGCCGGAGCTGCCTGCTGATGATGGGGCACAGGGTCTTCAGTCCGTAGGCAGCAGCCAGCAGGAAGGCGGCCCTCTTAAAGGCGATCTCCTTGCTCCCCCATTTCATCCGCTCCGTGGCTTGCAGCATATGTGACATGTCTTCCCTGCACTGGGATAACACGATGGTTTCCAGCAATTGTCCCTATGCCTCCGGTCTACACGGCAGCCGCATCATGTGGGCAGATGCAGAATAATGACAGCTCCAGCACCCGTCCACATACCTCCGGCGCTAATCAGCTGGCTGGCCCCGCCCCCGCCGGAGCCTGATTGGCTGCGGAGGGATAAAGCCTCGTCCAGAAGGCGATCCGCTCTGGCTGAAGGCAGATGCTGCAGTGTGGGGAGCCTGACGGTGCAGCCTGCTGGTGAGACACCAGCTTAGTGCCTCCCCCTCCCCACCGCAGATCCATAGCTCAGCCGTGTTATGTACAGGAATGTGCACACAGGCACTTAGTACCACCAGCGGCCCAGGCCCTGATACCACCCCAAAGGTCCAGGAGCCAAACTCTTGCTTTCTTTAAATCAAACCCTATAAGACATTGTATAATTGGATAATAATTTCCTCTGGCGGGCCCAAAGAACCCTAGTCTGACACTGCCCTCAATAAATTCACCCAAAAAAGATCCAGATACAGTGCTCCATATCAATAAACATGGCCCCATAATAGTCTGAGCCACATACTTTACCGGTAGTACCAGCCAGATGCCCCTTAAAACTGCCAGCCACAGACCACCTGTTAAAGGGATTGTTCTACAAAAAATATTCAACATTTTTCAAACCAGCACCAGGTTCTGTAATACTTTTGTTTTTACATGTAATTAAAAATGTGGTCTAGGCACTGAGTTATTAACTAAAATGAAGAGCGCCACCTGCTGTGTGTTCTATACCTTATTTCTCTGTCCATCTTGGTCACACATGCTCAGTTCCATCCTTCAACTGCCACCATCTGTATCAATTAAAACACAAGCCCCTATTTTAAAGGGAGTCTGTCACCACATTTTAGCATGTTAGACCGTTAAAATAGGGTTATGTGATCCAGCCAGAACATAAAAACGGTACCTTTGTGGTAGAAAACGGACTTTTCTTTTTGCCGAAAATGAAGTTATAAGATTATGTTCTGAGCCCTCTCAAGTGCCCAGGGCGGTCTCTCAATCCTCGGAGCCCCAGGCAGGCACCTCCTAAACGGCTGATAACTCCGCCCTCCGTGCGCCTCTGCCCGCCCGTTTACTCCCCTCCCCTGTCCCTTTCCACTGCGGCTGTGCGGTCCAAATCGTAGCGGGCGCATGCGCAATGCGATGCCCGCTCCTGGCAGGGCATCGCAATACCTACTGCGCATGCGCCCGCTACGATTTGGACCGCACAGCCGCAGTGGAAAAGAACAGGGGAGGGGAGTAAACGGGCCGGCAGAGGCGCACGGAGGGCGGAGTTATCAGCCGTTTAGGAGGTGCGAGGACATCCCGAAGCAGGACAAGCAAATGCACAATGTGGTGAAATCCAGTACTGAGGCGTCTCGATAAAATCAAATCACTGTATAAAATACACCCTGTAGCAAAATACTTCATATCTTGCCTACGCTTTTTTAACACAGTGGTTACTGTAATTTGTAAATTTTTCAGTTGGCCAAATAAATGTGTCATATTACAACAAAGATTTCATCTCAAAGACTCAACGTGTTCCATATGACTCAAAATGGTGAATTCGTTGACATGAGGACAAACCTTACATTTCCGGTGACCACATCTATAGGAGTCTACTGTTCTCAGCCAAGATCTCGATATAGCTGTCTTTTCTACTAACTGTTTTGGAAAATCACATCATCTGGATGGTTCCAATGGATTCTAATCAATTCTGCATATGGAACAACATGTCTGGGATGGCAGGAGGACACATGTAAAATAGAATAAGCTGCCACAACTTTTCTGAGGGCTGCTTTTTCTTCTATTACCACTTGTGAAAATTAAACATTTGAGGCTAACATTACATTTAATTAAAATACAATATCATTTTTTATTTCATGTCCCAAATTAAAAAATTCCATGAAACGTCTTTGAGATCAAGCCTTGAAGGGTTTTGTTTCCAAAATTGGGTAACCTGTTGAGATTTTACACTGTACTGGTACCTCAGGGGCTATGCAAATTTGACGTGGCATCCAAAAAGCATTCCAGAAAAATCTGCCTTCCAAATGCCAAATGGCACTCCTTCGCCCTCTAAGCTCTATGGTGTAACCATACAGCAGTTTGACAACATATTGGGTGTTGTATTCAGGAGTAAATGGGTATCCAATTTTGGAGTGCTTTTTTCTCTTGTTATACTTTGCGAAAATATAAGTTGTGGGTCTAAGGCTACTTTCACACTCGCGGCAGGACGGATCCGACATGCTGTTCACCATGTTGGATCCGTCCGGCGGCTATTTCGCCGTGCCGCTGGACCGCCGCTCTGTTAAATTTTATTGGGAAAAAAATACATTTTCATTTTCACAGCCAAGTGTCTCTGAGGATTAACACATATATCTAAAATTATGTGGAAGTAAAGGGATGGCACTCAAAACATAGGTGATGTATGGAGAATAGGTAGATACAAAGATTGTTTATTAAATAATGGCTGGATGTGCCTAAAAAACAATGGCTGGGTATGCCTGAATGAAAATGGTATCATAAAATGTGTCGTCAAATAGATGTAGACAATTTCATAAGGCAGATCGCTAGTAAATACATATACATATATATATATCTGTAGGTATCAGCACTTGTATACAGGTCCTTCTCAAAAAATTAGCATATTGTGATAAATTTCATTATTTTCTGTAATGTACTGATAAACATTAGACTTTCATATATTTTAGATTCATTACACACCAACTGAAGTAGTTCAAGCCTTTTATTGTTTTAATATTGATGATTTTGGCATACAGCTCATGAAAACCCAAAATTCCTATGTCAAAAAATTAGCATATCATGAAAAGGTTCTCTAAACGAGCTATTAACCTAATCATCTGAATCAACTAATTAACTCTAAACACCTGCAAAAGATTCCTGAGGCTTTTAAAAACTCCCAGCCTGGTTCATTACTCAAAACCGCAATCATGGGTAAGACTGCCGACCTGACTGCTGTCCAGAAGGCCATCATTGACACCCTCAAGCAAGAGGGTAAGACTCAGAAAGAAATTTCTGAACGAATAGGCTGTTCCCAGAGTGCTGCATCAAGGCACCTCAGTGGGAAGTCTGTGGGAAGGAAAAAGTGTGGCAGAAAACGCTGCACAACGAGAAGAGGTGACCGGACCCTGAGGAAGATTGTGGAGAAGGACCGATTCCAGACCTTGGGGGACCTGCGGAAGCAGTGGACTGAGTCTGGAGTAGAAACATCCAGAGCCACCGTGTACAGGCGTGTGCAGGAAATGGGCTACAGGTGCCGCATTCCCCAGGTCAAGCCACTTTTGAACCAGAAACAGCGGCAGAAGCGCCTGACCTGGGCTACAGAGAAGCAGCACTGGACTGTTGCATGTCATTCGGAAATCAAGGTGCCAGAGTCTGGAGGAAGACTGGGGAGAGGGAAATGCCAAAATACCTGAAGTCCAGTGTCAAGTACCCACAGTCAGTGATGGTCTGGGGTGCCATGTCAGCTGCTGGTGTTGGTCCACTGTGTTTTATCAAGGGCAGGGTCAATGCAGCTAGCTATCAGGAGATTTTGGAGCACTTCATGCTTCCATCTGCTGAAAAGCTTTATGGAGATGAAGATTTCATTTTTCAGCACGACCTGGCACCTGCTCACAGTGCCAAAACCACTGGTAAATGGTTTACTGACCATGGTATTACTGTGCTCAATTGGCCTGCCAACTCTCCTGACCTGAACCCCATAGAGAATCTGTGGGATATTGGGAAGAGAAAGTTGAGAGACGCAAGACCCAACACTCTGGATGAGCTTAAGGCCGCTATCGAAGCATCCTGGGCCTCCATAACACCTCAGCAGTGCCACAGGCTGATTGCCTCCATGCCACGCCACATTGAAGCAGTCATTTCTGCAAAAGGATTCCCGACCAAGTATTGAGTGCATAACTGAACATAATTATTTGAAGGTTGACTTTTTTTGTATTTAAAACACTTTTCTTTTATTGGTCGGATGAAATATGCTAATTTTTTTAGATAGGAAATTTGGGTTTTCATGAGCTGTATGCCAAAATCATCAATATTAAAACAATAAAAGGCTTGAACTACTTCAGTTGGTGTGTAATGAATCTAAAATATATGAAAGTCCAATGTTTATCAGTATATTACAGAAAATAATAAACTTTATCACAATATGCTAATTTTTGGAGAAGGACCTGTACAGTATAAAATAAAAAATAGAAAATTTAAGAGTAACCAACTGGTAAAAATGGTAATTTGATTGTCAGTTCATATAAAAACCTGTTGAAGAAAAAATCTATGGGAATTGAATCCCAATGTTCAAGGAGAGGTATTTGACACCTGTTGAAGAAAAGCCTGTGGGGGAAAGTTCAATCCTATGATGCAATACCCATTAGAGGGGATGAATGTATAAATCCTGTAGATACTGGACAATGTCCTGAAATGTCAATTGCATTCAAATCCTGTTGGAGGAAAAAGACATCTGGTGGACTAATAAGGTAAGTGTCTCCTTGTAAGCAGAGTTTCTTTACAGGTCCGATGTCATGAGCTGTATATGAAAAAAACTACTGCTGTGTAAGCAGGTACATTACCCTCCTGTTGGTCGCTGATGCGATAGTAAGCGGCTCCTTCCTGCAGAGCGGCGGGCACGTGTCAGTTACCCGCTCGCTGAGTGTTCCGGCCGTGCGGTCTTCACTTCCGGTGACGTCACATGCGTTTGAAGTGGAGTTTCCCGCTCAAGTTGGTGTCGGCTTGCCACGTGGGAGTGGGTGGCGGGAAAATGCTGCAGTTTGAACAGGAGGGGAAGAAAAATAGCTCCGGAGCTTTTGTTAGGTTATAGGATCCTTTTTCTTGGTGCTAGCTAGTCTGAATAGGCTGACTCAATATCCCATACGCGTTTCGGAGCGTGCTGCTCCTTCTTCAGAAGAAGGAGCAGCACGCTCCGAAACGCGTATGGGATATTGAGTCAGCCTATTCAGACTAGCTAGCACCAAGAAAAAGGATCCTATAACCTAACAAAAGCTCCGGAGCTATTTTTCTTCCCCTCCTGTTCAAACTGCAGCATTTTCCCGCCACCCACTCCCACGTGGCAAGCCGACACCAACTTGAGCGGGAAACTCCACTTCAAACGCATGTGACGTCACCGGAAGTGAAGACCGCACGGCCGGAACACTCAGCGAGCGGGTAACTGACACGTGCCCGCCGCTCTGCAGGAAGGAGCCGCTTACTATCGCATCAGCGACCAACAGGAGGGTAATGTACCTGCTTACACAGCAGTAGTTTTTTTCATATACAGCTCATGACATCGGACCTGTAAAGAAACTCTGCTTACAAGGAGACACTTACCTTATTAGTCCACCAGATGTCTTTTTCCTCCAACAGGATTTGAATGCAATTGACATTTCAGGACATTGTCCAGTATCTACAGGATTTATACATTCATCCCCTCTAATGGGTATTGCATCATAGGATTGAACTTTCCCCCACAGGCTTTTCTTCAACAGGTGTCAAATACCTCTCCTTGAACATTGGGATTCAATTCCCATAGATTTTTTCTTCAACAGGTTTTTATATGAACTGACAATCAAATTACCATTTTTACCAGTTGGTTACTCTTAAATTTTCTATTTTTTATTTTATACTGTATACAAGTGCTGATACCTACAGATATATATATGTATATGTATTTACTAGCGATCTGCCTTATGAAATTGTCTACATCTATTTGACGACACATTTTATGATACCATTTTCATTCAGGCATACCCAGCCATTGTTTTTTAGGCACATCCAGCCATTATTTAATAAACAATCTTTGTATCTACCTATTCTCCATACATCACCTATGTTTTGAGTGCCATCCCTTTACTTCCACATACTCCTTCTCCATTACAAGCGTTGGGTACGCTTTGTTTGGATTGAGCACCATATTCCACCCCTTGGAGTTATAGTGAGCCGCCTCTTACCTATATTTTATATATCTAAAATTAGTTTGGAATAATTTGAAGGGTGTAGTTTCTAAAATGGTATCATTCATGTATGGGTGGTTTTTTATTACCGTATTTTTCGCCATATAAGACGCCAAAAGTGGGGGGGAAATAGCAGTGCGTCTTATACGGCGAATGTGGCTGATTTTGCCTTGTTTTCAATGATACACCCGCCGCGATGCCGTGCGGCGGGTGTATTAGCTGTGAGGGAGGAGGGGCTGGGGGCGGCATCTGCATTTATAATGACAGCGGGGCAGTGACTATTCTACTACACGGGCCCCGCTTACTGTATAATCATATCCCTAATAGTTAATTGTTGTATGCATGTAAAAGCATAATGAGAGTTAATGAGCGCTGTGTATTACTTACAATTAGAAGCGCTCGCCGTTCAGAGCAGAGAGGAGGGAGGAGGCAGGCCGGGAGGACGGGCGCTGGCAACGTGAGTCATACGTCATGCGCCCACGCCGCCTGCTTCACTTTATGAATGAAGCAGGCGGCGTGGGCGCATGACGTATGACTCACACTGCCAGCGCCCGTCCTCCCGGCCTGCCTCCTCCCTCCTCTCTGCTCCGAACGGCGAGCGCTTCTAATTGTAAGTAATACACAGCGCTCATTAACGCTCATTATGCTTTTACATGCATACAACAATTAACTATTAGGGATATGATTATACAGTAAACGGGGCCCGTGTAGTAGAATACAGTCACTGCACGGGCCCTGCTGTCATTATTAAAGCAGATGCGACCCCCACCCCCATTATAAAAGCAGATGCGACCCCCACACTTATGGAGGGGATCTGTGGATGACACATAGCATAAGATGCTATATATGTGTCATCCACAGATCCCCCCCATAACTGTCATACACAGATCCCCATAACAGTGCCATCCAGAGACCTCAATAAGAGCCACCCACAGATCCCCCATAAGTGTCACCCACAGATCCCCCATAACAGTGTCACCCACAGATCCCCCATAACAGTGCGTCACCCACAGATCCCCCATAACAGTGCCATCCACAGATCCCCCATAACAGTGTCACCCACAGATCCCCCATAACAGTGCGTCACTCACAGATCCCCCATAACAGTGCGTCACCCACAGATCCCCCATAACAGTGCGTCACTCACAGATCCCCCATAACAGTGTGTCATCCACAGATCCTCCATAACAGTGCGTCACCCACAGACCACAATTAGTTCAAAAACCACCAAAAGCACACCTTTTGGTTCAAAATATTTTTTTTCTTATTTTCCTCCTCAAAAACCTAGGTGCGTCTTATGGGCCGGTGCGTCTTATAGGGCGAAAAATACGGTAGGTAAGGCCTTCAAAGTCACTTCAGAACTGATTTGTTTGTTTTTTTAAGTTGGTTTTGGAAATTGAAAATTAAAAATATTGATTTGAAAATTCTAAGCTTTCTAACGTCCTAAAAAAAAAAAAATTACATATATAAAATGATGTCAACATAAAGTAGACATATGGGGAATGTAAATATCTATTTCGTGAGATATCAATATCTGTCTTAAAAGTAGAGAAAGTCAAATTTAGAAAACTGTTAATTTTCCAAATTTTCTCAAATAACCATGTTTTGGTATGCTAAATTTCATTGAATAGACACACTCATCACATGAATTTAAAAACATTTATACTGGGGCTACAGGGCAATCTTGGCTGTAGACCGCTCGCATGACTCGGAAGTTGAGCATGAATGAAGAGCCACTCTGTATCAGCAGCTCATGTTCTGGCGGACTCAAGCCTTCCTTGTATCACATGGACAGTCATTCATCAATAAGGGTGGTTAGCTATGTTAAGAAGCTTTACTCCAGATTTATTTAAAGTCACAAACAAACCCCACTCCAGTAAGGGGGTGCTGTAAAGAACTGAAGTAGCCAAACGTTTTTAAACTACTTTCACACTAGCGTTCGGGGCTCCGCTTGTGAGTTCCGTTTTAAGGCTATGCCAGGATTAGCTGAGCGGAGCGGACTCCTGCTTCTGCCTGCTTCACTAAGCTAAGAGAACTGCATGTCATCTCTTAGCTTAGCGAAGCAGGCAGAAAAAGAAGCCCGCTCCGCTCAGCTAATCCTGGCATAGTACATGGGTACAGGGTACCCATGTACTATGCCAAGTGTTAGTAATCCTCCGGAGGACATGGGCAGGAGCAGCAGTATGCACTCCTGCCCGTACTCCCACTCCAGTTGGATAGGAACACTCTGAATTGCTATATATCGTTTCATGCCATTTTATGCATTTCCTTTGTCACAGCTGATAAATTCTTATTTAATGCTTGTAAATGCATTACATACTTACAACACTAGAGGTCTCTGTATATAGGTCAGCCACAGGAAGTTAGTGAGAAATTAGGAGAGGAGCCAGACTTGGCTCTGTTCTCCTGGGCCTACCCAGGGGACCATACTACTGCAACTTTTGTAGTCCAAGATTAGGACTTATTGATCCTTTACTGTAATACCCCTTCCAGGGACCCTTCCGGGGATTAAGAGAATAATTGCTGTATCTTGTGCAACCTTTTCAAAGAATGGAGCAGAGAGTTTGCCTGCCATGAGGGAGACCGGCCTTGGGTTGCTGAATTACTGAATCACTGAATATTGCTGAATTGCAGAATAGAACTTACAGAGGATCCAAACAGGGGCCCAGCCACCAAAGCACCCTAAGCATACCCACTACCATCAAGGGCACCTCGACTTCTATCTGGCTAGTGTTCCCTGCAACAGAGAGTGCCCCAGAGGATTTAGTGCCGTCTTCCCCTCCACTGCAGGCCAGCCCAGGGAGCTACGGCAAAAGTGAGCATAACTATTACACCCATTCGGCACATCGTTACACTCACATATCGCCCCTGCGGTCCGGCACGTTGCATTCTTACAGAAGTTTAACCCTTTCCCCTTGTAGTGGGCCTTAATAACCAAGCATATATATATATTTTTTTTTTTTGTGTCATCTTCTCTTACAAGAGCTATAACTTTTTAATCTTTCCGTCTAGCTGTGTAGGGGCTTTTATTTAAGGGACAATTTACAGTTTTTAATGGCACCATTTTGGGGTACACATAACTTACTGATTAATCTTTATTAACTCTTTCTGAAAACAGCAATACTGCCACTCAGTTTTTACATTATCAATTTTGTGAGGCTCATTTTTCGGCATAAATAAAATCATAACTAGATTACAGCAATAACAAATACATATTTTTTAATGTTTTACTACTTTTGCACAAATAAAACCCTTGTTTTAAAAAAAAATAAAAATTAAGTTTTTACATTGCCTTATCCCAAAACCCATAACTTTTTTTATTTTGTTTCTACAGAGCTATGTGAGGGCTTGATTTTATGAGTGACAACTTGCACTTTTCATTGGTATGATTCTAGGGTACATAGCACTTTTTGATAGCTTTCTATTTTGTACGGGTTAAATTACATAATAATTATGTAGTGCAGGACATTATGGACACTGCGATACCAAGTATGTGGAAAGGAGTTTATATTTAGCAATTGTTGAAATTGAAAAACTTTTTTCAATGGAAAAAAGATGTGGTTTTTTTTTACTTGGAATTTTTTTTTTTTTATAAAACTTTACGGAGACAGATCTCCATACAGCGTTAAAACTAATTTTGGGTAGAAGCGACTTTGGATCTTGCATCTGAAGCTCGCTTTCCTCATCTCAAATCATCAGTTTAAAAATCTCAGAAAACCCCTTTAAGAATTGTGTACATTGGCTGCTATGGGCCAGTTTTTCTGTTACACTGTTTTGATAAATGACATGAATTAGTGTTGTTGTTTTATGTTCGGCATATATTAAAGGGAACCTGTCACCTGAAAAACGCCTCCCAAACTGCCAGCATTACCTTAAAGCAGCCTGCAGTATGTTCCTAAAGATCCTTTTCTTTCTCCGGCCAGATGCGCCAAAATCTTGAAAAACTAACTTTAATCCCCTGCACGTGCTATGTAACAGCAGAGTTTGAAGTCAAGGGGGCAGCGGCTCACGCACTTAGCCGGCCACTTTTCTCGCTCTGCGCATGCGCACGATGGAAAAGCCTGGCGCCGGAGACTATCCCAGCCTCACAGCAGGATGTCAATCACAGTGAAGGGAGGACGGGTACGGGGCAGGCTTAGCTTGACTTGACTTGAAGCGAGGAGGCCGCTGCTCCCTTGACTTCAAACTCTGCTGTTACATAGCGCGTGCAGGGGATTAAAGTTAGTTTTTCAAGATTTTGGTGCATCTGGCCGGAGGAAGAAAAGGATCTTTAGGAACATACTGCAGGCTGCTTTAAGGTAATGCTGGCGGTTTGGGAGGCATTTTTTTAGGTGACAGGTTTCCTTTAATGCTCCTGTGCATCGGCAGTCTGTTTATAGGGTCCCATCAATCCGATGTATGCTAACTTTCAGGGGTATGTGTTGGCATAGTAATGAAAAGCATAGTCTTTGAGGGTCACTTACAAGCAGATATACGCCACTTTTTGGGTTATTTGTGCTGCAATCTGCGACTTTTCCCATCTCACGCCGGTCTAAAAAAGTGTGTGTGGCGTTGGCAGGAAAGGGGCGGGCCGCAGGCCATCTCATTCATCATTTTCTATGCCCGTTTTAGGCATAGAAAATGGTCTAAATCTATGTCGGCAAGGAAGCTGTCATAGATTTAGACAGGCGGTGGATACACTGAAGTTATGTAGAGGCCGTCACCTCTACATAAATTTGATGCATCCACCTCCAGCTAAAGGGGCATTCAAAACAGTGTCTAAAACGCTGTTCTTAATTTTTATTAGTCTTTATTTCATAGTAAAGTAGAACAGAGGGACATTTTATATTTTATTTTTATTTTTTTTATATTTTTTTATATGGAAGCCTACGGGTGATGGCTCGTGTGTGATGTACTATTGTACAAGCTTACATTCAGTGCACATTTTGAAACGCTATGCGAATGTAGTAGAGTGCAGCCTTGTGACTGACCCTCACAATCATGGATTCGGTCTTTAATATATTATTTAGACTACATTCACACGATGTAGTGTTTTGTGGTCCGCAAATTGGGGATCCGGAAAACATGGATACCGGCTCATGTGCGTTCTGCAAGTTGCGTGCCACACACGACCACCACTAATATAAAAAATGCCTATTCTTGTCCACAACTGCTGATAATAGGACATGCTCTATCTTTTATAGGATGGGGACAGTACACGGTATGCTGTCCGCATCTTTTGAGGCCCCATTGAAATGAATGGGTCCGCACCCGTTCTGCAAAATTGCGTGACAGATGTGGACATCTTATTTATGCTTCATTGTCATCAGAGGTGGAAGGGTCAAGCACAAGCTTTATACTTTGCTCATGTATACATATGTTAAAGGCAGAGTTCCCCTTTTAAACTGCGGATTACAAGAGGACAAGAGGCAGCTTGTCAGGAGATTGCTATATCTTTGGCTGGGGAGCCGCATGTTCGGGTCACAAGACGTGAAGAGCTGTCCTCACTCAGCAGAGGCGCCATTTCTGTAGTCTTCACTTGTGCCCACCAGCAAACCTCTCATTAGTGATGGGTCGTCCGCGACTGATTCCGCACAAAGAGCTGGCTTTTTTACCTGAATGATGGGAGCTGGCTCCCAAGTGAGACTGAGCTGAAAACACAGACAGGGCAGAGGGGTGGCACAGTCTCAGTCTGCAGAGAACAAATGAGAAGGAAAAGTGCGGTTTTGGGGAAGGCATCTGTGGTCCAGCCCTACTAGTCTCATGATTAAAGGGATTGTATCACTCCCACTGATAGGCGCATGTCTTACCTCTGGGATCCGCAGTTATCCTAAGAGCGGAGCGCTGGCTCAGTGATTTCCGTCAGCCCCATAGAAGTGAATGGAGCAATGGCTGTGCTTGCACGATGCGCTTCCCATTCATTTCAATGGGAGTGCCAAAAATAGCCGAGTGGACTCAGGGACTTTGCAGCCTCCGTTCAAAGGATAGTTGTGGGACCCAGAGGGGGATCCCAAAACTATCAGACTTTAGGGGCATAGCCTAGAGATGCGCCCCCAATGTCTGAGATGGGAATATCCCTTTACTGCTTCTCTTTTCACATTGTTATTTCTTTTGTATTGGTTACATGGCACAATATACAGTATGCCAATAAAAAAATACTGCTAAATTTCTCAGAATAATAAAAGTGATCAGTGTCACTAAATCAAAAATGCCCATCACTACCACTCATAAGCCGAGAAACGACTGTGTCTCTGGCAGTCTCCAGATGGCCCCGCCCACACAGGAGCCGTGTCACATGACCATGACATCATCAGAGGTCCTTTAGCTGGCTAGGAAATAGCTTCTACCCTTCTCAATTCGAGGGAATTCCTCTGACACAATGAACTGGGTGGGCGGCTCACGGTAGGTACTTACAGCGTAAAAGGTTGGTGTTAATGTCACGCGTTTTACTGCCAGAGTAACACACAGCCGTTTATGGGAGTTTTCAGTGTAATACATGGCGACTCTGAAGTAAACTGAATGTAAGGGCCCACCAGAGTGTTTAGCTTGGGGGACACATGGGGGCAATGACCCCATATTTTATGGCAAGTTTATTAGGCAGTTTGTGTTCTCTACCCCCCCTCTCCCCCTTTTTCTTTCCCTTCCCGCCTTATTTTTCAGGTGAATTTACCTCAAGATGCTGAATCCAGTTGGAGCTGGTTCTGTTTCAGTTTGAGATTCTGGATGGCAACTGGAGCGGAGCTGATGATTGGTTGCTGCCCTGTTGCTGGGGGAGATTTCCAGCTATTTGATTTGTTCCTGGCCGCAAGGCGGGAAACTTGTCCCCTTTATATTTTCAGGTTCGCCGCTACCTCAGGGCAGTCGTCGCGGATCTGGACAGCGCCCGCCCTCCCCCCCCTTACTTTAATCTTGTGCTATCTGTCGCTGTGCTTTATTAGAGGGGCTGTATCGCTCAGCTGATGCTGAGTGGATCTTGGTCTATATGGATGGTTTGAAATTGGTATTTATTGTTATGGTTTTAATTATTAATTAATTTATGAAATTATTTATTGGTTTTAATTTTGATTACCCTTAATAAAGCACTTCGGCCATTTCTATTCCATTAAGAAAATGTTGTCATTGTTTTTATTTATCTAATCAAATATGGTTGAGGGGGAGTTGTGTCATTTGCTTCCATGCCGGTGGACATTTTGTGGGGAGCGGAGCCCACACCTCAGCCACTAGTCATTAAGTCATATAGAATTCCCACAGATTAATTTCATGTTAATCTGTATATATATGAAGAAGGACGTATATATATGTGTGTGTGTATGTATATATCTATGTATGTTCCGCGATCACTCAAAAACGCAACCATCGATTTCAGCAAAACTTGGTATACACAACCCTTGCTACCTGGAAATAAATCTTTCTCAGCTCTTTAGGATGTACCGTTCCTGGGATATTCCCCCAAAATGACCTGCCTTAGCTAATACAAGTCTGCAAGTCTTTCTCTTCATATGCCAACTGCCATACACATGGTCACATGTCCCTTATCAGCCAATAGAAGCTCGCAGGCCCTTAGTCTCCACATACACATAGTTTGACTCCAGGTTTCTATAACAACCCAGCCATTTTTCTTCAATGGTGTAGGTTAGCTTTAGGCTAGGGCTACCCGACGACATGTGTCGCACCAATGTCACGCGACAATTTTTATAATGATAGTCAGGCTACTTTCACATTAGCGTTCGGGTGTCCGCTTGTGAGCTCCGTTTGAAGGGGCTCACAAGCGGACCCGAACGCATCCGTACTGCCCTAATGCATTCTGAGTGGATGCGGATCCGCTCAGAATGCATCAGTCTGGCAGCGTTCAGCCTCCGCTCCGCAGGCGGACACCTGAATGCTGCTTGCAGCGTTCGGGTGTCCGCCTGGCCGTGCGGAGGCGTGCGGATCCGTCCAGACTTACAATGTAAGTCAATGGGGACAGATCCGTTTGAAGATGACACACTATGGCTCAATCTTCAAACGGATCTGTCCCCCATTGACTTTACATTGAAAGTCTGGACGGATCCGTCTGAGGCTACTTTCACACTTAGACATTTTTTAACATTATAATGCAGACGGATCCGTACTGAACGGAGCCACCGTCTGCATTATATGAGCGGATCCGTCTCAGACGGATCCGCTCTGAACGCAAGTGTGAAAGTAGCCTCAATGGTGTTGCACTGCGACAGTCGCAGAAAAATCCATCTTGGATGGATATTTTGCAACTGTCATGTCACAGCATGTCACATGTCACAGTGCAACACCATAGCCTATCATTATTAAAATTGTTGAGACACATGTCGTCATGTGACCCTAGCATTAAAGGGGCAGGGCGGTGTGGAAGTCACTGTTAACCACCTCCGGACCGCCTAACGCACATGTGCGTTCCGGAGGTGGCAGGCTGGCGCACAGTCACGCATATATGCGTCATCTCGCGAGACGCGAGATTTCCTGTGAACGCGCGCACACAGGCGCGCGCGCTCACAGGAACGGAAGGTAAGCGAGTGGATCTCCAGCATGCCAGCGGCGATCGTTCGCTGGCAGGCTGGAGATCCGAATTTTTTAACCCCTAACAGGTATATTAGACGCTGTTTTCATAACAGCATCTAATATACCTCCTACCTGGTCCTCTGGTGGTCCCTTTTGTTAGGATCGACCACCAGAGGACTCAGGTAGGTCAGTACAGTCGCACCAAACACCACACTACACTACACTACACTACACCCCCCCCCCCGTCACTTATTAACCCCTTATAAACCCCTGATCACCCATGATCACCCCATATAAACTCCCTGATCACCCCCCTGTCATTGATCACCGCCCTGTCATTGATCACCCCCCTGTCAGGCTCCGTTCAGACGTTCGTATGATTTTTACGGATCCACGGATACATGGATCGGATCCGCAAAACGCATACGGACGTCTAAATGGAGCCTTACAGGGGGGTGATCAATGACCGGCGGGTGATCACCCATATACACTCCCTGATCACCCCCTGTCATTGATCACCCCCCTGTCATTGATCACCCCCCTGTAAGGCTCCATTCAGACGTCCGCATGATTTTTACGGATCCATGGATACATGGATCAGATCCGCAAAACACATGCGGACGTCTGAATGGAGCCTTACAGGGGGGTGATCACCCATATACACTCCCTGATCACCCCCTGTCATTGATCACCCCCCTGTAAGGCTCCATTCAGACGTCCGCATGTTTTTTGTGGATCCGATCCATGTATCCATGGATCCGTAAAAAAACATGCGGATGTCTGAATGGAGCCTTACAGGGGGGGTGATCAGTGACAGGGGGGTGATCACCCTGATCACCCTGATCACCCCCTGTCATTGATAACCCCCCTGTAAGGCTCCATTCAGACGTCCGCATGTGTTTTGCGGATCCGATCCATGGATCCGTAAAAATTATACGGACGTCTGAATGGAGCCTTACCAGGGGGGTGATCAATGACAGGGGGGTAATCCGGGAGTCTATATGGGTGATTACCCCCCTGTCATTGATCACCCCCCTGTCATTGATCACCCCCCCCCCCCCCCCCCCCTGTAAGGCTCCATTCAGACATTTTTTTTTTGGCACAAGTTAGCGGAAATTTTTTATTTTTTTTTGTTTTTTCTTACTAAGTCTCATATTCTACTAACTTGTGTCAAAAAATAAAATCTCCCATGAACTCACCATACCCCTCACGGAATCCAAATGCGTAAACATTTTTAGACATTTATATTCCAGACTTCTTCTCACGCTTTAGGGCCCCTAAAAAGCCAGGGCAGTATAAATACCCCACATGTGACCCCATTTCGGAAAGAAGACACCCCAAGGTATTCGCTGAGGGGCATATTGAGTCCATGAAAGATTGAAATTTTTGTCGTAAGTTAGCGGAAAGTGAGACTTTGTGAGAAAAAAAACCAAAAAAAATCAATTTCCGCTAACTTATGCAAAAAATAAAAAATTTCTAGGAACTCGCCAGGCCCCTCATTGAATACCTTGGGGTGTCTTCTTTCCAAAGTGGGGTCACATGTGGGGTATTTATACTGCCCTGGCTTTTTAGGGGCCCGAAAGTGTGAGAAGAAGTCTGGGATCCAAATGTCTAAAAATGCCCTCCTAAAAGGAATTTGGGCCCCTTTGCGCATCTAGGCTGCAAAAAAGTGTCACACATCTGGTATCGCCGTACTCAGGAGAAGTTGGGGAATGTGTTTTGGGGTGTCATTTTACATATACCCATGCTGGGTGAGAGAAATATCTTGGTCAAATGCCAACTTTGTATAAAAAAATAGGAAAAGTTGTCTTTTGCCAAGATATTTCTCTCACCCAGCATGGTTATATGTAAAATGGCACCCCAAAACACATTCCCCAACTTCTCCTGAGTACCGCGATACCAGATGTGTGACACTTTTTTGCAGCCAAGGTGGGCAAAGGGGCACACATTCCAAAGTGCACCTTTCGGATTTCACAGGCCATTTTTTACAGATTTTGATTGCAAGGTACTTCTTACACATTTGGGCCCCTAAATTGCCAGGGCAGTATAACTACGCCACAAGTGACCCCATTTTGGAAAGAAGACACCCCAAGGTATTCCGTGAGGGGCATGGCGAGTTCCTAGAATTTTTTATTTTTTGTCACAAGTTAGCGGAAAATGATGATTTTTCTTTTTTTTTTCTTTTTTCCTTACAAAGTCTCATATTCCACTAACTTGCGACAAAAATAAATAAATTCTAGGAACTCGCCATGCCCCTCACAGAATACCTTGGGGTGTCTTCTTTCCAAAATGGGGTCACTTGTGGCGTAGTTATACTGCCCTGGCAATTTAGGGGCCCAAATGTGTGAGAAGAACTTTGCAATCAAAATGTGTAAAAAATGACCGGTGAAATCCGAAAGGTGCACTTTGGAATATGTGCCCCTTTGCCCACCTTGGCAGCAAAAAAGTGTCACACATCTGTTATCGCCGTACTCAGGAGAAGTTGGGGAATGTGTTTTGGGGTGTCATTTTACATATACCCATGCTGGGTGAGAAAAATATCTTGGTCAAATGCCAACTTTGTATAAAAAAATGGGAAAAGTTGTCTTTTGCCAAGATATTTCTCTCATCCAGCATGGGTATATGTAAAATGACACCCCAAAACACATTCCCCAACTTCTCCTGAGTACGGCGATACCAGATGTGTTACACTTTTTTGCTGCCAAGGTGGGCAAAGGGGCACATATTCCAAAGTGCACCTTTCAGATTTTGCAGGCCATTTTTTACAGATTTTGATTGCAAAGTTCTTCTCACACATTTGGGCCCCTAAATTGCCAGGGCAGTATAACTACGCCACAAGTGACCCCATTTTGGAAAGAAGACACCCCAAGGTATTCCGTGAGGGGCATGGCGAGTTCCTAGAATTTTTTATTTTTTGTCGTAAGTTAGTGGAATATGAGACTTTGTAAGGAAAAAAGAGAAAAAAAAAAAAATCATCATTTTCCGCTAACTTGTGACAAAAAATAAAAAATTCTAGGAACTCGCCATGCCCCTCACGGAATACCTTGGGGTGTCTTCTTTCCAAAATGGGGTCACTTGTGGCGTAGTTATACTGCCCTGGCAATTTAGGGGCCCAAATGTGTGAGAAGTACCTTGCAATCAAAATGTGTAAAAAATGGCCTGCAAAATCTGAAAGGTGCACTTTGGAATATGTGCCCCTTTGCCCACCTTGGCAGCAAAAAAGTGTGACACATCTGGTATCGCCGTACTCAGGAGAAGTTGGGGAATGTGTTTTGGGGTGTAATTTTACATATACCCATGCTGGATGAGAGAAATATCTTGGCAAAAGACAACTTTTCCCATTTTTTTATACAAAGTTGGCATTTGACCAAGATATTTTTCTCACCCAGCATGGGTATATGTAAAATGACACCCCAAAACACATTCCCCAACTTCTCCTGAGTACGGCGATACCAGATGTGTCACACTTTTTTGCAGCCAAGGTGGGCAAAGGGGCACATATTCCAAAGTGCACCTTTTGGATTTCACCGGTCATTTTTTACACATTTTGATTGCAAAGTTCTTCTCACACATTTGGGCCCCTAAATTGCCAGGGCAGTATAACTACGCCACAAGTGACCCCATTTTGGAAAGAAGACACCCCAAGGTATTCCGTGAGGGGCATGGCGAGTTCCTAGAATTTTTTATTTTTTGTCGCAAGTTAGTGGAATATGAGACTTTGTAAGAAAAAATAAAAATAAAATAAATCATCATCATTTTCCGCTAACTTGTGACAAAAAATAAAAAGTTCTATGAACTCACTATGCCTATCAGCGAATACCTTAGGGTGTCTACTTTCCGAAATGGGGTCATTTGTGGGGTGTTTGTACTGTTTGGGCATTGTAGAACCTCAGGAAACATGACAGGTGCTCAGAAAATCAGAGCTGTTTCAAAAAGCGGAAATTCACATTTTTGTACCATAGTTTGTAAACGCTATAACTTTTACCCAAACCATTTTTTTTTGCCCAATCATTATTTTTTTTATCAAAGACATGTAGAACAATAAATTTGGTGAAAAATTTATATATGGATGTCGTTTTTTTTGCAAAATTTTACAGCTGAAAGTGAAAAATGTCATTTTTTTGCAAAAAAATCGTTACATTTTGATTAATAACAAAAAAAGTAAAAATGTCAGCAGCAATAAAATACCACCAAATGAAAGCTCCATTAGTGAGAAGAAAAGGAGGTAAAATTAATTTGGGTGGTAAGTTGCATGACCGAGCGATAAACGGTGAAAGGAGTGTAGTGCCGAAGTGTAAAAAGTGCTCTGGTCATGAAGGGGGTTTCACCTAGCGGGGCTGAAGTGGTTAAAGGGGCGGACACTGTGGAGGTCACTGTTAGGGGGGGCAGGGGCCACTATTAAAGGGGCAACTGCAGTGGAGGTCACTGTTAAGGCAGCAGGGTACTGCAAGGTCACTGTTAAGGCAGCGGGGTACTGTGGAGGTCACTGTTAAGGGGGGGGGGGGGGGGCCCTGAGGAGGTCACTGTCGAGGGAGTGGGGTACTGTAAAACTCACTTTTAAAGGGGCGGGCTGGTGTGAAGGTCAAAGTTAAGGGGATGGGGTGCTGTGGAGATCCCATTTTAAAGTGGCGGGGCACTGTGGGGCGTCAGTGTTAAGGGGTGGGGGACTGTGGAGTTCACTGTTAAAGGGGCAGGGTGCGGTAGAGGTCACTGTTATTGGGGATATTGTAGATATCTTTTAATGACACACAACTGCTGATAATAGGACATGCTCTATCTTTTATGGGACGGGGACAGTACACGGTATGCTGTCCGCATCTTTTGGGGCCCCATTGAAATAAATGGGTCCGCACCCATTCTGCAAAATTGCGTAACAGATGTGGACATCTTATTTATGTTTCATTGTCATCAGAGGTGGAAGGGTCAAGCACAAGCTTTATACTTTGCTCATGTATACATATGTTAAAGCCAGAGTTCCCCTTAAGGACCCTGGGATTTTCCATTTTTGCGTTTTCGTATTTTTCCATTCACATAGCCTTAGGGCTTATTTTTTGCGGGACGAGCTGTACTTATTTTTAAGTCACCTTGGGTGACAATAACTGGCAATCATTCGATTGCCCGTAGTGTTCATTGATGGCTAAATAGCCATCATTGAAGACTTCATTTGCACTATATCAATACAAGGCTGCCACCTAGTGGCCTGTATTGATATATACATCTAATTGACTGCTTGAGGATTCGGTCAATTAGCACAAGGTAACAGGTTCCCCGATCTCAGCTGGGGAACGCTGTTACCGGACCGGAAGTGTGCGACTTCCGGTTCCGGTCTGCGCAGATGCCGTGGTCACATTTGACCATGGCATCTTAAGGTTAAGATGTATGCGATCAGCCTTATAGCTGATTGCATACATGTGCCGCGGATCTCTGCTATTTAAAATAGCAGAAACCCTGCGGATAAGGCGCCCACTGCATGTGCGAGCGGGCGCCATGTTTAGGGATCGAACCCATCTTGTACAGCTACGTCATGGGTCCTTAAAGGGTTAAATGAAATATACCTGTACGAAGCCGGGTCCTTCTGCCTTTTACAGTTTATAAAATAAAAATGTATGTGTACCACAGTAATTTCATAAATTATGAGGGAGATGCGCAAACCTACTTGTGAGGGTTTGTTACCTGTCAATAGAGTACTAAGTGGGGTTACATCATATTTTAGAAGTTCACTGTCACCTTACTGAACACAACAGGGTCCGTATTAGTTTCCCCCTTGTGCTGATCTAAGACTCGTCTAATTTAAGACGAGGGGCGCGCCAAATCATAAATTAGGTGCATCTATGGCAGGCCTTGTGTCCGGGGCTTGTGTGTTTTTTTTTGCTATCATTTAAGCTTGTTTCCAGGCTTATATGTTAGTAAATTCGCTGGGCCTAGAGTCCTGACACGCCCCTGTCATGCCCCCATCCCGCCCAACTGGCGAGAACAGCGTAAAATTGGCTGTGCAACCAAATATGATTGCAGGGCCGGTTAAAAAAGGGACTATTAACTATTTTTCAACTAAAATAGTCACAAGTCCCTTAGTAAATGTGTTTTTTCATGTGCTCCTTAGGCTGGCTGCACACAATAGCATGACAACTCATGCAGTCTGTAAGGCTGTGTTCACATCACATTTTTGCAATCAGTTTAACATAGACATTGAGAGAAAAAAACAAAAAAAAACACGTTTGTGTCCTTCAGGGTCCGATAAAAAAAAGTATACGTTAATGTATGTGTTTTTTTTGTTTACAATGGAACTCTATGGTAAACATCTGAGGCATCCGTTAACGTATATATGTTTTTTGTATGTGTTAAACAGATGGTAAAAACGTGATATGAGCCCACACTACCTCACCCAGTCCCTGTCCATATGCTTCCAGTAATGATGAGGGTCCTCATGGTAATGATGCCCCTTACTGCCCCCTCTTATTAAAGTCCCTGCTCAGACTTAGGGTACCCCTACACAGTAAAGAAGCTCTCTTAGTGCCATAGTGCCCCAAGTGAAGCCCCCCTAGTGACTTCACAGAACATGATGCTCCCTAAAGGTGCCCTCCGCAGAGTATGATGCCCCTTAAAGAGGTTGTATCATCTTAGACTTGACTTTCATGGCATATCACTAGGAAATGCCATCAGAGTCAAAAAGATGCAGGTCCCACCTCTATGACCTGCACCTATCTCTAGAACGGGCACCCGAAGGTGAGCGTTTTCCATTCATTTCTGTGAGAATACCAAAAATAGCTGAGCGAGTGCGCTCAGGTATTTTTGGAAGTTCTATAGATATGAATGGAGTGTACACTGCAGAAGAGCAGCCACTGTGCTCCATTTACTTTTATGAGACTGCGATAGTGATATGCCACCAATGTTTAAGATAAGACAACCCCTTTAAATGCTCTCATACAGTATGATGCACCCTTTAGTGTGCCTCCCAATACAGTAAGATGCTCCTATAGGCGCCACTCGCAGATATGATGCCCCTTAATGTTCCCATACATTATGGTACCCTCATAAGTTTAAATCTTTAAGTGTCACCAGCCATATCTTTTGTTAGAAGTTGTGGCAGTTACAGGGAAAGAGCTGCAGCACAATGACACACCCACTGAGAAAGTGCACGCCCCCTAAGCTGCCAGCTTGAAAAAAATCTAGCAGAACAGTTGGAGCAATAAATGTGGAGATCATGTGAGGTACAGGGCTAGTTCTAGCTTTATTAGAAAGGTATTGTCACGTACTATATGATTATCATGTTTTTATCAATCATGGCATAATCCCTTTAAACCTCTTTTACAACTATAAGTGACTGACAGCTACCTATGTATACACACTTACACAGATTTACAGGGACTTCTTTTAATCACCAATAAGATGGCCATCGTGGATAAATTATACTGAATAGTTTCCCACAACCCTCTATATCACTCAGCTCAGCTTCTCACTGCATTTTGTGGTGACAGGTTCTCTTTAAGCTGGTGTAGAGTACAACTGTCATTCACAACAGTTTCTAGCGTAATTGATAGTATACCTTTCGGAACATGGAATGCCATGTGCCCCTGCTAAGCCATGCCCACTTTTCTTGACACTTTTGAAACACTGTGGGAGAAATGAAAACTCAAATTATGACACAAATTTGGAGGGCCCCATAATTTGCAACTTTCACCCTATAATGCCTCATGCACACGACCGTTACGTTTTTTTGCGGTCCGCAAATTGCGGATCCGCAAAACATGGAAGCTGCCCGTGTGCCTTCCACAATTTGCAGAACGGAACAGGCGGCCCATTGTAGAAATGCCTACTCTTGTCCACAAAAAGCACAAGAATAGGACAAGTTATATTTATTTTGCGGGGCTACGGAAGTGAAGTGAATTGGTCCGCACTCAAGCCGCAAAAACTGCGGCTCGGATGCGGACCAGAACAACGGTTGTGTGCATGAGGCCTAAGATACACTTTTGTCCCCCAAAAGTGGGGGGAAAATGTAACTGCGTCTTATGAGGCGAATACAAATAATTGCTTATATTATGGAGGCCCTCATTAGTACAGGAGGACAGCTCGCTGTGCTGTGACTGCGCAGTGTGAGGACATTGGCGCTCTGTGACCTCACGCTGTGCGGCATCGGGTCACAACAGGAAGAGCATTAGATGTTAGGGGCAGCGTCGGCGTCCAGGGCAGGAACGGTAAGTTGGTTTATTTTTTTTTATCTGATCTGAAGGTCTGATTGGGTGTCTTATTAACATTAAGGCCCCTTTCACACGGGCGAGATTTCTGCACGGGTGCAATGCGTGAGGTGAACGCATTGGACCCGCACTGAATCCGGACCCATTCATTTCTATGGGGCTGTGCACATGAGCGGTGATTTTCACGCATCACTTGTGCGTTGCGTGAAAATCGCAGCATTCTCCTCTTTGTGCGTTTTTCACGTAACGCAGGCCCCATAGAAATGAATGGGGTTGCTTAAAAAGTGCGGATGCGGTGCGATTTTCACGCACGGTTTCTAGGTGACGATCGGGGTGGGGACCCGGTCATTACTATTTTCCTTTATAACATGGTTATAAGGGAAAATAATAGCATTCGGAATACAGAATGCATAGTACAATAGCGCTGGAGGGGTTAAAAAAATATATATTTTTTTTAACTCACCTTAATCCACTTGCTCGCGCAGCCGGCATCTCTTCTGTCTTCTTTTGTGAAGAATAGGACCTTTGATGACGTCACTACGTAGTGATGGATCATGTGACGGACCATGTGATGAGCGTAGTGACGTCATCAAAGGTCCTATTCCTCACAGAACAAGACAGAAGAGATGCCGGCTGCACGAACAAGTGGATTAAGGTAAGTTAAATTATTTTGTATTTATTTTTTAACCCCTCCAGCCCTATTGTACTATGCATTCTGTATTCAGAATGCTATTATTTTCCCTTATAACCATTTTATAAGGAGAAATAATACAATCTACACAACACCTAACCCAAACCCGAACTTCTGTGAAGAAGTTCGGGTCTGGGTACCACAGTCAGTTTTTTATCACGCACGTGCAAAATGCATTGCACCCGCGCGATAAAAACTGAACATCGGAACGCAATCGCAGTCAAAACTGACTGCAATTGCATTGCTACTCGCACAGGTTTGCCGCAATGCACCGGGATGCATCCAGACCTATTCCGGACACACTTGTCTGCAAGTGGCCTAAGGGTCTGATCTGATGTCTGATTGTGGGTCTAATTAACATTGGGGGAATGTTCTGAGGTCTAATTAACATTGGGGGTCTGCTTGGGGATCGGATCTGAGGTCTGATGAAAAATGATTTTTTTCCTCGTTTGAAACCTAGGTGCATCTTATAGGGTGAAAAATATGGTATATATTACATAGATAGATATTATATATATTGATTTATATTTATTTATATTTCACAAATGGTCAGTATCACTGCTCCTACATATTACAAAGAAAAAAGAATAAGCTACACTTCTTGGCTATGTTAAAGATAATACAACCAGATCCGTTCATAATGGATGCAGATGGTTGTATTATCAGTAACGGAAACGTTTTTGCTGATCCTTGCCGGATCTAGCAAAAACACTAGTGGTGTGAAAGTAGCCTTACTATTGTAACCCATTTTTAAATACACACATTAACGTATGAAACATTTACAGTAGATTTTATAAAGCTGCACACAACTATAAACTGTTTGTTACATCTGTAATTATGGTCCAGACCTGTGGATGCTTAATTTCTTGATATTTTACAGTACATTTTGAGTTGGAAAAAGTTTTTTGTTTTTTTTTCCATAGGAGCAGAATGATTTTCAAACAAGAAAGACAGAAGCAGAGAGTAAGTATAAAAGTGATTGATACAATTGCACATTTAGCAGAGGTGGCACAGGGAATTATGCCATTTGATGGGACGCTAGCATTAAAATGTGGTGAGACAGGCTACTTTCACACTAGCGTTCGATCGGATCCGATCATATTAATGCAGACGGAGGCTCCGTTCAGAACGGATCCGTCTGCATTATATTGGCAAAAAAAAAGCTAGTGTGAAATTAGCCTGAGCGGATCTGTCCAGACTTTTACATTGAAAGTCAATGGGGGACGGGTCCGTTTGAAGATTGAGCCATATTGTGGCATCTTCAAACGGATCCGTCCCCATTGACTTACATTGTAAGTCTGGACGGATCCGCACGCCTCCGCACGGCGTTCAGGTGTCCGCCTGCTGAGTGGAGCGGAGGCTGAACGCCGCCAGACTGATGCAGTCTGAGCGGATCCGCATCCATTCAGACTGCATCAGGGCTGGACGGAAGCGTTCGGGTCCGCTCGTGAGCCCCTTCAAACGGAGCTCACGAGCGGACAGCCGAACGCTAGTGTGAAACTAGCCTAAAGGTGCATTTACACTGCGCCGATGAGCTGACAATTATTAGGAAAGAAGCATTCTTTCCCAAAAATTGTTTGCTCATCAGTGATGGTAAAGAGCTACATTTATATGCCACTATCACCTCCGGTGTGTGGGGAAAAGTGATCGCCACTACCATCCTCATTGAGTCATTGTGTTTTAGACGCCGGTCTTAAAAAACCCCTGCCTCTACATAACTTCAGCGTATCCACCACCGGTTCTAAATGTAAGACAGCTTCCTATCAGCCCGTTCCCTTCTCCGCCCCACACCACGCCCACAATTTTGGATCTGGGATGAGCGGGGAAGAATTCAAAGATTCTGCTGCAATAAATGACCCCCTCTGTCTTTTAAACACGAGTGGTCTGACAGACCACAGGTTGGCATGTAGTTGTGCAATGCAATGAACTTCCTTGCCAAGTCTGCTGTCATGATCCCTCTCTTAAAAGGAGATTGGAATGGCACTCCGTACTTAAATTTTAAATGTATACAAACTTCTCAGATATATAACTTTGCTCCTCTGATAATATATGTATTATAGGGCTGAATTTGCACTTATGATTGACCCAATATCTTTGTGGTGGACAACTTGGGCTATATGGTAGATAGCTGGTCATGCATGATCCTCCTTTCCCTTTTCATTCCCTTACTTTTGTGGCCAGGTCTAAACTATACACTTAGTTGCCTATATCTAAAAGAGCTTTTAGACCTGGTGTTAATAATAATTTTCTAGTACTTATACTACTACATTATAATGCCTTAAGCGGATTTGGATCCTCTGACCAGCTCTCGCCCTGTGGCTCATTTTTCCCCACCATAAGTTATATCAATACCCATTCAGCTGTATCACTTACGATTTTCCTCATAATGTGGACTTTTATCTTTCTTTGCTTTACTTAATCACTTCTCAATGTCCGATTACTGTATTCCAACAAACCTAGTGATGTCATGTATATTTCTTTGTATTGCCTACAGGCCGTGACCAAGGTCCGGTTAGGACCGAAACGTTGGCCCTGCTTTTTCAGTTCTTTCTGATACAATATCTGTTGGTGTTGGATACAATATTAAAAATACGATATTCTTTTGAAAACTAAATAATGATTGAGTGTGCCGTGGATTTATGTATTATATGATCCCTCTCTTGACATAGATTAGAAGATCTGGCTGCACGTGAGGTCATCTGACAGCCTCTCGGTTTTCACTTCTTGTAGTGTTGTTGTTGGTAATGACCACACCTCGTGTCTCAGGTGTAGCTTGTGGTCATTACTGCTCCTCTATTTAGTCTGGACTCACACTTCTTACCATGCAGTTGATATTATCTGCCTGGAGTTGGAAGAGCTGGTGTGTGGTTCTCATCTGAGTTCCTGCTCATCCATTTTCTATTGAAGATAAGTTTACTTTTCTTTGTATTTTGTTTTTCTCATTTGCTCGTTGTTTACTAGGCTTCAGGGATACGCTGGTTCGTTCATCTGGGAAAGAACCAGTAGTCTCAAACTCTGTCACTACTCCTAGGGATATTCAGGGTTACTAGGGCCTAGGTTTACGGTGTATGAATATTACCACCTTCAGGCTCTATTCATACTGACAGGAGTCAGGGCTAGGTTTATTTAGGGTTTCCTAGGTGGTAACGGTTCCCCTTTCCCTAGCCTTGAGGCCTAGTTCCTGGTCATTTTTCCTTCTGTTGTCATTCTGGTGTTCCTCCCCCTCCCCCTACATTGTGACATCTGCAGCTGCATGGTTGTCAGTGACAGCTGTACTCCCCATAGAGAAGGCAGAGATGGTTTATCACTGGCCTTGCTTTCCTGATCGATGCATAAACGGTGCTTAGAGAGAGCTGTGTGTATAGTTTAGGAAGCGCCTAAGATGCTTACTGCTCCTATTCCAGAAATCATGTGATCACTTTGTGTTGGGTAGCACACCCAGGCCAGCTCTACAGTGCATGTAACTGGGGGAATAGATCAGCCCAATCAAAGAGAAAAACAATAATGTAATGCTATTATGCTTCGCAAAGGGCATTATATACTCACCTAAAGAATTATTAGGAACACCTGTTCTATTTCTCATTAATGCGATTATCTAGTCAACCAATCACATGGCAGTTGCTTCAATGCATGTAGGGTTGTGGTCCTGGTCAAGACAATCTCCTGAACTCCAAACTGAATGTCAGAATGGGAAAGAAAGGTGATTTAAGCAATTTTGAGCGTGGCATGGTTGTTGGTGCCAGACGGGCCGGTCTGAGTATTTCACAATCTGCTCAGTTACTGGGATTTTCATGCACAACCATTTCTAGGGTTTACAAAGAATGGTGTGAAAAGGGAAAAACATCCAGTATGCGGCAGTCCTGTGGGCAAAAATGCCTTGTTGATGCTAGAGGTCAGAGGAGAATGGGCCGACTGATTCAAGCTGATAGAAGAGCAACGTTGACTGAAATAACCACTCGTTACAACCGAGGTATGCAGCAAAGCATTTGTGAAGCCACAACACGCACAACCTTGAGGCGGATGGGCTACAACAGCAGAAAACCCCACCGGGTACCACTCATCTCCACTACAAATAGAAAAAAGAGGCTACAATGTGCACAAGCTCACCAAAATTGGACTGTTGAAGACTGGAAAAATGTTGCCTGGTCTGATGAGTCTCAATTTCTGTTGAGACATTAAAATGGTAGAGTCCAAATTTGGCGTAAACAGAATGAGAACATGTATCAATCATGCCTTGTTACCACTGTGCAGGCTGGTGGTGGTGTAATGGTGTGGGGGATGTTTTCTGGGCACACTTTAGGCCTCTTAGTGCCAATTGGCCATCGTTTAAATGCCACGGGCTACCTGAGCATTGTTTCTGACCATGTCCATCCCTTCATGACCACCATGTACCCATCCATGATGGCTACTTCTAGCAGGATAATGCACCATGTCCCAAAGCTCAAATCATTTCAAATTGGTTTCTTGAACATGACAATGAGTTCACTGTACTAAAATGGCCCCCACAGTCACCAGATCTCAACCCAATAGAGCATCTTTGGGATGTGGTGGAACGGGAACTTCGTGCCCTGGATGTGCATCCCTCAAATCTCCATCAACTGCAAGATGCTATCCTATCAATATGGGCCAACATTTCTAAAGAGTGCTATCAGCACCTTGTTGAATCAATGCCACGTAGAATTAAGGCAGTTCTGAAGGCAAAAGGGGGTCCAACAGCGTATTAGTATGGTGTTTCTAATAATTCTTTAGGTGAGTGTATATCTTGTATGACCATATGGGGGATATAATGTATAAAATAAAATAAAGACAAAATACAAAAAATAAAGACAAAAAAAAAATTAAAATTAAAAAGAAAAGTACTGCAAGCTCCAGTGCAGCCTCCAGCCTCATCCCTGGCAGCTGCAAAAAGTATATCATCTGTATAAAAAAAAGTGATGGAAAGGGACACAATTTTAAAATTCCACTTGTTGCTACTAAGAGAGAAAAAATGTAAGAATCAGACACCTTTTTCCTTTTCATTTTTCAGCTATAAAAAAAACTTTTATAAAAATGATTAAAAAATAAAGCCCTGTGCATCAGAAAAAGATGCAAAAATGATCTGAATGACCAAAACATAATTATTGCTTTCAAATCCACATGCACTCAAAAAAATTAAAATGTGGCTGGTCATGAACATTGGAATATGGTCTGGTCTTGAACTGGTTAATGAGCCTTGTACCTAGATAGATTTACGGTAGAGTGCTGCTTATAGATGTCATAGAGGTGGTCCATGCACTCGAGACCCCCTATCTGAGTCAGTTCACTCTGGTAGTCCTAGTTTGTCACTGTATTACATGGGAAGACGTTTATGTGAATGGCCCACAGGGTATACCACATTTACCAAGCAGGGGCTATGCAAGGCTGGTTGGAATTGTCCTTGTATATAACAGTTGACTTCCAGGCTGGCTTCATCTCAAAAGGGGGTTGAGACAATATAATGAGATGACCCCTTTTAAAATGTATTCAAGAAAATAAGCATTATGAGCACTTTATTTTTCCAGGAATTCTTTCAAAAGAAGAAAATGAAATCCCAATTAAAATTGTTGGAGTCATCGCATCCAGGAAAAGCATCACTTAGCTTAGATCTACTTAACCTACATGTTATAAATCAAATATCCAAAAAGAAAGAAGGAAGTAAGTTGACGTGAATTTCCAGATCTGTAAACAAAAACCGCACATGTCTTTATGTGTACAAATGCCACCTTTCAGACATGGAAAAAATGATTATGTTAGTGGTTATCTTTATAAAAAGGGGTTATTCCACACATTTGAAACACCTTTGTACTCTGCTTATCTGGACTACTTTCATCCCTTTCTGTGGGTCGGGAGTAGCTTATGTAATGGCGGATTTACACAGACCAAATGTTGGGCAGATTCTCGGGGGACAAAAGTTCCTGTGAATACCTGTTCCTGACAATCTGCCCATCTATGGTGCATCCAACCACCCTATGAACGAATTAAACACTCTTTCATCGGGTAAAACTGTCGTTCGTGCAGGCACCCAAATGATTGTTTCTGGACAGCAGATTGTGTGGTCTGAACAGTAATCTGCAGCCCAGAAACAATGGGGGTTATTTATTAACAGAGATACATCTATAATAGCCGTATTTCTGGCATAGATTGCGGTCTAAAATGCCTGTCTTAATAAATGACCCCCAATGATTCTGTATGAGGACAAGTGATTGCAATAGCAATCCCTCGTCCTCGTACTATGGAGGTGATCGCTGTTCGTACTTTACTTACATCTGCAGCATATTAAAGTGTTGCAAAATTCAAAATGCTCAACTGTGACAATATGTTTTGTGCCTCAATGTATCCATGTACAGTATTCCTAATAGTGCGTTGCGCCAATTGCTGAGAAAGCGAATGCAACGCAAAAGAAGGCAATGGAAGCGTTGAATTCCATAAAAAACAACAACTGGCTTTTCAGTAGACTAAGGCCTCTTTCACACTACCGTTTTTTTTTTCCGTTTTGCGGTCCGTTTTTTGCGTTGCGTATACGGTCCGTATACGGAACCATTCATTTCAATGGTTCCGCAAAAAAACGGAATGTGTTCCGTATGCATTCCGTTTCCGTATTTCCGTTTTTCCGTTCCGTTGAAAAGATAGAACATGTCCTATATTTGGCCGCAAATCACAGTCCGTGGCTCCATTCAAGTCAATGGGTCCGCAAAAAAAACGGAACACATACGGAAATGCATCCGTATGTCTTCCGTATCCGTTCCGTTTTTTGCGGAACCATCAATTGAAAATGTTATGCCCAGCCCAATTTTTTCTATGTAATTACTGTATACTGTATATGCCATACGGAAAAACGGAACGGAACAACGGAACGGAAACGGAACCACAACGGAAGCAAAAAACGGAACAACGGATCCGTGAAAAACGGAACGCAAAACACTGAATTCAACATACTGTAGTGTGAAAGAGGCCTAAAGCAGATGGTTCAACTCTATACTTCCATATACAGTTTTACCATCTGCCGTTTGGTATCCAGTTAATCCTTGCTTGCACAGTTCCTCGCTGCAAAATGAAACCTATGGACTATATTCATACAGTGAAGAACAGATATTTTTATTTCTTCTGAATGCCAGTATCCCACTGAACGAGCAGCCTACGGTTGGGAAGGAACACTTCCTTCCCCATAATTGGCTACTCCTTGACCTCTGTAAAAACACCATAAGGGCTCATGCACACGAACGTTTTTCCTTTCAGTGTCCGTTCCGTTATTTTTTTGTGGACCATATACCGAACCATTCATTTCAATAGGTCCGCAAAAAAAACGGAAGTTACTCCATGTGCATTCCGTTTACATATGTCCGTATTTCAATTCCACAAAAAAAATAGAACATATCCTATTATTGTCTGAATTACGGACAAGGATAGGACTGTTCAATTAGGGGCTAGCTGTTCTGTTCCGCAAAATACGGAATGCACACGGACGTCACCTGTATTTTTTGCGGATCTGTTTTTTGTGGACCGCAAAATGCATACGGTCGTGTACACGAGCCCTAAGGCAATCAAGCACCTGCATCTCCCAGAATGACTTGTAATTATCTCGTTAACCCCTTTTTGTTGGATAACCTATTTTAAAAGTTGCACTAAGTTTCAGGCTGCAATCTTCGTTCATATTCAGAGCCCCCTCTTATGTAGTTTGGAACCTATTGGTTTCAGACTTTTCTCATGTGGGTTTGTCCCTCCAGGTGAATGTGCATTCTGTACATCTATGATGTTGCTGCCTTCACTAGCTCTCATGTATCAGCACAGCTTCATTCCTGTACTAATTTACCATTCTACAGCCCATGAGGAGTGTGTGACTTCCACCTCTTCCCCCTGCAGAATCTTCCATGGGTGTCCTCCTCTCTAAACACTGATACACAGCCTATTTGATTTACTCCCCTGTCAGATGGCTTTCCGTCCTAAAACAATTGTGATTTGCTGTCCTGGAAAAGTTGGAAGCTCCCCCCCCCCCTCCCTCTCTAGACTTTGCTGTGTCGGTTAAAACCCCTCTGCCTCCCTGATGCTACCCGTTACACAGAGAGAAGGGAGGGAGATAGAGCTGAGAGCCAGAAGCAATCTGTTGCCTCTACAGCATGTCAGAAGCAGCAGGACAATCATTTATGTGAACAGACCCTCTTAACAAAAAAAAAATAGTAGTACATTTTTCAAGGAAGACTATTTAACCATCCCAGGACCGCCGCACGCAGGATTGCGTCCTGGCGGCGGCCCTGTTATTCCTCCTAGACGCGCCGGCGCGTCATCTCGCGAGAGACGAGATTTCCTGTGAACGCGCGCACACAGGAACCGAAGGTAAACCAGTGGATCTACAGCCTGCCAGCGGCGATCATTCGCTGGCAGGCTGTAGATGCGATTTTTAACCCCTGAAAGGTATATCAGACGCTATTTTGTTAACAGCGTCTGATATACCTGCTACCTGGTCCTCTGGTGGTCCCTTTTGCTTGGATCGACCACCAGAGGACACAGGCAGCTGTGTAATAAGTAGCACCACACTACACTACACTACACCCCCCCGTCACTTATTAACCCCTGATCACCCCCCTGTCATTGATCACCCCCCTGTAAGGCTCTATTCAGACGTCCGTATGTGTTTTGCGGATCCATGGATCTGCAAAACACGGACACCAGCAATGTGCTTTCCGCATTTTGTGGATCCGCACATTGCCAGAACTATATAGAAAAAGCCTTTTCTTGTCCGCAATTATGGACAAGAATAGGACATGTTCTATAGGCTCTACAAAAAACGCAGTGTTCGCCCGATCAGACCTGATCTTGTGCGCACACTTGCGTTCAGTCCGCCCCACAGCAGTGACAGAATTAATTTTTTCTGATCACTGCAAAAACACCATAAAATTGCTGCGGCGCTATAAATATCACTTTTGAGGGGCATGGCGAGTTCATTTTTTTGGGCACAAGTTAGCGGAATTTTTATTTTTTTTAGTTTTTTCTTACAAAGTCTCATATTCCGCTAACTTGTGACAAAAAATAAAATCTCACATGAACTCGCCATACCCCTCACGGAATAAAAATGCGTAAAATTTTTTAGACATTTATATTCCAGACTTCTTCTCATGCTTTAGGGCCCCTAAAATGCCAGGGCAGTATAAATACCCCATAAGTGACTCCATTTTGGAAAGAAGACACCCCAAGGTATTCCGTGAGGGGCATGGCGAGTTCCTAGAATATTTTTTTTGGGCACAAGTTAGCGGAAAATGTTTTTTTTTTCTCTTACAAAATCATTTTCCGCTAACTTGTGCCAAAAAAATATATTGTAGAAACTCGCCATGCCCCTCACGGAATACCTTGGGGTGTTTTCTTTCCAAAATGGGGTCACTTGTGGGGTATTTATACTGCCATGGCATTCTAGGGGCCCTAAAGCGTGAGAAGAAGTCTGGAATCCAAATGCCTAAAAATGCCCTCCTAAAAGGTACTCATTGGAATTTGGGCCCCTTTGCGCATCTTGGCTGCAAAAAAGTGTCACACATGTGGTATCGCCGTACTCAGAAGAAGTAGGGCAATGTGTTTTGGGGTGTCTTTTTACATATACTCATGCTGGGTGAGAGAAATATCTCTCTAAAAGACAACTTTTACTATTTTTTTTATACAAAGTTGTCATTTGACAGGGATATTTCTCTCACCCAGCATGGGTATATGTAAAAATACTCCCCAAAACACATTGCCCTACTTCTCCTGAGTACGGCGATACCACATGTGTGACACTTTTTTGCAGCCTAGGTGCGTAAAGGGGGCGAAAGTCCAACGAGTACCTTTAGGCTTTACAGGGTTGCTCACAATTTAGCCCTGCCCAAAATGCCAGAACAGTAAACACACCCCACAAATGACCCCATTTTGGACGGTAGACACCCCAAGGTATTTGCTGAGGGGCATATTGAGTCCATGAAAGATTGAACTTTTTGTCACAAGTTAGCGGAAAAGGAGACTTTGTGAGATAAAAACAAAAAAATAATCAATTTCCGCTAACTTGTGCCAAAAAAAAAAAAATTATATGAACTCACCATGCCCCTCACAGAATACCTTGGAGTGTCTTCTTTCCAGAATGGGGTCACTTGTTGTGTATTTATACTGTCCTGGCATTTTAGGGGCCCTAAAGCGTGAGAATCCAAATGCCTAAAAATGCCCTCCTAAAAGATACTCATTGGAATTTGGGCCCCTTTGCGCACCTAGGCTGCAAAAAAGTTTCACACATGTGGTATCGCCGTACTCAGGAGAAGTAGAGCAATGTGTTTTGGGGTGTATTTTTACATATACCCATGCTGGGTGAGAGAAATATCTCTCTAAAATGACAACTTTTATAAACAAATGGGAAAAGTTGTCTTTTAGAGAGATATTTCTCTCACCCAGCATGGGTATATGTAAAAAGACACCCCAAAACACATTGCCCTACTTCTTCTGAGTACGGCGATACCACATGTGTGACACTTTTTTGCAGCCAAGATGCGCAAAGGGGCCCAAATTCCAATGAGTACTTTTAGGATTTCACAGGGCATTTTTAAGCATTTGGATTCCAAACTACTTCTCATGCTTTAGGGGCTCTAAAATGCCCAGGCAGTATAAATACCCCACAAGTGACCCCATTTTGGAAAGAAGACACCCCAAGGTATTCTGTGAGCGGTATGGTGAATTCATGTAAAATTTTATTTTTTGTCACAAGTTAGTGGAATATGAGACTTTGTAAGAAAAAAATAATAATAATCATGACAAAAAATAAAAACTTCCATGAACTCACTATGCCCATCAGCGTATACCTTAGGGTGTCTACTTTCCGAAATGGGGTCATTTGTGGGGTGTTTCTACTATCTGGGCATTGTAGAACCTCAGGAAACATGACAGGTGCTCAGAAAGTGCATAAATTCACATTTTTGCACCATAGTTTGTAAACGCTATAACTTTTACCCAAACCAATAAATATACACTATAAGCAAAGACATGTAGAACAATAAATTTAGAGAAAAATTTATATAGAAATGTAGTTTTAATTGAAAAATTTTACAACAGAAAGTGAAAAATGTAGATTTTTTGCTAAAATTTCGGTCAATTTCGATTAATATAAAAAAAATTAAAAATGTCAGCAGCAATGAAATACCACCAAATGAAAGGAGGTAAAATTCATTTGGGTGGTTGGGGTTCTTTCACACCTGCGTTATTGTCTTCCGGCATAGAGTTCCGTCGTCGGATTATCCTAATGCATTCTGAATGGAGTGAAATCCGTTCAGGATGCATCAGGATGTCTTCAGTTCCGGAACGGAACGTTTTTTTGGCCGGAGAAAATACCGCAGCATGCTGCGCTTTTTGCTCCGGCCAAAAAAACTGAAGACTTGCCGCAAGGCCGGATCCGGAATGAATGCCCATTGAAAGGCATTGATCCGGATCCGGCCTTAAGCTAAACGTCATTTCGGCGCATTGACGGATACGACGTTTAGCTTTTTTAGAGTGGTTACCATGGCTGCCGGGACGCTAAAGTCCTGGCAGCCATGGTAAAGTGTAGCGGGGAGCGGGGGAGCAGCATACTTACCATCCGTGCGGCTCTCGGGGCGCTCCAGAGTGACGTCAGGGCGCCCCAGGCGCATGGATGACGTGATCGCATGGCACATCATCTATGCGCATGGGGCGCTCTGACGTCATTCTGGAGCGCCCCGGGAGCCGCGCGGACTGTAAGTATGCCGCTCCCCTGCTCCCCGCTCCTACTATGGCAACCAGGACTTTAATAGCGTCCTGGGTGCCAACACTGAAAGCATTTTGAAGACGGATCCGTCTTCAAATGCTTTCAGTACACTTGCGTTTTTCCGGATCCGGCGTGTAATTCCGGCAAGTGGAGTACACGCCGGATCCAGACAACGCAAGTGTGAAAGAGACCTAAGTTGTATGACCGAGCAATAAACCGTGAAAGTAGTGTAGTGCAGAATTGTAAAGTGGTCTGGTCATTAGGGGGTTTAAGCTAGGGGGGCTGAAGTGGTTAAAGCCCCAATTTCCTTCCCCCCACCATTAACATTCAATTCATGTTAGTCAAGCCTGCCATATGATATTGGAGCAAAGAAGTATTGGACAAGTTAAATTTCAAAACCCGATCCTTTCGCTCTTTTAGGAGAGGTGGCTCTTTCCTCTCTAGCTGTTTAAAATACATGCTCTGCCGAACTTAGCGGAAGCAGGAGTGACAGCTGAACAAGCATTCCATTAAAGGTGTATGGACATCTTTAGATGGTTGCTTCATTTTGCATTTAGGCAGCAAATCAACAATTTAATTAAAGAGTAACTAAACTTTTATAATAATTTTTAATATGTTGTCCCTTATCCCCTAAATAATTTTTTTCTAATATACTTTATTTATTCATTTTCTATTTTACTGTACTTTTACATCCCTAAAGCGCACCATTTAGTGTGCGCTTAAAACTCAGCTCAGCGGTGTACAGAGTATGGAGTACTCATTTTATGAATGGGCAGCAGTGCAGGGAGTACAGGCAGGACCGTACATTGCTGCTCCTGCCCTTGCTCCCCGGACAATTACTAACTCCTGGCATAGTACATGGGTACCCTGTACCCATGTACTATGCCAGGATTAGCTGAGCGGAGCGGGCTCCTGCCTGTGCCTGCTCCACTAAGCTGCATAACAGTTCTCTTAGTTTAGGGGAGCAGGTACAGGCAGGAGCCCGCTCAGCTAATCCTGGCATAGTACATGGGTACAGGGTACCCATGTACTATGCCAAGAGCTAGTAATTGTCGGGGGAGCAGGGGCAGGACCCTAAATGTGCGCTCCTGCCCGTACTCCCTGCGCTGCTGCTGCCCATTCATAAAATGAGTATGACGCACACCACTGAGCTTTCAGCGGTGTACAGAGAACTACGTTTTAAGCGCACACTGAATGGTCCACTTTAGGGATGTAAAAGTACAGTATAAATAGAAAATTTATAAATAAAGTATATTAGAAAAATTTTATTTAGGGGATTAGGGGCAACATATTAAAAATTATTATAAAAGTTTTGTTACTCTTTCACATGTGTTACTTGAAATACACTCTGCATTTTTTGTTTTACAAAAATAAAAGATTTTGTGACTATGGAAGCTATACATTAGAGAAAATACATACTGTTAGGGAATTCAGATTGTGAGCTCCACTGGCGACAATGTGACAATGTCCATAAAGTGTTATAGAATATGTTGGCTCTATGAAAGCAAGAGAAATTAATAAAAAGGACTCAGATCTTCCAGAATGACCCTGATGAACAGCAAAACTCATGTTTCAAACAATCTTCAAACTCATTGTATCATACTTTTCAATATTATATGTTTCTTTTTTATCACATAATGAAAACTCAATGGCAATGATATTAGAGATGTCTTGTAGCTATCGGCTTAAAGGGTGAACTTTCTACCATCAGAAATACTGTTATGTAGCTGACTGACATTAGCGATGCGCTAATTTCAGCACTACATAACAGTATGTTTTTTTACATTTCTCCCTGCAGCCGTTCTGATAAAATACACACTTTTATAATATGCTAATGAGCCTCTAGGTGCTATGTGGGTGTAGAATCAGCACCTAGAGGCTCCGTCTACTCACCCTTTATCCCACCCAGCTCCTCTTGATTGATGTCATGGTTCGCAGCATCGCTGATGAGAGTGGCCTTTACTCACTGTGCTTCCGTCAAATACAGAAATGAAAGGTGCAGGAGCGGGATTTCGGCAGTGATGCTGCAAACAGTGACATCAATCAAGAGGAGCGGGGCAGGCAGAACAGGGGATCTGGGCAGGATAAAGGGTGAGTAGACGGAGTCTTTAGGTGCTGATTTTACGCCCACATAGCACCTAGAGGCTCATTAGCATATTATAATAGCTTATTTTATCAGAACGGCTGCAGGGAGAAATGTAAAAAACATACTGTTATGTAGTGCTAAAATTAGAGCATTGCTAATGTCAGTCAGCTAGATAACAGTATTTCTGATGGTAGAAACCCTTTAATGCAATATTACAATAAAACCAGGTTTAAGTCAAAACATGTTTCTTAATAGGCAACCCCCCTCAGCATGCTGATATGTGTAAAAGAAAGAAAACATTTTCAGATGTGGGAAGGATTGCACAGCTACCGATGTCACCTATAACTGTCCCATCCAAAATATGTTTAGATGATTCTGAAACCATGTAAGTGTTTTCATTTCTGCAAACTTCTGCTGCCACTCATACATAGCATATTATTTTACACTCTAGGGCAGATTGTATCAGCACCAATGTGTGTACGTTACTTACATCTGCAGCATATTAAAGTGCTGCAGGACCCAAAATGCTATGTTTTGTGCCACAATGTATCCATGTACAGTATTCCTAATAGTCCGTTGCGCCAATTGCTGAGAAAGCTAATACAACACAAGAGAAGGCAATGGAAGCGTTGAATTCCATAAAAATAACTGGCTTTTCAATAGATTAAGGGCTCATGGTGTTTTTTCAGTCTGCAAATTCGTGGATACCGTCCGTGTGCATGGGGGCAAATGACACACTCTAATACTAACAATCACTAATAAATAATTGACACCAACAACATAGTGGAGGAAATGGCCGCTGAGCTTTATTAAGGGTCACTTAAAATATTTTACAACCATAAATTAAATAAATAAATAAATTTTAAAATACCATCATAACCGATCCCCAAAAGACCAATAATAAATAAACCATATACAGACCAAGATCCACTCAGCATGAGCTGAGCGACACTACCCCTCTAATAAAGCCCAGCGACAGGTGACACAGTGCAAAAATAGGGGAAGGGTGGGGTGGGACGCTGGTCAGTTCTTCAGGCACATCTGAGCCAGCTCCGCCGAACCTGGAAATATAAAGGGGAACGTTTTCTGAGGTAAATTCACCTGTAATAGAAAAAGGGCGGAAAAAAACAGACAGGGAAAAGAACATGGACCCTAGACAACCCCTAATTTTAATACTACCTATGGTGTCATTGCCCCCATGCCTCCCCCCAAGCTAAACGCTCTGGTGGGGTTAATTCATTCCGGCCCTAATGTCTGTAATGCGGACAGTAATAGGGTAAACAGTTTATCCAGCACTGAAGGGTTAAAATGTATTCCCAGCTTTATTGAGGATACATGTTAAAAACATTCCAGGGCATACCGCTTTGCCATAATCCGTCAACACGTTTCTACTGTTACTCAGTCTTACTCATGACTTGTAGTCTGACTCATGACTTGCCTGCTCCGCTAAGCTAAGTGCTGACATGCAGTTCTCTTAGCTTAGAGGAGCCTGCAGAAGCAGCTAATCCTGGCATGGTACATGGATACAGGCATATCCACAAGCAGTAGATCACAAGCAGTGGATCAACTTGCAGGATGACAGGCCGAACTGGATGGACAAATGTCTTTTTTCGGCCTTATGTACTATGTTACTATGTTACTATGTCTTTGTTGTCAGCATCATTGGCTACTGCTTCTCCTGCTCCTCTTCCTCATCCATGCCATTGTCAGTCATCCATAATGGAATGTGTGGGAAGAAAACAACAGTACGCACCCAGTAATTTGCTTTTATGTGAACTGAACTCCCACCTAGCCAAATTGCTGGCGGTGCAGTTGCTGCCGTATCACTCAGTGGGTTATACTGCCTTTAGGCAAATAATAGCATGCACTTAGCCTCAATTTTGTTCAGCTGTGGTGTCGCTGCACCACAGCAAGGAGGAGCTCTGCGATTGTGCCTGTCTGGATCCCATGACAAGTGCTTATTCAACACCTTCACGTCCTCCTCAATGGACATCCATCCTCAAAAGAAACAGAGAAGAATGTTGCTACCATGCATAAACTGAAGCATTGCCTTGTTGTCTTACAACTGATTAGCAGTGGGCCAGAGGAGCCACACAGCCAATCAGTTGCTACTGTGCATCAAGCATTACATTTCCTGCTGGATATCTACTCACCAAAAACTGGACAGTGTGGTCAGCGACAGTAGCAAGAACATTGTGGCTGCTCTGCAATTGGGAGATATAACATAATGCATAGTGCACGTAATTAATTTGGTGGTGGAGCGCTTTTTTAAAATGTATTGCGTCTTGCAGAAAGTGCCATGTCCAGGAGAGTGTCAGAGCATTTCAGCCTTTCTTATGTGTCTAAGAATGCCCTCCTAGACTTGCAGTGACAGAACAGGCTGCCTTTAGACTCCATAATCTGCAACATTCGAACTTTCTGGAATTCCACATATCATATGCAGGACTGTCTGTACGAGCAGCAAAGCACAGTTGGTGTTAGATTACATAATGCACTAGATTACTATAGCAGGTGTTATTTTGAGGCAGCTCATCAGGGATGCATGCCGCATACTCAAGCCCCTCGAAGAGGTAACCAGACAACAGCAGAATCAACAATGTCTTCCCTCTAATATTGTACTGGAGCAAATGTTGTATTCGAACATTAGCATCAAACTGTCACCAATGGGGCTCACAATTAGAGATAGTGAAACAATACTGTGAGTCAGTATGACACGCGTCGCTCTTAGAATCACTGCACACTTCACTTATTTGGGCAGTTACGGGGCCAAAACTGACCAAATAACTCAAGTGTGAACTCAGCCAGGTCGATGTTAGCGCCAGGTATAAAGGCCCAAGATCCTACTGTAGCGTGAAAGAGTGTGCTTCTTTTTACACCAGCTGTTACACCTGTTCTATTAAACGCTTATACAAGTAGAACCCATCTGACTAGGTGGAGAGGGTGTCAGCAGTAAGTTTGTGTTGATGTCACTGATTATTTTGCCCTTCCTCTGATCCATCAGAACAATAAACCCCCCAAAAATGGATCCTGTCTGTTGAGCATCTGCCTTCACTCGGTCAACATTTGCTCAGTAATCCATCAGTATTGCTAAAGCTGAAATAATAACTGGAGTGGATCCAAAACAGAGATGACACATGTATGGAATATTTGCATGTCTTCTGTGTTTTCTACCCACTCCTGCGTTTGGCTACCAAATCATAAGCCAATTCTGATGGGACCATACAGGCCTTACAGCTGCTACACAGACAGGATCCGTTGTGCGTCTCATTTTTCCTTCCTTCTGACAGATCAGAAGAAGGGTCAAATAAATGATGATTATGTCAACCAGGCCAAAAAGGCAGAATAGTGGCCCAGTCATGGAGTGGGGAGGGTGGGAGAATAGCTTGAGAAGTCCTTGGCCCAGCTTGGCCCAATGACATATTGTTGCGGTAGTAGCAGCATGAGGAGACCACAGAGGGGCATAATTACATAGTGTTGAGGTGGCAGCAGTATGAGGAAGCCACATAGTGGCCCAGTGACATAGTGTTGAGTTAGCAGCAGCATGAGGAGGCCACAGACTGGCAAGGTGACATAGTGTGAAGGTGGCAGCAGTAGCAGCATGAGGAGGCTACAGAGTGGCCCAGTGACATGGTTTTGAGTTAGCAGCAGCATGAGGAGGCCACAGAGTGGCCCAGTGACATACAGTAGTGTTGAGTTAACAGCAGCATGAGGAGACCACAGAGTGGCAAGGTGACAGTGTGGAAGTGGTAGCAGCAGCATGAGGAGGCCACAGAGTGGCAAGGTTACATAGTGTTGAGGTGGCAGCAGCATGAGGAGGCCACAGAGTGGCACAATGACAGAGTGTGGAGGTGGTGGCAGCAGCAGCAAGAGGAGACCTGAGTGGTGAGGTGGCAGCAGCATCAGGAGACCACAGAGTGACCCAGTCACAGAGTGGGGAAATGGGTGGCAATAACAGTACCCACTGACAATGGTGGGTGTAAGAAGGAGCACTTGGCATCAGATGTGTGGCATCAGGCGGGTGGCAGCATCAGAATAGTAGCTGAGGCAGGTAGCCAGAAGAAACTAGTCTCTTTTGTGAAGGTTTGGGTGAGGCAGCATGGATGATCTAATCAGATGTATCAGGCATTGGTGGGTGAAAATCCTGGCTGATCCACACCTGATTCATCTTGACAAAGGTCAGTCTCTCCACATTTTGGGTGGACAGGCGAGTTTTCCTTGGGGTAACTATGGCCCTCGTCGCACTAAACACCCGCTCTGATGCCACACTACTGGCCGGGCAGGAAGGCTTTTCCAGTGCAAACTTTGCCAGTTGGAGCCACAAATTTAGTTTTTCTGCCCACTAGTTCAGCGGATCTTCTATGTGGGTTGGCAGTGTGCTGTCAAAGTATGCCACCACCTGCTGGTTCAGGTTCTGCTCCAGGTCTAGCTGTTGCTGCTGGTGAGTAGTTTCTTCACTAGGCAGGTTAAAAAAGCTGCTCATCATCGACTCTAGACTCAAGCTGCTGCTGATGGAGCTGGTACTGCTCCTACCCCCACCCCAGCAGCCATGGCAGTGGAACGAGAGTGCAGAGGGCCCCCCCGGTCCGACCTGCGAGAGGATGCATGATGTCACAGATAGACAATGGCCAACTGACTACATTGGATGTCTCTATAGTAGTTCAGTTTTTCCTCCCTTTCAGCGGGTGTAGAAAAGGCCCCCATTTTGGACCAGTAGCGAGGGTCCAACAAGGTGGAGAACCAGAAGTCATCCCTCTGCTGAATGATGACAATTCGGCTGTCACTACCCAAGCAGTTGAGCATGCATCGGGCCATTTGTGCAAGTGACTCGGAGGGACTCCCTGCCTCCATCTCCACTGCATACTGCCACAGTGTGCCTGGGTCATCTGCCTCATCTTCCTCATCTCCCTCTTGCTCCTCCGGCTGCTCCTGCTCCTCCTCTCCTGTCACCTGTGTAGAAAAGCCACCCATTTCGCTACACATTGCTTATGCTCCAATGTCATCCTCCTCCTGCTCCAGTTCAGACCCAAAAGGGCTTATGTGGCCGTGAGATGTAGCTGCCACTTCGCCAGTCCCCTGACCAGCCAGATTTATCAGAATCTGTTCCAGGATATAAAGCAGTGGAATGACGTTGTTTATCCCGTAGTCCTGACGACTGAAAAATAACGTGGCATCCTCAAGGGGCCTGAGCAAACGGCAGGTGTCAGGCATAAGCTGCCACTGGCTGACACTGAAGTTACACTCCTGTCCGCTTGGATCATCAATAAATCGTTTATGGCCTTTCTCTGTTCATATAGTCGGTCCAACATATGGAGGGTGGAATAGCAATGGGTGGAAACGTTGCATATCAAATCATATGTTGGGGGATGCCGTTCTGCCGCTGCAGCTCAAGGAGAGTGTGCTTGTAGGTGTACGAGTGGCTGAAGTGCATGCAAAGTTTCCTGGACATTTTTAGGATGCCTTGCAGATGGGTGGAAGACTTCAGGAACCGCTTGACAACCAGATAAAACACATGCACCATGCATCGTTTATGGCCTTTCTCTGTTCATATAGTCGGTCCAACATATGGAGGGTGGAATAGCAATGGGTGGAAACGTTGCATATCAAATCATATGTTGGGGGATGCCGCTCTGCCGCTGCAGCTCAAGGAGAGTGTGCTTGTAGGTGTACGAGTGGCTGAAGTGCATGCAAAGTTTCCTGGACATTTTTAGGATGCCTTGCAGATGGGTGGAAGACTTCAGGAACCGCTTGACAACCAGATAAAACACATGCACCATGCAGGGCGCATGGCTCAGCTCTCCTTGATGCAGCACCGACACCATGTTCTTCCCGTTGTTGGTCACCATGGTTCCAATTTTGAGTTGTCGCGGAGAAAGCCAGAATTCGATTTCTTGATGAAGGATATGGAGGAGTTCCTCCACTGTGTGACTCAGTTTGCCCAAACAAACGAGGTGTAGAACAGCATGACACCGCCGTGCCATGCACATGTGGAATGCTGGAGGAGCACTGTGAATTGTCCCTGTAGTGAAGGCTGAGGACACAGTGGTGGATGAGGAGGCAGAGGCGTACATTGTCACAGGACCAACGGCGTGAGAACGTGGATGCAGAAGTGGCGTCACCTGGCCAAGTTGCTGGTTTGGCTAGGCAGGAACCATATTTACCCTGTGGGCCGTAAAGGACATATATTGTCCTTGACCGTGTCACGGCCATAGCCATGACCGTGACTCCTGAACCGCTTGCTGTTGCCTGCGGTTTTGGTTGCTCGTTCAATCACAGGTGAGGGCCGCTAGTTTGTTGCCTCACTTGTGGTTGCCGCTGGCAACATTTGGTATGTGGCAGTAGAGCAGCTGGAGCTGGTTGCTAGGCTGCTCGCTGTCATAGCAGGCGGTTGTCTCTGGCAACTTGTGTGATTGGTGTGCACTTCCCATGTTTGGTGTGCACGGGGTTGTTTGTGTGTTCACTTCCCCTTTAAGTTGCTGTCTTCCCTTGTCTGGTGTGTGAAGGGTTAATTCCCTTCATAGGCTGTGAGCACTGGGCGTGTCTGTGTGGGTGTGACTACTTGGGCCTATAAAGCCTCATGGTTATCTCCAGTCTGAGGGGTACTTCAGCCATGACTAGTTGGAGTAGCCTCCTGTGTTATTTCACCTGCCAGTGGGAGCCACCCTTGTGGTCATAAGTTTAAGTTTATGTGTGAAGTTTAAGTTTTATGTCATGATGTTCAGTTGATGTTTTTCTTTGTTATCTGTTTATTGCAACTATGGATGTCCTGGTTACCTGTGTGATATGTGTGCTGTGTCCCTTAGTGTTCTGTGGACATTAGTAGTCATGCATGGGTTCCAGTCAGCGTGGCTGTGACAGGTACATTTGGAACTACTTTAGTTCGCCTGTCATATATGTATGTTGTATTTGTTCCCCATTCCTTGCAGCTTGGCCAGTGAGACTCCTGTTCCTCCGCGTCCAGAAGGAACAGGTCGTCTTACCCTTCACTCCTAGTTCAGGGACCAGTCCGAGGATGAGTAGGGATCCGAGGTTCCTGAGCATGGGCCCTCCTACCTTCAAGGTCGGCCCGGATTAGGGATGTGTTAGGAGGTGACCTGCTCCCTAATTCTGTCGTCCTGGCCAAGCAGCCGTTAACATCTTCTGGCATCGCACGGCTGAGGGTTTTCCCCATCCTCAGCCGTGACAGACCGCAATTACAGATCCACATGTCGGTACTGCTGTGCACTTTGGTAGACACCGACAGGTTCTAAGACCTGCCCACCTTCTGTTCTACATATTTGTGCAGGGCTGGTACTGCCTTTTTGGCAAAGAAATGACAGCTAGGGACTTTCCACCTTGGCTCGGCACAAGCCATCAGTTCTCTGAAAGATGCCACTTCTCTGAAAAGTCCACCACTTGGAAAGGGAGGGACTGCAGCACCAGCAACTTGGCCAGGAGCACGTTCAGCTTCTGCGCCGTTAGATGAGTGCACGCATACTGTCTCTTGGCAATCTCTTCGGTGATCAATTGCTGACGGAATGACTGACAAGGAGTAGGAGGATGAGGAGCAGGAACATCAGGACCGGTAGATGATGGGAAGGACAGACAGCTTCTTCGGCTGATGTGGTAGAGCCTTGACTGCCTGAAATCGGGTGCGTGCCACTGAGTGATGCAGCGGTTGCTGCAGCAGGCTGGACCACCACATTGGAGCTACGGTTCTCTCAGGCCACTTTATGGTGACGCTGCATATGTTGATGCAGGGCAGTGGTGCTAACATTGGCACCCTAACCACGCTTCAACTTCTGCCCACAGCTTCGGCAAATGGCCATGTTCACCTCTGAGTAGGTGATTTTACACCCAACACTCTGCAATGACTGCTACCTATAATGGATATTCATTGCCTTTAAGAGCAATGTTGATTTATATTCACTGTTTTGTATGAAGTTTCATGTAGCTGTGAACCCCTGCACTATCACTTACCAGGCAGGTAGGCTCTTGCGAAGTGGGTGGTCTACCCCTGGCATGTTTGGCTCCAGACCTCCCACTGCTGCCACCCTGCTTACTCCCAGCCACGCTACAGACTTTCTGGCTCTGAAGCTGCCTCACAACCAATCTGCCACCCTCTTCTCATGATGATGAAGCTCCTTCCAATTGCGATCGGCTATATCATCATCGAGTACTGTCTGCACATCACTGATGTCCTCCTCAATGTTCTCTGAGCCAGGAGCCTAACCACTCTCTCAATGCTAGGTCCCACGCCACTCTCCTCATTACTACTTGCCCACCTACCGGAGGAAGCGGTGGATGTCTCCTCCAGATCTTGGCTGGGCAGTAGCTGCTGACTGTCCTCTAGTAGCTCGTCCTTTCTGTATAGTAGAGCTGAGAAAACAGCATATAATACTTCTCTGGCTGAGGGAACAGAAAAGGACAGAGGCAGGTTTGGGACAGGGGAGGGCACAGGGCCTGCTCCCAGGCCATGCTAACTAAGGGTTGTTTCTGACGAACGCAATGACTCTTGGCTGGGGGTGTCTGATGTCACTTGGGATGAAGTGGATGACCGAGTCAACCATTCAACAACCGCTGGGTTGCTGGTCAAGACACGACCGCTAGATGACACTGGGAGCTCAAATGGACAACTTGCGGCCTCTCGAAGTGACCCCTGCTGCCACACCCCCTTACTCTTCTGCGACTTGTGCCTGCTCCAGAAACATTTAGGCCTCTGCTCCTCCCCTGTGCAGGGCCTGTCACTTCTTTGTCTGACATACTGTTTAGATCAAATAAATAAATAAAAAGAAAATTAATACACCCCAAAAAAGGCTGTAATTTTTCTCACTTCACCACACAACAGCTAATAAGCCCATTTTTTCCAATAATAGATGCCAAAAAAGACTTTAGAACATATAACTGAACCACTGAATGGCAAATAAGCCCTTATTTTTTTCCACTAATACACACCACAAAAGGCTGTAATTGTCTCACTTCACCACACAACGGCTAATAGGCCATTTTTTTTCACTAATACACCCAAAAAAGGCTTTAGAACATATAACTGCACAGCTGAACGGATAATAAGCCCTTTTTCCCCACTAATACACCCTAAACAAGGCTTTAGAACATATACCTGTATCGCTGAACGGCAAATAATACTTTTTGTTTTGCACTAATACACCCCCAAAAAAGCTTTAGAACATATAGCTGCACCGCACAAGGGCTAATAAGACATATTAATATTTCCTAGTAATACACACTGTTAATAGCTGTATCACACAGCACTTGCACCCCAATAAAAAGAACGGTTTGGTGGAATTACAGAGGTATCCTCTATTGCTGTCACGGATCAGTGGATGTGAACTCACTATGCCACTATGACTAGCAATACTCCAGAGGGGCGTGACTAAGCAACTACCCAGATTTCACTAGAGCCTCAGATGGTGAGGATAGGCTTGACCGTCGGTAGTTGCCAGGGGCTACTCTGGAGTGTAAACCAGACAGTGAAAGCTGGTCCAGGCAGACCAAGAGGTACCTGCGAAGGTACCAACAGTATAGACATAGTAAGCCAGGCAGGGTCGTAACCAGGAGCAACAAGTCAGGAACCAGAGGATGAGGCAGATATGTAGTCAGGATGAGCAAAGGGTCAGGTCAGGCGGCACAGGAGCAAGGTCAGATAATCTGGTTCGGCAACGGGAGAGACAAAGCAAGCAGGCAGGGATCAGACAAAAAGCAGAGTCCAGGAACGAAGTACAGCTCAGGAACACAAGTGGTTATCAAGTTCTTTAGCAACAGACTAGGACCTCGACTCTGAGGCATCCAGGAAGAGGGCTGAGCCATTTAAATACCTGCAGGAGAGCCAGGGTTGGTCAGCGAAGAGAAACCAGACACCAGCAACAAGCATGCTGTGGCCAGGGCTGAATAGAACCCATGGAGCAGAATCCTCAGCACCACGAGGAGACAGAGTCCAGGACTGCAGCGGTCGGGGCTCTATGCCGGAAGAATCCTGATCAGTTTTATGCATCAGGATGCATCAGGATGTCTTCAGTTCGGGAACGGAACGTTTTTTGGGCAGAGAAATACCGCAGCATGCTGCGCTTTTTGCTCCGGCCAAAAATCCTGAAGACTTGCCGCAAGGCCGGATCCGGAATTAATGCCCATTGAAAGGAATTGATCCGGGGTCGGCCTTAAGCTAAACGTCGTTTCGGCGCATTGCCGGATCCGACGTTTAGCTTTTTCTGAATGGTTACCATGGCTGCCAAGACGCTAAAGTCCTGGCAGCCATGGTAAAGTGTAGCGGGGAGCGGGGGAGCAGCATACTTACCGTCCGTGCGGCTCCCGAGGCGCTCCAGAGTGACGTCAGGGCGCCCCAAGCGCATGGATCACGTGATCGCATGGCACGTCATCCATGCGCATGGGGCGCTCTGACGTCACTTTGGAGTGCCCCGGGAGCCGGGCGGACTATATGTATACCGCTCCCCCGCTCCCCACTACTACTATGGCAACCAGGACTTTAATAGCGTCCTGGGTGCCATAGTAACACTGAAAGCATTTTGAAGACGGATCCGTCTTCAAATGCTTTCAGTACACTTGCGTTTTTCCGGATCCGGCGTGTAATTCCGGCAAGTGGAGTACACGCCGGATCCGGACAACGCAAGTGTGAAAGGCCTTAGACAGATAGTGATACTTTATAAAATAGTGTGGCAATGTGAACATTGAGGTGTGGTTTCCCCAGCTTCCAGTCCTGGACTTGAGGCATGCTCATGTCCAGGGATCCTATTTAATCCTGCTACTGGATCTTGGGTGTGTCTCACTCTGGAGTGTCTTGTGAAGCAGAGTCCTGGTGAGGCTCTGTGTGAGTGGTCTCAGCCAGGTGGGCTGAGGGGCCACGAGGCTAGGCGATAGCTTGAACTTTGGGGGACGCAGTGACGCCTGTGAAACAAGGATCACGAGGCCAGAGTCGGGAGGACTACTGGGCCACAATCCCCCAAAAGGTTTTGAAGTGTCACAGCCTGGAGGTTGCTGGACTGAATGGCTGAGGAAAGCCACATTTGTGTTCCATGTGTGAACAGGGGTCTCTAGGTGAGTCAGGGATACACTTGTGTTTAGTTAGAGCCTAGCCAGGCAAGCGTTTGTTATTTTGTGTGGATGTCACACGTGATAAGTTGAAGCTGCGACTTCTTAACCTGTGCTAAAGAGTCTGAAATAAAGCAAGAGTTTGGACATTATAATCGTGTCTGCAAAGATATCTTAGAGTGTGACCCCCTGAAAAGAGACGATCCCTTACAATTGGTGGAGGATGCAGGCAAGTTGTCCATGAGAGAAGGGCAACGGTCGGTTGCTAGGGGCAATGCTGAGACTGCAGGTGCTGCTAAAAGCGTTTTTTTTTTTTTGCCGTGTGTGGAGTTAAAGGGCCGGAAGCTTTTTTATTTATTTTTTGTCCAGTGGAGCAGGTGCTGCTCATAAGAGTGTTGACTATTTGGCTGTGGTGCAAGTAAAACTGCAGTGAATTAAAGGGCCAGTAGCCGAGCAAAAGTGGACTTGTGTCTGAAAGTTTTTCCTGCCATCATGGGTCTCGGGGAAGAGTACGTCCGGCGCCGCTAGCGCATACAGCAGGCAGAAGAAATGGCCATAGCAATTGGCTAGACTAAAAATTAATTGGCGAAATTAGATGCAGAGCGAGAGGCTTTGGAGGCACAGTTGCAGCTGGCCTTGAGAAACACAGTATGGACCCTGTACAAAGTTCCAAGAGGTTGGTGGTGTTCCGGGACTATCGGGGGAAAAGCAAAGATATGCCGTTGCCAAGGGCGACCATCGGGAAGATAAAGAGCGGGAGAGCGGTTCAGCTCTCAGGAGGTCGAATGTTCCCTACCAGTGGAGACAGAGTCCTAGAGAGGATGTGCTGAGGATCTGCGAGGCTGTTGCTAAGGGCAACAAACCACAACAGCATGCTGCTGCCCAGCAGTTATAGAGCGGGGCAAGTGGTTCATATTCTGTGGCTGGATCCCAAGGACAGGTCTCCCGAGAGTGTGACTCCACATCTGGAAGGAGGATGGAGTCACAGCGTTTCTCGTAGCAACCACTGCAGTCAGGAGGCTGCAGGTGATTTTGTAGTGGAGGATCCTGGAATATCTTTGGATTCTGGGACTTCTGAACCCGTGACATCGCTGGGTAAGATTGCTCCTGTTATTAATTATGTGACAGACCCAGTGACAGTGAGCCGATGGCAGGGGATACCTGCTGGGACGGTGAGTGATAAATCACCGAGGCGAGGAACTGTCTCGGAAGTGTGTGACATTGGAGAAAACGAGGGGTCTGAACAGGCGGGTAAGCCTGTTGCGGTTGTTCCCTTGCAGGACTTTGCGGGGAAGAAGGTTGTTGTGTTGCCCAAAATGCCCATGGCCAAGGCTAGGCATGGGGTGGAGAAAATTAGAGACCCTATGATGGACCGGGTAAAGAGGTAGCACAATATGGAAACCTGAGATAAATAAAGTGATAAGTATGCTGGACAGTTAATGAGGACTGTCAGGTAGTTCTCACTGAGTGAGAGGCTATAGTGACAGCTGGGACTGATGGACTTGCGGCCGTAAATTTGCCCGTACATGAGAAGGTTGTTCCGTGATTTGTGGGGTAGAAACACTTCTGCGGTCGGTCACATAACTCCGCAAAGAACTGGTACCTAGCACATTAAATGAAGTGACCATTAGAAACAGTGGAGCTGATAAGGTGCAAAGTGATGGTACCATGTTTGCCGAAATGCATAATGAAAACAGTGATGTAGTTGAAGTAAAAAATGAAAATGTGAGGTCATGTGAAGTATATGATGATGACATGCCTTTCCCTTTCAGGATGTGATCAGGAGAGAAGTGCCCCCTTTGGGTAAAAATATATGTGATACAAAACTGCTGGTTAATGTTGTGAGCCCAGAGGGTGTACCAAACGTACCAGAGGTGGATATGCAGTACCCACAGGGTTTTTTGGTTGCTGGGGAAGTGTCCAATGTGGGGACTAGCGCATCGGTGCCCCTAGAGGTCAGAACTGATAATGATGACACAAGTAATATAAGTGACGCATGTGTCGTGGCCGATAGCAACTCAGAGAGACAGGCTGCCATGTCTAGTTCTTGCCAAATTGACGTAGTTACAGGTAGCAACCAGACGATAGTTGTACCTGGCGTGACTAGAGTTGAGTGTGGAGACGCCAGCCTAGTGTCTGAGACCCAAATTCAGGCAGCGGTAGATGACCTGACCTGTCAGTACAGCTGCAATCATGAAGATGATTTCTCTCCACACGGTCCCTAGATACAATAGAGAAGGGACTAGTTGTCATCATAAAGACATTGCAGAAGGGTCAAAAGAAGAGACCCCAGAAAACATGAGTGAACTGAAGGGTCTACTGCCTGGTGTCCCGGAGAAGAGGAAAGACTCCAGAAGGACACGGAAGTCTGTAGTCAACATCGACAATGCGCTTGAAGAGTCCCTGGGTGGAAATCCCACAAAGTGTCTAAAGGAGAAGGGTGGTACTCCTTCAGCTGATGCGGCAGCAGAACAGAGTAAAGAGCCGCTGGAACAGGAGGCCCAAGAGTGGGGCGCTTCCAACAAGCTAATGCAAAAAACTAAGAAGGAACAGAAGTTTGGTCAGCTCCTGGCTGCAGAGAAATACATATAAGCTCTGTATGCCGAAGAACGTGACCGAGCGGAGGCTGATGCTTGGGAGAAAGAGTTCAAGGCCCTCTCCTTGGCTAGAGCCCTTGAAGAAGTGCTTGAGGAGCGAAATTAATTAGAGAGGCCGAACAAGCAACTCAGAGTAGAGATGGAAGCTCTCATGAGCTCAAAAGATGCCATCTATGAGTTGGAGAAGCCTAAGCGTGCTCCTGCACAGCAGGTGGAAGAAAATGAGAAACCGGAAGAGGAAGATCCTCTGGAAGGTGCCAAGAAGTCAGAGTCTGTTAAGAATGGGACTGGAGATGGTGGCGCCATGGTGCCGGCCGAGGCAGAGAAGAAGATAGAAGATGTATCTGCTGAACCAGTTGATGGGGCTGATGTGGAAGAAGCAGAAGACTCTGATACTGAAGCCAAACCTGAGGTAACCCCTGTGGGGACTAAAGAAAAAAGAGAAGTGCTATCTGGTGATAGAATAAGGAAACAAAGTGAGTGGGAAAACTAGGTGACATTAGAGCGCCTCAAGGGTGGTTTAAAACTGACCAGCCGGATCTCCAACAAAAGGAGGAGGCGGGAGCTCCCCGTGGAAAACGCGTCTGTAAAGGTTGCGGAAGTTAAAGGTTGTGGGCCTAAGAAGAAATCTAGAAAAGAAGCAAGCCATAAAGCTAAGTTCTCCAGCGAAGATGAGACGAAGGAGGCCCTAAGACACTGTAGTCTAGGTAGGAAGGCAGTGTTTATGGCAAACCAAGCTCTGATGGCCTGGGTCTGGCAAAATAAAGGGAAGCATGTGACGCTGGTCATCTCTTCCAGGGGGAACGTTGAGCCGGAAGATGGCAGTATAATATGGATGCCCTGTCACGAGCATCCAGTTGGTACATGTGTTCACCCCCACAGGTTTGAAAAGAGGGGGGGGGGGATATGTGGCAATGTGAACATTAAGATGTTGTTTCCCCAGGTTCCAGTCTGGGACTTGAGGCATGCTCATGTCCAGGGATCCTATTTAATCCTGCTACTGGATCTTGGGTGTGTCTCACTCTGGAGTGTCTTGTGAAGCAGAGTCCTGGTGAGGCTCTGTGTTAGTGGCCTCAGCCGGTTGGGCTTAGGGGCCAGGAGGCTAGGCGATAGCCTGAACTTTGGGGAACGCGGTGACGCCTGTGAAACAAGGATCACGAGGCCAGAGTCGGGAGGACTACTGGGCCACAATTCCCCAAAAGGTATTGAAGTGTCACAGCCTGGAGGTTGCTGGACTGAATGGCTGAGGAAAGCTGCATTTGTGTTCCATGTGTGAACAGGGCTCTCTAGGTGAGTCAGGGATATACTTGTGATTAGTTAGAGCCTAGCCGGGCAAGCGTTTGTTATTTTGTGTGGATGTCATGAAGAGGGCACTGGCTATTTGTTCAGTCCCACTAACTCAACCATCATCTTACCCCCAACCCCACACCCTAACCCAGGAAATAAACACACCACACCACTGCTTGGATTTAATCGGCCACAGCAGCCGTTTATTGAATAAATACAAAATATATAACAATAAATTAACCAATGACGAGGGAGGTCCTAGAAGCCCCAATAACTCCATAAACGCTGGAACACCTGCATCTCCATCTTGCCCCCAGCCGTTGAACCCAGCTCGGAGGCAGCAACTGATGGACGCGTAATTAGTTCCTACCAGCTCCTCAATGAGAGTCCAGCCCCTCCCGCGGGGCCCTCCCATCCTCAGGTACCACTATATTCCTCCACTTCAAGGACCTCCCCCGCCTCCACGACTGCCGCGACATATAACACACCACCACTCCCCTACTTCCACATCCAATAGGGTCGGGTGGGTGGGCGTTTCGCTCCCCTGGCCGCACTGTCCCGACTTCCGCTTTCTTCCTCCGTCCCCGCTCTGGCCACGCCCCCCGCCGCCCTGGCAACTCGCGCCTCTACTCCTATCCCACCCCCACCAACAACTAACCCTTTCCCGACCTGTCCTTCACCGCCAGGCCTCTTCATGCGCGTCCTCCCCCACCGTTGCGCTCCAGTCCGGCCTGACTCACATAATAAGTTGAAGCTGCGACTTCTTAACCTGTGCTTTGCTAAAGTGTCTGAAATAAAGCAAGAGTTTGGACATTATAATCGTGTCTGTGAGTGTGACCGCCTGAAAAGAGACTATCCCTTACATTCCCCATATGTCTACTTTTATGTGTGCATCATTTTGTAAGGCCTCTTTCACACGAACGTAAAGGGCCCGTGCTGCAGGCCGCAATACACGGGGCACTGGCCGTGTGCATTCTGCATCACGCATGCAGACCCATTCACTTGAATGGGTCTGTAAATCTGGAGATGTGGTGCACACTGAACGGAACCCCACGGAGGCTCTACGGAGTGCTTCTGTGGTGTTCCGTTCCGTGCTTCCGTTCAGGAAATTAGAAGGCTTAGAAGTAAATTTTTTTAATTTTTCATGTCTGTAGAAATCCAGGCACTGCTCATCACCTACCCAATACAATCCATACAGTGATGCATGGTGGTGGCAGCATCATGCTGTAGGGGTGTTCTTCAGCGGCTGGGACAACGACATTGGTCAGGGTTGAAGAAAAGCTGAATTTACCAAAGTAAATGAAAACCTGATACAGAGTGCTCTGGACCTCAGACTGGGCCAAAGGTTTACCTTTCAACAAGACAATTACCTTAAGCACACAGCCAAAAAATCATAGGAGTGGCTTAGGGACAAGTCCGTAAATGTCCTTAAGTGGCCCAGTCAGAAACCAATTGAAAATCTCTGGAAAGATCAATAAATGGCTGTCCACCAACGGTTCCCATCCAACCTGACATAGCTTGATCTGCAGAAAAGAATGGCAGAAAATCCTCAAATCCAAGTGTGCAAACCTTGTGGCATCATACCCAAAAAGATTGGAGGCTGTAATCGCTGCCAAAGGTACTTCAACTACTGTATGTACTGAGGAAAGGGTCTGAATACTTACATCAATGCAGTAATTTAGTTTTTCCTTTCACTTTGCGATTATCAGGTTAGAGTGCAGAATGATGGGAAAAAACTTGATTTTTAAAATGTGAAAAAGTGAAAAGGTCTGAAGACTTTCCGAATGAATGTGTATGTATGTGTGTGTGTATGTATATGTATATGTATATATATATAATATATATATATATACACACACATATATATATAATATATATACACACACAGTCAGGTCCATAAATATTGGGACATCGACACAATTATAACATTTTTGGCTCTATACACCACCACAATGGATTTGAAATGAAACAAACAAGATGTGCTTTAACTGCAGACTGTCAGCTTTAACTTGAGGGTATTTACATCAGCTGAACGGTGTAGGAATTAGAACAGTTTGCATATGTGCCTCCCACTTGTTAAGGGACCAAAAGTAATGGGACAATTGGCTTCTCAGCTGTTCCATGGCCAGGTGTTAATCCCTCGTTATCCCAATTCCAATGAGCAGATAAAAGTTCCAGAGGTCATTTCAAGTGTGCTATTTGCATTTGGAATCTGTTGCTGTCAACTCTCAAGATGAGATCCAAATAGCTGTCACTATCAGTGAAGCAAGCCATCATTAGGCAGAAAAAAAGAGCAAAAACATCAGGCGTGGCCAAAACAACTGTTTGGAACATTCTTAAAAAGAAGGAACGCACCGATGAGCTCAGCAACACCAAAAGACCCGGAAGACCACGGAAAACAACTGTGGTAGATGACCGAAGAATTCTTTCACTGGTGAAGAAAACACCCTTCACAACAGTTGGCCAGATCAAGAACACTCTCCAGGAGGTAGGTGTATGTGTGTAAAAGTCAACAATCAAGAGAAGACTTCACCAGAGTGAATACAGAGGGTTCACTACAAGATGTAAACCATTGGTGAGCCTCAAAAACAGGAAGGCCAGATTAGAGTTTGCCAAACGACATCTAAACAAGCCTTCATAGTTCTGGAACAACATCCTATGGACAGATGAGACCAATTTCAACTTGTACCAGAGTGATGGGAAGAGAAGTGTATGGAGAAGGAAAGGAACTGCTCATGATCCTAAGCATACCTCCTCATCAGTAAAGCATGGTGGTGGTAGTGTCATGGCGTGGGCATGTATGGCTGCCAATGGAACTGGTCCTCTTGTATTTATTGATGATGTGACTGCTGACAAAAGCAGAAGGATGAATTCTGAAGTGTTTCGGGCAATATTATATGCTCATATTCAGCCAAGTGCTTCAGAATTCATTGGACGGCGCTTCACAGTGCAGATGGACAATGACCCAAAGCATACTGCAAAAGCAACCAAAGAGTTTAAGGGAAAGAAGTGGAATGTTATGCAATGGCCAAGTCAATCACCTGACCTGAATACGATTGAGCATGCATTTCACTTGCTGAAGACAAAACTGAAGGGAAAATGCCCCAAGAAGAAGCAGGAACTGAAGACAGTTGCAGTAGAGGCCTGGCAGAGCATCACCAGGGATGAAACCCAGTGTCCGGTGATGTCTATGAGTTCCAGACTTCAGGCTGTAATTGACTGCAAAGGATTTGCAACCAAGTATTAAAAAGTGAAAGTTTGAGTTATGAATATTATTCTGTCCTATTACTTTTGGTCCCTTAACAAGTGGGAGGCACATATGCAAACTGTTGTAATTCCTACACCGTTCACCTGATTTGAATGTAAATACCGTCAAATTAAAGCTGACAGTCTGCAGTTAAAGCACATCTTGTTTGTTTCATTTCAAATCCATTGTGGTGGTGTATAGAACCAAAAATGTTAGAATTGTGTCTGTCCCAATATTTATGGACCTGACTGTATATACACTGAACAAAAATATAAACACAACATTTTCGGTTTTCCTTCCATTTTGCATGAGCTGAACTCAAAGATCTGAAACATTTTCTACATACACAAAAGACCCATTACTCTCAAATATTGTTCACAAATCTGCCTAAATCTGTGTTAGTGAGCATTTCTCCTTTGCCGAGATAATCCATCCCTCTCTCTCTCTCTATATATATATATATATATATATATATATATATATATATACACAGGTCCTTCTAAAAAAATTAGCATATTGTGATAAAGTTCATTATTTTGTGTAATGTACTGATAAACATTAGACTTTCATATATTTTAGATTCATTACACACAACTGAAGTAGTTCAAGCCTTTTATTGTTTTAATATTGATGATTTTGGCATACAGCTCATGAAAACCCCAAATTCCTATCTCTAAAAATTAGCATATCATGAAAAGGTTCTCTAAACGAGCTATTAACCTAATCATCTGAATCAACTAATTAACTCTAAACACCTGCAAAAGATTCCTGAGGCTTTTAAAAACTCCCAGCCTGGTTCATTTCTCAAAACCGCAATCATGGGTAAGACTGCCGACCTGACTGCTGTCCAGAAGGCCATCATTGACACCCTCAAGCAAGAGGGTAAGACACAGAAAGAAATTTCTGAACGAATAGGCTGTTCCCAGAGTGCTGTATCAAGAAACCTCAGTGGGAAGTCTGTGGGAAGGAAAAAGTGTGGCAGAAAACACTGCACAACGAGAAGAGGTGACCGGACCCTGAGGAAGATTGTGGAGAAGGACCGATTCCAGACCTTGGGGGACCTGCGGAAGCAGTGGACCGAGTCTGGAGTAGAAATATCCAGAGCCACCGTGTACAGGCGTGTGCAGGAAATGGGCTACAGGTGCCGCATTCCCCAGGTCAAGCCACTTTTGAACCAGAAACAGCGGCAGAAGTGCCTGACCTGGGCTACAGAGAAGCAGCACTGGACTGTTGCTCAGTGGTCCAAAGTACTTTTTTCGGATGAAAGCAAATTTTGCATGTCATTCGGAAATCAAGGTGCCAGAGTCTGGAGGAAGACTGGGGAGAGGGAAATGCCAAAATGCCTGAAGTCCAGTGTCAAGTACCCACAGTCAGTGATGGTCTGGGGTGCCATGTCAGCTGCTGGTGTTGGTCCACTGTGTTTTATCAAGGGCAGGGTCAATGCAGCTAGCTATCAGGAGATTTTGGAGCACTTCATGCTTCCATCTGCTGAAAAGCTTTATGGAGATGAAGATTTCATTTTTCAGCACGACCTGGCACCTGCTCACAGTGCCAAAACCACTGGTAAATGGTTTACTGACCATGGTATTACTGTGCTCAATTGGCCTGCCAACTCTCCTGACCTGAACCCCATAGAGAATCTGTGGGATATTGGGAAGAGAAAGTTGATAGACGCAAGACCCAACACTCTGGATGAGCTTAAGGTCGCTATCGAAGCATCCTGGGCCTCCATAACACCTCAGCAGTGCCACAGGCTGATTGCCTCCATGCCACGCTGCAATGAAGCAGTCATTTCTGCAAAAGGATTCCCGACCAAGTATTGAGTGCATAACTGAACATAATTATTTGAAGGTTGACTTTTTTTGTATTAAAAACACTTTTCTTTTATTGGTCGGATGAAATATGCTAATTTTTTTAGATAGGAATTTTGGGTTTTCATGAGCTGTATGCCAAAATCATCAATATTAAAACAATAAAAGGCTTGAACTACTTCAGTTGTGTGAAATGAATCTAAAATATATGAAAGTCTAATGTTTATCAGTACATTACAGAAAATAATGAACTTTATCACAATATGCAATTTTTTTTAGAAGGACCTGTATATATAAAATATATATATATATATATATATATATATATATATATATATATAGTGGGGTTTCGCTCTGGTAGATAGGGTAAGCGCGAACAGTACAGAGGCAAAATACAAGTTCTTAATTTAAAATGTCAGTGTTTATTCACACTTGAGGCAATTGCACAAAACAGCACGTAACTTTGCAATCTTGGTGTTAATTCATACACAATGGAAAGTTCGTATAACCCAAGTCACCTTGCTGGCAGTTCTGCCTCCAAGAGTCCACAGCAGGCTTTAGGGGCCCTGTTTCCCAGCATGTGGCTCTCAGCCCTCCAGCACGGCACAAAGCCTCAGATCCCCAAAACAGAGACCTCTCTGCTGAACCTAGCTGCTTATTTAAGGACAGGCCACTTAAACTCCGGTCTGGTATTTGACCTGGCTCATCTGTCTGGAAACTATCCCAGCCGGACATGCTGGGAGGAGTGGACACACGCCAGACAATGTACCCAGGACAGGGCATCCACGTTTCCCTGCAACCGGCCTGCTCTGTGTCCTACCGAGAACTTAAAGTTCTGCAGAGACAAAAACCATCTGGTGACCCCGGTATTCCTGTCTTTGGCCTGGCTCATCTACTTGAGAGAGGAGGGGTTGGTCACCAGGCAGAACTTTCTCCCCAACAAATAGTAGCGGAGAGACTCGAGTGCCTACTTGATAGCCAGGTACTCTATCTCCACTATACATTACCTGGTTTCGGCTGGGGTGAGCTTGCAGCTTAGGAAGACAACGGGATGCTCCTCCCCATTGACTTCCTGAGACAGTATAGCACAGAGGCCTACTTCGGAGGCATCCGTTTGTACTACGAACTCTCTCTTAAAGTCGGGCATCACAAAAACCGGTGACCCACACAGGGCCAACTTCAAAGCGTCAAAAGCCTCTTCCGCCCGATCAAACCATCACAAATTTTCATCCCTTCAAGAGCCCTGTCAAGGGCACGGCTAGAGTAGCAAAGTGGGGAACAAACCTCATGTAATAGTCCACCATTCCCAGGAATGACTTTATTTGCCTAGTGGTGACAGGTCTGGGCCAATTCTGTATCGCCTCTATTTAGTTCACTTGGGATTTGATGACTCCGCGCCCAATGACATACTCCAGGTACTTAGTCTCTTCTAACCCTATCGCACATTTTTTTGGGTAAGCGGTTAAGCCAGCTTTCCGAAGGGAGTCCACTACAGCCTGCACTTTTTGTAGGCGAGTTTCTCAGTCGGTACTGTGGATGACAATATCGTCCAGGTAAGTCGAAGCGTACCGACTATGAATGAAGCACAATGTCCATTAGTCGCTGAATAGTGGTGGGGGCACCATGCAGACCAAAGGGTAAGACCTTATATTGATACAGGCCCTCAAGCGTGATGAAGACAGTTTTCTCTTTGGCAGCCTCCGTTAAGGGCACCTGCCAGTACCTTTTTGTGAGGTCCAAAACAGAAAAATACCGGGCTTGTCCTAACCTCTCGATGAGCTCATCCACTGGGGGCATGGGATACGCATTGAATTTGGAAACCTCGTTAAGTTTTTGAAAGTCGTTACAAAACCGCAACGTCCCATCCAGCTTGGGTATCAATACTATAGAACTAGCCCACTCACTTTTTGACTCCTCAATGATGTCTAGCTGCAACATTAGCTGCACCTCCTACGATATGGCTCGTCGCCAAGCCTCGGATACCCTGTATGGTTTTATTTGGACTTTTGTCTGAGGCTCAGTGACAATGTCATGCTGGATTATGGAAGTGCCTCCAGGGAGGTCCGAGAACACATACGTGTTCCGACTAACGAACTCCCTGGCCTCCTGAGTCTGTTTAGTGGAGAGGCAATTTTTACTGTGGCAGCCGCCTCTCTTGCATCAGAGGGGCTGGTACCTCTTCTCCTAGAAAACCCAGCAGCGGGCTGTCTTCTGTTTCCCTATCTTTCCACGGTTTGAGTAAATTCACATGGTAAACCTGCTCCGGTTTTCACCTCCCTGGCTGGTGTACTTTGTAGTTTACATCTAAAATTTTCTCAAGTACCTCGTAGGGCCCCTGCCACCTAGCCAGGAACTTACTGTCCACGGTCGGCACCAGAACCAAAACCTAATCACCCGGGTGAAAGATCCGAACCCGACTCTGTCGATTATAGACCCGAATCTGGGCTCGCTGAGCTCCCTCCATATGCTCCATAACAAGAGGCAACACTGTCTCTATCAGATCTTGCATCTGGGTAACGTACTCAATGACACTTATGTGAGGTGGGTTGTTGTTTCCACGCCTCTTTGGCCATGTCCAAGAGACCGCGAGGGTGTCTGCCATATAGCAGTTCGAAGGACGAGAACCTAGTAGAGGCCTGGGGTACCTCTTGCACTGCGAAAATGAGATAGGGCAGAAGGAGGTCCCAGTCTTTTCCAGCTTTAGACACTACATATTTTTTTAATGTTTGGTTAAACTGTTCTACCAGACCGTCCGTTTGAGGATGGTAAACAGACGTCCGTAGTTGTTTTATGTACAGCAACTTACAAAGTTTCCTCATCACCTGGGACATAAAATGGGTCCTTTTGTCGGTCATAACCTCTTTACGTAGTCCTTCTCGGGAAAACATCTCCATTAACCCCTTAGCTATGAGTTTGGCCAAGATATGTCGCAGTGGCACCGCCTCCGGGTACAGAGTGGCGTAGTCTAGAATGACTAAGATGTGTTGATGCCCTCTGGCGGACTTCCGTACTGGGCCTATTCGATCAAACGGTACGTCGATAATCGGGAGAGGTACTAGGGGACTACGGAAATGTGGCTGGGGGGTAATTATCTGGCAGGTCGGGCAAGACTTACAAAACTCTTGTACTTCTTTGTATATGCTGGGCCAGTAAAACCGCTGTAAAAAACGATCCTGAGTTTTCTGCAGCCCCAGGTGACCCCCGAGAATGTATTGGTGGGCTAGATCTAATACAAGCTTGCGATAAGCCTTGGGGGCCACCAACTGTTCAGTAGGCTCACCCCGTAGTTGGTTTACCCGATACAACATATCCTGATGAACCACAAAATGGGGAAACACTGACTCTGCCCCAGGTTGTTGTTGTTCACCATCTACTATTAACATATTTTCCCAGGCACGGGATAGGGTTGGGTCCCGACGTTGGGACGATAGTCTTTTAAGTCTCCCTGGATGCACATGACCCCGACTTTCTGGCCAGTATACTCCGCTAACCGTACCAGGGGAGCCCTGAGTCCAGCAGAGTGTCCGCTGGAGTGTCTCCTACCTCCACCTGGCACATGTGGTTTAGAGTTTTTGGGATACCCGCTGCACACAGCTTCCCGGCATATAGCTCCTGACGGTAGCCATAGTTAGTATCCATGGGTTCCACCTGATGGGGACAGTCAGCTCTTACATGGCCCGGCTCCTGACACCGCCAGCAGACTTTCGGAGCCATGTCCGTAGAGGGTACACCCCTGGTGGGTTTGGTTGGCACAAGCCGCCGAGTCTGGGATGGAGACTTACGGGGGTTTGACTGCCCCACTCCCAAAATAACCCCCTGTAGCCACTTTTGCAAGTGGTGGAGTAAGTCATAATACTGGGTCCTCGCAGGCTCAGCCGGTTTAAACCCCCACTGATGTACCCTCGGGGCCCGGACCAACGCATTCACCCCCAGTATTGCCAAAATCTCACCCTTTACTTTTTGGTAGTCAGCCGCTTGGTTGTCCAGCAAGTCAAAATACACCCGCTGGGAATCGGATGCCAGGAATGGAGCGACGACCTCAGCCCACTGGTCACAGGGTAGCTTTGCCCTGATGGCCACTTTCTCTTACATTGCCAGGTAGGTTTTGATGTCATCTGCGGGGGTCATCTTAGGAATCGCAGCACGGACTGCTTTCCAGGCATCGTGGACACTCGGATCGTGGACACTCGGGGTTGCTCCTGCTGTCTGCAAAGCCATTACGTGTTGTAGCAGCAACTGGTTAGTCTCCTGCTGCTGTTTATTAGCCTAGCGTTGTTGCAGGTTTGTCTCTCGCTGCTGCAGATTAGCCTCTATGAGGGCCTTCACAACAGCCTCCATTTTGTTGTGGTGCACTGGTTGTAATACAGCTGGTTTAATGTACGACATACAACCGTGCCTGAAAAATGCAGAAACCAAAAATATCTGCGTTCACGCCAGCCTCACTTTCCTCTGACCGCATCCTCCACCAATTGTGGGGTTTCGCTCTGGTAGATAGGGTAATCGGGCGCAGTACAGAGGCAAAATACAAGTTCTTAACTCCGGTACAGAATTTGACCTCACCTGGCTGGAAACCAGCCCAGCCCAGCCCCTGCCTTGCCCTACACAACCCCTCACTGTGTCACTATGAATATATACAGTGGCGGAAATAATTATTTGACCCCTCACTGATTTTGTAAGTTTGTCCAATGACAAAGAAATGAAAAGTCTCAGAACAGTATCATTTCAATGGTAGGTTTATTGTAACAGTGGCAGATAGCACATCAAAAGGAAAATCGAAAAAATAACTTTAAATAAAAGATAGCAACTGATTTGCATTTCATTGAGTGAAATAAGTATTTGAACCCCTACCAACCATTAAGAGTTCTGGCTCCCACAGAGTGGTTAGACACTTCTACTCAATTAGTCACCCTCATTAAGGACACCTGTCTTAACTAGTCACCTGTATAAAAGACACCTGTCCACAGAATCAATCAATCAAGCAGACTCCAAACTCTCCAACATGGGAAAGACCAAAGAGCTGTCCAAGGATGTCAGAGACAAAATTGTAGACCTGCACAAGGCTGGAATGGGCTACAAAACCATTAGCAAGAAGCTGGGAGAGAAGGTGACAACTGTTGGTGCGATTGTTCGAAAATGGAAGGAGCACAAAATGACCATCAATCGACCTCGCTCTGGGGCTCCACGCAAGATCTCACCTCGTGGGGTGTCAATGGTTCTGAGAAAGGTGAAAAAGCATCCTAGAACTACACGGGAGGAGTTAGTTAATGACCTCAAATTAGCAGGGACCACAGTCACCAAGAAAACCATTGGAAACACATTACACCGCAATGGATTAAAATCCTGCAGGGCTCGCAAGGTCCCCCTGCTCAGGAAGGCACATGTGCAGGCCCGTCTGAAGTTTGCCAATGAACACCTGAATGATTCAGAGAGTGACTGGGAGAAGGTGCTGTGGTCTGATGAGACCAAAATAGAGCTCTTTGGCATTAACTCAACTCGCTGTGTTTGGAGGAAGAAAAATGCTGCCTATGACCCCCAAAACACCGTCCCCACCGTCAAGCATGGGGGTGGAAACATTTTGCTTTGGGGGTGTTTTTCTGCTAAGGGCACAGGACAACTTATTCGCATAAACGGGAAAATGGACGGAGCCATGTATCGTGAAATCCTGAGCGACAACCTCCTTCCCTCTGCCAGGAAACTGAAAATGGGTCGTGGATGGGTGTTCCAGCACGACAATGACCCAAAACATACAGCAAAGGCAACAAAGGAGTGGCTCAAGAAGAAGCACATTAAGGTCATGGAGTGGCCTAGTCAGTCTCCGGACCTTAATCCAATCGAAAACCTATGGAGGGAGCTCAAGCTCAGAGTTGCACAGAGACAGCCTCGAAACCTTAGGGATTTAGAGATGATCTGCAAAGAGGAGTGGACCAACATTCCTCCTAAAATGTGCGCAAACTTGGTCATCAATTACAAGAAACGTTTGACCTCTGTGCTTGCAAACAAGGGTTTTTCCACCAAGTATTAAGTCTTTTTTTGTTAGAGGGTTCAAATACTTATTTCACTCAATGAAATGCAAATCAGTTGCTATCTTTTATTTAAAGTTATTTTTTCGATTTTCCTTTTGATGTGCTATCTGCCACTGTTACAATAAACCTACCATTGAAATGATACTGTTCTGAGACTTTTCATTTCTTTGTCATTGGACAAACTTACAAAATCAGTGAGGGGTCAAATAATTATTTCCTCCACTGTATATATATAAATATATATATATATATATATATATATATATACCTAAATAAGCCCCCTGAAAAGTTTTTTTTAGAAGTACCGCATTTTTCAGACTATAAGACCTAGGATTTGGATGAGGAAAAATATGAAAAAAATATTTTTTATCAGACCTTAGATGAGACCCCCAAGCTTTATGAGCCTTAGATCAGACACCCCAACCTCAATCAGTCTTAGATCAGTCCCCCATCAGCCTCAAATCAGACCCCGTCATCCTCAGATCAGCCCCAGAAGACACCTCATCAGCCTCAGATCAGAAACTCATCAGACCTCAGATCATACTTTAAAATAAATAAATAAACTTACCTCGCTTGCTCTGGATGGCACTGCCACAGACTCACTGCTGCCTACTCTTCTTCTTAGCCGTGCTGCACTGTGGCCTGACATCACACAGCGCCGGGTCATTGAGCGCACCTATGTGCACTACGTCATCACGCTATATGCTGTCAGGACACAGTACAGAGCCTGGAAGAAGACCAGGGAGGGTAGGTACTGCACAGCTCTTCCCTCCCCGCGGCTCTTGATTGCTGATGACCACTTCCATAATTGAGTTGGTTGGTTTATAGCGTTCACTATGGGGTAAAACTGAGTTATGCTCTTCATTCTCCAGGTCAATGCAATTATGGCAATACCACATACAGGTGAAACTCGAAAAATTTGAATTTCGTGCAAAGTTAATTTATTTCAGTAATGCAACTTAAAAGGTAGAACTAATATACGAGATAGACTCATTACATGCAAAGCGAGATATTTCAAGCCTTTATTTGTTATAATTTGTTATATCGAATACATCCCGGTACTCTTCGTATTGAGGAGGCAACAGAGAGTCCGAGGAAGTACACAGCAACTTGACAGGCCCATGGATGCAACTAGCCCCACACTGCGGTGACCACGAGAGGATCTCGGCCGATCTCCAATCGAAAGTCGGATTATGCTTCTGGAGCCAGGGGTACCCCAAGACCACCGAGTAGTGTGGAGACGAAATCACCTGGAGACAGACCAACTCTCTGTGAACGGCACCAATGGCTATCCCCACTGGAAGGGTCTCATGAGTCGCGTGTGGCGGCAGAAGGGGTCTGCCGTCTATCGCCTCAAGAGCCAGTGGGGAACCTCGAGGCTGCAGAGGAATGGAATTGGCGGCAGCGAACACACTATCAATGAACAAACCACCAGCACCAGAGTCCACCAACGCCTGGGTCGTCACCGAGCCCCCGACCCAGGAGAGGACAACAGTGATCAGTGGTTTTTCAACACGGGAAACCGGGGACGAGGAGACTCCACCCAAGATCTGCCCCCGACAGGATCTCAGGTGCGAGCGTTTCCCGGACGGTTCGGACATGCCAACCGAAAATCGTGGCCAACTCTTGTGCAGAGGGTAACTTCTTGAGAGGAACACAGTGGCACATTTTGGAAAACCGATCCACAATCATGAGAATGACCGTATGGCCTCGGGATGCAGGGAGGTCCACAATGAAATCCATCCCCAGGTGTGACCATGGGCGCTCCCCGGTGGCTATGGGTTGCAAAAGGCCCAACGGAAGGTGCCGAGGGGACTTACTCTGGGCACAAACGGAGCATGCCGCTACATATGCGGCGATGTCGGAACGTAGAGAAGGCCACCAGAACAGACGTGAAACAGCCCAGGACAGCTGATTCTTTCCAGGATGCCCCGCGGCCTTGGAGTTATGGTAGGTTCGCAACAACCTAGTGCGCAACTCCTCAGGCACAAAACACCTGCCGTTGGGTCTCCCAGAGGGAGCACCATATTGAGCCGCCAAAATCTGCTCACCCAGGGGAGAGGTCAGGCTGGTGCGAATGGCGGCCAGGATCTGATTCGGAGGTATGACCGAAGTCGGAATCGACTCCTCCCCGGACAGCTCGGAGTACTGCCGTGATAAGGCATCCGCTCTGATGTTCTTGGAACCGGGTAGGTAGGAGACCACGTAATTAAAACGTGACAAGAACAGAGCCCATCTGGCCTGACGTGGTGTCAATCTCTTGGCCTCAGAAAGGTAGGTCAGATTCTTGTGGTCCGTCAGGATGAGAACCGGAACCACCGAACCCTCGAGCAAGTGCCTCCATTCTTTAAGGGCCTGCACGATGGCCAATAACTCCCTGTCACCAATCTGATAGTTTCACTCCGCGGAAGACAGTTTCCGGGAGTAAAACCCACAAGGAAGCAGAGGACCCTCTGGTGTTCTACGCTGAGACAGAAGGGCGCCTACTCCCGTCTCAGACGCGTCCACCTCGAGGACAAAGGGCAACCCAGGGTTGGGATGTGACAGAATCGGAGCCGACACAAAGGCGGACTTTAGAGCCTCAAAAGCTCGGATGGCCTCGAGCGGCCAGACCTGGAAATTACTGCCCTTCCTGGTCAGATCCGTGAGAGGCTTGGCTAGCATAGAAAAGTCCCTGATGAACTTCCGATAATAATTGGCGAAGCCCAAAAAGCGCTGCAGGGCACGGAGACCACTGGGCTGGGGCCACTGTAAGACAGCTGAAACCTTCTCAGGATCCATGGAGAACCCCTCAGCGGAAATGATGTAACCTAAGAAGGTTACCTGGGATCGGTGAAATTCGCATTTCTCAAGCTTACCGAACAGCCTGTTCTCTCGTAACCGTTGCAACACTCGTCTGACATCCATAATGTGGGCTTCCATGGATTCAGAATATACCAAGATGTCATCCAAATAGACCACCACACACTGCTGCAACAGGTCACGGAAAACATCGTTGATGAATTCCTGGAAGACTGCGGGCGCATTGCACAACCCAAAGGGCATAACCAAGGATTCATAATGACCGGTCCTGGTGTTAAACGCGGTCTTCCACTCATCGCCCGCCTTGATCCTTACCAGGTTATATGCCGCCCTCAGGTCGAGTTTGGTAAAGACCGTGGCCCCTTTGAGGCGATCAAACCGCTCGGAAATCAAGGGTATCGGGTAAGCGTTCTTGATCGTGATGCGATTGAGACCCCTGTAATCGATGCAAGGCCTCAACTCACCGCCCTTCTTTTTCACAAAGAAAAATCCAGCCCCTGCCGGGGACGAGGATTTGGGAATGTGTCCGCGTGAAAGCGCCTCCCTCACGTACTCCTCCATGGCCTCATTCTCCGCTACCGACAATGGATAGACTTTGCCACGAGGAGGAACGGCACCAGATTGTAACTCTATGGCACAATCGTATGGGCGGTGCGGAGGTAGGGCAACCGCGCGCACCTTATCGAATACATCCCGGTACTCTTCGTATTGAGGAGGCAACAGAGAGTCCGAGGAAGTACACAGCAACTTGACAGGCCCATGGATGCAACTAGCCCCACACTGCGGTGACCACGAGAGGATCTCGGCCGATCTCCAATCGAAAGTCGGATTATGCTTCTGGAGCCAGGGGTACCCCAAGACCACCGAGTAGTGTGGAGACGAAATCACCTGGAGACAGACCGACTCTCTGTGAACGGCACCAATGGCTATCCCCACTGGAAGGGTCTCATGAGTCACGTGTGGCGGCAGAAGGGGTCTGCCGTCTATCGCCTCAAGAGCCAGTGGGGAACCTCGAGGCTGCAGAGGAATGGAATTGGCGGCAGCGAACACACTATCAATGAACAAACCACCAGCACCAGAGTCCACCAACGCCTGGGTCGTCACCGAGCCCCCGACCCAGGAGAGGACAACAGTGATCAGTGGTTTGTCAACACGGGAAACCGGGGACGAGGAGACTCCACCCAAGATCTGCCCCCGACAGGATCTCAGGTGCGAGAGTTTCCTGGACGGTTCGGACATGCCAACCGAAAATGCCCACCGAGACCACAGTACATGCATCGGCCCTCGCGTCTCCGGAGTACCCTCTCCCCCTCGGACAGGCGAGCAAACCCCAGCTGCATGGGTTCACCCCCAGACAAGTCATCCCCAGGAGGCGTGGGAGGAGAGGGAGGCACGGGTGGGACAGCAAACGTAGGCGCCAATCTGTTAGAAGACCTCCGCAGGCTCTCCTTAAAGGAAGGTCTCTCCCTGAGTCTGGTGTCAATCAAAATCAGGAAAGAAATAAGAGACTCGAGCTCCACTGGTAGGTCCTTAGCTGCAACCTCATCCTTCAAGGCATCCGAGAGACCATGAGAGAAAGCAGCGACCAGAGCCTCATTATTCCAGCCCACCTCTGCTGCCAGGGTACGAAACTCAATGGCGTATTCAGCTACGGATCGTGAACCCTGTCTGATGGACATAAGGAGCTTCGCAGCAGAGGCAGCACGAGCCGGCACATCGAATACCTTCCGAAGAGAAGCAACAAAACCGGAAAACTCGGCAACCACCGGATTGTTGTTCTCCCATAAAGGGCTGGCCCAGGCCAAGGCCTTGTCCGAGAGCAGCGAGATCAAGAAGCCCACCTTTGATCTCTCAGTAGGAAAGGCATGTGGCAGCAACTCAAAATAAATGCCCACCTGGTTAAGGAAACCTCGGCACTGAGTTGGCTCTCCCCCAAAGCGCTGTGGAAGGGGGGCAGAACCGGTCATACCCCGAGACACCGCAGGCGCAGCAACAGGTGTCGGGGTAGACTCTGGCGCAACAACCGGAGCGGCAGTAGGAGCGGGCCCAGGAGCGACAACCGACCCATCGGCAACGGAAGCGAAATGAGCCGTGCGTTCAAGCAGGGTTTGCAACGCCACAGCGAACCGACCCAACAGGTGATCCTGCTGATCAAGTCTGGCAACCAGCGTAGGTAGCGAGGATGGCCCTGTACCGTCAGAATTCATGGCTTGGTCCTAATGTCATGGAACCATGAACCAGACGTACAACAAGAGATAAGTGGAAATAGAAGGCTTTATTGAAAATCAAGCTGTAAGCAAAAGTCCAAACGGATGGCTAAACTGAAGCAGGGTCTTGCGTAGACAGAGGTCAGGAACCAGAAGGGTAGTCAGACGAAGCCAGGATCAGGAACCAACGGGGTAGTCAGACGAGGCCAGGATCAGGAACCAGAAGCAGCAGCAGTCTTAGAAGCATGTGAACACAGGAGGACCAAGCAAGGAACTGAAGCCACAGACCTCCTATATATATGAGCTAGGCATCCAGCTCCTCCCAGTGGGAAGGAGGAGCCGCAGGGTGGGAGGCTACAAGAAACCCAGAAACCAAGATGGCCGCCAGCACATGTCAAACGAAGGAGAACAGTAAGAAGGTAAGACCATGACAACATGCTCCAATTGTTCCTTAATGCAGAAATAATGTGTGAAAACTCGCTTGTGTAAAAGAGGCCTTAGGGAGAGTTCACATCTAGGCTTCATTTTCCATTTTTCTGACCCATCAGCAGAACAGGAAAAAAAAAACTAAAAACTGTATTCTGTAAAAAAAAAAAAAAAAAAAAGGTTTATTCAAAATCATACAGGTCAGTACTTCTCTGTAATGTTCTCCATGATCCTGTGGCTGCTTCTTAGTGAGTAAGAGAAGGTCAGGAAGCAGATTCTCCATTACTTTCTGTATGCAGTGGATGAGAGCTAGTCTTCACCCACCAGTTCTGGGAGGACTACAAACTAAAGATCTAGCGTACAGAGGAGAAAATGGCAAAAAAATGCCATATAATGGCCCTCATATGTGACTCCTCTTGTACACAACACAAAACTGTTCTATTGATTAATGCAAGTTTTGTTAAAAGTACACTTTTATTGGAAGGTCTATATTTTCTCCAAAACAATGCAGGTGATCAAATTCTATAGTTTAGTGTGCAGTCACACAACCATGTTGCATTATTTTTTTTTTTTCTATGCAGACCCATTGTAACAATGCCTATTCTTGTTTGAAAAACGGACAATAATGGGACATTTTATATCTTTTTTGAGGGACTGCGGAATGGAGTGGGCAGCACATGGTGTTCTGTCTGCATCTCTTATGGACCCCTTGAAATGAATGGGTCTCGTCCAATCTGCAAAAAATGCGGTGTGTATGCAGAGCAAAAATATGGTTGTGTGAAAGGTGCCTTATTATTTTATTTATAACAGAATTATAGGATACACATTTTCCCTCCAGGTTTCTCAGCATAAAGAGACTACATATTGAAATTGGGTGGGTTTTTTGCTGTCACCAGAGGTTATTTGTTTTCAGCGGTTGGAGATTTAGGCCCAGATGAATAAAAAAAAAAATTGAAGGAGGGTGTATATTTTTACCCATAACTGTATGCAGAATCTGGCTGTAAACTATTAAAGGAATTTAAGAAGCTAACCAATATGTACATGTTTCTTTTGCTTGTAATTTTATTAAATGCAAACATTTTTCTTAATCTAGATTATCACAGGCAGCAAAGGTCAAATGCAGGACAGAAGAAAATTTACAGAACTGCATAACCAAACAGGTAGTCTTACATGTTATAATTCGGGAACCAGACAATATTGTATATGCAAAACATTGTATGTAAATTTTTTTGTTAATCTGTAATCTTCAGTCATAACATTCATATATTGATTATTTTGTCAGTCCCATCGCTGTACATGTATGGCAGATGAGGGGATTAAAATATTGCCCCCGCTTGCTAGTGCAGTGAACACTGTACCCTACAGGTCTCTGCTGTTTCAAACAGCAGAGGCCCCAGGCTAATATCTGCAACTAGCGATGATCCCAATTGCAGAAATGTAATCTTTTAGATGCTGTGGTCAAATGTGATTATGGCATCTAAATGCTGAAAACCATGATGATTGCGGGAGCCATTCCTTCTCTCTGATGCAGACCCAGTGTATCAGAGCTGTAGTTCCCATAGAGGCCTGCAGATGGCAGAGCTCCACAGGATAATAACAGGCTTATGTTGTAGTTCTGTTGAACTTGAATGTAAGCTAAAAGCGATCTATTCTAGTCTCCTATGGGGGCTAGAAATATATATACACACACACACAAAAAGTAGCAGCACACTACTAAATGCACTAAGACTGGGTGAACAGGGTCAAATACATGTTGTCCATACTTACTATTAAGCGGGGTAGAAGCTCTTAGCGCATATAATTGATCAAAAATATGTCGGGCCCATCTACCAGATGTCAAGGTGGCTTCTAATCATATGGGACCTACTCTAACACGGAGTATCCAGCTCCATTGTTACTCTGACTGAAAGCACCAGATGGTGGGCGGGGAGTGCTAAGTTCCACAGAGGACGCCTCTGTGTGTGTAAAAATTCAAATCATCCACCTTTCCCCCAGAATTATAATAAAAATAAACAAAGATCAAAGGCATCGACACGTCCCAAAATAGCTCCCAGTATGCCTGGGTAGCTTACAGCTATTAGGGCATGCTGGGAGTTGTAGTTTTGCAAAAGCTGGAGGGCCGCAGTTTGGACATGCCTGCCCTATGGTGAATGGCATAACAGAAAAACCGAAAAAAATCGATATGGCCGTTTGACATTTTTTCATCACTATACTTACAAAAAAAATAAAAATATTTAATCAAAAAGTCATACACTCTTGCACCTGGAGACCTCCATCACATGGTCTGATATGGGTGTGGCTCACAGTCTTGCTTTGTTCACATTGCATTAGTTGTCCTGCTATGCGGTTGTGTGGAAGCTTGGCTGTGAGCTGGATTTCATCACCTTCAGACCTTGTTCACACCATAGTTAGTGCACCAGAGTTAGCACAGTGGTAGGACCCCTTGCCATGCTGAGTGACCGTGACGTGGTGCATGATGGGCTCCGATATCTTCCTGACAGGAATATATTGGCAAAAGTCTCAGCTTTTAATATCTGCTTGTATGACCAGCTAGTATAGTCAGTGACATATCTGTTTGGTGCATTTTTTTCAGAAAAAGTCATACACACTTCAAAATAGTATCATTAAAAACTACAGATCGACATACACTGAACAAAAATATAAACAACACTTTCGGTTTTGCTTCCATTTTACATGATCTGAACTGAAAGATCTAAAACATTTTCTACATACACAAAAGACCCATTACTCTCAAATATTGTTCACAAATCTGTCTAAATCTGTGTTAGTGAGCACTTCTTTGCCGAGATAATCCATCCCACCTCACAGGTGTGGCATATCAATGTGTTGATTAGACAGCATGAATATTGGACAGGTGTGCCTTAGACTGCCCACAATAAAAGGCCACTCTGAAATGTGCAGTTTGATCACACAGCACAATGCCACAGATGTTGCAACGTTTAAGGGAGCATGCAATTGGCATGCTGAAAGCAGGAATGTCTACCAGAGCTGTAGCCCGTGCAATTAATGTTCATTTCTTTACCATAAGCCGTCTCCAAAGGCGTTTCAGAGAAGTTTGCAGTGCATCCAACCGGCCTCACAACCGCAGACCACTTGTAACCACACTAGCCCAGGACCTCCACATCCAGCATGTACACCTCCATGAACGTCTGACCAGCCACCCGGACAGCTGCAGCAACAATCGGTTTGCATAACCAAAGAATTTCTGCACAAACTGTCAGAAACTGTCTCAGGGAAGCTCATCTGCATGCTCGTCGTCCTCATTGGGGTCTGGACCCGACTGCAGTTCGTCGTCGTAACCAACTTGAGTGGGCAAATGCTCACATTCGATGGCGTCTGGCACCTTGGAGAGGCATTCTCTTCACTGATGAGTCCGGTTTTCACTGTTCAGGGCAGATGGCAGACAGCGTGTGTGGCGTTGTGTGTTTGAGCGGTTTGCTGACGTCAACATTGTGGATCGAGTGGCCCATGGTGGCGGTGGGGTTATGGTATGGGCAGGCATATGTTATGGACAACAAACACAGGTGCATTTTATTGATGGCATTTTGAATGCACATGGATACTGTGACAAGATCCTGAGGCCCATTGTTGTGCCATTCATCCACGACTATAACCTCATGTTGCAGCATGATAATGCATGGCCCCATATTGCAAGGATCTGTACACAATTCCTGAAAGCTGAAAACATCCCAGTTCTAGCATGGCCAGCATACTCACCGGACATGTCACCCATTGAGCATGTTTGGGATGCTCTGGATTGGCAAATACGAAAAGTGTGTTCCAGTTCCTGCCAATATTCGGCAACTTCGCACAGCTATTGAAGAGGAGCGGACCAACATTCCACAGGCCACAATCAACAACCTGATCTACTCTATGCGACGGAGATGTTGCACTGCGTGAGGCAAATGGTGGCCACACCAGATACTGACTGATTTTCTGATCCCCCCCAGTAAGGCAAAACTGTGCACATTTCAGAGTATCCTTTTATTGTGGACAGTCTAAGGCCTCTTTCACACTTGCGTTGTCCGGATCCGGCGTGTACTCCACTTGCCGGAATTACACGCTGGATCCGGAAAAACGCAAGTGAACTGAAAGCATTTGAAGACGGATCAGTCTTCAAAATGCTTTCAGTGTTACTATAGTAGTAGTGCGGAGCAGGGGAGCGGTATACTTACAGTCCGTGCGGCTCCCGGGGCGCTCCAGAATGACGTCAGAGCGCCCCATGCGCATGGATGACGTGCCATGCGATCACGTGATCCATGCGCTTGGGGCGCCCTGACGTCACTCTGGAGCGCCCCGGGAGCCGCACAGACGATAAGTATGCTGCTCCCCCGCTCCCCACTACACTTTACTATGGCTGCCAGGACTTTAGCGTCCCGGCAGCCATGGTAACCATTCAGAAAAAGCTAAACGTCGGATCCGCCAATGCGCCAAAACGACGTTTAGCTTAAGGCCGGATCCGGATCAATGCCTTTCAATGGGCATTAATTCCGGATTCGGCCTTGCGGCAAGTGTTCAGGATTTTTGTCCGGAGCAAAAAGCGCAGCATGCTGCGGTATTTTCTCCGGCCAAAAACGTTCCGGTCCGGAACTGAAGACATCCTGATGCATCCTGAACGGATTTCTCTCAATTCAGAATGCATTAGGATAAAACTGATCAGGATTCTTCCGGCATAGAGCCCCGACGACGGAACTCTATGCCGGAAGAAAAGAACGCAGGTGTGAAAGAGCCCTTTGACACACCTGTGCAATATTTACACCTGTGAGGTGGGATGGATTATCTCGGCAAAGGAGAAGTGCTCACTAACACAGAGTTAGACAGATTTGTGAACAATATTTCAGAGTAATGGGTCTTTTGTGTATGTAGAAAATGTTTCAGATCTTTGAGTTCAGCTCATGCAAAATGGGAGCAACACTGAAAGTGTTGAGTCTATATTTTTGTTCAGTGTAACTCTAAAAAAGTTGTGGGGATCAGAAAATGGTGGGAATTTTTTTTTTTTTTAAATATTTTTCAGTATAATAACACAAGGAAAACTATATAAATGTGGTATCGTTGTTACTATACTGACCCCTATAGAGACAAAATTAATAAAACAGTGGCGGATTTGCAATTTTTATTTTTCAACTCCACCCCACTTGGAACTTTTTTACGGCTTCCCACTACATCATATGCAATATTAATTGGTGCCGTTAGAAACTACAACTTATAAACGAAAAGCCCTGATACGGCTATTTGAATGAAACTCAAACAGGACTCAAGGCCTAGAGGCCTCATGCACACGAACGTATTTTTTAACGTTCCGCAAAACGTGGTTCCGTTGTACCGTGATCCGTGCCCGTTTTTTCTTCCGTGGGTCTGCCGTGATTTTTGGAGGATCCACGGACATGAAAGATGAAAAAAAAAATCTAAGTCAAGTTTGCCATTGAAATGATAGGAAAAAACGGACACGGATCACGGACACGGATCACGGACACGGATGACAATCTTGTGTGCATCCGTGATTTTCACGGACCCATTGACTTGAATGGGCCCGTGAACCGTTGGCCGTGAAAAAAATAGGACAGGTTATATTTTTTTCACGGCCTCGAAACACGGGTCACGGGCGCGGTGTAAAAACGGTGCACAAGCCGAGTTTTCTACGGCCCCATTGAAAGTCAATGGAGCCGCAGAAAAAAACGGAAAACGGCACAACGGCCACGGGTGCACACAACGGTCGTGTGCATGAGGCCTAATACTGTAGCTTTTTTGGGGGGGGATGTCACCATGCAAAGTCTTATAAAGGAATAGTCCAATGATTACCTTTTACAACTAGTAGTTTTCTGCAGATCAGGATATCAGCCAATACTAGAAAGCATCCCTGAAGCTAAGTATGTCTTCATCATAGTGTAAAACTAGAAATGAAGCAAGCATACTGTATATCATTTGCATTATTCATTACTATTGGAAGTTATTCTCTGAAGTAGGATACACTGTATACTTTAAACTTATTTATTGTCTTTAGTTTTCATTTTGTAAATAATATACATATAATAATTTGTCTGCAGGAACTAAAAAATGAAGAGACGTTTAATACGACAACTGAAGCTAAAAGTAGAAATTATTTTCACAATGAATCCAATGAGAATCACTCCAGACCAGAATTAGAACCTGGATTTCAACTTTGTCTGTATGATAAATGTGCAAGTGATAACAATGTTGTTGCATCATCAGCAGACATCATAGAAGATAACAAAGTGAAGTTGCCATTGCAGTGCAGTGCATCACATTCAACTAAACTCACTTTGTTTGAGATGCAAGGTGATTTGTCTCCAAATGTCAGCAAATTAACTAAAACTGGAAAACGGGATGTGTCCGTTCAGTGCAGTTTGGAATGGGAACCCACGTTTATGGGGTACTTTCGTAACAATGGTATTTGATGCACACCTAACAGTAACGCAAATATAAAGGCCACTAGGAGGCAGAACAGTCCATAGTATAACATAAAAATCCAATAGGAGGCAGAGCAGACTTAAAATATTTTGTTGATATAGTTAATGATATGGTGGACAACAGGTAGATGGCTACTTTCCAACATTTTTGTGATAATAGGTATTTTAAGATTTTTAAGAATAGAATCAAATAACCTACATAAAATAGCAATGTTGTATTATCCACTCTGAGAAAAATTTGTAATAACATTGTTACCTTACCTAGGGGGAGTTTAAATTGTAATAATATATCACATGTTCATTTGTTTGGAGCTTCTGTTGGCAATATTCCACTTTTTCTTTATTTAAAACAGCACATGAAATGTTTGGCTGATGGGTAACAGTGGTCTGTGTACACTGGAACTCATAGAATTTAGGTTAGCTTTTAGGTATGCATATATATTCTAATATATTCTTATTAACAGTATCAAGGTTGAGCTTTATAGACTTTTTTTCAACCTAAGTAGCCATGTAAAAATCTATTAAATAAAAAGGAAATGCTTCACACTGTGTCAACCGTACAGATGCATGATTGTACACTGGAGACTGTTTACACAGTATACTTTCAATAAATGTTACAAGATATGGCTTGTTTATTTTTGTTTACATAGTGGCGTACATAAATATCATCAGGACCCATAGCAAAACTTAGTATGGTGCCCCCCACTCTAGTTGCGATTTCTGTTCAATTAACTAATTTTTTAGTAAGTTTTAGTAGTCTTTAGTAAGTTTAAGAAATAAAAAAAAAAAGTTCCTCTTCACTAGTGATGAGCGGCAGGGGCTATATTCAAATTCGCGATATTTCACGAATATTTTGTAGAATATTCGTCATATATTCGCAAATTCGAGATTATTTTATTGAATGCAAAAAATCGGCAATGTAAAAATCACGTAATGCGAATTTGTAATGCGAAATACAGGCGTCGGTCACTTTGGCTACATTTTTCAAGCTGCTAGAAGTTTCATGAGTTTCTCCTGAGACTGGAGAAAATGGTTGGCACGGCAGAACATTAGAATAGCTTTATATGCAGATAGAGTCAAGTGCTCCAATATATTCGCAATTGCACTAATCGGCAGTGATTAGAATATTTTTTCGCATTACGTGCAACTTCACATTTTAGCAGGTCTGATCACAGATTACTGATTGGGGCACTACGTATTGTTGTGAACTTGACATTGCTTCCTTCTCATTGGCCCACAAGCAAGAAGCAGAGAGGAATCATGTGTTCAGATGGGAAAAAATGCTGAATATTCAATATAACGAATATAAAGCACTATATTTTAAATATTCACAAACTCTCAAAGTGACGAAATTCACGATAAAAATTCACTATTTGAATATTCGCGGTCAACACTACTCTTCCCCTCATGCCCAACAGGTGCTTTACAAATATGGCGTTCATTGTGAACAGCACTGATTAATCTCTCCCCTACTGTATACGTGCCTGCAGCCACCACTAGGTGGTGCCCAATGCATAGTAATTTATATAACTACCATGGAACTCAGTGGAAGCTGTAAAATCTATTTGCATTGAGCTCCCACTAATGGCAGCTGCAGGAAAATGCTGTTGTTTTCCCTTTGTTATAGGAGTGGAGAGCACGCTTCCCGATTACTGTCTCCTCCCGGAGATGGGGTTACTGGTATTTAGGGCAGCTTCACTGACCATGAAGTGCCCAAGCATGGTTGTTATACCTGATAATTTCTGCTGAAGCTCCTGCTGCTCTGCCCTGCTGTGTACTGGACTTTTGCCAATTCACCCTGACCTTCCCTGCCTGTCTGCCTCCAGCATTGACCCCTGCATTGCCTGACTACAATTCTGCCTGCCATCTTCTACTTGGATTACCTGGACTATTGACCCCACCCCTGCATTGCCTGACTACGATTCTGCCTGTCGTCTGTTACTTGGATTACCCGGACTATTGAACCCTGTATTGCATGACTAGGAATCTGCCTGCCTTTGTTGGATTCACTGCTGCAGTTAGCCGCTTTCTGTGTGACTGGTATAAACACCAGGGTCCTGACTCTGGGAGATAACAGTTAGCAATATTGGGCTAATTCCTAGTCCACTATTAGCTGACATACTCTGGTCGTGAGAGGAACAAGAGGTGTTCAGGGCAATATCCCATCTCAACATGGGCCAATAGCAGTTGTGGGGCCACTATAGTAAGTATGCCACTGTACAGACATACAGTTGCAAGAAAAAGTATGTGAACCCTTTGGAATGATATGGATTTCTGCACAAATTGGTTCAGCAGATTTGCTGCTGTGTCATGTTCTTTCCATTTGGTTATGATAGATGTGATGGTGCTCCTGGGGATCATCAAAGATTTGGATATTTTTGTACATCTAACCCTGATTTGTACTTCTTAACAACATTGTCCCTTACTTGTTTGGAGAGTTCCTTGGTCTTCATGGCAGTGTTTGGTTAGTGATTCCTCTTGCTTAGGTGTTGCAGCCTCTGGGGCCTTTCAAAAAAGGTGTGTACATGTAATGACAGATCATGTGACACTTGGATTGCACACAGGTGGACATCATCTCACTAATTATGTGACTTCTGAAGGTAATTGGTTGCACCAGAGCATTTTATGGGCTTCCTAACAAAGAGGGTGAATACATATGCACATGCCAATTTTCTGTTTTTTATTTCTAAACAATAGTTTTATTTATATATTTTTATCATTTCACTTCACCAACTTAGACTATTGTGTTCTGATCCATCACATAAAATTCAGATTAACAAAACAGTGAACTTAAGGCTGTAATGTAACAAAATACGAAAAAAGTCAAGGGGGTGAATACTTTTGCAAGGCACTGTTTATAAGGCAGTGTCACTGACATTTACAATTGCTGTCTTTGCAGTAAAGAGCTTGAAAGAGACAGAGGGAAGAAAAAAGTACAAAAAATAAGAGAAAAAGAAAAAAAATATAAATCATTGACCTTGGAGTGGCATACACCAATTTTCAGGCCAAGTGGAGCACTATCTATTTGGTCCTAAATCATTTTTTATGACCGCTTAACTGCAGCCAGCTGGCAGTCAAAGTAGCCTGGGAGTCAGCTCTTAAGTCAACTGTATTGCCATTCTTAGCAGGACACTGTATCCAGTGGCTCCCTGCCCCACTATTTACCCTAATAAGCCACAGATCACTATGTCTATAGACTATCGGTGACCGTCTAAATCGCCGGTCTTAGTTCCCCTACATAATTAAAGTGGCTGTTCGAGATCACTTGGCTGCAACGATAGTGGTTGTCTACAAACATGACCACTAAAGCAAATGGCTGAGGTGGCAGGGGATCTAACAGGCAAATCTTTTGTTATTTTGCCAGCCTTTGTCAAAATTGATTGTGAACATGGACAAGCCCTTTAAATCATATGGCATGTAATGCTTTCTGAAATTAATCTCTAAAGCAAATGTTTTTCTAGTTAATTGTATTGTATCCCATGTTTTGGCAAAAAAAAGGTCCACACCATTTTTGTTGCTATGTCGAGTATACAGTTGCAAGAAAAAGTATGTGAACCCTTTGGAATGATAGGGATTTCTGCACAAATTGGTCATAAAATGTGATCTGATCTTCATCTAAGTCACAACAATAGACAATCACAGTCTGCTTAAACTAATAACACACAAATAATTAAATGTTACCATGTTTTTATTGAACACACCATGTATATATTCACAGTGCAGGTGGAAAAAGTATGTGAACCCCTAGACTAATTACATCTGACTTAAAAGGAAACCTGTCACCTAGATGGGCGCTAGCACATCTGCAGTACCCAGGTCCCATAGCTCTCTGCGCTTTTATTGTGTTAAAAAACAGTTTTGATTGATATGCAAATTACCTAATATGAGTCCTGTATCTGGAGATGAGTCAAGCGGAAAGGAGCCCAGCACCGCCCCGTGTCCTCCGAATCTCCTCCTTGCTGGCTGACGTCACAGAGCTGGAGCGCCGAAATCTCGCGATGCGCGAGCTAGCACATGCGTAGTTCGTTCCCTGTGCTGATGCCAGCACAGGGAATGAACATGATGCCGACACTGCGCATGCGCTAGCTCGTGCATCGCGAGATTTCGGCGCTTCAGCTCTGTGATGTCAGCCAGCAAGGAGGAGATTCGGAGGACGCGGGGCGGTGCTGGGCTCCTTTCCTCTTGACTCATCTCCGGATACAGGACTCATATCAGGTAATTTGCATATCAAACAAAACTGTTTTTTAACACAATAAAAGCGCAGAGAGCTATGGGACCTGGGTACTGCAGATGTGCTAGTGGCCATCTAGCAGCCCATGTCCCCAGCTCTATGCGCAAAATCATGGTGACAGGTTCCCTTTAAAGATTGCTGTTCACAAGCGCAAACCATTCAACTTGAAGAAGCTGGAGCAGTGGTAAGATATGGCAAGCTCATAGAGACTTATGCAAAGCAACTTGGAGCTGTGATTGGCGCAATAGGTGGCTCTACAAAGTATTGACTTTAGGGGGTGAATAGTTATGCTGTTTTCTGTTATTTTGTCGTATTTGTTGTTTACTTCACAAAAAAAAAACATCTTCAAGGTTGTCGGCATGTTCTGTAAATTAAATTATGCAAATCCTCAAACAATCCATGTTAATTCCAGGTTGTGAGTAAAGGGGGGGGGGGGGGGGGGGTGAATACTTTTGCAAGGCACTGTAGCTATGGGTAAATGCGTGGTTGAAAATCACTGCATGTATAGATAAGGTAGGGTAAGTAAACAACAATATCACTGAAGCTAGTAAATGTACCCTTTAAAACGTCACTTTTAATTAATATAGATAAAATATAACCCACAAAGGTATAGACAAACAAATAGACGTAATGGATGATAGGATATTTAGGACCAATAGCCCAATGGGACTATATACGATAATTAGAGGCAAGAACAAGAAAGGTTATCGCTATGCGGTTACGGTACCGTTGATTGAAAATGGAGCAACCACTCACGATACCATAAATCATAGGTGGGATAAGCTGTTCCCCCATAACATCTTAGTGACATCAGACATAAGAAAGATACCCCCCTCTTACAACATGTGCATGAGGTACACAATGGCAGTCCCGGATCTCTGAAATTCTGCGTGATCGAGAAAGTGCGCCCATCACCAAGAGGGGGCGATCTAGATAAAATTAAGAAAGAATCTGCATGGACGTTCAGACTTAAATCCTTGAGCCCTTTGGGTCTTAATGAATCTATATCCTATACTTTCTTCTTGTGATTATCTATACTCTGGTAGTGCTTGTCAATATATATCCATTGTGTGTTATTACACTATATATCTTTTGGTCCTAATGGATTTATTCGATTCTCGATGATCTAATTTCCATTTATTACATATTTATTTGTGGTCAAGGATAATTTCAGTATGTTAGGTACTTTATATTTTTGGCAGTTATCTGTTCCTAGCCTTAAATCTCCTATACATATATTCCCATTGACCTCATAATACCCACATATTTAGGTCAATGTACATGAATAACCTATTATGTTTTTTCCTATTCATTTACTCCTTAATTATTTGTCGTCTCTGGACTTTGTATTTGTTACCTGGTCACCATGACGCGGGGACGCAGTTACCATGTTTGCCCCGCCTCTATCTACTATGACCGGCAGCCAGTCTCCGAGACAACGGGAGATCCATGATTGCGGACCTGGCCCAGTCCTGCACATGCGCCTTGCAAGCCCGGGATTACTTGAGAGAACCCGGACCTTACTGTGACGTCATGCGCATAACATCATGCGCAGTTGTAACATTGGGACGCGGCTGCATCAGGTGAGTAGGTATTTAAACTGGTGGCGGTAACTTATGCGCGCTGCTGGTCATCACATTGGCCATTATCGCCTTAGCCATTGCACTAATTGTTATAATTTTTCTCCCCTGATGAACCTTCGCATCGAAGTTGGGGAAACGTGTCGGGAGATTTGGATTTTGGGCCACCCTTTGGACTTTTATTTTTATTTTTAATGGAAATCCATGCATAGGATATTCAGGCAGGGAGTCTAATTCCAGGGGCCACATTTACAGGTAGGATAGTTCTCTCCTATGGGGGTTCTGTCCTGCTTTAGGTAGGGATAGCATAGGCTGTTAGGGTCAGTTATCCCATTGTCTATTAATCTATGGAAATATATTATCAGCTGCCTTCATCGTTTCATCTCTTCTACTGGGTTACCTCGATTTATCATCAACGGATATCCAGGATGAATTGCTGACCCTATTCTGGACCAATCCTGTTCCAGCTTATCCCACCTATGATTTATGGTATCGCGAGTGGTTGCTCCATTTTTAATCAACGGTATTCTATTTGTTTGTCTATACCTTTGTGGGTTATATTTTATCTATATTTATTAAAAGTGATGTTTTAAATGCGTGGTTGACAGTGTTAACAAACAGCCTGTTTAAAAACATACTGAACTGTCAGATTTGTCATTCTTATTAAAATTAAAAGATGTTCCAAAAAATATCCCTTATTGTAGGCAAGTGCCTGCTTTAAAAACACACAGTGGTATACAAAAACACAAATTTCTGGAAACCCATGCGAGTGGACAGCCAATCCTAGACAGGAAAACTGAGAAGATAAAAGGTACACACCCCCACCATAACTCAGTGATGGTAAGTAAACGACCCTCAAGGAGGCATGAGGAAAGATCAGAAAACAAAAAATAATTTAGAGACCCAGAAGCCAAGAAAGGAAACCAATATGGTACATTATATCCCTGACATGAAATGAACCACGCAAGACTAAAATATGAACAAAAAATAATGGGGGGGGGGGACACTACAGCTTATAGATCCTTTCTACCAAAGGCCGCTTCTGAGTGAAGATGCAGCGTACCTATAATGCCTAGAAAAGTGTATGAAGAGTGAATGATCAGGCTCCCTACCTAAAAAAGAATAAACCTTCCATACTTTTAGATACTTTGCAGAGGTAACTGATTTCTTGCTTGCCAACAGACAAAACTGAATCTAGACTGAAAGATGTAGAAGGATGAGCCTGAGATGCAGTAGAGGACGCTGGTACAGGAGATCTCTCTTCAGGGGCAATTTGGCCCCTCTCTTTGGCCACTTTGGAGCAACGAGAATCACTCAAGCTATCTCCTCCCCTTTTTTTTTTTCTCAGGGCCCGGGGATTAGGTAAATAGGGGTAAAAACATAGCCTTACTCTTGATCCCACCTCTGAGCCAGGGTATTTGTTGCAAGGGCAGAAGCGTAGTGAGGGAGGGCAAGCGGGGCATGTGTCCTGTGCCCAGAGGGATAAAGGGGCACCTAGGCAGTTGATTCCGATGGTGGAGCAGGGAGCCGTCCTGTCTCACCATTCAGCTCAGCTGCTGACGCTCCCCAGCAATCCACACATCACGAATGCTGGGCTGTGTGGGAGGAGTGTGCAGGCCCGGGAATCAGCCTGTGTGCTCCTTCTACATAGCCCCGCCCCGCAGTGTGATATGTGACCACATCGTGCCTACTGGGGATCGCAAGATGTGCCCAATTATGGGGGAAACAGATTTTTTTTTTACTTTATTACTGTGAAAGGGACAAAATGCAGACATAACTACTGTTATGTGAGCTTTACTACTGTGGCAGGGCACAATGTGGGCATTACTACTGTGAAGGGGCAAAATATGAACATAACTACTGTTAGGGGGTACAATGTGGGCATTACTACTGTTAGGCGGCACAATGTGGACATAACTACTTTGAGGGGACACATCGTGGGCATTACTACTGTGAAGGGGGCACAATGTGAACATAATTACTGTGAGAGGACACAAGGTGGGTATAAATACTATGAAGGGGTCACAAGGTGGATATTACTACTGTGAGCAGGCACAATGTGGGCATAACTACTGTGACGGGGGACAGTGCAGGCATAACTACTGTGACGAGGCACAATGTACTGAATCTTTCTTCTAGGTGCAGAAAAGCCTAGTTATACCTCTTTCTACCTTCTTGTTCTTTTGCATTCAGATCTATAGTGGGTTGATCCATTTTCTGCACTGAGCCCTCACCCCCAGGGACATGCATCCATCATGATCACTAACAGATTCTGAACTGACCAAGGAGACCCTGATGACAGATTCACCAGGTCGGTCCACCATAATCCCAAGACTGACATTCCTTCTCTTACAGAACAATGGAAGGAAAGAACTGTCATATTTTGAGTATTATTATAGATACTTTTGCCGGTGAAAGAAAAAAACATTTTTTAATTTAACTAAACTTCTGAGCGGGCAAGAACTGATTTTTCCCAATTAATGTTCCATTCCAATTCTGTCAGGGTATTGCACAGGAATTGTTCTGGAGAGGAGCCTGCTTTAAATGAGAGATCAATAGGAAATAGTGAATTAGGCTGCTATTGCCGCTGCTGGCTTGGTAAATACTCTTCATGCAGCCCCATTGAAACTGATAGGTCCACGTCCAATCCGTAGGACGTAAACAAAAAAATACGGCAATGTGCATGAAGCCTAAGAGGAGAGATTTGTTATGTTTCTTCAGTAAAAATAAAGGGGAGTAAAAACTCTTCCCTAACTCTTCTGGCTACCGGACAAACTACTAATTTTTTGAAAAAGGGCAAAAACCTCTGATTCTGACATTAACTTCTTTATTGGATCCTTGGGACAATTAGTTTGAACAAAACAATCCTGAGGGAGGAGGGAAGACTTAATCCAGTTAAACTTTATTACAACTAAAATCCACTTGTTTTTGGTAGTTTCTACCCAAGCTTAAAATTTTTTTTTAGCAGTTTTTGGGGAAACAGCAAAAGGCCCAATCCCTTGGGTGCAACAAAAAATATGCCATTATACTGCTGTGGACGCACTAAAATACACTTATTGCACACGTATTAACAGTAGTAAAATTGCTGCTACGCATAACAAATAGAGCACTGTCTGCAGCACCCGGTATACATGTGATTTGTGAACAGCTCCAGCAGCCTTGACTGCAAGACATACAACAAACCCTATCCTGTCCCTAATGACAAAACCTGACAATACCTAGTAATTCAATCGACATAACTAAATATTTCTTCTTCACAATCCCTGCAAGATCCTAAAATGGCTGGCTTGTGTGTCTAATTGGTATGTCAGAGACTGTCACATCAGTGGCTGAGCTCACAATGGTGTCTATGCTTCTGAGCTAACATGCAGCCTAATAAACCAGCCAATATCTGCCCCCTTCTGATTGGCTGACTTCAAATTATTGTGGGCAAGCCCACCGGCCGGGGCTCCTCCAGGGGTCATATGCTCCGTTTCCCCCCCTAGTGTACTAAATTTTACATGTAAAATTACAGGCACTGTTTTGAGAAACTCTTCAGAAGTGAATTGCCTAAACTTCGGATTTATTTGAAAGAAATTTTCTGACAAATCTGATTGTTTTGGAATTGATTTGCTCATCTCTAGTTGGCTTACTTTCTTTGAGACAGAATTTATGCCAAGTACTTTTTTTTAAGCCCCACCCCTTTTCAAGTCGGAAAGAGTGTAGAACCCCTAATTGAGCCACTTTGTAAACAGATTCTAGGCGCAGATACATTAGGAAATGTAGGTTAGTATCTATTACCCTGATTTTGCAGTTTTTAGTAATATCCTTATGTTGTTTTAGTGCACTTCCTGACTCAAATACTGGCTTGTGCACCTTGTCGATATTAGGACCTCCATTTCTATAGGATGTTTTTCACATCATTACAGGTTTGCAGTGGCTTTGAGGTGCCAACACAACAAAAACCCTCAAAAGACCCTATTTTGGAAACTACACCCTGTAAGGAATTCATCTAAGGGTCTAGTTAGCATTTTGACCACACAGGTGTCTTCCCTAGAATTTATTAGGATTTGGCCATAAAAATGAAAATAAAAATAATAATAAAAAATAAATTCTAATAGTACATTGTTTTATTATTAGAGTCTTGTCTGGGAGTCTATATGAATTTTGGGGTCTCATCTGGGGTCTTTATTAAAGGGGTTGTCCACTTTTTTATATTGATCTATCCTCAAAAAAGGTCATCAATATCAGATCGGAGGGGGGCCAACAACCAGCAGTCCCACCAATCGGCTGTTTGAAGAGAAAGCAGCAACCTTGTGAGCACTGCCTTATCTTCATTGTTTGAGAGGTGCAGTTGCGATAGCAAGCAGGTTTAATTACAACTGCTCTTTCCTTATTTGCTTCTCTGGGAAAGCTCCTTCCTGTTCAAGTGAATGGGAGAGCTGACCTATAATTACACAATGAAGAGAAGGCGGTCCTAGTACGAGTACTGCTTTCGGACCCCCGGCCGATCTGATATTGATGACCTATCCTGAGGATAGATCATCAATATAAAAAGGAGGACAACCTGTTTAAAAAGTAGTAATACCTCTCTCATCACTAGGGTAGCTGTTGGCATCATTCCCAGATGTGAGCTAAGGTGAAGCTTGGAGTGCTGAGTGTGACACACGTATTTGCTGTACATAAGATATATGTGGATTTTACACATCTGTTAGGACCGCTTTGCATATGTCAATTGTGTCTGGCCAGCTGATATACGTGCGCTTTATGCTCATATCCGACATCTATCCACTGATGGTGTCAGACAGAAAAACTGAGCAAGTAGCAATTTTCTGTCCGGCGCTATTTGGCATCCAGCATATGAACGCGGCCTAACAACTGGATATTTTTTCTATGTGCAGCCCATATATCTGGCCAAGTTTAAGATCCCAGCCTTAGAGTGTGCATGTCATATGAACATTAAAGCTAAATTGGGGATAGGGACTGACTGAGAGGAGTTCAGCCTCGTTCACATCTCCGTTAGGAGATCCCACAGGCTGTTCCGGCACAGAGCAGCTTGCCGGATCCTCTACTTTACCGCTGGATCTCCACTGACTGCAATGAGGTCTGACTGTGATCCGGCTGCTTTCTGGCATAAATGCTGGGTTAGGGTTAGGGTTCGGCTAGCTGATAGCCGACATTTGCACTGGATCAGGCAGCTGAATCTCTTAACAGAGATGTGAACCTAGCCAAAAGAAGAATGTGTACAACTCATCCAGAAGGTTTACACATAATACTTTTGTCAGCAAAACCCGCCAACATGCTTTGAATTTTGCAGTCCAATTCTTTTGTTCACCTAGGACAGGGGTAGGCAACCTTTGGCACTCCACTGTTGTGAAACTACAACTCCCAGCATGATGCTTGCTCTGCTCCTCTCAGAGCTCCCACAGAAGTATGCCTGCTGGGAATAGTAGTTTCACAACAGCTGGAGTGCCGAAGGTTGCTAATTGAGGTTGTAGATGGACCTTTCTGTATGTAGTTAAAGGGGTTATCCAACCCCTATAATGACCCCACTTATTCCCAGGCACCTCATATAGGTTATACTTACCCCGCTTCCCAGCACCTGCGTCGCTTCTGATCCCCATAAGGCCACCTCTGCATCTCTCACATACATTTCTATGAAGGCACCCTTATGATGGAAGTGAGCATGCGGGTACAATATTGTGTGCCGTGCTGGAGGGCTGAGAGCAGCATGCTGGGGAAACAGGCCCCCTAAAGCCTGCTGTGGACTACTGGAGGCAGAACTGCCAGCAAAGGAGATTTGTGTTATATGAACTTTCCATTGTCTGTGAATTAACACCAAGACTGCAAAGTAACAGTTGCAAGAAAACGTATGTGAACCCTTTGGAATAATATGGATGTCTGCACAAATTGGTCATAAAATGTGATCTGATCTTCATCTAAGTCACAACTGTTTTGATAGTAAGTGTATAGAACAGTGTGCTACAGCAATAGCATATCTCACCTGGTGCATTACATTAACAGCACATCGCACCGTGACAGTATGGTGTGACACAGTGAGGGGTTGTGTCTGGCAAGGCAGGTATTTTCCTCCCGGCATGTGTGGCTGGGCTGATTTCCAGCAGGTGAGGTCAAATACCGGACCGGAGTTAAAGTGAGTAATTGAGTACGTTACCCGGATGCAAGATCGGCTAGAGACAGTGTTGCCTCTTGTTAGGGGGCATATGAAGGCAGCTCAGCGAGCCCAGAGTCGGGTCTATAATCGGCAGGCTCAGGTCCAGATCTTTAACCCGGGTGATCGGGTTTTGGTTCTAGTGCCGACCGTGGACAGTAAGTTCCTGGTAAGGTGGCAGGGGCCGTACGAGGTACTTGAGAAAATTGGAGATGTGAACTACAAGGTACACCAGCCAGGGTGGCGAAAGCCGAAGCAGGTTTACCATGTGAATTTAATCAAACCGTGGAAAGATACGGAGGCCGGTACTGACGACAGCCCACGGCCGGGTTTTCTAGGAGAAGAGGTACTGTCTGATGCAAGAGAGGCGGCTGCCACAGTAAAAATTGCTGACAGCCTCTCCTCTAAACAGACTCAGGAGGCCAGGGAGTTTGTTAGTCGGAACACGGATGTGTTTTCTGACCTCCCTGGACACACTTCCATAATCCAGCATGACATTGTCACTGAGCCTCAGGCAAAGTCTGATTAAAACCATACCGGGTACCCGAGGTTCGTCGACAAGCCATATCGGAGAAGGTGCAGCTAATGTTGCAGCTAGACGTCATTGAGGAGTAAAAAAGTGAGTGGGCCAGTCCTATAGTATTGATACCCAAGCTGGACGGGACAGTGCAGTTTTGTAATGACTTTTGAAAACTTAACGAGGTTTCCAAATTCGATGTGTATCCTATGCCCCACGTGGATGAGCTCATGGTGAGGTTAAGAGAAGCCCGGAATTTTTCTGTTTTGGACCTCACGAAATGGTACTGGCAGGTGCCCTTAACGGAGGCTGCCAAAGAGAAAACTGCCTTCATCATGCTTGAGGGGCTATATCAATATAAGGCCTTACCCTTTGGTCTGCTTGGCGCCCCCACCACTTTTCAGTGACTAATGAACATTGTGCTTCGTTCACGTCGTCGGTACGCTTCGGCTTACCTGCACGATATTGTCATCCACAGTACAGACTGGGAAAGTCACCTACCAAAAGTGCAGGCTGTAGTGGACTCCCTTCGGAAAGCCGGCATAACTGCTAACCCCAAAAAATGTATAATAAGGGTTAGAAGAGACTAAGTACCTGGGGTATGTCATTGGGTGCGGAGTCATGAAACCCCAAGTGAACAAAATAGAGGCAATACGGAATTGGCCCCAACCTGTCACCACTAGGCAAATAAAGTCATTCCTGGGAATGGTGGGCTATTACATGAGGTTTGTTCCCCACTTTGCTACTCTAGCTGCACCCTTGACAGGGCTCTTGAAGGGATGAATATCAGTGATGGTTCGCTGGGATGATCGGGCGGAAGAGGCTTTTGCTGCTTTGAAGTCGGCCCTGTGTGGGTCACCGGTTTTGGTAATGCCCGACCTCAAGAAGGAGTTCGTGCTAGGCTTCTGTGCTGCACTGTCTCGGGAAGTCAACGAGGAGGAGCATCCCGTTGTCTTCCTAAGCCGCAAGCTTACCCCAGCCGAAACAAGGTGCAGTATAATGGAGAGAGAGTGCCTGGCTATCACGTGGGCACTCGAGTCTCTCCGCTACTATTTGTTGGGAAGAAAGTTCCGCCTGGTGACCGACCACTCCCCTCTCAAGTGGATGAGCCAGGCCAAAGACAGGAATGCCCGGGTCACCAGATGTTTTTTGTCTCTGCAGAACTTTAAGTTCTTGGTAGAACACAGAGCAGGCCGGTTGCATGGAAACGCGGATGCCCTGTCCCGGGTGCATTGTCTGGGGTATGTGACACAGTGGGGGGTTGTGTCTGGCAAGGCAGGTATTTTCCTCCCGGCATGTGCGGCTGGGCTGGTTTCCAGCTAGATGAGGTCAAATACCGGACCGGAGTTTAGGTGCCAGTCTGGGTTTTGGCAGCACCTGGTTGTCCTTAAATAGGCAGCTGGGCTCAGCAGAGAGGTCTCTGTTTTTGGGATCTGAGGCTTTCTGGCGTGCTGGAGGGCTGAGAGCCGCATGCTGGGGAAACAGGCCCCCTAAAGCCTGCTGTGGACTACTGGAGGCAGAACTGCCAGAAAAGGTGATTTGTGTTATATGAACTTTCCATTGTGTGGGAATTAACACCAAGACTGCAAAGTTACAGTTGCAAGAAAACATATGTGAACCCTTTGGAATGATATGGATGTCTGCACAAATTGGTCATAAAATGTGATCTGATCTTCATCTAAGTCACAACAATCGACAATGACAGTCTGCTTAAACTAATAACACACAAAGAATTAAATGTTACCATGTTTTTATTGAACACACCATGTAAACATTCACAGTGGAGGTGGAAAAAGTATGTAAACCCCTAGACTAATGACATCTTCAAGAGCTAATTGGAGTGAGGTGTCAGCCAACTGGAGTCCAATCAATTAGCTGAGATTGGAGGTGTTTGTTACAGCTGCCCTATAAAAAACACACACCAGTTCTGGGTTTGCTTTTCACAAGAAGCATTGCCTGATGTGAATGATGCCTCGCACAAAAGAGCTCTCAGAAGACCTATGATTAAGAATTGTTGACTTGCATAAAGCTGGAAAGGGTTATAAAAGTATCTCCAAAAGCCTTGCTGTTCATCAGTCCAGTAAGACAAATTGTCTATAAATGGAGAAAGTTCAGCACTGCTGCTACTCTCCCTAGGAGTGGCTATCCTGTAAAGATGACTGCAAGAGCACAGCGCAGACTGCTCAATGAGGTGAAGAAGAAGACTTACAAAAGTCTCTGGCATATGCTAACATCCCTGTTAGCGAATCTACGATACGTAAAACACTAAACAAGAATGGATTTCATGGGAGGATACCACAGAGGGAGCCACTGCTGTCCAAAAAAAACATTGCTGCACGTTTACAGTTTGCACAAGAGCACCTGGATGTTCCACAGCAGTACTGGCAAAATATTCTGTGGACGGATGAAACCAAAGTCGAGTTGTTTGGAAGAAACACAAAACACTGTGTGTGGAGAAAAAGAGGCACAGCACACCAACATCAAAACCTCATCCCAACTGTGAAGTATGGTGGTGGGGGCATCATGGTTTGGGGCTGCTTTGCTGCGCCAGGGCCTGGACGGATTGCTATCAACGAAGGAAAAACGAATTTCCAAGTTTATCAAGACATTTTGCAGGAGAACTTAAGGCCATCTGTCCACCAGCTGAAGCTCAACAGAAGAAAATACGCCTTCTGGAGTGGCCCAGTCAGAGTCCTGACCTCAACCCGATTGAGATGCTGTGGCATGACCTCAAGAAAGCGATTCACACCAGACATCCCAAGAATAGAGGACTGGTCAAGAATTACTCCTGACCGTTGTGCATGTCTGATCTGCAACTACAGGAAACGTTTGGTTGAAGTTATTGCTGCCAAAAGGAGGTTCAACCAGTTATTAAATCCAAGGGTTCACATACTTTTTCCACCTGCACTGTAAATGTTTACATGGTGTTTTCAATAAAAACATTGTAACATTTAATTCTTTGTGTGTTATTAGTTTAAGCAGACTGTGGTTGTCTATTGTTGTGACTTAGATGAAGATCAGATCACATTTTATGAGCAATTTGTGCAGAAATCCATATCATTCCAAAAGGTTTACATACTTTTCCTTGCAACTGTACGTGCTGTTTTGTGCAATTGCCTCAAGTGTGAATAAAACTGACGTTTTGAGTTAAGAACTTGTATGTTGCCTCTGTATTGTTCCCGCTTACCCTATCTACCAGAGCAAAACCCCACAATGGATAATGAGTGCCACATCTGTATGAGGCCTATTTAGTGAATATGGGAGTTGGATAAAAAAATTATAAGGGGAGTGGACCCTATCTACCAAAGGATTTATTGGGAAGATTCCCAATTTCGATGGACAGTTTTGTAAGGCAACCCAAAGTACAACGGATAAAAGCCTTTATTGAAGCAAAAGGGCCTAATCTACGTTTGGTAAGGATGCTGGGAGGTGACAAAAGGTGGCAAGCCTATGCACAGACACAAGGTAGCAAGGTCTCTTGAAGGGACACAAGTTAGCAGAATCTCTGTAAGGGAAAGGAAGCAGCAGCAGAAAGACAGAAGAAGGCAAGTGTTCTCTATGGGAGATCAGTTAGTAGAAAGGCCCTGTGAGAGTGAGGATGCCTTCACTGCTGCGGATGTTATTGCAGAATTTTCAACAATTTAAAATCTGTTCCATTCATTTGAATATGGCAGCAAGAAAATGGATTTCTGCAAGCCCTATTTAAGAGAATAGAACTGATTTTCAGTTGCGGAAAATTTTACAACAAATTCCACAGCATGTGAGGGCACCCTAAGAGAGAAACAGCATGGGGTAGATTAGAGAGTGCAGGGGCATGGAAGAAGACATATCTCATCAGTGGCTCTGTGGGAAGTAGGTGGTCACATTTTCTGAATAGCCACAGCCACTAACAATCCGATCGTTAGTGGCCATTAAGTTTTATGGATTAAATAGCTGATTTAATGCACAATCATGCAACACCTTAAAAGGGTTGTCCCACACATAATATTATACATTTTAGAACCAGCACCTGGATCCTAATACTTTTGCAATTGCTTGTTATTAAAAATGTATTACAGCTACTAAGTTGTTGAATTAAATCTATCTGCATAACGCCACCTGCTGTTTGATATTTTTCTAAATTCTCTGTCCTGCTCACTGAGATGGAAGCACATGCTCAAATCTTTCCTTCAACTGCCACTTGTTGCAGCAGACAGGACCCCTAAGTTGCCAGCTTTAAATAAATCCAGCAGAGCAATTGGAGCAATGAATGGGGAGATCTCTGGATCCATGTGAGGTACAGGGCTGGTTCTAGCTTTTTTAGAAAGAGGCTGCCATGTACTATATGATGTCTGATTTTCATTTTTTACATTAATCATGGGGTAACCCCTTTAAAGGCATAAAGTATGGTTCTCTGCTGCCCAAATGCAGCTCCTTGAGGCATTACTCCTAAGGTCAGGGGCGGACATATCGCCTGTGCAGCTGGTTCAGCTGCACAGGGGCCGAGCGAGGGAGGGGGGCCCTTCCCAGTGCCAGCAGAGGTGGGTTTTTTAAAAAAAAATTCCCTCCCTTCCTCTGCCAGGGTAACCTGGTCACCTTGGGGTGGAGGGAGGGTGGCTGATTGGGACTTACTGTGAATCTGCTGCCCTTTCTACCTATACTCCATAGCTTAAGGACCTGCGATGACGTAATGTGATCTTTTCAACACTGGAAGTCCTGGTAGGACTTGTGATGAGATCACCATCATGTGATCAGTGCAGAAAGAGGCAGCGCTCAGCAGTGGAGACCTGTGATACCATAGAATGAATGTAAATGCTAGAGAAATGCTGGGGAGATGTGGTTCTCCCCTATTTAACCTCCTCCCTGCTTTTTAAATTAAATCATTTTTTATTGACAAAAATAACATGTCAAATATAGACAAACTTTGTTGTAATATAGAAAATTAAAGCTGTTTAATACAGTGTTTTGTGTTTTGTCATGCCAAATAGTAGATCCAGGGGTTTGGTGTGGAGAGTCCCCCCACTGTTTTAGAGTATTGTAGCGTTTCCAATTTAATCCTAGGTTTACCTCCTCTCCATATAAGTTCTCTAAATATAGAGTTAATTTTATGGAATCTATTTAATGGTATCCAAATCGGGGCATTATGCAGCACATACAAAAGTTGCAGCATCATTACCATCTTGAGAAGGTTTATTCTGCCTACAATGGAAAGAAATAGCTTATGCCATGCTTTCACTTTCTTTCTAAATTTCACTAGTTAAAGGCGTTAAGTTTAGCTCTTCAAAATCCTTGATCCTTGGTGAAACCTGAATTCCTAAATACTTAATATTATCCACATATGGGATGTTGTGGGCTCCGACCACAGCAGACATCTCCTGACCATCAATAGGCATCAACGCCAATTTATGCCAGTTGATAGTAAGGCCAGACAGTCTACCAAACTGATCCATCAGAGACATGACTGCCGAGAGGGAGGATAATGTATCTCCTAAAAATAAGAGTATCATCTGCGTATAGTGCAATTTTATTGTTTATCTGACCATATTGAAATCCCTTGATGTCTGGGAACTTACAGACTACTGCCACTAGGGGTTCGATAGCTATGCCGAAGAGGAGGGGGGACAGTGGGCAACCCTGCCTAGTACCCCTGGCCAGTTAAATATAGTTAGACCCCCCCCCCCCCATTAATCCTGATTCTCGCCTTCGGACTGGAGTATAAGACCTGCACCCATTTGATAAACCTCTGACCAAAGCCCATACTTTTGAATGTACTCCAAAGATACCCCCACTCCACACTGTCAAAGGCCTTTGCAGCATCCAATGACAGAACAGCCTGATCACCACTGTTTTCTCTTGAGACCTGTAGGCTGGTATATACTCAGCGTATGTTAATAGCGGTAGATTTTTGGGGCATAAAGCCTGGCTGGTCTGGGTGTATTAGGCAAAGGATCACCTTAGACAGTTGTTTTGCAAGAACCTTTGCTAGCAGTTTAACATCCGTCTCTAGGAGGGATATTGACCTGTAGGAGTCTGGGAATCTCGGGTCCTGGTTTTGGGATCACTACAATCAGGGCCTCCTGCATAGAAGGAGGGAGATATCCCATTTCCATCAAATAATTGAATACCTTCAGTAGTTCTGGCAACAATACCCCTTGAAATCTCTTATATGTTTGTAGAGGAATACCATCCGAGCCCAGGGCCTTATCATTAGCCTCGTCTTTTAGGGCCTCCTCCAATTCCTCCATGTCAATTGGTGCCTCCAGTTGTTCCCTCTCCTCTGTCGATAATGTAGGTAATTGTGCCTCCCTGAGGTATATCAATAATTCCTCATCCGAGGCAGTAGCCCTAGATTGTAGAGAGGGGAATAAAAACCTTGGCGCAATCCAAGAATTTCTTCCGTACTCGTACAAGAGGATCCATCAATTCTACAATACATGATGACCCTTGCTCGGCTTTAGAAACAACAGATCATGTATGACCCACACTTTCTCCCTCAGCAAAATTGCGTTGTCTATAGAAGACACGTTTCCTGCCTGCAGCCTGCAATAGATGACATCTCAGTTGTTCCTGTGTCATTTTCAATGCTCTACTAGTGATCTGAGAAGGTGCAACCCCAAACATCCTCTCCGCAACCTTTGCTGCCTTGTGAACCCGAACGTCATTTTCTTTAGACTTGCTTTTATGTGTACTAATAGACTTGATCAGTAGACCCCTAAGAAGCGCTTTCATGGCGTCCGGCATGGGAAGACGCCGTGCCTGTATTAATTGTGAAGTATTACCTGATGGAATCAGTCATACCTGTCAGGTCGCCCAGGATTTGAAACCAAACAGCATTGCACTTCCACAGTTTAGGTCCTGTTCTAACTCCAGCAAAGTCCAGCTTCACTGTCAGTATGGAGTGATCTGAGATTGATCTGGGAAGATAATCAGCGGAGTGTACATATGGAAACATTGCTTCATTCACCAAAGCCAAGTCAATTCGGGATAAGGAACTATATGTGGACGAGCAATATGAATATTTACGATTAGGGATGAGCGAACTCGAACTGTATAGTTCGGGTTCGTACCGAATTTTGGGGTGTCCGTGACACGGACCCGAACCCGGACATTTTCGTAAAAGTCCGGGTTCGGGTTCGGTGTTCGTCGCTTTCTTGGCGCTTTTGTGACGCTTTCTTGGCGCTTTTTGAAAGGCTGCAAAGCAGCCAATCAACAAGCGTCATACTACTTGCCCCAAGAGGCCATCACAGCCATGCCTACTATTGGCATGGCTGTGATTGGCCAGAGCACCATGTGACCCAGCCTCTATTTAAGCTGGAGTCACATAGCGCCGCCCGTCACTCTGCTCTGATTAGCGTAGGGAGAGGTTGCGGCTGCGACAGTAGGGCGAGATTAGGCAGATTAACTCCTCCAAAGGACTTGATTAACTGATCGATCTGCAGCTGTGGATCATTGAGCTGCTGATCCTCAATTGCTCACTGTTTTTAGGCTGCCCAGACCGTTTGTCAGTCACATTTTTCTGGGGTGATCGGCGGCCATTTTGTGTCTTGTGGTGCGCCAGCACAAGCTGCGACCAAGTGCATTTAACCCTCAATGGTGTGGTTGTTTTTTGGCTAAAGCCTACATCAGGGTGAAGCTGTCACACCAAGTGCATTTAACCAGCAATAGTCTGTTCATTTTTTGGCCATATACAAAATCAGGGGCAAGCTGCGCCTGTCACCAAGTGCATTTAACCCTCAATGGTGTGGTTGTTTTTTGGCTAAAGCCTACATCAGGGTGAAGCTGTCACACCAAGTGCATTTAACCAGCAATAGTCTGTTCATTTTTTGGCCATATACAAAATCAGGGGCAAGCTGCGCCTGTCACCAAGTGCATTTAACCCTCAATGGTGTGGTTGTTTTTTGGCTAAAGCCTACATCAGGGTGAAGCTGTCACACCAAGTGCATTTAACCAGCAATAGTCTGTTCATTTTTTGGCCATATACAAAATCAGGGGCAAGCTGCGCCTGTCACCAAGTGCATTTAACCCTCAATGGTGTGGTTGTTTTTTGGCTAAAGCCTACATCAGGGTGAAGCTGTCACACCAAGTGCATTTAACCAGCAATAGTCTGTTCATTTTTTGGCCATATACAAAATCAGGGGCAAGCTGCGCCTGTCACCAAGTGCATTTAACCCTCAATGGTGTGGTTGTTTTCTGGCTAAAGCCTACATCAGGGTGAAGCTGTCACACCAAGTGCATTTAACCAGCAATAGTCTGTTTATTTTTTGGCCATATACTACATCAGGGGCAAGCTGCGCCCGTCACCAAGTGCATTTAACCCTCAGTAGTGTGGTTGGTCAAGCTGTGACACCAAGTGCATTTAACCAGCAATAGTCTGTTCATTTTTTGGCCATATACTACATCAGGGGCAAGCTGCGCCCGTCACCAAGTGCATTTAACCAGCAATAGTGTGGTTATTTTTTGGCCATATCCCAGTCTAATTCTGTCACTAAATCCATACCGGTCACCCAGCGCCTAAATACTAGGCCTCAAATTTATATCCCGCTAAATCTCTCGTTACCGCTGTCCTGTTGTAGCTGGGAAAGTTATTTAGTGTCCGTCAAAGCACATTTTTTGTTCTGGGTTGAAGTACAATTCCCAATTTAGCAATTTCATAATTTAGTGGTTTCTGCTATATCAGAGCTATTTGAAATCTATCCCTAAAAGGGTATATAATATTCAAGGTGCACATTGGGTCATTCAGAATAACTTCACACACACCCGCTACTGTGTATTTTCAAGTCTAATTCTGTCACTAAACCCATACCTGTCACCCAGCGCCTAAATACTAGGCCTCAAATTTATATCCTGCTAAATCTCTCGTTACCGCTGTCCTGTTGTAGCTGGGAAAGTTATTTAGTGTCCGTCAAAGCACATTTTTTGTTCTGGGTTGAAGTACAATTCCCAATTTAGCAATTTCATAATTTAGTGGTTTCTGCTATATCAGAGCTATTTGAAATCTATCCCTAAAAGGGTATATAATATTCAAGGTGCACATTGGGTCATTCAGAATAACTTCACACACACCCGCTACTGTGTATTTTCAAGTCTAATTCTGTCACTAAACCCATACCTGTCACCCAGCGCCTAAATACTAGGCCTCAAATTTATATCCTGCTAAATCTCTCGTTACCGCTGTCCTGTTGTAGCTGGGAAAGTTATTTAGTGTCCGTCAAAGCACATTTTTTGTTCTGGGTTGAAATACAATTCCCAATTTAGCAATTTCATAATTTAGTGGTTTCTGCTATATCAGAGCTATTTGAAATCTATCCCTAAAAGGGTAGATCATATTGAAGGTGCACATAGGGTCATTCAGAATAACTTCACACACACCCGCTACTGTGTATTTCCAAGTCTAATTCTGTCACTAAACCCATACCTGTCACCCAGCGCCTAAATACTAGGCCTCAAATTTATATCCCGCTAAATCTCTCGTTACCGCTGTCCTGTTGTAGCTGGGAAAGTTATTTAGTGTCCGTCAAAGCACATTTTTTGTTCTGGGTTGAAGTACAATTCCCAATTTAGCAATTTCATAATTTAGTGGTTTCTGCTATATCAGAGCTATTTGAAATCTATCCCTAAAAGGGTATATAATATTCAAGGTGCACATTGGGTCATTCAGAATAACTTCACACACACCCGCTACTGTGTATTTCCAAGTCTAATTCTGTCACTAAACCCATACCTGTCACCCAGCGCCTAAATACTAGGCCTCAAATTTATATCCTGCTAAATCTCTCGTTACCGCTGTACTGTTGTTGCTGGGCAAGATATTTAGTGTCCGTCAAAGCACATTTTTTGTTCTGGGTTGAAATACAATTCCCAATTTAGCAATTTCATAATTTAGTGGTTCCTGCTATATCAGAGCTATTTGAAATCTATCCCAAAAAGGGTATATAATATTCAAGGTGCACATAGGGTCATTCAGAATAACTTCACACACACGCTTCTGTGCATTTCCAAGTCTAATTCTGTCACTAAATCCATACCGGTCACCCAGCGCCTAAATACTAGGCCTCAAATTTATATCCCGCTGAATTTGAATACAATACATTGGGCCAAATAATATATTTGTTGTTGTGGTGAACCATAACAATGAGAAAAACATCTAGTAAGGGACGCGGACGTGGACATGGTCGTGGTGGTGTTAGTGGACCCTCTGGTGCTGGGAGAGGACGTGGCCGTTCTGCCACATCCACACGTCCTAGTGTACCAACTACCTCAGGTCCCAGTAGCCGCCAGAATTTACAGCGATATATGGTGGGGCCCAATGCCGTTCTAAGGATGGTAAGGCCTGAGCAGGTACAGGCATTAGTCAATTGGGTGGCCGACAGTGGATCCAGCACGTTCACATTATCTCCCACCCAGTCTTCTGCAGAAAGCGCACAGATGGCGCCTGAAAACCAACCCCATCAGTCTGTCACATCACCCCCATGCATACCAGGGAAACTGTCTCAGCCTCAAGTTATGCAGCAGTCTCTTATGCTGTTTGAAGACTCCGCTGGCAGGGTTTCCCAAGGGCATCCACCTAGCCCTTCCCCAGCGGTGAAAGACATAGAATGCACTGACGCACAACCACTTATGTTTCCTGATGATGAGGACATGGGAATACCACCTCAGCATGTCTCTGATGATGACGAAACACAGGTGCCAACTGCTGCGTCTTTCTGCAGTGTGCAGACTGAACAGGAGGTCAGGGATCAAGACTGGGTGGAAGACGATGCAGGGGACGATGAGGTCCTAGACCCCACATGGAATGAAGGTCGTGCCACTGACTTTCACAGTTCGGAGGAAGAGGCAGTGGTGAGACCGAGCCAACAGCGTAGCAAAAGAGGGAGCAGTGGGCAAAAGCAGAACACCCGCCGCCAAGAGACTCCGCCTGCTACTGACCGCCGCCATCTGGGACCGAGCACCCCAAAGGCAGCTTCAAGGAGTTCCCTGGCATGGCACTTCTTCAAACAATGTGCTGACGACAAGACCCGAGTGGTTTGCACGCTGTGCCATCAGAGCCTGAAGCGAGGCATTAACGTTCTGAACCTGAGCACAACCTGCATGACCAGGCACCTGCATGCAAAGCATGAACTGCAGTGGAGTAAACACCTTAAAACCAAGGAAGTCACTCAGGCTCCCCCTGCTACCTCTTCTGCTGCTGCCGCCTCGGCCTATTCTGCTGCTGCCGCCTCGGCCTCTTCCTCCGCCTCTGGAGGAACGTTGGCACCTGCCGCCCAGCAAACAGGGGATGTACCACCAACACCACCACCACCACCTCCGTCACCAAGCGTCTCAACCATGTCACACGCCAGCGTTCAGCTCTCCATCTCACAAACATTTGATAGAAAGCGTAAATTCCCACCTAGCCACCCTCGATCCCTGGCCCTGAATGCCAGCATTTCTAAACTACTGGCCTATGAAATGCTGTCATTTAGGCTGGTGGACACAGACAGCTTCAAACAGCTCATGTCGCTTGCTGTCCCACAGTATGTTGTTCCCAGCCGGCACTACTTCTCCAAGAGAGCCGTGCCTTCCCTGCACAACCAAGTATCCGATAAAATCAAGTGTGCACTGCGCAACGCCATCTGTAGCAAGGTCCACCTAACCACAGATACGTGGACCAGTAAGCACGGCCAGGGACGCTATATCTCCCTAACTGCACACTGGGTAAATGTAGTGGCAGCTGGGCCCCAGGCGGAGAGCTGTTTGGCGCACGTCCTTCCGCCGCCAAGGATCGCAGGGCAACATTCTTTGCCTCCTGTTGCCACCTCCTCCTTCTCGGCTTCCTCCTCCTCTTCTTCCACCTGCTCATCCAGTCAGCCACACACCTTCACCACCAACTTCAGCACAGCCCGGGGTAAACGTCAGCAGGCCATTCTGAAACTCATATGTTTGGGGGACAGGCCCCACACCGCACAGGAGTTGTGGCGGGGTATTGAACAACAGACCGACGAGTGGTTGCTGCCGGTGAGCCTCAAGCCCGGCCTGGTGGTGTGTGATAATGGGCGAAATCTCGTTGCAGCTCTGGGACTAGCCAATTTGACGCACATCCCTTGCTTGGCGCATGTGCTGAATTTGGTGGTGCAGAAGTTCATTCACAACTACCCCGACATGTCAGAGCTGCTGCATAAAGTGCGGGCCGTCTGTTCGCGCTTCCGGCGTTCACATCCTGCTGCTGCTCGCCTGTCTGCGCTACAGCGTAACTTCGGCCTTCCCGCTCACCGCCTCATATGCGACGTGCCCACCAGGTGGAACTCCACCTTGCACATGCTGGACAGACTGTGCGAGCAGCAGCAGGCCATAGTGGAGTTTCAGCTGCAGCACGCACGGGTCAGTCGCACTACAGAACAGCACCACTTCACCACCAATGACTGGGCCTCCATGCGAGACCTGTGTGCCCTGTTGCGCTGTTTCGAGTACTCCACCAACATGGCCAGTGGCGATGACACCGTTATCAGCGTTACAATACCACTTCTATGTCTCCTTGAGAAAACACTTAGGGCGATGATTGAAGAGGAGGTGGCCCAGGAGGAGGAGGAGGAGGAGGAGGAAGAGGGGTCATTTTTAGCACTTTCAGGCCAGTCTCTTCGAAGTGACTCAGAGGGAGGTTTTTGGCAACAGCAGAGGCCAGGTACAAATGTGGCCAGCCAGGGCCCACTACTGGAGGACGAGGAGGACGAGGATGAGGAGGAGGTGGAGGAGGATGAGGATGAAGCATGGTCACAGCGGGGTGGCACCCAACGCAGCTCGGGTCCATCACTGGTGCGTGGCTGGGGGGAAAGGCAGGACGATGACGATACGCCTCCCACAGAGGACAGCTTGTCCTTACCCCTGGGCAGCCTGGCACACATGAGCGACTACATGCTGCAGTGCCTGCGCAACGACAGCAGAGTTGCCCACATTTTAACCTGTGCGGACTACTGGGTTGCCACCCTGCTGGATCCACGCTACAAAGACAATGTGCCCACCTTACTTCCTGCACTGGAGCGTGATAGGAAGATGCGCGAGTACAAGCGCACGTTGGTAGACGCGCTACTGAGAGCATTCCCAAATGTCACAGGGGAACAAGTGGAAGCCCAAGGCCAAGGCAGAGGAGGAGCAAGAGGTCGCCAAGGCAGCTGTGTCACGGCCAGCTCCTCTGAGGGCAGGGTTAGCATGGCAGAGATGTGGAAAACTTTTGTCAACACGCCACAGCTAACTGCACCACCACCTGATACGCAACGTGTTAGCAGGAGGCAACATTTCACTAACATGGTGGAACAGTACGTGTGCACACCCCTCCACGTACTGACTGATGGTTCGGCCCCATTCAACTTCTGGGTCTCTAAATTGTCCACGTGGCCAGAGCTAGCCTTTTATGCCTTGGAGGTGCTGGCCTGCCCGGCAGCCAGCGTTTTGTCTGAACGTGTATTCAGCACGGCAGGGGGCGTCATTACAGACAAACGCAGCCGCCTGTCTACAGCCAATGTGGACAAGCTGACGTTCATAAAAATGAACCAGGCATGGATCCCACAGGACCTGTCCGTCCCTTGTCCAGATTAGACATTAACTACCTCCCCATAACCATATATTATTGGACTCCAGGGCACTTCCTCATTCAATCCTATTTTTATTTTCATTTTACCATTATATTGCAAGGCTACCCAAAGTTGAATGAACCTCTCCTCTGCCTGTGTGCTAGGCCTAAATATATGCCAATGGATTGTTGCAGTGGTGGCTGACGTGAAGCCTCATTCTCTGCTATGACATGCAGACTGATTCTCTGGTGACATGAAGCCAGATTGTCTGTTACGGGACCTCTCTCCTCTGCCTGGGTGCTGGGCCTGAATTTATGACAATGGACTGTTGCAGTGGTGGGTGACGTGAAGCCTGATTCTCTGCTATGACATGCAGACTGATTCTCTGGTGACATGAAGCCAGATCCTCTGTTACGGGACCTCTCTCCTCTGCCTGGGTGCTGGGCCTAAATTTATGAAAATGGACTGTTGCAGTGGTGGGTGACGTGAAGCCTGATTCTCTGCTATGACATGCAGACTGATTCTCTGGTGACATGAAGCCAGATCCTCTGTTACGGGACCTCTCTCCTCTGCCTGGGTGCTGGGCCTAAATATCTGACAATGGACTGTTGCATTGGTGGCTGACGTGAAGCCTGATTCTCTGCTATGACATGCAGACTAATTCTCTGCTGACATGAAGCCAGATTGTCTGTTACGGGACCTCTCTCCTCTGCCTGGGTGCTGGGCCTAAATTTATGAAAATGGACTGTTGCAGTGGTGGGTGACGTGAAGCCTGATTCTCTGCTATGACATGAAGACTGATTCTCTCCTGACATGAAGCCAGATTGTCTGTTACGGGACCTCTCTCCTCTGCCTGGGTGCTGGGCCTAAATTTATGAAAATGGACTGTTACAGTGGTGGGTGACGTGAAGCCTGATTCTCTGCTATGATATGAAGACTGATTCTCTGCTGACATGAAGCCAGATTGTCTGTTACGGGACCTCTCTCCTCTGCCTGGGTGCTGGGCCTAAATTTATGAAAATGGACTCTTACAGTGGTGGGTGACGTGAAGCCTGATTCTCTGCTATGACATGAAGACTGATTCTCTGCTGACATGAAGCCAGATCCTCTGTTACGGGACCTCTCTCCTCTGCCTGGGTGCTGGGCCTAAATATCTGACAATGGACTGTTGCATTGGTGGCTGACGTGAAGCCTGATTCTCTGCTATGATATGAAGACTGATTCTCTGCTGACATGAAGCCAGATTGTCTGTTACGGGACCTCTCTCCTCTGCCTGGGTGCTGGGCCTAAATTTATGAAAATGGACTGTTGCAGTGGTGGGTGACGTGAAGCCTCATTCTCTGCTATGACATGCAGACTGATTCTCTGCTGACATGAAGCCAGATCGTCTGTTACGGGACCTCTCTCCTCTGCCTGGGTGCTGGGCCTAAATTTATGAAAATGGACTCTTACAGTGGTGGGTGACGTGAAGCCTGATTCTCTGCTATGACATGAAGACTGATTCTCTGCTGACATGAAGCCAGATCCTCTGTTACGGGACCTCTCTCCTCTGCCTGGGTGCTGGGCCTAAATATCTGACAATGGACTGTTGCATTGGTGGCTGACGTGAAGCCTGATTCTCTGCTATGACATGCAGACTGATTCTCTGGTGACATGAAGCCAGATCCTCTGTTACGGGACCTCTCTCCTCTGCCTGGGTGCTGGGCCTAAATTTATGAAAATGGACTGTTGCAGTGGTGGGTGACGTGAAGCCTCATTCTCTGCTATGACATGCAGACTGATTCTCTGCTGACATGAAGCCAGATCGTCTGTTACGGGACCTCTCTCCTCTGCCTGGGTGCTGGGCCTAAATTTATGAAAATGGACTCTTACAGTGGTGGGTGACGTGAAGCCTGATTCTCTGCTATGACATGAAGACTGATTCTCTGCTGACATGAAGCCAGATCCTCTGTTACGGGACCTCTCTCCTCTGCCTGGGTGCTGGGCCTAAATATCTGACAATGGACTGTTGCATTGGTGGCTGACGTGAAGCCTGATTCTCTGCTATGATATGAAGACTGATTCTCTGCTGACATGAAGCCAGATTGTCTGTTACGGGACCTCTCTCCTCTGCCTGTGTGCTAGGCCTAAATATATGCCAATGGATTGTTGCAGTGGTGGCTGACGTGAAGCCTGATTCTCTGCTATGACATGCAGACTGATTCTCTGGTGACATGAAGCCAGATCCTCTGTTACGGGACCTCTCTCCTCTGCCTGGGTGCTGGGCCTAAATTTATGAAAATGGACTGTTGCAGTGGTGGGTGACGTGAAGCCTGATTCTCTGCTATGACATGCAGACTGATTCTCTGGTGACATGAAGCCAGATCCTCTGTTACGGGACCTCTCTCCTCTGCCTGGGTGCTGGGCCTAAATTTATGAAAATGGACTGTTGCAGTGGTGGGTGACGTGAAGCCTCATTCTCTGCTATGACATGCAGACTGATTCTCTGCTGACATGAAGCCAGATTGTCTGTTACGGGACCTCTCTCCTCTGCCTGGGTGCTGGGCCTGAATTTATGACAATGGACTGTTGCAGTGGTGGCTGACGTGAAGCCTGATTCTCTGCTATGATATGAAGACTGATTCTCTGCTGACATGAAGCCAGATTGTCTGTTACGGGACCTCTCTCCTCTGCCTGGGTGCCGGGGCCTAAATATCTGAGAATGGACTGTTCCAGTGGTGGGTAACGGGAAGCCAGATTCTCTGCTATGATATGAAGACTGATTCTCTGCTGACATGAAGCCAGATTGTCTGTTACGGGACCTCTCTCCTCTGCCTGGGTGCTGGGCCTAAATTTATGAAAATGGACTATTACAGTGGTGGGTGACGTGAAGCCTGATTCTCTGCTATGACATGAAGACTGATTCTCTGCTGACATGAAGCCAGATTGTCTGTTACGGGACCTCTCTCCTCTGCCTGGGTGCCGGGGCCTAAATATCTGAGAATGGACTGTTCCAGTGGTGGGTGACGGGAAGCCAGATTCTCTGCTATGGAACCTCTCTCCAATTGATTTTGGTTAATTTTTATTTATTTAATTTTTATTTTAATTAATTTCCCTATCCACATTTGTTTGCAGGGGATTTACCTACATGTTGCTGCCTTTTGCAGCCCTCTAGCCCTTTCCTGGGCTGTTTTACAGCCGTTTTAGTGCCGAAAAGTTCGGGTCCCCATTGACTTCAATGGGGTTCGGGTTCGGGACGAAGTTCGGATCGGGTTCGGATCCCGAACCCGAACATTTCCGGGATGTTCGGCCGAACTTCTCGAACCCGAACATCCAGGTGTTCGCTCAACTCTATTTACGATCTGTTGGGTGTCTCAATCTCCATTTGTCCATTAGACCCACCTCTGTCATAATGTTGCGTAAAACTGAGATTCCCGGGGATCTCCCAGAACCCTATATCTGTCCATCTTGTCATCTGGCGTACAACTATAATCTCCCACCCACATCCATGGAATTCTGGTGGGAATTCAGCCACAAATTCAAGGATCATTCCTAGCACTGTCGACGCAAAAGGCGGGGGAATATATAAAGCTGCCAATATCATTTGAATGTTCTCTACATGGTGAAATACAAACAAACCTTCCTTCTAGATCCACATATTCTTTAATGCATTCAAATCTAATATTCTTATGTACTAATATACTTACTCCCCTGGAATGCGAGGAAAATATTGCATGAGCTGAATATCTCACCCATGCTTTATTCAGCCACTGTATTGTATCCTTAGTTAAATGCGTTTCCTGCAGACAATAAATGGCTGGCTGGAAATGAGATAAGTAATTAAAAATGCTGTGTCACTTATGCGTATCATCCATGCCTCTCACATTCCAGCTGAGTATCCTAGTATTACTTGCCATATTTCAGAGACAGAACATAAGTGTCATCCACACCCCCCCCCCCGGTTGCAATGGTATAAATTGTAAAGGCTCAAGCAAGGTAGATAGGTAGATATGTATGTTCCAATGATCCAATCAGTAAAATTAGATGGTGCACTTCTTCAGAGTGCATGGTTAGTCCTATAACCATGCCAGAGCTAGTAGTCCCCCTCCCTCCCCCCCACTCAGTACATTTTCTCCATAATGAATAACTCCTAAGCAACTCTTTCCTAGGGCTCACCCTAACACAACTGCCCACCTTTATGCATAACATACTAAACCCCGCAATGCTTAAACGCTCTAAGTAACACAGTGTAAACCTGAAACTTGAATTGCACTGTCCGTGCTCAACTCGCGCTTCTGCCTCACAGAAACCGGAAGAAAACTTATATTTATATAGTCCCATTTTTTTTTTTTTATATTCAATATTTTTTTTTTCATTTTCGTCATATAAAAATTCAAGAGAACAGAGAAACAAACAGAAAAACAGAAAGCATAAGCAATAACAAATTCAAGAATATACACAGACATTTGTTACCTAATTATCATTGATCACGTCAAGAATCTATCCTTATCCTTATTGTTCTTTTCTCATATCAAAAATATATTAAGAAAAATTATAATTTATGGGGGCACTGCAGAGAAGATTATAACTCCAGGGGGTACAGCAGGAGGTATTATATTTACAGGGTGCACTGCAGAGAATATTATAAATACTGTGGGCAGTGGTGGCGGGCATTAGTGATGAGCGGGAGGTGCCATATTCGATTGAATATTCATCTAAATGCGATTAAATTATTCGTGTATTGCGGTTTTCTTTTAACTGTATAAGGCAACTTTCATTTTGGTTGGCTATGGCTAATATGTGAATTTTACGAGTATTCGCTATATTACTATAACTTTGTTTTTAGAATATTCGTAATATTCTAAAAAACTAAGTTATAGCAATATAGTGAATATTCGTAAAATACACATATAGACTGTAATTTAGCTAATATAGTGCTATAACCTTTTTTTATAGTCAATTTTTTTTGTCTCTTCTGAACTTCAGTTTTGGAAAAACATGTGTATTTTACGAATATTCGCTATATTGCTATAACATTGTTTTTTAGAATATGACGAATATTCTAAAAAACTAAGTTATAGCAATATAGCGAATATATTCGTTATTTAGAATATTCGTCTTTTTTTTTCAATGTGTATTGTTATTCCACTTTGGCATACTGCCCTCTGACAAGCGTCCCCGTCACCATGGGAACGCCTGTGGGTTAGAATATACCATCAGATCTGCGTTTTCACGATCTCAGGGAAAACTCAGATCCGATGGTATTTTCTAACCCACAGGCGTTCCCATGGTGACGGAGACGCTTGTCGGGGAAGAGTATGCGAACAACTGTACAGATAGGAAAATAAACGAATATATTCACTATATTGCTATATATTAGTTTTTTAGAATATTCGTAATTTTGTTTCCATAGGAAAACATGATTCCTTCCTACTTAAGTTACTTGTAGGCCAATGACTCCTTGACCCACAAGAAAGAAGCAGGGAGGAATCATGTTTTCAGATGATAAAAAATTACGAAAATTCGAAATAGCGAATATATACAGTAGCACTATATTCTAAATATTCGCGAATTAGCGAAGTTGCGATATTCGTGATTAATATTCGCTATTCGAATATTCTAGCTCAATACTAGAGGGCATTACTACTGAGGGCTCCATAGGAGTGCCTTATAGATTGGCCTCATTTCTATTAGGGGTGCCTTATTAGTACCGAGGGCACTGTAGGTGTACCACGGTGGGGGGGGGGCTTCGGCCTAGCAGTGAGCCCGGTAACGTCACCGGCACTAATGGATGGGCTTTAGCGCTGTCTTAGCCTGTAAAGCCGCCCATCACCGGGAACACTGCTAGGTCTGTAAACAAAACAACCCTTGCCCTACGCTTTACAGCACAGGCCAAAGGAGTGCATCAGAGTATGAAATGTCAGAGGGGCTCAGTGGGGGGAGAAGGGGATAGGTCCAGGTTCAGCTCTGAACCCGGACAACTGCTCTAAAGGGCATCTGTCAGCAGTTTTGAACCTATGAAACTGGCTGACCTGTTACATGTGCACTTGGGAGCTAAAGACATCCCATGTTCATATGTGCCCGCATTGCTGCAAAAAATTGCCATTACACCTAGAGGCTCTGGTTTCTTTGCAAATGCCGCTCCCTGTCTACTTTGACAGGGCCTGGCAGTGGAAACGTCATCACAACTGGCCGTGTCAAAGTGCAGAGGGCGCGGAAGTTACAGAGAGAGTGGAGCCTCTAGGAGTAATTGTAACACCCCCTTTTGCATATAATAAAACATCATTTTTCTTAGTAATGCGGACACATATGAACATGGGACCAACACAGATGCCTTCAGCTGCCAAGCGCACATGGAACAGGTCAGCCCTTTAATTGGTGACACTAGTGACAGTGACCCAATCTGAGTGTGATCCATTAATAACCACCCTCTGTTTTCTATCAATGAGCCAGTTACTTACCCACATACAGACATTTTCCCCCAGTTCAAACATTTTCATTTTATATACTAACCTTTTATGTGGTACAGTATCAAATGCTTTGGAGAAGTCAAGATACAGTATATGACATCCACTGACTTACCACGGTCAGGTCTAGAACTTATCGCCTCATAGAAACTGATTAAATTAGTTTGACACGACCGATCCCTCATGAAGCTATGCTGATAGAGCATATACGCTTATTTTCAATGAGATACTCTATAATGGCATCTCTTAGAAAACCTTTAAACAGTTTACCCACACCAGATGTTAGACTTACCGGCCTATAGTTTCCGAGCTCTGTTTTTGGACCCTTTTTGAAAAATTGCCACCACATTTGCTAAGCGCCAATCCTGTGGAACACTCCCTATCAATATAGAGTCCTTAAATATCAGAAATAAGGGTCTGGCTATGACATTCCTTAATTCTCTAGGATACAGGGGTACATGCCACCGGTCCCGATGAATTATCTATTTTAATGTGCCCTGGCACTTCTTCCTGGGTCAGACAGGTCATTTTTAATGGGGACTTTAACATTCTTCATTTCATCTGACAGTTCATATTCCTCAGTAAAAAATACAGTGGAGAAAAAAACTATTTAATAGATTTGCTTTCTTCTCATCACTGTCTACAACTTGTCCCTTCATCACACGTAAAGGCCCAACACTTTGAGGTTTAAACTTTTTACCATTTATATGATTGAAGAACATTTAGTTAGTTTTACTCTCTGGCAACTAGCCTCTCTGTCTCCAGCTTGGTTTCTTTTATCTGTCTTTTACATAATATATATATATTTTTTAATGCTTTTCAATGCTTCCTCACTACCTTCCAGTTTTAGTGATTAAATGCTTTCTTTTTGTCATTTATTGCTGCCTTTACATTTCTATTTATCCACATTTTTTGTTCTTGTTCCTCACCATTTTATTCCCATAAGGTATGTACCCAGGGTAATTTTCTTTGGTTCTTGCCAATAACCTGTTTCCTTTATGAGTTCTACAGGTTTCAGCTTCACAGTCCATATCTGGGATGTAGGCATGTGCGGTCCACAAATTGCGGAACGCACATGAGCTGGTATCCGTGATTTGCGGATCCGCAAAACACCACGGTCATGTTAATATAGCCTTAGGAGTTAAAAGTCATGATGCTGTCTGACCTGGGAGCTCCACCCAATTGCGTGGATTGCATGGCGGTAAAGACCACTACTGCCCCCACGCCGCTTGAGGATGTGCTAAATGTATGACAAGATTCAGTCCTCGTCATAAATTAGGCACATTCTCTGGCAGTCTGTGCGCCTAGACTGAAATCTTTTTGTCCATCATCTACTAGGCTAGCTAAACTTATTGAAGTCACATAGCCTCAGTAAAAGGTGGCTAAATACTGTATTTTGCTATACAAAAAATGTCTTTGATTAAGGCCCCAAGAAACAACTTTGCTTGAGACCCCAGAAATGCCAAGCCCACCCCTTGCGGGGGTTATCAAAACTGGTGTAAAATGTGGGTCTAAATGACCCCCAATATGTTTCATAATCTGTTGGCATAAAAGAAACCAGTGACTGTAAGGGTTCATGCCCTGGATGAAGCCTAAGGTGGACAAAACTGTAGTTGGCAGACACCACATGGATATATTTAAGTGTTTTTAACTACGGGATATGCATGTATTTGTATAATAAATGTCACTGACATTCCTCACGAGTGATTGGTGGTTTTGCTTTATGATATTAACAGTGTGTTGGGAATCAGAGGGGAACCAATACTAAGAAGGACTTTCATGTATTCTTGGACTGGACCACAAAGAGAAACCCTCTCCTATTATTTCATGGCCTACACTGGTTGAATGCAATAGTATTTTTGGATATTAGGCATGACACTGCAATGGAAGTCATTAGCATTTTCACAATAGGTTTTGGCTAGCGGCCACTTGAAATGATCCCGCAGGCCGGAGGTTCCCCACTCCTGCTCTAAAAGATGGAATATAATTTATAGATATAAATAAATGAAATACAGAACTTTTTCTATGAACGTAAGTTTTTTTTAATCAACTAATAGACTTTAATATTGTTCTTACACCATTGACACTTTAATACAAAACAACACAGTGCTGATAATTAGCACATACTGTAAAAAATAAAACTTCTAAGTGAAACATACAGTAGAAGCGTAAAAGTCTCTCTTTCTCTGACAAAGTTTTGTAGTAATTTACCCTGAAGTACACAAAACGTATTTGATAGCAACACACAGTCAGAGTTAACTTTGCTGACGTACGGCCACAACCTAGTTCACTTAAAGGGGTTGTTCAGGTGTTTAATATTGATCATCTGTCCTAAGGATAGGTCATAAATATCTCCGACTTCTGTCACCCCATCAATCAGATGTTTGAAGAGGCTGCAGTGCTCTTGTGGACACAGCCTCTCCCTAGGCCAGTGACGTAACATTCATCGGTCATATGGCCTGGGCGCAGATTACTCCCATTCAAGTGAATGGCGCTGAGCTGCAATATCAAGCACAGCTGCTATCCAATGGATGGCACTGTGCTTGGTAAGCTGCAAGGAGGCGGCAGTGCTCACTAGAGTGCAATGACCTTTTCTAACATCTGATTAGTGTGGGTGCCAAATGTCAGGACACCCCCCCTTCCCCAAATCTACTGAGGACAGGCCATCAATATTAAACACCCAGAAAACCCTTTAAGGTGGTTTACAATACTGTACACAAGGCTATTAAAATGTATATAAAACACAATATATTACATTAATTTGTCATTTTCATAAATTAGGAATTACACTGCAGCTACATATTCTTGATAAATTGTACCCGGAAAAATACAGATTTGCCATAAAGCACACATTGTAAATTCTCTGCTTCTGGCCTGGTGTAGTACATGAACATTCATTAAACAAACAGCAATTAAAATTGTTAATTTCTTTTAATGCAATAAATGTACTGTTTTCCCTGCCAGTATAGATGACATATGAATGGTGGGATAAATGTTAAAACATTCACAGAAACTTACTATACAATAATGATGTTTCACTAAATGTGTTTGTGCTCTCACAATGTTACATAGTATTGTTTTTTCTTTATGTACATATGATTCCCTTTGGTTAGCTTCACACTGTATCCCATTATAGTGAATGGGGATCTGCCAGACAGTGTCCGGCTATGCCAGATAGTAACTCTGGTAATCTGCTTCTCTGCTGCAACAGGATACCAGATTTACCTTACAGCGTGTGAACTTAGCCTTACATTAAATGCAACAGTAGATTTTCCATATTTAATAAACAAGAACGCAAAGAGTTAACAAAAAGAAAACGTCATGTACAAATTAAAAGGTTAAAGAGGTTATCCCACCATCAGCATTTATCACCTACCCACAGGATATATGAGTGCTGGGGGTAAGGGGCACCAGGGATCCCAGGAACAGGGGTCTCAGAGTTCCCTGTGTGAATGGAGCTGTAGAGCACGACGGTCCATCAATCCAGTTACCTGCGTACAACTGATGGAATTGACGTAGAGCTGTCTACATCGGTCACACAGAGGTGAATGGAACATTGGACTAACATGCACACTGCCACTCTATCCAAACAGCAGACTCAAGGACCTCTGTTCTAGGGTCACTGGGGGTTACTGAGACTGGACCTTCAGAAATCATACATTTATCAGCTATTCTGTTCATGGGAGGCCCCCTTTAAGAATGATTGGGTTATATATATTGAATTTGGTATTTGATCATATTTTGTTTGCGAACACCAGTAGTTTTTATAGCTTTCGTTTTGGTTATTTCTTTGAGAACACTCTTTGTGAATTGTTTAAACGGACTCTTTAAATTTTAAAAATCTTTGCATAAATCCACAGTCTGGGTGAATATAAGATACTTTGTAATATATCTGATCATAGAAAATTGCTTCTCCCCCTTCCCAAACTAATATTCTTTGCAAACTTTGTCTTGAGACACAAGAGTGCCATCACTGTAGGATCAAATTATATACTGCCCACAGACTATGTGTAAGAAGGGGGGGGAGGGGGGAGGGGGGGGGGGGACACTGCAGAAAGGGATGAGCCCAAAAAATTAAATAATGTATTATTTAAAGAGACAGATACACATGCCATCAATAGAAGTACATACAGAGAGGAGGAAGAATGCTGCTAGAGGGAGATAAAAGTGTTTTTATCTAATAAGATATATTACAAAGATGCTTATATTCACCTGTACTATTGACTTAAAGAGGACCTTTTACCGATTATGAGACTGTGAACTAAGAATACAGACATGTAGAGCGGCGCCCGGGGATCTTACTGCACTTACTATTATACCTGGGCGCCGCTCCGTTCTCCTGCTATGCCCTCCGGTATCTCCGGCCACTAAGTTATAGTAGGCGGAGATTTCAGTCACTAAGTTATGTTAAACGGAGTCTGCCCTTGTTCTTCTGTAAAGCTGGCCAATCGCAGCGCAGAGTTCACAGCCTGGGAGGTTATTTTCTCCCAGGCTGCGAGCTCTGCAATGCGATTGGCCAGCGCTACAGAAGAACAAGCGCAGACTCCGCCTACCATAACTTAGTGACCGGAGATACCGGAGGGAATAGAGGGAGAACGGAGCGGCGCCCGGGGATAATAGTAAGTGCAGTGAGATCCCCGGGCGCCGCTCTACATGTCTGTATTCTTAGTTCACAATGTCATAATCGGTGAAAGGTCCTCTTTAAGCAAAGGTTGTTGAAACATCAGTGACCATTTGCAGGTTAAGCGTAGTCAGACTGCTCTTCCAATAAGTCAAACCGGCCTCATATCATCAGAATAAGAGTGCTTTTGATTTAAATGGAATGTTGTCAGGCATTCAGTACCAGTAATCTATGAGCAGGGCCAAACTGGTCCTTACATTTTACAAATCATATTGTGGTGGTACTAGATCACAGCTTCATCAGTGTGATCTTTTCAAATGTATCTAACATAAGAGAATTTTTAACAGGACTTCCTCCTTTAAATATCAGCTACCTAACATAATAACGTTTGTCATTGCTATTTATATGACAGACTGTACATTTATAGTAAAACATAAAAGACAGTTACACGCTATACATCAAAGTACAGTAGGTCACAGGCAAACAGAGCTGGCATACATAAAAATGTAAAAAAATGACAAGGATGACTAATGCTTCATCTAAAGCAGTGCTGTAAACATTTTATACAATGGTTTAGGGTTCAAAATATAGAATGTTTAAAGGGTATCTGTCACCATACAAATGCAATGTAAGCCACAGACAGCAGGTTATAGAGCAGGAGGAGCTGAGCAGATTGATCTATAGTTCTTATATATCAGTATAACTTATTTATTATTCATTTAAATTCCTGCTCATTCTGGGCTCTGATGTCAAGGAGGCGGTCCTATCAGTGACGGACAGCCTTCCACCGATACCTGTGTATACAGAGAGAGCTGTCAATCACCGATAGGACCGCCTCCTGGACTTCAGAGCCCAGAATGAGCAGGAACTTAACTATAGCCCATAACTATTAGATTGTTGGGGTCCTACCACTGGGACCCCCACCGATCACGAGAATGGGGTGCCCAGTACCCACTGCAGCCCCCCTGAAATGAACACAGTGGCCGGTCAGGCATGCGTGCGGCTGCTCTATTTATCTCTATGGGAATTGCAGAGACGACCGAGTGGTTTACTCTGGCTATCTCCAGAACTCCCATGGAAATGAATGGATTGGCCACGCTCGTGCCTGACCTGCTGCTCCGTTCATTTCATGGGGGCTGCTGTAGGTACAGGCCCCACCAGAGATCCATTATTTTAGACAGATTTTTTTTTTTCCATCTGAATTAACAGATCTCTAATGGAAATGGCTCAAACGGATGCCAAATATGCATAACTGATGCACAGCATCAGTTTTTTTCTTTATTTTTCAGTTCTTCTGACAGATCAGAAGAAGGGAAAAATAATGGTGATGTGAACTCCTCCTTATACTGAATCTTTTTCCACAAAACTATATGTCAGTCTGTTCGGCTCCTCCTGATGCCTGTAGCTTACATTGCCTTTTCATGATGACAGATTCAATTTAAATCCATATAACATTTATCACAATTTAAGTTCTCTGTTTTAAGAGAATATGTCATCTTCACAGATCACAGGGAAGTGCAAGAAACAGAAAACCCATTGTATCCTCAGATTTTACGGGTAGACTAATATATCAGAGGATTCTCCAAATTACAATTCTATAGTACAGTAGACATGATACACTTTAGTGTATTTTTGTTTTAGAGTTTGTTCAAAGAATGTCTGATTGTATTTGTGACTTCGTACTGTATATTTAACAGAAAAGTCTGTTGCTGTAACACACTTTTTAGAGACCCCTTATTTTCAAGAAGTAACCATTTATCAGATTAGATTGCTTGTATATCATCCATGATACATAGTCATAACATACAAACTGTATGACTAGATGGCACATTAGTAAATTATATAGTGTTATAATAATATGCGGACCAAGGTTTTATCATAACTGAATATTTAGTATTATAGTATACGTCTAAGAAGTTTGCTAAACTTAAAGTGAAACCAGGTTTTCATTAAAAAAATAATAATAATTTTTTAGCATATGATACTGCTGCTGCAGCATTATGCATAAAGCAATCTTTAGTTTCTTCACATACCACTTTTTTCCTTGAGTTTTTCCCGTAGTTACGGCTGTTTAAACATTTACAATACGAGGACCTTCTCAAGATGGCTCCTCTGCCAGTTCTCTGAGGCCAAAACTGCTATCCCTAACTTCCCATACAGACCTGCCAGCCAATCAGATTGGATTACTGAGAGACACGCCTCCTCACTCTGAAGCCTAATGCAGGCATGCAGTGTGAAGGACCGCCCCTTTGTCTTCCTGTCTTCTTAGCTGGAAACAGACAAGCCATAGCAACTGTCTTTTAAGGGAGCAGTGGAAAGGCACAGAGGACATTAATGAAAGCTGTTATTATAAGGTAATTACAGATCTTTTGGCAATCATTGACAGACTAACTCAGGTATACATGCCCAGCTCTAATAAACTAGCAAATAAAAAAATAATATGACAGTTACACTTTAAATTTTGCAAAAAAAAAAAAAATCTTACTTCTATAATAGCTACCTAAACAACATCTAATAAAATGACATGTAAAGTTATAAAATGTTTATTTTGGGTCTGCTTGCTTCAAATGCCACCACCTACTCAAAATGGGGTCACTTTTTCCCCTTGGGGTGGGCTCATGAACACAACAGAAATTGTATAGCATTGCCTGCAGGCCACATGGAGACAGAGTTCCAGAAGTCCTGTGGAAAATCGTACGTTTAGAGATATTGCTCCAAGGGGTAATTACATCTATACATACAGGGGGAAATTTATTAAGACTGGCGCTTTCTGTGCTGCCAGAGGATGCACCTAATTTATGAGGAGGAGCACACCTCGTCATAAATTAGACGCATCCTACTGGAATCCCTGTGCCTAAACAGAAATCTATGACCACTCAGAGCTGCCGTAGATTTCTGGCTTCATTTATGCCAGAAATCTGGCGTAATTAAAGCTAAATTTGTCTCTGCCGCTGGCCATGCCTCCTTTTAGAAAAGTGGTGACTTTTTAACAACACTTTTCAGGCATAAAGGGAACGATAAATCTCCCCCACAGAGTCCAATAAAGTACTGTATCACACAATTTTATACAGATTGTCAAATTCATACAGAATCTAGCAGAAGACCTCGCTTGGCATCAGTCAAACATGGTGGTGTCATCTGCCTATATGGCTGCACTTCAGTGTTTCCATCCTAAACGGACAATAATATGGCTGTGTGCATGAGCCCTAAATCTCATGTTAATTCTTCACAACTGAACTGGTGATCAGTTTACACTGCTTCTCCGGTCCACTGTGGATGTCCATCATAAGTGAACCATTCCTCTAACAGAAAACGTATGTAAACATATTCATTGCTACATGTAACCTGTTTTATCAGATTTCATCCTTGTAAACAAACTATATTTCGCTGCTACTTGGCACACAAAATATGATGGCGAAACAATTGGACATGCTTGGGTCCTAAAAATGCAACCTTGACTGTCGTCAGAGAGTTTCAGTTGTGCTTTTTTTTAGGCTACTTCCACACTGGCGTTTTCGCTTTCTGTTTCCGAGATCCGTCATGGGCTCAATTTTGCCCTGATGCATTCCAAATGGAAATGGCTCTGCTCAGAATGCCTCAGTTTGCCTCCGTTCAGTCTCCATTCCGCTCTGGAGGCTGAATGCAGCGTTTTGCTGTCTGCCTGATGAAGCAGAGCCAAACGGATCTGTCCTGACACACAATGTGGGTCAATGGGGACGGATTCGTTTACTCTAACACAATAGAAAACGTATCCGTCCCCGATTAACTTTCAATGGTGTTCATGATGGATCCGTCATGTCTATAAAATACATAATACAACCCGATCCATTCATGACGGATGCATGCGGTTGTATTACTGTAACTAAAGCGTTTTTACAGATCCATGACGGATCCGCAAAAAACGCTCGTGTGAAAGGAGCCTAAGGTGTTGGTCATTTGACACATACTTGGAATGTTACTAATATGCAGATATTACATTTGTATTGGAATGTTACAGTTTGAGTTTCACCATATATATATATTACATTATATATAAAAGTTCCAGCCAAACACCGTTCATATATTTATAAAGCATCAGATGTGATTTGTATAATGTTTTTGTGCATATCCATTTGATCGTGTGCATTTATGTTTAAGTTGAAGGAATATAATCCCATTCATGGCATCAACAAAAGGAAGACTTAAAACAGAGTATTAGTTTGATTTTTGATAACTTACAGATCTATCCAGTATCTTTATATTTTATCAATTCAGTATATACTGTACAGAGCTGGGGGTGAATGCATTTGTAATAACACTATGGAAAGAAAGCAAGAAGAAACAAAAAGATATCTGAATTTCAATCACTCAATTGTCCTTCCAGATCAGGAACAAATAGGATTTCAGTTGAGAGAACCAGACCAGAAGCAGGACTGTGAGGTCACCTATAGCTGTCCTTCTCCAGAAGGCTTTTAAATGATTAGTATGCATCTGCTGAGGAAAATTATTCCACATCAGAAGCATCATTGTCAGAAAGATGATAATTACTTCCCTTTACGCGAATATATTCTATATACCTCCCCTCATCAGATTCCGTGGCACCACATGTACAAAGTCTGTTTTCAAATAAAGATTCAATTTCCTCCAGCTTCTTTCCTTTAGTTTCCGGTAGGCAGCCATAAATGAATATGAGTCCAACAGAGGCAAAGCCTGCATACAGGAAGAATGCTCCTGTAAAATAAAATTATACATAGTTAATAATGAGCATGGATCGCATGCATCACACAAGAGCCATCAATGTAATGCATCACAGCAATGAAGCAAGCCATAGATTTTCTCACTTATGTTGGAAGAACTTCATGTGATGATGGTCTAATCAGGAGTTGTTTCATAAGAGAGTGTCTGCCATCTGAAGGCATTTGAATTTGTCTGACACGCGCTACTTAAAAAGGTTCTACCATGCTCCTCTGAACAAATTGGGAGAAAATAACCCAGAGTCCCCATCACTGCCTACAAGCTCTGTTCTACCAACGCCAACAAGTGCAGACGAAGGCTATATCCAACTGGTGTTTTCACACTATGTTTGGTGTATGCATCCATAGCATACCTTTTATTGTTAACTGTATAGTCTGCTGTGCTTTTACACAGAGGCATCCTAGAAAAAACCTATACAGTGATTAAAACTTTCTCCTGGTCACGTGATGGACACACGGGTCCATGGGTTTTAACCACTGGAAGAAACAATAAGATTGCTTTCACACATGGTCAAATTCATTTGTAGAAATAAATAGTTCCCCATGTAGACTCAATAAAAATTAATTGTAAAAAAAATAAAAAATCACACCAAGAGGGAATTGTTGGAATGGAATAAAACTATGTGTGAATGTAATTATGATTTATGTAAGTGATTACAATATATGGGTGAAAGAACATGTTATTGTGCAATTTAAAGGAAACTCTAGTACCCCGTTGGGCTGCCTCTAGCCTGGATACAAGGTGAGATACGGTTAGACATGGAGGCATACAGGTTTGTATGGTATCCTGTAGCACATTTGCCCACAGATGTTGTAGCTGAAACCTCGAGATCCTGCCAAAGCTGGCGTCCCAGCTGGTTCCTATAAATGCTTGAATGGAAATAAATCTGGTGAATGGAATGCCAAGGAAGTGTTGCAATCTGGTGGAGACCTACCAGGAAAACCTAAGCTGTGTGTGGGCTAAAATTATCCTGCTGAAAAACGCCAGTTGGAAGCGTTGCCATAACACTAACATTTCCATCTTGGCATTATTATTTTTTGTCAGTGAGTGTATTTCTATGGAGTTTAGGCTAAAAATCTGTGTGTCATGATAGGGTGTGGAATTTGTGAGGCATAATGTCTCCATAGATTTCACTGGGAAACCATAATTTGCAATGAAATTTGCATCAGGATCCATAAAAAATAAATAAATCAGGACCCAAATTCTGCAATAAAATTTGCACCAAGAACCCCATAAGCCTGAAAATATGCACATGTGGATTTCAGTGTGAATTATTTCACCACGTATGAAGGCACCCTAGAGGTTCCAATAAATCACTGCAAGTGGATATCTCAGGCATTCATCATGTATTAATATATAAAGCACAGTATACTAGACAACCGTATAACTTTTGACTATAAAATGAATAACATCTATTTGCTGAAACTGGAATACTGCTTGAATGAAATGCTGTTCATAAAGTCACATAACTGATCATATGGGACATGAAGTTCACCAGTGACTACATGTCAGTTTCACTACATAACAAGCTAGTCTAGTGTTTGTGTTCGTTCTGTGTTCTGATCCATAGAAAACTACATAGAATAGTATATGACATTGTATCCAGCTACACTGGAGGAATGTTTAGGATTTTATTGTCCACTATAACTATTTAAGAATCAAGCTCTCTCAATTGGAGAATTATATATTAAGGGGCTGCTAAACATCCTGAGATATTGACCTCAGCCAGTTTATTGTAACTGTGAATAACATTCGGTGGTATTACACTGCTGAGTGTTTTTTCCTCCCTCATTCTGGTCTATTCCTGATTACACAGAGAGATATGCTGCCAATAATCGGGCATCTCTAATCCTGATGAAAGATGCCCAGCAGAAGATGAACTAGCACAGGGGTCAGCAACCTTCGGCACTCCAGCTGTTGTGAAACTACAATTCCCAGAACGCTCTATTCATTTCTATGATATTTCTTAGAAGAGCAGAGCAAGTATGCATGCTGGGAGTTGTAGTTTTACAACAGCTGGAGTGCTGGAGATTGCCTACCCCTAACTAGCATTTACTTGTTCATCGGCTGGTCAAATTCTCGATTATATGAGCCAATTATCGCAAACAAGGGTCCTTGCTCCAAATAATTTGCCGATAATCATGTGGTCTAATAGGCTCTTTAGGATAACAAGATATATTCTCTAAAAAAAAAAACTTCTTCAAGGCAGTCCTGAATTGCCTGCAGTGTTCAGAGTGTCTCTCGACATACACATGGTGCTAATTTCTAGATCTGCAAACTATGGTTCAAGCAGACCAAGTCATTTTTATTCACAGTTCAGAAAAAAACAACCTGGATTGTTCCCAAATTTCACTTTTTTGCTATGACAAGTTTGAAGGGTGGTCACATAGTCTGCGCTCTCTCTCCTCTCTACAGGAGACATACCGCAATCAAGATGGACTCATAAGGTGGCCATACATATTTAGATTGAAGTCGGTTGATGGTTGAAGAGCAGCTAAACTAACATGTGGTGAACATTCCTTTCAGACATTGCCATAGACATTTTAGGCAATATAGGCTGTTACAGTTGTTCAAACTGCCCATACATGTTCAATGAAACCAGCCGATGGCTGAAAGATCTTTCTGGGAACATTCTTTCAAGGAAAGATCTTTCGTCCAACTATCGGACGAAAATATTGAACATATCTGACTGCTTTTCAAACCATAATAATTTATCATTGCTCAGCTAAAACAATCGTTCATTGTTAAATTTCATCCGATGAATATTCTTTTGGGAAAAATTGTCCACTGTGATCAAATTTATACCATAGTCTTTCTATTGAGCCTGTCCGCTAAAGTGAGGATAGAGCGCGTGCTATGTGAGAACTTTTCTTCTCATTCTAGTGACTGGTGGTGGTATCAGCTCTCACATCCCACGGATCAAAACCTTTGATATGTCGCTCAGTGACCCCTTTAAAGCAAAAGTGCCAATATAAAATAAATACCCCGCCTTTCTGCTATAATGTTTGACCCCTAGCAAAAGATGTCCGCTAGTCCCTGATGTTTAGACTTCTTTATGGGACCATAAGAGCCAGATCGGACAGCAGATTGCAAGAGCAGCCTTAATAGCTTTAGTAATATGGAAATGGATGACAATAGTTCAGAGCATATGTGACTGTAATATTTAATGCCCTTCATGTAGATGCTGTATGTACATACAGATATACATAACCCATCACATTAAAAATGACCGTGCTCTATGTAGAAACGTCCTGTGCAGCTGACATTTGGCAGAACCAGCAGCCTTCAACACGTTGAGCAGTTTTACAGTTTGCTATTTAGTTAAAGCTGTGTCTGGGAATCTTTGGTAATTACTGCAAATATTATTGTGATCAAACACAGATGTTCATGATATTCATTTATTGCAAACAAAGATTAGCTCCATTGCCAGCCTCTTCTGAAGTTTGTATGAAAGATAATGCAGCAAAAAGGCAGTAAACATGTCTCAATTTCTGAGGATATTTACAGTATTTGTATTGTGCAGCCTTGTTCATTAGCAGGGATGACGCTGCCTAACCACTTTTGGTCATACTGTCTCCAAGTCATGTGCAGGTCAAGGAGCAGCAGTCTCTCTACTTCGCATTTAGGTCCAGCATCTGCTTCGGAGGTTCCATTAGGAGCCATCATCACATACCGTATTCCATCAAATTTGCCAGAAATAATAGTGCAGCAGCATTTTTGCTATGACATAATCGGATGGAACCCATTATTCAGAGGAGTGCATCAGGCAACGTTGTTTTCCATCATGTGACGGATCTATCACTGTACTGAACCCATTTTTCTGCCCCCTATGATGGAACAGAAAAACTATGTTCCTGACTTATTAAGACCAGTGTGCACTAAGCCGGGCTTGATATCCCCTGGGCCATCGGGAGAATGCACTTAAAGGTGTTATCCAGGTAAAGATAATGATGGTTGGGACGATGAAGAATGTCCTCTATTTGGAAAGACTGGAGGTGGAGCAGGACAAAGAGCGACTGGTGGGGAAATTCATCAAGAAATGGAAGGTTTTTGTAGAGGAGTTTTTGTCTTCTTGCGAGATCAGAGAGCTGATGGCCCCATTTAAGTTGACAAGGTGGTACCTAGAAGCGCAACTTGCAAACAGGTTGGGGAAGCTGGAAATATAATGTATCTTGGGGGACCTGCTGACTCATGACGTAATGAGCATTATGTAAAGTGGCATTCAGTGACCAGACTAGTGTTTCTGGGTTGGGGGGCGTTGGGAGGGGGGGGAGGGTTGGGGTCGGGGAGGGGGGGGGGAGGGTGAGATGACTTTATTGGGAAAAAAAATTGAAAAATGAGTGGGGCACTATGCAATGTTACTTGTCTGTACAATCCGCAGATATTGTCTTGTATCATGTGTGACAAGAAACTGGTGTGCGTATTGTATGGTTCCTTCCACTTCAATAAAGAGATGTTTGAAAAAAAAAAAAAAAAAGATAATGATGATCTATCCTCAGGATAGGTCATCTCTATCACATTAGCGGGAGTCCAAGTACCGAAAACCGCCACAGATCAGCTGTTTCAGGGAGCCCGCTCACCGCAGCTCTGGTGAGCGATGCAGGCTCTGGGCAGCTTTCAAAGTACAGTGCTGTACATTGTATAGCGTCTGTGCTTGGTATTGCAGCTCATCCCCATTGACTTGAGTGGGGCTGAGCTGCTACTTGGTCACGTGACCGATGTACGGTGATGTCACTGGCCTAAGAAGAGGCCGCAGTGCTTCTGGAGCGCATGGGCTCTTCCAAGAACTGAGGCTGGGATCTTGCGAGTGGGGCCCCCGCAGATTTCATATTAATGACGTTAGATGACCTAGGTCATCAGTAGTTATACCCAGATAACCCCTTTAATTTATGGCGAGTTGCTGATTTCAGCCATCGTTTACACCAGAAAACTGACCTAAATGGTGATAAATGTTCTGGGACCGATGGCCCTGTCCTCGATAAACCTCCTTTTCAGAAACTGGCAAAGGCGACATACACATATGCCAACTGTGACTAAATTTAGTCACAATGGAGGTCATTTATTAAGACAAGCGTTTTAGACGCTGGTCTTAATACCACTTTAGTTGGTGGTGGATGTGGCAAATTTATGCACTTGCACTGGCCTCTACATAACTTTGGCGTATCCACTGCCTGTCCTAATCTATACCACACCCTTGCTGGCGTAGATTTAGACAATTTTCTACAACTAAAATAGATAGAAAATGATAAATGAGACTGGCCTACTGGCCCGCCCCCTACCCTGCCCTTGCTCGCTTTTTTACTATTATAATTAATTTGCTGCACTCAGTGAGAACTTGCAGTCAAAGTATAAATTTTTATTTTAAATACAAAACATCCAGAATTATGATCCAGTTTCAAACATGCGAATAGTTTTTGTTGAAACCACAGAATCAGATATAAACTGGATGTTTCGGTCTCGGTAAGACCTTCTTCAGCAAAAATAAAGCTCTGAATCCATGAGATAGGCTGGACGAGGGCCGATTGAGGCGCAAATAGCCTTTGTGCCGCAATCTGCAACAGATATACGCCAAAAAGTGGTGTATATCTGTTTCTAAATGACCCCCAATGTGTTCAAACAGTCAAACCCGGGGTCTGCAACTTTTATTTTATTTTTTACACCAGGAGATAAACCTCTCCCTATATTTTTAACAAATGTGAAGCTAACCATAATGTCATATATCAGCATGACTTTTCCTGTAGTAATGTTCCTCCAAATCATTTTAGTAAAACTGTGACACATATACAGCATGCTTGTCTTTTTTTTTCTCTTTCGCTTTAGTATCATTCTGTATAAAGATAATTGGTCTCTAATACAAAAGGTTACACAGTCACCTAAAAAGCTTAGAGGAATTGTATAAGATGCGCAAGGAGCAAATAATATGTAATTTGTGTATAGAGATACAAAACCAACACAGATGATAACGTGTGGTGCTCATGACAACCAGATCCTGACTTTATAATATCCACTTAATACAGCTGAATCTGATTCACTGCTATAGCAACAGTACGGTTTGCACACTTATTTCTATACTGTATAATGAACAAATGTACAAAAGTGACTCAACAACACTGGTCAATACAAAAATGTCAAAACCTATATTTCAGATCTAATTTACTGCCAAAAGGATACAAAATGGCACTCACGAGTGCTGTGTATACTATGGGAAGCAATAGTGCCGCTGCCTCTAATGATCTTACTAATCATGTCCACCAAATTTTCTGGCTGCTCCATTACAGGAGCAAAACAACAAAAATGAGGGAAGTGCCCGCCCAATCAGTCAGATGACAGACTGCGACAGTGCCTACGATTCCATTTACTATAATGGGGTCTGTCCGGTTTACATTACGGGGTCTGTTATTTTACCAGACATAATAATTATTTTAATTAAAGTATTTTAACTAGCTTTCTTAATGGAATCTGCGATGAAGGCTCCTAACGAAGCCACCAACCCTGATGTGACCACCGCCAAAACTGCGCATGAGTAAGGCTACTTTCACACTTGCGTTCAGAGCGGATCCGTCTGGTGTCTGCACAGACGGATCCGCTCCTATAATGCAGACGATGGGATCCGTTCAGAACGGATCCATCTGCATTATAGTTTAGAAAAAATTCTAAGTGTGAAAGTAGCCTGAACGGATCCGTCCAGACTTTACATTGAAAGTCAATGGGGGACGGATCAGTTTGAAATTGAGCCATATTGTGTCAACTTCAAACGGATCCGTCCCCAATGACTTGCATTGTAAGTCTGGACAATTCCGTTTGCCTCTGCACGGCCAGGCGGACACGAAAACGCTGCAAGCAGCGTTCGGGTGTCCGCCTGCTGAGCGGAGCGGAGGCCAAACGCTGCCAGACTGATGCAGTCTGAGCGGATCCGCATCCACTCAGAATGCATTAGGGCTGGACGGAAGTGTTCGGGGCCGCTTGTGAGCCCCTTCAAACGGAACTCACAAGCGGACACCCGAACGCTAGTGTGAAAGTAGCCTTAGATGGCTAAAAAGTTCCTAAAAACACCACTGGAATTACAGGGTTAAACAAGCCTTAACCCCTTCTACCCTGGGCCAGTTTTCGCCCTCCTGCCCAGGCCATTAGTTGCAAATCTGACATGTGTCACTTTATGTGGTAATAACTTTGGAACACTTTTACTTATCCAAGCCATTCAGAGATTGTTTTCTCGTGAGACATTGCACTTCATGAATTTGAGTCAATATATTTCACCTTTATTTATGAAAAAATCCCAAATTTGCAAAAAAATATAGAAAAATTCGCAATTTTCAAAATGTCAATTTCTCTGCTTTTAAAACAGAAAGTGATACCTCATAAAATATGTATTACTTAACATTCTTCATATGTGTACTTTGTGTTGGCATAATTTCGTAAATGTCATTTTATTTTTTTAGGACGTTAGAAGGCTTAGAATTTTAGAAGCAATTCCCAACCCACTTTTTAAGGACCAGTTCAGGCTAAAGTCACTTTATGGGGCTTACATAGTGGAAACCCCCCATAAATTACCCCATTGTACAAAAAATACCCCTCAAGTTACTTAAAACTGATTTTACAAACTTTGTTAACCCTTTAGGTGTTCCACAAGAAGTAAAGGAAAATGAAGATTCAATTTTTTCTTGAACACATCGATGGTTAATAGCCAAACAAAACTCAATATTTATCATCCAGTTTACAGAAACACCCCACATGTGGTCGTAAAACAGATGTAAGGTCACACGGCAGGGCGCAGAAGAAAAGAAGCAACATATGGTTTTTGGAAGGCAGATTTTGCTGGACTGGTTTTTAGATGCGATGTCCCATTTGAAGCTTCCCTTATGCACCCTTACAGTAGAAACTCCCAAAAAGTGACCCCATTTTGGAAACTACGGGATAAGGTGCCAGTTTTATTGGTACTATTTTGGGGTACATTTTAGTTTTAATTTCTCTATATTACATTTATTGTGAAGCAAGGTGTTTTGGCACCGTTTTTATTTTTTACAACATTCATCTTACAGGGTTGATCATGTGCTATTTTTATAGAGCAGGTTGTTAAGGATGCAATGATATCAAATATGTCTACTTTCTTTGTTTCAGTTTCACATAAAAAAGCATTTTTGAAAAAAAAATTATGTTTTTGTGTCTCCACTTTCTTTTAATTTTTCTGCCTATTGTCTTGTGCAGGGGCTAGTTTTTTGCAGGAAGATATAACATTTTTAGGTAGATATGATTTTTTGATCATTCATTATTACACTTTATGGGGGAAGGTGACCCAAAAATTGGTTGTTTTGGCACCGTTGTTTTTTTTTTTCTTACAGCGTTCACCTGAGGGGTTAGTTCATGTGACATTTTTATAGAGCAGATCGTTACGGATGTGGCAATACCTAATATGTATACTTTTTTCTTATTTACGTTTTACACAATAATAGCATTTTTGAAACAAAAAAAAATTATGTTTTAGTGTCTCCATAGTCTGAGAGCCATAGCTTTTTTATTTTTTGACCGATTGTCCTAGGTAGAGTCTCATTTTTGCGGGTTGAGGTGCCCATTTGATTGGTACTATTTTGGGGGGCATACTCCTTTTTGATTGCTTGGTGTTGCACTTTATGTGATGTTAGGTGACAAAAAATTGCTTTTTGGCACTGTTTATATTTTATTTCTTTTACTGTGTTTTTATGCTGGTTGTTATGGATGCGGCGATATCTAATATGTATACTTTTTTTATTTCACTTTAACACAATAGCATTTTTTAAACAAAAAAATGAAGTTTGAATGTCTCCATGTTCTGAGAGCTATAGTTTTTTTTATTTTTTGAGCGATTTTCTAATGTAGGGGCTCATTTTTTGCGGGATGAGGTGACGGTTTTGGTACTATTTTGGGGGGTATACGCTTTTTGATCGCTTGGTGTTGCACTTTATGTGATGTAAGGTGACAAAAAATGTCCCTATCACTAATTTACCACCTCTCTTGTAGAGAGAGGTGGTAAATTAGTGTTAGGGACCAGTATGCGGAAGCCACCTTGATGCCTGGTAGATGGGTCCGACACAAGTTTGATCAAAATGTGCGCTAAGAGCTTCCATTTTTCCATTTATAGTAGGTATAATACCACTTTAATTTAGAATGAACCCCATTTCTCAGTTCTATTGTTTGTATGTGTGCAGACTTTTTTTTTAATCAATACTATTGTGTCATATGAAGGGGTTAACTGGTAACGAAAGCAAGTATTCTGATGATTAAGAGGAGATCTTGCAGTTTTCATGAGGGTAAAGCCTGCAGTTAATTGACCAGGTGGATATCCTGGCACTGAAATGAATAAAGGCTCTTCATCAAAATCTAGGGCACATATGTTCTGTAAATATGCATGTGCTTCCAAACTGCTGCATTGCTTACCATAGTATGTAAGATACTCTGCTGTGTGTAGAAACGTGAGGGAAATCACGACATTAAAAATCCAGTTAACTCCAGAGGAACATGCATTTCCTGTGCTTCTTGCCCACAGTGGGTATATTTCAGAATTGACAGTCCATGGCATTGGTCCCATACCTATAAATAACACTGCATTTAGTGGAGGAAATGAAAAATCAAACACAAAGGGAAAACATACTTTATTAAATCTCTTAATTGTACACATCTTTCTTAACAGCTAGAGTATTTTTTCAGTGTGCCAGAGAAGGCAAAAACTAATTTACAGGAAAAGATCATGCAGACCCTCACAGTGGACTACACTCCATACTGGCCACTGAACTCTCATGTTGGCCAGCCTGCAGGCAACATTCAAATATACGCAAATGTTTATCATGTGTAACACATCATAAGTGTCAGATAATGTCAGAAGAGCAGGCAAAAAGACAAAAATCTAAGTATCAGTGCACTATAAATTTGATTTACCGTTTATACCTGAGATGAGGCAAATGTAAAACATCTAGTATGAACTCTGAAGGAACAAAGGTGGAGATGCCAGCCACTGAATCCATCCATATTAGAGATAAGAGTGGATTCTTTAGAATCAAAATTCGACCATAATTTTTATTTTATTTTTTTAATTCTAATTTGTCAGAATTTCTTGAGAAAGAATTTGGGTGGGTTTTGAGACAAAGAGAGAGTGTGAAAGAGAAAGAGAGAGAGCAGGAGAGAGTGTGTGAGGGAGTGAGAGAGACTTTTCCAGGCATTCAGAGTACTTTAGATTTGGGTAGAATCGATTTGTAATTGATTCGAATTTCATGGTTGATTCAGACCAGGCTTGAATTTAATAAATCTGTTCATCTCTAATTCATATAAAAGACATATTTGGTATATATATATGGCATATTTATGTAGCAGATTTTGTTGCCAAGATGTTTTGTGGCAAAATCTGTCACTTTTCCGGTCTCACGCTACTTTTGCAAAGTGGTGAAAAAAGGGGGCTTTTAATGATCTTAAAGGGAACCTGTCACCGGGATTTTGGGTATACAGCTGAGGTCATGGGTAGCTACATGGCCGCTAGCACATCCGCAATACCCAGTTCCCATAGCTCTATGTGCTTTTATTGTGTATAAAAACCGATTTGATACATATGCAAATTAACCTAAGATGAGTCAGAGCTTGAAAATATGACTCTTCTCTGGTCACACAAGTAAGATATGACTCTTATGTTAATTTGCATATGTATCATTTTTTTTACACAATAAAAGCACACAGAGCTATGGGGACTGGGTATTGCGGATGTGCTAGCGGCCATCTAGCAACCCATGTCCTCAGCTGTATACCCCAAATCCTGGTGACAGGTTTCCTTTAAAGCATGTCACATGGCCGGCCCATCCACCGGCAGCGCACAGGGATTAAAACCAGTGCATCAATCACCGATCTTAATAAATGTCCCCCATAATGTTATCAGAGGGACCCTGATAAGACTTAGGGGATGCTTTTTCTTGAGCTCACAAAAACTTAAGAGTAGTTAGAGGAGATTCACTTGTTTAATGGTGGAAACTATGGGCAATGATCACACTTTTTCAAGCTCTCCAGTCTCTTACCAGGTGCAAAGAACATCAAGTACAATATTAATCCGAAGAGCGCAGTCCATGAGTATGACGTCGGGCAGTAATTATAAGCCCAATATGAACCAGATTTAGATTTGGTTTCATTCGTACATCTGAAAAACAAGTGAATGAGAGTAGTGTTAAATCTGATTTCATATATTTTTATTTTTTTCTGGAAGCGGTTTACGTCCAAGAATAAATATATTCACACAGTTGATACAATGATGACACAACGTACCACTGGCTGCAGCACGAATGTACGTATGACATGTGACCACTGAGGCTAGGAACAGGCTGCAGTGGTCAAGTGTCCATACAGTAAATATTTGATGCTTCCCTCACTCCAGGCTGTAACTCCCCTGCCCTAACCCCGCCTCTATGCTGTCTAATTGACACCCGGCTCAGTCGCCCGGACCGTGCTTGTACAGGCGGCGCATGCGCCGTCGGCCTCAGTAGCAGCGCGATCCCGTCTAACTGAATTACAGGATCGCGCTTGAGTCCGCGCGATAGAAGGGATTGCGCTGCTACCGAGGCCGCCTGTACAAGCGCGGTCCCGGCGACTGAGCCGGGTGTCAATTAGACTGCATAGAGGCGGGGTAAGGGCAGGGGAGTTACAGCCTGGAGTGAGGGAAGGGCTACCCCCTTGACTTCTATCGTGACTTGTGGAGCTGGAGAAGAGTACTTTATAAGGCGATTTTTTTCATGCATATACATGGCAGAAAAGCGGGACAAGACTGTATGATAACACAATGAGGAGGATCTATAAGGTACTTTTGATAGTTTATTAAGTGAAATGCAGGTGAAAGGTTCGCTTTAAAGAGGCCCTTCTGACGTGTCTGTGTCATTAAACAACAGTAATTCTGGGACATCATTTCTTAGTGCTGACATTGTAGGGTCACACACTTTGACACATGAATGGTAACACCCAGTTGTCAATTTAGTTATACATTTCCAGGATGTAAAACAGAGGACTGGACCAAACAAGAGTTACAAGGAAAGAGGCTCCAGAATTATTTCATGAGGAATACACATATTTAGGCCTCTTGCACATGGTCGTTGTGTGGCTGTTCCGTGCATTGGGGACTGCAAGTTTTGGTCCCCAATGCACGGGCAACATCCGTGCGGCGGCCAGGACGGATCGAGACATATTCAACTCGAATGGGTCCGTGATCCGTCCGCACCATAAAAAAATAGAAAATGTTCTATTTTTTGCGGTGCGGAGGCACGGACAGAAACACCACAGAAGCACTCCATAGTGCTTCCGATCCGTGCTTCCGTTCTGCACCGCACCACATCTCCCGGATTGCTGACCCATTCAGCTGTATACGGGCCGCAATACGTCAACGGCCTTGTGCATGAGGCCTTACTAAAACAGACATGTCAACAGAGGTGGCAGATCATACATTTGAAAGAGGGTGTATATGTATTATGCCACAAGAACCCCCAAAATATGTTAAAGCTGAAAAACCTCTTTATCATGATGTGATGTTTTGGAGGTGTTACACATTTTCTTGAAATTCTTACCTTTTCACCATACTTCAGATACTGTAAAACAACCGCAATATTATCAATATCTAATCAGTGGGGTTCCAATACCCGGCACCACTCCAGTGAGTGCCTCAGCCTCCTCACAACATGCCAAGCACAGCGCCGTAACTTGTATAGTGGCTGTGCTTGGTATTGCAACCCATGACCATTCACTTCAATGGGACTGACCTGCACCTAGGCCATGTGGCACATGAACAGAAGAACGTGACGTCCCTGGGCTAGGAAGAGGCTGCAGCGCCCAAAGGACCCCCTCAGGCTCTTCTAACAGCTGGTTGGGGTGCCGAAAGTTGGGTCCTTAATACTTTATTCACAGAGCACTCTTTAAAGCACAGAAATGTGGCAGAACTGAGTACTATACCAGGGTGAAAAAAGCCATTTTTACCTACCGTAACTTTCTTAACCTACTGTCACTATAAGGTAACAAAGCATTTTGTAAGAAAATAAATTACCTGCCCCATGCTGACTGCGCAGTTGTTTTCGGATCTACTGGAATGCAAGATGAATCAACAATATTCGATCCATTTATTTTGTAGCAAAACCCACAGCCGGGATCTAACATACATCGATTACAAAAGCTGGGAAAAAAGAACATATTAAAATATAGCCATGATTTAAAGCTGTACATGACTATATGTCGTATTGACAATATACACAAAAGATATATACAGATATTAGGGGGACTTATTAGAATCAGCATTTCACATGTCGATCTTAATTTGTGTTGCGCTGGAATGAATGTGCCACAATTCTTAAAGAGGACCTTTCACTCGTATACAAACTAAAAACTAACTCTATCTGTGGGCAGAGCGGCGCCCAGGGGTCCCCCTGCACTTACTAGTATGCCTGGGCGCGCTCCGTTCGCCCGGTATAGGCTCCGGTGTCTCAGCTCCGTCTGTTGTATTGGACTGATTTTTTGTAGGAGGCGTGTCCCTTGCTGCAGTGCTGGCCAATTGCAGCACACAGCTCATAGACTGGCTATGAGCTGTGCGCTGCGATTGTCCAGTGCTGCAGCAAGGGACACGCCTCCTACAAAAAATCAGTCCAATACAACAGACGGAGCTGAGACACCGGAGCCTATACCGGGCGAACGGAGCGGCGCCCAGGCATACTAGTAAGTGCAGGGGGACCCCTGGGCGCCGCTCTGCCCACAAATAGAGTTAGTTTTTAGTTTGTATACGAGTGAAAGGTCCTCTTTAAGAAGTCCATCTCAGGTTGCCTAAAAGTGCTGGACTGAAGAGGATCAGCTCTGTATCCCATAGTCACCCACTTCGTGGTGAGCAAAAAAACCGACATACCTCATACATGCACTTAGACAATCTGCACATTTTCATTCCATAAAAGTGAGACAATTGCATGCACGTCACGCTCACCTATATTTTGAGCAAGTAGAATTTTGACTGGTGGGATCTGTTGGTGTGAATGTAACTGGAGGGGAGACTTGAGCAGATAATAAAAAACCCAAAGCAAGTACAATCAAGGCCACTGTTGTACCTATGGGGAAAGTTATTTGCAAATCAGTTAGACTTGGAATGCCTTTTTACACCATCTAAGTATTACTACAATTTTTCTATTGCAACACAAATATAGGAGGCATTATTAAAGAGGTTATCCAGTAATATATAATCGATGACCTATCCTCGGGATAGGTCATTAATATCAGATCGGCAGGGGTCCGAAACCTGGGACCCCTGCCTATCAACTTGGGCACTCAGTGAGTGCCGTGGCCTCTTCCTAGGCCATATGACGTCACCATATATTGGTCACGTGGCTTAGTTACCACGCAGTCCCATTGAAGTGAATAGGACTGAGCTGCCATACCAAGTACAGCCGACGTACAATGTACAATGTACAATGCTGTGTTTGGAGAGCTGCCAAGAGCCAACTGCGGTTCCCAGAAAAGGCTGATAGGATAGGTCATCATTACCTACCGCTGGATAACCCCTTTAATATCACAAAATCCAAGAATTGCCATAATATATACAATAAGGAATAACAATTAGGTGCTCCGTATCAGTGTCAGACTGGGGTTCCTTGGGCCCACCAGAGGAAATTAATCTTGTGACCCAACTCCTATATCAACAATACAGTCTAATAGGTTTTGAATCAACAAAATAGACCCTAGAGGCATGTGACCATGTTCACATTACTATTTCGTTTTCCATTCTACTGATCCATGAAGGAATTTTTCTCCTGACAAAAATGACGGATCTCTGACGGAACTGGCAAAAATGGATGCAAATTGAGCACAGCAGATGCTCAAAATAAAGGATCAGTTTTTTTATTTTTATATTCTTCTGGCAGATGAGAATTGAAAACTAAATAATGATGTGAACCTGGCCTCTCTACGATTATTTGACATTCTAACAAATACACCAATACAGCACATTGCATTTTCCAGGTTACCACCTTCTAGCACGTACACCTACCTGTAAGACTTCCAAGTGTGAGTTTCCTTCTGCCAACTTTTTCCACAAGCCAAACACCAACGAGTGTAAAACTAAAGTTTGTAAACGCGGTAATAGCAGAAAGCCAAATAGCCAGTCTGTCATCATCCACACCAGACATCTGCAAAATTGTCGCACTGTAATACCTGAAATGCATAGAAGAAAATCTTGACAACATGTGGACACCCGTGTATGTTCATACGGGTATAAAAGTGGAACTATTATTGTTTTTTTTATTATACAAATGCCCCAGTTTGGCACTGTGTGGCTGCAGTATCGCCACATAACCGCACACAACTGCTGCACAATACAAATGCACTATAATATACTTTCTATGTATGTCACACATATCGATAGCACACCTATACCAGTCCTTAAAAGGCCTTTTGTGGACCTATTAGCTAGCGTTTGGTGTCCCTAACGGCCTGTCCCTGCTCCACACAGCAACCTCTCCCTACACTGACAAAAGACTGAATGTAAGAGCAGTGAGACTATGGAACTCTCTGCCTGAGGAGGTGGTGATGGCGAATACAAGAAAGGAATTCAAGAGGGGTCTGGATGTATTTCTGGAGTGTAATAATATTACAGGCTATAGCTACTAGAGAGGGGTCGTTGATCCAGGGAGTTATTCTGATTGCCTGATTGGAGTCGGGAAGGAATTTTTTATTCCCCTAAAGTGGGGAAAATTGGCTTGCACCTCACAGGGTTTTTTTTTTGCCTTCCTCTGGATCAACTTGCAGGATAACAGGCCGAACTGGATGGACAAATGTCTTTTTTCGGCCTTATGTACTATGTTACTATGTAAAATGGCGGCCAGATCGGGTTCTGTTATAGGGTGGGGGTGTGCCCATGTGCTGAAACGTCTCAATTGGCTGTCCTGTCCCACCTGATGGATGTGTCATGGGTCAAAGTTCGGCGCAATTCAAAAGAATATGGTGCATGCGAACTTCGGCATATGTTCGCATGTTCGGCAAATCGTGAACGAGCAAAGTTCACAGCGAAATGACCGTCGGGCGAACCGCAAGGCCATCTCTAATGAGCAGCTCCCACAGTTTCATTGTCCACCATCCTGACACAGATGATACCTTCATTACACACCTCTGTCTCTACCTGGACTATGTCTAGGTGCTTAGCATAAGGAAATTTGGTGTCACAGCATCCATTATGTGTCTTCCCGTTGACAGCCATGTCACGGATGATCCGCGAGAATATTGAACTGTCCTCCCAATATTATCAATATTACTCTGCCTTATTGATCAGTAGGTCTATTAAACAGTAATTATTTCCCTAGGCCCCAGAACCTACAATTTGATTACTCAGAGCGTCTCCTTCTGTGTACCCAGAAAACAACATAGTCCTTTTGTTCAAGTCAGTCAATAGATGCCCAGCAGATAACGCAATTACAGCTGGTTTCCTTAGGTTGACAAAAGAGCTTTCTGCAGAGATATCACAGCTAGGTGTGAAGACTACACCTGGGGGGAGCCATTTGGTGTCGCTGCCATAAGGGTCTGTAAGCTAGCTTGCTGCAGACAGGCCGGCACCAAGGTTTCCCAGATTGCAACATGAATCTGAGATATGATTTTTTACCTTTTTAAGAGAGACCATGCATCTTACGGACGTAAAAATTACATCATCGTGTCACTCAGAATTCACTGGACATGTACATATGACAAATATAACTCTAGGAGATGCCCAGATAAAGTTATGGTGTTACCCCATCAGAGAACCAGTTATAATAGTCAGATTTGGTATCCCTGAACTCCATATTTTGTGGGGAATGTGAATATGTGCTTGTTACTTGTGTACAGCGGAGACATCCCGCGATATGGCACATGCCATATTTCAGAACTGACATTCACCTCAGGAATACAGCCTGCCCAGCAGGCGGACTCTCAATTCCCTGCCTTGATTCTGGGACCCTTTATAACAAAGACCTAGAATCTGCTAAAGGAGTTCTCCACTTTTAACAACACCTGAAGAAGGCCTCAGCCAGAGAACCTGTGGGCTGTAGGCATATTACACTGGACAAAGGCTTCTTGGACTTTATCCCTGCAACGGACTATTTCACCAACGGACATCTTTTCTGCGGAAACTATGTATTTTCTTTCTTTTCTCCCTTTTGTTTATTGGACTATACTTTCCTTGATTATTGTGTTATAATTACTGTGCATCGTGATAATTTGTATTGTATATAGATATATAATAAATGACCTCCAAGTCATTTCTCTAGCCATATGCCTGTTTTCAAACACTGCAAAAACTTACTCTAGCCTCTGCGAAGAGAAAGCTACTCGGTTCTGTTATCCAGATAGTGGGTTCCTTGCTCCCATAAATTGCAAGGTGGTGGCAGTTAAACTACCCTGTGTGTGGTTCCGGTCCGGTCGCTCACACGCTTACTGGCGGTCAATCGGCAGTCCAATCCCTGCGCCTTTAGCCTATCGACTGTACGGACTCAAGTTAGACTTTCGGTGTGCTGAAAGTGGCTGGGAGGCCTGTTTGCGGATTAACCACTAGGGGCGCTGTGACGGTTTTGTGACGTATTATGGCCGCGGCGGTCGCAGTTCGTCACATAGTCTCCGTTGCCTTTACTTGCAGTGGTGTTGAGAACAAGAAACCTAGACTGCTACACACTGAAACTGTATAGTCTTTTAGCGACAAATCTAGGTTCTGTTTGGGATTCTACAATGATCAAGTTCTAGTATGGAGGCCTTGTGGTTAGTGCTTCAATCTGGCCTTTGCTGTGGAGCGACACACTGCTCCAACTGCTGGTGTGATTATCTGGAAAGCCTTTGCATACGACAGTCAGACCGAATAGTGATATGAGGAACACTAACAGCTAAGCGATACATGTAGGACATCTTGCGACCACAAGTTGCCTCTCATGGCAGGGCTTCCAACTGACATTTTTCAGCAGGATCATGCTCGTCCCCACACAAGGTGGTTTTCCAAGGAATGTATCTGCCAGGTTGCAACAGTTCCTTGTGCTGCCATATTCATCGCCAATCAGGCATTTGTGGGACCAGCTAGGACGCCACCTTAGCCAACCTAAGAGTGTGGAATTACAGGTCCAACTGCAATATCTGTGAGAAAATGTGCTGCAGGATACTGTATCATATGGGACCTGTATGTCTCCATGCCCAACCGTAACTCATCTTATATCCAGGAAAGAGGGGGCCCAACAGGGCACTAGAGCAGGGGTGTCAAACTCAAATGCATCGGGGGTCGCATCAGCAGTTTGGTCACCCTCAAAGGGCCGGTTGTATCTGTAGGACTATGTGTCCACTCACTGTATAATCGTATCTCTAATAGTTAATGGTTACCGTATGTATATAATCGCATAAGGAGCGCTGACAGTGGCGTTGCTAGGGCTGGTGTCACCCGGTGCAGTAGAAAATGGTGTCACCCCCCAAGCCCCCCCCCCTAGTAGTTATTAACCCCTTTTAGCAGTCCCCTGCTGGGACTGCTGAAAGAGGTTAATTATAACTACTGTGGGAGCAAAAGAGGGAATAAATAACTACACTGAAGAGGGGACTGAAAGGGGTTAATAAATACTGTTAAGGAGGGACTGCTGAAAGAGATTAATAACTACTGTGAAGGGGCTTCACAGTAGTTATTAACCCCTTTCAGCAGCCCCCTTTACAGTAGTTATTAACCCCTTTTAGCAGTCCCCCTTCACAGTAGTTATTAACCCCTTTCAGCAGCCCCCTCTTCATAGTTATTTCCCCCTTTCAGCAGTCCCCCTTCACAGTAGTTATTAACCCCAGCAGTCCCCCCTTCACTGAAGGGGGACTGCTGAGTTTAATAAATACTGTGAAGACTGCTGAAAGGGGTTAACTACGGTGAAGGGGCTTCACAGTAGTTATTAACCCCTTTTTCAGCAGTCCCCCATTCACAGTATTTATTAACCCCTTTCAGTCCCCTCTTCAGTGTAGCTAATTATTCCCCCCTTTGCTCCCACAGTAGTTATAATTAACCCCTTTCAGCAGCGCCAGCCCAGTAGCCATTCACATACGGTCTTTCCCCCCTTTCAAGTTTCACAATCACCAGCCTTCACCTTTTTATTATCATTATCACTTACACTCGATACAGGAGCCGGGAGGATCAGCTGTGAGGGAGGCGGTACTTACATCTACAAGCGCTCGCCGAGAGGAGGCAGGAGGCAGGCCGGGAGGACAGGCGCTGGCAGTGTGAGTCATACAACATGCGCCCACGCCGCCTGCTTCATTCATAAAGTGGGCGGCGCAGGCGCGTGACGTATGACTCACACTGCCAGCGCCCATCCTCCCAGCGATTGTAGATGTAAGTACCGCCTCCCTCACAGCTGATCCTCCCGGCTCCTGTATCGGGTGTAAGTGATAATGATAATAAAAAAGGTGAAGGCTGGCGGACAGCGGCCGGCGGCGGCTACGCGGGCCACATGACAAGGTCTGGCGGGCCGGATTTGGCCCGCGGGCCTTGTGTTTGACACCCGTGCACTAGAGCATCCGTCAAGTTACAATGTATTCCCCAATAAACTTATCTTTTCACTCTAATATTGTATTCACTTTAACATATCATCATTACATTCGCACATAGAAAGTTTAATTTATTCCAACAACTCCTTCTTGGTGTTATTTTTTGGCAATGAGTGCATATAATCATGGAACATATCTTTTTAAATATTTTTTTAGAATTTTCTGTCACTATTTATATTTAAATCCCTTACAATTTCTTTTCTATAGTCAGCAATTCTCAGTTGTTAGCTAGTTTACATCAAAGGCAGGTATACACAGGATCCATCAATGACAATAGGCGATGAACAAAAAAATAATAATAATTAGTATAAGGTGACAAATAAGATACTGACTTAATTCCCTAAAATCCAGCAGTAGCTCCCTTTCTGATCTTTCTGCAATATATTAGGTATAATGGTCCAGCAGTGATGCTCCAGCATGATGTATTAGGAAATTACATTATCAAAAATGCCCCAATATAATGTTATTATCCTTCCCTTCATAAGCAAGAACCATCTGTATTTAGTCAATGGCCTGCTTGGAGATGCATGATGCACTTTTCTAAGTGGAACTGCAGAAGAACATTGTAACAATCTCCCTCCTGCCAATCTGCAAAAGGAGAAGCATCACGAGTATAACTAATTACTGATATTATATTGGCAGAGTCTATAAAGGTCTATTCATAATGTGAAATAACACAGCTTAAAAGGGTTATGCAGCCTGTTTATTTTGATGACGTATCCTCAGGATAGGTCATCAATATCTGATTGGTGGGGATCTGACACCCGGCACCCCTGCCGACCAGCTGTTTGAAGAAGAGACGGCACTCCAGAGGAGAGCTGCTTCCTCTTCATTACATTACGTGTCGTCTATCCTGTAGTGGTGGCGTAGTATCATTGCAAGTACTTGCTTCATTCAAGTGAATGGAGCGAGTACCTGTGATATTGAAGAGAAAGTAGCGCTTCAATGGAGCGCAGCGGCCACTTCAAACAGCTGATCAGTGGGAGTGCCGGCTGTTGGACCCCCACCGATAAGATATTAATGACCTTACCTGAGGATAGGTCATTAATATAAACAGGCTGCATAACCCCCTTTAAGAACGCATTGTTGGTTTTAGAATAATTGTGAAAAGGTAAAGTGAAAGACAAAATAACAATCAATGAGCAGACAGACCAGACTGATGTAAAATAACTTGTACTTCCCTTTTCTAGGACAAACAGTCCAAATACATATATAAACCACAAAGAAATGTATGCACGTCATGGTCAGCCTTTCTGCTAATGGTGTGTCCTCTCAAGTGCTCTCAGACTCCCCGCACTCGTATCTGTCAGCAGGAAACAGAGCTAATTGTAGAGTCCTAATTTCAGAAACCTTTTAGCAGTATTAGTTGAGGAAGATGAGGACTCTGCATTTGTATTGATTGTACAAGTCAATGATTCTTATATTCTTTACCAGTTGGAGACAAGCCATCAGAGGCGGATTGGCCATAGACTCTACAGGGAATTTTCCTGGTGGGCCGATGCCCAGGGGGCAGTCTGAGTTCTGCCAGGTAAGTAATAACCTGTTGCTCCCAGTGTTAATTTAAAGGGGTTGTCTGCTTTTTACTATTGATGACCTATCCTCAGGATAGGCCATCAATATCAGATCGGTGGAGGTCTGACTCCAGTACTCCCACGGAACAACTGTTTGAAGAGAAAGCAGGACTCATATGAGCACTACCTTCTCTGATCTGTTTAGCTGTCCCATAAAGTGAATGGGGGCACCATACTTGTTATTACACCTGCTAACCAGTAAGTAGGTAAACAGAGCGGTGGCATAAAAACATAAAAGAAGAGATACCTTCACTGATTCCCCTCCCCCCAATCAGCTGTTGTCACAGTCCTTAATTCCTGCTCTCCACTGGTTTGACGCACGTAAATACCAAGAAAGGCCAGCTCAGCCGAACATTGGCCACTGACTGGCTGAGCAGGCTGTTCCTAGCATTTCTGGTAAGTTGAGTCAGATCATGAAGTGGTGAACAGAGTCAACACGACAGCATCAGGGCATCGGTGAAGGGTGAGTGCACCTCTAATGGCGCGGTTTGTTGGCACTTGGAAACCCTCTGTTCTCGTAGGGAGTGACGAAAGATACAAAGAAAAAGAGGAAGAAAAAAGGGGTTAAACAGATTCTTTATATAAGAAGGTGAGGAATATTTACGCAGTTGTACATATCCTTCGTTCTCTTTTTTTACTCGTAGGGAGTGCCAGCAGTCAGACCAGCGATCAGACACTTATCTCCTATCCTGTGCATAGGGGATAAGTGTTATTAGTGGCACAACATAATCCCTTTAACATGAGGTACTCACCCTCACCGATCCTCTGACGCTGTAGTACTGACTCTGTTCGCCATTTCATGTCCTAACTCAACATGCCAGAAATTACGTCTATTCTTGTGATTGCTGAAGATTCCAGTGGTCGGACCCCCAGTGATCACACACTTATGCTCTATGCTGAGGATAAGGGATAAGGGTTTCATCGCTGGGGGTCCAGTCATCGCCCAGTCCCTCTGGGCAAACTGCAAGCAATTTTTGGCTGTAAAACCCCTTTAATACTTACATTTCTGCATGAGCCCTGTATAAAAAGAGGTATACAGAGAAGACATTTTTAATATGCAAACACATGTAAGCATACAGAACTATATAACAAGGAAGGACACTCCTGAGCAATGTGTATGCCAACAGTCTGAAAAAAACATAACAGCAGATGGCAGCTTCCAGGCTGTTTGCTCAGCAGCCTGCTAACTCTTTACAGCTCATATTAAACCTTCTCATTGTGGCGGATGAGTGGAACAAATATTAGCGCTACAATACTGCGCAGTGGCATAATGCACAATCCTCTGACTACTATCTAAAAGTGCACAAGATACTCTCTCCTTGCATCACTATGAATTCAAAAGAAGCACAAAACTCCTGACAGTGAATGACACAGAAAATAGATAAGGTTTGTATTTTTTTTAATAGACTGTATAGATACTAGGTGTGAATGGCGGCCTACTACAAAATCTAAATAAAGTTCCATGACTGGGCCGCACCAAACGCGAGTGTGAAAGTAGCCTAACCAGTCTGCTGTCTCTTTAGACCTACACAATAATGACAACCGTTTTGTGGAGTAAGAAATAGTTGTAAATAGGTAAAACCTAATGACAAATGCCCATTATAAGCCTAGTGCCAGTGGGTAATATGGGCGCTGACAACTAGTGAAGAACACTTTGCTTTCAGCTATTTCTGTATAAACAGGGGAGACATAGTAGCAATAGGGTTGAGACAAATGCATTTGCTCTGGTAAACATCTATATAAAGATCCCGCAGCCCTCATTATAGTAAAGGTACATGGGGAGCTCTTTTCACATAAGCTGTCTTCTCTAACCTCCAGAACTGGCAGCTTCAGCACGTGGAGGCGTATCACAACTACTTCCACAGCTTTCAGAGCTAAAAGCCTTCACATTTACATGCAAATGGACAAAGAACGTAAAAGTAGAAGAAGTGGTGACACTTTCGTAGAGGAATTGATAGCTTATCGGATGTTGTTCTCCTTTCAAGAAAACAGCAGATTGGAGCTGCAGAAACAATCCCATTGTTATCAGGGCATGATGGGAGTTGTAGTTTTGCAACAGCTGGAGAGCCACAGGTTGGAAATCACTGATTTATACTACAGGGGGACTACAGAAGTGGAGAGCATTATACATATTGGCACTACATGGGGTAAAAGGGGCATTATAATACAGGCCATAACGCTACAGGGGTTCATTATAAATACTGGGGCCACTATAGGGGGCCTAATTACTACTGTGGGCTTATAGAGGTGCTTTATAGATCAGCCTTATTACTACTTGGGGCTCTATAGGAGTGCTTTATGGAGGGGCCTTGTTATTGCTGGGGGCACTACTATAGGTGGATTTTATTTCTACTATGGGCCCTATAGGGACATTATTACTACTGGGATATTGTGGGGGCCTCATTATTGGGCACACTATAAAGGGTTTTACTACTAATGGGGGCATGCTTGGGGTGTGTATTATGAAATTCTGCAGCATCTCAGGTGTGTATTATGATGATTTTTAGCAGTCAAAGTGTGTATTGTGATGTACATCAGCCCCTGAGGTGTGTATTATGGTGTTCTGGAGCAAATTAGGGGTGTATTATGATCCATAAGGTGCATATTCACAAGCTACACGTTCTTTCACTGCCATGTCCTTCATAGTGCCACATCCCAAATGCATAGCTTGTGCATATGTTCCTTATGGATCTTTTTTTAAGGAGTGACAAAGAATTGTGTTTTTATGAAGACGTTGTGCTGGACCTGTCTTACAATCATGAAGCAGCTGACGTGTATTGAGACGTACTGCAGCAGATGAGTGGTGAATAAAGAGGTACTACAGCAGATGAGGGGTGAATAAAGAGGTTCTGCAGCAGATGAGGGGTGAATTATCAGGTATTGCAGCTGCTGATGTGTGTACTATGATGTTCTGCAACATATGGTGTGTATTATGAAGTTGTGCAGCAGTTGAGGTGTAGATTAGGAGATGTTGGATATGAGGTTCTTCAGAAGCAGTTTTTGCCCCAAATGTAAGATCTGTAAAGGACCCCCAAGGTACTATTATAATACTAGTGTCTTGTTATATGGCAGAGGGTTATTTGGGCACACAGGCCTAGATGTGACTGCTATGTTTTCACTCCCCGCCCCCATAGATACGTCACTTGCCATGCAGCCTATTTGGGAGAACTTGTCATGGGGGTCTGGGGCGAAAGCTGAAGAAAAAAAAGGTGAACAACTCCAATCAGAGAAACACCAGTTGTGACTGGATTAAATCCTTTATTACTTTGTGTCTGCCTGGGGCACCAAAGTATCTGGGTCCTGATGATGTAGATACAGTTGACCACTGTGGTGGTCTGATCCCTGCCCCACCGGCTGCAGCTCTCCCCAGCAGCAGGCAGATGCAGTGAAGTCATCACACCTGCTGATCTGGGTAGGAGACTGGAGATCATAAATGGAGGGGTGGCCACACAGGCATCTGCAATCCATTTACTTTGGGGCCCTGTTCTTGAGATAGGGGCGGCTCCCAGAGATGGAACTTGCACCATAGGACATTTATGACATATCCTATTGATATTAAGCAATGGCTGTCCAGTTTTTTCTCCGACAATTAAGTTACAATTTGAATAATAATTTAGTGTATTTAATATCCTATAATGGCTGTGGAGATTTGTGTGTGTGGGGCGCCATAAAGACTTTTCGCAGGGGGCGCTATGAAAGTCTGGCTTTGGTTATAACAAAATAATCCAGAATCACTTCATGAGAATTACTCGTTTTTATTATGGCAGACACATCTAAACTGCACTGTAAAATGATGTGCGTGGTTGGTTGCCATGGACAAAAGAGTTATCACATTTTAAAAAGTTGTTCCATTTTTAACTATAGAAGACCACGCATTTGCCACAACAACCTCCGAACGTGTCAAAGATGCACCATGACTCACGTCCAAAATACTTTATGCTTGCTTTTAAAGGAAAACAAAGTCAATTTTACATGAATTATAAAAAAAATTAAAAAAAATACAACGAGTGGCTATTTTTGTCTCGTTTCTGTACATTCTGCCTGAATGCAACCCTCCCCTCTCACCTATGAAGGTTCCGTGGTAAATATCTGGGGCTAGCTACAGTGTTCACAGTGTGTAACTAGTTCTACAGAATGAGACCTGTGACTAACTTCATCACTAGCCTATTCACTAACACTCTTGTACACGTGTACATGGGCACAATGATTTGAGGAGAGTACATTCCATCTTAAAGGTGGTGTACCATGAAAAATATTCAACATTTCATCCAAGCATGTGGATCCGAATACTTTTTTAATAGCAAGTCGTTCAAATTTTTGTATAGTGTAGGAAGGCCAGGAACCTCCGTACATGTCACCAAGGTTCCTGGCCTCGGTGAGATAGGGCTGGTATGATTTCAATACGGAGGGATGCCATTCTATAATTGGTTTGTAGAAGAAATGGAAAGTTTCCGCTAAAGAGAGCGTCTCATGCAAAATACCCTTGTCCATGTGCTCCACTGTGTATGGATGTTATGGAGTGTGTTCCCTAACCTAGGAACCCACACTCTGAGTCTCATTCTGGTGGACCTAGTCTGTCCATGACTGACCATTTATTGCTATGGCTGGCATGTAAATGTATGGTAAGTTGCAGGAAGAGGTTAATGAGCACTAGCAGCAGGGTCAACCCTCTTAAATAAGGTAGCTTGGAACGGTGGATTCTGTGAAAATCAGTTACAGCGGTCTCAAGAAAAGACATTTATTCCTTGTGCAAATTAGGACTTCAGTGCACCGAGCGGAAGGGCCAGCAGTAGACAGCGGAGTAGCAAGCTCCACCCCTAAGTGCACTGAAGTCCTCATTTACATAAAGTATTTTTACTCTGGAACTCTGCAACCGATGTGTAGAAGACAGGATCAACCCTTCCAGGCACTATGCCTAGATTAATAGAGTTGATACTGCTGACGAATAGCTACATTTACCAGCATGAGCTATAACTGCTCAGTTATTTCATTCAGATGGCCAGACATGAAGGCCATATGCTGTAATATGAGGCAGCTAAAGCATGTAGTAATGGACACATCTGATCTCACTCATGCAGGAAAATGGTGCAAATGAATACTAGCAAGACCGCAAGCATTAAAGGAGAAAATAAAAGACTGTCTGTAAAAGCGCCTGTCTAACAGGGCTTCATTCTGAAACACTATATTGGAAAATCGTCCTCTTTATTATGTTACTGACAACCGCATGGATTGCTAGCTAGCAGATGTGACTCACAGATCTGCGTGGATGAGCACACGAAAAGATGGAAATGACTACAGCCCTCTGGGAAATAAAGAAAAGGAGCCCTAAACGGATTGTGTAATATGGAGTGATAAGACCGGATAAAATGCATTAATCTTTAATAACACGTAATTAAATGATTGATTTCAAGTCAGGAATTTGTCAGAGGATCTTCTAAACGGCCATACATTATTTCACTATGGCCAGTCAATGTTTCAAGGGTCTGCTAAGGCACTTTTCTTCATATTTTACTTTAGTGATAACGAGAAAACTTAAAGGGATTCTGTCACCAGCATTTACCCTACAGAGATATTCATATCTGCCCATCAGTCTCCTTGCTTTGTATTAAATGATCCCACTCTTACTGCTCTGTGTGTCTTTTATTCGGCAAAATAGTGATTTTATGTAAATTACCTTGAGAAGGAGCCCAAGGGGTTGTCCCACGATCCGTTGGAGCCCGGCTGCACCCATCGTTCCGGAGCCCAGCACCGCCTACCAGTAAATTTATTCACTGCACTTGCCCTGATGTTATTCCTTCCAAGCGCCGTAATCTCGCACAGGTGCAGTGTACACAGTAGTCTGCGCCAGTGCGGACTACTGGCACAGGCTTCTTCGATCCAACTGCACATGCGCCGGCTCCCTGCGCACGCGAGATTACGGTGCTTGGAAGGAATGATGTCAGGACAAGTGCAGTGAATACAATAACTGGTAGGCGGTGCTGGGCTCCGGAACGATGGGCGCGGCCGGGCTCCAACAGATCTTGGGACAACCCCTTGGGCTCCTTATCAAGGATTTTTTTGACAAATAAAAGACACACAGAGCAGTAAGAGTGGGATCATTTAATACAAAACAAGGAGACTGGCACACATGAATATCTCTGTAGGGTAAATCCTGGTGACAGAATCCCTTTAAAAGGGGTTGTGCAGGAAGATTACTTACCTACTTTCCGACACTGGCTCCCCGCTCTTTCTCTTCCAGGGATGTGATGCTCTGCTAGGCTCCCTCGAAGGCCGCTGTGGTGACCACTTCCCCTTACATCATGACACACGGTCACATGACGCAAGGGGATACGCATTGTAATCGCAGAACTGATATGACCACCTCATTGATTTCAAAGCCCAGAATGAGCACGAACTCCATGTGATCAATAAACATGATGGCACTGGCCGAGGAAGAGGCTGTGGCGCTCAGGAGTTCTGCAGCCTCTTAAAACGGCTGATAAGAGGGAGGCGCTGGCAGAGGATGCAGGAGAAGCAAGTGCGCAGAGTGTAGCTTAGGCCCGCCCTGAGTGCACTGAACTGATCATTTGCATAAGGTTTAAAAGTACTTTTTCTCCAGAATGAGGTAATGGACCACAAAGTGAATAGTATCGTTTAACTGTAACTTTCCTGGTGACAAATTACCTTTAAACATACATGTTTTGGAGGATTAAAATGTCAAATATCAGTGGATTCAGAACTCTGCAATATTTAATTTATACAGAATAAACTATTAAGCCGTCAATACGCCCATCATCCTCTGTCCTTTACTACACCATGCATATTCGTGTCAGAAGATGTACTGTGTATGAGGCCACATCGTACAATGGGCATTTGTGTGCATGAGGGGAATGAGAAGATTCATTCAAGGAGTAAATATTATTAACTGAACAGAAATGGAAAGGTTAAATCAACTAGGATATGCCCGTTTTATCATAAAGGTAGATGTCCATAAATTGTAGTCATTACATTTTCATAGAATTGCCTCCGAGCAAAATATATTTGATTGTTCCCCATAATTTAATTGCTGCTTACTAGCTATTTATTGCTTATCCGTACAGTGTGTAAGATCTCACCAAGTAGTTTCAGGACAGGATTGATGGAATCAAATATGACAAGTAAAACACAAGGTTTTCAAAGCCAAACTAGCTCCATATGCTTCCCCCCTCTAGCTTCCTTAATCATTACCAACAAGAAGGTTGACGTACATTTCTAGTCTTCACGCCTCACTACCCGGCTGCCTAACCCAATTACTACAATTCATTCTCCTGTCACCAGTCCCTATACCCCGACCCAGCTAAATGCGCTCCCTGATAGCACCATGGTTATTGGCTGCTAGCAAATGTACTGCAGAGAACAACGCTACATCAGAACGTGGACTTAATAAAGTAGTCGAAGAATGTATCAGTACACAGTGTCGTAGCTAGAAATGACTGGGCCCCACAGCACATTTTTGAATGAAGCCCCCCTCCCCCAGTAATTTTTTCGCAACCCCTTCCTTTTATGCTGCCCCCATTCCTGTGTCTCAGATGAGGCCTGGCAGCTGTTCCATCCGTTTTCTACACTGTATATACGGTCACTGTATATAATTTCATTGTGTAATACTGTTATGGGGGCCCTGACAAAATCTTTTAGTCCTCCTCTTCTTGGATGGGCCCCTTCGGGGTCAGGGCCCCAAAGCAGCCGCTTCCTCTATAGTTACGCCCCTGTCAGTACATACCAAACAAAAACTGCGCCCATAGCTACTAACCGGACATTTGGGGATTTGCCAGCTCCAAAACACCCCCTAAACTAGAGTAAGTGGTGTATAGTATAAGTGGTGCTGAGTCTGATTATGTCTTTTTTTTTATCTTCATGAATGAGCACAGGAGTCCTGTCAATGTATTTTACTGCTGGTTTGTCGGAGTGTCAGAATGCAGGTAAGTATGAAGATAAAAATGACCTAACTGGACTCACCATCACTAGGATATGCCCCCATTGTCTGATAGGTGCGGGTTCCACCTCTGGGACCCGCACCTACGACGAGAACGGAGCGGGGAGAGCTGTGGATGTAGGACCCCGGATTTCCCAGGGTCCGTCCACCAGCAAGCGCTGCTCCCACAGAAGAGAATGTGAGCACACCACGCACGCGCGGCCCTTGCTCCCATTCATTTCTATAGGGGAGAAGGACATTTTCGACAGCCCCATAGAAATGAATGGAGGGAGACTGCGCATGCGCAGTGCATCCTCCGTTCATTTCCCCGCTCCATTCTCATTGTAGGTGCGGGTCCCAGGGGTGGGACCCGCACCTATCAGACAATGGGGGCATATCCTAGTGATATGCCCCTATTGTATGAGATGGGAATACCCCTTTAGGCTTCCTTTGAGGTGACTATAAGGCAAATTGTGGTCATAGAATATGAACAGGTTTTTAATTTGGAAATACCCCCGTCTACGTTTTATGCTAGAGAGTTTTAAAACACTGCAAATGCAGACTTGCATAATACTGTATATGGTGTGAAGGCTGCAAGGAGACGTACTGCTACAGCATCTTATCTAGAGAGCTGATTTAGCTGTCCTTGTGTTTGAAGAATTGCAGTTGAGAAAAGAAAATGGTCAGTAATGGATTCCTTTCCCTGATGAAACCTAATAATAGCTCTACAGGGTCATTGTTCTTCGTTGGAAACCTCCTTCATTAGGGTTGCTCATGTCACAAATCATTTCAGTGGTCTACTGTGTAGTAAAGGCAACACGGGTGACAGGGACTACATATGGGAATTCCAACTAGAGATGAAGAAAACTCTGCCTACTATGAAGGCTGAAATATGGAGATATATTTTAGCATTTCAGCTGTTTTGGTCTTTTATGAAACATGTATGGCTGCTTCAAGGGAATCTATCACCAGATACCTCCATACTAATTCAAGTATAGTGGCAGATGGTAAATCAATTGCTGAAAAAGGTACCCTTAAAACATCAACTTTATTTAGATTTAGATTAAAATTTAAACCCAAAAGATAGAGGTCACTACTATGGGCCAGAAAAGCCCAACTAGTTTATAGAAATAGTATCCAAATGATAACAGGTCTGATAGAAACAGACGGATCCAGCAAAATTGTTGGTGTGAAAGTAGCCTTATATGTATTTTCCTTGGGCTATTACATATTTTAGTATCACAATACTTTCATTCAGATATTGCAAGATTATCATTTTTTGATTATAATTAAAAGTTTTGAGCCATCACGCTACCTTGTGCACATAACTGTACCTCCTCTGTATAATATTGTCAGTTGAGACGACCACATGTGGTAATTTCACAAACTTCAGCCTCTTCAGCAATGGTATTATAACTTGCACTGCATATGTATGTGTGGTAGTAACGCTAGTGAATCAGTCAATGCATAGTCAGTGGAGGGTCTGAGCATATGCAGTAGTTCAAGAATTGCTGCAATCACTAGTTGCAGGGAACCTTATGGTCACATACACTAGGTTAGGCACAATCAGCAATTCTACACCATAATTCTCATTTTGAGTTGGGAAACTAAAGGAAGTCTTAAGTTTGGCAGGAAGACCCCTATAGAAGATTTTCCTTGCCTAGGGCCTCATGCACACAACTGTATTTTGGATCTGTATTTTTTTGCGGATCGTACACGGACCCATTTATTTCTATGGGTCAGCAAAAAATAAAAAATAACCACACACAGGTGTCATCCGTGTGCTGTCTGCATCAGTGTGTCTGTTCTGTAAAAAAAAAAAAACATGTCCTAATATTGTCTGCAAAATGCATACCACGGACCAATTGACGTCATAAAAGAAAACGCCTTCAACAATAATCTTTAAAGAGAACCCGTTATTATAGCAGAAGATTGAGACATCAGTATGACATGCTTATACTAGTGGGCACAACCTGCAACCAGCATTACAAAGTGCCAATGGGAACAAAAAAATAAAAATAAGCACTTTCCGCTTCTGTTGAGTGACATGGTGTATTACCATCTATAGCTTTTAAAGGGGTTGTGCCACCATTAAATGTTATTTTAATATAGTTCATCATCAAAAACTAGCTACTTTTGTAATTTGCTTTGTTACAAAAATGTTCCACTTTTGGACATTCTCTTTACTTCATTATAATAGCACCCCTGATGTTTTATCTGTACAGTAATGTGCACGTCCACTTACTGAGCTGAATGAGCATGGTCGCACATGCTCAGTTCCTCCATCCAACTGCTACCAGCCTTAGAAGCTGTGACAGTTACAGTCAGTAACTGGGCAGTCACCTTGAAATACATTTAGCAGAGAAATTGGAACAATGAATGGGAAGATTTCTCTAACCATGAGAGGTACAGGGCTGGTTCTAGTTTGGTTAGGAGGCGATTGTCACGTACTGGACTATGTGATGTCATGGCCTAACATCTTGAAAAGGAAAAGTGACATAGGTACACTCCAGGTAGCTTTAGAATCAGAAATCACAGACTGCTTCCCATGATCCTTCCCTTTTCAAAGCTGCTAACTGGCAAATAGGCATCGAGAGATACCATGCGACTCCACAGAACCTCCATATGGCACTCTGGGGCTAAGAGAATGAAATTACTCACAGATGTCCTCATGTCATAATGACCAATTCTCTCCTAAGTCTATGACAAGTCACGGGCTATAAACAAAGAAAATGCATCATAAATGTGAATAAGCGGCACTCATCCATGCCTTTTTGTCTTGATCCCTTTTGACCACATGTTGTTTCTAGGATTATAGTTTGTGGTTAAATTTAAACAGAATAGCCTCTTGGCTACAATATGACCTCTATGACCTAAGTAAGTCTCTTGAAAATAATGAGACATCATTTAATAGTTTGTGAAGGCCAGAGCCACCAGGGAGAACATGATAAAAGCCTCATATTTAACATGACAACATTTAGGAATTCAGTATACACTGGCAGTGAGGCTAAACAAAAACTAGGATTTTATGATTGTCTCATTCTCTGCAGGTACTCACAGTACTACATAAACACTTTTCTTAGGAAAAAAATCCATTGTTCCTTATTTTAATTTCCCAATAGTGAGGTTAAGATAAAATTAAGTAAAATTTCATGGAACAGTTAGACTTTCAGATCTCATCAGGGAAATTACCTTTTGGAAACAAAATTTGGATACAAATAGCATTATATTGCTGTGTTCCAGTAATAATTAACATTTACAATGCTGGAACCCACAGGAAAGGAAATGTCCTAAACACATAATTGACTCACATGCTGACACCATGTCCCCACTCTCTTCACCCTCATAATATGTAACATGTTGGCCCAATATTCATATGAATTACATTTTCATTTCGTTATCTACCATAACAGGATGTAGCTAAGATTTGTGCTGTAGCCTTGTAAGGGCTGGCTTGCTTCTGAACCCATCAAGGGTATACCCTGTGGTCCTACCACAGTAGATATCTTGCTGTATGCGGATGATGCACCTGTACATATAGCAGACTTGGATCCTTCCATGGCTTCCCTTCTTTACCTGGAAGATTGTTTTACCTCATATTCTGGGTTGTATATCAACTGGGGGAAAAAAATATTTCATAGGACTCCACACACAACTGCTATAAATATTTATTCCATAAATGCTCTTAGTTTCCCCTAGGCCACAAAGAACCAAGAATATCGCATGCCAAAATTCATAAATACTACCTGGCTGTCATCTTGGTGTAAACTCTATGTAGATTCTTAGGCCGGAAAATGTGGGTTGCATTGTGGTTGGCTGGTTGGTTTCCTACTAATCCTTTTCCAGTTATGTGTTCACATGTAAACGAGATGGATCCCCACTGATATAGAACAGCAAGTGTGTGGTACTGATTAAATATTACCCCCCCCCCCCCTTACAGCAGTGCAAAATACTTAAGAGTTTTAATAATAACCATAAGAGTGGTACTATAGGTTTAAAGCAGGTGTAAAACATCATACCCTTATTTATTCCCATTTAGTACAGTCTTGTCCCTTTACTATCCATCTACTTCTAGTTTCACATAGTGAAGTGAGGGTCTACCCACTGCAGTACTGCTCAGTGTGACTATACAAATGATGTATACATGTGTATGTCTACATGGAAAAACCTACTCTGCAAATCATTTACCATCTTGTATGATCTTCTCCACTGCACTCTGATCTGTCCTCATGATAGGCTGCTGGTTAAGTAGAAAGCTGACCTTTAGATCTTTTTAAGGCCTCATGCACACGGCCGTTCCGTGCATTGGGGACCGCAATTTGCGGTCCCAAATGCACGGGCAACATCCGTGCGGCGCCCGGGACAGATAGAGACCCATTCAACTTGAATAGGTCCGTGATCTGTCTGCACCCTAAAAAAATAGAACATGTTCTATTTTTTTGCAGTGCGGAGGCACGGAGAGAAACACCATGGAAGCACTCCGTAGTGAATGAATAAGCCAGATTCTTCTGATTTACTCTACAAGGATTAGAGTAAATCATTTTTATTGGCATTTTCAATGATTGGCAAGTGAAGCCATAGTTCGCAATAATGGAAAGCATAACAATGTACGCCTACGCAGTAGGACAACAATAGTTGTGTACATCAATAGTTTGCATAGTAAGTAAGGTCTGTAACAATTAGACCGTAACATCAAGAAGGTAAAGGGGGAGGGGGAAAACGGGGAGGAAAGAGGGGGTGGTGAGGTAGACCCTGTCACCACTCATCATAATTCGAAGGACCATTCCTGCTTTGCTTATGTTGCTTCGCCCTAATCTCAACCCGGGACCAGGAACCTCCTTTCACTTCAGGGGGTGTAGTTTGAGTTATTGAGCCAAGGACTCCAAGTGAGAAGCCTGGACTTCAGGGGGATAATCGTGGAAGGCACTAGGTTTTCATACCTGCACGATTTGTTAACCTCTAGTATAACCTCTGCTATGGTTGGCGAAACAGTTTGTTTCCAATAACGTGTAATAATCAATTTAGCACTAAGCAAGATGTGCCCAACTAAGTTCCTGTGTTCTAGGGGGATATTGTGTATACCCAAAAACGAGAGCCAGTTCAGGGTGAGGGTCCACAACCCGGGAGGTAATCCCAGTGATCAGGTCAAAAACACTGCGCCAGTATGGGGATATTATGCTACAAGGATTAAATGCTAAGAGCAACTTATTCTTATATTCTTAGCAGGTAACAGACAGGTGGCTAATTTCAGCATGTCTGTCATTACTGCCCTCACTAAAAGCAGCCGTCACAGGGGCTTGAATTCTACGTCACTGCTGTGAGGAACCAATCAAGCTTTGGTGACCACTGATGGCTGTGACTGGATGTATTGGTCACGTGACCAAGCCACTTCCTGGTCCTGTGGGGATCAGAAGCAGTTGGGAATGGAGCAGCGGTAGAACTGCGGACAGGTGAGTGAGATATGTTTTTATGTTCTGGGGTAAAGCTTTGGGCTGGACAAGTCCTTTAAAAACAAACAAACTGAAATGAAATACTTACATTACAGTGTTGATGCCAGCCAACTGTTGGAACATCTGCAGTCCACAACCAACGATAAGAGCGCGACGTGTCGGAGGGTAGATTAACATTCTGTATATGACAGGTCCACCTAAAAAAGAAACACAAAAACAAAGACAACCAAGGTCATGATTTAATAATATATAAGTAATGGAAATCAATATAGAATATCAAGGTATCATGTGGTCATGAAATATTGGTAAACACTAAAGTTGCAGGTCTTCTGTGGGGTCTAGTCCCATTGTTGCCCACAGTACTGACATTTTAAGAACATACAGTATGGTTAACCTGGATAATATCTCTCCATCAAACTGCTAAATGCATTTACATAACACCTCCTATAAGACAAATGCAAGGGCTTGTTTCTTTGGGATGATTTTTTTTTTTTAATTCCAGACAGATATAACGTACATAATAATGAAAATGTTTTTGTTCATGTACTGACTATCACGGATACTAACAGTGCCTACTAACCTAATTTGAGTGCTAAAGTTAGGTTCTAGTACATTCTGTTCAATCAGATGTTATGAATGAATAACAGGGAGAACTACTTAGAAAACCAGTTAGTCAATGTTAGAAAACCAGTTAGTCAAGAGTGACTATGTAAACGAATTAGCCAACATGTTAAGAGTGTATGTGCTAGACAAAGTGGCTTTAAGTGCTCCTGGACTTTCATGTATGTTATATATATTCCATTCCTCTGTACAATACTCTGATATAATTTCATTACAAATGAACAAACTGTGCAATTTTGTAGGCAGGCTAAGACTGTTCATCTATTTATCTGCCCGACAGATTTAGTGAATGGGGCTGAGCACGATACCAAGAACAGCCACTAAACAATGGACGGCGCTGCACTTGCAAGAGCCGATGCCTTCTATAATAGCTGATCTGCATGGGTCTCAGGTGTCAAACACCCACCGATCAGATACTGATGACCTATTCTGAGGATAGGTTATCAGTATCAAAATCAAGGAAAACCCCTTTAATAAAAAAATAAAAAAAACGCATCCCAAAACATCTGTACTATTAAAATACATATATATGTATTAAAGTTATATTAAATGGTATAAATAGAAACTGCGGATCACCCCGCAAAAAAATGAACCCCCACACAGCTTCGTAGAAAGAAATATATAGAAGAGGTTACGGGAGTCTGAAAATGGTGATAGAAAAAAAAATGGATTTTTTCTAGGTATTACGTATTAAGACACAAGAAAAACTATAAAATTGTGGTTTTGCGGTAATCGTACTGACCCAGAGAATGAAGATAACAGATTAATTTTACAGCATAAAGTAACTATGCTGGAATTGTGCATTTTTTTCCAATTCTGTGGAATTTTTTTTCCAGGAACATGGTATTATGGAGCCATTAGAATGTACAACTTGTCCCACAAAAAGCAAGCCCTCACATGTCTAGGTAAACGGAAAAATAAAAAAATTATGGCTCCACAGGAAGTGGAAAAACGAAAATGCAGAAACAAAAAATAGCTGTCAGGAAGGGGTTAAAAATAAGACTGACTGTCTCCAGTGGGAGCTCAAACATTTGAAATGGGAAATATCACTCAGTGTAATGGAGCACTGTATATTTTGCGCTGCACTGCAAGTTCAAGCTTGAAGAAAAAAAAAGAGTAAGAATCCATGGAGCAGTTGTGTACAATGATGGGAGTTAGTTTGTGTAGACTAGCGTTCCTCAGCTCCACCTGCCGGTCAGGATTTGAGAATATCCCACAGAATGAATACCTGCGGTAAGTCCTGATGTATTGACAATAACTATATCACCTGCTCAATACTAAGGAGATCCAGAAAACATGACATGCTGGGGAGTTGTGGGAGGAACAATGGTGTACAGAATGCTTTCCTGGATTTCAGATGTCAACTTTATGAATAGCTAAATGTTACTGCCTTTACAGATCGAGCAGATCCCTATCACCTCAAAATACATGATCAGAATTAGCTAATAAGTAGACATGAGCAAACTTGATGAGTTTCCAGTGAATCAGAATTTTTGGGGATTAGTCTCACACAAATGATACAAAATGGTGGTCGCTAATCTGCAGTTCAGAAGACAGAGAAGAAGGCATCTTCCACCAAAAAAAGGATAATTTTTAAATTTTAGACCAGTTTTTTAAATTTTTGGACCAGTTTAGTGTGCTAACTATCCACTTACCCATAGTCAGATACAGTAAGTCACTGTCAATTTGACGTTACTAATTCTATCTTAGTATTAACCCCTTAGTGACCACCAATACGTGTTTTTACGGTGGTCCCTAGGGGGCCTTAGGCTGGGCCTTTTTTACGGCGGCCAAGTCTCAGCGCTGCATAAGTGCCGCGGCCCTGCTCTAACAGCCCGGACCGGCAGGATCTGGGCTGTTTAACATTTTACATGCCGTGGGCAATGGCGTCCGCCGCATGTAAAGTGCTGACAGAGGGAGTGGACTCCCTCTGTCTCCCATCGGCACCCCGCCAATGCGATTGCGGGGTGCCGATGTGTGTGAAGGCTACCTGGGGTCTGATGTAGGCCCAAGACCAGCCTTCAGTGATTTCCAGCAGGTTGCTTCTCTCTGGTGCAGCCTGCTGGTCAATGTTAGAATAGCATTTCCATATAGGATAGAGCATTGCATTTTAAAAGCAATCAAAAAGCTGTCTGTTATAGTCCCCTTGTGGGACTATTAAGTGGTAAAAAAAACAAAAAAAAACAAAACTAATTTATTCAATAAAAAAATCCTAGAAAAAAATTAAGCTTTTTTTCCGTAATGACCCGGATTACATAAATATCATGTAAATTATCCCCTACGGTGAACACCGTAAAAAATAAAAAATTTAATTGCTAATTTATTCTTAGTTGACAACGAAAAAACAAGCGATTAAAAAGCACCATTTACTCCAAAATTATACCAATGAAAAATACAAGTCGTCCTGCAAAAATCAAGCTCTCACACAACAGTTATAGGATCTTGGGAAGTGGCAATGCAAAAACATTTTTTTCTTTAAAAAAAAAAGGGGTTTTATTGCAAAAAGTTGTAAAATGTAAAAAAAAAACTATGTATTTGGTATCACTGTAATCGTAGTGACCCAGAGAATAAAGATATTATGTTATTTATACCGTAAAATGAACGCTGTAAATTTTATAAAAGGTAAAAAAACGCTGTGGCAGTATTGCTGTATTTCCCATCTGCCTCCCAGAAACAGTTAATAAAAGTTAATCAGAAAGTTATGTGTACCCCAAAATGGTACCATTAAAAACTGCAACGATGAAAAAAGGAAGAAAAACACTTGGTCAGTAAGGCCCAAAACAGACTAGTCACTAAGGGATTAAAGAGGTTGATTATCGTCCTGGGAGACATCAGAGTGTCATACATGACTTTTCAAGGCAACTGGAGAACTTTCGATTTGGACCAAATCGAATCCAGTAGCCGATTTGACTGAATCAGATCCAACACAAATTTCTGGTAAATTCACTCATCTCTTATAAGTTTGTATTCAGAGACCATTTATGATTAAGATACTGAATATGTGAATATACAATATACAAGGTCTTGTCACTAAAACAACTCCAATAAGAATACGCGATGTTATGTATGATACAACGGAATACAAATAGCAAGTCCACATTAGCATTTTGCTATTTAATTAACAAGCTGGTTACGAGGAAAAAAAAGCACAATGCAATTAACTATGTAAACCCTAAAATCCTTGATGGGATGAAATATTCAACATATCATGAATATTCTTTTTCAAACATTTGATTTATGTAAAACTCCAAGGTAGCGGTGTGTTGCTTGGCAACTTCATTAATTCAGAAAGTGTAGACAATGAAATGTTTTAAAAATGGCATTCAGCTATTTTTAGGCACATTTATTACGTACAATCTACATAATAAGTGTCCTCTTTTTTAAAAGACTTAACTAAAAAAAAAATGTCAGATTTTTTGTGGAAATATATGACTTAAAATTAAAGGCTATGAACACCTTTGGGGTAATTTTTTATCATTGCATTTTAATCATTTTAGGCAAAAAATAATTCATAATATTAAAAGTTATTATCAGTTTTTGTCATACCTGCATAAGTTCGAGTCTCTCTGTGGATTGTCACGTTGTCCCATCATGTTGCTGTTCTGATTGCTCATGTGAAGACCTTATCCCCGAATACTTGACAGTTCACAAACACTTATTTTAGCTACCATATATTCTTATTAGCCTGATAAAAATTCTGCTATAATGGGTGTGTATGAGCTGTCAGGAATTCAGAGATAAGGGTTATACATCCAGCCATAAGAGCATCAATCTGACGGCTTCAATGAAAAACTGAAAGCAATATACTCTGCAGACAAACTTAACCATGTCCAAGAAAAACAATTGAAAATTTTTAATAAAGTTAAAGTTCCCAAAATGAGAAAAATCCAATCAAACAATTGTCCCAGAAGGTGTTTACTACATTTCATTTAATTTACATAATTATGCACAAAAATGCTTCCAGTTACATTGGCAAATGGTTATACTGTAGCATTTCTGTGCGCTCCTAGAAGGCTTCAGAAGTATGAAATCTAAAGTCCTGGCAGAGCTGAACCAGGTCAGAAAGAACCAGCTTATGGAGAGAGGAAGTGAGAGCATGGAGAAGGAAGCTGCTGCCTAGAAACGATGATTGATATGTCCACATGAACGATGGTTTTACTTGTTTTACTTTATTCATTTTTTAGGCCTCATGCACACAACCGTTCCGCTTTTTTGCGGTCCGTGAACCCGCAGATCCGCAAAAAACGGAAGCCGCCTGTGTGCCTTCCGAAATTTGCGGAACGGAACGGGTGGCCCATTATAGAAATGCCTATTCTTGCCCACAAAACGGACAAGAATAGGACATGCTATATTTTTTTTGCGGGGCCACGGAACAGAATAGGACAAAAACTGCGGCTCTGATGCGGACCCAAAAAACTTGTGTGCATGAGGCCTTTATCTCATTCTAAGGGTGATCAGAGGCACCTTTAAACGGGCAGATTAGTGGTAAACAAACATTTGTATGAACGTTTGTCCCTGATAATTTGCCCCACAATTGGGCCATGTAAATTCACCTTTATGATCTAAGATGAGAAACTATTAGGGAGATTTATCAAACTGGTGTAAAGTAGAACTAGCTTAGTTGCCCATAGCAACCAGATTCCAGCTTTCATTTTCCAAAGGAGCTGTGAAAAATGAAATGTGAACTCTGATTGGTTGCTAGTTCTACTTTACACCAACTTGATTAATATGTTTGATGACTGTAGCCAGAAATTGTGCGACAGGGTCAATAATGAGGTTGAAGCTTATTTTAGAAACATTTGCAATGGAAGGACATGCTGAAGGACCAGCACTCCCACCCTGGTGGCTCCACCATGCGCTCCCAGAACACTATTAACCTGACCTATTCATACAAAACCATCAAGTGTACAAAGCAGTAAATCAGAACATTATATTAGATCATGTATCATAATAAAAATAAACCTCTGTCAAGTACCCTGTTCTGGGTCACTGCATATGGTTTGATCAATTGCAATATGTGAAGAGAAATGGGTCTACAGTTGTGAAAAAAGACTAGACTATTTGCACTTGGTAGCTAACAATGTTAAAGGTGGTCAGTTGTGAGTGTGCCGTCTGCCCACCACTAAATAATAACGACTAAAGAAAACTATCAGAACTGTAGAGGAAACACTCCACTCCCCAATCAGAATTTTGGAGGACGTTCAACATTTTAACAATTGGCAGCATTTTGTGGATATGTTGAATCGCAGCCGATTTACTCATCGCTGGTTGCGTTACGGTTTCTTGGAGTACAATACACTTTTGCTATAAATACAGAGTTATCCCCAATTCATCTGCGATAATCATGAACATGATGCAGGTCTGAGATGTTTGCGGTATGGAAAACAACCGGAATGTCTTTACAAAAAAAGATGTGAACTGAGCTTCTGGCCCCATTTATAATTTAGTTTACCAGTCATAGCAAAATAGCATGGATGTCAATCTACAGGAGGCTATATATGAAATATTCAGAGAGTTACCTTGAGTCCTTCTGAAATGTAATGAACAGTGGGAAGCATCATATCAGGAAGCACCTTAACCCCTTCCGCACAAAGCTATTTTTATTCTCAAGAACACACTGATAGTTGCCTTTCCCAAGTACTAATATTGTATCTCTCCCAAGAAACACATAGGAAAATGTATCACGCTGGCAGATAGCTAGGTAGATTAGATAGATATAGATGATAGAAGATAGACAGATCGATCAAGATACATAGATCTTTTAAATATTATAAATTTTTCATTCAAACAGAAATTCTTATAAAATGTATGTATGAGTAAGATGTTTTCAATCATATAGCCTCATTGTTTTAAATTACCCCTTCCCCCTTTTTTGCTATTAGCAATGGAGTATTTAACCATTGCTAATTGGTTATGAGTAGTGTTGAGCGAATCAAAGCATCCAAAGCAGAATTCAATCTAAAGTTTAGGAAAAATTTGGTTTGTCGCAATGCCAAATTTCCTTGCGTTACAAAGTGGCTGCTGCATGTGTTACAAAGTGAAAGTAAGAAGCCCAGGAATGGGATATGACCCATAATGCAGTGCAGCCAGCCAATCAGCAGGTATCCATCCGCTGTGATGTCACAGCCCTATAAAAAAAAAAAAAGCCTCACCCCGCATAGTCTCCGCCATTTCACTGTGAGCTGGGCTTAGGGAGAGACGTGACAAGCGCTAATGCACTAGAGACAGAAGCTTTTAAGTGTAGAATATTGGATAGGTAGAGTGCAGGGACAGTGTAAGGAGATTGTAGGGAGAGTCTTTAGACACTACAGGGAGAGCATAGAGAGACAGCAGGGACAGTGCAGGTCGAGCGTAATCACCGTGTGCATCTTGTTGAACTGCTGACACAAACCCATTTCATCTTTTAGTTTATATATAGAACTAGCAGAAGGACCTGGCTTCACACTGGTATATTTCAACTTAACAGTGACCTCCACAGCCCCCACCCCTTAACACTAACCCCCCCCCCCCCCCCCCAGTGCCCCGCCTCCCTAAAATGTGACCTTCACAGGAGCCCACTTTATTAACAGTGACCTCCACAGCCCTCACCCCTTAACACTAACCCCCCCCCCCCCACAGTGCCCCGCCTCCCTAAAATGTGACCTTCACAGGAGCCCACTTTATTAACAGTGACCTCCACAGCCCTCACCCCTTAACACTAACCCCCCCCCCCCCACAGTGCCCCGCCTCCCTAAAATGTGACCTTCACAGGAGCCCACTTTATTAACAGTGACCTCCACAGCCCTCACCCCTTAACACTAACCCCCCCCCCCCCCCACAGTGCCCCGCCTCCCTAAAATGTGACCTTCACAGGAGCCCACTTTATTAACAGTGACCTCCACAGCCCTCACCCCTTAACACTAACCCCCCCCCCCCCACAGTGCCCCGCCTCCCTAAAATGTGACCTTCACAGGAGCCCACTTTATTAACAGTGACCTCCACAGCCCTCACCCCTTAACACTAACCCCCCCCCCCCCACAGTGCCCCGCCTCCCTAAAATGTGACCTTCACAGGAGCCCACTTCATTAACAGTGACCTCCACAACACCCCACCTGTCCCCTAACAAAGACCTCTCTAGCGGGGCATTTTTGTCCTTAAGTGACAGTATATAAAATTAGTATATGCTCTAAACACAGAATAATCAAGTGAAAGAAATATAAGAATTACAGAAAGATTTCAGGAACGATGTTATCCACTGACTATTCTGAATGAAGCCAGAGAAGGGATACAAGGTGATAAAGGTCATAAAAGATGGAGTTAAGATGTCCAGAATTGCATTGATTCATAAATTTCATCCATTTAATGTGGGCATTGACAATACGGTCAGGAAACATTGGCATCTGTTGAATAAATAATATCCGCAAGTGGAGGAATTTAAATATCCTCCCCTCATTTGTAACAAAAGGAATCCCAATTACCGTGACAAAGTAGTACATGCGGATTTGGGTAGCACTAAAGCTGCGCTTTTTGCTCCGGCCAAAAATCCTGAAGACTTGCCGCAAGGCCGGATCCGGAATTAATGCCCATTGAAAGGCATTGATCCGGATCCGGCCTTAAGCTAAACGTCGTTTCGGCGCATTGCCGGATCCGACGTTTAGCTTTTTCTGAATGGTTACCATGGCTGCCGGGACGCTAAAGTCCTGGCAGCCATGGTAAAGTGTAGAGGGGAGCGGGGGAGCAGTATACTTACAGTCCGTGGCGCTTCAGAGTGACGTCAGGGCGCCCCACGAACATGGATGACGTGATCACATGGCCCGTCATCCATGCGCATGGGGCGCTCTGACGTCATTCTGGAGCGCCCCGGGAGCCGCACGGACTGTAAGTATACTGCTCCCCCGCTCCCCGCTCCTACTATGGCAACCAGGACTTTAATAGCGTCCTGGGTGCCATAGTAACACTGAAAGCATTTTGAAGACGGATCCGTCTTCAAATGCTTTCAGTACACTTGCGTTTTTCCGGATCCGGCGTGTAATTCCGGCAAGTGGAGTACACGACGCATCCGGACAACGCAAGTGTGAAAGAGGCCTAAAGAGACCTAGAAAAGGGGGTGATGTAAAAAACTTCTCCTTAGGAGAGAGGCCTTTTGGATACATACCCTTGATACACTGTACCCAAGGGGTCTAAACAGGGATTATCAGGTCACACATTTGTAAGGTTTTCTAAATAGACAAACATATCATTATAAATGTTTAATATATGTCTTATATATTTCTTTTAGACCTCAGCCTTAGGCTACTTTCACACTAGCGTTCATAGGTCCGTTCGTGAGCTCCGTTTGAAGGAGCTCACGAGCGGACCCGAACGCCTCCGTCCAGCCCTGATGCAGTCTGAATGGAGCGGATCCGCTCAGACTGCATCAGTCTGGCGGCGTTCAGCCTCCGCTCCGCTCGCCTCCGCACGGACAGGCGGACAGCTGAACGCTGCTTGCAGCGTTCAGCTGTCCGCCTGGCCGTCCGGAGGCGAGCGGATCCGTTCAGACTTACAATGTAAGTCAATGGGAACGGATCCGCTTGAAGATGTCACCATATGGCTCAATCTTCAAGCGGATCCGTCCCCCATTGACTTTACATTGAAAGTCTGAACGGATCCGCTCAGGCTACTTTCACACTTAGAATTTTTTCTAAGTTATTAATGCAGACGGATCCGTACTGAACGGAGCCTCCGTCTGCATTAATATGATCGGATCCGTTCAGAACGGATCCGATCGAACGCTAGTGTGAAAGTAGCCTAATGATGAAATGAACACTTAGATTCTTCAATAAGGTAGAAAAGATTCTCTGTCATGTGTTACTTTATTTCACCTTGTGCCATTAGTTGATTATTGATTGAACACCACCAACCAGAATGGGTGGAGACGTCCCTATATGGGCGGTACTACATGCTATATAAGACATGATTTTTCTTTTTGGATGTACTTCTTGAGAAAGGCTTGCATGCCGAAACGCGTCCTGGTTGTAGGACTCTTTACTTTCATGGAAAAATAAAAAAGCTTATTCACAAAGACACAGCAGCTGGGATTCTTTTCTCGCTAAACACAGAATAAGTGCAGATCTTTCCCTTATTCCTTATATCTGTGGAGGCTCCAATCCTGGTTTTGGTTCACAATCACTGATGGAAATCACTGACCAAAACACTGACCTGTGAATCGGCTTTAAAGGGCAGTCTAATATATTGCCGTCTGCATCTTGTTAACCCCTTAGGGACACAGCCTTATTTCACCTTAAGGACCAGGCCATTTTTTGCAAATCTGACCAGTGTCACTTTAAGTGCTGATAACTTTAAAACAATTTGACTTATCCAGGCCGTTCTGAGATTGTTTTTTCGTCACATATTGTACTTCATGACAGTGGTAAAATGAAGTTAAAAAAAATCTTTTTATTAATAAAAAAAAATACCAATTTTACCAAAAATGTGAAAAAAATTGCTAATTTCCAAGTTTCAATTTCTCTACTTCTATAATACATAGTAATACCTCCAAACATAGTTATTACTTTACATTCGCCATATGTCTACTTCATGTTTGCATCATTTTGGGAATGATATTTTATATTTTGGGGACGTTACAAGGCTTAGAAGTTTGGAAGCAAATCTTGAAAGTTTTCTGAAATTTTCAAAAACCCAATTTTTAGGGACCAGTTCAGGTCTGAAGTCACTTTGTGAGGCTTATATAATAGAAACCACCCAAAAATGACCAAATTCTAGAAACTACACCCCTCAAGGTATTCAAAACTGATTTTACAAACTTTATTAACCCTTTAGGTCTTCCACAAGAATTAATGGAAAATAGAGATATAATTTCAAAATTTCACACTTTTGGCAGATTTTCCATTGTAATATTTTTTTTTCCAGTTACAAAGCAAGGTTTAACAGCCAAACAATATTTATGGCCCCGATTCTGTAGTTTACAGAAACATCCCATATGTGGTCGTAAACCGCTGTACGGGCACACGGCAGGGCGCAGAAGGAAAGCAATGCCATACGGTTTCTGGAAGGCAGGTTTTGCTGGACATTTTTTTTTGACACCATGTCCCATTTGAAGCCCCCCTGATGCACCCCTAGAGTAGAAACTCCATAAAAGTGACCCCATCTAAGAAACTACACCCCTCAAGGTATTCAAAACTGATTTTAAAAACGTAGTTAACCCTTTAGGTGTTCCACAAGAATTAATGGAAAATAAAGATACGATTTGAAAATTTCACTTTTTTTGCAGATTTTCCATTTTAATTTTTTTTTTACTTTTACAAACCAAGGGTTAACAGCCAAACAAAGCTCATTATTTATGGCCCTGATTCTGTAGTTTACAGAAACACCCCATATGTGGTCATAAACTGCTGTATGGGCACACGGCAGGGCGCAGAAGGAAAAGAAAGCCATATGGTTTTACCTGTACGCCCTATGTCCTGAAGAGGTTAAACTGCAGACACAATCCCTGTTAATCTTTTAGTTTATATACATAATTATTGTGCCTCAGTATTTAAAGGTGGTCTAATATATCGCCATCTGCATCTTGTTGAAGTGTTGCCACATTCCCAGTTAATCTCATAGTTTATAGATAGAATTACTGTGCCTCAGTATTAAAGGACGGTCTAATATATTGCCGCATGCATCTTGTTCAACTGCTGTAACGTTAATAGTTAATCTGTTACCTTATAGTAGTCAACTATTGGCCCCATATGGCCCCTTTATGCAATTCTCATGCAAAGGGGGCATTTTCAGGAGATTGCAGGCCACAAGAGCAATAATTTGCGTATTGTGCCACTCACCTAACCAGCCAAACCTCATACCAGCAACAGCCCCCGTTTGGCTGAGGCCTCTTTCACACTTGCGTTGTCCGGATCCGGCGTGTACTCCACTTGCCGGAATTACACGTCGGATCCGGAAAAACGCAAGTGTACTGAAAGCATTTGAAGACGGATCCGTCTTCAAAATGCTTTCAGTGTTACTATGGCACCCAGGACGCTATTAAAGTCCTGGTTGCCATAGTAGTAGTGGGGAGCGGGGGAGCAGCATACTTACCATCCGTGCGGCTCCCGGGGCGCTCCAGAATGACGTCAGAGCGCCCCATGCGCATGGATGACGTGTCCATGCGATCACGTGATCCATGCGCTTGGGGCGCCCTGACGTCACTCTGGAGCGCCCCGGGAGCCGCACGGATGGTAAGTATGCTGCTCCCCCGCTCCCCACTGCACTTTACCATGGCTGCCAGGACTTTAGCGTCCCGGCAGCCATGGTAACCATTGAGAAAAAGCTAAACGTCGCATCCGGCAATGCGCCGAAACAACGTTTAGCTTAAGGCCGGATCCGGATCAATGCCTTTCAATGGGCATTCATTCCGGATCCGGCCTTGCGGCAAGTGTTCCGGATTTTTGGCCGGAGCAAAAAGCGCAGCATGCTGCGCTATTTGCTGCGGCCAAAAAACGTTCCGTTCCGGAACGGAAGACATCCTGATGCATCCTGAAGGACGGACTGTCCATTCAGAATGCATTAGGAAAATCCTGATCAGTATTCTTCCGGCATAGAGCCCCGACGACGGAACTCTATGCCGGAAGACTATAACGCAGATGTAAAAGAGCCCTAACACATTACATGGCAGCTACTAGTACTCAGGCTCCTGTCCCGTATGGCAATAATCCTGCAGCCATGTTTGATCCATCCAGCATGTTCGGTCCATCTAGTATTAACCGTAATACACGTTTAAAGCTAAATACAATCTGGTTCGTAGTATATGTTTGTATAGTTTTTGATTTTACACTTGAACTATGTAAATCATTCTTTTTTTTAAAGGAATTTATTTAAAAAATTATTTCCATTCTTTCAGTAGTTTTCCATTTGACAGAACAGAGGCATTTACAATTTTAGGCCTCATGCACACGACCGTTGTGTGCATCCGCGGCCATTGTTCCGTTTGCCGTTTTTTTCCGCGGACTTTCAATGGTTCTGTGGAAAAATCGGAAAATGCACCGTTTGGCATCCGCGTCCTTGATCCGCGTTTCCAGTCAGTGAAAAAAATACGACCTGTCCTATTTTTTTCTCGGACAACGGTTCACGGACACATTCAAGTTAATGGGTCCGTGAAAAATCATGGATGCACACAAGATTGTCATCCGCGTCCGTGATCCATGTCCGTTTTTTTCTATCATTTCAAAGGCAAACTTGACTTGGATTTTTTTTTTTTCATTTTTCATGTCCGTGGATCCTCCAAAAATCAAGGAAGACCCACGGAAGAAAAAAACGGATCACGGAACGGAAACCGTTTTTGCGGACCGCAAAAAAAAACCTCCGTGTGCATGAGGCCTTAGTTTGTACATTTTAATATTTATTCTGTTTGTTTCTGAAAGTTCTTCATTGTTTGTATTGTTTTCAGGGCATATAGTACGGGGCTCATTTTTTGTTTCGCTTTTTCATTTTTTCCTTCCAATGTTCCAATAGCCATAACTTTTTTAATTTTCCATTCATATAGCCATAAGAAGGCTTATTTTTTGGGGGATGAGTTTTACTATTTAGGAAAATTGAAAAAAAAAAAAAAAAAACACAATTACATCAAGTTTTGGGGGTTTTTGACATCCCGGCATTCACTGTGTTTTAAAAATGTCATAATGTCCTTATTCTGTGACTCAATACAAATACGATACCATACGTGATTTTTTTTATCTAATACTTAAAAAAATAAAAAACGTTGAAAAAAAATAACAATTTCTGACAGCCATAATTTGATTTGATCATTGTTATTCCATATATTTTTTTTGTTGGTGGGGGGAGGGCATTGACAAAAAAATTGCCACTGCAGCAGCCCGTTCCATACATTCCCCTCAGCCATCGTGGCGTATGGGTATAGCTGATTTATAGCAATTTGTGATTAAATAATTTGTAACAAATCCAATTTCTTGTCGAAATACAGCGAATCCACCAAATCCAATTTTTCACAACTTCACTCACCACTAGTGTATTACAATTTGATTTCTAATATTGAAAACATATGATATTTTCATCAAAAAAGCTTTTATATTAAACCCTTTTTTTGTAGACAGAAAGCAATTACTGAAATGAACGGAGAGATGGCAGAAAGTAAATGATGATAGCCGTAGATGGAAGAGACAGGAGTCCGGTACAGTAGATGGGAGATGGTAAAAGGCGTGCAGGTTGCTGGGTAGATGAATGATAGTGAACAGAAGTAAGATGCACTGAAATGACCCTGCTCTAAAATACAACCTAGTAAGGCAGCCAAGAAAAAAATAAAATAAAAATCAGCTCAACAGACAAACTTCAATGCCAACAACCATGATAAAACAGGAACCACAAGTTCCAGGATGCGCTGCCAGAACACAAAAAGCTCAGATCCTGGAAATATATACACAGACCATAAGCTCAGCAACCAGAGAAGGAGAAGGCCTGGATATAAGGGTACAGTGACAGCAAGTCGCAGAAAAGCTGCAACACAAAAATAAGACTTATCTGCAACTTGCAGTCACACAAATATTTTAGAGCTGTGAAAGTACGGTACATCCAAGTCATAGGCGAGTCGCATGTGATTTCCATTAAAGTCAATGAAGTACATGCTGCGCATGACTTTCGAGGCGCGACTTTCTTGTTGCGCAAGCCGTAACCCTAAGGCCCCTTTCACACGGGCGAGTTTTCCGTGCGGGTGCGATCCGTGCGGCGAACGTATGGCACCCGCACTAAATCCTGACCCATTCATTTCTATGGGGCTGTGCACATGAGCGTTGTTTTTAACGCATCACTTGTGCGTTCAGTTGAAATCGCAGCATGCTCTATATTGTCCGATTTCGACGTGACGCAGGCGCCATAGAAATGAATGGGGTGTGTGAAAATCGGATGGCATGCGCAAGCAAGTACGGATGCCGTGCGATTTGCACGCACGGTTGCTAGGAGACGATCGGGATGGAGACCCGATCATTATTATTTTCCCTTATAACATGGTTATAAGGGAAAATAATAGCATTCTGAATACAGAATGCATAGTAAACCAGCGCTAGAGGGGTTAAAAAAAAAATAAAAAAAAATTTAACTCACCTTAGTCCACTTGATCACGAAGCCCGGCATCTCCTTGTGTCTCCTCTGCGCTGAGCGGCTGAACAGGACCTGGGGTGAGCTGCTCCATTAAATATCGGTTAAGGACCTTCGATGACGTCACTCCGGTCATCACATGGTCTTTTACCATGGTGAATCACCATGGTAAAAGATCATGTGACGTACCATGTGATGACCGGAGTGACGTCATCGAAGGTCCTTAACCTGTATTTAATGGAGCAGCTCACCCCAGGTCCTGTTCAGCCGCTCAGCGCAGAGGAGACACAAGGAGATGCCGGGCTTCGTGATCAAGTGGACTAAGGTGAGTTAAATTATTTTTTATTTTTTTTAACCCCTCTAGCGCTGGTTTACTATGCATTCTGTATTCAGAATGCTATTATTTTCCCTTATAACCATGTTATAAGGGAAAATAATACAATCTTCAGAACATCAATCCCAAGCCCGAACTTCTATGAAGAAGTTCGGGTTTGGGTACCAAACATGCGCGATTTTTCTCACGCGAGTGCAACGCATGACAATGTTTTGCACTCGCGCGGGAAAATCGTGCATTTTCCCGCAACGCACCCGGCTCTTATCCGGGCAAAAAAAATGACGCCCGTGTGAAAGAGGCCTAAAGGCTAAACAATCATCAGCTCCACCAGGCCGAGCTAGGCAATAACCTAAGCCAGAGTCAGATGCAAGGCAGTTGGATAGCAACTTCCCAACAATGCTAGCAAACAGGCCAATATGAGGGATCAGTAACACTGACTTGTTTTGGCGTGGTACACATGTGCATCAATTGTTGTCTTTTGTGGGATGAGTTGTACTTTTTGTATAATATTAACATCTATTATAAATGGATTACATTTATTTTAAGTTAGGGCTCGTTCACACGAGCGGATCCCGTGCGGGTAATCTGCTGCGTGAAAGAAGCGCTCATCTCCTGCTGCTGTGCCCTGCCGCCGGCCGCCCCCACTTGCCACCAGGGCCGCGGGCTTGCGGCACTCAGGCGTGCCGGCCTATCGGGAAATTTCCCGGTATCCCGGCAGGCCAGTCCGGCCCTGGTGCCAAGCCCCGTTCCGGACAGCAGAGACACGGAGCATTAACATGATTGATAATGCTCTTTGCCTCCCTGTGACCTTTTTACTACAAAATGACAGTGACAATTTTATCTCACCATGATTTTGTAGTAAAAAGATCACAGAGAGGCAAATTGCATTATCAATCATGGTAATGCTCCGGGTATCTGCTGTCCGGAACGGGGCTTGGCTCTCTTTCACGCAGCAGATTACCTGCACGGCATCCACTCGTGTGAATATCTTTAACATTGCCAAGATGGATCCGACATGAACTCCATTGAAAGTCAATGGGGGCCTGATCTGTTCTGTATTGTGGCAGATTGTCTCAGAAAAAATTGATCCGTCCCTATTGACTTGCATTGGGGGTCATGAAGGATCAGTCTTGCTCCGCATCCCAGGACTGAAAGCAAACTACAACATGTTGCTGTTTTCTCTCCGGTATGGGAATGCAACTAAACGGAACAGAATGCATTTTGGAGCATTCCGTTCAGTTTTGTTCCCATTGACAATGAATGGGGACAAAAGTGTTTTTTTCCGGTATTGAGCCCCCATGACGGATCTCAATACCGGAAAACTAGCTAGTGTGAAAAAAAAAAAAAAAAAAGCATGGGGAAGATATACAGGGAGTGCAGAATTATTAGGCCAGTTGTATTTTTGAGGATTACTTTTATTATTGAACAACAACCATGTTCTCAATGAACCCAAAAAACTCATTATCAAAGCTGAATATTTTTGGAAGTAGTTTTTAGTTTGTTTTTAGTTTTAGCTATTTTAGGGGGATATCTGTGTGTGCAGGTGACTATTACTGTGCATAATTATTAGGCAGCTTAACAAAAAACAAATATATACCCATTTCAATTATTTATTTTTACCAGTGAAACCAATATAACATCTCAACATTCACAAATATACATTTCTGACATTCAAAAACAAAACAAAAACAAATCAGTGACCAATATAGCCACCTTTCTTTGCAAGGACACTCAAAAGCCTGCCATCCATGGATTCTGTCAGAGTGTTTTGATCTGTTCACCATCAACATTGCGTGCAGCAGCAACCACAGCCTCCCAGACACTGTTCAGAGAGGTGTACTGTTTTCCCTCCTTGTAAATTTCACATTTGATGATGGACCACAGGTTCTCAATGGGGTTCAGATCAGGTGAACAAGGAGGCCATGTCATTAGATTTTCTTCTTTTATACCCTTTCTTGCCAGCCACGCTGTGGAGTACTTGGACGCGTGTGATGGAGCATTGTCCTGCATGAAAATCATGTTTTTCTTGAAGGATGCAGACTTCTTCCTGTACCACTGCTTGAAGAAGGTGTCTTCCAGAATTTGGCAGTAGGACTGGGAGTTGAGCTTGACTCCATCCTCAACCCGAAAAGGCCCCACAAGCTCATCTTTGATGATACCAGCCCAAACCAGTACTCCACCTCCACCTTGCTGGCGTCTGAGTCGGACTGGAGCTCTCTGCCCTTTACCAATCCAGCCACGGGCCCATCCATCTGGCCCATCAAGACTCACTCTCATTTCATCAGTCCATAAAACCTTAGAAAAATCAGTCTTGAGATATTTCTTGGCCCAGTCTTGACGTTTCAGCTTGTGTGTCTTGTTCAGTGGTGGTCGTCTTTCAGCCTTTCTTACCTTGGCCATGTCTCTGAGTATTGCACACCTTGTGCTTTTGGGCACTCCAGTGATGTTGCAGCTCTGAAATATGGCCAAACTGGTGGCAAGTGGCATCTTGGCAGCTGCACGCTTGACTTTTCTCAGTTCATGGGCAGTTATTTTGCGCCTTGGTTTTTCCACACGCTTCTTGCGACCCTGTTGACTATTTTGAATGAAACGCTTGATTGTTCGATGATCACGCTTCAGAAGCTTTGCAATTTTAAGAGTGCTGCATCCCTCTGCAAGATATCTCACTATTTTTGACTTTTCTGAGCCTGTCAAGTCCTTCTTTTGACCCATTTTGCCAAAGGAAAGGAAGTTGCCTAATAATTATGCACACCTGATATAGGGTGTTGATGTCATTAGACCACACCCCTTCTCATTACAGAGATGCACATCACCTAATATGCTTAATTGGTAGTAGGCTTTCGAGCCTATACAGCTTGGAGTAAGACAACATGCATAAAGAGGATGATGTGGTCAAAATACTCATTTGCCTAATAATTCTGCACTCCCTGTACATGAGGTAAGCCACTACATGAGCATATTGGCTAAAATCCACAATAATCGCAGAAAACCCCTTTGATAGTTGATAGAGAGTGGTCCCATGTTCAGGACTCTCATCTACAGTCAGAGTGGATTCAAAGAGTGCCTCATGTTATGGAGGACCAGCATATCTGTGCATTAAATGGGTTTTCCAGGACGATGACCTATCCTTCGATAAACGGCACCAGAAACTATACAGGTGACAGAGCTAGAAGCAGAAGGCTCCAACCATTGTGTACTTTCTGGCACCAGCATACTGCAGCTCCCCCTGACTTGAATGAGGGCTAAGCTGCAGTAACCTGACATGGCCACTACACAGTGGATGGAGCCTTCTGCTTTGGCCTCTATCCACTGTATATTTTCCAGCGTCAGTGGGTTTGGATGCAGAAAAAAAAAAAAAAGCATGCAATTTTTTGATGTGGTGTTTTACCGCATCCAAAATGCATCATTGCCGCAGTGCATGGCAGCAACTTGTTTTTGGCTCCATAGAGAAGGACAGCACTCACCGATATAGTCAACTTCTTCCTTTATTATCTTGCACCTTTTGGCCTCTTGCACACGACCGTATGTATTTTGCGGTCCGCAAAAAATACGGATGACATCCATGTGCATTCCGTATTTTGCAGAACAAACAGCTGGCCCTAATAGAACAGCACTATCCTTGTCCGTAATGTGGACAATTATAGGACATGTTCTATTTTTTTTCCCGGAACGGAAATACGGAAACAGAAAGCACACAGAGTACCTTCGTTTTTTCTTGTTGCGGACCCATTGAAATAAATGGTTCTGTATACGGTCTGCAAAAAAAATAAAAAAATGGAATGGAAACGGAACAAAAATACGTTTGTGTGCAAGAGGCCTTATCCTGCCGTTTACCTCCTTGTGAGTAATAAAGGAAGAGGTTGGCTATATCAATGAGTGCTGTCCTTCATTTTCTATGGAGCCATTTTGTCTACTCTGTTTTGGATAGGGCACCACCGTTGGCCTTGGTGAGCCTGTAATCACGACACATTCATTTCTGATCCATTTATCGCCATGTATAGCAGTGCCATTCGTTAATCACTATGTTTCACAACTTGTTTTTGCCCTGATCATATTCTTAGTGATGCTATATTTCAGGATGGATGTCCAGGCCTAGTAAAAAAAAGTTCACTTGCTGCTAAAGGTATGACGACTGCGCATTAGAAGAGATGACTACAGTACAATGCCTACAGTTTAATTACACACCTCTGTACAGTCATGGTTTAATTACCAATTTATGAATCATTAATCTCTTGCCATTTAGTGTAATAAAAGTAATACTATCTGAGGGACTATTTTATAAAATCTGCAGTAGGGAGACAAAGCAGACCATAGCTAGGTAAAGAGGAAAGAATAAGATTTCAAGCAGCATGTATCACCATTTCCACAAAAGTCTCCTAGCCATACTTCATGATGAAAATCAATGGCAAACACATGCAACCGCATTGCAATACAGTTACAAACATTTTCACCCCCATTCTGGTTTCCCGCCCTGTATGCTAATACATACGAGTAAGAGGAGAGAGGAGGAGATGGCCATGTTTCCCAGAGGACGTTTCCTCCTTGGCTGTGAGCTCCCCAATCGCAGTGGAGCACATCACAACCATTGAGAAAAACAGCTCACCTTCTCCCTGGCTGTGACGTGGTCCGCTGCGATTGGGCAGCTCACAACCAGGGGGAAGGAGACTAACGGATCTCCTGGCACTGCGACCGGGTACCTCCGTCGATAGATGCTCCTAGTGCTTCCCGAGGACTCCAAGCATTCCACTTGACACCGTAAGCGCTGCAGACCCCACGAACCGCCGAAGCTTGGTTGAGGTCTCACCGTCTGCTACCCACCCTGGACCTACGACAAGGCTCCAGGTTCCAGTGGGTGAACCTCTCCTAAATCCAGAGAGCAGGAACAGCTCTTACAAGACCTAATAGTATAGCCAGGGGAGTATAGCAAATCTTCAGCGTATAGCAATCCCCAGTGTCGATCAGTTACCCAAACACCAGCCTCAACATGATGAAGGGTAAAACAGGAACTCTTTCTTGAACACGCAAGCATTGACTTATACACATTTTCCAACAAGGTTACCACCCACAGGGTTTTGTAAAAACAACCAATAAACACGTACAATACACTCAGACACTCCCACACAAAATCCTCCCCTCTGCCTGTGATACAATTACCTCACACAATGGGTTGATGTAATTATCACAGGCAGGAGAATACACAATGTCTTCTGTCCTGGAGACAACCGAGGAGTAAGTCAATTATCTCTCAGGACAAAGGGGAATCGTTAATACACATGTGGGGACAATAGGACAGACATCACTACTCAAATATACAATGTCCCACCCTTTACAGTACACATAGACATTTAACAAATCCCAAAATGGCACGAATTAGACCAGGGGTTCAAAAGTTAGTAAAAGTCCTTTGTGAACAAAGGAAGCCTGGCTGATGAGAGGGCCCATAATCCTTGGGCAAGAAGCTGGCAACCAGGCCTCTCCACCACCCAGTGGCGAGGTTGGCTTAGTCACAGAGATGCTCCCTGAGAAACTCAGCCGTCTCCTCCTCCCTGTACCTATGCTACTGATTAGCATATATGGCGGAAAAACAGAACAGGGGGCACAGCGGGGGAAGAGTTTGTGACACGAAACATATACTACATTTTTCAAACCTGCATCGGATCGGAACATTTTTGTACATGAAAGTAATTAAACATTTTGTCCGTCTCTTTGAGCTGGTCGGACGTGCTCAGTTTAAATCTTCAACTGTCACCAGTCATATGTTCTGTTAGAAGCTGTGGCAGTTACAGGGAGAAAACTGCAGCAGAAAGGGCATGCCCCCTGAGCCGCCAAGCTGAAGATAATATAGCAGAACAATTGGAGCAATGAATGGGGAGAACTCTGGATCCATGTGGAGTACAGGGCTGGTTCTAGCTTTGATAGAAAGGAGTACTGTTAGATGTCTGGTTTTAATTTTTTACATCAATCATGGAATAAACCCTTTAAGGGGGAAAAAAAACATGCCTCAACAGTTACTCACCTACTTACAATAAAAATAAAAAAATAAAAATTCAGATCAGCTCTGCAATCCTTATTTGTATCTTTCCATGCCTCCAATCCAACCATTGCTTTCACTGCTTAAGCTCTCTCAAATGTTGAAAATGGCATTTTTCAAGTTTATAGTGCATCTTTATTATTTGCATCATTTATTGGACTACTGTCAATTTTGGGAAGATTTGAATATTAAAGGGCTTGTCCGAGTTATTTTTTTGTTCTTTGTACGTTTCTAACTAATTAAATGTAAGGGGTTTACAATTCACTTACTTCATCTGCAGTGGCCCCTTTCTCAGATCTCACTGAGGATCACGTGACCTATGATGTCAGCTTCTCTCCCTGCTCTGATGAGGTTTCATGCACAAGCCTGAGGGAGCAGATATGTGTCTGTGCATGAGAGGTCACTGTAATGGCCACACACCCCTGCACTGCAGTCTGCTGCTGTCTGTCCTGTGTCTCCCCTCCCACTGTATTCTTTAGCAAAGTTTAACCCCTTCTACCATCAGCAGCACAGGGCTTACTCTTCTTCAGGCAGTGAAGAGACAAATGCTAAGCACGGGATCTTCCCTTCTGATCCTGCAGACACAGAGCTGACAGATTGGAGGTGTTCTGCAGAGCATTGCACAAGAACAGGTAGGGGGAAGATTCTGTGCGTACCAGCAATGTCATTGTACTGTACCGCTGGGACTTGTAGTCCTACATATACAACATGATTATCCCAGCAGTCAGACCTTTCACTCAGGGCAGTGCAGGGGAAGGGGCAGTCTGCGTTCAACTCACGCATTGCACCTGCGCGGAAAACTCACCCGTGTAAAAGGGGCCTTAGTCTGTGCAGTTTCAGATCAGATCAGAGCCTGAAATCAGGTACTATATGCTCCGTCCCCCCAATATGTGAGCCCCCTTCTATGCGCCACCATAACTCTACCCTTGAAGATAAAGACTGCTGAGAAAACAGTGGCAGCTATTTCTGGTAAGTAAATGTAGGCAAATGATGCAATATTGAGGTATTTTTATACCACTGGCCAGTGCATTATATCATATACAGTATACAAATGTATTTTCCAAGCGTCTCTAATTTATAAGCATAGCATTAGCAGTTATTATGCATTTTTGTACTTTACTTGGTTTGCAGAGAGCTGTTGCATTGCACGTTTTGTTTTACAGTGTTGTTCTCAGCCATAGCAACGTGCCCCTGCACATTGGCATGTGCTGACTGACCCCCTTTTTCTTTGCAGTTTGTACTGGAGGTTTAGCTGACACCTCAGCCGTGCAGTCCTGACCAGCCTGTCTGCCCCATAGGCCGATTTTAATTAGTGTGAGTATATAGCTTGGCCTGCTCCCCCCCACTCACTGGAAGCCATTTAGCACTAGGAGAGGTATAGTGTGTGGACTCTCATTGCATTCTTTGGTGGCCATTTGGCACCAGGAGTGGTGTGGAGTGGGCCTGGCATGCATGTTGGTACCTGCATTGCTTGGATATAATGGAGGCCATTTTGGCACCAAAGATGACAGATATTAAAGCAGGCCCAGCATGCATGTGGAACCTACACTCCCTGAATTGTATGGTAGGCGTCATGGCACATTACAGGTAGAATTTAGTGTCAGGAACCCGTCTTGCAGAGATCGCCTTGACGTGCGGCAGACAGGCTCAAATAATTTTGTACAAAATTTATTTGCCAAGCATCTCTAATTTATAAGTATAGCATTAGCAATCATTATGCATTTTTGTACTTTACTTGGTTTGCAGTGAGCTGTTGCATTGCATGTTTTGTTTTACAGTGTTGTTTTCAGCCATAGCAACGCGCCCCTGCGCATTGGGATGTGCTGACTATGCCCCTTTTTCTTTGCAGCATATACAATATATAGCATCTGAAAGACGCAGCACCAGGAAATGAAGACCCTCTCAAAAGCCACTGAGCACACCATGATCACTACTGGATTAACTGCCTCAAACATACGCCCTGCCTCCAGCTTTGCCGGATGTGCCGGCGGGCCTGCCCCCATCCATGGCCTCTGCGACTGCCCCCATTTATGTCCCCTGCCCATCTGTGTCCCCTCAACAGCCCTCGTCTGTGCCCCCTTATGCGGTCCCCCTTCTGTATCTGATGGTGGCGGCTCTGTTCCTGAGCCGCCACCATCAGCAGCGAGTGTCAGCTGTATGCTGACACTCTGCTATAACCCCTTAGATGCCGCTGTTAGCAGCATCCAAGGGGTTAACAGAGGGAGGGGTCTCCCTCTCTCAAGCATTGGGCTGCCGCACTGTAATGGCAGCAGCTCGATGGTTGCCATGGCAACCGGACGCCTTGCAAAGGCATCAAGTGTTGCTATCTATCAGTGGAGGGGCTAGTTCACACGACCGTGCCTTTTTTTGCAGTCTGCAAATTGCGGATCCGCAAAAATCGGATGCTGCCCATGTGCCTTCCGCAATTTGTGGAACGGAACAGGAGGCCTATTATAGAAATGCTTATTCTTGTCCGCAAAACGGACAAGAATAGGACAGGACTCATAATTTTTGCGGGGCCACAAAGAGCAACGGATGTTTTGCGGACCCTTTGAAATGAATGGTTCTGTATACGGACCGTATACAGAACGCAAAATACGTTCGTGTGAATGAGCCCTAAAACTGATAGTATTATACTTTGCAATGTATAATTATAGTATAGCCATCAGCCCCACTGGATCTTCAAGATCTAAGTGGACTTAATAAAAACGTGTAAAAAAAAAAAAAAGTTATTTCAAAATAAAATAATGAGCCTTTTCCTATATCAGCTCATTTATAAGAGAAAAAAAAATGAAAAGAAAAAAAAAAAAATACACATATTAGGTATCACCGTTTCCGTAACGGCTGGCTCTATAAATATATCACATTATCCACCCTGTCCGCAGGGGCGTACATACAGGGGTCGCACCAATATCCATTTACTATTACTGCCAGAACATGTTGGGTGTAGTAGTTTCAGTCCAACTGGGCAGTCAGAGGTTGCAGGCTACAGAAATATAGCAGAGTCAGGCTACTTTCACCCCTGCGTTAGGTGCGGATCCGTCTGGTGTCTGCACAGATGGATCCGCACCCATAATGCAAACGCTTGTATCCGTTCAGAACGGATCCGTTTGCATTATTCTTTAAAAAATAAGTCTAAGTCAAAACGGATCCATCCTGACTTACATTGAAAGTCAATGGGGGACGGATCTGTTTTCAATTGCACCATATTGTGTCAGTGAAAACGGATCCGTCCCCATTGACTTACATTGTAAGTCAGGATGGATCCGTTTGGCTCCGCATCGCCAGGCAGACACCAAAACGCTGCAAGCAGCGTTTTGGGGTCCGCCTCCAGAGCGGAATGGAGGCTGAACGGAGGCAAACTGATGCATTCTGAACGGATCCTTATCCATTCAGAATGCATTGGGGCTGAACTGATCCATTTTGAACCGTTTGTTCTCACAAACGGTTCAAAAATGGATCAGTTCAGCCCCAATGCATTCTGAATGGATAAGGATCCGTTCAGAATGCATCAGTTTGGCTCAGCCGTTACTTTCCATGTAAGTCATCCACAGATGCCCTAATATACCATAGCTAAACCTGTGGGAGGGGGAGGGTGGAGGGGCCGGTGTCATGCAAATGCGGCGGGGCCGGTGCGGTCACTGTACTCCGGCCCCGCTGCTCACTCACTGCTTTATTGCTTAAACCTTTTATAATAACTTTAACGTTCCTATTCCTAGCCCCATCTGTACTACCGTGCTTACTAAATGTCCTGTAGCAGACAGAGCAGGGCGGGCGGCCGGCCGGTGGAGGGAGGTTGGGTGGGCGGCGACGGGGAGGGGGCCCCATGGATCACTTTTGCACCGGGGCCCCATGGATTGTGTGTATGCCACTGCCTGTCCGATAAACACCATAAAAAAAAAACTGTCAAAAAAGCAATTTTTGTCACCTTACATCACAAAATGTACAACACCAAGCAATGAAAAAGGCGTATGTGCCACAAAATGGTACCAATAAAATAGTCACCTCATCCCGCAAAAAATGAGCCCCTACATAAGAAAATAATTTAAAAAATATATATATAGCTCTTAAAACGTGGAGACACTAAAATAAATAAATATATATATATATATATATTTTTTTTTTATTTTTTTTTTATTCAAATATGCTATTATTGTGTTAAAGTTAAATAAATAAAAAAAAGTATACATATTAGGTATCGCCGCATCCGTAACAACCAGCTCTATAAAAATATACCACATGATCTAACCCCTCAGCTGAACACCGTAAAAAATAAAAACAGTGCCAAAAAAGCCAATTAGTTGGTCACCTTGCCCCATAAAGTATAATAATGAATGATCAAAAAATCATATGTACCCAAAAATGGTACCAATAAAAACCAACTTTTTTTTTACAAAAAACGAACCCCTGCACAAGATGATCGGCAGAAAAATAAATAAGGCGTTCATAAAATGGAGACAGAAAAACATAATAAATTCTTTTTCATGTAAAATTGAAAACAAACAAAGAAAGTAGACATATTTGATATCATTGCGTCCGTAACAACCTGCTCTATAAAAATAGCACATGATCTACCCTGTCGGATGCATCTTGTAAAAAATGAAAACGGTGCCAAAACAGCCATTTTTGGGTTACCTCGCCTCACAAAAAACGTAATATAGAACAAATCATATGTACCCCAAAATAGTACCAATAAAACTGGCACCTTATCCCTTAGTTTCCAAAATGTGGTCACTTTTGGGAGTTCCTACTGTAAGGGTGCATCAGGGGTGCTTCAAATGGGACATGGTGTCTAAAAACCAGTCCAGCAAAATCTGCCCTCTAAAAACTAAACAGCGCTTCTTTTCTTCTGCGCCCTGATGTGTGCCCTTACATCAGTTTACGACCACATGTGCAGTGTTTCTGTAAACCACAGAATCGGGGTAATAAATATTGAGTTTTGTTTGGCTGTTAACCCTTAATTCTTGTGGAACACCTAAAGGGTTAACAAAGTTTGTAAAATCAGTTTCTAAGTAACTTGAGGGGTGTAGTTTCTGAAATGGGGTCATTTCAAAGGGGGGTTTCCACTATATAAGCCCCACAAACTGACTTCAGACCTGAACTGGGCCTTAAAAAGTGGGTTTTGGAAATTTTCTTAAAAAAATTTTAAGAATTGCTTTTAAACTTCTAAGCCTTCTAACATCCTTAAAAAAATAAAATTACATTTACAAAATGATGCCAACATAAAGTAGACATATGGGGAATGTTAAGTAATATTTTATGAGGTATCGCTTTCTGTTAATAGGAGAGAAATTGAAATTTAGAAAATTGCAGATTTTTCAACATTTTTGGTAAATTTGTGATTTTTTTTTTATAAATAACGGTGAAATATTGACTCAGATTTATGACCATCATGAAGTACAATGTGTCACGAGAAAACAATCTCAGAATGGTATGGATAAGTAAAAGCGCTCCAAAAGTTATTACCACAGTATCAATGACCCTTGGTCATGAAAGGGTTAAAGCAGCGACTTCTGCCATACGTGTACGGCAGAGGTAGTCAAGGGGTTAAGGTATCTGAATTATGGGGGGGGGGGGAAATCACTGTACATGCTGACAACCTCTTGGTAAATACAAAGAACACTATAAAAAGTGAGCCATATATAATGTAGAGTAGGCATCCTCAAACTGCAGCCCTCCAGCTGTTGTAAAACTACAACTCCCACAATGCCCTGCTGTAGGCTGATACCTGTAGGGTGTTCGGGTATGCTGGGAGTTGTAGTTTTGCAACAGCTGGAGGGCCGCAGTTTGAGGATGCCTGATGTAGAGGATTGAAGAATGTAGTCACTTCTCTGGATTAATGGGGTTGTCCAGGTTCAGAGCTGAACCTGGACATACCTCCATTTTCACCCAGGCAGCCCCCTGACTTGAGCATCGGAGCAGTTCATGCTCCGATGCTCTCCTTTGCCCCGCACAAAGGCATTTTCAAGAGTTCCGGTGACGTACCGGGCTCTCCATGCGGCTGCCAGGAAGCCCGGTGACGTCACCAGCACTGATGGTCGAGCTCTAGCGCTGCCCTAGCAAGTAAAACGGCTAGGGCAGTTCTAGAGCACGCCCATCTGAGACGGTGACGTCACCGAACACACTGCCAGGAGGAAGCTTCCACCCGGCAGTGTGTGATTGTAAACAAAAGAGCCCATGCCCTGCGCGATCTAGCACAGGGCAAGGGACCACATCGGAGCATGAGATGCTCTGATGCCAACATCAGGGGGGCTGCCTGGGTGAAAATAACGGTATGTCCGGGTTCAGCTCTGAACCCGGACAACCCCTTTAAGTATTGATTAGTCCAAATTGGTATTGCTGTTCCTAGATACACTACTCCTTTAGCGCCTCGTAATTTAGGGATTTCAATCTAATGCCTTTTATACATAGAAACTATGTTGAAATCAGCACACTAAATCTGCCACTATTTCGAGCCGAGATTTTCAACCTGCAGTACATTTACCTCTTTGGGGGTATTCAAGACTGCCCTGGCAGCCAGCTATGTTTCATTGCTGGCTCCTAGGGCATCTCGAAATTCAACTGTGGCAGGGCACAGGAGCCGAGGTCTCCCTGCCCTGCAGTTCACTCCCATATGCTTCATGTACAGACTAGATAGATGTAAAGGGGGTTCTTCTTCAGGAATGTTGATTTTTTAGTAAGTCCCCGCAGCCGGCTTCCATAAACAGGAGATTCAGCGGTGACATGCTGCTTCTGGCCAAATCACTACTAAAGCCAGCAATTGTCTGGAGCAGTGCATGTGACCATGAAGAAAACAGTGTGGGGTCCTGAAGATGGTGACAGCAGGAAGCAGGTACATATCAGTATTCACAAAGAACTCCATCTTTGTGGACACAGGTAAAGGAGAGAAAATATATTTAAAGTGATTCTGTCACCAGTTCCCCCCCCCCCCAGATAAAAATATGGTTATGTTCAGGGAGCTTTAGTGATTCCTAATGTGGTCTTATAACTGAAATCTGTAGGCTCATTTTGTCTAAAAAACACTATAACTAACCTGTCATTCATCCAACTAAGGTGCCCATGGGTATGTAAATGTCTTTAAGCTGCCGTTCGCACCCGCCGCCATTCGTGCCCTGCTCCTCCTTTTCTGACATCAGCGCCACCTCAGAATCCTGTGTTACGCCTCCGGCTCTCACTAACTCCTCCCTCCTTCTTATCTAACATCTTGTGCGTGCGCACAGGCCTGTGTCTGACTCGCTCCATGAAGCCGAACAGAGAAGTCCGCACAGGCGCATCAGGCAGAGGCCTGTGCGCACGCGCGAGATGTTAGAGAAGAAGGAGGGGGGAGTGAGGGAGAGCCGGAGGCGTAGCACAGGATTCTGAGGCGGCGCTGATGTCAGAAAAGGAGGAGCAGGGCACGAACGGCGGCGGGTGCGGGCGGCAGCTTGAAGACATTTACATCCCCTTGGGCACCTTAGTTGGATGAATGACAGGTTAGTTATAGCGTTTTTTTTTTTTTACAAAATGACCCTACAGATTTCAGTTATAAGACCACATTAGGAATCACTAAAGCTCCCTGAACATAACCATATTTTTATCTGAAGGGGGGGGGGGGGGGGGCTGGTGACAGAATCCCTTTAAGGTTCATTAATTTGTGAAATATATGCAGGTTTTACTGTACAATTGATAGCTAAAACTCCTAACGAATTAAATTGGTGTTGGATTGAACTAACGAAAATTAAATGGATAAAGAGGTTCTTAGAGTGCACACCAAAATTGTATAATTATAATTTTAAAGTTAGATCCACAGCTTTTCCAAGGTGATGAGATTATTTTATTTATTAACTTTCAAGATACAATTAATATTAAAAAAATATATTTTTTTAGATATTATTAAAATGTTATGCACATTTGAAAACTGGGAATAAAATGGGTTTTGTAGTTGTGATATCAAAATGTATATACTTTTTGTTCCATACATCAAAATGTAAAAACACACTCACAAATGTAAGAAAGATTCACTTGGGGAAATTGATGGGACATACTGGATGCTCTCTAGAAACACAAATTGCCATATGGTACAATTTCATATTATACACAAACTTGATTGCACACCTCTATATAAAAGAGGTGTTAGGGGTAATTAGAATTGCCCTAGGTGTAATGATACCTAGTGCTCAATGTAATCAAAGATAAGTATCGGTTGGTTGGCCCTGTACCTCCGGAGTGCATGGTTCTAGGTGAGGGATCAGCAACCTTCGGCACTCCAGCTGTGGTGAAACTTCAGTCACCAGCATGCTCCATTCATTTCTATAGGAGGAGTGAACAGTTAAGCAAGTGTGCATGCTGGGAGTGATAGTTTCACCACAGCAGGAGTGCTGGGAGGTTGTGGATCCCTGTTCTAGGTGATACATCTCAATTAGTTATTTACTCCAAAAGAAGGATCACTCTTATGAGAGGTTTAGGCTAGGTCTACATGACGACATGTGTCGCGCGACACATAGGGCACAACTACAATGAAACATGTGTCAATGTGACAATTTTTATAATGGTAGTCTATGGTGTCGCACTGCGACATGTCCGAGTCGCGACAGTCGCAGAAAAATCCATCTTGAATGTTTTTTTTGCGACTGTCGTGTCACAGTCGCAGCAGTGCGACACCATAGACTACCATTATAAAAATTGTCGCGTGACATTGGTGTGACAAATGTCCTCGTGTAGACCTAGCCGTATTTCTGGCATGGCTGAGGATTGTAAGCGTTTGCCTCTTTGAATCAGTACTGGCTTTAGTAAAATCGGTCTAATTTAATATTATTATTATTAATGCATATTTATTATTATTATTATTATATATGCATATTATTAATATGCACTACATACAGCATTTTTGGGGGAGCATATTTGTGTTAAAACACAGCATGATCTAATGTTTTTTTTCTGGTCCTTTTCCCCTACTCTTCTTTATAGGACATGAAAAATACCATTACACATTGCTAGAAAAAAAAATGCCATTTTGCAAAAAAAAATTAAAAGTCTGAAGAAAGCCTAAGGGCTCATGCACACGACAGTTGTCGGCCGGTGCCTGTACTGGGGCCACAATATGTGGGTACCAGCCATGTGAGCACCGTGCCATGGATGCGGACCCATTCGCAATCAGAATGATACGGTGCAAAGGCACGGAGCAGAAGGCCACGGAAATACTATGGAGTGCTTCTATCGCATTTCTGTCCATGTCACATATAACGTTCTATTTTTTTGTGGTGCTGACTGTTGATGTGTCACATACCTATTCAACTTGAATGGGTCTGCATCGGTCTGCGCCAGCCACACTGATGTTGCCCGTGCATTGAGGACTGCAATTTGTGGTCCCCAATTAATAGAACGGGCGGCACATGTTCGTGTTCATGAGCCCTTAGTGTGCACCCTAACCCCTAAAGTATCTAACTCATCACTGCCTGCATTTCCCTTGCCCATGCCTTGTGAAGTGCCCTGGTTTTTTTTCTGCCCATGCCTTTAGTGTTTGTAATTGCTATATCATATAGATATATTGCTAGACTGTTACATATATTTTAAACCATTTGGCAATATGATAAAACAACCATATGCACAAGCCATTAATATAGTTCTGTGTATTACTACAGTATCACCCAGTAGTTTCTGTGCAATTACTGGAAATAGTAGGTCAAAAGAGGGGGAAAAAAAGACACTGGGGAAATTCAACAACCTCTAATATACCAAAAGGGACACACGGAATGTACATTCATTTACAAGTGATAAGAGTACAGTCGCTCCAGTGATTAGACACAGCAATATGGAGATGAAGCTAAGCAGAAAAATATGCTGTACATGTTAATGAAATACATTTTTGCTGCAGAATAGTTAATAGAGCCAGCAAACGTCCCTTATGGTTTCTTTAATATTATGCCATGGATAGATTTCATGACCAGTTGCTAGGATACATCACAAAGGGGATTCTGTTTTCACATAGACAGAGATGAACTAAATAGTGACATACTTTGCTACAAATTGTTGAGAGACAAGTTCTGCCCATAATGTGAAAGTCTTTGTAAAATGAGCTTAACCACATGTAATGTAACCAAATCTTGAAGCAATATCATTAAAAATGGCAAAGGGTCACGCGCTATAAGCAATACATTATCTACACTTCCAGTCTTACATCAGTAAGTTAGTCCAGTTTACATCAAATAAACATTTGTAACAGTGCTGGATATCGTCTGAAATAAACGGAAAAGTAAAATAATAATTGGCCATTCATTCTGTTATTTTTCTGCCAAGTGTGCATGTCTCAAAATGTAAAAAATATTGTCATTTCAGTAATGGTGGATTCACATCATCGTTAGGGATTCTGTAATGGCTTTCGGTTTTAACATGGTTTTAACTGAAAATAACGGAATCCATAAGACGGAAGTCAAAACTGAAGCCTTTAAAACCATGTTATAATGGAAAGCCATAACGGAATCCCTAACGCTGATGTGAACCGACCCCAAGAAAACTGGCACAGAACTGAATGTCCCCAGGGAGGTCAAGCTATCGAGATCCACAAACCTGAATACGTTCAGTATGTCCTCATGCACAGTGTTTTTGTGGTTAGGCTGCTGCAGCATTTTCCCAAAGTGAATGTGATTTTTAAAAATCTTGTCAGAAAATTACATGTGTATTAAAACTCAAAAAGGACCCTTTCCCTCTCCAGATGTGTCTGTTTTAGTAACTCCTTGCATTCCCCGTGTAATAACAATTCTGGAGCATCTATTCTTATGTCTGTATGTTGTGCAATTCCTGTATTATTTCTACTAGAAGTTATGAATTAATTGCTAGCAGTCTGCAGTAAAGATAGATTGGTGATACCAGTTGGGTGTGGACAGACACACCCGCTACTGGTAACACCCAGCAGTACCTTTATTACAGACTGCTGGCAATTTATTTGTAAACTTCCAGCAGGAATAATAAAAGGAATGGTACAACATAGTCATAAGAATAGATGCTCCAGAACTGTTATTCCATGGTGAATGCAAGTAGTTACTAAAACTAATATGTCAGGAGAGATGACAGATCCTCGTTATGGTCAAAAGGTACAACGGTTTTTTATCCTCTGAAAATTCAGTTTATTTGGTATGCAAATGAGCCAGTAAGGTGCCCAGAGGGGCGTCATTCTTGCAGGAAGGAGCCCAGGCACGCTTCCTGCCACAATGTGTCCACCCACCCCTCCTACATCACATTCAAGCCATAACTCTTCCCCCCTTTTTCCCTGCTCCCAGCATAAAAGGGCTTAGGCACTAGCAGGAGGCGTGCCCGGGCTCCTTCCTGCAAGAATGATGGCCCTCTAGGCACCTTACTGGCTTATTTGCATACCAAATATACTAGATTTTCAAATTGCATACCAAATATGCTAGATTTTCAGAGGATAAAGAACATCATTAGCTGGAACAAAGGCACATCTGTAAATAAGGTACTAAGTGCTACTAGGCTAAAGCCTTACTTCAATAGCGATTATCCTGGTGACAAATTTCCTTTAACGGTGGTTTCTACTTCGGCCAAACACAGGGGGTCCCTTAGAAGGTTGCTGTTCGGGCGCCACAGAAAAGGGCGGCGAGTCCATCCAGTATCAGAGAAGGAACCCAAAACCGGGGCATGGTCAGACGACAGAAAGGTGCCTATAGAGCACTGTGGAGAGGTGTCTAGGAGGGCCTGTGATACAAACAGATAATCCAATCTCCTGTAACTATTGTGAGATAGGGAGTGGTAAGTGTAGTCTTGACAGGTCCTCTTTAAAGGGGTTGTAATGGTTTAGAGAAGCATAGCTGCTTTACTCCAAAAACAGTGCTACGCCTGTACACAGGATGTGTATTGTATTCTAGCTCAGCCCAATTCACTTTAGTGGAGCTGTCAGTCACTGATAAGACAGACCTTGTGTTGAGTGGAGTCCTGCTGTAGTAAATTCAGTTGATTGTACATGATTTGGGAAGACACACCCCTGTGTATATAAGGTCCTACAGCTGATAATGCATATCAGAGCAAATACCACACCACGAGGAGGAATGGACTGCCTGTAGAGCTCAGAGATAGGATCATGTGGAGGTACAGATCTAGAAAAGGGCACAAAAAATGCTGCTGCAATGAAAGTTCCCAAGAGCACAGTGGCTTCCATAATTCTTAAATGGAAGACGTTTGAAACAACCAGGACTCTTCCTAGAGCTGGCCACCCCACCAAACTAAGTAATTAGGGGAAAAGGCCCTTGGTAAGAGATGTGACCAAGAACACCATACTCTGGAAGAGCTCCAAAGATCCTTTGCGCAGATGGAAGAAACTTTCCACCAATCTGACCGTTATGGCAGAGTGGCCAGAAAGAATTCTTACTTCAGCTGAAGACACACAAAAGCACCTGGAGTTTGCAAAAAAGCACCTAAAGGACTGTGAGAAACAAGATTCTCTGGTCTGATGAAACCAAGATTGGACCTCAAAGAGCTTGAGAGGATCTGCAGAGAAGAATGGCAGAAAACCTCCAAATCCAGGTATGTAAACTTTATGGCTTCATACCAAATAAGATTTGAGGCTGTAATCACAGCTGTAAGTGTTTCAACCAAGTACTGAATGAAAGAACTGAATACTTATTTCCATGCAATGTTTTATTTTTTTGCTAGAAGATTCGTGAAACAGCTGATCAGTGGGGGTTCTGGGTGTCAAACTCCAATCTATCTGATATCCTGAGGAGGATAGGTCATCAATAGATGTCCCGGTAAACCGCTTTTAGGGTTGCAAAATAAGGGGGTATTTCTGTCCGTTATCAAGATCCTATCATTTATTATTTTGAAGTTCAAACTAGATGCAGCTGATTCACATCAGTATCTAGACCTGTAGACATATAGGCCCTTTATTTATCACAGGGGACAAATTGAAGCTGGTCTTCAAATGTTTCTATTTGAGTAAAGTTAACATGGCAAATTTAAGATAATGGCACACAGCACTTGTATCTAGTACAGGCAAACCCTCACATTTTTACTTATTTTCATCTGTTACAGCTATGGCAGATCAGGAGTGTAGTACAGCTGGGACAATTTTCTGGGACTTTCCATATGATAAAAAAGGGCAAAAAGCAACATGCTCCACAGGAACGCCCACAAACAGCAGACACAGAATATAACATTGGTCGGTCACAGACTATTAATAAAAGTGTCTTACAAGTAAAGCGATAGAAAAGTTGCAGTTTACTCGAAAATACATAATTGAATTTTGTGATAAATAAGGGCCATACTGATTGTATTTATTAAATCCAGGAAATGGAAAATGGCGGGGGACTGGGAGCCTCAAAATGGGAGCAGCAATGAAGCGAGCACACCTTTGATTTATATTAGAAGCGGTTTTATACTAGTACCTTAGAGGGGTTCTCCCAAGAAAAAAAAACATTCTACATTTTTTCAAGTCACTTTTGTAATTGCAAATAATTAAAAATTTAGTATAGCCACTGACTTTATTTACTAAAAAGTATCTTTATAGCGCCACTTGCTGTTCCTTCTTTCTCTGTCCACCTCACAGGGGTGGAGGAAAACACTCGGTTCCATTCTTTAACTGCCAGCAGCCCTACCTACTATTAAAAGCAGACAGGCCATACCCCCTAAGCTACAGTTGAAAGGGCATACCCCCTGAGAAAGGACATGCCCCCTTAGGCCTCGTTCACACTTCAGTGTTTGGTCAGTGATTTCCATCAGTGATTTGTGAGCCAAAACCAGGTGCAGCTCAAAAAACACAGAACAGGAGCAGATCTTTCCCTTCTACCTCATGTCTGTGGAGGCTCCACTTCTGGTTTTGGCTCACAAATCACTGATGGAAATCACTGACCAACACTGAAGTGTGAACGAGGCCTTAAGCTACCAGCTTGATGTAAATCTAGCAGAGCATGGAGAGATCTCTGGATCCATGTGAGGTACAGAGCTGGTTTGAGCTTTGTTAGAAAGAGATCAAGTCATGTACTATATGTCTGATTTTCATCTTTCACATTAATCATGGGATATCCCCTTTAACATGCTCCGTTTTCTATCAGGCTAGCTGCTGTAAATGTAATCTAATCATTTGCCATTAAGGACAATTTTAGATATCACTGCAATTATACTGACATTAATCTTTTTTTTAATCACAAAAGCATGCAATTTATAAATGAAGGGGGTGACTAATCCTACCTACAACAAGCAGCAAGATAATATTTCTATTAACCCTTTAAAGGAAAATCATCTCAGGATTTTACATGCGTTATTGGGGAACATGTAATTATAACGCATTGAGATATAAGTTCAAACTTCTTAAGTATACTACATTTCACATGTCTTGTTGGGTTCCATTTTGTACGTAAAAAAAAGAGAAATCCAGTTAAAATGATTACAGATGCATGTGAAAAGATCACATTTTGGGATTGCGGCCCACCACTGATTTCCAAAATGAAGGGGATATGCAGAGGAAGAAACCTCTTTGGCACTTCTCAAATTTTGCAAAATAAAAACACATTCAAAGCGTCTGCATAAAAAAATCATAACCATGTAAAAATCAATGGAAAGCTATTGGGCGTGTTTTTGCTGCATACACACTGTAGAAAATGACCATTTTAATTTTATGTGACGGAATATGCTGCGTATTTTAGCTATGTAACAGCCTGACAGAACATAACTTTTCTAGACATAACAGTAGCAATAAAACAGGAACTGGACTTGTGACTTGTACGAGAAATCTCTGACATTAAATACCACTGACTCATGCTTCAGTCAGCATAATAGGTTTATCATAATCAACAGGAGGTCAAGGACCTTATGGAGGTAAGATGGCATCTGCATTTTCAGGACTGAAGCTATTAAGTGTGATTAAACTGTCTCGGGAGAGGTGTTGGAACAGAATTGTACATGGCAGACAATAGATGTACCCCTCCACCTCAATTCCAGCTTGGTTTTTCCAATTTAACATAAATCGCTTCTTTCACTTTTGAATCACTCTTTCTCTATGTTAGAGAAGCAAACCTCGCTGTCATAGAACGAATGTCCTTTGTCCTTAAGACGTAGGTACACTGCTGAGTCCTTACCGCAGGCATTGGAACTTCTGTGCTGGGCCATAATTTGGTGGAGCTGCTGTTTTGTTTCCCCAGTGTACAATTCCTGGCACTCTTTACTACACTGGACTGCATACACATTATTTCTCTTTTTGGGTTTTTGCGTAGGTTCTTTTGGGAGAACCAGTTATAGTTTCAGGGTGTTTCCTTTGGGTAAACAAGTTGTTGTTTCAGGGTGTTGGCAAGTTTAAAGGATAGGGATGCTATTTTCTTAGACTCCCCAGCTATATACAGAAAAACCAAAGGGGCCATTTATTAAATAGAAATACTCCTATACTAGCATTTCTTGTGCAGATTGCGGCGTAATGGAATCTGCGACTTTTCCCTGCTCACGTCAGGTCTAAAAAAGTGTGCGTGAAGGGCCAGCAGGCTGTCTCATTTACCATTTTCTATGCCTGTTTTTGGCGTTAAAAATTGTCTAAATGTAAGACAGCTAGGAAGCGTTCTTACATTTAGAAGTGGCGGTGTATCTGCCAAAGTTATGTAGAGGCCGGCTACTCTTCAAAACTTCGGTGGATCCACCACCAGTTGGTCTAAAACACTGGTCTTAATAAATGTGCCCCCAAGTTCTTCTGCCTGCCCTGCTTTGCATCTTCACTGGCAGGAGAAAACACAAATCTAGTTGCTCTGACTTACCACTACTGATATACCATGACCTGGTTTAATGAGAACCACAATAAACAACTTTTGTAGACCAAAAATGTAATGGCAGATTCCCCCCCCCCTCCTCCGAAAGAAAGGATTGAATGTTTACCAAGTTTAGGTGCTGAAAATAGACCATGTTAAATATTCTTTCATTTGGACTTGGGGATGTTTACTTCTACATTGGTATCTACTATTTGGAATTTTACATGAATAAAAAAAAAATCTTGCCAGTACATAAAGGGCACAATATGCTTAAAAAATGTACTGCCAACTATAAAAAACACCAACAATCTGAAACACTGTAGCCTAACCAAAGATGAACATTTGCTCATAATTGCTCTTTTGATCAAACATATTTTATAAAAATCTGCATACTGCACAAATGAAACTGGAAAACTCAAATATGTCGGCGAGCCAAACTTACAGAAAAGGCTTTTGGCCAATTTTATGAATGCTGATTTTTTTTAAATAAACAGCAGCAATTTGCCAAAGTAATGCTTAATAAAGTCCTCATGACTACTTCATATATGGATAACTGATCAGAAGACACATAAAAACAGATTGGTTTCTCACTATATAGAAAATTAGCATTTCCAAACAGAAAAAAAAAAAATCACGAATCAGGAGGAAAAACTAAAGTTCAGAAAAAAAACAGCTCTGCTACAGTGCCTTGCAAAAGTATTCACCCCCACTTGACTTTTTTGTGTTTTGTTACATTACAGCCTTAAATTCAATGTTTAATGAATTTTATGTGATGGATAAGAACACAATAGTCTAAGTTGGTGAAGTGAAATAAGAAAAATATATAAATAAAACTATTGTTTAGAAATAGAAAACAGAAAATTGGCATGTGCGTATGTATTCACCCCTTTGTTAGGAAGCCCATAAAAAGCTCTGGTGCAACCAATTACCTTCAGAAGTCACATGATTAGTGAAATGATGTCCACCTGTGTGCAATCTAAGTGTCACATGATCTGTCGTTACAGATACACACCTTTTTTGAAAGGCCCCAAAGGCTGCAACACCTAAGCAAGAGGAATCGCTAACCAAACACTGCCATGAAGACCAAGGAACTCTCCAAACAAGTAAGGGACAATGTTGTTGAGAAGTACAAGTCAGGGTTAGGTTATAAAAAAATATCCAAATCTTTGATGATCCCCAGGAGCACCATCAAATCTATCATGACCAAATGGAAAAAAACATGGCACAACAGCAAACCTGCCAAGAGACGGCCGCCCACCAAAACACACGGACCGGGCAAGGAGGGCAATACTCAGAGAGGCAGCACAGAGACCTACGGTAATCCTGAAGGAGCTTCAGAGTTCCACAGCAGAGACTGGAGTATCTGTACATAGGACGACAATAAGCTGTACGCATCATAGAGTTGGGCTTTATGGCAGAGTGGCCAGAAGAAAGCCAATACTTTCAGCTAAAAACAAAAGGCACGTTGTGAGTTTGCGAAAAGGCATGTGGGAGACTCCTAAAATGTATGGAGGAAGGTGCTCTGGTCTGGGGAGACTAGAATTAAACTTTTCAGCCATCAAAAAAAATGCTAGGTCTTGCGAAAACCCAACACATCACACTACCCAAAAAACACCATCCCCACAGTAAAACATGGTGGTGGCAGCATCATGCTGTGGGGATGTTTTTCAGCAGCCAGGACTGGGAAACTGGTCAGAGTTGAGGGAAAGATGGATGGTGCTAAATACAGGGATATTCTTGAGCAAAACCTGTACCACTGTGTGCCTGATTTGAGGCTAAGACGGAGGTTCACCTCCCAGCAGGACAATGACCCCAAACACACTGCTAAAGCAACACTTGAGTGGTTAAAGGGGAAACATGTAAATGTGTTGGAATGGCCTAGTCAAACCCCAGATCTCAATCCAATAGAAAATCTGTGATCAGACTTAAAGATTGGATGGTTTGCACTTGTGAACAGCAACTTCAAGGAGCTGTTTTACAAGGAGGAATGGGCAAAAATCCCAGTGGTAAGATGTGGCAAGCTCATAGAGACTTATCCAAAGAGACTTGGAGCTGTGATTGCCGCAAAAGGTGGCTCTACAAAGTATTGACTTTAGATGGGGGGGGGGGGGGGGGGGATTAGTTATGCACATTTACTTTTTCTGTTATTTTGTCCTATTTGTTGTTTGCTTCACAATAAAAAATAATAATAATAAAACATCTTCAAAGTTGTGGGCATGTTCTGTAAATTAAATGATGCAATTCCTCAAACAATCCATATTAATTCCAGGTTGTGAGGCACCAAAAACACAAAGTCAGTCAGGGGGGGGGGGGGGGGGGGTTGTGAATACCTTTGCAAGGCACTGTAGATCTGTAAAAGTACAGTGCATACTTCTATGAGCTGGTACTAAATTATAGATAAAACCTATACATCTAGTGCTATTAATCCTTTTTCAGAAAATAAGTGATTTTACAGTACCTTAGACTATAGTGGTTCCTTTTATGTCCCTCCTGTGATCTATCACACATTTTAGCCCTCTGTCTTCTAATGTGGAAAGATAATACTGAAGCAATTTGGAACTCTTAACATTATCACTACCACAGAAAGCCATATCTGAAACCCTAAGAATTCCTGATATAATGATAGACTTTATATCTGCATACTTCTGAAGAGCTCATATCAAAAGATACAAATTCTACAGTGATGTTTTACCATAAGCCAATAATCATGTATAAGGCTTTCTATTTGATTTGATGGCACATAGTAATAATTAGAGATGAGCGAAGTATTAAAAAATTAGTTTCGGCTGCTTCACCGAATTTTCCCCAAAAATTTGATTCCTGACTAATTACTTTGTCACGGCGCGCATTTTTTTCTGTAAGTAGCAGGCGCAATGACAGGGAGCTGCGATAGCACTGCGCCGCTCCCATTCATTGTACCCCTCAGTTACGGTGCAAACAGTGTAAAATTTATAGAAAAAATAAATAAATCATACTTACCACCTCCATTTTCTCTTTATTAAAGATCTGGTGCGAAATCTCGCACGGCCCGAGATGACATCGTCACCACGCACAGTATTTCGACCAAGATCTTCAATCAAGATGGCCACAGCTGGCACATGCAAATAGAGGAGGTAAGTATGATTTTTTTACACTATTTCAGGTTAAATCGATTCGCTACCACGAAGCACGAGGAAATTTGGCTTTGCATCAAATCGAATTTATCCTGAAATTCTGATCGAATTCCACTTTGGTGGATTCGATTCGCTCACTCTAGTAATAATAATAATGATAATCTTTATACAGTGCCACCATTCTCCGCAGCACTTTACAATTCAGGGGTTCATGTACAAAACAAAAGCCATCACAACGTAACTGACTAATATACACACAAACACTAGGAGTGAGGGTCCTGCTCGAAAGAGTTTCCAATCTATCTGGTATTTGCTTCTCACACTGACAATATGAACAAAGCCTTAAAGGGATAGTCTCACGTAGACAACTTATATCCATATACCCGATTAGGGAATATGGACATCACAGACTGGTTTACCATTCTGGCAGTTCAAGCCGTCCTTGTATTACATGAATGGCCATTTATCTGCATGGCTACCACCTGTGGTGGAAATGCCTGACTGGCCATGGCTTCCCCCCCATGATGAGACAACCTTTTTAAATTATTTTTTTTAATTTAAATTTTTTTTTTATGATTAACTGCTGCCATAATAAGTGCTCCACTTAGTTTTTTTTTTAGTTAAAAACCAAAAGAAACAGAAGACACTGGCAAAAGTCTGGTCAGCAGGGTCGAAACAGAAGACACTGGCAAAAGTCTGGTCAGTAGGGTCCAAAAGTTGAAAAGGACATTCAAATATTAAGTTTATGTTATTGCAGACAAAGAACATAAGCATCTGATGACTGATCTAAGATGTGAGTACTACAGGATAGTACATACCTTAGGTCGGGTATGCGTTTGGTAAAGAAGATTCAAAAAGGGATGGGCAGATGTTTAAGGTCACAGAGATGTTGAGGTAATTGTGTTCATTTTTAGAGAAGTCTTATAATAATCCCAAGACAGTCTTCTACCACTGTGGACTTAGTAATATTATTCAATAATACCAGGTCTTTGTGACTTTAAGACCTTCAGGTTTGTACTTTGTTACAAGGCAGGATTTGTAACTTACGTCTTCCAAATTCAACATCCTATATCCACAGAATCACAATCTGTGCCGAGAAGTGGTTAATAAGGTTTCACAACTGTGTAATAAAGCCCCGTGCCTCTGAACCACATATTTACTGTCAAAGATGGGATCAAATCTTGTCCCTGGAGATCAGGAAAGCCAACTTGATGTTTTGGAAAATGCTTTACTGATCATTAAGGACAGGATCTCATCAGTGGTTCTAGATATAAGACTCCTAAATGGAGCTGTAACACCTTATTGTTAAACCAGCCTCCGTCTGCAGACCATTTCACTTGGTACAGCAGCTGTTGGTCTGAAAATCACCATTTATGCCCTTCTATACCTGGGTGCAGGATTTTGACACTATAGGCCTTCTTTTGGGGATTTATGGATACATTTCTGGTCACCTAGTTAGATATGCTGTATCCCAGTAAGAAGATAATCCTGCACTTTTACATCTTTCCTTGAATGTTACCTAAATAGTAAAGATGTGAGTAAAAACTGTTTTTCTTCCTCTTTGACAATACTTAGAGCCAAAAGCTAATTGTTCTTATTTAATGTGCTTAGAAAGTCTTAAATGGGAACTAAAAAGTGGCTGACCTTTTTACTACATTTCCAATAGTCAAGAATGTTCCATCTTTACCATAGAACGGATTACCATCTGCAATCTCTGCTATCCCCATATAGTTTCATTGTTTGTCGGCAACACATCCTTGTTTGTAAGGAGCAATCAGCTGGCCAGAAACATTGATTTTGGGTTCCAACCAAAAGATATGATCACTTGATTAACAAGTGTTTGCACGTTTCCTGGGTGACTGGCGGCACAGTTACATGGGGGCAATTATTGGGAATAATGGTCTTGATGATTGGTCCTTGAATGCTTTGCAATATACACACAAGGCAGCACTAAAGAGTACTTATGCTCCTTTATCACTGCGCTGGCAGAATTTCCCTTATGACTGGACTCGCATTGTTTTACGATTTTCTAGGTTTGCATTTTTGTTTTTCACTCCCTGTCTTTCCGGAGCTATAACTTATTTATTTTTCCGAAAACAGAGCCATATGAGTGCTTGTTTTTTTTTTGTGGGACAGGTTGTACCTTCTAATGGCACCATTACCTATTGCATGTAGTAAGAAGCTGGAAGAAAATACAAATATGGTGAAACTGGAAAAAAAAAAAAAAAGTAAACAATTCCGCTACAGTTTTTGGCCTCTTGCCCAAGGCCGCTTGCCCTCCGAGATATACGGTCCATGAGCGAGCCATATGTCCGGGAGGGCACAGCATCATATATTACAATGATGCTGTGCACGTCGGGCCGCCTGCGGGACTATTGTCCTGCACTCATATGATCATAGTCCCGCGGGCTGCCCGACGTGCACAGCATCATTGTAATCTATGATGCTGTGCGTTCCGAGACATATGGCCCGCTCACGGACCGTATATCTCGGTGGGCAATGTGGGTTTTGTTATTACAGTGTTCCCTATGTGGCTCGATGCGTTTTCATTGCATCGCCATATTCTGAACCTCATAACTTTTTTAAAGTTACATCAACGGAGCTGTGCGATGGCTCATTCTTTTCTGGGCTTTTTATTAATGTTATTCTGGAGTGTGGGACTTTTTGATCACTTTATTAAAAAAATTTGGTAGGTGACGCAATGAAAACTGCAAATCTGCCTTTTTTTTACCGTTACAATTACCTGTATGTGTCTGCAATCTCTGATAGCACTGGCGGCTGGTAGTTTAAAACAGCAAACACGCAGAGGCTATGTCGGGAAGGAGTTATAGGGGTTAGCTTGTTTCAAAGGAAAACCCGACAACAGTAAAGAAGTGATTATCACTTACCTGGAAGATCCTGCACAGCTGCTCCAGGTCTCTTGGGATCTGTTTACCCAGCTGCAGTGGTGACATCACTTCAATAACATGTTACTCCTGAGGCTGATCACTGGCTTCTGTACTGCACTACTGAGGCCAATGATTGGCTGCAGAAGTCACATGTTGCCTAAGTAACATCACTGCTGAAGCCAGGTAAACAGATCATGGCTGGGAGAACAGGAGAGGAGTCCGGCAGGTAATTAACTGATCACTTTTTAGTAGACAGACTCCCTTATGTTGTCAAGTTTTCTCCTGAAATCGGACTTTGAACATGCTGTGGTCAACACCTTAACAATAGATGCTGTACGCCTACATCATCAGCAGGAGGTAGTTCCTGAAGAATTGCATATATGTACAGCATTGTGCTCTCACAAGCACATGACCTGTAGCCATATGATCACAGCGGGACCTCACTAGTGACTGACCTCCGGACTTTTGCTGTAACAGATGGGTTAGGTAATTACTCCGATCCTGCCAATTTAACCTCTTAGAAGCAGCAGTCAATAGGAATTGCGGCTTCTAGGAGGTTATAAGAAGTGAGGCGGACTAACAGATTGAAAAAGACATATAATGTCTTGGTATACTAAGTATATGGCACGGCAAGGCATGCTTATTAAAGGGGTTGTCTCATCATGGACAATAAGGGAATATCGCTAGGATATGCCCCCATTGTCTTATAGGGGCGGATCCCACCGCTGGGACCTGCACCTATATCGAGAACTGAGCCCGACAAGGTGGTGGCTGGAGGACTCCTGTCCGGCTACCACCAAGCTGGCTCCCCATAGAAATGTACCGTGCATGCACAGCCCCCGGTCCCATTCATTTCTATCGGGCCAACGGAAATAGCAGAGCCAGCGCTAGTCTATTTTCGCCGGCCCCATAGAAAATTAATGTAGGGCGGCTGCGCATGCCACTTTCGGGGCTCGTTTCTCGATATAGGTGTGGGTTCCACCTATAAGACAATGGGAGCATATCCTAGCGATATGCCCCCATTGTCCATGATGAGACAACCCCTTTACTACGGGTGCAAGCGTTTTATTTTTATTTTTTATCTAGCATGAGCTGTATTCATCAATCTGCTGCATGCCATGTTGATGAATACAGAGCAGCTATTGAGCTGCAACAGGTTTCTTTGCACCAAGGTCTTACTAGTAGCTCACTGCTAGAAAACTGCTGTAACTGTGTTAATAAACAGGCCCCTGAATAACTACAAGGCAAGTGTGAGAAGCTCAACATTTTTTGTAGATGTAAACAAATCCGTGGCTACACATCTAAATGCAGAAAAAAGGCCAATAACACAAATTCAGCTCAATCAAAATGCTAATAGCTAAAGCTGTACAATTGGAAGTGGACACTGAAATAATCCAAGATTTCTGATTGACTCAATTGTACAGGACAATTCCCCTAATAGCAAACTGTGCATGTAGTTAACATGCAACTCCCCTAACTATAGGAAAGATGGCATTTCAGAGGAAACAATTAGCTTTTATTCAAATGTTTAAACAATAGTTTATTTAACTTGCCAGGATCCCGTTTGCTTTGAGTCATCATCCAGTAATTGTTTGGAGATTGCTGACAATCTACTTTTTGTAACATTGTCACTGTAGCCGCGTGAAGTACTGTATCTACGAAACATATGTTCTGAAAGGAACCCCCATATATTAGAAGCATGACAGATCAACTTTTGCTCAATCAAAAAGTAATCAAAAAACAATCTTTAAAAGGGAATCTGTCACCAGTTTTATGGTGTCCTAACTGGCATATCTCACTAGCATAAACTAGTGAGATATCTCCTTAGCAAAATGCTGGGTCACTTTATTTAACTGACCCAACCATTTTGCCCAAATCTTGTACTGAACAGCTCCAGCGCATGCCAGTCAGTCCCCATATCCATGAGCTCCTGGCTCTCTCCGCCCACATGCCAATGATTTATATGGAAAAATCAGAGGCAGGTGGGCAGGGAGAGCCAGGAGCTCATGAATATAGGGACTCATTGGCATGTGCTGGAACTGTTAGGGTTTAAAAGTGAGGGCAACAGAAAACTGGTGATCGATTCCCCTTAATTACATCAAAAAAATGTAATCTATTAATTGTGCCCTCCCTCAATAAGGACCTAAGTGGTCTCCTACTCCAAGAACCCCTTGTCCGATCTCTGCTGACTCTTTCTGTCCCATGACGCAGAGAAAGCCTTTGATCATGTCAGGTGGGCATGGCTGGGGCTGTCCTGGATAAAATGGGGTTTACAGGATCGTTTAGAGAATTCCTATCCAGGCTTTATAGCAATCCTAGGGCGAGGGTTTACACTCAGGGATTTCTCTCAAAACCTTTTCAGCTTCAAAAGGGAACACAGCAGGGATGCCCGTTGTCTCTCCTCCTGTTCAATTTGGCACTTGAACCGTTAGCCAGACACTTGTGCCATTCGAACATATTTGAAGGGATAATGGTGGGAAACAAACAGTTGAAAACAGCGCTATTCGCAGACCACATGATATTATTTCTGTCAAAACCAAAGGAGCACATTGAGAGGATATTTGGGGCGGTAGAATGCTTTGGTAAATATTCAGGATATAAAATAAGCACTTCCAAATGTGAACTTTTATCCCCAATTCCGGGGGAGAGGAGACCAATTCAGCTTGTCCCTAGAATCACTATAAAACAGACCAAGACGTATATTACTTACTTGGGTATAAAGGTAGGAAAAACGCTGCACTCCTTGTACCAGTTGAATTTTTCCCCTTCGATATCTAAAAATAAGAAATGACTTAGTCCTCGTTCACACGACCATTATTTTTTTTCCGTTTACGGGCCGTTTTTTGCATTCCGTATACAGTCCGTATATGGAACCATAAAAATGCATTCAGTTTCCGTTTTTCCGTTCTATTGAAAGATAGAACATGTCCTATTATTGCCCGCAAATCTCATTCCGTGGCTCCATTAAAGTCATTGGGTCTGAAAAAAAAAAAAAAAACTGAACACATACGGAAATGCATTCGTATGTCTTCCATATTGGTTGCGTTTTTGCAGAACCAAATTTTTAAGCCCAGCCTAATTTTTTCTATGTAATTACTGTATACTGTATATGCCATACGGAAAACAGAACAAACAAAAAACGGAACAACGGATCCGTGAAAAACGAACCGCAAAACACTGAAAAAGCCATACGGTCATGTGTAAGAAGCCTTAGACAGATGGCAAAATTTGCCACTTTTCATTGGCGGGTAGGTGCCACCTTATAAAGATGATGGGCATGTCTAGGCTTCTATACCATCTCCAAACTATCCCACTACTCCTCCGTCATGCGGATATCAAATTATTGGAAAGTAGATAAAGTATATTTACTTTATCTGGAACGGGAAAAGGTCAAGAATCTCCCTGGATAAGCTAAAATTGAGGTTAAATTTCCCCAACATAAGAGGATACAATTTTACATGTATCAGCCGACACATCTTAGACTGGGTTAACAAAACGTCCTATTACTCAAATTTGAGTCTTGAGCAGCAACTAGCTGCACCCTGGAATTAAGCGACTTTACTACATACTAAATTAAGCAACCTCCTAACTTCAATTAAGAGGTCCCTGGTACTCAGAGACACAATAATTGTATGGAAAGTACTTAGAAAGCAGTTCCACTTTCCCTACCAGTTCTCTAAACACCTCCCCCTAACGAACAACTCAAATTTTAAGCCAGGAAGACACTGCAAGGTCTTTAGAGATTGGGCAGCTAAGGGAATCAAGAAAATGGGTGACCTTTTTCATGAAGGGGGAACTCGCTGGGCAACACTACCAGAGCTTGAGGATAAATGGGGACTATAGCTTCCCTTTAACAGATATTGAGAGACAAATGGAGGACTAGAGACCCCAAAGAAATATTTAAAAAGTGGGAAAAGCTACTGAGGATAGAGGAGGTCACAAAGCTTGCTCCTAAAGGACTAGCAGCACTATATAAAGCAGTAATAAACGAGCAATGGAGGGAAACCCACATTAAAATATTGCATCATGCAATATATGGATTTGATCTCCCTAAGACACCAGGGGAACCAGAGAGATTTACAGCATGTCCCAAATGCTCAATGCCAAAAACAGACATATCATGGATTATGGAGCTGCCCGAAACTTGAGGTATTCTGGCTGCAAGTGGGACAAATATTGCATAAGATTAGTAGGTATCAAAGAGATATCGCACAGTCTCTAGTTAGTCTGCATATAGTCAGAGATCAGGATGAACAAGAGGATGGGGGTGTGAGTGTAAATATTCTTCCTCCAGTGGGTCACAAGTTGCTGATGGTCGCAAAGAGATGTCTTCTGACACTCTGGCTTAAATCGGAGGTTCCGGCTGTAGATATGGTCATCGATCAACTCAGACATATCTTTCACCTGGAATGGCTTGAATCACTCCAATAGAAAGAAATATTGGGTAACACGTTATACCGCACTTGGAAGCAGTTTATTCTTGAATACATACCACAGTCGGAATACTCGAGGGTGATGGGACCTTTGAAACTAGTACTAGGCTTAGTACCTGCTGGAGGATCTGATAGATAACTTGGGGAGATTAAAGGTTTGTAGTTCATAATGTAGTGGGCTTGCATGACAAATCCCAAGAAATAAAAATAAAAAATACCATTCAGAATAAACTGGAAGGGCTAAAGTTGTTTTTCAGGGAATTCCTTTATTTGATGTACTCAAATGTTGTTTGCATTTCTTGTTTGAATGATAGAAGGAAAATATCAATATGTAAAGAAAGCATTTATTTGAAAATGGAAAAAACTAAGAAATGTTTTAAAAAAAACAACAACTGAAAGACGTGGAAGAAAGCGAAAAACTACAATTCGAATGGATAGAAGAATAGCCAAAATGTCCAGAACTCAACCAACAATCAGCTCCAGGAAGTTCTAAGAAGGTCTTAAGTTACCTGTCAGTACTGATACAATTAGAAGACGCCTATGTGAAGCCAATCTATCTGCAAGAAGCCCCCACAAAGTCCCACTGTTGAAAAAAAAAGACATGTGCTGAAGAGGTTACAATTTGCCAAAGAGCACATTGACTGGCCAAAGAGAAATGGCACAACATTTTGGGGACTGATGAAAGTGAAATTGTTCTTTTTGGGTCTAGTGGCCGGAAACAGTTTGTCAGACAACCCCCAAACACTGAATTCAAGTCACAGTACACTGTAAAGACAGTGAAGCATGATGGCGCAAGCATCATGATATGGGGATGTTTCTCATACTGCGGTGTTGGACCTATTTATCGTATACCAGGGATAATAGATCAGTTTGAATACATCAGAATACTTGAAGAGGTCAGGCTGCCTTATGCTGAAGAGGAAATGCCCTTGAAATGGGTGTTCCAACAAGACAACGACCACAAACACACCAGTAAACGTGCAACATCTTAGTTCCAGACCAACAAGATTGACGTTATGGAGTAGCCAACCCAATTCCCGAATCTTAAAGGGGTTCTGCAGTTGCGCAGATCAGATGCTGATGATCTATCCAGAGGAAAGATCATCAGTTTCAACAAACTGCAGAACCCCTTCAAGCCAATAGAAAACGTGTGGGGTGACATAAAAAATGCAGCTTCTGAGCCAAAACCAAGAAATAGAGAAGAACTGTGGAATGTAGTCCAATCATCCTGGGCTGAAATACCTGTTCACAGGGGCCAGAAGTTGGTTGACTCCATGCAACACAGATGTACAGCAGTTCTCAGAAACAGTGGTTATACAACTATTAGTTAAGTGATTCAAAGGAAAGCAAAATCTTCAAACATTTTTCAGTTTATATAGTGAATGTTTGAGTTTATAAAGAACACCACAAATTTGACATATTTTTCTTCATGTTTTGATCTGGAATAGAATATAGCATTGAGCATGTACATATCTACTTTTAACCTTGGTTACCAGTTATTGAGTTCTTAAAGAGGTTTTCCAACATTTTTATACTGATGACCCATCATCAGTATAGGTCATCAGTATCTGATCGGTGGGAGTCCAACTACCGGGACCCCCGCCGAGCAGCTGTTCGAGAAGGCAGCACCTCTTCTGTGAAACCCGCAGCCTTCTCTCTGCCAGTGGCCTAGGAGCATCGATCACGTGGCCTAGGAGCAGCCCAGCCCCATTCAAGTGAATGGGACTGAGTGGGATACCAAGCACAGCCGCTATACTATGATGACACTGTGCTTGGGGAGCTATGAGAAGACAGCAGCTTACAGGAGCACCGATGCCTTCTTAAACAGCTGATTGGCAGGGGTCCCGGGTGTTAGACCCCCACCAATCAGATACTGATGACCTATCCTGAGGATAGGTCACATGTACTAAACTGTCCGAAAACCCTTTTACATTTGATCCTGTAAATACCTTGGTGACTGATTTTGCATAATACCATGTAGATGCCCATATATGTATGAATTTGGCCCTGGCATTTTTACCAGTATGAAAAGCACAAGGATTAGCACAATGTCATCCACATTTCTTTTGCATACAGTATTTTATGGGGGTTTTCCCTTATAGAGAAAGTGATGTGAAAATGCCTACTAAATTCCCCAGATCTCAATCCGCTCGAATATCGGGTTGTGCCTTGAAAAACAAATCCGAATCATAGAGGTCCCACCTCACAATGTACATGACTTAGGATCTGGTACTAATTTCTTAGAATCAGATACCACAGGACACCTTCAGAGGTCTTGTGGAACCCATTCCTTAATGGTTTAGTGCTGTTTTGAAGACACAAGGGGGACCTATAAAATATTAGGCAGGTTGTCTAAATGTTTTGGCTTTGGCATATATTCCTTCTGCGTATGTGTGTTATGCCTTCAGCAATATTTCTTATATTGTATATGTATTATGCTTTGTGTTCCAGGTGTAATTGCTTGATCTAGTGGTCGTCCGTTCAATCAGTTTAGCTAGCTAGCATACAATTCCCTGTATGCCCCTAGGGAGCCACTGTATCTGTCACATGACTTGGTGACATCATCAAGTGAGCTCATGTAGGAGCCATTTTTTCTCTTAGTGGCTGCTGCACTAGCAGCATCTGAAGTAATCCTCCTCATCCAAGCCTACGGTGGCATCGCTGGTATGTCCAGATGCTCTAGCATCCAGTTTATAGGTTAATGCATATTGTTGCATTTTGCATATCTCCTGCTGTTATTGTCTACTCCATAATTATTAGAGACCATGCTTGTCACAGATAGGTCAGCAAATGTCTATGGCTACTCATCTTCCCTGTTACTGACGTGTTGTATTTCATGCACATGTTCACTACGATACTACGATAGTAAGCACATTATTTTTCTGTTTCTTAGTTTCACCTATCCCGGCAATAAAAATTTAAGTTGGACCCTGCTCCAGAGTCAGTGAATTGTTAGGACTGAGGTTAGCTGCCTGTCAACTCATACCCCTCTCGCACATGAGGAGAACAGAATATGGAAAATGTATTTTTAATAAAAGTAAAAGTTAATTTTGATAAGTTTTAAACCTTATTATGCTACTGGCATTTAAATGACATCTTGACATTTTAGAAAGGCTTTGCTGAACATTTGCTGTGCCATCTTGTAGTTCCGTTCAATAGAAAGGTGTGAAATACCTTCTGATGAGTACACTGCAGTCTACAATACTAACCAAACATAACAGGTTGCCATAGAAACTAAAAGTATAGTTTACCGGAGATGCCTCGTGTTGGCACCCCATATGGCAGAACATCACTCTTAGAGATCACACGTACTGTTGGTAGTGAGGTTTGGATGCACTGGTAACTTACCAAAGCATCTAGATGTGATACCATTCACACCACATACCCAGAAACCATTAGGGTAGTTTATCAAACTGTTGTAAAGCTAAGTGGCTTAGTTGCCCATAGCAACCAATCAGATTCCACCTTTCATTTTTGACAGCTCCTTTAGAAAATGAAAGGTGGAATCTGATTGGTTGCTATGGGCAACTAAGCCACTTCTTTACACCAGTTTGATAAACAACTCCATATGTGTTGATTAGGGCACGCAGGAGCTTTTTGTAGCGCATCATAAGGATTGTAGGTTTTTTTACTCGTTTGCTGGAGTTTTCCACAGTGACCTCAATGGTAAAATCACAGATCAGAAAGTGACGGAGTTTCTACATGCAAGTCTATCCAAACCTCTGCAAACCTGAATGAATTCCTTCCCGACTTCAAATATGGAACTTAGAATAAATTCCTGGTTCAAGAACCCATATTAAAGTATGCTTGTATCCTAACACATCATTAAACTGTAGACTCTCTCCTTCTTAAGCAAAGCCATTATTGTCCTTCAGGCCGACATAAATCTTGACTTTTTTTTAATACAGATATAAATTTGTAGGTCAACCTTTTGTTTTATTCTCTTAAATCCAGGTTAATTTTGGGCTTTGAAGTCAATGAGGCCATACTATCAGTGCTTGCCAGCCTTCCCTCTATGACTGTATACAGAGAGAGCTGTCAATCACTGATAGGACCGCCTCCTGGACTTCACAGCCCAGAATGAGCAGGAATTTAGATGAATGAATTACAAGTTATACGGAATCTTTTCCCTCAAAACTCCTTAATCTGCTCAGTTCCTCCTGCTCTATAACAGGCTGCTTTCCGATCACTTTCCATTGTCATGTTGACAGATTCCCTTTAAGTTGCTCCAGAAAATATACTCAATGCAAAAACTATATAACGTCTATTTGCAAATTACAAGTTAGACGGTACTTATCCCCAGCCAGACTAGCCAAAGCATATCTTTTCTGACCAATACTGGTGTCAATGTTATGTCAGAGACAATCTCATTGTCAACTAAGAATATATTTTTGGCAGTACAAATGTAGATTAATTTTAAGTATTTGTTACAAAAATAACCAATTTTTACCAGAGGTGGATGCTATGAGTCTCATTTCTCCCCTGTTGGCATCTTATGCAACACAATTAATTAACTAAGAGTTGCACTCCTCCTGATATTTGTGGGCCATCTGTGAAGGTCCATGTGCCAAGGTGGAGATTCACACCACCAAAGGAACTGGTGTAGATTTCCACTATAATCTATGCTGCTTTCTTCGCATAGGTTAAATCTGATGGGCCTCCTGCAACGGTCCCACATCACTCCCTACTTAGAGAAGTGGCAAGCAATGTCTAAAACCCCCACACTTTTCTGCTTTTTGGTGCAGAGATACTGATAAATTTCCCCCTATAAGTGTAGATGGGTTATCAATAGGGTTTTTATAGTGAACTAATACTACTTTTATAGCAGAACATTGGATCCGCCCCAATTAGACAATTGGCTTCTAAATAGGCTGGAGGACACAGAATGACACAAATGTTATCACATTTGACATGTTTTTTTCATATTCTTTCTATTTTCCATTCTGTTTTCTTCTTCTTTTGCTCTACTTTCTGTTATCCATGATGTAGAACAGTCACAAGTTTACACCTTTTTTAGTTTGTTATATTCTGTAAATACTATTTTTTTTTTTGTTTGTTTTTTTGGAGCATGATATACAGTTGCAAGAAAAAAGTATGTGAACCCTTGATATGGATTTCTGCACAAATTAGTCATAAAATGTGATCTGATCTTCATCTAAGTCACAACAACAGACAATCACAGTATGCTTAAACTAATAACACAAATAATTAAATGTTACCATGTTTTTATTGAACACACCATGTAAACATTCACAGTGCAGGTGGAAAAAGTATGTGAACCCTTGGATTTAATAACTGGTTGAACCTCCTTTGGCAGCAATAACTTCAACCAAACATTTCCTGTAGTTGCAGATCAGATGTGCACAACAGTCAGGAGTAATTCTTGACCATTCCTCTTACAGAACTGTTTCAGTTCAGCAATATTCTTGGGATGTCTGGTGTGAATCGCTTTCTTGAGGTCATGCCACAACATCTCAATCAGGTTGAGGTCAGGACTCTGACTGGGCCACTCCAGAAGGCGTATTTTCTTCTGTTTAAGCCATTCTGTTGTTGATTTACTTCTATGCTTTGGGTCGTTGTCCTATTGCAACACCCATCTTCTGTTGAGCTTCAGCTGGTGGACAGATGGCCTTAAGTTCTCCTGCAAAATGTCTTGATAAACTTGGGAATTAATTTTTCTTTCGATGATAGCAACCCGTCCAGGCCCTGACACAGCAAAGCAGCCCCAAACCATGATGCCCCCACCACCATACTTCACAGTTGGGATGAGGTTTTGATGTTGGTGTGCTGTGCCTCTTTTTCTCCACACATAGTGTATTTCTTCCAAACAACTCAACTTTGGTTTCATCTGTCCACAGAATATTTTGCCAGTACTGCTGTGGAACATCCAGGTGCTCTTGTACAAACTGTAAAACGTGCAGCAATGTTTTTTATGGACAGCAGTGGTTTCCTCTGTGGTATCCTCCCATGAAATCCATTCTTGTTTTACGTATCGTAGATTCGCTAACAGGGATGTTAGCATATGCCAGAGACTTTTGTAAGTCTTTAGCTGACACTCTAGGATTCTTCTTCACCTCATTGAGCAATCTGCGCTGTGCTCTTGCAGTCCTCTTTACAGGACGGCCACTCCTAGGGAGAGTAGCAGCAGTGCTGAACTTTCTCCATTTACAGACAATTTGTCTTACCGTGGACTGATGAACAGCAAGACTTTTGGAGATACTTTTATAACCCTTTCCAGCTTTATGCAAGTCAACAATTCTTAATTGTAGGTCTTCTGAGAGCTCTTTGGTGCAAGGCATAATTCACATCAGGCAATGCTTCTTGTGAAAAGCAAACCCAGAACTGGTGTGTGTTTTTTATAGGGCAGGGCAGCTGTAACCAACACCTCCAATCTCATCTCATTCATTGGACTCCAGTTGGCTGACACCTCACTTCAATTAGCTCTTGCAGATGTCATTAGTCTAGGGGTTCACATACTTTTTCCACCTGAACTGTAAATGTTTACATGGTGTGTTCAATAAAAACATGGTAACATTTAATTCTTTGTGTGTTATTAGTTTAAGCAGACTGTGATTGTCTATTGTTGTGACGTAAATGAAGATCAGATCACATTGTATGACCAATTTGTGCAGAAATCCATATAATTCCAAAGGGTTCACATACTTTTTCTTGCAACTGTAGGTGTAAATTAAAAAGTGTTCATGAACACTAAGCTGTAAAGCTCATTTAATATAATCGCTGGTTCACAAAGAAAATTGACGCTTTATACTTGTATGCGGATCCGTTCAGAATGCATCAGTTTGGCTCGGTTCCTCCTCCATTCCGATCTGGAGGCGGACACCAAAAAACAGCTTGCAGCGTTTTGGTGTCCGCCTGGGGACGGATCTGTTTGACATTGACACAATATGGTGCAATTGCAAACGGATCCGTCCCCCATTGACTTTTAATGCAAAGTCAGGACGGATCCGTCTGACTAACAATTAGACTTAGACTTTTTTTACATAGAATGCAGACGGATCTGTTCTGAACGGATACAATCGTTTGCATTTATAGGTGCGGATCCGTCTGTGCAGATACCAGACGGATCCGCACCTAACGCAGGTGTGAAAGTAGCCTTAAACTTATAAAATATTATGTTGGGAAATTGCGTTGTCACTGCACAGGATTGCAATGCGCATTACTATAGTTTTACATTTTTATTTGGGCTAAGTGCATTCTTAGGTCCAAACAGTACTGGATTTCAATAAAACGTCATTGTATGATAGTTGCATCTCTTTAACTACACATGAAATCCTGTAATTAGCTACATGCATTATATGTATGGGAAAACTCAATTTTAGACTTTCTCTGCCTTTTTCAAGCACCTGTGTCCGAAAGCATTTTTCCATACACATTGAGCTTATTGGATCTTGTGTAGCTTGATAAATGGCACTGTGCCTTTCTGGAAGAGGTAAGGCCATCAATTTTATTGGCATTCAACCAAACTTTTTTCCCACTACTGACTAATTGGCAGATTGACCTTTTCTAAGTTAACAGTAAAGCATGTTCTTTATTAGAGATAAAAAGCCTTGACACTGGAGTTTTTTATAGGTCAATTTCCTGTTCTTATTCTGCTTCTTTCTAGCTTTTAAAGCCTTTTATCGTCGGTAAATTGCAGAAATCTTCTGCTAGTCAAGAAAAGGTACAATGTGCAAAAATGTATGGAATCATTAACGAATGTACATTAATTGTGGATTATCCATGAAGCAGAAACAAAAAATAACACTGCACTGTATTCTGAATTAAATATAGGCTGTATTGCTATAAGCGATAGGATTAAAAGGGGTTATCCAACCCCTATAATTCCCCCCCAAAATGCCATGGCCCCTCACACAGGTTATACTTACCTTGCTCCCCGGTAAACTCGTCGCTCCTGCTCCCCGCACGGGCATCGCTGCATCTCCCCGTTGCACTGATCAAAACATCCAGCGACACGGGGAGAGGGGTTGCAGCCAATAGCAGGCTGCAATGGGAATGAGCCTCCTTAGCGTCATGGGTGACACTAGGATCCGTGCGACGGGGAGATGCAACGGCCGCTGTGCAGGCATCAGGAGCGTTGTGAGTGCCAGGGAGCATGGTAAGTATAACCTGTGTGATGGGCCCTGGTTGGATAACCCCTTTAAGAAAAAAATAAAAATAAATATATATATATATATATATATATATATATATACCTGCACCCGCATCCTTTTCTTCTTCATCAATGCTATTCTTTATGCCATCATATTCTTCATCAATTGTTTGAACGCCTCGGATTTGTGATAAAACTCTTCTAGCCTTTTGCGTTTGGCCTTTCTGAATGAGCCAACGTGGACTTTCAGGTAGAAAAAGAAAACCAAGGAACTGGAGTATAGCTGGGATAGCTGAAAGGCCAAGCATGTACCTGTAAAATAATGAGAAAGATGAAAACAAATAAGAATATTTTTAGAGGACATTCTACATATTTGTAACTTTGCTGTTCTATGGCAAAACATTGTGTAGCATTATACAATAATCCCAGCGGGGATCTGGCCTGTTTGCAGCATTAGTACTGGGATTCGGCCGGGCAAAAACTGCTACTAGCCATGCCGGATACAATAAACTGGCGGTCTGTTCTTCTGTCAGAACAGCCTAATGAAACATTTTAAAATTAGTGTTAAACTAGCCTAAAATGTAAGGTGTGTAACAAGACAACATTCAACCTCATTTCCTCGAAGTAAAGCTATTGTTATCATTTAGCAATCCTTATAAACATTACAACATAGAAAGGTTATTTTTCATAAGCATACCTACATCATTAGTAATTATATATATAACTAAATGATTACGCTTATTCAAAACATATTGTTTACAATAAAACCACAGATTACATATTGTTTACAATAAAACCACAAATTAGTCAAATACATTTGCAAGGAGGAGCGATGTAAGGAGCATTGTTCCTTGCTTTCTACGGAAAACTGCTTTTACATTAGAACTTGACAAAGCCTACATAAAATTTTGACAGAACTAAATTCATATACTTAAGATACTGAGAAAATATAAAATATTTCCTGGTGAGTGTTTTATGCAGGTACGTGTTTTAGGACAAGAATGAGCTCTCATGGTCATCTGAAATAAAATTGGTAGTTCAACAACTGGAAATCATTACACACTTGAAATTACTGATACCAAACGCAAGTCTCAGAAAGTTATAAGAGAGTGTTAAAAATATAATAAAATAGAATGCTATCCTTGAGGAATAGAAAGGACCATCCCCAAAATGTCTCGGCATGAAGAAACACTGAGGGGAGTCTTACATCAGCGTTTCAGGACTTGTAAGGGGCGGTTCAAACGGTGGAATTTGCCAGTGAAATTTTATCACCAGCAACCATGTGGTGCCTGCCTCCCAATTGTTTTTAAAGACTGTTCAAAGACGCGACTGCGCCAAGAAAGGACTTGTCCCTTCTCAGGGCAGCATGCAGACAGCCACCTGTTGAAGTCCCGAGCGGATCCAAGGAATCTAAAGTGAACGACCCCCAGTGTTTTTTTGACAGTAAAAACCACCATCTGAACGAGCCCTTTGAAACATACATACATACTGTATACTTTTTAAATTTGCATAAAAAGTGGCAAAGCTGGTGCATGTATTCTTTACTAATGCTGTTTGAGGGACACTAAGGGGTTTTGTGGTGCCATTAACAACTGCAAATGAATGAATGTACTACTAAGCAGAGTGCTGCCACTAGTTGTGGATGGGTGGAAGAATCCTACTGATCAATGTCGACCTTCATTTCCTAAAGATTTTATAAAACACTTTTGTAGGACCTCTTTAAGGGAGGTTCCACACAATTTTTTTTTGTTGGGGAGAAGACCTTGCAATTTGTGATGCCGTTTTCTGAGCCAAAACTAGAACTAGATCCAGCAGGGAGAAGTAGAAGTCCATCAAATTTCCCTTCCTTCTGAACCTGCTCATGGCTTTGGTTAAAAAAAAATGCCACAAAACGGTTGTTTTTTTTTCAAGAGAAGAAAGACAAATGTGTTAAAATACCCTAAGAATGCAGGTCAATAATCCGAACAGTAGATAAGTGTACCGGGGCACCAATGGTTTCTGCCAGATCTTCCAATTTAGAAGGGAAGTAAGCATGATGGGTCTTATCTGCTGCATTAAGTTCCCTTAATCAACCTTTCCATCTACGGTCCTCAACGTTGCTAGTTTCTGTGTGCCTCTTCAAAAAAGTTTGAAGACCATGTCTTGAAACCCAGTCTGCTCTGAAATAGTTGCCTGAGAGAAATCTTGCTCATGCAGTATAACTACCTTGTGTCTTGTTGCTATGCTCAGTCTTGCCATGGTGCAGGACCTGTAACATGAAACTGTCTTCCACAACCACACCTTTGTAGCAGAGTTTGGTTATTCCTCACCCAGTTTTAAGTCTCTTACTTAGCCATTTCTTTGTCAGTTAATGACTGTGTTTCAACCTACATATGAAAATCAAAATCACCTGTTTTGGTATAATTGCTTAATCGTGGTTGCACTTTGTGCAAATATACATATATATTTGCTTAATCGTGGTTGCACTTTGTGCAAATATACATATATATTTGCTTAATCGTGGTTGCACTTTGTGCAAATATACATACATATATATATTCGCCATTTCTTATATTAGCTTTCAAAGGTAACATTAATTTTCTTCTGTAACTGAGAATATTTCTACTGCCTAACCCAGAACAAAATATAATTTTTTAAAGTACATTAAATGGACTAGTCAAATTCAGAGATTTGCAGAAAAGGTAAATACAGCAGCTTTTATTAGAGTGATTTTTTGAAGGTTCACATGCATCTAACTTCTAACTACGTACATGCATAATGAGATCAGGATGGCAAAAGTGGTGCTTGGGAAGACCAAGGTCAGACATGCTCAAGCCCCTGTTCTAAAAAGATTTACATTTACAATGATGTACAATTTAAATATAAGGTTTCATAAAAATTAAAGATAGGGTTTCATACACAGCACAGATATTTTAATGCCAAGCAGACAAGCCAAAATAAATGAGTCACAAGGATTTCTGCTCATGGGTAGGCAGTTATCCATATTCATGCCTCATTTAAATAGGATGTATTGCCATATGATAAAGAGGTGTATTGAAATGCCACTGCAGACATGCTGTTTATCACAACAATACACAGGTTTACTAGCATTACTACTACTTGGTAAGGTTTAGAAAGTTATTATTTAGATATATTACATGCAATAAGCACTTATGTATTGTATGGCATGTGATGAATAGCTGGATTTTAAAGATGTGTTTTTTTATTCTGCCAAAACTCCTCTGACCACTTGGGAATGGACTCCACAAGGTTTTCTGTGGTATCTGGCACTAAGACTTTGACAACAGATCCTTTCTGTTCTGTGGGTTCTGTTTGCAAGATTGGGCCTCCATGGATCAGATCTGTTTTTTAACATATCCCAAAGAAGCTTGATCAGTTGAATTCAATTGGAATTTGGAGCCCAAGTCACCACCTTGAACTCTGACATGTCCCTCAAATATGACAATTTTTTCAGTATGTTTGGGAGCAATATCCTGCTAAAAGATGCCACTACTATTAGTGTATACTGTTGCCATGAAAGGTTGTACCTGGTCTACACCAGTACTTAGCTAGTACTTATCACAAGTTGGCCCTTGTCAGAGTCACCAGATCCTTACACTTCCAAACAGATCAACTTTATGAACTGACTGTTCACGTTCCAGTATTACTAATAAAATATGGTCTGATTGTTATCCAAGTCACAGCTGTAGATAAACGCAATCTAAAAAAATAACACACACACGTCTGTACAATTCATGTCTTTTACTGAGTACATGAGTTAATATTCAGAGTCCAGGGAAAATAAGTATAAAACTATAGCAGCAATCACATCCACCAAATGTCCACTGAAGCTGCAAATAATACACACAACATGGAGGTGGAATGTTGGACCATTTCTCCCTACAAATGTGTTCATCAATATTTCTGAGTTGCACAGCTTTTCAGCAGTTCATGCCATAGCATCTTGATAGGTTTAAGGTTATATATATATATATATATATATATATATATATAAATATTCCACTCTTGTCTCATATGTCCTTAGAAAATTTTCCCATAAGCATTATGGAACAACCATTTGGTCTCAGGAAACATTTTGATTGTTGAAAATGGGTCTTTTTTGGGGACAGCAACAGCTTCCTTCATGGCATTTGTACATGAACACCATTCTTGTTCTGTGTGTTTCTAACAGTGAGCACATGATGAACAGAGGTTTTTGCTGTTTGTAAAGTCTTCTGTGAATCTTTTAGCCTTAACCTTGGGTTCTTTCTGCTCTTTTTGGATTGCCTGTTGTGTTCTTGACGTGATCTTAACGGTAACCTGTCACAATGAAAATGCAGTGTAATCTACCAGTGTTACAGAGCAGAATATATACTGTATTTTCCCGAGTATAAGACTACTTTTTAACACATGAAAATTTTCTCAGAAGTCAGGGGTCGTCTTATACGGCGGGTGTCGTCTTATATGCCAGTATATGGTGTTCTGAAACTTACTACCTAGCTGTCCTTCTCCAGCTTCAGGGACAGACGCCCTCTAGCTGAGCCACCGTGTGCTGCATCACAGCCAGTCGCTCCGGAAGCAGCCCCTTCTCCCTGCTCTCAGTGGTTTTCTCATGCCGGCAGTATCACATTGCGTACTACCGCTCAGATCGTCTTGAAGACAGGGGAGGCTGGGCAGGCAGGGAGAGCCGACCCACCCAATTCGAGCAGACTTTGTATGCAGTGTGCACAGAAAATACCGGTACATCGCTTGCCTTGATTGGCTGGTGGTTGTATACTGGGTTGGATTGGCGATTCTGAGGGAAGGCAGGGGGAAGCAGGAGCATCTGCACTTCAGCCAATTCTAATGTTGGCGGATCTCTAATGAAGTTTGGTGTGCATCTTATCTGTGGTGAAAAAACAGAGAGTCTATCTGGGGAGTAGATACATGTGGTGGTGAATACAGTACAGCACTAGTATCTGTACCGGTTCATACAGTACAGCACCAGTATCTGCATCGGTTCATACAGTATAGTGCCAGTACATACAGTACAGTATACAAATGGCTAACAGTCAAGACCCCGACATGGCTCTACCAGCAAGAAGAAAGAAATATGAAGCCAGTTTCAAACCTAAAGTTGTAAACTTTGCCATGGAACATAATAACTGCGTTATGTAGTGACACAAAATAAAATATGTTTGTTTGCACTACAGTGGGCCAAATCTAACCCAGATCACAGCAACAGATCCTGGTGTACTAGATTCTTGGAAAGCAGGCATAATATGGTACTGAGGCAAAAGACGAAAATTGCACAATTACCTGCAGATCTTGATGCCAAAATAAATAGCGTTGGAGGGGTAGTCTTATACCGCGAGTATAGCCCAAACCCTATATTTTAACTGGAAAAGTTGGGGTCGTCTTCTACACCCAGTCGTTTTATACGCCGGAAAATATGGATAGTTTTATTGAAAATTTTTCAGTAAAACTTGAAATTCATCCATTTAAATCTCTGCTAAAAGTCTATTCACACATCCGTAAAATGGGCGCGGACCCATTCATTTTCAATGGGGCCGAAATGTGCTGTCCGCATTTGCGGATCTGCACTTCCGTTCCGCAAAAAAATAGAACATGTCCTATTCTTTTCCGCAATTGCAGACAAGAAAAGGCATTTTCTATGAGTGTGCCAGCGATGTGCGGATCCGCAAAACACATACGGATGTCTGAATGGACCCTTACGCTGAGTTTTGAAATGAAAGAGGCGGCCATAACAGTTATTGACATCTATCTCTGTATGCACAGTCGTAGAGGGAAGGCTGTCAATCACTAATAGGACCGCCTCCTTTACTTCAAAGCCCAGAATGAGCAGAGATTTAAATGAACAAAAAACTGATCATACTGAATCTATTCCCAGAAAACCTATATAATCCATCTGCTCATCTCTTCCTGTTCTATAATCTGCTGACTGCAGCTCAGATATCGTGAGCAACATGACAAGTTCACTTTAAAGCGGTTCTGTCATCAGATACATCACAATAAAACCGATTCACCCGAGACATGTGATCTTGACAGTGGAGCATCATTGTCTTGGTTCCATTCTTGAGAACAGTGGTGTTGCACCTTGTGGCTCCAAGATGCTCTGCTCAATGTCTTTCATGCTGCACCCCCACCAATGACTGACAGGGCCAGGCTGTGAAGATGTACTCAGGCCTGGCCCTGAAGTGTCATGGGAGCTCAGTCCGCGCAAGCAACAGTTCACAGATGTAGTGGATAGGCGAGAATAATGACATAATGTTTGAGGGGGGAGGATACCAAAAGAAAGGGAGTATTTGAAAATTTTGGTTAGGTGGGTAGTTAAAATCTGGGGAGAAAGACTTGAGGAAGTGCGAGGGGATATGCTCAGTAGTGCATGTGGTAGGGCGAGAAGTTTTTCTTCTATGACTGGGTAGAATGCAGAAAGTGAACCAGGAAAGGTGTGGTAGGGAAGGGATCAATGACATTTAGGGGCTGGGAGCCCCTGAAGTAGGTGGCCAGATCTTCAGCACAGAGGTCTGTAATAGGCTCCGGCACTTTTGGACTGAGGGAATTTTTTTTTTTTTTTACATTATTGGATAGTAAGGAAATCAGGGTTGTGAAATAGGTCTGTTTGCCAAGGTGAAGGGTCAGAACTATACAGTAAGTTCTCAGCATACATTTGTAATGAAAGAAATCTTCTGGTGCTAAACAATGAGCCTTCTCGTCAGGCTGCTCAGACTAAATGCATATCACACATAGGATGTCTTCCTCACTATCTATTGTAGGGCAATAGATAGCAGTGATGCAACAATGATGGCAGATCACATCATTAATATCTAACAGATATAAAGCAAAGTTTCTGTTGTACAATAGATGGTAATGGTCAGGCTGATAATGCTTCTAAATGTAAAGTGTAGCCAGACCCCAGAGGGCAGTGTGTATCAAGGCCCCCCTCACCCTCCCAAGCAGATCTGCAAACAGAAACAACCCCTACTAGTTAGGGAAAGCTTGCTTGCAGCTACTTTTAATAATTCTCATATAACAACTTTAACTCTTTCAAGACCAAGCCAGTTTTCACCATAAGGACCAAGCCACATTTTGCAAATCTGCCTTTTCAATAAATATATATATATATATATATATATATATATATATATATATATATTGTACTTCATGTTAGTGGTATACCCGAGTCATAATGTTTTACCGGTATTTATTTAAAAAAAAAGAAATACCAAATTTATGGAAAAGTTCACTATTTTATGAATTTGAATTTCTCCGCTTTTAGTACGGATCGTGATGTCCCATAAAATAGTTATTACTTAACATTCCCAATATCCATTTTATGTTGTCATCATTTTGCAAATGTAATTAAATTTTTTTAAAGCTTTTGAAGCTTTTCCATTTCCACAGCACAGCAAGGGTTAACAGCCAAATAAAACTCAATATTTATTACCCTGATTCTGCAGTTTACATTAACATCCCATAAGTGGTTGTAAACTGCTGTATGGGCAAATGGCAGGGCGTAGAAGGGAAGGAGATCCAAATGGAAGATCCCCTGATGTGCCCCTAAAGTAGAAACTCCCAAAATGTGACCGCATTTTGGAAACTACAGGATAAGGCGACAGTTTTATTAGTACTATTTTGGGGTACAAATAATTTTTGATCGCTCGATATTATGCTTTTTGTGAGGCAAAGTAACCACAAAATGACTGTTCTGGCACTCTTTATTTTGTGTTTTTAAAGGCGTTTTCCTGACCGAATATATCAGTGGTGGCGAACCTATGGCACGGGTGCCAGAGGCGGCACTCGGAGCCCTCTCTGTGGGCACCCACACCCTGGAAAAAGTCTGAGTGTACCAATATGCCTTAGACCTTTCCTGCCATTCATCAGCGCAGGACGCACCATGAACAGCACAGACAGCGCACTGAATGTAGACAGGCTATTATAGCTACTACATGATAAAGTACATGAAAGATATACTATATTGGACTGTAGGATTCAGGTTAACTTGCCGCGTTGGCACTTTGCGATAAATAAGGGGGTTTCGGGGTTGCAGTTTGGGCACTCGGTCTCTAAAAGGTTCACCATCACTGGGATATATCATGTGTTGTTTTTATAGAGCAGGTTGATACTGACGTGACGATACCAAATATGTTTATTTTTATTTCTTTTTTTTCCGTTTTACATTATAAAGCATTTTTGGGGGGAAAAAAAAATCATGTTTTTGTATATTCATTTTCTCAAAGTGACAAAAAATTGGTATTTTGGCACAGTGTTTACTTTAATAGCTTTCAACTGACGGGTGTAATATAACTATCGAGGAAGTGTGCTGGTTAAATGTACTACTATTACTACTTTTACATTTTGTTATCCTGTTGAACAGGCTATGATCAGTGTAAATATCACAAAAGCTGAACAAAGTGTACTAAGCGAAAGAAGTTGTGATTAATTGTTCCCTTTCTTAAAGCTAAGTTTAGCTCTAAATTACCACTCTTGAGAAATAGAGAAAGGTCCCTGAAACATCATGTGTATTGTTACTTAACAGTCTGGTAAAAGAGCTCAGCCAAAGCAGCTGTCAGTTCTGTGCGGATTACAAATAGGGGATATTGTTTGCAATATTAAGCTGGATTTGTGAATTTCAGAAATTATATTTGAAATAAAAACATAGACTTGTTCACTTTTTTGGACAAGAAGAAATCTGATACATTAATGAAGCATTCCAGGCTTCTTTTCTTTGCTTAATTATTGCAGGATAGGCCATTATTAAAGAATAAGAAAGAGGCTCTTGTGTATACCTGTTTTATTTGATGTGTAATTTGTTGGTTTTCTACCATCTTCTTCTCCCCTCAGATATTTATAATGAATCTGACATTTCCCATCATGCCTGGGTTTGCAGAGATAGAGTAGGCAGAGTTTCACCACCCTGCACTGCTCTGTGTCCTCTGAGGGCAGCCATGAGAGATCAGCTGCTGTCTCTTCACACTGCAAAGTCTCCATGTTTTCCTATGTGACACAGTTTGAGCATGTCTGTCATCTCTTTCTCCTGTCAGGTCGTACACGATGGAGGTAGGAGACTAGTGTGACGCTACATCCCATACAACTACACTGGAGAGTCAGGACACACAGATAGTACAGACAAGCAGTGTGAGTCAGGCGGTTTATATAACTGCATATATCCAGGGGAGAAACAGAACTGGATCGCACATCCACAATGCTATGCTTAGATCTAATTGAACTTGCTTATCAGTGCAATATTAAAGTGTACAACCCCCTATACTGCATGCTGTACAAGAGGTATTAGTGTACATTTTGATCAAAAGGCATTAGCCCACTCACCACGTTAAGGTTGCCTCTCAGAGTGGGACCTACTTTGACAAATAGGCATAGCACAGTGCGGTGACAAAGTGGCACTGCCCTAGTGGGTGGCAGGGCCCAGGAGTCAAACAGCAGCCCTGCTAACTGACGATGCCACCCATGGTACTGGGTCCCACCGACCCACCAGCACAGCGCCACAAAAAGGCCACCGCACACTACTGCACCACGTGAACAGTTGTCTAACAACATGTCCACTACTATCAGGAACTGCGGGTCAATCAGACTGTGCAGTACTGTGTGGTGGCCTTTGTTTTTCTGGTGCTGTGCTGGTGGGTTGGTGGGACCCAGTGCCATGGGTGGCATTGTCAAATAGCAGGATGCCGTTTGACTCCTGTGTCCTGCCGCCTACTAGGGCAGTGGCGCTTTGTCACCGCATTGTGCTGCGCCTATTTGTCAGAGTAGGTCCCACTCAAAGAGGCGACCTTGGCGTGGTGAGTGGGCTTATGCCTTTTGATCAAAATGTACACTAATGCCTCTTGTACAGCATGCAGTATAGGGGGTTGTACATTTAATATAGCGCTGAGAAGTGAGTTTAATTAGATCAAAGCATAGCATTGTGGATGTGTGATCCAGGTCTGTTTTCTCCCCTTCATATATACATGTTTAATCTTTCTTCTTTATTACTGGCATCAGCACTCCTCCCATTCGGCACAGGTGGTTTTAATTTAGCAGAAGTCTGCATATACCATAAGTGGTAATTGACCCTCAGTTCCTGATAGCAAAGGACATGTTGTGTTAGACAACTGTTCAGATGGTGTAGTACTGAGTGATGGCCGTTGTTTTTGTGGCGCTGTGCTGGTGGGTTGGTGGGACCCAGTGCCATGGGTGGCACCGTCAGATAGCAGGGCTGCTGTTTGACTCCTGGGTCCTGCCACCTACTAGGGCAGTGCCGCCTTGTCACCGCACTGTGCTGTGCCTATTTGTACACTTGTGCCTCTTGTACAGCATGCAGTACAAGGGGTTGTACACTTTAGAATTGCGCTGAGAAGCGAGTTTAATTAGATCATTGTGGATGTGCGATCCAGTTCTGTTTTTCTCCCCTTGACATATGCAGGTTTATATAACTGCAGCTAATCAGTGTATACACTCGCCTACTATATATCTGCACTACTGGTCGTTTATATAGAGCAGACAGTATGGGGGGAATTTATCACAAGGATAATATTTGAAATCAGTTTTGCTTGAGTCTGGGTTCAAGCACTTAATGCCACATTAATTAAATGTCTAATTTTGTTTAAAAAATGTACATCCTTAAGCCTAACACTTCTGTCTATAAAAGCTACTCCAGTTTTCCTACTGGAGTGAGATTGCACTTTTTTATGACTTTTAAAAAAAGTCTCAATCATAAATCTGATGTGAAGCTCATTACCATAGCTAACCACACCTATATATCCATCTATATTTCAAAAAATTCAAGTGCAAAAAGTCGTAAAAGCCCAGAATTCTGAAATGAAGTCAGGGCCAATATGTTCAACAGAATTCAGAGGAGTGGGGGAGGGACCTGAGAGCTGCCAGGGGGGATTTGATTGGTGATGAATCTGATGTCATCCTGTAGTTCACAGGGAGAGGCCAAGTAGTCAGACACGTGGTCACATGGCCAGGTTCCCATGATGACAAATTACACTGCTAGAATACTGCTGGTCAATATATATATTTCATGGCATTCCTCTCTAGAAAGGTGGAAAAAAAGTGACTATTCACACATGTCTCAAAGACGACGTTTCAGTCCCCTCACGGAACCATTTTCAAGCCAAGTGAATTACACAAAGTGCCAGTGCATCAATTTATACAATTCAAAGTGAGATGAACAATTTCAACTGTGCAGAATCAACAATTCTCATGATTCAATAGGGCTGTGTGCAGCCTAAAAAAATCCATTCAGTGCAATTATAACATGATTCATCTTCCCACCAGCCGCAAGTATTCAGTGTAGGTCCATGAACTTCTGAGCAAAATATAAAGTGTCCAGTGCATAGATGTGCATGATATTTAATCGCTTGGCCCTATCATTTATATACAGGGAAGGAAGATAAAGGAAAAGAAAATTTTGTTTATATATCCAACATGAGATTTTACCTTACACAAATAAGTCGCCCCGCTCCCGGCGTCCCAATCTTCTGAGTGAGCCTGCACTCATTACTGCACTGCCTAAAATTTGACTTAAAGGCAGCACCATGCCCCGCGCATCAAACCGAGCGCGTGTGCATGGACGTAGCCACGGAGTGCATACATTGCCACTCCTCCATCTGAAGTGGCATGCGCCTGCCGCCCCCATATCCAAAAGCGCCATCTTATATGGGCAAAAGTAAGGGCAATCTCTGCATTTTATTTACATAAATGTAATAGTGATAGAATTTCTTTTGTAACCACATATAATGAAATGAGCCCCTCCACTGAACGGATTGTGAGAAGACATTGGGGTACACTAAGAAGTGGCTTTCCACAGATTGCCGCCGTCACTGAATCTCCAATGATGTCCTAAAGAAGAGCCAGAAGCATTAAAGATAGAGCAGTGAAGACACAGGTACCGGGCCCTAAGGGGTTAAGACAAACATTTTTTAAACCCAGAAGTATGGAATGTGATCCTTGCTTAAGATGTATAAATTGGAAGCTGTTGTATGTAGGAGAAACCATTTGTGATATGTTATATTAAATAATCATAGGCAGACCATTAGAAACAAGAGAAAAGACTTACCAGTTCCTAAACATTTTGTAAATGAAAATCACAAGGAACATGAATTGAGATTCATGATATTGGAACAGATACTGGGGCCAAAAAGAGAAGGGAATAGGTTGTCCCTTTTGAATAAATGTGAATTAAGATGGATATTTCATTTATATACAGGGTGGGCCATTTATATGGATACACCTTAATAAAATGGGAATGGTTGGTGATATTAACTTCCTGTTTGTGGCACATTAGTATATGTGAGGGGGGAAACTTTTCAAGATGGGTGGTGACCATGGGGGCCATTTTGAAGTCGGACATTTTTAATCCAACTTTTGTTTTTTCAATAGGAAGAGGGTCTTGTGACACATCACTTATTGGGAATTTCACAAGAAAAACAATGGTGTGCTTGGTTTTAACGTAACTGTATTCTTTCATTAGTTATTTACAAGTTTATGACCACTGATAAAATGTGTTCAATGTGCTGCCCATTGTGTTGGATTGTCACTGCAACCCTCTTCTCCCACTCTTCACACACTGATAGCAACACCGCAGGAGAAAGGCTAGCACAGGCTTCCAGTATCCGTAGTTTCAGGTGCTGCACATCTCGTATCTTCACAGCATATGCTGTGCAGCACCTGAAACTACGAATACTGGAAGCCTGTGCTAGCATTTCTCCTGCGGTGCTGCTATCAGTGTGTGAAGAGTGGGAGAAGAGGGTTGCATTGACAATCCTACACAATGGGCAGCACATTGAACACATTTTATAAGTGGTCAGAAACGTGTAAATAACTCATGAAAGAATAAAGTTACGTTAAAACCAAGCACACTGTTTTTCTTGTGAAATTCTCAATAAGTTTGATGTGTCACATGACCCTATTCCTATTAAAAAAAACAAAAGTTGGATTCAAAATGGCCAACTTCAAAATGGCCACCATGGTCACCACCCATCTTGAAAAGTTTCCCCCCTCACATATACTAATGTGCCACAAACAGGAAGTTAATATCACCAACCATTCCCATTTTATTAAAGTGTATCCATATAAATGGCCCACCCTGTATATTGAAACCAAAGGGCCTTAATGTTGATTTTAGGGTCTCAGCAGGTATAATGAATTGAGGTATTCCCATACACAGCTACTCGTTAGCTTCCATCTCGTCATTATAATATGTGAATTACTTATAAAGATGAAAATATAAGTATTGTACTTTATTGTAAATTTAGTATTTTTACAGTCGTAAAGATATCTGTTATGGAGAGGGAAGTCACGAGCCATATAGCCAACAAATGAGAAATACTTGCGCCAATTCGTACGCCTCCAGTAATATATTATAGACATATATAAAAAAACTTTACATGTTTTTACTCCTATGGAGTGATATATATTACCAATTAATATATGACCCGGGAAGGGGTTAATAATTGAGCGACATATAATGTTAGTTTATATATATCACTATTTGGGATCCATAAGGACGAGCTAGGATTAATAGAGAACGAATTTCGCAGGAGTTAGACGATCGTATTTATGTAAATAAAATACAGAGATTGCCCTTAATTTTGCCCATATATAAGATGGCGCTTTTGGATACGGGGGCGGCGGGCACATGCTACTAAAGATAGAGGAGTGGCAATTTATGCACTTCGGGGCTATGTCCATTCGCACGGTTTGATGTGCGGGCAATTGCGCTGCCTTTAAGTAGAATTTTAAGCAGTGAGGAGTAGGGAAAGGAGGGGCGCAGGCGTACTCAAAATATTGGGACGCCTGTAGCGGCGCGACTTATTTATGTATAAGGTAATCTCATGTTGGATATATGAACAAGATTGACTTTTCCTTTTTCTTCCTTCCCTGTATATAAATGATAGGGCCAAGCGATTGTTAAATATCATGCACATCTATGCACTGGACACTATATTTTGCACAGAAGTTCATGGACCTACACTGAATACTTGCGGCTGGCGGGAAGATGAATCATGTTATAACTGCACTGTCGAAGTCGATTCACATACAACTTTGTTCTAATACTGTATGGAGCAGGAGCTGTAAAAAAAACAAGTGGTACCTTGGAACCGAACCAGAGTTCGGGAAATGTTTTTTTACAGTACAAATTCATTTATGAGGTTATTGCACAAAGTCTCGTGAGACTTCGCGAAGCAATAACTTCGGCTCATCGGATCCAATACATTCTAATACTGTACTGAGCTCTTTATCCATACAGTATTAGAACAAAGTTTTATGTGAATCGACTTCGCATGTTTCATCCGAAGTCGATTCGCTCGTTGCAACTGATGACCTACGGATGACCGACACCCGGGACCCCCTGCTGATCAGCTGTTTGAGAAGTCACCGGTGCTCCCGTGGGCGCTGCGATCTTCTCTCTGCTTTTCCCTAGGCGCAGATCACTATTTTTTATTTTCTCACTGCCCCCCCCCCCCCCCCCCCCGGTTCCTCCACTGTCAGCTCTGCACTGAAATACACAGTCTGGACTGCTGTGCTTTTCTAACATAATGGGGAGTACTCATTGTTGGAAGCCCAACATTTTATTGACTCCTGACTTGAGGCCTTTATAGCAGAGTGGAATTGGGCTATAAATACCTAAGCAACTCTCCCACAAAGCGATCGCTGTGGACAAGTCCTATCTGCTCAAAGGCCAATAGACACTGCTGTTTTATCTGGAAAATCAAGAGTCACCATGCTTGAGAAACAATACAGGGCCTTGCCCCCTGAGGAACATACCTATGAACACGTAATTTATGATGCTTCGAGACCTGGGGGGAGCCACGGTCTGCGGTGACCTGTTCTGCAAGTCTGTTTCTTCTTTAGAGAAAGGACAGCTTTAGACTCAAGGATGCCACCTACAGGATGGTGTTAACCTCCACAACTGTATCTACAGACCATAAATGGGCTGTGCTGTGTTCCAGGGATGGGCACTGTAGGGGCAATGTCTGTGTGTATGTATGGTTAGTATATAAGACTGTACATAGATAGTTAGGCACTTCCTTCCCTACCCCTGACCTGTATATTCCCTTTGTCCCTATACTTTAGTTATATAGTTAACCTTTTATGTTTGATTCCCTGTACCATTAATATATTTCTTTTTAAAGATCCAGTAGCTATTTTATTAATTTATAATAAACTGGCACCCCAAAGCTCTGCATATTCTACACTCATGTATAAACAGCAGTCCTGACAATGTATTTCAGCCAAGCTTTGAGCGCTGACAGTGGGGGAATAGGGGGCAGTAGAAAAAAAATTGTGATCTGGAATCCTTAAAGGCTATGTACACCTTTGGGGGCAATTTCTTATTATTACATTGTACTTATTTTGAGCTGAAAATATTTTTTTCAATTGGTCTTTATTAACAATATGGAATCCTTTTTTGTGTACATAGCCGAGATGCTCTACTAGCTGCCTGTGGATTTTCTCAGTTTTCCGTCAGACCAGGAGCAGACGGACTCCTTATCTCTGCTCTCTGACCTTATAAACACTCATTATAGCTCAGTTCTCATCTTACTGATAAAAATGTGGTGTAACAAAGGGGGTTTATGACTTCTTTATCTCTTAGTTTAGAGATAAGGGTTATTGATGATGGCACAATCAGCACAGCTAGAAAAATTGTTAACCCTTTGTGAAAGAATGGCTCAATATTTTTTTAGCAAAGGCCAACTAAAAATATGATTTTTGAGTAAAAAGGCAATCATAAACAAAAATTGCCTCCAAAAGTGTACATAGCATTTAAGTGCAGTACTGCTCATGTATTACTGCAGATAATAGACTAAGTTTGTGGTGACAGATTTCCGTTAAACGGATATTCTGTATACACCCAAATATAAACAAAATATCTATGCGTACACACACATTACTAACTATACAGAACCTGCATCAGCTCACTTCTAATTCACAACTAATGTAGCTTCCAAAGCACAGAAGTAAAAATAGCCATGGCAACATTCAGCGACTTTCTAGAACCCATTTGTAGCTTCAGTTCCAGTGTATGGAACATGAGCTCTGTCTTTGTATCCTAAAATAAAATCTTGAAATCAATTGTCTGCTAAGGAAGATTTATTTCTAGTCTGTGACTTTCATTCATACGACTGTCAGCAGACTTCTAAAGGACCTTCAGAAAAAGTGTGGTAAGACGAGCCCAACCTGCCATGGAATTATCAGTTTGGTTTTTCAATCACTGCATGAAAGACAAATGTCTCCACTGTCTGATTCTGCAGGTCTATGAGATGCCTACCTGGACTATCCCTGTATCTGATGCTCGAGCATACTAATCACTGCAAGACCAGGGGTTGCCAAAGGTCCATCACATCATGAAATCCAGAACCCTCTAGAGAATCCCTGCTGCAAGTGATCAGAATCAAAATAAGGGGATCCGAGAGTAAATGGCATTCAGAAATATATTCACAGTTCCTCGGAAATTCAATATTAGAGAGAATTATTAACCTTTTGAGCAATTCTATCTCATTACGAACCTCCATCCATCTCTGGAAAGGTAACTAAAAGCACCATCCACAACAGCTGCAAAGAACTGTCCGCCTGTGATGAAGAGGGTGTTAATGGTGACCAATCTTCCTCTCAAATGCGGTGGTGCAGCTTCTGCAATGTACACTGGGACTGTCATAGATGCAATACCTAGAAGAACAAAAACGGAAATTTAGGATTTATCAAACTCCTATGTCAAAATAACATTAGCAAAAAATAAAGAAATCTCCAATCTTCTTAAAAGGATATTCCCATCTCAGAATGCCCTCTACCTTGGATATAGCAGTCAGAGGTGGTCGGGACTATGGAAACAGACTACCTTCTCTACATTTTCTGCAAATCCCGTACAAGTGACCTCTCCTGACATCTCTGTTTTAGCAACTACTCGCATTCTCCATAAAATAATTCTGGAGCATCTCGTCATATAACCATGTTGGGTCATACTTTTTTTTATTCCTACTGCAGTCTAAAATGAGGGTCCAACTGGGTGTTACCAGTTGGGGGTGTGTCCCTGTACATTCTGACACTATCCAATCAGCGCTGCCAGTGTCAGACTGTGCAGGGCCATACGTCTAACTGGTAACTAGGGATGAGCGAACTCGAACTGTATAGTTCGGGTTCGTACCGAATTTTGGGGTGTCCGTGACACGGACCCGAACCCGGACATTTTCGTAAAAGTCCGGGTTCGGGTTCGGTGTTCGTCGCTTTCTTGGCGCTTTTGTGACGCTTTCTTGGCGCTTTTTGAAAGGCTGCAAAGCAGCCAATCAACAAGCGTCATACTACTTGCCCCAAGAGGCCGTCACAGCCATGCCTACTATTGGCATGGCTGTGATTGGCCAGAGCACCATGTGACCCAGCCTCTATTTAAGCTGGAGTCACATAGCGCCGCCCGTCACTCTGCTCTGATTAGCGTAGGGAGAGGTTGCGGATGCGACAGTAGGGCGAGATTAGGCAGATTAACTCCTCCAAAGGACTTCACTTGATTAATCGATCGATCTGCAGCTGTGCATCATTGAGCTGCTGAAATTCAAATGCTCACTCACTGTTTTTAGGCTGCCCAGACCGTTTGTCAGTCACTTTTTTCTGGGGTGATCGGCGGCCATTTTGTGTCTTGTGCGGTGCTGCGACCAAGTGCATCCAAGCTGCGACCAAGTGCATTTAACCCTCAATGGTGTGGTTGTTTTTTGGCTAAAGCCTACATCAGGGTGAAGCTGTCACACCAAGTGCATTTAACCAGCAATAGTCTGTTCATTTTTTGGCCATATACTAAATCAGGGGCAAGCTGCGCCTGTCACCAAGTGCATTTAACCCTCAATGGTGTGGTTGTTTTTTGGCCATATACTACATCAGGGGCAAGCTGTGCCTGTCACCAAGTGCATTTAACCCTCAATGGTGTGGTTGTTTTTTGGCTAAAGCCTACATCAGGGTGAAGCTGTCACACCAAGTGCATTTAACCAGCAATAGTCTGTTTATTTTTTGGCCATATACTACATCAGGGGCAAGCTGCGCCCGTCACCAAGTGCATTTAACCCTCAGTAGTGTGGTTGGTCAAGCTATCACACCAAGTGCATTTAACCAGCAATAGTCTGTTCATTTTTTGGCCATATACTAAATCAGGGGCAAGCTGCGCCCGTCACCAAGTGCATTTAACCAGCAATAGTCTGTTCATTTTTTGGCCATATACTACATCAGGGGCAAGCTGCGCCCGTCACCAAGTGCTTTTAACCCTCAGTAGTGTGGTTGGTCAAGCTGTGACACCAAGTGCATTTAACCAGCAATAGTCTGTTCATTTTTTGTCCATATACTACATCAGGGGCAAGCTGCGCCCGTCACCAAGTGCATTTAACCAGCAATAGTGTAGTTATTTTTTGGCCATATCCCAGTCTAATTCTGTCACTAAATCCATACCGGTCACCCAGCGCCTAAATACTAGGCCTCAAATTTATATCCCGCTAAATCTGTCGTTACCGCTGTACTGTTGTGGCTGGGCAAGTTATTTAGTGTCCGTCAAAGCACATTTTTTGTTCAGGGTTGAAATACAATTCCCAATTTAGCAATTTCATAATTTAGTGGTTTCTGCTATATCAGAGCTATTTGAAATCTATCCCTAAAAGGGTATATAATATTCAAGGTGCACATAGGGTCATTCAGAATAACTTCACACACACGCTACTGTGCATTTCCAAGTCCAATTCTGTTAGTAAATCCATACCGGTCACCCAGCGCCTAAATACTAGGCCTCAAATTTATATCCCGCTAAATCTCTCGTTACCGCTGTCCTGTTGTGGCTGGGAAAGTTATTTAGTGTCCGTCAAAGCACATTTTTTGTTCTGGGTTGAAATACAATTCCCAATTTAGCAATTTCATAATTTAGTGGTTTCTGCTATATCAGAGCTATTTGAAATCTATCCCTAAAAGGGTATATAATATTCAAGGTGCACATTGGGTCATTCAGAATAACTTCACACACACCCGCTACTGTGTATTTCTAAGTCTAATTCTGTCACTAAACCCATACCTGTCACCCAGCGCCTAAATACTAGGCCTCAAATTTATATCCTGCTAAATCTCTCGTTAACGCTGTCCTGTTGTGGCTGGGAAAGTTATTTAGTGTCCGTCAAAGCACATTTTTTGTTCTGGGTTTAAATACAATTCCCAATTTAACAATTTCATAATTTAGTGGTTTCTGCTATATCAGAGCTATTTGAAATCTATCCCTAAAAGGGTATATAATATTCAAGGTGCACATTGGGTCATTCAGAATAACTTCACACACACCCGCTACTGTGTATTTCCAAGTCTAATTCTGTCACTAAACCCATACCTGTCACCCAGCGCCTAAATACTAGGCCTCAAATTTATATCCTGCTAAATCTCTCGTTACCGCTGTCCTGTTGTGGCTGGGAAAGTTATTTAGTGTCCGTCAAAGCACATTTTTTGTTCTGGGTTGAAATACAATTCCCAATTTAGCAATTTCATAATTTAGTGGTTTCTGCTATATCAGAGCTATTTGAAATCTATCCCTAAAAGGGTATATAATATTCAAGGTGCACATTGGGTCATTCAGAATAACTTCACACACACCCGCTACTGTGTATTTCCAAGTCTAATTCTGTCACTAAACCCATACCTGTCACCCAGCGCCTAAATACTAGGCCTCAAATTTATATCCTGCTAAATCTCTCGTTACCGCTGTCCTGTTGTGGCTGGGAAAGTTATTTAGTGTCCGTCAAAGCACATTTTTTGTTCTGGGTTGAAATACAATTCCCAATTTAGCAATTTCATAATTTAGTGGTTTCTGCTATATCAGAGCTATTTGAAATCTATCCCTAAAAGGGTATATAATATTCAAGGTGCACATTGGGTCATTCAGAATAACTTCACACACACCCGCTACTGTGTATTTCCAAGTCTAATTCTGTCACTAAACCCATACCTGTCACCCAGCGCCTAAATACTAGGCCTCAAATTTATATCCTGCTAAATCTCTCGTTAACGCTGTCCTGTTGTGGCTGGGAAAGTTATTTAGTGTCCGTCAAAGCACATTTTTTGTTCTGGGTTTAAATACAATTCCCAATTTAACAATTTCATAATTTAGTGGTTTCTGCTATATCAGAGCTATTTGAAATCTATCCCTAAAAGGGTAGATAATATTCAAGGTGCACATTGGGTCATTCAGAATAACTTCACACACACCCGCTACTGTGTATTTCCAAGTCTAATTCTGTCACTAAACCCATACCTGTCACCCAGCGCCTAAATACTAGGCCTCAAATTTATATCCTGCTAAATCTCTCGTTACCGCTGTCCTGTTGTGGCTGGGAAAGTTATTTAGTGTCCGTCAAAGCACATTTTTTGTTCTGGGTTGAAATACAATTCCCAATTTAGCAATTTCATAATTTAGTGGTTTCTGCTATATCAGAGCTATTTGAAATCTATCCCTAAAAGGGTATATAATATTCAAGGTGCACATTGGGTCATTCAGAATAACTTCACACACACCCGCTACTGTGTATTTCCAAGTCTAATTCTGTCACTAAACCCATACCTGTCACCCAGCGCCTAAATACTAGGCCTCAAATTTATATCCTGCTAAATCTCTCGTTACCGCTGTCCTGTTGTGGCTGGGAAAGTTATTTAGTGTCCGTCAAAGCACATTTTTTGTTCTGGGTTGAAATACAATTCCCAATTTAGCAATTTCATAATTTAGTGGTTTCTGCTATATCAGAGCTATTTGAAATCTATCCCTAAAAGGGTATATAATATTCAAGGTGCACATTGGGTCATTCAGAATAACTTCACACACACCCGCTACTGTGTATTTCCAAGTCTAATTCTGTCACTAAACCCATACCTGTCACCCAGCGCCTAAATACTAGGCCTCAAATTTATATCCTGCTAAATCTCTCGTTACCGCTGTCCTGTTGTGGCTGGGAAAGTTATTTAGTGTCCGTCAAAGCACATTTTTTGTTCTGGGTTGAAATACAATTCCCAATTTAGCAATTTCATAATTTAGTGGTTTCTGCTATATCAGAGCTATTTGAAATCTATCCCTAAAAGGGTATATAATATTCAAGGTGCACATTGGGTCATTCAGAATAACTTCACACACACCCGCTACTGTGTATTTCCAAGTCTAATTCTGTCACTAAACCCATACCTGTCACCCAGCGCCTAAATACTAGGCCTCAAATTTATATCCTGCTAAATCTCTCGTTACCGCTGTCCTGTTGTGGCTGGGAAAGTTATTTAGTGTCCGTCAAAGCACATTTTTTGTTCTGGGTTGAAATACAATTCCCAATTTAGCAATTTCATAATTTAGTGGTTTCTGCTATATCAGAGCTATTTGAAATCTATCCCTAAAAGGGTATATAATATTCAAGGTGCACATTGGGTCATTCAGAATAACTTCACACACACCCGCTACTGTGTATTTCCAAGTCTAATTCTGTCACTAAACCCATACCTGTCACCCAGCGCCTAAATACTAGGCCTCAAATTTATATCCTGCTAAATCTCTCGTTAACGCTGTCCTGTTGTGGCTGGGAAAGTTATTTAGTGTCCGTCAAAGCACATTTTTTGTTCTGGGTTGAAATACAATTCCCAATTTAGCAATTTCATAATTTAGTGGTTTCTGCTATATCAGAGCTATTTGAAATCTATCCCTAAAAGGGTATATAATATTCAAGGTGCACATTGGGTCATTCAGAATAACTTCACACACACACGCTTCTGTGCATTTCCAAGTCTAATTCTGTCACTAAATCCATACCGGTCACCCAGCGCCTAAATACTAGGCCTCAAATTTATATCCCGCTGAATTTGAATACAATACATTGGGCCAAATAATATATTTGTTGTTGTGGTGAACCATAACAATGAGAAAAACATCTAGTAAGGGACGCGGACGTGGACATGGTCGTGGACATGGTCGGACATGGTGGGTGACGTGAAGCCTCATTCTCTGCTATGACATGCAGACTGATTCTCTGCTGTCATGAAGCCAGATTGTCTGTTACGGGACCTCTCTGCTCTGCCTGTGTGCTAGGCCTAAATATATGCCAATGGACTGTTGCAGTGGTGGCTGACGTGAAGCCTGATTCTCTGCTATGACATGCAGACTGATTCTCTGCTGACATGAAGCCAGATCCTCTGTTACGGGACCTCTCTCCTCTGCCTGGGTGCTGGGCCTAAATTTATGACAATGGACTGTTGCAGTGGTGGCTGACGTGAAGCCTGATTCTCTGCTATGACATGCAGACTGATTCTCTGCTGACATGAAGCCAGATCCTCTGTTACGGGACCTCTCTCCTCTGCCTGGGTGCTGGGCCTAAATTTATGAAAATGGACTCTTACAGTGGTGGGTGACGTGAAGCCTGATTCTCTGCTATGACATAAAGACTGATTCTCTGCTGACATGAAGCCAGATTGTCTGTTACGGGACCTCTCTCCTCTGCCTGGGTGCCGGGGCCTAAATATCTGAGAATGGACTGTTCCAGTGGTGGGTGACGGGAAGCCAGATTCTCTGCTATGGAACCTCTCTCCAATTGATTTTGGTTAATTTTTATTTATTTAATTTTTATTTTAATTAATTTCCCTATCCACATTTGTTTGCAGGGGATTTACCTACATGTTGCTGCCTTTTGCAGCCCTCTAGCCCTTTCCTGGGCTGTTTTACAGCCGTTTTAGTGCCGAAAAGTTCGGGTCCCCATTGACTTCAATGGGGTTCGGGTTCGGGACGAAGTTCGGATCGGGTTCGGATCCCGAACCCGAACATTTCCGGGATGTTCGGCCGAACTTCTCGAACCCGAACATCCAGGTGTTCGCTCAACTCTACTGGTAACACATAGACTGCTGGCAATTCATTGATGAACTTCTAGTAAGAATAATAAAGCAACGGCACAACTTCAACTTGGTTGCATGGTCTTTTAGGAGACAAAAGATATCCGACGTACAACTATATGATTCGATAATCCGGTACTGTCCCCATATTTTACACTGCTGCCCTGCTTCTTCAGATTGGCTGCTGTGTAATACCACAGGCTCACCACCAACTCAGCAGCAAATATGTCATAACCTTCTGCAGGCCATCTGCTCCATCAGTCACGGCCAGTGTTTGTAATGTGACAATTACTGATACATCTATCAGTGTCCTTTGTCACTTTTTTGACATGTACTTTCCAAGGCATCAATGTATTCTCATAATTGCCCCTAGGAGAATGAACAATGTGAAGCTCATGAAGGTCATGGTATTTATGCAGAACTTGCTATCAGGAGGATATTGAGCACACAAGATATAGCTCAGTAGTTTGTGGCAGAAATGGCTTTTATAGTGACATCTACAAAGGAACATAATCTTGGTATTCCTTCCCTCATTGCCATAACCTATGCCATGTGAAGGGTGTTTATCAGCAGGCACATTGTGTAATGAAATGCACATTATATAGCTTCAGTGTCACCCTTCAGATCAAGCACCTCACTATTTTTGTGCCTACAATACCCGTCTACCCATTTATCTGGACTACAGCCATGTTTAACGCACTACCTGGGGAGCCTTCACAAGCTTCAATAATGCAGACAATAGGCTGACCGCTTGTGCGTCCACGGCTACCGATTGTGGAAAAGCTTCTGTGTAAACTTGTCATCAATATTAAAAGAAAATGAAAATTTTGAAAATGTTTTTTTCTATAGAACCACCATTTTGTATTGCTATTAAGTGACTGTATTTTCACACCACAATTTCGTGATCTTACCGACATTTGAGTATTAGGGATAACGTCTGAATTTATCAATTTGTACAACTAAAAAAAAAAAAAAAAAAACATGGAAAGGTACCCTTGGTGCTCAAGCACACGACTGATCAGCCTGGAAAACACGGCTCGTGTGTCGGACACAGCTCCCACGACCAAAACGGACTGTATCATAGTAATTCTAGTCAGGCTCTATCTGTCATTGGAGCTATTGCACTGTACTCCCGTAGTCAGGCTACTCATACTATGATGCACTACCCCAGATATTACTATCAGTCAGTTTGTGTCAGGGGAGCTGCGGCCAACACACAGTCTGTGTTTCTATGGCCAATCACACTCATTTGCATGAGCCCTAAGGGTTTATGCACATAACCCGCTTCATTTTGTGGTCCACAAATTGTGGATCCCGGCTGTGTGTAGGCTGCCATTTTCTTGTTTACTTCAATAGAAATGTCCTATCCTTGTCCACAAAACCAGAAAGGATAGGACATGTTCCGCGGAACAGAAAGCACACAGTGAACTGTCCGCATGTTTTGTGGACCCATTGAAATGAATTGGTGTGGATTAGATGTGGACCAAACATATGGTCGTGTCCATGATCCCAAAGACTGAGTCTTACTGAAGACAGTGATGAAAGCAAGTGGACAGTAATTTGAGACATGGAGTTAGTCAGTGTTTCCCAAATCTTTCCAAGCCATCTTCCAGTCCTCATAATCATAACAGAAGCAGATGGCCATTATTCTCCCTATACACTACTTAAAAGCGTTGTCCACCTTTTGTTAAAGGCAATCTGTCACCAGCGACCTCCCTATAAAACCTTGTTTTTATTTTGTTGATCCAGGGACTCTGTTCCTGAGTTATAAGTCTTTTTCTGAATATGCAAATTAAGTATTTGGTGCAATGAGGGTGTCACCATCGCCCTCGTTGCACCAAAGTTCTGCTCCTTTGTATTGCCAGCCCCTCCTTGGCTGCTTTGCCACTGCCAAGCCCTCTCAATCAAATCAGTGAGGGAGGGGATGATAACAGAAAGAAGCGGAGTTTGGGTGCACCCTCATTGCACCAAAGCCCTGCATATTAAGAAAAAGTGTCATAACCCAGGAACGGAGCCTCAGATCAACACAAGAAAACCCATGTTTAAATCGGGTGAACCACAGCTATGTAAACAGTTTGATAAGAGGTCGCTGGTGACCGATTCTATTTAAGGCCACTTTCACACTGCCGTTTTGGTTTTCCGTTTGTGAGATCCGTTCAGGGCCCTCACAAGCGGTCCAAAATGGATCAATTTTGCCCTAATGCATTCTGAATGGAAAAGGATCCGCTCAGAATGCATCCGTTTGCCTTAGTCAGTCACCATTTCGCTTTGTAGGCGGACACCAAAACGCTGCTTGCAGTGTTTTGGTGTCCGTCTGATGAAACTGAGCCAAACGGATCAGTTCTGACACACAATGCAAGTCAATGGGGACAAATCAATTTTCTATGACACAATCTGGCACAATAGAAAAAACGGATCCGTGGGGGATGGATCAGTTTTTTCTTGCCGACTTGCCAATGTTAAAGAGAATACAATGCAGCAGCGGCGATGGCAGTTTCGTGTACAATCGCGCTTCGTCAGGCCCCTACATCAGCGCGTAACCCTGTGCTGCCTTCTTATCTCATAGGTGTCACGTTGCCATAGATACAATAGCAACTCGGCACATGACAGGAAGGCAAGTAAAAAAAAAAAAAACTTGTGTAAACTACAAAAACATAAAAACATGAAATACAAAACAATACCTTATAAAAACATGCTCAAATCATTACAATCATTAAGACGCAAAGGACCCAGTGCCCCAGTGTGTATTATCCACCTGGCCTCCTTTTGCAACAACTGGCGATGCCGATCGCCGCCCTGAGATGGAACAGGTACTATTTCAAGTCCTGTTTCTACATTCCCTCCATGCACATCTTTTATATGTTCAATCACCCTACTTTTACACTAGCGTTAGAAGAAGGAACTGCCTACCGGATCTGGAAATACGTAGCAAGTGGGCATCATTTGTTTCCGGATCCGTCTGGCAAATGCATTGCAATACCGGATCCGTCTCTCCAGTGTCATCTGGAAAGACCGGAATTAGACTTACCGGTAATTCTGTTTCCATGAGATCATCACGACGGCATACAAGGAGATTGACCCCTGACCTCTGTAGGGGCAGGAACAGAGAAAGGTTAAATACCCTCCTCCCACCACCAACACCAGTGTTTCCAAAATCACACAGAGCAACCCGGTGGTGAAGAACAGTAAAAAAGGTATTACTCCATACCTTCTAGAGACCTGGTAGGTCAAATGATTTAAATCATAGGGAGGGAATAATGTGCCGTCGTGACGTCGTGATGATCTCATGGAAACAGAATTACCGGTAAGTCTAATTCCGGTCTTTCCATAGCATCATCACGACGGCATACAAGGAGATATAAAAAATATATCAGTTAAGGGGGGGCTACAGCCTGGAGGACTTTCCGCCCAAAGGACAGATGAGATGATCTGGAAAGATCCAGGCGATAGTGCTTTATAAAAGGTATGAATGCTGGACCAAGTGGCAGCACGACAGATTTCCTCTAGAGAAGCCCCAGCTCTCTCAGCCTGAGAGGAGGACATGGCCCGGGTGGAATGGGCCCTAATGTGGACTGGACATGTAAGTTTTTGTAATTGGTAACAAAGACTAATAGTTTCTTTGAGCCATCTGGCTATAGATGACCGGGAGGCTTTCTGGCCCTTAAGTCTTCCTCCGAAGAGAACTAGTAAGCTGTCAGACTTCCTAAACTTTTCCGTCACAGTGATATAGTTTAAGACTGCCCGTCTAACGTCCAGAGAGTGAAATGCGGCTTCCTTGTCATTAGCTGGGTGTTGACAAAAAGAAGGTAGGGTAACTTCCTGGCTCCGATGAAAATTGGATACAACTTTGGGGAGAAATCCAGGATCCAGACGGAGAATTATTCTATCATCTAGAATACGGAGGTAGGGTTCCCTGATCGATAGGGCTTGTAATTCTCCTACTCTGCGGGCCGAAGTTATTGCAATTAAGAAGGCCGTTTTCAAGGACCATAATTTTATTGGACAGTCAGACATGGGTTCAAAGGGTGGTAAGGTAAGGCCTGTAAGAACGATGTTCAGATCCCAGGAAGGGACACGAGCGGTGATCGTTGGGCGGAGCCTCGTCGCTGCCTTGATGAATCTTTTGATCCAACGATGGCCGGCTATATCCTGGTCAAAAAAACAACCCAGGGCTGAGATCTGGACCTTCAAGGTAGAGGGCCTAAGTCCCAGATCTAGACCTCGCTGTAGGAAGTCCAGTATTCTTTGGATGTTAGGTTTATGTAAATGTGGCGATTCATCCCCACTCCAAGAACAAAAACGTTTCCAGATCTTAAGGTAGATTGCTGACGTTACCTTCTTTCTGGAGGCTTTCAGAGTAGCAATAACTTCGTTTGATAGTCCCTGAAGTTTCAGGGTTTGGAACTCAGGATCCAAGCTGCTAATTTCAGAAACTGCGGGTTTGGGTGTAGAACTGGACCCTGCTGGAGTAGATCCCCCCGCACCGGAAGGGGCCATGGATCCTGTAGAGAAAGTCTCTGGAGAGATGAGAACCAACTTCTCTTTGGCCACAGGGGAGCGATCACAATCACCGTGGCCTTGTCCTGGAGAATTTTCTGCACCACCTTCGGAATTAGAGGAAGTGGAGGGAAGGCATAGCCTAGATTCCAATGTCAATGGATGGCGAAGGCGTCTAAGGCATGAGGCCTGTCCCTGGGGTTTAGGGAACAGAATGTTTCCACTTTTGAGTTGGCCCTGGTGGCAAACAGATCTACGTCGGGCAACCCCCATTTCCTTACTACTAACCTGAAGACTTCTGGACTTAGAGACCACTCTGTATGATCGATCCTGTGGCGGCTGAGAAAATCTGCTTCTTGATTTAGTATCCCCTTCAGGTGAACTGCCGATACAGAGGCCACCTTCTGTTCTGCCCAAGCAAAGATCTTTGTTATCAGCGCCTGTAGGGTTACGGACCGGGTTCCCCCCTGATGGGAGAGGTAGGCAATGGCTGTAGTGTTGTCCGATAGCACCTTTATGTGATGATGACACATTTCCTCTGCCGCCTTCAATGCTTCCCAGACTGCTCTCAGTTCCCTGAAATTTGATGACTGGGATCTGATCGAATCTGGCCAAGTGCCCTGAAATATATGGTCCCCGACCTTTGCGCCCCAGCCGGACAGACTTGCGTCTGTTATTACCTGCATCTGGGGAGTCTTCTGCCAGGGATTTCCCCGGGATAGGTTCTCGTGGTTTTTCCACCAATTTAGGGACTGCAGAATCCGAGATGGAGGACTTACATGACAATCTAGAGAGGATTGGCACCTGTTCCAGACACTCAGTATCCAGGAGTGAAGGGGTCTGAAGTGTATTTGACACCAGGGGACTGCCGGAATACAAGATGTTAGCAGGCCCAGCATACTCATCGCCTCTCTGATAGAGCAAGATCTTCTTTTTTGAAAGGACCTGATCTTTTGTTGGAGAACTGATATCTTGTCTCGAGGTAGGAACACCGCTTGCTTTCGGGAGTCCAGGATCATACCTAAGAATCGAACTTCCCTTGAGGGGGTGAGGACGGACTTTTCCTCGTTTACGATCCACCCCAGGTCATCTAGGATGGAGAGAAAGAACCTCAGATTCGAATTGATTTGGCTGCGACTTTCGCTGACCAGAAGGAAATCGTCCAAATAGGGGATTATCATGAGTCCCTTTCTTCGGGCGAAGGCAACCATCTCTACCACCACTTTGGTAAATATTCTCGGGGCAGACAAAATCCCGAAGGGAAGGGCTCTGAACTGGTAGTGATGGACGTTCCCTGATATATCCTGGATTGCAAACCGGAGAAAACACTGTGAGCTGGCGTGAATGGGAATATGGTAATAAGCGTCTCGCAGGTCTACTGTGCACATGAAGACGTCTTTGCTTAGCAGAGGGATTGTGGATGTTAGGGTCTCCATCCTGAATTTCTGATAACGAATGAATTTGTTTAGAGGTTTCAGGTTTATGATCGTCCGAAAGGTACCTTCTTTTTTCCTGATTAAAAATAGAGTTGAATAGAAACCCTTGCCTCTTTCTAGAGGTGGGACCGGAGAGATTACATTCATTTGATGAAGTTTCTGGACTCCTTGCCAAAGGTTCGTTTGGAACTGTGTCAGTGAAAATTTGTTTGGGGGTCTTGAAGACCACTCTATCTGATAGCCTGCACCGACTACCTTGGAAATCCAGGGGTTCTGGGAGATGGATTCCCATGACCCCAGGAATTTTGAGAGTCTTCCCCCCACTCCGGCGTCATTGCTTATCTGAAGGTTTTTGCTGGGAGAAGGACTGGCCTCTTCCTCTTCCTCCTTTTGGATAACTCCAATGCCCTGATTTCCCTTTTCCCCTGTAGCTCTTTTCCTGACCCGAGGAGGGGCGAAAAGGATACCGGCGTTTGGAAGGGCGATCTTCCGGAAACCCCTTCTTCTTATCCGCGGCCTTCTCTAGAATTTTATCTAGCACCGGGCCAAACACGTATTCTCCGGTAAAGGGGATGGAACAAAGCTTTAACTTAGATGTCTTATCCCCCGACCAGCACTTCATCCAGAGGGCTCTCCTGGCTGCATTGGAGAGCGCCGCATCTCTGGCGGAGAATCGGACTGATTCGGCAGAGGCATCCGCCAGGAAAGCCGTGGCCGACTTTAAAAGAGGGAGAGAATCCAGAATCTGCTCCCTAGACGCTCTATCTTTAATATGAGTTTCTAATTCTCCCAACCAAAGATACATGGACCGGGCGACTGAAGTAGCCGCAATATTGGTTTTTACGTTAAACATGGACGCCTCCCAGGATTTCCTGAGAAGACTGTCAGCCTTACGATCCATCGAATCTTTGAGTTGGGAGGCATCCTCAAATGGAAGGGACGTTTTTTTGTTCACTTTGGCCACTTGTACATCAATCTTGGGAATTTCATTGAAAATTTTAGATTCCTCTGGATCAAATAGCAACCTATTTTTGAACGTTGCCGGGACTCCCAGTCGTTTTTCTGGGTCTGTCCACTCATCAAGGATCATATCCCTAATGCTTTAATTGATGGGAAACACACGGGTCTTCTTAACTCTCAGGCCCCCAAACATTTCTTCTTGTACCGAATGGGTACGTTGCACCTCCTCCACACCCATGGTCGACCTTACTGCCTTCAAAAGGTCGGACATTCCTTCCGTAGAAAAATAGTATCTACGTCCATCGTCGTCTGAGTCAGAGACTCTCTCCCCCTCCTCCCAAGACTTGACAGAGTGAGCACTTTCCTCCGCAACGACTTCTATATCAGAGGGGGATGGAGATCTAGCCCGCTTCCTCTTTGGTTGCGGCAAATCGGGGGGATTAGTGGACAGGTGGGCCAGGGATGAATGGATCTCCTCCTGAACCATAGTTTTTAATTCCTCTTTTAGGGAGGGTGCCTCATCCCGTACGATATTTGAAATACAAGATTTGCACAGCTTTTTTGGGTAGCCGTCAGGGAGTCTACTAGAGCAGGAGACACATTTGAGTGACTTCCCCATCTTTTTCGGGGTTTCTTTAGCCTAAAAGAGAGAAAACGGCAAAGTATAAGGGGTATGGCCCTCAAAGAGGAGGATGGGGGGGGGGGGGTTGCGGGGGCGGATGCAGGAGCCTGCGCCTTGCCGTAGCTGCACTGAGCATGGAGACAAGTGCCCGCTCCTCCTCTCCCCCCTTCACTATATCATCGTGGGAGAGGGGGATCAACAGACTCCCTGACCCATTCATTAATACCCCCGAAGGGGACTCACAGTTAGAAGCGCTGGCGGCGGCTCAGCTCTGGGGGACCGCTCCGGTACCGACATGGTCGCCTCTTCCGTGGGTAAGGGTTCCGCACCAGTGGGGGACCGATCCTGGGAGCGTTTGTCCAATTTCAGGCCTCGGTTTTAAACCAAGCTCCACGCTGCCGCCGCTAACGTCACTTCCGGGTCGCCGGCCGTGACGTCATAATCATGCGCCCAATGCGCCGGCGCGCACCCAGCTGCCGCGATAATCTGCCAGGAGGGAGACTGCGCCAGGGAACAGGCCCCGAAACTGGGACGAGGTAGAGCCCTACACCCCTGCCCAGCGTTAGTACTGGACCGCGGGAGGGCAGGGGGACGCCATGCAGGATGCCGGCGATTTCCTAAGGTATCCACGGGGGATTCTATGTCCTTAGCTTCATCTCCCTGCATACAGGGAGACCTTTCTCTGCCCTGTCCTCTGTAGGGACAGGAAACACTGGTGTTGGTGGTGGGAGGAGGGTATTTAACCTTTCTCTGTTCCTGCCCCTACAGAGGTCAGGGGTCAATCTCCTTGTATGCCGTCGTGATGATGCTATGGAAAAACTGATCCGGTATTTATCTTTTTCACAGATTTAAAGGTCTGCGCATGCGCATACCGGGAAACTGGATCCGTTTTTCCGGAACACTTGGTATTGGATCCGGCATTAATACATTTCGATGGAAATTAATGCCAGATCTGGCAAGTGTTCCGGAATTTTGGCCGGAGAAAATACAGTAAAAGGGACTAAACTGAAGACATCCTTATGCATACTGAATGGATTGCTTTCCATTCAGAATGCAGTGGGACAAAACTGAAGAGTTTTTTTTTCCGGTATCGAGCCCCTATGACGGAACTCAATGCCGGAAAACTTTTACGTGAAAGTACCCCAAGTCCTAAAAGCACCACTAAATACAACTGTTTTACCCATCCAATCATCTGGACATATTTGAGGGATAAAAGGCATACACACATTACACAAGTATCTATGCAGCGATGAAGATGCCCATCAGGGTTTAGCCTCATTCACACGTCCATGTTCAAATCCGTGAGAAGGTGGTCAGTGATGCATCCATGAAGGATCCGTGTGTCAGTTTTTTGCTGTCCATGTGCCATCCGTGTTTCACTGACACTGGACAGCTGAAAAATAATTTTCAAAGAATCTCTTCCTAATGATCTGTGAAACACAGATGCAACACGGATGTCATCCGTGGTTTTCACGGAAGACAGACTATAATGGGAGTGATAGATCCATGAAAGCGGACAAAATAGAGCATGCATCCGTGCTAAGAACACAGAACCACGGACAGTGATAAAACACTGATGTGTGAACACACACATTAAAATGAATGGGGACGTGTGCTGTCCGTGTTCTCCATGGTACATGCAACACTGACGTGTGAATGAGGCTTTTGGCTGTTTCTAGCACTACCACAGTTCCGTGACCAGCTCTCCTGCTTCACGCCTCCATTATAGCCACAGCCGGTCAGAATCTGAAATACGTCATAGAACTAAGGAATAATAATAAGAAAAAAAAAAAAAAACCATGATGCCTCTAATGGCATAGAGAGTGACAAAATGTTTCATATTTACTAAAGTGATGCTTGAACTTGAGTTCAACTTCCCATTAGCAGTGGCTATGAACCGTGATTATCCAGTCAACGGCTGCAATGATTCATACATTTCATAAGTGACATTAACATTTCCTGCATTGGAGGGGCGAGTAATCTCTAAAACCATTGTGCCCTCCTACCTTGTGTGACAGCACTCCTGTAATGCTAACAGCATATGCACAAATGTCATGCAGTCTGTATGGTAGCAGTGGCTAAGGGTCTTGACTTCTTTAGGGCGGAGGCAGAATGCATTACTCATGCTAGTAATTCCCTTTAAAATAGAATTTCAGGGCATTCATAAAGGATGCCAAGTGGGTGCAAGATGAGAATTAATCAGAGGTAGACTACAAAGTAAATGGGTAAGCAATGCTTGCACCAGATTCAGTATTTAAAGGGTTCGTAATTATGGGAATGATACCAATCTAACCCGGTCTACACTGATGGAAAAACTCTTACATTGATGGCAGATTTTCAATATCTTACCTTTGGCCCATGCCTCAGCATACATCTGGCACATCCTCAGACTAAAATCTAGAGCAGACAGACTAAAATCTTGAGCAGCCTCTATCTTCATTCACTCCAGAAAACGGTGCTGGCCATGTGGGCCACTCCCCTCCCCAGCCCCCTTTTATGAAGACGGAAAAGTTGCAAGTTATGCCACAAAAATGATGTGTACATGGCATGAAAAATGGACCCCTATATGTATATATATTTTCTATTTGGACTTTCTTGTCAATCAACTCGAGCAAGGTAGCAAAAGGCCGGACAGTGGACTCTTGTCTCCATGTCCAGAATCTTCTCCCTGTGCCTCCCTTGTTTTTGAAACTATAGGGGAAAGTTATGAAACTGTCCATAGCAATCAATCACAGCGCAGCTTTCATTTTTCAAGAGCAGAACATGAACTGAAAGTTGTGCATGATTGCTATGGGCAAAGACAGTCTTCCTTAGCCTTTAAAGGCTATGGACACCTTTGGGGGCATTTTCTATTACTATATTTTACTCATTTTGGGCTATTTTTTCAAATTACATTTTCAGCAGTTTGCCTTCTACAGCTTTTACTTTCAGTATATCTGCAGACTACTGCTTCCCCCTTCTTAGTGAATCAGAGAGCTGCTCTGATGGCTTGATCTGTAGCCCTCATCCGCGAACCCGACAACTCATGAAAACTTTTATGTTAAATTCATATCAAACGGACACAAGTGTAGCTATATTGAGTATTTATGAGCTGTTAGGAAAACTACAGATCCAACCGACCAAGCAGTTTTCAGATGGATGCACTGTGAAGCAGAAAGCAATAGTCTGCAGATAAACTGAAAGCTGTAGAAGAAAAACTATTGAATTTATTAAATAAAGACCAATTGAAAAAATGAATTTAGCCCAAAAATGAGTAAAATGCAATCATAAAGAAATGCCTCCAAATGTGCCCACAGCCTTTAAAGAAAAAATAAAGGTTGTCAAATGATATATTTCTATTCATATATTTACATTTTGAAACATTTACATAATACATATTCATATAATTAGAGGAATTACACAAAGCACACCAAGACAAAACCATGAAGACTGTGCATTGTGACTCAAGCTGTTCTTCGGATTCAGCTGATATAATCATTTAACGTTTAGGCACAGACAAGATTAGTACATTCCATTGTATAGGGGTCTGGAAACTATTAAACTGCATAAATAATGTAATACAACTAAATTATAATTCAATGACCATTTTCTGTAAGTTCATTGCTTACTAGAACAATCAAGTCATTCATCTAAAGGAAGACTGAGGAAAAAGACAAGACAAGCCACATCAGTTAGGCTAGTTTCCCATCTGCAGCATGGAACTCCGGCAGGCTGTGTCGGTACAGAACAGCCTGCAGGAGTTCTCCGAATCTGGCAGTGCCGGATACTGCCACTTTCCCACCAGACCCTATCGACTATTATGGGGTCCAGCAGAGAGCAGTCTGCTACCCATCAAATACGCAGAGAATCGCCGGCCAATTCCTGGCATCTTCTGACGGACCAGAGGCCGGAACGCATGGCTGCGGGTCTAAAGGTAGCCTTACACTGCTATTATAAAAAAAACAAGCATAGGGTCCGCTCTAGTGACAGCAAGTCTCAGAGATAACACACATATAGTTGATTATGGGCATTGTTTTATATGCAATGTTGAACTCAAGACTACAATCTTGTAAGTAAAATAAAGTGTATTGTGAACTTTTTAAACGGGTCGTTGAAGGTTGTGGCAAGACCGATCCTGAACAGCCCGTGGTTTTACAGAGCACAGATAATGAACTCGATTTGGGTTACCTCTGAGACTTGCCGTCACTAGTGCGGACCCTATGCTTGTTTTTCACAATATATATACTGAGGAAGTGGGGACCTGCTTCCTAACAGGGTTGGCTGCTGTATAATAGCGCTTCCTGCCAGGCAAGCCGTTACACTGCTGAATGCAGTCTATACTGGCACGGGGTGTCAGAGTAAAGGTGGTCATACACTTTAGTCTAAAGTTGATCACAACAGACTTTCAACCAAAACGAAAATTTGTTGGTTGAAATATAATGACAAATGATCGTTTTGGTTGACCGGTGCTAGACCATTATCGTCTGAAAAGGGCCGTGTTTAATTTTTTGGTCTGATTTTCAGACTACAGATCTTTCGCCCATCGCCTGGGTTCATTGAACTTGTATGGCCATTCTGAACAAATGTACTGGCCAATACAGACTAAAAATGTCACCATGTCTACAAAATGAAAGTTCAAAAGAGGATTGCTTTGTTCAACCATCAAATGTGTAGGGCAGCCTAAAGGTGGCCATGCACTTTGTCTCAGCCTACCCCCTATAAATGTAGGTGTTCTGAATGGGGAGCAGGGAGAAAACCACTGCCAGGCCCCCATTAAAGCACACATTAGATTGTCAGCCGTTTCCAATTTGGCCAACAGTAATCTAATGTGCATGTCCAGGTTAAAGAGTAACTGCACTTTAACAAGACTTCTGACGTCATAGTGACAAATCAAGGGTTTTGACCGGTGAAGGTGCGAGTGCCGAGACCCCCACGATCGTTAGAACGAGGAATGAGAAGCACTGAAGACAGTAAGGAAGGCTGCCTCACAGGCTTTCTATCGAGGCTGTCCTCAGTAGTGAGGGGAAACAGCTTCTAACTTCATTTTACATATTGGTGGGGTCTCCAGAGATAGTCGTATCCAGAACAACAACATGAATGAGATAAGCAATGATTTTTACATTTATTATTTAATAAACTTTGTACTTTAGATTTAGTAGTTATTATTTGGTGGGTGTTTATTAGTCTTTTGTATATTGAATTTATGAAGCTGTGGTTAGAAAGATGTAGTGGTGACAGCCCTACAGGATTATTATCCATAGGCTGTTTTGTGCTGTGTTGTGATTGTATGTGGGGTTAGCACTGGAGAGATGGCAATTACTGGCCGTAGTCATTAGTCTATGGGAATTGCACAGCAACTGGCTCTAACACACTGGTCATTGTCGCAACCAAATATACAATTTACAATTGTATTGTAGGGTAGTGCCCACTGCCGTTTTTCCTGGTCCACCTTCTCCTGCATTCAGTGGTGGACCAGACATGCTCCGTAGCTTTCCTGTTCTCTTCCTCCTCTCAGTTTTGGTATAGTGATCTCATAGTAAAGCAGACACTTCAATCATCCCTACTTCTATATTCATTGAGTAATGAGCTGCTGCCCACCCACAGAAAGGAAAGCGACAAGAGCTAGGTGAAAACTACACTGGACAGTAGTGTTTTTTTTTTTGCATTGATATAATCTAAATTAGGACTTGCCGTAACCCAGATATTATTTTTAATTAGTCAGATAACCCCTTTAAGGTTTCACTTAGTAGTGAAAAAATATCTGAACAGCAACACATCTGCGAGAGGACAAATTAGGGAGCCTATACAAACGGCCACCACATTCTTGTACGTATTTTGCATAATTTACACTCATATTAAAAAGTGAATCTAAAATAGGGCTTACCTTGAGCATAGGCTTCACTCTACAGTTAATTAGCCATTCCGCTGTAAGGCGCCATATGGAATACACAGAAAACAAAAGGTGTTCTGCTTCAATTTCTTCATTTTATGCATAGCGTGCAACATGGTCACTGGCCGGTCTATGCTGCAGTATCTCTTCAGGGCAGCAGAAATGGCTAATTAGCTATATCTGATATGTACTAGTTAGCCGCCAGCCAAAGACTCCTTTCACTCTATAGTGGCTTTATTAAAAATCTGTGGAATATGTGTAACCAAGGAAAATTAGGGTGCTGCCATATGTTGCAGCTGTGCAGTTTTTATTTATTTTTTTGCTGCACCAAAAACAAAGACAAAAAAAACAAAAAACACAAATGTGGTTTTCGCATTAACATACCTGCGTTTATGCTACATTTTCTTCCAGAAGAACAAAAACTCATAGCAGACTTAAATTACTAATCTAATTCAGTTTTGCTGTATGTAGTTCTGGCAATTTTGTTTGGACCAATTTGACCATGAAAGAAGTGTATTCTGGTGAAGAGATTGGTGGGCTGTTCGCATTGCTCATGGATCAGCAGGCAGCATCAGAAAGCGGTCACATCTGTAGGACTGCTCCAAATCAGGTAACCGTTATCAGATCATCTTTGACTTAAAGAGCATCTGTCAGCAGGATGAACCCTATTAAGTCAGGTACTGGCAGGGTTGACCGTGCTCAATTATGCAGATTTGCTGAGCTGTTCCTGAGTAATGTCACTTTTTATTTATATGTACATTAGGTCTTTGGTGCACACAGAAGCAGGCATTTTCCCCTTGGTGCACCAGAGCTCCTCAGCACTGATAGCCACTACCCCATCTCTTGATTGCCAGGGCCAGGCATTTCATCTGACTCTGTAATCGTGTGCCTGTGCCACAGATTACTCTATCGGTGCATGTGCAGTTGATCCGTGATGCTGCAGAAGCAGATCCACCGCACATGTGCCCATCAGTGTAGTCTGCGACACAGGTCTGAAATGCCTGGCCCTGTCAATTAAGAGGAGGGGGGGGGGGGGCTATAAGTGCAGAGAGAAGGCGCTCCGGTGAGCAGAAGGAACCCAAACCAAAATTTACATATTAATAAAAAGTGAAATTACTCAGGAAAGACTAAACAAAACTGCATAATTGAAGCATTGTTTGACTCAGCAGTATCAACTCTACCATACATACAGTCTGGTTTAATAATGTTGATCCTGCTGACCAATGCTTTTTAAAGTTAGTTCTGAACACATGACGGTTCAATGTAGGTCAAATCTGCCCAAGGGAAGAGGACCTTATACCCTTAAACTAAAAACCGTAATTCTTCCGATTATACAATAAGGATATACTCGCCCATAGTCAGTATGCTGTGGATTTCCCACTTTGTACTACAGTAGTAGCAAAGTGGATGGGATTTTAACAAATCTTATCCACATGGTGCACAGAAATATCTACAGAAATGGACACGAGGTGTCGTTTCTTTCTGTGGATCTGCATTGGGTGAAATCTGCAATAAATCGGGTGAAATCTGAAATAAATGTCACATGCAGACGTACCGCAAGACGTATCATTCTTGTATACTAGGACAAAGTAAAAAAGTAACCTGTTATAGGAGCATTGTTTTTTTTTTGTTAAATATAATTTACTATTTTTTTCCGTGCCAAGAATGAAAACTGAAACTACAGAACTTTACCCAAAGTTTTCAGTTATTTTGGGACAGAGATGACTTGTACAATATACTTTGGGACTATAGAAACAATAAAGGACCAGTTCTGGCAGCAGTGCTGGATGAAAAAGTGTAATAGGTCCAACATCAAGTTCCAAAAATGTTAAAAGGTGGAAGTTTTACCAATGTGTTAAGCCTGTATTACACCAGGCGATTGTGGGGCCTAGGAATGCTTGCTAGCGATTATCCAGCAGTCTAAGGCCTCATGCACACGACCGTTGTGTGCACCCGTGACTTTCAATGGGTCCGTTGAAAACTCGGAAAATGCACCGTTTGTCATCCGCCTCCGTGATCCGTGTATCCTGTCCGTCAAAAAAATATGACCTGTCCTATTTTTTTGACGGACAACGGTTCACGGACCCATTCACGGACCCAAGTCAATGGGTCTGTGAAAGAACACGGATGCACACAAGATTGGCATCCGTGTCCGTGATCCGTGGCCGTAGGTTACTTTCATACAGACTGATCCGAAGATCCGTCCGCATAAAAGCTTTTTCAGAGCTGAGTTTTCACTTAGTTAAAACTCAGATCCGACAGTATATTCTAACACAGAGGCGTTCCCATGGTGATGGGGACGCTTCTAGTTAGAATATACAACGAACTGTGTACATGACTGCCCCCTGCTGCCTGGCAGCACCCGATCTCTTACAGGGGTCTGTGATCTGTACAATTAACCCCTCAGGTGCTGCACCCAAAGGGGTAAATTGTGTGTATCATAGCCCCCTGTAAGAGATCCGGGGCTGCCAGGCAGCAGGGGGCAGACCCCCCTCCCTCCCCAGTTTAAATTTCATTGGTGGCCAGTGCGGCCCCCCTTCCTCCCTCTATTGTATTAATAGGTTTGTGGCACAGTGTGCGGACTCCCCCGGCCCCCCCTCCCTCCCTCCCTCTATTGCATTAATAACATTGGTGGCCAGTGTGCGGCCTCCCCTCTCCCCCCCTCCCCCCCCCCCCCATCATTGGTGGCAGCGGAGTTCCGATCGGAGTCCCAGTTTAATCGCTGGGGCTCCGATTGGTAACCATGGCAACCACGAGGCTACTGCAGTCCTGGTTGCCATGGTTACTTAGCAATAGTAGAAGCATCATACTTACCTGCTGGCTGCTGGTAAGTGACAGTTCATTTAGCAATGCGCCGCACAGACCTGTCACTTACCAGTAGGAGGAGCTCCCGGCCAGACACAGACATCGCAGCAGCCAGCAGGTAAGTATGATGCTTCTACTATTGCTAAGTAACCATGGCAACCAGGACTGCAGTAGCGTCCTGGTTGCCATGGTTACCGATCGGAGCCCCAGCGATTAAACTGGGACTCCGATCAGAACTCCGCTGCCACCAATGAGGGGAGGCCGCACACTGGCCACCAACATTATTAATGCAATAGAGGGAGGGAGGTGGGGGGGGCCGGGGGAGGCCGCACACTGGCCACCAATGTTCTTATTACAATAGAGGGAGGGAGGGGGGGCCGGGGGAGGCCACACACTGGCCACCAATGTTATTAATACAATAGAGGGAGGGAGGGGGGGCCGGGGGAGGCCGCACACTGTGCCACCAATGTTCTTATTACGGCACCTGAGGGGTTAATTGTGCTGATCACGCCCCCTGTAACAGATCGGGTGCTGCCAGGCAGCAGGGGGCAGTCATGTACACAGTTTGTAGTATATTCTAACTAGAAGTGTCCCCATCACCATGGGAACGCCTCTGTGTTAGAATATACTGTCGGATATGAGTTTTGGATATGAGTTTTCACGATGTAACTCATATCCGACAGTATATTCTAACATAGAGGCGTTCCCATGGTGATGGGGACGCTTCAAGTTAAAATATACCATCGGATTGGAGAAAACTCCAATCCGATGGTATAAAAGGGACTCCAGACTTTACATTGAAAGTCAATGGGGACGGATCAGTTTGCAATTGCACCATATTGTGTCAACGTCAAACGGATCTGTCCCCATTGACTTGCATTGTCATGCGTATGAGGCCTAAGGCCTCTTGCACACTTTTTTTTTCATTTACGTTCCGTTTTTTGGGTTCCATATACGGAACCATTCATTTCAATGGATCCGCAAAAAAACCCGGAAGGTACTCCGTATGCCTTCTGTTTCCGTATTTCCGTTCAAAGATAGAACATGTCCTATTATTGTCCACATAACGGACAAGGATAGTACTGTTCTATTAGGGGCCAGCTGTTCCGTTCCACAAAAAACCGGAATGCACACATAAGTCATCCGTATTTCTTGCGGATCGCAAAATACTGGAAAAAGCCATACGGTCGTGTGCAAGAGGGAGCAAAATACGGAATGCATGCGCATGCGTATTTTTTGTGGATCCTTTTTTTGCGGACTGCAAAAAACATATGGTCGTTGCATGAGGCCTAATACTGCTGCTGAGGCTCGTTCATAAGGCAAACGGGATCTTTCAGCATGTTTAAAAATTATAATTTGCCGGCGGCAGATCGTAGTGTCTAATGACAATCTGCTGCCGGCAAACAACTAGGCAGCATGGGGACGAGCGGTGGCATAACAATGGCTCCTCCCCATGCTGTGGAGGAGATCGCTGCATGTAATAACACCGGTATCCTCTGTTAACGAGCAGGCGATTGTCGGGAAGGAACGCATCCCTCCCAACAATCGCTGTGTAATACAGACTTTCCAAGTGTACCAATTTCTTCATCAGGATAATAGAACACGCATGATGTATATATCCTGATAAAGAGACTCGTACGGTCTCATAAAACATCGGTATTCCTTGCCGCTAATAAAGACTCCAGCAGGTCAGATATCAAAACTCATCTCAATACATGTCAGGTATATCCAACACTTTAAAAGACTGAACATTTTTTGATACGAATGTGATCATGCACGGCCAGAATTAGGACTCGGGGTATAAGAATCATGTGAAAGATCTCCATGTGGTTCTGATCATAGCAGCAGATACCATGTGCCAGTGTGGCATTAGGTTTTTGATGCTGAGCATTTCAGATTTCAGCAACGGCCCCAAAGTCATTGTCCAGTTTTCACTTCACATACAATAAGATACCTAGTTATAGGAACAAAGATGACGGTATAATATATGTGCACCATGCTTCACATAACGCAGCCTGGGGGTGGAATGACATAGTTCATCACTACCCTAGGCTCCTTATGGTAATTTGACCAATGCTGGATATTGGAAATGTACCTGCAACACCTAGCACAAAGCAATTAACATGCAGCACATACGGTAAGACGGCAGAGTAAGTGAAATCAATGAACAGACTGGTAGATTGATCAGCGAGGAGTCTAGGATTATTGGAAAAACAGGCTTCAGCCATAGCAGAGGCCGAGAGCAAAATTGTATTTTGTATTAACATCAAGTGGTTAAAGATATTTATGGTACAAGGTAAGAATGTATTCATATGTTTTGCAAAATAAAAATAAAATAAAAATAAAAACTGTCCAAAACATCAGAAATTCATGGTCAGCAAACATCTTTGCAGCAATGAATGGTATCTAGAAAACCTAGGATGCAGGCAGTCAGAGGAAGGAATACGTCTGCATTGACATCACAGTCGCATTATTACTATATATTACTATAAACACATTGACTTGGACGGTTAAAAGACATTTACTTTTACAAGGGTCTCTTACTACTTCCCATATTATCTTGTAGCTATTTGCGAAAGAGAATATCTGAAGAATGTAAATTGTATAATAGGTTTTCACAAATCACCCGAGACCATGATTGGCACTTCGAAGAAAGGTGCTTTAATCTGTAACTGTTGTAGTCTTCAATGAAAACGAGAACAGTGTAAGGAGGAATCTGCTCCCATCGGGATACAGCTGATGCGTTTCCAAGAGGAAAAAAAAAATCGTACAAATTAATAACTTGAATCAGCTACTGTTGTAAAAGGCGACCTACATCACCAAAAGTGACTCTCCAGAGTCCTATACTTAAAGGCTAGGTGATAGATGTATGATCCCTGAGGTCCCACACTGACCACTAAAATAGAGGTACCAAGTTTCTTGTATCTCCTTACTGCACCGGTACAAGCCCCACGGACAACAAATGAAACGCATGGTGCACACATGATCACTTCTCCCATTCAAATCCCGCCTCACTATGGAGGAACAACCTCTGCTTTGGTGACCGATATTTGGCCCAACTTTAGTGATTAGTAGAGGGTCCCAACAATTAGACACTTATCACCTATCCACGGAACAACCCCCTCCAACCATTTAGAGTTCAGTAAAATGAGAGAGCAGTTGAAGATACAGCTTCTCATTCTCTTCTTGCGGCAGAGTGATCCGGCAAAAGGTATGCCAACTGATAGCATTTGTAAGACTGATCAGGATCCTGATCAGTCTTAAAAATGTCTGATCAGTCAGAAAAATGCATTGAAATGCCGGATCAGTCTTTCCGGACGTCATCCGGCAAAACGGATCCGGCATATTTTTTTCATATTTTTTTCAGTCCAGAAGGACGGATCCGGTGTTCTGCCAGATTTCTATAGCTTGCCGAAAGTCTATAGCGGAAGTGACGTGGTGCGCTGCGCAAGCGCACAAGCGTACTTCAGCGAAGCATTCCTGCTACCTCCACTGGAGTAGTTCGCACACTGCGCGTGCGCAGACTTAAGGGTATAGATTTCTTAAAGTGACAGTCATCTCCATTAATCTACATTAATTTGTACCCTCGCGGGCTCGCTTCGCTCGCCACGCATCGGGCTCAGCCTCGCTGCGCTCGGCATTTAGTAAAACTAACTCTGCCGCCATTGATAGTAAAGAGGGAAACGGATGGTAAAGAAAGAGATGGATAGTCTCTTTCTTTACCATCCATTTCCTTCTTTACTATCAATGGCGGCATAGAGTTAGTCTTACTAAATGCCGAGCGCAGCGAGGCCGAGCCCGATGCGTGGCGAGCGAAGCGAGCCCGCGAGGGTACAAATTCAAATTTGCGAGGGTACAAATTCATGTAGATGCTGTATTTTACTGGAGGTGACTGTCACTTTAAGGCGATGATTCGGATGATTTGTGGAAGTGCGCTTGTGCAGTGCACCACGTCATTTCCGCTATAGACTTTCGGCAAGCTATAGCAATCTGGCAGAACACCGGCACTAATACATTCCTATGGGGAAAAAAATGGCATTCCGGCAGGTCTTCAGTTTTTTTCCGCTGCGGTTTTATCTTTTGCCTGATCAGTCAAAATGGCTGAACTGAAGACATCCTGATGCATCCTGAATGGATTACTCTCCATTCAGAATGCATTAGGATATAACTGATCATTTCTTTTCCGGCATTGAGCCCTTTTGATGGAACTAAATGCCGGAAAAGAAAAAGGCTAGTGTGAAAGTATCCTTCCTTAGCCTTGCTGTAAGTTAGGAATCATAATGACTGGCCAGTGTCAAGGGTTTGCTTGATAACCAACTTTTTGTCAGGTCTGTCCACCAGTTGATTCCAGTTGCTTGGTTAGCTTTATGTTAGTACCGTATTTTTTGCCCTATAAGACGCACCCCCCGCCCCAAAAGTGGGAGGAAAACGGCAGTGCGTCTTATGGGCCGAATGCTGCTGTTTTTACACTGATACACCGCCGACCGCATGCTGAACAGCGCGGCCGGCGTGTGTATCAGCGAGGAGGGAGGAGGGGCTGGGGGCCGGCCTCTAGTTTTGTAATGGCAGCGAGGCCCGATGCAGTCACTGTATTCTATTGCACCGGGCCCGCTCACTGTACTAATGGTACCTACTGTAACTGCAGGCAGGCAATGGTTAACTATAGATATGTCCAATCCAGCACTGAGCAGCCTGTACTTACGATCATAGCAGGCTGGAGGCAGGAGGCTGGGCGGGCAGGCGGGCACTGGCAGCGTAACTTCCTGCCTCACGTGCCTGCTCTGCCCACTTTATGAATGAAGCAGGCGGAGCAGGCACGTGATGTAGTGAGTTACGCTGCCAGTTCCTGCCCGCCCAGCCTCCTGCTATAATCGTAAGTACAGGCTGCTCAGTGCTGGATCGAACATATCTATAGTTAAACATTGCCTGCCTGCAGTTACAGTAGGTACAATAGAATACAGTGACTGCACTGGGCCCCCGCTGCCATTTAAAAACTAGTGTATATGCCAGCCCCCACCCCCTGTATGGCTGACACTGTTATGGGGGGGGGGGGGGGGGGGGGGATCTGTGGATGTCAAATAGCATAAGATGCTATTTATCTGTCATCCACAGATCCCCCCCCATAGCAGTGTCATGCCAGCCACAGACGCCCCCATAACAGTGCCAGCCACAGACGCCCCCATAACAGTGCCAGCCACAGACGCCCCCATAACAGTGCCAGCCACAGACGCCCCCATAACAGTGCCAGCCAGACGCCCCCATTGGTAAAGGTGGAATTCACATTCTAAACAATCAGTCTGAGGAATACCATGTATGTTGGCTGGCATACTAAGATGCACACTATTTCAGACAGTACATCAACCGGCACAAACCGTATATCTCATTCTAGTATTCTTCATTAGACCCCTTGATGAAACAGGTTTTTGAGGTTAATTACAAGGTTGGTTCAATTAAGGGACTACTCAGATTAGAATCTAAATTAATTGAACTACAGTCAACATTTTAATTTAGAAGCAAAGGGGCAAGGTCTATTCCGCACAGAGAGGAACTTAGCACAGCTTTGTAAGGTCCTTTTATTTGAGAGGTCTACCAGCTCCTCTGTGAGTGGCAGTATCGGATTTATCTTCAGCATTTGTGCTTGGAATAGTGCTTTACTTCAACTGATTGAATTAAACCCTCTCATCTCCATTCAGTGACCTTTACTTATGAGAAGCGCCCTCTCATCTTTCCTCGTGTTATTTGCACTTGAAAGTAACCAGCACCGTTGAATGTGATTAGGAGAGTAGCCTGGTCCTGGTGTCTAGGTATTCCTGCAAAAAGTGTCCCAGACGCCTATAGAAAACACTGTGGCAAGTGGAAGCATTGCAGGACTTCTGAAATCAGCCTGCATTCAGTCTCAAGAGCCTCATGCTTGATAATAAAATGTATCTAAATTTACACAACCTATTGGTTAGCTTAGTTTGCACCAGAAATTTGACACACGTTCACACATCATAAACCTATCCCCTTGTCAAACATGGTGCAGAGTATGTAGGCCACATTAAGCTAGTACTGTGGTGTATTTAGCTTAGTAAATTTCCACCATAGGGTAAGATGGCACCCCAGCCCCACCTCCCTAGACCAATTTAAAATATCTCTTTGAATCTATTAATATCCAAGGTTTATGCTTGAATTAATATTTTCCGTATCTGAATTTATAAGAGATTAAAGGGGTTCTCCGGAAAAGATAAAAATGAAAATACTGAAAAAATATATGTTTCTTATAAATATTTTTTAATTATTTATAATGGCTCCTTTAGTGTAGGGAACAATCAGTCAAGTAGCTAAAATGGCAGCTCTTGGATTTAGGATCATAAAATCCGTCCTTCACGTGACACTGCAGGACGGGCGGTGTGAGAAAGCAGAGCACAGAGCACAGAGCCCTATGTAAAGTCTCCCGGTCTCAGCAGGCTGGCAGGCTGAGGTGTTTTCTAAAGACGCTCCTCTCCAACAGCAGCGCGTCGGCTTCTCATTCCTAATGGTGAAATGTCTGCACTCTGTACAGAAGAACACAAACCACACGGCTGATACAGGTGATCTGCAATCGACTAAAATGTACAAGAAAAGAATCAGAGCGTAGGTATGCGTCCTCAGTCTGTAAAAGCTTTATTATCAGCTTTCAGATCACCAGGTAATCACATGGTGCCCATAACCGGTCAATGAAGATCTACCCTCTAATCTCCTTACTTGTATATGGGAAGGTGGTTTAAATCCATCCCAATCTAATTGGAGCTAAACAACATTTTGATGTATAGTAAAATCTTTAAACTACTTAGTGGGAAGCTCCACTTCATGCTCCCAAAACTAAAGATATTCCACGAAACCTTCCAGGCTAATGCTGACATATCAATGTCCATGGCGGGATCCTGAACTAAAATAGGGTTGGGGTGCTACATGTGTGCCAATACACCAAACCAGGCACTCTACAAGAAAATCTGCAGACAAGATATATAAAAATTATCTGGAAAAATGGAAAGACCTGACCGTGGCACCTGCAGCACAATACCTCATACATACAGTTACCTACTGGTGCAGCTTCATCATGGATAGCCTAGGTTTTAAGAACAGAAGTACTTAAACACCCTGCGATTTTGCAAGTTCTCCCACTTAGAAATCATGGAGGGTCTGAAATTCACATTGTAGGTGCATTCCCACTCAGAGACAGATTAAAAAAATAAATAAATCAGGAAATCACATTGTCTGATTTTTATAGAATGTATTTGTCTTGCACTGCTGAACATAAGTATTTGAACACCTGAGAAACAGCAAGAATTCTGGCTCTCAAAGACCTGTTACTGTGCCTTTAAAAAGTCCACCTCTAACTTAGTAGCACCTGTCCACCCCACAGTCTGTCAGATGCCAACTACTACCATGAGCAAGACCAAAAGGCTGTCAAAAGACACCAGAGACAAAATGATGGACCTCCACAAGGCTGGAAAGGGCTATGGGGCAATTGCCAAGCAGCTTGGTGAAAATAGATCAACTGTTGGAGCAATTGTTAGAAAATGGAAGAGGATAAAAACGACTGTCAGTCTCCCTCGGACTGGGGCTCAATGCAAGATCTCACCTCGCGGGGTATCACTGATGATAAGAAAGGTGAGGAATCAGCCAAGAACTACAAGGGAGGAGCTGGTCAATGACATGAAGAGAGCTGGGACCACAGTTTCAAAGGTCACTGTCGGTAGAACACTACGCAGTCATGGTTTCAAATCATGCATTGCATGGAAGGTTCCTCTGCTCAAGTCATCACATGCCCAGGCCCGTCTGAAGTTTGCCAATGACCATCTGGATGATCCAGAGGAGGCATGGGAGAAAGTCATGTGGTCAGATGAGACCAAAGAAAAACTTTTTGGTCTAAACTTCACTCGTCGTGTTTAGAGGAAAAAGAAGGACGAGTTGCATCCCAAGAACACCATCCCTACTGTGAAGCATTGGGGTGGTAACATCATGCTTTGGGGGTGCTTTTCTGCGAAGGGGACAGGTCGACTGCACTGTATTGAGAAGAGGATTAATGGGGCCATTTAATGTGAGATGTTAAGTAAACACCCCCTTCCCTCAGTCAGAGCATTGAAGATGGGTCGTGGCTGGGTCTTCCAATATGACAACGACCCATAACACACAGCCAGGATAACCAAGGAGTGGAGCATATCAAGGTTCTGGAGTTGCCTAGCCAGTCTCCAGACCTAAATCCAATAGAACATCTTTGGAGGGAGCTGAAACTCTGTGTTGCTCAGCGACAGCCCTGAAACCTGACAGATCTAGAGTAGATCTGTGTGGAGGAGTGGGACAAAATCCATGTTGCAGTGTGTGCAAACCTGGTCAAGAACTACAGGAAACGTTTGACCTCTGTAATTGTAAACAAAGGCTTCTGTACCAAATATTAACACTGATTTTCTCACTGGTGTTCAAATAATTATGTTCAGCAGTGCAAGACAAATTCTTAAAAAAAAAAAAAATCATACAATGTGATTTCCTGATTTTATTTTTATTTTTTATTGTGTCTCTCAGAGTGAGAATGCACCTACAATGTGAATTTCAGACCCCTCCAGTGGGAAAACTTACATTGCAGGGTGTTCAAATACTTCTGTTCCTCACTGTATGTATATGTACCCTAAAGAGAACATACAATATTAGAGACCAGTAGTGTTAACCTGCATGGCGCATACCGTATTTTTCGCCCTATAAGACGCACCGGCCCATAAGACGCACCTAGGTTACGCTGCCGCCCGCCCGCCTGGCCTGAATTCTACAGCAGCGATTAGGAGGTAAGGTAGTAATAGCAGTTGGGGGGCATGTTTAATAACTATTAATTCAATATGAGATCGTATATTAGCATACCGGAGCGGCGGGGCGGTGCTATACTACACTGACTGCACCGCCCTGCCGCTATTGCCGGCCCCCAGCTCCTCCCAGTCCCTCCCCGAGTCCCCGCTCTGCGCATACATCGCAGCTTGCGATGTAAAAGTGGCAGCATTCGCCCCATAAGACGCAGGGGCATTTCTCCCCCATTTTGGGGGAAGAAAAAGTGCGTCTTATGGGGCGAAAAATACGGTATGTCCTGACGTCAGGAAGTTCATACCGTGCAGGTTAATAGAATAGGCATAGTGCAAGTGCCTGGTTATCAGTCCCCAGTGCATGCACCCCATATATAAAATACTGAACTAGGTGCAAAAGAGAAAGTAAATGAACTGCGTCTGGGCGACAGCACGTGTAAAAACGGTCCCAATATCTATGGATGGTGCATGCGCTACTATACACACCAGGCAAATGCGTACAACAGAACAAGAATGTGAACAGGCTTTTCAACTTCTCCACCAGACAAACATCATTGCACTTGTCCAGAGATATTATCTAGAGATATTACACTAGCTCTTATACCTGTATATCTGGCAGGGGACTGCCTGCCGGATCTCTCTACATTTTAGCATTGTCGGAAGCTACAGGAGTTTTAGTCTGGCCGATTCAACAACGCTGTAGCTTCCAGCAGTGCCAGAGTGCAGAGAGATCCCCTTGTGGTACAGCCTGCCGGATATACAGGTCCTTCTAAAAAAAAATTGCATATTGTGATAAAGTTCATTATTTTCTGTAATGTACTGATAAACATTAGACTTTCATATATTTTAGATTCATTACACACCAACTGAAGTAGTTCAAGCCTTTTATTGTTTTAATATTGATGATTTTGGCATACAGCTCATGAAAACCCAAATTTCCCATCTAAAAAAATTAGCATATTTCATCCGACCAATAAAAGAAAAGTGTTTTTAATACAAAAAAAAGTCAACCTTCAAATAACTATGTTCAGTTATGCACTCAATACTTGGTCGGGAATCCTTTTGCAGAAATGACTGCTTCAATGCGGCGTGGCATGGAGGCAATCAGCCTGTGGCACTGCTGAGGTGTTATGGAGGCCCAGGATGCTTCGATAGCGGCCTTAAGCTCATCCAGAGTGTTGGGTCTTGCGTCTCTCAACCTTCTCTTCCCAATATCCCACAGATTCTCTATGGGGTTCAGGTCAGGAGAGTTGGCAGGCCAATTGAGCACAGTAATACCATGGTCAGTAAACCATTTACCAGTGGTTTTGGCACTGTGAGCAGGTGCCAGGTCGTGCTGAAAAAGGAAATCTTCATCTCCATAAAGCTTTTCAGCAGATGGAAGCATGAAGTGCTCCAGAATCTCCTGATAGCTAGCTGCATTGACCTTGTCCTTGATAAAACACAGTGGACCAACACCAGCAGCTGACATGGCACCCCAGACCATCACTTACTGTGGGTACTTGACACTGGACTTCAGGCATTTTGGCATTTCCCTCTCCCCAGTCTTCCTCCAGACTCTGGCACCTTGATTTCCGAATGACATGCAAAATTTGCTTTCATCCGAAAAAAGTACTTTGGACCACTGAGCAACAGTCCAGTGCTGCTTCTCTGTAGCCCAGGTCAGGCGCTTCTGCCGCTGTTTCTGGTTCAAAAGTGGCTTGACCTGGGGAATGCGGCACCTGTAGCCCATTTCCTGCACACGCCTGTACACGGTGGCTCTGGATGTTTTTACTCCAGACTCGGTCCACTGCTTCCGCAGGTCCCCCAAGGTCTGGAATCGGTCCTTCTCCACAATCTTCCTCAGGGTCCGGTCACCTCTTCTCGTTGTGCAGCGTTTTCTGCCACACCTTTTCTTTCCCACAGACTTCCCACTGAGGTGCCTTGATACAGCACTCTGGGAACAGCCTATTCGTTCAGAAATTTCTTTCTGTGTCTTACCCTCTTGCTTGAGGGTGTCAATGATGGCCTTCTGGACAGCAGTCAGGTCGGCAGTCTTACCCATGATTGTGGTTTTGAGAAATGAACCAGGCTGGGAGTTTTTAAAAGCTTCAGGAATCTTTTGCAGGTGTTTAGAGTTAATTAGTTGATTCAGATGATTAGGTTAATAGCTCGTTTAGAGAACCTTTTCATGATATGCTAATTTTTTTAGATAGGAATTTGGGGTTTTCATGAGCTGTATGCCAAAATCATCAATATTAAAACAATAAAAGGCTTGAACTACTTCAGTTGGTGTGTAATGAATCTAAAATATATGAAAGTCTAATGTTTATCAGTACATTACAGAAAATAATGAACTTTATCACAATATGCTAATTTTTTTAGAAGGACCTGTACATGCGCTAGTGTGAAACTAGTCTCAGATGTTATATTAGGGTTTACAGTAAGATTAATATAAGTCATGTCTATGGTCTAACAATTAGGAAAATACAGGGCTCCAGATGGCGCCAATGCACCTTAAAAGACTTTTTAGTCTTGTCTCCATTTGCCGCTGGACTGCTGCACAGCCTAGTATCAGTTAAAGAACATGGCACGTGCCATGTTCTCTTCACTTGCACAGTGGAGAAGGAGGGAGTCCCTCCCTCCCCACTGTGATGCGGCCGCCACTGCCACCAATGGGGAGATAGCAGGGAGGAGGAGGGGAGGAGCTGAGGCCACTGCGCCACCAATGAATGTAAAACATATTAATACAAGTATAGGCAGCTGTATCACAGACATGGCCTCAAAAACAGGGCATGCGATACGCAGCAATTAACCCCTCAGGTGCAACATTTGAGGGTTTAATTGCCACGGATCGCATACCCTGTTATTGAGGCCGGGTGCCGGGTCTGTGATACTGCTGCAGACACTTGTATAAATGAGTTAAAGAGGACCTTTCATGGGTCCAACAAATATGAACTAAGTAGCAGGCTACATAGAGCGGCGCCCAGGGATCAAAGTGCACTTACTATTATTTCTGGGTGCCACTCCGTTTGCCCGCTGTGGCCCCCAGTATTTTCAACATTCAGAGCGAGGAGGGGGAGACACCAGTGTCTCTCCTTCTCCCTGACAGCAGCGCTGTCCAATCGCAGCGCAGAGCTCAGAGCCAGGGAGAAAAAAAAAAAAAACTCCCTGGCTCTGAGCTGCGATTGGACAGCGCTGCAGTCAGGGAAAGGGAGAGACACTGGTGTCTCCCCCTCCTCGCTCCGGATGTTGAAAATACTGGGGGCCACAGCGGGCAAACGGAGCGGCACCCAGGAATAATAGTAAGTGCACTTAGATCCCTGGGCACCGCTCTATGTAGCCTGCTACTTAGTTCATATTATTTGGACCCATGAAAGGTCCTCTTTAATTAAATTCATTGGTGGCGCAGTGCGCCCCCCTTCCTTAGTATTAGTATCATTGGTGGTGCAGTGGCCACAGGCCCCCCCCTCATTGATATATGGTGGCCACAGGGTCCCTTCCCCTCCATTGGTGGCAGTGGCAGATTACACTGCTGGGGCTCCGATCGGTTACCATGGCAGCCAGGACGCTACTGAAGCCCTGGCTGCCATGGTAAGCTCCCTGCTGCTGTGTGTACTAAGCACAGGGCAGCAGGGACAGTGTGAAGTCTTAGTCACCCCAATACAGCTCTATCGGGGTGAATAGGACAAGGGATGAAAAGATCCAGGTTATTGCCCTTAAGGGGGGGTAATGGTTATTAAATAAAAAGTTTTTTTTTTTAAAAATACGAAAAGTTTAAAATCGCCCTCTTTCCCAATTTTACATATAAAATTTATAAACAATAAAAAATAAACATACTACATATTGCCACATCCGCAAAAGTGTGAGCTATTAAAATATAAAAAAAATATTTCCGCTCTAGTGAGAGGTATGTGGTGCTGTATTCTCCAATATGTTGTGCTGGCTCACTACTGTGACCTGCGTCTCATCTTCTCCGTCAAGTCCTTATTTTAATTATATGCGTTTTAAATTTGGCGACAATTTTTTTTTATTTGGCTCCTAATTTTTTTTGTTTAGGAGCCAATGGCTTTGTCTGGAGCACTGAAATAGATGAAACATAGGGGGGTCATTTATTAAACAAATACACCTAGATTAGGCATATTTCTGGCACAGATTGCGGCACAAAATTCCTGTGTGCGACTTTTCCCAGCTCACGCCAGGTCTAAAAAAAGTGTGCACTGCGTAGGAGGGGAAGGGGACAGGCTGGCAGGTCATCTCACTTACCATATTCTACGCCTGTTTTAGGCATATGAAAAAGGTGTAAAAGTAAAACAGCTCGGAAGCTGACTTACATTTAGAAGAGGCGCTGGATAGGCTGAAGGTAAAAGGCCGGCGCCTCTTCAGAACTTCAGCGGATCCACTGCCAGATATAGGGGTTATTAAGACTGGTGTCTAAAACACAGGACTTAATAAATGTGCCCAACCGTTTTTATCTTATTTTCTTATACCAAAATGCTTTCAATGGTGTATTTGAAATATTTTCTTCCTTAGCAAATGAGGATAATACAGAGTGAACCTTGAGCTTCCTCCCCAATTCTAAAGCCATTTGGTGTTATTATTTGACTCACTTATATGGTGCCAACATATTCCGCAGCGCTGTACAGACATTATCATCCCTTGCTGTCCCCTGTGGAGCTCACAATCTAGATTCCCCCTGGTAAGTGCTGCAGCCTCCTCACAGCTTAGGCTACTTTCACACTCGCGTTTTGTGCGGATCAGTCATGGACGGATCCATTCAGATAATACAACCGTCTGCATCTGTTCAGAACGGATCGGTTTGTATTATCTGTAACATTGCCAAGACGGATCTGTCTTGAACACCATTGAAAGTCAATGGGGGATGGATACGTTTTCGATTGTGTCAGTGAAAACGGATCCATCCCCATTGACTTACCTTGTGTGTCAGGACGGATCTGTTTGGCTCAGTTTCGTCAGACGGACACCAAAACGCAGCAGGCAGCGTTTTGGTGTCCGCCTCCAGAGCAGAATGGTGACTGATCGGAGGCAAACTGATGCATTCTGATCCTTTTCCATTCAGAATGCATTAGGGCAAAACTGATCCGTTTTGGACCGCTTGTTAGAGCCATGAACGGATCTCACAAACGGAACCCAAAGCGCCAGTGTGAAAGTAGCCTTATCAGTCACAGCACAGTCCATTGGATAGCGACCATGCTTTACAATGCAGCTCAGCTCCATTCACTAGAACAGGGATGCGCTACCTGCGGTCCCCCAGCTGTATTAAAACTACAACTCCCACCATGCCTTTCTGTAGTCCGGGAATGATGGAAGCTGTAGTTTTGAAACAGCTAGAGGGCCGCAGGTTGAGCATGCCTGCACTCCCAGGGGTCAGACCCCTCCAATCTCAATATCGGAATCTTGGAAAACTGATTAGAGTGATTTCTTTACAGAATAGGATGTTGAACAATATACAGCTATATAAAAATTTTCTTGCAGACTTATTATCTATACAGTTGCCGCTCTAAAAAAAATTAAAATAAAAATAAATGGTATGGTCCAGTTAAGTCCTGTAAATTGCATCCATAAGAGAGCTAAATAGAAGTAAACATGGAATCCGTCATGTGACCCCTGGGTATGAAGGAGCAGAATATATACCGTATATAGCTCATCAGTATTAAAATCTCAGAAACCCTTTTAAATGGCCAGCATCCGGGTAATTCCAGTATGCGGCTGGCACCTGCTGAGGGTGCCGATGGTAAGGCTTCTGTGGGACACCATGCCTGTGCTGTGCACCGACTACACAGCAGCAGCTCATTTGTGGTGGTTTTGAGGAGTCTGCGATTATGGAAAAACACAGAACAATATACACTGTATATGTAATGAAGAGGGCCCATCTTAGATCCTGCTGACAACATAGCCGCGCAGGAAAGCGGGGTGGTGGAAGTCACCTTGTCTCCTAGCAACTATGAAATCCTTCCACAAAAGCTGTACTGTCGCTTTAAACACGTGTCACCTGGACATGGTCTAGAGCAAGTTTATCACAAACTACAATAATAGGAAAGACCTACTAGTATACTGTACTAAACCAATCTCAGGGTTTACTGGTCATAAATCTGGTAGTCTGTTCATGCAAAGGAGGAGACGGCTGCAGTTACTGTATCCGACGCCGGATCCCCTCTCACTAGAATGGGATCCGACGGGAATCTGGCAGTCTGCCACGCTGCTCCCTGAAGAGACAGTTTTACTTGGCGAAACGCGTTGGTTGAATTAGGGCTTATACTCTACGAGGGTTTTCTAAATAGGTCCGAGGCTCCAGCGGGCTGGGGGCCGCTCTCTTCAGGGAGGGGGCTCCGACTACAGCCAATTTGAGGTGCTCCCCCTTGCTAGACTAGGGCTTAATAGGGAAAGCACAAGTAGGCTTGCATACCAATAGCTCTGCCTCTGTTATGATGAACCGCCACTAAAACTATATTGACCCCGACCAGCTGAGGTTATCTGTATTGAGACCCGACACTTAACCCTTCATCATCTGCCAGCATAAAATATGACTATTTGAAGATTTTAATTGTTATATTAAAAGTTAAGTTTGACAACACTTTAGAAGGAGGTCTACAATACTGGGCTATTCACTGACATTCGAGCACTTTATTAGGCCCCATTCACACATCGGCAATTTCGTTCCGCAAAATGCGGACCCATTCATTTCTATGGGGCAGCACAATTTGCTGCCCGGATACGGAATTGCGGACCCGCACTTCCGGGTCCGCAATTCCGTTCCCGAAAAAAATAGAACATGTCCTATTCTATTAGTGCCGGCAATGTGCGGTCCGCAAAATGCGGAATGCACATTGCCGCTGTCCGTGTTTGGCGGATCCGCAAAACACGTTACAGACGTCTGAATGGAGCCTTAGTCAGTTACTTTGAATCTGGCAGGTTTCCGGTATAAATGCTGGCTTGCTGCCAGACAAATGCTGGCTGAATGCAGTGGCCCAAAGCCAGCACCATAGGCCGGAAACCCACCAGATCCCATTATAGTGAGTGTGGATCTGGCAGTGTCTAACTACGCCGAATATGGATAACATGGATAGTCTGCACCACTGCCAAAACAGACTACTGGATTTACCTGCTGCAGATGTGAACCTACCCTTACCTGCAGAATATGCCACAAAGGACGATTAGTGTGGGGTCTACCTCTGGCACCCTTAGGCTGAGTTCACATCAGCGTTCAGCCTTTCTGTTCTTCTGCTCAGTTATAGGAGACAGGACATAACTGAGCTGAACGGAGCCTACGGACCCCATAGACTATAATTAGTAGCCACGCTACCCCATTAAAATCACGTAGCTATCTGTACTGAAGTCTAAAGGGGTTTAAAAAGTACTACCAAAGGGGATCTACAGGGAAATTTTTTTTTTTTAAAGAGACAGAAAGGGTTAAATGAAACTAAAATAAGCCATATGCACCTCCTCAATCTTCGCTTTGGGTCCAGCTGTACTCCACTTCCTGGCCCAACACACAAGAACAAGCTTAGGAATCCTGCTCCGCCAATCACTGGCTCTGGATCCGGCATTTCCGGATGTTACTAGAATGCTTGACATTTCCCATAGACTATAATGGGCCCGATGGAGAGCCGGCTGCTACCCAGTAAATATGTTAAGATTTGGCGGGACAAAAACTGCTGCATGCACCCATTTTTTTGTCTGTCCGATTCCCGGCATTCTATGGCAGAATAGCCTGTCAGAGAGCTGTGCTGCAAATGTGAAAGTAGCCTTGTATATTTTAAGATCATGTGTAACGCCCTGCAAGGGGCCATTACCACTATTTTTACCCCTTCACTATTCTTAATGGTGTACCATGTATCATCTTGTGTATTCATCCCTAGGTCCTGCACAATGTGTAAACGTATTTATGATTCTTTAATGATTTAACATGTAATGTGCCTAGTTCAGCAGCAGATGGCGGTACTTCTGGCAGAGCTGTGTTTGATAGAATGGAACCCTTCCTCCATTCTATTTCCCTCTCTAGAGAGGGAGGTGTTAGTTAGAAGTTAGTTCAGAGTATCCCCTGTAAGGGGAAGGAGCAGGTCCTCATCCCTCTGGGACCAGCCTGCAGGAGTGATTCGAGAGCAGCCCCTGTAAGCAGAAGGCTGTGTGTTAGCCAGCAGAGCACTTACTGCTCTGCTGGGTCCAGAGGCCCAAGCTACAAGTCTCAGAAGCCAGGAGGAAAGGTTCCCTAGACCAGATACAGCACAAGAGAAAGATAGAGTGAGACAAAGAGAGAACTTACAGCTGAAAGCAGTCCAGAAAAAGTTCCTATTGAATCCAGCCAACATAGCAGACCTGAAAGAGTTCTTATGTAGCAGAGCTGAGAGTGTTTGCCTGCCAGAACCGCATGCCAAAGCTTGCTGGTAACCAAGATAAAGTTGGAAGATTGTTACCTGATGGAAGTTGATGCCAAGTAAAGCTGTTAACTACTCCAATACCAGTATGGGCTCAAGTTATTTCATCATCATCATGTGGTGGTAACAGCATCCCTCTTATATAACCTTGTCATTCTTCCAGCTACTGTCCAGTGTACTTATCTGGACTGTCTCCACCTCCATTCCTGTAGTAGTGGTAATGACTTCTATCATATCCTCCTGTCATTCCTCCAGTCACTGCACGAGTCTTATCTGGACTGTCTACATAATCTCCATCCCCAATGTAGTGGTAACAGCATCCCTCTTCCAGCCACTGTACAAAGCACTTATTTGGACTGTCTCCACCCTTCAATCCTGTAGTGACAAAAAAGACGCCTCTCATATCCTCCTGTCATCCTTCCAGTCACTATATGATGCTTTTATCTGGACTGTCTCCCTCACATCTATCATTGTAGTAACGGTAATAGCACCCATCATACTCTCCTATCATTCCTCCTGCCAATGTACACACCTCCTATGTGGACTGCCTCCATCATGTCTACCTTTGTAGTAGTGATAACAGCACCCTTCATGTCATCCTATCAATCATAAAGCCAGTGTATGAGGCTGCTATCTGCACTATCGCCATCACTTCCATTCCTATAGTAGTGGTATCAATACATCTCTCATCCTCCGGTCATTCCTCTAGCCACTGTACGTCTTCATCACCTCTCTCTGGACAGTAGTGCTAACAGCACCCACTTATATAACTCTGCCCTTCCTACAGGCACTATATGATGTTCCTGTGTGGACTATGTCCATCACCACCATCCCTGTAGTAGTGGTAACTGCTCTGCCTTATACCTCCTGTCATTCCTCCATCCAGGGTATGACGTTCTTATCTGAACCATCTATATCCTTGTAGTGGCAACAGCACCTGCTTATGTCCTCCTATCATTCTTCCAGACTGCGCATGAGGCTGTAATCTGGACCATCTCCATCACCTTTATCCTTGTAGTAGAGGTAAGAGCACCTGCTTATGTCCTCCTATCATTCCTCCAGACCTTGAATATGGCTGCAATCTGAACTGTCCCCATCACCTCAATCCTTATACTGGTAACAACACATGCTTATGTCCTCCTATCATTCCTCCAGACTGTGTAAAAGGCTGTAATCTGGACTGCCTCGATCACCTCTATCCCTGCAGCAGGGTTAACATCACCCACTTATGCCCTCCTATCATTCCTCCAGACTGTGCATGAGGCCCTAATCTGGGCCGTCCCCATCATCTTTATTCTACTGGTAACAATACCTGCTTATGTCCTCCTATCCTCCACCAGACTGTGTATGGGGCTGCAATCTGGACTGTCTCCATCACCTTGATCCCTGTAGCAGGGGTAACAGCAGCCACTTATGTCTTCCTATCATTCCTCCAGTCTGTGTATGAGGCTTTAATCTGGACCATCTCCATCACCTCTATCCCTGTAGCAAATGTAACAACACTTGCTTAGGTCCTCCTATTAATCCTCCAGACTTTGAATGAGGCTGTAATCTGCACTGTTTATGTCCTCTATCATTCCTAAAGACTGTGTATAAGGCTGTAATCTGGACAGTTTCCATCACCTCTATCCCTGTAGAAGAGGTAACAGCACCCATTTATGTCCTCCTATCATTCTTCCAGTGGGCACATGAGGCTGTGATCTATCTCTTCCAGCATGTGTTAGGGGCTGTAACCTGGACCATCTCCATCACCTCTATCTCTGTAGCAGAGATACCAGCACCTGCATATATGTCCTCCTATCACTCCTCCAGCCTGTTTAGGAGTATGTAATCTGGACTGTCTCCATCACCTCTATTCCTGTAGAAGAGGTAACAGCACCCATTTATGTCCTCCTATCATTCTTCCAGTGGGCACATGAGGCTGTGATCTATCTCTTCCAGCATGTGTTAGGGGCTGTAACCTGGACCATCTCCATCACCTCTATCTCTGTAGCAGAGATACCAGCACCTGCATATATGTCCTCCTATCACTCCTCCAGCCTGTTTAGGAGTATGTAATCTGGACTGTCTCCATCACCTCTATTCCTGTAGAAGAGGTAACAGCACCCATTTATGTCCTCCTATCATTCTTCCAGTGGGCACATGAGGCTGTGATCTATCTCTTCCAGCATGTGTTAGGGGCTGTAACCTGGACCATCTCCATCACCTCTATCTCTGTAGCAGAGATACCAGCACCTGCATATATGTCCTCCTATCACTCCTCCAGCCTGTTTAGGAGTATGTAATCTGGACTGTCTCCATCACCTCTATTCCTGTAGAAGAGGTAACAGCACCCACACTGATGTCCTCCTATCATTCCTCCAGACTGTGTATAAGGCTGTAATCAGGACTGTATCCATCACCTCTATCCCTGTAGAAGAGGTAACAGCACCCACTTATGTCCTCCTATCACGCCTCCAGGCTGTCTATAAGGCTGTAATCTGGACTGTCTCCATCACCTCTATCCCCGTAGCCGATGTAACTCTCTATGTCCTCCTAGCATTCCTCCATCCTGAGTGAAAGGCTGTACTCTAGACTGTCTCCATCACCTCTATCCCTGTAGAAGAGGTAACAGCACCCAGGTATGTCCTCCTATCACTCCTCCAGACTGTCTATAAGGCTGTAATCTGGACTGTCTCCATCACCTCTATCCCCGTGGCAGATGTAACTCTATGTCCTCCTAGCATTCCTCCATCCTCAGTAAAAGGCTGTAATCTGGACTGTCTCCATCACCTCTATCTCTGTAGCAGATGTAACTCTGTGTCCTCCTAGCATTCCTCCATCCTGTGTAAAAGGCTGTAATCTGGACTGTCTCCATCGCCTCTATCCCTGTAGCAGATGTAACTCTCTATGTCCTCCATCCTGAGTAAAAGGCTGTAATCTGGACTGTCTCCATCACCTCTATCCCTGTAGCAGATGTAACTCTCTATGTCCTCCTAGCATTTCTCCATCCGGAGTAAAAGGCTGTAATCTGGACTGTCTCCATCGCCTCTATCCCTGTAGCAGATGTAACTCTCTATGTCCTCCATCCTGAGTAAAAGGCTGTAATCTGGACTGTCTCCATCACCTCTAACTCTGTAGCAGATGTAACTCTCTATGTCCTCCTATCATTAAAGGCTGTAATCTGGACTGTCTCCATCGCCTCTATCCCTGTAGCAGATATAACTCTCTATGTCCTCCTAGCATTCCTCCATCCTGAGTAAAAGGCTGTAATCTGGACTGTCTCCATCACCTCTATCTCTGTAGCAGATGTAACTCTCTATGTCCTCCTATCATTCCTCCATCCTGAGTAAAAGGCTGTAATCTGGACTGTTTCTATCGCCTCTATCCCTGTAGCAGATGTAACTCTCTATGTCCTCCTAGCATTCCTCCATCCTGAGTAAAAGGCTGTAATCTGGACTGTCTCCATCGCCTCTAACTCTGTAGCAGATGTAACTCTCTATGTCCTCCTATCATTAAAGGCTGTAATCTGGACTGTCTCCATCGCCTCTATCCCTGGAGCAGATATAACCACACCCCTCTATGTCCTCCTATCATCCCTCCAGCTACCTGTTGCACTTACCGATCCCCAGTCCCACGACAACGCGCCCGCCGAGCAGCGTCTCCTTATCCGGAGCGGCGGCCAGTACCACGGCCCCGGCGGTGAAGAGCAGGCTGGCCAGGAGGATGCACGGTCTGCGCCCCAGCACTCCATTCAGCACCCCGCCTGCCAGCGCAGACAGCGCCGCCGCCCCCACCGTACTGGACACCAGCAGCTCCTGCCACAGCGCCGACAGGTTCATGTCCTTCTTGAGGAGCAGCATGGCCCCGGACACCACCCCGGTGTCATAGCCGAAGAGGAAGCCTCCCAGGGCAGAGAAGACGGACACCACGTACACGAATGCCGGGGTGACATCCTGCTGGAACTGCCTGCGGGCCGCCCGCTCCAGCTCCTCTCCCGAGCTCGGGGCAGCCGTGGCGCTGGCCTGGCTGTTGATGCTGGTGTAGGAGTCGGCGGCTATCAGGCTCCGCTCCCCGGCTCCCTCGTCATGCTTCCTCCGCTTCTTCTCCCCCATCAGGTTGCTCAGGCTCCGCAGGGTGTACTCCACATTCTCGCTTGCTTTGCGGGACATAGGTAGTGTGGCGGGCGGACCGGTGCGCTCTGGCCAGCTGCCGGGGCCGCTCTAGTCAGGCTGCACACGGGATAGGTGCCCAGGACATATGTGTGGAGCCTCCGCCCCGGATCCCTCCTGCCCGCGGTAGCTGTGCTGCTCTGCGCCGGCTCCCAGCACCCTACTTTCCGGAGACTTTGTACATGTTTCCCGGCTCGTCCCTTGAGGCAGAAATCTCAGACCCGCAGCCAGCGAGCGAGGGGCGGACCAGCGGCTCTGAGCGACCACACTGAGGAGCAACGCTGTCAAACTGGAGGGGCGGGGCTCCCCGTCACATGACCCGCAGCAGCTGATTGCTGACGTCACACGGAGGTTTCATAGGTGTTCTCGCCTCGGGCCAGCTGCGCTTTTCTATGCGATCCCTGTGGTGCCTACTGGTATGGACCCGTAGCACACACATACATACATAGCAGACCGCACTATCACTATAATGAAGGGAGAAGAAATCATTGTTAAACTTACCAGTATTTTCCCCCTATAAGACGCTCCTAGGTTTTAGAGGGGGACAATAAGAAAAACATTTTTTATTACACCTGAAGTCAGACCACCAATCAGACCTCAGCTAACAGCCCCAATAAGACCCCCAATGTTAATAAGACCTCAGATCAGACCCCAATGTGAATGACCCTCAATTAGACCTCCCCAGTGCCTTATATCAGCCCCCAGTGCCCCTCTTCAGCCCCAGCAGCCTCTCTTCAGCCTCCCAGTGCCTCATATTAGCCCCCAGTGCCTCATTTCAGCCCCCAGCAGCCTCTCTTCAGCCCCCAATGTCTCATATCAGCCCTCCAGCAGCCTCTCTTCATCCCCCAGTGCCTCATATTAGCCCCCCAGCAGCCTCTCTTCAGCCCCAGTGTCTCATATCAGCCCCCAGTGCCTCATATTAGCCCCCCAGTGCCTCATTTCAGCCCCCCCAGCAGCCTCTCTTCAGCCCCCAGTGTCTCATATCAGCCCCCAGTGCCTCATATTAGCCCCCCAGTGCCTCATTTCAGCCCCCCAGCAGCCTCTCTTCAGCCCCCAGTGTCTCATATCAGCCCTCCAGCAGCCTCTCTTCAGCCCCCAGTGCCTCATATCAGCCCCCAGGGCCCCTCTTCAGCCCCCAGTGCCTCATATTAGCCCCCTAGTGCCTTATTTCAGCCTCTCTTCAGCCCCCAGTGCCTCATATCAGCCCCCAGTGCCTCATATCAGCCCCTAGTGCCTCATATTAGCCCCCCAGTGCCTCATTTCAGCCCCCCAGCAGCCTCTCTTCAGCCCCCAGTGTCTCATATCAGCCCCCAGCAGCCTCTCTTCAGCCCCCAGTGCCTCATATTAGCCCCCCAGTGTCTCATATCGGCCCTCCAGCAGCCTCTCTTCAGCCCCCAGTGTCTCATATCAGCCCTCCAGCAGCCTCTCTTCAGCCCCCAGTGCCTCATATCAGCCCTCCAGCAGCCCCTCTTCAGCCCCCAGTGCCTCATATTAGCCCCCTAGTGCCTTATTTCAGCCCCCCAGCAGCCTCTCTTCAGCCCCCAGTGTCTCATATCAGCCCTCCAGCAGCCTCTCTTCAGCCCCCAGTGCCTCATATCAGCCCCCAGGGCCCCTCTTCAGCCCCCAGTGCCTCATATTAGCCCCCTAGTGCCTTATTTCAGCCTCTCTTCAGCCCCCAGTGCCTCATATCAGCCCCCAGTGCCTCATATCAGCCCCAAGTGCCTCATATTAGCCCCCCAGTGCCTCATTTCAGCCCCCCAGCAGCCTCTCTTCAGCCCCCAGTGTCTCATATCAGCCCCCAGCAGCCTCTCTTCAGCCCCCAGTGCCTCATATTAGCCCCCCAGTGTCTCATATCGGCCCTCCAGCAGCCTCTCTTCAGCCCCCAGTGTCTCATATCAGCCCTCCAGCAGCCTCTCTTCAGCCCCCAGTGCCTCATATCAGCCCTCCAGCAGCCCCTCTTCAGCCCCCAATGCCTTCATCAGCTTCCAAATAAATCAATAAAACCCTTACCGTTCCTGCTCCGGATGCTGCCGCTCCTCACCGCCCCCACTCGGTAATCCTCTTGTACAGTCTGCTGTGTGGGCGTGCACAGTGTGAGGTCACAGCGCGGCCTCACACTGTGCGCAGCCTTCACAGTGGAGCGCCGAGGACCAGGAAGGAAGAGGTGAGTATAGCGCTTTCCCGGCCCTGACAGAACCTCGAGTCAGCTTGAACCGTGCGCACGCCTATGTACTTGTAGAGGGGAGGAATGTCAGAACTGGTGTCAGTCCTAGTGCCTAATAGTAAGGAATGGGGCAGCTGCTACCACTAGGAAGTAAAGGCGGTGCCATGACTGGTTGCTACGGGCAATGTCACTTTTTCCTACTAATACCACATGGAGGGAATACAATACAGAATTTCTTTGTTACCAGTTACATCTGGGGGAAGGGGGGGGCATCTGGCATAATTTATTGACGTTATGGTGGCATGACATAAAGGTAACATCGGTGCCACGTCACAACTGGTGTCACTTGGCGCACACATGAAAGTGTAATAGGCATGTATGCACGGTCTCGCTCACATCAGTGAATCATGGAGGTGTGAGGTCGGAGGTCATTCCCTGGTTTTCACAGATCGTTGCTAGGAAATGCTCTGGAAATACATTTTCTGCAAAAATACACTTGTGTGAATGGAGACCAAGGCTACATCAAACTTGCATTGTTAATTCCGGTATTGAAATACCGAATGCAAAGAGATCTCAATACCGGAAAACAACAAAGCAAGCGTGAAAGTAGCCTTGGTCCCCATTCACACAAGTGTATTTTTGCTCTGCATCCGATCCATCTTTTTTGCAGATCGTATGCAGACATGTTCATTTAAGTGGGGCTGAAAAAAATATCCGTTCCGCAGCCCCACAAAAAAGATAGAACATGGCCTGTTCTTGTCCAAGTATAGGCATTGTTACAACGGGAAATACGAATGACTCTGAGAGCAAAAAAAAAAAACGATCGCACACGGACCCAGCATCGATTCTTCATGGATTAGGCACTGACCAACTTGCCACGGATATTATCACGGACACAGACGTGTGAAAGGGGCGTGAGGTTTACATGGGGCTCAGCAGTGATACCGAGCATGTGCTGCCAGGTCTCTGGTTTCATGGTGCACCCAGTAGTAGTAATGAGCGTCCTTCCTCTGCCCGTTGCTCCCAGTGGAGTGGAAGGTGATCTGCTCCATAGTACGCTTCAGGCCGGGATCGGCTTTTTTTTGTGAAAGCACATTGTGGAAATAAATAGAAATAGCCTCTCCCTTCAGGAAGCAGCTACTGGCATTTATCATGAGTAACACTGGCACACAGAATAGACCGCTCTGGCACAGTGGCACTGCATCCAGTTTGGTAGCAACATGGCAATATTCTTCTCAGATTAAAGTGAAAAAGTTACCAAACTCAAAGGTTTCGTCCATCAGATGGTAACCTGTGGTTGGCGCGTTACATTACGTCTCCCTGTCATTATCTGTAAGTTACAAGGTTCAACCAAATTGGACAAACCCCTTCACTGGACCCCCGAACCTACCATGTTACAAAAAGTACCAGCGGGATTTCTAAGAAGGCACCACTTAGATATCCGGTAGCGACACAGGGATGATTTCTCACTGGTACAGGAAATCAGTTTTATGGAAGAAGTATTACTGACATTTAGTCCTAGTAGCTGTCCTGCACCTGCAGTGATGATGTTGCAGGCAGTCAGCGGATGTTATAGGTCAGCGAGCGTGAACCCATTAGCCAACTAACCGGTTTGGCATAGGGTAACCCAAAGGCCCCTTTCACACGAGCGTGACGGATTGGCTCCGGATGCGTTCAGGGTGAATTCCGTGAAACTCGCACAATTTTGCAAGCAAGTTCGGTCTGTTTTGTCTGTAATTGCGTTCAGTTTTTTGCGCGCGGGTGCGATGCGTTTTGATGTGTTTTTCATGCGCGTGATAAAAAACTTAAGGTTTACAAACAATATCTCCTAGCAACCATCAGTGAAAAACGCATTGCATCCGCACTCATGAAACGCAAAACTGATGAGTGCAAAAAAAAATGCTCATGTACACAGACCCATAGAAATGAATGGGTCAGGATTGAGTGCGGGTGCTATGCGTTCATGTCACGCATTGCACCCGCGTGGAAAACTCGCTCGTGTGAAAGAGGCCTAAGGCCTCTTTCACACGAGCGCGACATATTGACTACTGATGCGTTCAGTGAAACTTGCACCATTTTGCAAACAAGTTCAGTAAGTTTTTTCTGCGGTTGCGTTTAGTTCAGTTCTGCGCGGGTGCAATGCATTTTGATGCGTTTTTCACGCGGGTGATAAAAAACTAAGGCTTCTTTCACACGGGCACAATGCGTGAGGTGAATGCATTGCACCCGCACTGAATCCGGATTTTTCACGCACGGTTGCCAGGAGACGATCGGGATGGGGACCCGATCATTATTATTTTCCCTTATAACATGGTTATAAGGGAAAATAATAGCATTCTTAATACAGAATGCTTAGTAAAATAGGGCTGGAGGGGGGTAAAATAAATAAATAAACTCACCTCATCCACTTGTTCGCGCAGCCCGGCTTCTCTTCTGTTTTCTTCTTTGAGGAAAAGGACCTGTGGTGACATCACTGTGCTCATCACATGGTCCATCACATGATCAATCACCATGGTGACGTCACCAAAGGTCCTTTTCCTCCCAGGTCATCAAAGAAGAAGACAGAAGAGAAGCCGGGCTGCGCGAACAAGGGGATGAGGTGAGTTTAATTAATTATTATTATTTTTTTAACCCCTCCATCACTATTGTACTAAGCATTCTGTATTAAGAATGCTATTATTTTCACTTATAACCATGTTATAAGGGAAAATAATAAAATCTACACAACACCTAATCCAAACCCAAACTTCTGTGGGGAAAAATCTCACATTTTCATGCAACGCATCCACATCTTTTCCCGCACGTCACCCGCAACGCCCGTGTAAACCCAGCCTAAAGGTTTACAAACAATATATCCTAGAAACTATCAGTGATTGCATTGAATCCGCACTTGCTTCTGGATACAATGCGTTTTTCACTGAAGCCCCACTTCTATGGGGCCAGGGCTGCATGAAAAACACAGAATATAGAACATGCTGAGTTTTTCACGCAATTCAAAACTGATGCATGAAAAAAACCGCTCATGTACACAGACCCATTGAAATGAATGGGTCAGGATTCAGTGCGGGTGCAATGTGTTCATGTCACGCATTGCACCCGTGTGGAAAACTCGCTTGTGTGAAAGGGGCCTAAGGATGTAATCAGTTCCAAAATGTATAAATTAGGCTCTCTAAATTCAGTTATTTACAGGCTTCAGTCTAGCAGATTCTCCACTCGCAGTTCCCTAGAGCCTAATTTATACAATTTGGAATTGATTATACTTTCACATAAAATGTATTGATATTTGACCTCAAGGAAAATTTGTGAAGTGTAATGAGCAGACAAGTACTCATTTATAATTAGATTATATGCCCTCTGTAAAGGCCAATTCAAAGAAGAATTTTACTAGATGTCTTAGATATTGGAGGTAAATATAAGATAATTTCATCAATAATACCATGTGAACATGAAATGTGAATGCAACCCAAACTTTCTCCAAGGCAGCAAAAGACTAAAAGATTCACAACCTCTTAAAGACATCTGTCAGCAGATTTGTATCTATGAAACTGACCTGTTACATGTGCACTTGGCAGCTGAAGGCATCTGTGTTGGTCCCATGTCCATATGTGCCGCATTGCTGAGAAAAATAATGTTTTAATGTATGCAAATGAGCCTCTAGGAGCAACGGGGGTGTTGTCGTTACACCTAGAAGCTTTCCTCTCTCTGCAACTGCCCCACCCTCTCCACTTTGATTGACAGGCCAGGCAGTAAAAACGTAATCACTCCTGCCTGGCCCTGTCAATCAAAGTGCAGAGGCCATGGCAGTTGCAGAGAGAGCAGAACCTCTAGGTTTAATGGCAACGCCACCATTGCTCCTAGAGGCTGATTCGCATTTATTAAGACTTTTTTTTTTTTCAGCAGTGCGGGCACATATGAACCAACAATACTGTATTGGGTATGCGCCAGAATTTTTGTGCTTGAGCAGTAAAGTTCTCTCCAGAGCTTGGACAAACAGCTGAACTGTGCATGTACCAGAATGGGGCCAGGTGTGGGCAGGATTTAGAAGCATAGCACTGTCAATCACAAGGGGAAAGGAATGGCTAACTTTGCACAGGGACAGAACTTTGGTGCTCCATAGGACTCTGGCCCACCCTCCATGCACCAAACTACTGATTTGCCTATATGAACAAAGGGGGAGAGTTATCAAACTGGTGTAAAGTAGAACTGGCTTAGTTGCCCATAGAAACCAATCAGATTCCAACTTTCATCTTTCACAGCTCCTTTTGAAAATGAAAGGTGGAATCTGATTGGTTGCTACGGGCAACTAAATCAGTTCTACATTACACCAGTTTGATAAATCTCCCCCAAATATGCTTTTCGCCACAATGCTGCAATGGATTGCCAAACAAGAGGTACTGTTATAAATGTTACTGAAAGCACTGTCCTTAGGTTGAGATGTAAAAACCAGCTGATAGACTCATAGTTACACCTTCACCTCTAGGTCAGAGTAAAGAGCGGATATGGACACGTCCACTTCAAAATAAAAGGTTGTGATACATCCGGCTGCACCAATATAGGGGCAGAAGAGAAGAATTCCTTAATTGCATAAAAGTCTTGCAAAGCTGAATCAGACCACACTGAGACATCTGTCCCTTTCTTAGTCATGCCAGTTAAGGGTTTTACTATTGTCAAATAATTCTGAATACATTTTCGGTAATAGTTGGTGAACCCTAAAAACCACATATAAGCCTACAGATTTTCTGGTCTATCCCAGTCTAATACAGCACGGACTTTCTCTGGATCCATTCGAAAACCTGAAGATGACAGCAGGTAGCCCAAAAACTGCACGTTGTGTACAGCAAAAACACACTTCTCTAATTTTGCATACAATTTATTGTCCTTTAGGATCTGTAACACCTGTCTAACGTGATCCTAATGTGTTTCCACATCTGGAGAATAAATTAGAATGTCATCAAAATACATGACTACAAACCTCACCACAAGGTGATGAAAAATGTAATTCACAAAATGCTGGAAAACCGGAGGAGCATTGGTCAACCCGAAAGGCATGACCAGATTCTCAAAGTTCCCCTAAGGAGTATTAAAAGCCGTCTTCCATTCATCCCCTTCCTTGATCCTAACCAGATTATATGCCCCTCTTAAGTCCAACTTGAAGAACACCTTGGCACCAACAATCTGGTTAAACAAATTGGGAATCAAAGGAAGAGGGTAAGATTTACGAAGAGTAATCCGATTGAGTTCACGGAAATCGAGACATGGCCAAAGACCTCCGTCCTTTTTTTTTTTACAAAAAAGAACTCTGCTGCCACTGGAGACTTGGAAGGTCTTATGTGTCCTTTAGCCAAACTCTCGGCAATATACTCTCTTATGGCCAGTTTTTCAGGTCCAGAAAGGTTATACAATCTAGATTTTGGCAATTTAGCTCCGGGAATAAGATTGATAGGACAATCATATTCCCGAAGCGGAGGTAAATCCTGGCATCCACTTTCAGAAAATAACTTGGCGAAATCAGATAAAATAGGGTAATGTTTTAGTAGTTAAAACAGAAAAAGATGTATTGTCAATGCATTAATCACCCCAATCCAGAATCTGTCTAGCTTGCCAGTTGATGGTTATTGTGCTTGCTTAACCACGGTAAACCCCAAGCCACCGCTGCAGAAAGACCATCCAACACAAAACATGAGATAAATTCTTGATGAAAGTCACACACTCTTAATCTGATATCATGCACCACTTGAGAGAACACTTCTGAGCTAGAGGTGCAGAATCAATAGCAAAAACAGAAATGTTTTTTTTCTAATGCACTCGGTGACAACCCGTGCATACGGATGAACTGAGCATCAATCAGGTTCACCCCGGCCCCGCTGTCAAAAACACCTCAATCCCCACAGTTTTAGACTAGCGCCACCTCCAAGAGTCAGATGGGAATTAAATGTCCCTCTTTTTTTCTTTTTGCCGTTGAATGCATGGACATACTCTGATAAAATGTCAATTTTGTCCACAGAAAAAAATACTCCCTTCCTATTACCAGTATGCTTAAAAGCGGATCCAGGCATCTTACATATCCAGTAACTATCCTTCTTTACCGGATCTGCAATTGTAGGAGATAAATATCTAATATCTCATTTCTCCTAATTGATTTTAAATGTGGTGCAGTTTTAATTGCTGTTTCTTGGCCGTCTCTTCACGGCCTTGTTTCTTTTTATATAAATGTAAACTTCTCATCCAATGTCTTCTATTTTAAGAGTTTGTACTGTAATGCACAAATTATATTGTATTTCATTGTACTATGACACTATGGAAGATGTTGTATACTCTGATTTTCTAATAAAAAATTTGTGAGTAAAAGCGGATCCAGGAGTAGCTCCCCCTAATTGCATGGGTTTGTTCCCAGACATAAATCCAGGAGTAGCTTCACCCAAAGTATCAAAGGAGGACGATACATCATGTGATAGTACGTCCTGAGAGTAGGGGCCCCTAGATCTCTCTCTCTCAGGCATCTATCCATGCGTATAGCAAGAGACATAGCAGCCTCCAGAGAAACTGGGGTTTCATGAAAGGCCAAGGTGTCCTTCAGCTGCTCTGATAACCCTTGACAAAACTGGCTACAGAGGGCAGGATCGCTCCACTCCGTGTCCGTAGCCCACCTCCTAAACTCAGACATGACATTCAAAAGAACCCTTCTAGTTGTATGTAGCTAAACTAGTGGACCTCTGTGAAAGTCTCACTATAGCACCAAACATACTGAGTAATGTATGATCGTGGTACAACATACAGTCAGATCCATAAATATTGGGACATTGACACGATTCTAACATTTTTGGCTCTATACACCACCACAATGGATTTGAAATGAAATGAACAAGATGTGCTTTAACTGCAGACTGTCAGCTTTAATTTGAGGGTATTTACATCCAAATCAGGTGAACTGTGTAGGAATTACAACAGTTTGCATATGTGCCTCCCACTTGTTAAGGAACCAAAAGTGTGTGTGTTATTCCCTCATTATCCCAATTATAATGAGCAGATAAAAGGTCCACAGTTCATTTCAAGTGTGCTATTTGCATTTTGAATCTGTTGCTGTCAACTCTCAAGGTGAGATCCAAATAGCTGTCACTATCAGTGAAACAAGCCATCATTAGGCTGAAAAAGTAAAACAAACCAATCAGAGAGATAGCAAAAACATTAGGCGTGGCCAAAACAACTGTTTGGAACATTCTTAAAAAGAAGGAACACACCGGTGAGCAACACCAAAAGACCCAGTAGACCACAGAAAACAACTGTGGTGGATGACCGAAGAATTCTTTCCCTGGTGAAGAAAACACCCTTCACAACAGTTGACCGAAGAACACTCTCCAGGAGGTAGGTGTATGTGTGTCAAAGTCAACAATCAAGAGAAGACTTCACCAGAGTGAATACAGAGGGTTCACCACAAGATGTAAACCATTGGTGAGCCTCAAAAACAGGAAGGCCAGATTAGAGTTTGCCAAATGACATCTAAAAAAGCCTTCACAGTTCTGGAAAAACATTCTATGGACAGACGAGACCAAGATCAACTTATACCAGAGTGATGGGAAGAGAAGAGTATGGAGAAGGAAAGGAACTGCTCATGATCCTAAGCATACCACCTCATCAGTGAAGCATGGTGGTGGTAGTGTCATGGCGTGGGCATGTATGGCTGCCATGGGAACTGGTTTGCTTGTATTTATTGATGATGTGACTACTGACAAAAGCAGCAGGATGAATTCGGAAGTGTTTCAGGCAATATTATCTGCTCATATTCATCCATATGCTTCAGAACTCATTGGACGGTGCTTCACAATGCAGATGGATAATGACCCAAAGCATACTGCAAAAGCAACCAAAGAGTTTTTTAAGGGAAAGAAGTGAAATGTTATGCCATGGCCAAGTCAATCACCTGACCTGAATCCGATTGAGCATGCATTTCACTTGCTGAAGACAAAACTGAAGGGAAAATGCCCCAAGAACAAGCAGGAACTGAAGACAGTTGCAGTAGAGGCCTGGCAGAGCATCACCAGGGATGAAGCCCAGCGTCTGGTGAGGTCTATGCGTTCCAGACTTCAGGCTGTAATTGACTGCAAAGGATTTGCAACCAAGTATTAAAAAGTGAAAGTTTGATTTATGATTATTATTATGTCCTATTACTTTTGGTCCCTTAACAAGTGAGAGGCACATATGCAAAGTGTTGTAATTCCTGCACCGTTCACCTGATTTGGATGTAAATACCCTCAAATTAAAGCTTACAGTCTGCAGTTAAAGCACATCTTGTTTGTTTCATTTCAAATCCATTGTGGTAGTGTATAGAGAATTTTTTTTTAGAATTGTGTCGATGTCCCAATATTTATGGACCTGGCTTTAAATGCATACTAAAGTAAAAGAAGGGGGCACAACAGTCATGTTAGAACAAAAGATGGACACTTACATGCCACAAAGTGAATACCAGGAGTACAAGAAGGTCGCCCATCCCAGAAATACCTCCTTGTACTCCTGGAATTCACTTTGTGTCCATCTTTTGTTCTAACATGACTGTTGTGCCCCCTTCTTTTACTTTAGTATGCATTTATGTTGTACCACGATCATACATTACTCAGTATGTTTGGTGCTATAGTGAGACTTTCACAGAGGTCCACTAGCTTACAATTAGAAGGGTTCTTTTGAATGTCATTTGCTGTGCTTTCAGTGGCGCAGACACACTTCTTCAATCACCATAGCTTGAATTATAGAACCCATATTTTGTCAACATGCATTTAGCTGTTACTTTATGATATGCATTGATGTAGGCTGTGAAAATTTCAAAGTTTGGACTATACAGCTCAATTGTACGTGACAAATCACTGATTTTGACCAGTATAGGCAAATAATACTTACCCAATCTATCCGGTCATTCATGACAGTACAGTATACCATTGCCACTACGTACACTTTTGTTAAGTTTGTACTACCGCCAGCAGGAGTTTTGTAAGGAGTGTACCTTTCATATTGTCGCAGCATTGTCCTGTAATCACTGCCATGTACAATCTGTCCACAATTATGTAGTTATATATTTTTATTTAATAAAGATTGCATTCCCCCCCCCCCAATATCTTTATTAATATATAAAAAAAATACACAAAGAGAGAATTTTGAGTAAACATTTAGCATAGTTAATACCTTTTTCCTTGGATTCGTATTTTAAGTTTGTAAATAAGAAAGTTAGATGCTATTCCAGTATTTTCTAAATTTTGAACAAGTCCAGATTATATGGAGGTAATCCGCACCTAAGGTATCACATCTAGGGCACTTGGATGTATCTCTTAGCCCACATTTGTTTAGCCATATAGGGGCAACATATAGTCTATGACAAATACTAAACTGTACTAGAACATGGTTGAAATTATGGGATAGTGTACTTAAATTAGCAAAGATATTCCCCCACCCTTCTACTTGTATATTTGGACAATCCAACTCCCAGGCTCTTTGTCCTGGTGACTGTGTATCACAAAACCGTGCCTTAAGTAATAGTTTATATATATTTGAAATCTTAATTCTTATGAGTGTCGTCCCTGTCCAATCATTTAAAAAGCATGAACTATCTATATCCAACAATGATTTATCATCCAGACTAAATAATGCTGACCGCAACTGAAAATACCTAAACCAAGAGAGGTTTTCTACATTATGTGATAACTCCGTGAGCGACTTAATCTCTCTATCCTTAACTACTTGTGAAATGTAAAAAATCCTATTCTTTTGCCAAAATTTATCAGCTGCTATACCATCTAACAACTGTAGATGAAAGTTATGCCAAAGAGGCGTGAATGTAAGTGAACCCTTTACCCTCAACCATATTCTAGTAGCAGCCCACATTTTAGAAAGTAATTTTATAATCACTTTATAACCCCGCTCTTGGCTAATCAATAGTCCAGATTCCAAAAGAGTAAATATGTTATTATATGAATAACTCCCTACTAGGATCCTTAAAAGTGCACTATTTTTCCATTCGTAACACATCAATAACTGGGCAGCAATAAAATAACCTTTGAAATAGGGGAGGTTTAAACCCCCACATTCCAATGGTTTGTATAGATGTTCCAATTTTAACCTGACTCGTTTTCTTCCCCACACTAAATCATGAATTATTCTTTCCATAAGTTTAAAATATTTATCTTCTATCCAGGTAGGTGTATTCCTGAGCACATACAGAAATTGTGGTAGGATCACCATTTTGACCAGTGAAACTCGATCAGCTCTAGATAGAGGGAGTTTCAGTGGGTCTATTGGCATTAGACTGGTCTCAGACCAATTTATATGAAAACCAGATACCTCACCAAATAGTTTAACCATTCGGATAATTCTTGGGAGGGTTTTTTCCGTGTGGTCTATGAAAAAAAGAACATCATCTGCATATAAGGAGATACGATCTTCCACTCCTAATGTTCCAAATCCTTTAACTTGATCATCCTGCCTAATGGCCAGAGCTAGGGGCTCGATGCCATAAGTGATCTATACAGTAATTTGAGGATATTTATAAATCTTTCCCCAAAACCCATCCTTGTCAGAACCCTCCAGAGGAAACGCCACTCCACCCTGTCAAAGGCCTTAGAGGCATCCAATGACAGGATGGAGCGAGCGGTCCTCCCAGAGGCCTGTATATTGGCAAAGAGCCGATGGAGATTGTGATGCGTGCCCTTGTTTTGAATAAAGCCATTCTGGTCCGGATGGACAATGGAGGAAATAACCCTAGAGAGCCTTTTGGCCAAAATCCTTGCGAGGAGCTTTACATCTGCATTAAGCAGTGAAATCGGTCTATACAATCCCAGATCTGAGGGGTCCTTGCCTTTTTTTGGAATTAATGTTATTACAGCTTCCATCATTGAATCTGGCAGTTTCCCATCCTCCACCGATTCAGCAAAGACCCCCAACAATCTAGGGAGAATAAACTCCTTGTATTTGCTATAAAATTCATATGGGAGTCCATCTGAACCAGGGGGTGGAATTACCCAAACATAATTTAATTGCCCCCTCAAGTTCCTGAATCGAGAAATCTACCTCAAGTGCTTTCTTTTGGGCCACAGAAATAGTTGGAAAAACAATGCCATCGAGATAAGAATCCATCATTTCATCTATAATCTTAGATTCAGCTTTATAAAGATCTGAAAAATAATCCAAAAAAGCTTTCTCTACAGAACTTTGTCCACTAACCATCCTACCATTGGCCAGTCGGACATTATCTATATATTTTTTGGATTCTTGACTCGAGATCACTCTAGATAGAAGTTTCCCAGGTCGCCCTGAAATAAACTTTGTTGGGCCTTGTCCAACAAAAAGTTAGAGTATGCTTGTGTGGTCTTCTGCACATTTTCCCTGTTCTCCTCTGTGTTATTTATATAACAGGATTCTGTAGCTGAGTACACTAGTTCTAGGTTTTTCTGTTTTTTCTCATACTCCTTTCTCAGGTTCGCAATATTACTGACCATTATTCCCCTCATATAGGCCTTAAAAGTGTCCCATACCACCTGGATTTTTGCTGAGCCATAATTAGTGTCCCAAAATCGGCTAATTTAATTTTGTATTATTTCATGTCTCTTTATTACTGATAACCAATAAGGGTTTAATCTGAATGGGAGTCTCTCTATGTATTTCTCATAGGTCAGACAAAGTTCAAGAACTAGCGGTAAATGGTCCGAGAATGACCTTGTCTCATACTTCATTCGTTTTACAAGTCTCACATATTTTCTATTCATCAGGGCAAGGTCTGTTCTGGACATGGATTTGCCTAATTTACTAATGCATGAAAAAGCCCTTTTCCCATGACCCAAACATCCCCAAACATCTTCAAACCCGGCCTCAGAACAAAACCGTGCCAAGGGGGACCCCTGAACCGGAGTGTCTCCCTTGGCGCCCGTAGAAAACCTATCCAACACAGGATTAATAACACAGTTGAAATCTCCAATAATCAGTGTTGGACACTCTGGCCATTTATCCATAAATGATAACAAAGAGGACTGAGAAAGAGAATGACTGTGGAATATAGACAAAGGCCAAAATACATGTCTTCCCCATCAGCCTGCAGTATAGGAAGACAAATCTCCCTTGCTGGTCGACCGAGGATGCCTCGCACACGAAATCAATCATTCTATGTATAAAAACAGTAACACCCCTAGAATAACTAGAGAAAGTGGAATGATACGTGTATATAGCCCATCCCCTGCCGACCACCCTGGAGGTCTCCCCAGTGAGGTGCGTTTCCAACAAACATACTATTGCTGGGAGATGGATCCGCGTCAGAGCAAAAACCGCTTGTCTCTTTCTTCTATCCCCCAGACCCTGTACGTTCCAGGCAAGAATTCTGATAGACATTATAAAGAACAGTTAGGTGAAAAAAACGAAAAAAAAAAGAAGGGATGATGCATTACAGCCCAGACACAGCCTAGACCCCCCCCCCCCCCCCATACAGGTAATCCACCACATGTTGCAGCAGATCTCTCTCCTATGACCATCCCTCCCACGCTCCCTCCTGCTCGGCACCTGCCCGCTAGCTAACAGAGAAAAATTGAGAGTATAAACACCCTCTACCAATTGTTATTCCCAGCAGATCCTACAACAGTTATTTCACATATCATTTCGTTCAAGCCAATCCGCGGCTTTGTCCGGAGTATCAAAAAATAAAGTTGTGTCTTTAAAAATAATCCGAAGTTTTGCTGGGAAGATAAGTGAGTATTTAATATCCCTTTCTCCTAACCTCTTTTTAACCGTCATAAATGAGCGTCTCTTTTCTTGAATGTCCTTTGAAAAATCGGGAAAGAAGGCCAATCTGTTTCCATCATATAGAACGGGTGAGCATTCCCTCGCCCTTCTTAGTACCATATCTCTGTCCCTTGAAACCAGTAACTTAACAAGGAATGTCCGTGGTTGCCTCCCAGGGATTGGTTTGCCACCTGGGACCCGATGAGCTCTTTCTATCATAAACAAAGGGGAAAAAAGATCCCTCCCAAAATTCTCAAGGATCAGCATCTGTATAAATTGGGTAGGGTTCTTATCCTCGGCACCCTCTGGAACCCCCAGGACTCTCACGTTGTATCTTCGTGATCTATCTTCGAGGTCCACCACCTTTCTTTTAAGAAGATTAAGATCTGACTTCAAGGTGGACATCTCAGTATTTATTTTTTGGGATTCATTCTGTATAATAGCCATAGAGCTCTCCACATTGTTAACTCTATCTCGGATTCTTGACAAATCGTCTCTAATCAGTCCCACGTCAACTTGGATAGACCTGAGTTGGGTTGTAATACCCTGTATTAGATCCCCATTCTGTTTTACCAGTAGTATTTCTTTTAGCGGGGAAGAGTTGGCACTAGACATATCTTCTCACTCTATTCCCTCTTCCCCTTGAGGGTACCCAGGAACTTTTTGTGATTCTATTTCCATCACCTCAAAATTATCAGTTTTTTTGGATCTAGTGTCCTTTTGTCCACCTCTCCTATTAACCCTTGGGGACCTTAGGAATTGATCTATTTTTGTCCCTTCAAAGGATTTAATGGCCGCTTTCTGGCCAGAGAAGTCTGCCGAGCGCCTACTAGCTTTTGGAGCCATTCCCTGTTCCTCTTTCTTTTCCTTCCTTCCTTTTATCATTTTATTCTCCTTTTTTTCCCCTTTCTTCTTTAAGTATATCCTTTTTTTCTTTTTTCTCTTTCCTTTTTTTCCTTCTTTCTCTTCCCCTCCCTTCCTCTCTTTCCCTCTTTCCTTCTTCCTTTCCTCCTCCTTCCCTCTTTTTCCGCCTTTTTTTTAATTATTAATATTTTTCCTTTCTTCCCCCCCCAATTTTCTCTTCCTTTGCTTCCCCCCCCCCTTTTTCCAGTTTATTTTGTATTTGTATTTGTCTCCTTGTTCTCCCTCAGAAGTAACACATGTAGAATGTGGGTTAAATACACTTTAGTATACTTTGATTACTTTAGGTTAGTTTGTTAGTTGATTAGTAGAAAAAAAAAAGGACATGGGAGAGCAAAAAAAAAAAAAAGGAACAATCTCACCAGTTTTTTGCTCTTCAATCTCCGGATGCCCACCTGGAGGCCGCACAAGTACGGCCACGAAAAGACCACTTGATCCAGGAAACCCTGTGGGGGCGACAGAGCAGCAGGAGGAGACCACCAGAGAAGAGCCGAAGGTGCAGGACAGGGGAAGCGGCCGACCAAGCTCCGATGGCCACCGCAAACAACCCGTGCCACAGGAAACAGGACACAGAGAGGACCCGCCAGGAGGAGAGGAGCGCCGTCACCAGCGGGCGCCAGGAGATCAGGAGGCACCCACAGGCAGGCACAGAGGGACCAGGGACCAAGGACCCAAGCTGCGGCGGGAGCCCACCGATCCAGTCAGCTGGCCACGCAGAGCCCCGCCAGCCAAGCGACAGAGGGAAGGAGCAGAGGCAGACGAGGGGAGAGGAACCGGAGCCCCAAGGAGGAAGTCCACAATCTGGGCGAAGTAAGGAGATGATGAGGTGCAGAGGAGAAGCGGGACACTGCTAGGAGGCAGGCACAGCTGGGTCAGGAGCAGAGGCAACAGCACGAGCCCCTGGGTCCGTGGAAGCAGGAGAGGCCACAGAGACGTAAGAAGCAGCGGGGTAGCGGGGTAGCCGAGCCGCGGGGAGAGAGGAGAGCGTGACGTACTACGTCATCACGTCATGTCATTAAGTTGTGCCCATTTCATCTTTCAATAAAGATAGAATTTAATACATTATATGTGTGTGGCTATGAATTTAGTGAATCATTGGTTATTGACACACATATTAAATTACTGTGTTTTGTAAATATCGGTGTTTCTCCTAAACTCAGAGCAATAAATTTCAGCAGAACGATCACCGTGACGAAGGCCGCGCAGCTTGGTTTCAGATAGAGAGGTCCGATCCGGATCATCATAGATAAGACCGAAAGCTTAGAAAAATGTATCTACTGACCGGAGAGACTGCGATCCGGTCGGCAGAGACAAAGCCCATGACTGTGCATACTCCTTTAGCAGGGAAATAACCACACTGACTCGCTGTTTCTCATCCCCAGAAGAGTGTGGACGTAGCCTCAAATACAGTTTGCACGCCTCCCGAAACAAAATTAAATTATCATGTCCCCCAGAGAATCTGTCCGGGAGCCTGTGGTCTCTGTATCTGCGAGACGGTCGTGTGGAGGTCAGCTACCTCCAAAGACAGCTCTTACAGCAGACCTGCCAGTGCAGCAATAGGATCCAAAGCTACACACAAACAAAAAATTATGGTTTATAATGTCACGCTTCAATATGGGAGGGAAACACCACACTGAGCATAAGAGGGAAGGGGGAAAAAGGGAATCAGGCCTGAGAACTAGGGAAGGAAGATGGACACTTCCTAGTAAAACCCTAACCAAAATCCTGACTGACTACCAGTATGAACAGACCCCAGAGATAGGTGTGTTTGTACGCAGGAATACCTAGAGTCCTATCTAGCCCTATAGGACCCTGGTACTAATGGCAGGGACAAGACTACCTGTTCCTCCAGAAGGAAGGACGAATAGGAGTCTCCTTCAGGCCTTATACAAACAACAGGGAAATGCAACACACAGAATCCAAACAAAATACAAAAAGGGAAAGGAAAGACTTAACTTTAAAGGGGCAATGGAAGCACCAGGGACTCCACCGAGAGCCATACACCAGCAATCCACAACTGAAACTGAAGCTATAAACCGCACAGCATTGTGGGAGAAGCAACAATAAATAAGGAAGGTTAAATGACCACATTAGCAACACCTGAGGCAAGGGGTGTGGCCATTACCAAAAACAACACAGATGACTATAGATCCACAAGGAAAACCTGTCAGAGTAAACCACATGTTGCCAGTCTTACTGATCTCCTGCCTCCTGTCGCAGCAACATGACATTGAAGTTACGACACTGAACCTGTGTACTATCATGAATGCACAGCTTCGTAATCTGAAGAGTGTTAAAGGGCATCTGTCAGCAGATTTGTATCTATGAAACCGGCTGACCTGTTACATGTGTGCTTGGCAGCTGAAGACATCTGTGTTGGTCCCATGTTTATATGTGCCTGCATTGCTTAGAAAAATGAAGGTTTAATATATACAATTGATCCTCTAGAAGTAACGGGGGCATTATCGTTACTCCTAGCGGCTCTGCTCTCTCTGCAACCGCAGCACCCTCTGCACTTTGATTGACAGGGCCAGGCAGTGAAAACATGATCATACCTGGCCGTGACTTCTCCTAAAGTCTAAGTCCAGAGAGCGTGGCAGTTGCAGAGAGAGCAGAGCCTCTAGGTGTAATGGCAACACCCCCCTTTCTCCTAGAGGCTCATTTGCATATATTAAAACATCATTTTTCTTAGCAATGCGGCACATATGCACATGGGACCAACACAGATGCCTTCAGCTGCCAAGTGCACATGTAACAGGTCAGCCAGTGCCATGGTTACAAATCTGCTGACAGATGCCCTTTAAGGGTGACTTCTCTAGAGATCTGAAGGTTGTACAGGGAGATCCATTGCATTGCATAGTAAAAGATAAAACAGAAATGAGACAGAAAGGGTATTGCCTAGTTTGTAGCTCTCTCCTCCAGGAGCCGTCCTCTTTAGCATTCTGGCTATGCCCCTGATCTTAAACAGACCACTATATTTCCAAAGCTTTCCTCAGAAATTACAGTATTACGGAAGAATATTCATGAAGGATTTTGAATCCCAGAGATTTTGGTTGCCATGCAGAAAGGTCACGATGACATATGCCGTGCATGCTTCCTCAATGGCACTTCATATCCTAATAATTATGTCTGCTGTGTTTTTCTTTACATTATACTTGCTACATTTTATTTGGATCGTTTCCCCTGCAAATTGGTACAATAGTAATATATTTCATCCTCTTACCCCAGGGACATGACCCCATAAATAATTGATATAAAGTTTCATTCAACAGCATGTCTCCGTACATCAGTTACCATGACAACACAGGCAATATCCTGCTTTACACCAATGGACTTCTCTGTCCAGATTCATACCCAATCCGCCTCACTACAAGGAGGGATTACGGGCAAACTCTACATCCCTTGCTGTGTTTCCATACCACGGATTATCTGGTCTTCGCAGGAGGAAACACTTCTGCTCATTTAGTGGCTCCAGATGGAAATCATGTGAATCACAACTTTCATGAATCAAAGTCTATATCACATGAGCTGCCTCACAGGCGAATTAACCCGATTGTATAAAAATGAAACAAATGGATGCATTAATAAGAGCTACGAAGAGGACATGAATGTAAAATGAACTGCAGTTTATTGATACACTGAAATAAGCTACTGATGCTTTCAAAGAGAACGTTCTCACAGAAATGAGTAAATAATGTGTGATAGATTGATTTGTGACAAAAAAAAACATGTAAAAAGCTAAGGAAATATTATAATTAACATATAGCTTTTCACCTAGCCCCCCCCCCCCCCCCCCCCCCCCGAGCATGTGGTACCTGTTAAAAAACTGAGACTCACCTACCCCCGCCACTCTGTTTTGGCGCACTGGCTCTATCTGACAGTCCCTGGACTGTTTATGTCCGTAAAGGGTCCTGTGTGCCTCAGTGGTGGCGTGTCCCCAAGCTGCACGTCACTGCTGGTTTACTTGATGCTTGGAGACATTTCACAGCTGGGCCAGTTTTTGGCCTCATGCACACAACCGTTACCTGTTTTGCGGTCCACAATTTGCTGATCCGCAAAACACAGATACTGGCCGTGTGCATTCCACATTTTGCGCAACGGAACAGCTGATAACAGCTAATAAAACAATCCTATCCTTGTCCTTTGTGGAATGGCATGTGGACACACACGGAACAAGTTCAGTTTTTATGCGGACCCTTTGAAGTGAATAAATCCGCATACGAGCCGCAAAAATAATAGCACGGAAACGGAATAAAAGTACATTCGTGTGCATGAACCCTTTGGCTGCAGCCACGCAGGACTGGAAGATTGCCAAATGAAGCCTGGTTTCGGAAAGGAGGATTGGGGACATGTGAGTATGAGCTTTTCCACAGGTACCACACGCTCTGGGGGCTACATAGAAACAGCAATAATCCTAAAAAAAAAAAAAAAGCTATAAAAAATATGCTCAAGATAAGTCTCCGTTTTATGCGCATTTCCTATGTGCATGCTACTAAAGGGTTAAAAATGTGTTTTGCAGCAGAACACAGCCTTGAAAAAGGCTAGCCAGCAAGAAAGAACCCTGTACTACCAATGTACCTGCACTCGATGCTTCAGAAAAGAAGCGCTCTTCTGTTAACCTGGTGTCCGTATTGCCTGCACAGACACATTGCACCGCCATACCATCATCAACTGCCAGGGATCCCTGCCTTGCACCTCGCAATTCATCACCATCAAGGGCACCATGAACTACCATCAGGCAGGAAAACCCCCAGAACATTGTGTGCCCCGAAGGAAAGGTGCACATTTCCCATCACTGCACGTTCCAGGGGAGCGTCAGAGTGAGCAACAACTACAACCACCATTCTCAATCCTATCCTCTTCTCTTCCCCTCCCCCTGGGTCTCTGCATCAGTATTTACCATTTTACCAATTATTTTAACTATATGAGAAAGCCAAAAAGGAACTGATGAGACTGAAACTGCAAAATAGTCACACTAGGTCAGCCCATGATGCACCTTTGAGAACCCCCAGAGCTGTGATCACAGTCCCTATTATAGCTCTGCTGTCTTATGCCCAACCTGCAGCCCTCCAGCTGTTGTAAAACTACAACTCCCACCATGCCCTGCTGCAGGCTGTCTGGGCATGCTGGGAGTTGTAGGTTTGCAACAGCTGGAGGGCCGCAGGTTGGGCATGCCTGAGCTATAAGAACTAATGAGTAGAAGACTCGGCCATCCTCCTCCCTAGAAAAGATCAAGATGCAGGCCACAACCTGAGTTCAGATTTTCATACAATTAAAGTTGTGCTGCCGACAAAAAGTAAGGAAAGGAAAGTTAATTTATTAGTCTCTCGTTCCATATACTAATACTAACAACTGCAGTATTATGGTGTACAACTGTGTCGGTAATAGTATTGTATCGAGGAAAATTTTTAGATATAGGAGTATTCTCATCTAGACATTTAAGGCCTATGCATCATAAGTGTGTGATAGGTGCAAGTCCCACCTATGAGATTTGCACCTATCTTTATAATGGGGAGCCGCAGCTCTCTTAATTCACTTCTATGGGAGTTCTGAAAATAGTCGAACAAGTATACTTGTGGCTGTGAGACAGGACACTGTTCTGGTGACAGGTGCCGGTCCCATAGGTGGGACCCAAATCTATCAAACACTTATGGCATATCCTGTGGAACCACATCAATGTAAAAATATAAAAGTTATGGCTGCAGAAATGATCATTAACCCCTTTCCAACATCCGCCATACATGTACGGCAGACGGGTCTTTAAAGATCACATCCAACCACGAGCTGCACATGTCCCTGTTTTACACAGCAGATACCCAGTGGCAGAATCCATAATAAAAAAAACTCCTATCACAGACTTTTATCCCTCAGATGCCATGGCCAATTGCGACCAGAACATTTGAGGGGTCATTTAAAGGGAGTGCTATATAGTTGCATAGGGAATCCTGTAAAAATTAAACTGTGTGTAACAGCGGCTGCTGTGCGCGACTGTTCCTCTGCTTACTGCCGCGATCCTGGGCTCCGTGTTCAGCGGTGATCTGCGGCTAGTACTTCCCAATTACTGCTGCAGTCCTGGGCTCTGTCTGTGTAGGTACTGTTGTTCTGGCATCCGCTCTATAGTTTCCTCTCAGCCCTGGGCACAGCATGCTTCCTGCTTGTTTCCTGCAGCACTTCCTGGGCTTTATGGATTAGGTCATGTGACCTCACTGACCAATCCTAGCCCTCCTGCACATATATAAGTGGCTCAGCCCCCTTCCCAGATGCCTCAGTGTCAAGGTCCTTGTGTCCTGCCAAGGTTCCTTATGTCTGCTTGTGTTTCTGTGTTCCTGACTCGTACTTGTGTTCCTGGATTCTGCTACCCGTTTGATCCCTGCCTGCTTGTCTTGACTCTCCTGTTGCCGACCCGGATTGCCTGATCTGTACCTGTGCTGCCTGCCCTGACCTTTTGCCTGTCTGACTTCACCTCTGCCTCATTCTTCAGTCCTGCACTGTTGCTCCTGGTTATGACTCAGCCTACTGACAACGCCTGTACCTCTGGTACCTTTCTCAGGTACCCCCTGGTCCACCTGGACCAGCTGCCTCGTGTGCCTATCCTCCTCAAGAGGTAGCGACCTGGTGTACCCCTCGGGAAAGTCTATCCCCACCATCAGGGGTACTGTAAAGATCAAAGGGTTCACTTAGAAAACGACCTTAGAGGAGGTAGGACACGTGGCACAGTGTGTTCACACCCGCTGGTTCGTGACACCGAGGAAACTGTGGTGAATTTTTTTATTTTTTTCCAATTCCACCCTGTTTAGAATTTTTCCAGCTTCCCACTACATCATATGCAATATTAAATGGTGCCATGGTTTAACACTCTATTTAGCTCGCAAAACACACACGGACGTGTGAATGGACCCTTACTTTGTACTGCTCAAACTATAACTATCTACTACATGTTGTCTGCTGCCACCTACTGACAACTATTGGCTATTGCAGCATTCTTTTTTATAAGCATGTGACTTTAAAGGGTTTCTGTCAAGAGAAATAATGTTATGTAGCTGACTAACAACGCTGTGCTAATGTCAGCAGTACATAACATTATGCTGTATAACTCCCTGCCTGCCGCCGTTCTCTTAAAATAAAGACTTTTAAAATATGCACGCCCAGGTCCAGTTGATTGACTTTTGAGTTCTCCTCATCGTCCAGTAAATCCCGCTCCTGTGCCGTCCTGTTTAGTATTCTGCGCAGGCACGGGATTTATGGGACACTGAGGAGAACTCGAAAGTCAATCAACTGCACCTGGGCGTGCCAAAGGGTCCGTAGACCGAGCCTCTAGGTGCTGAAGCAATGCCCTAATAGCACCTAGAAGCTCATTAGCATATTTTAAAAGTCTTTATTTTGCGAGAACGGCGGCAGGCAGGGAGATATAAGTCATACTGTTATGTACTGCTGACATTAGCCCATCGCTGTTAGTCAGCTACATAACGTTATTTCTCATGACAGAAACCCTTTAAAGGGAACTTGTCACCGGGATTTTGTGTATAGAGCTGAGGACATGGGTTGTTAGATGGCCGCTTGCACATCCACAATACCCAGTCCTCATAGCTCTGTGTGCTTTTATTGTGCAAAAAAACAATTTGATACATATGCAGATTAACCTGAGATGAGCCCAGCACCGCCCCACATCCTCAGAATCTCCTCCTTGCTTCCCAATGTCAAAAAGCTAGAGCGCCGTAATCTCGCGATGAGCGAGCTAGCGCATGCGCAGTTAGTTCCCTGAGGCTGGTGCCAGCATAGGGAAAGAACACTATAACGACACTGCGCATGCGCTAGCTCGCGCATCGCGAGATTACGGCGCTCTAGCTTTCTGATGTCGGGGAGCAAAGAGGAGATTCTGAGGATGCGGGGCGGTGCTGGGCTCCTTCACGCTGTGTTGATCCTTTAGTACAACTATTTGCTGACTTATAAAAGTAAGGAAATCTACAGGCACTCTATATCTGGTTATTAAAAATATTTATTGTTGGATATTATACAGAGTTTTTATTCAATAAAAGATTTTTTTTAAAAAAATTTGGGGTTTTGTTTCGTTTGTTGGTATTGGAATTCGGGTATTGAAAGGTGTGATCTGAAAAAATTATTCAGGTGTGGGGGGCTTGGTGCTGGTATTATCACCCAAAGTAGTGAGGTATAAGTGTGATGGAGATACTGATATTTAAACGTTAGTTACTCCCAACAATTAAACGTTAGTTAATTGTTGGGAGTAAATAATCAATAGGTATGCGAATTTATTATCGATTGGAAATACAATCGATGCGATATAATCGATAGGAAAAAATGGACAATGAGGATAAAAGAGGATAAATAAGGATAAAACAATGTAGATCTTGAGGATATCAAAAAAATGGTAGTGGAAGTGAAAAAATATATAGTATATACAAATAAAATATATAAGAATAGGGATCCAATAATGTCCAATAAATATAATGTCCAAGAGATATAATGTCCAAGAAATATAGTGTCCAAAAAATATAGCGGAGATTGTCCCCAAAACCCCCCCCCCCAAAAAAAAAAAAAATATATATATATATATATATAAATATAAATAATGTGTATTTAAAAATTAAGAATTAAAACAGAGCTGGAAAAGGATTTGAAGTTAGTTTAGTATCAATAGATAGTCTTTGCAGGTGTAATGGCGTGCGTAAATACAGGGAATGCTTGTCTGGTGGTTTGTTTGTCCACACTGTATGTTGCGCGCTCTTTAATGCTGGATCGGCGTCTCACGTGATCTACCACGTGGTTATTAGCCGTTCAGTTGGTGACTTTTTCTTCGTATCCTAAGCTTCGTAAAAATTCGCAAAGAGTTTTGTATGTGGTTGCGATGGTCTGAGGTCCTTTTAGCAAGGCGTGGGTATTGGTGGGTAGTCGCAAAATATGATGCCAAGTTGCCATTGGGTAGTCGCAAAATATGATGCCAAGTTGCCATTGGCAACTTGGCATCATATTTTGCGACTACCCACCAATACCCACGCCTTGCTAAAAGGATCTCAGACCATCGCAACCACATACAAAACTCTTTGCGAATTTTTATGAAGCTTAGGATACGAAGAAAAAGTCACCAACTGAACGGCTAACAACCACGTGGTAGATCACGTGAGACGCCGATCCAGCATGAAAGGGCGCGCAACATACAGTGTGGACAAACAAACCACCAGGAGGATCACACCGACTATTGCTCTACCGAAACAGGTATCGAACTTGGACCGCAGGGTGAGTACAATTATTTGCTGTGTGGGACGCCACCAGCAATAAAACAAAAGTGAACACTGTACAACAAACCCGTTCTCTGACGGCAGACAAGCATTCCCTGTATTTACGCACGCCATTACACCTGCAAAGACTATCTATTGATACTGGACTAACTTCAAATCCTTTTCCAGCTCTGTTTTAATTCTTAATTTTTAAATACACATTATTTATATATTTTTATATATATATATATATATATATTTTTTTTTTTTGGGACAATCTCCGCTATATTTTTTGGACACTATATTTCTTGGACATTATATCTCTTGGACATTATATTTCTTGGACATTATTGGATCCCTATTCTTATATATTTTATTCGTATATACTATATATTTTTTCACTTCCACTACCATTTTTTTTATATCCTCAAGATGTACAATACCCGAATTCCAATACCAACAAACGAAACAAAACCCTAAAAATGTTTTAAAAAAATCTTTTATTGAATAAAAACTCTGTATAATATCCAACAATAAATATTGTTAATAACCAGATATAGAGTGCCTGTCGATTTCCTTACTTTTATCAGTTATATATCCATCAGTGGTTAGGTGAACCACTTTAGACAAGAGCACCACTCCAGGGAGTAATCTGGGAGAGCCACTATTACTTCTGTACATATTTGCTGACTTAGCCCCTGCAAATCTACAGAGACACTGAGCCATGCGTCCAGTGACTATGGCCTTTCAAATTCAGAACTGTTAGGGATTTCCGTTTCAGGAAAGATTGGAAACCACAAGTACCTGAATAAAGATCTAAAGGAAGGATGCGATATTCTACTGTATAATGAAAGGGCATCCTTTCATTGACCATGCAGCTGGCCCTGACCCGTTGCTTCATCTACTGGCCATATCGTGGCAGATCAGATGACAGCGTAACCTAGCTGTGATGAGATCTCCCAGATCAACCACATCCTCTATAATCACCATAGAATGGAGAAAATTCTCTGGTGTCTGGGCCTCCAAAATAAACATCTGCAGAACAGTATATCTACACATACCCTGTTTTGCTCTATGGAATGTTGTGATCTCGGGGGTCCACCGAAGTCAATCCTATGATAGGTGATAGGCTAAACTTTCTTCACCCACATAGTTTGGTGATGTTCTAAATACTCAAAGAGTTCCCTTGTGGTATGGACATTAGTGAAAACCAGTACTCTTTTCATGACTTTATATCTGACCATTGACTCCAATTGACCCTCAATGTTCACTTACCTAACCACTTTAGGAGCTCAAGATGTTCTTTATGTTATACAGGTGCATCTCAATAAATTAGAGTATCAACGAAAACGTAATTTATTTCAGTAATTCAATTCAAAAAGTGAAACTCATATATTATAAATTCATTAGACACAGAGTGATCTATTTCAAGTGTTTATTTATTTTAATGTTGATGATTGTCGCTTACAGCTAATGAAAACCCAATAGTCAGTATCTCAAAAAAATTTGAATATTGTGAACAAGTTCAATACTGTAGGCTTATGGTGTCACACTCGAATTAGCTAATCAACACAAAACACCTGCAAAGGTTTCCTAAGCCTTTAAATTGTCCCTCAGTCTGGTTTAGTCAGCTACGCAATCATGAGGAAGATTGCTGACTTGACAGTTGTCCTGAAGACATTCCACAAGGAGGGTAAGCCACAAAAGGCAATTGTTAAAGAATCAGGCTTTTCACAGAGTGCTGTATCCAAGCATATTAATGAAAAGTTGAGTGGAAGGAAAAAGTGTGGTAGAAAAAGGTGCAAAAGCAACAGGGATAACCGCAGCCTTGAAAAGATTGTCAATGAAAGGCCATTCAAGAATTTGGGGAAGTTTCACAAGGAGTGGACTGGAGGCAGTGCTTCAACAGCCACCATGCACCAGAACATGGGCTACAACTGTAGCATTCCTTGTGTCAAGCCTCTCATGGCCCAGAGACAAGTCAGAAGCATCTTACATGGGCTAAGGAGAAAAATAACTTGACTGTTGCTGTAACGGGGCGCCGAAGGCGCACTCGGTCTCCCATCAGCCGCAGACCTGCAGCTTAGATTCGGGAGCAAGGATCTGTGTTTGGCCTCGTTCCCAGGGCGGCTTTGCTAGCTGGGAGGCTCCCTGCTCCTAGGTCTGCCTTGAGCGCCGAGCTGATCACTCGGTGCTCGACTTGTCTGTCTGTTAGTCATGTGACGCTGGCCACGTCACATGACTCTCTCTCCCCACTATAAATACAGGCGGCCTGCTGGCTCCAGGTTGCCTGTGATTTTCGTCCTAAAAGCTGTGTACTTTATTGTTATTAAGCTACCTCTGGAATTGAACCTCGATCCGCCTCTTGACACCTCTTCTGCCTGCTACCTGTACCTTGACGCTACCTCTCAGATTTTGACCTCGGCTTGTTTACGGATTTGTCTTTGCATCTTCCCCTGTTCTGACGTGACCTCCTGGACTGACCTCGGCTAGTTGACCCGCCTCGTCTTCCGTTTTTGTTCTACCTCTTGTCTGCTTATTGTAACTTCTCAGTGGCTGTCCTCTTCCCTGCTGTCTCTTTCTCTCTGCTTGCACTTAGTAGGTTAGGGACTGTCGCCCAGTTGTGCTCCGTCACCTAGGGCTGGTGGTGCAAGTAGGCAGGAACAGGGGACCGAGTGGCAGCTCAGGGGGTGCACCTCCGCTCTATCTTGATTCCTGTGACTCTACCCGTGACAGAATCACAGGCCCAAATTTAGCATGGACCATATATAGAGCCTCACCGAACATGTGCAGGGTCTTGCTCAAATAGTACAGGAATTTGGGGAGAGACTACAAGTTCAGGAGACCGTCCAAACTCCCCCTATTCTTGCTCCTGCCACCGTTCAGGTGGAACCTCACATTAAATTGCCCGATCGGTTTTCGGGTGACCGCCGACGTTTTTTGACTACGACCCCACTCCTTCGGCCCTGACCCACAGAGGGTTGGTATTATCATTTCCTTGCTTCAAGGGGACCCCCAGGAATGGGCCTTTTCTTTACCACCAGATTCCCCTTCTCTTAGCTCTGTGGGCCTCTTTTTCCAGGCGTTAGGGGTTATTTATGATAAACCTGACTGAGCTTCTGTGGCAGAATCCAATCTTAAGGCCCTAACTCAGGGAAATCGTCCCGTGGAGGATTATTGTTTTATGAGTTTTGCAAGTGGTGCGTTCCTTCGGGCTGGAACGAACCCGCACTCAAATGTCAGCATTTGTTTTCTCCACATACCCTTCTTCAACCTGAGACTCCCCCCCTTGAACCAAGGATGGAAGCCCACTCGGACGAGCCCATGCAACTCGGGATGACGCGAAGAGAACTACGTCGTCGTCGCAGCTCTTGTTTTTATTGTGGGGATCCCGAACACTGGATCAGTCAGTGTCCTAAAGCTCCGCCTTCTGGAAAATCATCCAAGTTTGAGGGATTCAAGGACAATGTACTCCCAGAGGTGGTAAGAAGTAAATTATTGCTGCCGGTTTCTATTGCCTTTGGGGTCTTAAAGGGGTCAGGAAATGCCTTTGTGGATTCAGGGTGAGCTTTTAGTTTTATTGATTACAAATTCGTTGATCAGATGGGAATTCCTATACTAAAATTACCCACCCCGATCCAGGTTGTCGCCATTGATTCTACCCCCCTGCTAGGGGGCACAGTAAAACTCCGTACTCCGGAGGTTACCCTATCTGTATGGATCTGCCACTCTGAGAAATGTTCCTTCTTTGTTTTAGAGAATCTTCCAGTTCAGGTAGTCCTTGGTATGCCCTGGCTTCAGCAACACAATCCAGTCATTAACTGGAGTTCGGGCGAGTTAGAGAGATGGGGCCTAACTGTAATTTTTGCTTAACCGTAGTTCAAGCTGGGGTCTCATCAGATATTCCTCATTTTATTGCTGATTATTCTGATGTTTTTTCCACCACTGAGACAGATACTCTCCCTCCCTATAGGTGTTATGACTGTGTTATTGACTTGATACCTCTGAGTCCGAGGTTCCTGTGTATGAGCCCTCCTACTATCTGGGTTCGCTCATACAGTTAGAAGTAAGGGCGAGGATTAGGGATGCTCTAGGACAGTGATGGCTAACCTTGGCACTCCAGCTGTGGTAAAACTACAACTCCCAAGATGCCCCCCTTGCTTGGCTGCTCTCAGAACTCTATAGAAATAAATGGAGCATGCTGGGAGTCGTAGTTTCACCACAGCTGGAGTGCCAAGGTTAGCCATCACTGCTCTAGGAGGTGCCTTGCTCTCTATCCCAGGTGTCCTGGCCTAGTTGTGATCCCCATTTCCCTACGGTATTCGGTGGAGAGTTTCCCCCCACTCCCCAGCGTGACAGCATTAGTCTTAGGGGTGTGTGGTGCAGCCTCCTTTATAATACATGTTCCACTCATGTTTCGTAAAATGTACACACTACTCCTTGATAGGAATCTGCATGTTATTTCTGTCATTTGGTGCTTTGTATTTGGTGTGGAATTGGATTCCATAATGATTGCCTCGGTTCAGGGTCTGGTGTTAGCAGGTTGAGCCCTATACTTTGGCCCTGACTGTATTTGTGATTGTATTAGTATCTTTCTTAGTTATTGTGGCGAAACCAACCTCGCCACGGTGTTTTGGAGAGGGCTGTTTAAAAGCCTCTTGCCTCAGGATTATGGCCCATAGTAACTGTAAAGGAGAAGACAGACCGGCCGCACAGCTTAAATCTGTCTGTAGAATTGTATTTTATGTTATTATGCGTTCGGTTAAATTGTATGTTATGTGAGGGCACCCAGATAGCTAATATTATTGTATTCATGTATTCTGAGTGCCATTCACCTAATGATATGCACTCAGACTTGAGCTATCTGGGGATATGTTAAATGTCTGTGTTTGCTGTGGGGGTGTGCCATTGTGTGTTTGGGTGGTGATTCCTGTCCTGTTGTCTCCACATGTGTATTGGTGATCTCCCCTTTGTCCTGAGAGATAATTGGATTGTCTTCAGTCGTCTCCCAGGCGGAGAGGAGGAAACCATGATGCATTGTGGGGATATGTTGTATCTGTTCTGTGTCGCAGTCTCCATTCTGGTCCTCTAGGGGGCGGGAACGATTGGTTGCTGTATTTACATTGTGTGTGTTGTGAATTACTGATTGGTTGGATTTCAAAACCCTGTGGGCAGTACTATGTTTGTTTTTTTATCAATAAAAGAAGCTGTACTTGAAGTACAGTCAGAGCACTGCTTGACCCTCAAGACGGAGCCTTGTCTCGTTATTGGGGGGATTCCCTGTATGCTGTTGGAGACTGATAGCCAGGAGTGTAAGCTGACTGATACGCTTTTCCTGTTCGTCTGCCGGCAGCTATCCGCGAGGTTCCAGTTTGGAGTGCTATTTTGTATCCAGTTCGGGAGGTTGGTGTTCTGCAGTAGCTGTGCCTGTCTATCGGAAAGGGGCAAATCGCCTAAACGGATTTTAACCCCTTGTCTGCTGAAACGGTGCCGTTACAGTTATCTTAGTTTCTAGATACATTTTTATGTTTGTCTTTTTCTAGACTCTCCCCAGGGTCTTCTGGTCTACCCCTACCATAATTTATTAGATATCCCTCACCTATATCCATGACACTGTGTGCCAGACCTTTTACTTTTAAATTCGTACATGATCCCATACCTAATCTTTCATGTGTAGAATTATTCCTCATAATTAGTGTTCAGCGAATCGAGCTTCAGATCCAAGATCCGAAGTCGATTCATTTAAAACTTGTTATGCTGTATAGAGATTCATCTCTGCATGGGCTTCGGCAAGGGAAATTCGTTATCACCGAAGTCTTGCGGGACTTTGGTGAATAACTTCAGGATTACCAAAGCCGTCTTTGGATTCCTGTTTTAAAATGGTTTTAAAGTTTAAAAATCAAATGCCGAAGTTATTCACCAAAGTATCGTGAAACTTCGGTGATAACTAATTTCTACTTGCCAAAGCCCACACATTTTAATGCTGTGCGGAGACAAATCTCCGTACAACATTCAAATGAAGTTCTGAACAAATCGACTTCCGATCTTGGATCCGAAGCTCAATTCGCTCAACACTACTCATAAATACATAATGTAATGGGGTTTTATTCTCCTCATAAGGGGCGCATTTCCCAATATGACCCCCTCAAACCTGACATTGTATGTATTCAGGTATCTCATTTTACTCCAACCTTCTGCCCTACATATTTTCATCACAGATACACTCTTATATCTCACAGTCCATTTCGTTCCAAAAGCAGAGGAGTAGCCATTTTCATGAAGCCTCCTGCCTTCTCCCTGCTATGCTCGTAAGTACAGGCTGCTGGATCGAACATATCTATAGTTAAACATTGCCTGCAGTTACCGTAGATACGATTAGTACAGTGAGCGGGGCCCGGTGCAATAGAATACAAAGACTGCACTGGGTCCCCGCTGCCATTTAAAAACTAGTGTAGATGCCAGCCCCCACCCCCTGTATTGGGGGTCATTCACAGTGGCTGACACTGTTATGGGGGGATCTGTGGATGTCAAATAGCATAAGATGCTATTTATCTGTCATCCACAGATCCCCCCCATAGCAGTGTCATGCCATCCACAGATGCCCCCATAACAGTGCCATCCACAGATGCCCCCATAACAGTGCCATCCACAGACGCCCATAACAGTGCCATCCACAGATTCCCATAACAGTGCCATCCACAGACGCCCATAACAGTGCCATCCACAGACGCCCATAACAGTGCCATCCACAGACGCCCATAACAGTGCCATCCACAGACGCCCATAACAGTGCCATCCACAGACCACCATAACAGTGCCATCCACAGACCGCCATAACAGTGCCATCCACAGATCCACCATAACAGTGCGTCATCCACAGATCCCCCATAATAGTGTCATTCACAGGCTACCATTAGTTCAAAGCCCACCAAAAGCACACCTTTTGGTTAAAAATTTATTTATTTATTATTTTCCGCCTCAAAAACCTAGGTGCGTCTTATGGGCCGGTGCGTCTTATAGGGCGAAAAATACGGTATATTATATTAAAACATTATTTTTCACAGTAAGGCAGGCACATATGAACATGGGTAAACCATATGCCTTCAGTTGTCAAGCGCACATGCAATAAATCTGCCAGTTTCATAGGCACAAATCTGCTGACAGATGCCCTTTAAGTGTAAATTACAAAGCCCAGTGTCTACTCTACTTTCTATTTTAAAAAAATAAAAAAAATTCCCTCCTGGTCTATTGCTAACCGAGTTCATCTTCTAGAAACATACCAAACTCCGCCTTTTTGGTAACTTTCTACTTCACTATAAACTTATGTATGCTCATCATATATGTATGCTTATGTATGCTCATCATATCATTTTTCTTCTTTTTTTTTTTTACTCTACCCTCTAAAAAATTTAGGGCACCTGCATATGGGTGCAGGTGGACACACATAAGATCAGTGCGGATTTATCTGCCTTTCTGGACCATATGCGCCCCAAAATCCATAATTTCTATTAGCATTTTTTTGTGTGGATTAGATGTGGTTTTGCCGCAGATCTCACCCTTCATTTGAAAAGGGTGAAATCCACAGCTAAAACTGCAAACATAATTGACATGCTGCAGATTTGGAAATCTGCACAGCAGTTCAATTTCCATAGAGAAAAAATACACAAAGTGTACATGCGACTTGTTTATTCTCATGCACTTTGCTGGTACTGTACTATGCTGTGTTTTTTCTACATGGAAATCCATGTAGAAAAACTGCATGTATTCCGCAATGTGTGCAGGTGGCCTTAGGGTTACCCCAATATTTCATTTCCTGACCATCACAAAGGATATGAGAGTGGAGCCTTTACATGCATTTTAGCTGACTTTTTTATATTGTGACACTGGGTACAGGTTTTTCCTCGCGCCTTTCGAAACTGAAAAAAAAAATCTAAAAGTCATCTGTATCCCAAAATATTATTATTGAGCACTACCAGGCTTCTTGCAAAAATCAAGCAGTCATAAAGACATATCAAGGGAAAAAAATGTTATAGGTCTTGGAAGTATTTTTATTGTGCAAAAGTAGTGAAGCATTAAAAGAAAAACGGTATAAACTTGGTTTTGCTGTAATCCTAATGATGAGCATAAGTCAAAGAGATATTCCCATCTCAGACATTGATTGCATATCGTTATCCCAAGACTTTATACCAAAATAATATGGTTCTGTGCAGGGGCGTTGCTGTTTTGTCCCAGGTCCCGAATGTCCGGCCTGCCAGATAGATACAACTGTATTGCCGTCCTCAGGACTGCAATACAATTGAATCTAATGCCCTGCAAGAGCTGAAGGATTTGTGGTGATGTCACCATTATGTGACCAGTGCAGGAGAGAACGGCTCAGCAGTGAAGAAAAGTCCTGGGAAGAACTTGTGGTGAGGTCTGCTACATAAGGAGGTAAGTGAAGGGAGAGGCAGAGCAATGCTGGGAGTTGTGGTTATTTAACTGGGACTGTATGTTAGGGCTGAAGGGAGGGAAGTTATTTACATGGGACTGAAAATTGAGGGGGTGATGTTATTTACATGGGAATGCATGTTGGAGGTTGCTAGGGGAGGGTGATGTTATTTACATGGGACTATATGTTGAAGGCGCCTGTGGAAGGGAGTGATATTATTTACACGGGACTGAATGTTGAGGGGTAATTTTATTTACATGAGGCTGTATGTTCAGGCGGCTGGGGAGGGGGTAATGCTATTTACGTGGGACTGTATGTTGTAGGGGGCAGGAGACATGGTGTGATGTTATTTACATGGGACTGTATATTGGAGGGGGCTGGAGAGGTAGTGTGATTGTATTTACATTGGACTCTATGATGGAGGGAGGGAAATAATGTTATTTACATGGGACTGTATGGTGGAGGGGCTGAGGAATTATAATTTCTGAGGACACTAAACAGAGGAATATAACTACAGGGGGCACTGCAGGGGGCATTATAAATACTGGGGCGCTTCAGGGTGAGCATTATAACAGTAGGGGGCAGTATAAATACTGGGGGAACTTTAGGGGCATTATAACAGTAGGGGCGATATAAATACTGGGGCACATCAGGGTGAGCATTATAACAGTAGGGGGCTATATGAATACTGGGGGCACTGTAGGGGCATTATAACAGTAGGGGGCAATATAAATAATGGTGCACCTCAGGGTGAGCATTATAACAGTAGGGAGCAATATAAATATGGGGGCACTGTGGGGGCATTTTAAATCCAGGGGACATTAGGCTGTCACGGATGGTGTACAGGAAACAAGACAAAGCAACATGCATATATGACTCACTGGATCCAAAGCTAAGGAACCATAAGGGAGACCCCTGCACAAGACCTGAGACTTTCCCTGGCTGCTCAGCCTATGCAACGATCCCAGAGGTGGATGGTTCCATATCCACGTACCTCGACTATATAACCCCTGAACACCCTACAATAGTGAGGGGACACGACCACCGGCTCCCTACACCAGACACGGAGGGAGTCAGGGTCACCTGGGATCCAGCAAACAGAAAATAACAGATAAATGTTCAGCACTTAACTTTGTAGCAGACTGGAAAACAAGATCAGCATGCACACACACTCCAGGAAGTAGTATAAGCCGCCCAGTAATGCATTATGGGGCGGAATTTAAAGGGATGCAATCAGTCCAACCACATGACAGCTGAGAGAGGCTAACGAGATGAGGAACTGAACATCACAACAAAGAAACTCAAGGAGGAGGTTCTGAAAGGCTTCTGTCAGAGCTTTTTAGATGTCTGGTTGTGACATAGGCGTTCTTATTACTACTGGGGGATCTATAGGAGGGACTTATAGATCCACATTATTTCTACTAAGAGCACTGTGGGGGGCCTTATTACTACTGAGTGGTCTGTAGAGAGCTTTATTACCACTGGGGAAACAATAGGGGGGCCTTATTTCTACTGGGGGCTCTGTACAGGCATTATTAATACTGAAGGGGTCTTCTACTAATAGAGGCACTCTTGGGAAGCACTATCACTGTTGGGGGCACTGTAGGGGGTAGTATTACTAATGAGGGCATTTTAGAAGGGAATTACTATTGGTGGGACTATGAGAAGCACTATTACTATGGGGAAGATTATCTGTATGGCACTCATTTTTCTTCAGAATAGTATTTGGGGATACAGAAAAGTGAGGAACCTAAGATGTCCGTGTGTCACACTCTGCAAAGACTAGGCAGCTGAGAGAAGTTGTCCAGACCGAATAGAGATGATGATGACAGAAAAGATCTACATCGGAGGAGACGCCATCTGGAGGCACTGGATGTGAGAGGTATAGCTGTATAGCAAGTACAGTAAAATGTCTTCAGTGCCAGTGTTTGTGGTGGTGGGGGGATTGGGGTCGGTTGGTCGAATTAGAGAATTGGTCAATATACATTGGGGCTTGGGCCCCGGATCTTTTAAGACCCTAGCAACGCCCCTAGTTCTGTGTAATTCAATACAGAGTTGGTGAAGGTTACTGTAAAATGACTTCAGAAGGTCATAGTAAAGACACAATGTCTCTTGTCCAATTTAAATTTGCCTGAGGCTTTTGCAATGCACACATCATTATTAGATCATATTAAGTTGTATAAAAATAGTGATTCAGAATAATTGTATCATTCACAGGGGCTTTCAATGATAAAGATGACTTTAACCATACTCTGTCATTGTGTTGAGTAAAGATTTCTTGTTAAAGTGATTGTCTCGCTTCAGTAAATGGCTTTTATCACGTACACAAAGTTAATACAAGGCACTTACTAGTAATGTATTGTGATTGTCCATATTGCTTCCTTTGCTGACTAGATTCATGTTTCTATCACATTATACACTGATCGTTTCCATGGTTATGAGCACAAAAAAATCACTGAAAAAGAATGTAACAATTGGGTAGATATGTACAAATCAAAAGTATCGCTGAAGAAAACTAACCTTTAAAATCTAACTTTTAATGAATTCAGATTAAAAAATTTCCACAAACAAAAATAAACAAAACAGATATTCTCATATGGGTATCAGCTACAGCAGGGGGATATACTATGACTTGCAATGTCTTTTACCACAATGGTGGTTACTCACGGTTTGCAGTCTCAATAGTGGAGGCGATCACTGCATCACATAACTCCTTGAAATACACCAGATACTCGGTGCTACAGCATCAATAATTCACAGACCTTTAGTATTCAATCCAGGGTAAGATGTCCGCTAGTAGGCATCTAACACCTCACTGCCTAAAAGCCAAGTGATTTCCCCGAAAGGGTCAGCCCCACTTCTCGGTGGCTCACCCTAAACTCTAAATATCCCTGGCTGCTAAATATTTCCATGTAGTTGCTAGCATGATGCCCATATAACATATACAAATCAAAAAATCCCGACGTGTTTCCCCTTTGTAAATGGATCAGGTTTATCAGGGGACCATCTTCAGAGGAAGAATGCACAATGGCAAAATGATAGGGAGGCCAGTGGATATATTTACCTGCAACGTAAGCAATTCAGTGCCGGTGGTGGGTTTAAATATCCCTCCCTGGTCCTCTCCGTCATTGGCGTGCGTGTTACTCTACTGCGCATGTGCTCGCAAGTGAGGGCATAGTGCGCAGTAGTGGCTTTTCTCCTGAAGCAGTGTGCATGTGTAACGCCCCAGAGTGGCATTACCACCTTTTGTGGCCCCCACTATCTTTAATGGGCGATACTGTGTCATCATATGTATTTATTGCCATGTCCTGCATAATGTGTATATGTATTTCCTTGCAAATGACTGTTTAAGTGTAATGTGCCTGGTTCACCAGCAGATGGCGGCAGTATTGGCAGAGCTAGTTTCCCTGGAGTGGAACCTTCTATTCCATTCCAGCCCTCTCTAGAGGGGGAGGAGTTCAGTGTTAGTGTAGTGCAGTCTAACCTTCCCCTCTTTGGGGAGAGGTTGTGAATCAAGTCTAGAGCAGCCCCTGCATGGGGAAGGCTGTGTGTCGGCCAGCAGAGCACTGCCTGTTCTGCTGGGCCCAGAGGCCTAATCTGTAAGCCTCCTAAGCCAGGAAGAAAGGTCCCCTGGATAAAGATAAAGAGAGACAGAGCCAAAGATAAGAGAAAGAGACAGATCAAGATAAAGACAGAGTCAGACTACAGAAGGTTAAGTTGCAGCATACAGCAGAAAGCAAAAGGAAAAGTTCCTTTTTAATCCAGCCAACATAGCAGTGCTGAAAGAGTATAGATGTAGCAGGGCTGATTGTGTTTGCCTGACAAAATTTATGCCAAAATCTCCTGATAACCAAGATGAAGTTTGGAAGACTGTTCTCTGGTGAATGTTTATGCCAAGTAAAGCTGTGTTCAACATTAATAAAAGTCTGGACTCCATTTCTTCTATCAAATCCCTCAACTGTTAACCTTTTTATCACTGCTTTGGACGACCTTGCTTGGTGTTCTGGATATCCAGGTAGGAGCACCATGACAAGTGCAAAAGCCGCACCTAAAGGGACACAATAGGCAACCCTCATGACACTCTGCCATTCCTACATCTTGGTTCCACTACTACCTTCTACATAGGGGAACTTAGTTCCTCGTTGCTGAAATGCAACTGGCTTCACAACAAAAACTCAAAAAACTCTCATAACACCTGTAGAAGACTGGCCCACTGCAGATGTGCTAAAGGTGATAACCTGATGCACAGATATTCCTCACATAGCCGCTGTCACATGACAATCCCTGCACACTGATTATATCTTGGTATTTCCATACCTTTTTATATACATGTGGGTAAATGTAAGGATAGTTATGCTGACAACATCCATATTTTAATAAATAGAAAGAATATACTCAAAAATAGAGTGCCAGTATGTTGGTGTCCCAAATGGTCCATATATACATGCATCGGTATCATGCTGATTCAATTGTCATGTGGTTATGTATCCATACTAATATACAGTCCTGACCAAAAGTTTAAGACAACTTGAAAAATGGCAAAAAAAAACATATTTAGCCTGGCTGGATCTTAACAAGGTTCCAAGTAGAGCTTCAACATGCAACAAGAAGAAATGGAAGTGAGACAAAACATTTTTTGAGCATTCAATTTAATGAAAACAACGAATAAACTGAAACAGGCTGTTTTTCAGCTGATCAAAAGTTTAGGACAACACCTCCAAAAAAAAACTTGTTCCGGCATGCTTGATGCAAGCGTTTCCATGAGGTGAGTGGGAACATTTCTCCAAGTGGTGAAGACGGCCGCACGAAGGCCATCTACTGTCTGGAACTGTTGTCCATTTTTGTAAACTTCCCTTGCCATCCAGCCCCAAAGGTTCTCAATTGGATTTAGATCAGGGGAACACGCAGGATGGGCCAAAAGAGTGATGTTATTCTCCTGGAAGAAGTCCCTTGTCCTGCGGGCATCGTGTACTGTAGCGTTGTCCTGTTGAAAGACCCAGTCGTTACCACACAAACGAGGGCCCTCTGTCATGAGGAATGCTCTCTGCAACATCTGGACATAGCCAGCGGTCATTTGACGCCCCTGCACTTCCTGAAGCTCCATTGTTCCACTGAAGGAAAAAGCACCCCAGACCATTATGGCGCCCCCTCCACTGTGGCACGTAGAAAACATCTCAGGTGGGATCTGCTTGTCATGCCACTAACGTTGGAAACCATCAGGACCATCAAGGTTGCATTTCTTCTCATCAGAGAATGAAATTTTCTTCCACCTTTGAATGTCCCATGTTTGCAAAGTCAAAACAAGCAGTTCTGTGGCGTTCAAGGAGACGAGGTCTTTGAAGACGTTTTTTGTTTTTGAAGCCCTTCAGTCTCAGATGCCGTCTGATGGTTATGGGGCTGCAGTCAGCACCAGTAAGGGCCTTAATTTGGGTCGAGGATCGTCCAGTGTCTTGACGGACAGCCAATTGGATCCTCCGGCTCAGTGCTGATGAAATTTTTTGGGGTCTTCCACTTTACTTTTTTGTTCCTTAACCCTCAGGATCATTTAAGAATTTAAGAAATTCCAAATGACTGTCTTACTGAGTCCCACCTCAGCAGCGATGGCGCGCTGTGAGAGACCCTGCTTATGCAGTTCAACAACCCGACCACGTTCAAAAAGGGAGAGTTTTATTGCCTTTGCCATCACCACGTGTGACTACCTGACAGAAAATGACAATGAATCCACATCTTTGCACAGATTTGGCCTTTTAAAGGCATGTGGTCCTAAACTTTTGATCAGCCTGTTTCAGTTTAATCGTTATTTTCAATTAATTGAATGCTCAAAAAATGTTTTGTCTCACTCTCATTTCTTCTTGTTGCATGTTAAAGCTCTACTTGGAACCTTGTTAAGATCCAGCCATGCTAAATATGATTTTTTTTGCCATTTTTCAAGTGGTCTTAAACTTTTGATCAGGACTGTACATTTCCACCCAGATTAAGGTAGTATATTCTATATAGACGGTATATTACTATCACATAAAATATATTACTATCACATGAAATAGTTCAAATATGGAACTCAATGAATAACTATTTAAATAAATGGTTAATGGAATCCTGGTACATAATATATAATTACTGACAATATGGAAGCTGGAGGGAGGAAATAAAGATGTTCAAGTAACTGGAGTAATAATATAACTGCATCTGGTGTAACTAAAGCTCTGGCCAAAGTGGGATTCTAAATATGTGAAGGGAAACAGGCGGAAAACCCTAGTTGACAAAATTAATGATTTCCAAAAGATAAACCCATACACTGTAAATTCATCATATAGTGTTAGACCATTTATGGTCAGATACACTGCTTCCTGCATACATATATTCTAGAGGCTGATTTCTAGAAGTACTGTTAAGTAGGATATAGTAACATATAATGTCATAGGACCAGTAGGACAAACTGGACAAAACTGCGGATCAAAGAAAACTCGTAAATGACAGTATTTCTTTAAGGCCCTGAGGGCTAACTGTTTTAAATCTAAAGATCCATTTGGTCTCCTTTTGAAGGATCCTCTTATCCAGGTTACCATCTCTCGGTGATGGACAAATTATTTCGATGACACAGAACCTTAAAGATCTCGGGTTACCTGCATGCTTCTCATGCACATGTCTGGATATTGGGGTATCTCTTTAATATTTTATGTCCCCATTATGGTCCCCTATGCGTCTCTGCAATTCTCTACTAGTCTTTCCCACGTAATTGAGGGGGCAAGTACATGTGCATAAGTAGACAACCCCAGTGCTCTTACAATTGGCAAAATCATAAATCTCATAGGTCTTATTGGTAAAGGCACTAGAAAAACTTTTAGTGGGATGCACGAATGGGCATGCTATACAGCCTCCACATCTGCGCATCCCAAGGGGTTTTCTATCAAGCCATGTGCCCTGTTTCTTAGAAGGTTGGTAATGACTATGAATGAGTCGATCTCTTAGAGATCTTCCTCTTCTATGAGTGATGGCCGGGTATTGTGAGATTACATCTTGTATGTCAGGGGCTAATCGTAGACGGTCCCAATATTTGGTCATTATAGGTCCCTATGATGCAGATGATGTTCTTATCTGTCATAGTCATATCATCTGTATTGTTTTGGCGGCCTAACAGTTCAGTTTGATCCCTGTCTCTAGCATGTTTGAACGCTTTGTTGAGAACTTTCTGTGGATAACCTCTCCAAGCAAATCTAGATTGTAGATCTCTGGCCTGATGGATAAAATCCCCTTGATTGGAGCAATTTCTACGAATACATAGATATTGTCCCTTAGGTATGCCACATCTAAGACTGGGCATGCTATACAGATGGGCATGCTATACAGATGGGTGATGGCTTTCCCATGTAAGTAAACTGTTGGTGGCCAATGGTTTTCTATATGTTCGTGTATGTAGAATGCCATTCTGAGGTAAAATGCATCCCAATATCATTGATATTGATCACCTTGATGAATTCAATAAACGCACCCCTGGGGCTGTTCCAAAGTATGAAAATATCGTCAATGAATCGGCCCCAGAATGCGATCCTCGATGTCCAAATACTATCCTCCGTAAACACCATTGTATCCTCCCACCAGCCTAGGAACAAATTTGCATAGGCACTACTCATTGCGGTGCCCCTGAGCTGGTGGAAGAACTTGGAGCCAAAGAGGAAGTAGTTGTGTTTCAGGACGAAGTCAAGCAGTTGTATTTTAAGGTCATTGTGTAAATGGTTATGACCACACTGCAATCCAGCAATGGTGGCTGTGCTTGCACACTATACAAAAAGTGCCAGGCTATGTGCACCTCCACAGTCCCAGTCACCAGAGATCTTGCACTCCCGCCCATCTGCCTAGTGCTTTTAATCAGAGTATCACATAGCTGGATTCTACAGTGCCCTGAAATTTGTAGGCCAGAAGCCCAAGAGAAACAAGTCTTTTGGTGTAGGGCCTGACACACTTTCGATCAGGCCTTCTAATTTTCATATAGTTAATGTAGCAGTAATGCAGTTTTCATTTACTCATGTTTTCAATGTTTGCATGTGTCTTTGTGTATGAAGCAGTGTGCTTCTACTTGTAGTCCTTGTTTGCTTTTGCATTGCAGGCATGGTAGCTTGCACCTGAACTTCCTTTTTACTCAAAGTTTGGAGGTGCTGGTCTAATTCTCTTTTGTAATAATAAAGAGTTCAGGGATAAGAGGCAGAGGATACTTGTTCTTTATTGTGATCTTGTTCAGACCATGATAATCTGTTCATGGATGGAGAGAACCATCCGTCTTCTTGACAAATTAAAAAACAGCCCTAGCTGGTGAGGAGGACTTCCGGTTGAATCCCCTCTCAAGTTTCTCCATAATATAGTCTGATGTAGCCTGGTTTCATGTAAAGACAGCATTTAAACCCAACAACATGAGGGTGTGGTACCAGACAGGTCAATAGGACAGTTGTACATCGGACGCTAGGGCAGAGTTTCAGCTTCGTCCTTTTCGAACATGTCTACAAAACTAGCATAAGACAGAGGCAGACCCAGTAGATTCCAAGGCACATGTGGAACCCGGTCAGGCCGAACAGCGAGTATAGTACCTTGGACTCCAAAGCACTATCTGACTGCTATCCCAGTCAATCACAGGAGAGGACTAATAGATGCAGGCAGGATGTGGAAGGAGATCTTCTCCAAATGCAGACTTCATCTGTAGGTTCATTGGCACAGTGGCGTATTGGATTGGCTTCAGAAGTGACAATCCATTGACTGACGCCACTACCATTGACTTGACCAATTGCACCGTAGGAATGTAGTCCCAGGTTACCACAGGCCAATACAGGAAGTTACCTGCCAAAACAGAGTTAAGGAAGCAGGTAAACCGGATGCCATCGCACGACAGCTGCACAGGAACTGTCAATTATAGAGCTTGTCTTTCGCACAGGTTCGCACAACATCCTTCTTGTTCCCAAAGTAAAGACACAAGTTACTATTGTGTCTGTGCTGAAGCTCCTCCTAGGACAACTTGACCTGACTTCTTCAGCAGAAACACAGGGAGCAGGGAGCTTCTAATACTAGGGTACCAGTCTTGGAGTTCTCTTTTCTCATGTAGAATCTGGTCATCCAGAGTAGATGATACATCCCAACGTGTCAGTTCATCCTTGATGCACTGGGACAGTCCCTCTGAGAAGGAAGCCACCAGGGCCTCATGGTTTCAGGACAGCTCGGAAACAAGGGCATGGAATCCTTTGGTAAATTGTCCCATTCTAAGATTGCCTGGGTGTAGTTGCAGATGAAGCTGTTTAGCTGAGTTCTTATAAGACCTTGCAGAAAGTTGATAGAAAGTCCCATAAATTATACAGTAGGTCAAAGGGTCTTTCCTTTCATAGAGAGGAGTAGCCCAGGGTAGGGCTTCTCTGGACAGAAGGGACACCTGGAAGGTGAACTTAGACCAGTCAGTGGGGAACAAAAGTTTTGATAAAGTTGACAAAAATTATGGCAACACAGACTCAAGTAAAACTAACTTTAAAAATTACCCTCATGATAAATCTCCTTCTTTACGCTCTCTGCATTTGCAGTCTACATCTACTGTACTAGGAAGGAGTAAGCTGTTACCACCACCTTTTGTGAATAATGGATATTGTATACATTTTTATTATGACTTAATTGTATTATTTTGAGGAAGAACATGTGATTACTAATGTCTATAAATTGTTTAAACACTGACCTCTGGTGTTAGAATGGCAGAATAGCACAATTACAACAAAGCGTTACTGTAATGTTTACAAGGAAAATATGTACATTAGGGGTGGTAACAGAGGAGTCAGATTTCAGGGTCTTGTGAGTCTTACTTATGCAACATAATACAACTTCACTTCTTGAAATTTAGGTTCCATAGACATAATTCCAAAATTTATAATACTGTAAGATCATTATGGTGAAAGTGATTTGGGGAAGTATTTTTCCCAAGAAGACTTTTTTTTATGTCTCAAGGCTAGAAATAAATGTATTTAGACACAGAGGAAGTATACAGAAAAGCACTCTTTAGCTGCAGTAAATATTCCATATTTTATTACATAGGTGTTATCTCGAGATGCATTTTGGCTCATTCTATTCTGACATGTGGAATTCCATTGCATGTTTATAGCACAATTGACACAGGTTTATGATGTCACTGTTCACAATATCATACATACTGCAGTCTTCTATTGCTAGATATGTAATTAATGTCTGGTAGTGTTTATACACAAACACCATTATACATAATATAATCTATATACAATATTTACAGAAACAGCATTGACAAAAGCAAATTTAGTTACAAACCAATCACTTCTGCTATAGTATACTACTCTCTGTCATTATGAGCTGATGGGTAGTAGACCAGTTATTTTTCACAGGAACATAATGTACTGTATTACAGTGGGCCAGGCAGCAATCATTAGAATTAGACTAGCATTAGACTTTCCCAGCATATAATTCAATACATCTTGTATGTGACATGCCAGGGTGTTTTTAGTATCTCTGTAAATCACAAGCTAATCACAATCAAACTTCACACATTTCTGTATGCAAAATGATGCTGTCTGAGCAAAGCTGCAAACGTGGCCCTATCATAAATACAGACTCTGCTTTGCAAGTTGTCAAGGCAAATCATGGTAAGCCCAATTTAGGGAATATTCACACATGACAGATTTGTAACAAAAATTTCCATGCATCTGAATGGGGTTGTTGTTGGTGACAAGTGCATGGATTTCCGCAAGCTCCCTTGAAATAAGATGACCTTTTTGCAACAAATGTGCCATGCATGAATTCATCCTTCACCCCCAAGTGACCACCAATACGCTTTTTTACGGTAGTCACTAAGGGGCCTTAGGTTGTGCCACCTTTTTATGGCGGCTCAGTCTAAGCAGAGAGCAGGGGCTCGGCTCTCATGAGAGCCGCACTCCTGCTCTAACGGTCCAGACTAGCAGGAGCACTGATCCGGGCCGTTTAACCCCTTACATGTCACGGGCAATGGTGCCCTCACTGCATGTAAGTGGTTACGGAGGAAGCGGACTCCCTCAGTCTCCCATTGGTACCCAGAGATTGAGGGTGCCGATGTCAGTGCAGGCAGACTGGGGCCTAGTGAAGGCCCCAAGCAGCCTGATGGTGAATGTCAGTATAGCACTGACCAGGGACGGCTCCAGGTTCCACAAGGGGGACCTTGCGTGATAAAATCTCAGTGGGCCCCCTTGTGGCATTTTTAACGGCGCTTGCAGCAATGAAACTGCATGTATTATAGAATAAATACCGTAAACAGAGCATGCTACAGAGCGGATATATGTGAATCAGTCCTTATGTGCCTACTTTTAATTTTCTACCCAGTGTTTCAGTCCCTCAGGTCTACTCACATATATGTGCCCCCTCACAGTAGATATGCCAAGATATGCCCTCTTCATAGTAGATATGCCAAGATATGTGCCCCCTCACAGTAGATATCCCAAGTAGGGCTGCAGCAAACGATTATTTTAGCAATCGATTATTCTACCGATTATTTTTATGATTAATCGAGTACTATAATAACAAAAAATGAATTAATAGACTGTTTTTCTTTATAAAAACTCATCAGACCCCCTGCCATCAGTCCCCAACACCCTTCGTTCCCCCCTGTGCGATTAGCCCAAGTGCATCAGTTCCCCCCAGTGTCATCAGCTCCGTTCCACCCAGTGCCATGAACTTCACTATTCCCCAGGGCCATCAGCTTCACCCCCTGGCCTTCAGCTCCACTCCTCCAGTGCCATCAGCCCCTCCATGCCATCCATTGCCATGTCTCCAACTCCCCCAGTGCCTCCATGCCATCCATTGCCATCTGTCCCCCTCCCCCAGTGCCTCCATGCCATCCACCATGTCCCCCACTCCCCTAGTGCCATCAGATCAGCCCCTCCATGCCATGTCCCTCACTCCCCCAGTGCCATCAGATCAGCCCCTCCATGCCATGTCCCCCACTCCCCCAGGACCATCTGCCCCTCCATGCCATCTATTGCCATGTCCTCCTCCCCCAGTGCCTCCCTGCCATCCATTGCCATGTCCCCCTCCCCCAGTGCCTTCATTGCCATCTGTCCCCCTTCCCCAGTGCCTCCATGCCATCCACCGTGTCCCCCACTCCCCCAGTGCTATCAGATCAGCCCCTCCGTGCCATGTCCCCCAGCACCATCAGCCCTTCTATGCCATGTCTATCTATGTCCCCCAGTGCCATCAGCCCCTTCAAATCACAGGTGCCCCCCAACCCCCTGGCAGATTAGGGCCCCTGCTAACTTTTTCTTACCTTTCCTGGCAGTGCGCTGACATGGAGTCCACAGGAGACGGACCTTATATTCTTCCCACTTCCCGGCATGCACTGGGCGGGACCTAACGTCACACACAGTGTCAGCCAGTGCCTCCCAGACGGGAGGCCACGGAGTGGTGAGTGAGTGGCTTCTCTTCACTCACACTCTGTGGTCATGTGATCTAAACGAATCCTCGATGCAGGGAAACTGCATCGAGGATTTTTTTTCATCGATTACATTGATGAATCGTTGCAGCCCTAATGCCAAGATAGGTGTCCCCCTCACAGTAGATATGCCAAAATATGTGCCTATGTCAAGATATATGCCCTCTCACAGTAGATATGCCAAGATATGTGCACCCTTCACAGTAGATATCCCCAAATATGTGCCCCCTCACAGTTGATATGACAAGATATGTGCACCCTCACAGTAGATATGCCAAGATATGTGCCCCTCACAGTAGATATGCTAAGATATGTGCCCCCTCACAGTAAATATGCCAAGATATGTGCCCCCTTCACAGTAGATATCCCAAAATATGTGCCCCCTTACAGTTGATATGCCAAGATATGTGCCCCCTCACAGTAGATATGCCAAGATATGTGCACCTTTCACAGTAGATATCCCAAAATATGTGCCCCCTCACAGTTGATATGCCAAGATATGTGCCCCCTCACAGTAGATATGCCAAGATATGTGCACCCTTCACAGTAGATATCCCAAAATATGTGCCCCCTCACAGTTGATATGCCAAGATATGTGCCCCCTCACAGTAGATATGCTAAGATATGTGCCCCTCACAGTAGATATGCTAAGATATGTGCCCCCTCACAGTACATATGCCAAGATATGTGCCCCTTCACAGTAGATATTCCAAAATATGTGCCCCCTCACAGTTGATATGCCACGATGTGTGCCCCCTTCACAGTAGATATATCAAGATATGTGCCCTCTTACAGTGGATATGCCAAGATATGTGCCCAGTGCCCCCTTCACAGTGGTGATGCCCAGATGTGCCCCCTTTACAGGAAGTGAAATAAATACAAATTATTTACAGGAAGTGAAATAAATACAAACAAATAAATACTCCTCGCCTCAATCACCTGGCTCCTCCCATGATCTGCGATCCCCATCAGCAGCAGCAGGATACTGTGACACATGACGCTGCTATGTAGGAGGAGTAGATGCTGATTCCCAGCCTGCCCGCTCCTCCTCCTACACAGATCAGCAGGATGATGTGTGATGACATCGTGCTGCTGCTGCTGTGGAGCGCTGGCGGCTCAATGGTGGAGCGGGAGCAAATAGTTCCTTGCTTCAGTGGCGTGACTACAGTGTTTAGCACCCGGGGTGGGTCCTTTCTCTGGCACCCCCCCCCCCCCCCCCAATACTTTAAAAAAAATTGTACCCCCTCACAGTAGTATTGCCCTCATTGTACATCCTTCACAGTAGTTTTAGTTTTGTACAGATGTGTGCCCCCTCACAGTAGTTATGGCCAGATTGTGCCCTCTCACAGTAGTTATTCCCTCTCTGTGCCCCTTTCACAGTTGTAATCCCCTATCTGTGCCCCCTTCACAGTAATAATCCCCATTGTGCCCCCTTCATAGTAATAATCCCCATTGTGCCCCCTTCATAGTAAAAATCCCCACTGTGCCCGCTTCACAGTAATAATGCCCACTGTGCCCCCTTCATTGTAGTAATGCCCTCTGGCTCTGTGCCCCCTCTATAGTAGAAATGCCCATTGTGCCCTATTCACATTCGTAATGCCCTCTGTGCCCCCTTCAGAGTAGTAATGCCCTCTGTGCTCCTCCATAGTAATAAAGCCCTCTGTGCCCCCTCCATAGTAATAAAGTCCTCTGTGCCCCCTTTATAGTAATAAAAACCTCTGTGCCCCCTCCATAGTAATAAAGACCTGTGTGCCCCTCCATAGTAATAAAGTCCTCTGTGCCCCCTCCATAGTAATACAGACCTCTGTGCCCCCTCCATAGTAATAAAGTCCTCTGTGCCCCCTCCATAGTAATAAAGTCCTCTGTGCCCCCTCCATAGTAATAAAGTCCTCTGTGCCCCCTCCATAGTAATAAAGTCCTCTGTGCCCCCTCCATAGTAATAAAAACCTTTGTGCCCCTCCATAGTAATAAAGTCCTCTGTGCCCCCTCTATAGTAATAAAGTCCTCTGTGCCCCCTCCATAGTAATAAAAACCTTTGTGCCCCTCCATAGTAATAAAGACCTCTGTGCCCCCTCCATAGTAATAAAGACCTCTGTGCCCCCTCCATAGTAATAAAGACCTCTGTGCCCCCTCCATAGTAATTAAGTCCTCTGTGCCCCCTCCATAGTAATAAAGACCTCTGTGCCCCCTCCATAGTAATAAAGACCTCTGTGCCCCCTCTACAGTAATAAAGTCCTCTGTGCCCCCTCCATAGTAATAAAGTCCTCTGTGCCCTCTCTATAGTAATAAAGTCCTCTGTGCCCCCTACATAGTAATAAAGACCTCTGTGCCCCCTCCATAGTAATAAAGTCCTCTGTGCCCCCTCCATAGTAATAAAGTCCTCTGTGCCCCCTCCATAGTAATAAAGTCCTCTGTGCCCCCTTTATAGTAATAAAAACCTCTGTGCCCCCTCCATAGTAATAAAGACCTGTGTGCCCCTCCATAGTAATAAAGTCCTCTGTGCCCCCTCCATAGTAATAAAGTCCTCTGTGCCCCCTCCATAGTAATACAGACCTCTGTGCCCCCTCCATAGTAATAAAGTCCTCTGTGCCCCCTCCATAGTAATAAAGTCCTCTGTGCCCCCTCCATAGTAATAAAGTCCTCTGTGCCCCCTCCATAGTAATAAAAACCTTTGTGCCCCTCCATAGTAATAAAGTCCTCTGTGCCCCCTCCATAGTAATAAAGTCCTCTGTGCCCCCTCCATAGTAATAAAAACCTTTGTGCCCCTCCATAGTAATAAAGACCTCTGTGCCCCCTCCATAGTAATAAAGTCCTCTGTGCCCCCTCCATAGTAATTAAGTCCTCTGTGCCCCCTCCATAGTAATAAAGACCTCTGTGCCCCCTCCATAGTAATAAAGACCTCTGTGCCCCCTCTACAGTAATAAAGTCCTCTGTGCCCCCTCCATAGTAATAAAGTCCTATGTGCCCTCTCTATAGTAATAAAGTCCTCTGTGCCCCCTACATAGTAATAAAGACCTCTGTGCCCCCTCCATAGTAATAAAGTCCTCTGTGCCCCCTCCATAGTAATAAAGTCCTCTGTGCCCCCTCCATAGTATTAAAGTCCTCTGTGCCCCCTCCATAGTAATAAAGTCCTCTGTGACCCCTCTGTATTAAAAAAAACCCCCAAAAAAAACAACTACTCACCATGTCCCGTTCCTGAAGCTCACAGTCCTCTCTTCCCTGCAGGCACAGATCGCTCTGCAGCACTGTGTGGGTGGAGATTATGAAGATTACCGGGCTGCAGACTCCACCCACACAGGCCGGCAGCGTGATCCGTACCTGCAGGCTGAATGGTGGAGTGGGGAGAAGTCTTCCTGCTTCTCCATTCAGAGCGCCACCGGCCTGAAGAAGGGGAAGATCTCGGGGAGCTGAGTGGTAAGTGACAGGACCCAGCTGCCTGCTCTTCAGCAATGAGCGTTTCCATCTGTATTGATAGAAGCGCTCATTGCTTCTGGCCTCTGGCAGCTGTGCTGTGGGCCCCTGCAGGAGCTGTGGACCCCAGCACTTGCCCGGGTATGCTGGGTGCTGACGTTAAAATGCATTGCACTATAGGAAAAGTGCAAGGTAATTTAGAAGTGATCAAAAGATTGCCTATTACACCCCCTTGTGGGACTATTAAATGGTTAAAAAAAAAGTTTAAAAAATTGTTAAATAAAAAAATTACGATAAAAAAATACTGTTTTTTCGATTGATACACTCTAATGTGGTAAGCATGTCATTTCTAGATTTATACGAAGGGGTATCCACACTCTGGTTGTGGAATTTATTTAAATCAACATAATCTCCTTAGTCACTGATGTGTAGGTTTGAACCTATTACATCAATTAATTTGTGACTGCAATGCAAGAAACAATTGCTCTCCCACTTGTGACTTGCATAAAATAATTTTATATTTATCGAAGACTTTTTGTCATGGCGCTGTGTGGGTAGTAAACTCCACACCAAACACAAGAGGGAAGGGAAAAGGTACTAGGCCTGGAAACTAGGGAAAGGGGAAAGGTCACCACCTAGTGAATCCCTAAACTGAGCCCTGACTACTATCTGTATGATAAGATCTCGATAGTAGGAATGTTCATACGCAGGAACCTAGAGCCCTATCTGACCCTAAAGGGCCATGAAAATAGTGTCAGTACAAAAAAGTCCTGCTCCTTCCCAGCTGACTTCCTGACTTCCTGACTCCATCAGGCCTAATACCAAAAGATAGGGGAATACTGCAAACAAGAAATAAGGAGAAGACACTTAACTCAGTAGTACGCAGATGAAAAGGAACTCAGAGAACCAACACCAGCACTTCCACAACCAAAAGGAGCTATAAACCGCATAGCATGATGGGTGAGACCAGATTAAATAGAGGAGTTGGAATGACCACTTAAGCTACACCTGAGACAACAGGTGTGGTCATACCCAGCAACAACACAGAAACAAGTGAAACCAAAGAGGCTGTCAGATCGCATCATGTGCAGCCAGTCTCTTAGATCTTCTGACCCCTGTCACGGGAGAGACTGTGACACTTTGTGCACAGAACGGAGAAAGTTTTTTCTTGCCCAGAAGTGTGTATGAATGGTAGGAGAAGTTTAAGGAAGGTCGCACAAGTGTCAGCCATGAAGAAGGAGCCGAATGTCCGTCCACATTCATGACTGATGACAACATTGAGCATGCACGTGAACTGATTATTTTGGATACACGAGAGACAGTGGATAATAGGATTATGAGGATGAAGATTCACGTCAGATGAAGAGGTGAAGACAGCGGTGCATATATGGCTCCCAGCTCAGCCTAAAAAATTTTTAATGAGGGAATACAAAAGCTCGATTAAAATAAATCCTATAGCCAGAGTGTGAATAATTGTGACTCACCCTCATAGATAGATCCTATACATTTTGGAGTGCAAGGGGCGAAGTAGGGTTGTGCAGTTCTACAATATTGATATCCTCAGGATAAGTCATCAATATCAGATCAGTGGGCTGGCTTCTGGAACCCCTGCTGATCAGCTGTTTGAAGAGGTGGCGGTGCTCATGCGAGCATTACTTCCTCTTCAAAATTACCTGCGCATCGTCTCTTTTTAGAGGAGGCACAGTTTCATTTCAACTTCTCATTCCATTCACATTAAATTCTAAATAATAAATTCCACTGTTATATCACGCAAAACATACGTTGTAAAATGAAACTATTTACTCTATTTTTTAAAATAAGAAGTATAATGGTACATATACAAACATGTCTGGGTACTGTTCCATTTGCAATAATAAATTCTAGGTAAATTATACATATATGTAAATGAATCCTTTTTGTATTATCGGGATTTGATAACAATGTATTTGAAACATTCAAATAAGTCAGCTTGATTTTTTGTCTATGATTGAAAAATCAAGTCTAAGCTGATAAAAAAGGAAGTATTTTGCTGAATATTAAAGTCCCCCTGTAAAATCTGATAGGGTTTTAATTTTCTATCTTGAAAAAGGTGTCAAACACATCTGGCACCTTACTCATCCAATAATCACTATGCCGTAATTTATGTTTCCTCAACATGTTCATTATTTCAGAATGGTGCTTTAAAAAAACATCTATTTCCTTTATCGTATCCCAGACTCTGTATAAAAGAAATGCCAAGGGGTATAATCTCTACCTACTCATATTCAGTTGATTGACTCATATTCAGTTGATTAAACCCATATAACTTTGCCAATACTAAAAATTACACTGCAGTATAATTTTCATCTTCTGTTATATACATGAAATGTCCATCTAGAAATTAACTCCTAAAAACCAGAATGTTCAATCCTTCCTAGGACTTTGGATCTCTTATAAATGTCTTTCACTTCCCCTTCCAGATCATGTCATTAATGGGTTTGTGCAGTGCTATGATATTCAAGACCTATCCACACGGCCATTGTGCGAACATTCTGTGCATTAGGGACCGCAATTTGCAGTCCCCAATGCATAGGCAACATCCCTGCGGCGCCCGGGACGGATTGAGACCCATTCAACTTGAATGGGTCCATGATCTGTCTGCACCCTAAAAAAATAGAACATGTTTTATTTTTTTGTGGTGCGGAGGCACGGAGAGAAACCACACGGAAGCAATCCATTCCGTGCCTCCGTTCTGCACCGCAGCTCCGGATCCGTGATGTGGGGAGCACACGGCCAGTGCCTTCATATTGCGGACCTGGTTTTTGCAGTCCATACGGCCACGGCCGGGCAAAGGCCTAAAAGTAATATTGTAGATGTATCTTAATTAATTTTTACTTCTCACAGACAGACTCCGAAAGTGTGAAAAAAGATTGGTTAGTATCTATTTTTTCAGTCTAGCCATTGTTGTTATGGCATTCCCTGCAGTTCTTTAGATTTTTGTCTCAGAACCTCCACCTAATGCAGGGGTGCTCAACCTTTTTTAGGTCCAAGGGCCACATTATCATACTGAACAAATCCCAAAGGCCGCAATAAAACTTAGGCTACTTTCATACTAGAGTTTTTTGCGGATCCATCATGGATCTGTAAAAACACTTCCATTATAAAAATACAACCGCATGCATCCGTCATGAACAGATCCGGTTGTATTATGTCTTATATAGCCATGACGGACCCGTCATGAACTCCATTGAAAGTCAATGGGAGACGGATCAGTTTTCTATTGTGTCAGAGAAAACGGGTCCGTCCCCATTGACTTACATTGTGTGTTAGGATGGATCTGTCCTGCTCCGCCCCACATCGCGGACAGAAAAACGCGGTTTGCAGTGTTATTCTGTCTGCGATGGGGATGCAACCAAACGGCACGGAATGCATTCTGGTACATTCCGTTTCGTTCAGTTTTGTCCCTATTGACAATGAATGGGGACAAAACTAAAGCGTTTCTCTTGCTATTGAGATCCTATGACGGATCTCAATAGCGGAATTGAAAATGCTAGTGTGAAAGTAGTGTTAAAGAGATATTCTGACACATTATGTGCAAGCTCCACTTCTAGGGCTCCCACCTATTTGGAGAATTTCGATCCCCTTCTCCCCCAGAGCAGCATTCCAAAGAGAAGAAGATCAATCATGAATTTAGCTCTCTACATTGAAGATTATGAGTATTGTGGTAACAGTTTATCAAAACTCCCTTAAGGAGCCTCTGTCAGCATGATCAACTGTATTAAACCAAGCATACTGCCTGATAGGGTTGTTCTGCCAGGAGTACAGATATTCTAAATTCCCTACTGGGATTATCTCTGCAGCAAGTAGTGGAGGAGCCAACCCGGAAGGAGGCCATTTTAGATTTAGTATTCACAAATGGGAATTTGGTATCTGATATTACTGTAGGGTAAGGCTTGGGATCTAGTGATCACCAGTCAGTGTGGTTTACTATAAGTACAGTGACTGAGTCACACCACACAAAAACAAAAGTTTTAGATTTTAGAAAAACTGACTTTTCTAAAATTAGATTAGTGGTACACGAGTCCCTATCAGACTGGAACAGTTTCATTGGAGTCCAGGAGAAATGGGACTACTTAAAAGTGGCACTATTGAAGGCAACAGAAAATTGCATTAGGCTTGTCAGTAAAAGCAAAAAAAGGAAGAGACCACTGTGGTACTCAGCAGAAGTGGCCAAAATTATTAAAAACAAAAAGATAGCATTTAGGAATTATAAAAAAAACAAAATGAGGATGACAGACAAATTTATAAGATTAGGCAGAGAGAGGCCAAACAAGTTATAAGAGCTTCTAAAGCACAGGCAGAAGAGAAATTAGCTCAGTCAGGGAAAAAAGGCGATAAGGCATTCTTCAGATACATAAATGAAAAAAGGAAACTAAAACAAGGAATTACCAAATTAAAAACTAAAGGAAGGTATATGGAAGAAGATAAAGAACTAGCTGACTGCCTCAATGAATACTTCTGTTCAGTTTTTACAAAGGAAAATGACGGAGAAGGACCTCAGTTAGGAAAGAAAACTAATGAATCTTTTGACGAATGTGTCTTTACAGAGGAAGAGGTTCTAAGTCAACTGTCTAAAATTAATACAAATAAGTCACAGGGGCCTAATGGGATACACCCAAAGCTATTAAAAGAGCTCAGCGGTGAACTAACAAAACCATTAACAGATTTATTTAATCACTGGCAACAGGAGTCATGCCAGAAGATTGGAAATTAGCAAATGTTGTGCCCATTCACAAGAAAGGTAGTAAGGAGGAATTGGGCAACTATAGGCCAGTAAGCCTGACATCAATAGTGGGGAAATTAATGGAAACCATACTTAAGGAGAGGATTGTGGAACATCTAAAATCCCATGGATTGAAAGATGAAAAACAGCATGGGTTTACTTCAGGGAGATCATGTCAAACTAATCTTATTGATTTTTTTGATTGGGTGACTAAAATAATAGATGGAGGAGGTGCAGTAGACATCGCTTATCTAGACTTTAGTAAGGCTTTTGATACTGTCCCACATAGAAGGCTTATCAATAAAGTGCAGTCTTTGGGCTTGGACTCCCATATTGTTGAATGGATTAGGCAGTGGCTGAGGGACAGACAACAGAGGGTTGTAGTCAATGGAGTATATTCAGACCAAGGTCTTGTTACCAGTGGGGTACCTCAGGGATCTGTTCTGGGACCCATATTGTTTAATATCTTTATCAGCGAAATTGCAGAAGGCCTCAATGGTAAGGTGTGTCTTTTTGCTGATGATACAAAGATTTGTAACAGGGTTGATGTTCCTGGAGGGATACACCAAATGGAAAAGGACTTAGGAAAACTAGAGGAATGGTCAAAAATCTGGCAACTAAAATTTAATGTTGATAAGTGCAAGATAATGCACCTGGGGCATAAAAACCCAAGAGCAGAATATAAAATCAGTGATACAGTCCTAACCTCAGTATCTGAGGAAAGGGATTTAGGGGTCATTATTTCAGAAGACTTAAAGGTAGGCAGACAATGTCATAGAGCATCAGGAAATGCTAGCAGAATGCTTGGGTGTATAGGGAGAGGAATTACCAGTAGAAAGAGGGAGGTGCTCATGCCGCTCTACAGAGCACTAGTGAGACCTCATTTGGAGTATTGTGCTCAGTACTGGAGACCATATCACCAGAAGGATATTGATACTTTGGAGAGAGTTCAGAGAAGAGCTACTAAACTGGCACATGGATTGCAGGATAAGACTTACCAGGAAAGATTAAAGGAACTTAACATGTATAGCTTGGAAGAAAGACGAGACAGAGGGGATATGATAGAAACTTTTAAATACATAAAGGGAATCAACAAGGTAAAAGAGGAGAGAATATTTAAAAGAAGAAAAACTGCTACAAGAGGACATCGTTTTAAATTAGAGGGGCAAAGGTTTAAAAGTAATCAGGAAGTATTACTTTACTGAGAGAGTAGTGGATGCATGGAATAGCCTTCCTGCAGAAGTGGCAGCTGCAAATACAGTGAAGGAGTTTAAGCATGCATGGGATAGGCATAAGGCCATCCTTCATATAAGATAGGGCCAGGGGCTATCCATAGTATTTAGTATATTGGGCAGACTAGATGGGCCAAATGGTTCTTATCTGCCGACACATTCTATGTTTCTATGTTTCTATCATGCTGATTAATATGATAACTTTTTTTTGTCTGTATGTTAAACTGCTGCAAAGATATCTATGTTTTATTCATATGCACATGAGCACATTGGAGCACCAGTGGTGTCTCTAACTTTAAAATTTAGGGGGGGGGGGGGCACACTGGGGGCCAGGACAAAAGTAGGGGGGGCAGCTATAACAACGATACATTTACACAAGTATGCTTAGAAATGCTGCGATACTTTACCCAATACCTAAAACCGCAATAGGGAAGAAAAACCCCAATCACTCAGATTTCAACATGTCCTAGCTGCCTGGGGATCTGTGGATGACACTTATGGAGGGGGATCTGTGGATGACACATACCGTTTATAGCATCTTATGCTATGTGTCATCCACAGATCCACCCCATGACAGTGTCATATCGGGATCCCTCTCCCTATAAGGCCCCATTCACACATCCGAAATTTGCGTAACGGAATTGCGGACCCATTCATTTCTATAGGGCAGCATGACGTGCTGCCGGATACGGACATGCGGACCCGCACTTCCGGGTCTGCAATTCCGTTCCCGAAAAAAAAATGCGGACCCGCACATTGCCGCTGTTACGGACGTCTGAATGGAGCCTAACAGTGTCATCCACAGAGTGGAACAGATTCCCCCCATAACCGTGTCATCTACAGATCCCCCTCCCTATAACAGTGTCATCTACAGATTCCCCCCCCCCCCCCCGTAACAGTGTCATGACATCCAAAGACCCCCGATCCCCCTCCCTATAACACTATAAGAGTATCATCTATAGATCCCTCCCCCCCTATAACAGTGTAATGACTCATGACATCCACAGACCACAGATCACCCTCCCACCGCTCACATTTGAACATGATTTCTCTAAACGGTAAAGTAGTAAACACTGTAATCATCCAGGCTGCACTGACAGTAATTTTAAAGGGGTTCTGCACTTTCATTTAACTGATGATCTATCCTCTGGATAGATCATCAGCTTCTGATCGGTGGGGGTCAGACACCCGGTACCCCCGCCGATCAGCTGTTTGAAAAGGCACCGGCGCTCGAGCAGCACCGCGGCCTTCTCACTGTTTACCGCCGGCCCACTGACTGACATCACGACTAGTATCAACTAGCCTGAGCGCGGCTAAGCTCTGTTCACTTGAATGGAGCTTAGCCACGTCCACGCTAGTTGATACTAGTCGTAACTCATGACATCACTGGGCCGGCGGTAAACAGTGAGAAGGCCACGGCGGTACTGGAGCGTCTGTGCCTTCTTAAGCAGCTGATCGGCGGGGGTCCTTGGTGTCTGACCCCTGCCGATCAGAAGCTGATTATCTATCCAGAGTATAGATCATCAGTTAAATTGAAGTGCAGAACCCCTTTAACTTTTAAATCAGGAAGATTCTGGGGCAGCCGCCAGCCGGCTCTCCTCTCAGACTCAGTCAGAGTCAGATCTGATCTCTCTAGTTAGAATAGAAAGAGACTTAGTCAGTCCACTCAGTCACTACTTGTAAGTTGTACCTTATTATTATTAAGTTAACCTGCTACACACCGTCACCACTAGGTCAGGCTCAGTCCAGTCTGTTCAGTATTGGTAGGATAGGGCCACGCCACGCCACACACTGTCTGTTCTCTAGTCTGGGCCTGGCTGGCTTAAAGGGCTTCTGTCACCCCACTAAAGTCATATATTTTTTTTTGCCAACTTAAATTCCTTATAATACGATATATCAATAAATAATGCTCTTACTCATTTTGGTTGGGCAGTTTCTTAAAAAAACGGACTTTTATAATATGTAAATTACCTCTCTACCAGCAAGTAGGGCGGCTACTTGCTCATAGCAGCCGCATGCTCCTTTCATAAAGACGCCCCCTCCTCATGTTGATTGACAGGGCCAGCGAACGCACTCGTCCTCTGGCTGGCCCTGTCTGCATTCAAAATCTGGCGCCTGCGCCGTACCGGTCTTCAGTCGGTGCAGGCACACTGAGAGGAGGATACTCGCTCGGCCGCTCCTTCCTCAGTGCACCTGCGCCGGGTGTAGATGTGATGTCATCGGCGCAGGCGCATTGAGGAAGGAGCGGTCGAGTGAGCGTCCTCCTCTCAGTGCGCTTGCGCCGACTGAAGACCGGTACGGCGCAGGCACCAGATTTTGAACGCAGACAGGGCCAGCCAGAGGACGAGCGCGTTCGCTGGCCCTGTCAATCAACATGAGGAGGGGGCGTCTTTATGAAAGGAGGATGTGGCTGCGATGAGCAAGTAGCCTCCCTACTTGCTGGTAGAGAGCTCATTTACATATTATAAAAATCAGTTTTTTTAAGAAACTGCCCAACCAAAATGAGTAAGAGCATTATATATTGATAAATCGCATTATAAGGAATTTAAGTTGCCAAAAAAATAATAATGCTTTAGTGGGGTGACAGAAGCCCTTTCAGCAGCTGCTGCCAGTAGTTGAATGAATCAGAATCAGCTAGTCTCGACTAGCGGCACACTGATTTATGCACAGCACTGCCACTGAGTTTGACTGAGTCTGACTCAACTTGTCAGGTCCTGGGGCCGGGGGCGGGGCTGGGGGCGGGGCCGGGTGGAGCTGGGGGCGGAGCCGGGGACACGGCAGCGGTGGGTGGAGACTAGAGAGTGAGACCGCAACGGCACCAAGTCCGAGACTCAGGTCAGATCATCAGATGTGAAGAAGATGTCCGGTAGGGCTGCCTAGTGCCTACACAGTGCGCAGCAGCGCAGCATAGATCATCCACCACCAAAATGAATGGGGGGACATTTTAGTTGGGGGGGCACATGGGAGGGCACAGCTTGATGTAGGGGGGGCCGTGGCCCCCTCTGGCCCCCCCCCTGGCGACGCCACTGCAGACGGGGTTGAATTCTTGGAGCACTGCTTTTGTAATAACTCTGGGGCTCTCTACACTCCCTCCTCCCCTTGACTGACAGAGCTAGAGATCAGCATGCTGAGGCCAGAGCTGTGTCCTAGCATGTACTTATTATATACACTACATATTATAGACTTACCATGTTGAGAATAAAGGTTTTCTATGCATAGAAAGCTAATACATATTACTGGTTTATTCAGAGGCAAAATATATAATTATAATGAAACCATTACTCTATCTTAGCTTTCTAAGGACAGAAAACCATTTTTCTTAATACAAGGCTGTAGGCAAGTGAGCATCCTTGCATGTAGATGTCGCGGGTTCAAATCCCAGGGAAGACTTCTAGTTACTTTTTTTCTCCCATATTTAACCCAAAATAAAATGTTAGAGCCTTACTGTATTGAGAATATAATTTTCTATCCTTAGAAAGCTAATATATATTAAGTTGGTTTTATAATCATATATTATGCCCATGAATAAACCAGTAATATGTATTAACTTTCTAAGCATAAAAAAATTACTATTCTCAACATGGTAACACTACAGTAAGTAGTGTATATGATATTTACATGCTAGCACATAGCTCTAGGACACAGATCTTCCCTCAGCATGGTGATGTCTATCCCTATCAATCAAGGGAGAGGGGAATGTACAGAGCACAGGGGTGTTACAAAAGCAGTGCTACACGGATTCAGCCCCGCCTACTGGTGCTCCAACATGCTCATTTCCATAGGAGTAAAAGCCCAGATATCTCTGCAGCTGTTTAACATACAGACAAAATAAAGGAGTCGTTTTAATCTGCATGATTAACCCTACCAGGCAGTTTGCCTGGTTTAATAGGGTTGATCATGCTGACAGAGGATCTTAAAACTACAATAATATGAGTAACATGCATGTACTCCCACCTCTGTAACTCATACACTCCTTTCTGGAGTGCCATACAGAGAGACAGATGGCCACACAGTGCACCATTAGTATTTACCTATCCCTACTTTTGCAGGTGCCAATCTAACATGGAAATTACATGTGAGCAGGCATGCATTTTGTGTCCAGAGTGTTGAGGGCAACACAGAATGGCATTATGGGTCGCATGTGGCTCCCAGGCTGTAGGTTGTACATCCCTGACCTAATGTGTTTAGTGTTTAAAAAGGTGTTAGAAAAAAAAGACAGAGTAGCATTGTAAAAAAATCTAATGAAGAAATATGTTGTGTGTGATCTATCATTGTAAATTAATATTTGAAAGACAACTGCTTTAAATAGCACAACACATAAACATCCTGCTCATGTTCTATTAACCTACAGGGTGTCCCAGGGCATGAAACATACATAAAATGGGCACTTGCAATTGCTATATAATAATAATAAAATGTATTTATATAGCGCCAAAATATTCTGCAGCGCTTTACAAGTTCATAGGGTTCATATACAAAACAAAAATAACCGGATAATATGCAACTGAAACACTAGGAGTCAGGGCCCTGCTCGCAAGAGCTTACAATCTATGAGAGAGCTTACAATCTATGAGCTATATGCAAATATAATTGGGTCACTTATACTAGAAGAAGCCTGGCCAGTGTATGCATATTGTAACTTACCTCACCGCAATCCAGTGTCATCTTTCAGTCCCTCAAACTGAAACACATTGACTACAAAGCCAGTTATACTGTAAAAGGTATTATTTTCCTTGCTCGGCTTGTGTTTCTCTTTTGCTGCACCTTTGTTTATTGACTGCTGTTAAGACCTGGTTTGACTTATCTTCTGCTTCTTCTCCTTGTACTGCTTACCCGGCTTTGCTTTGTCTGACTACTCCCCTGAACTATCCTGTCTGTACCGATATTTGGATTTACTGAGTATGCTTACTCTTCACCTCCTGGTATCACGTCTATATTTGCATGACTCCTAGTGCTAAATGGAACCGTTCTCAGTGTGGTCCTTAGAGAGAAAAAAAATTCTACATTTTTGATCCATTTTCTGGCCATCTGGCAGTTTTTTATGGCTGTTTTGCATCTGTTTTTAATGGCCATTTAAATGGTCATTAAAATGGATACATTCAGTTGGCTTTTATCTTTTTTAAATCCCAACCCCTGCAGTGCCCTCAGTATACATAATGCCCCTCATAGTGCCCCTTGGAAATCAAATCTCCCACCATACTGTCCCCAGTATGATTAATGCTCCCCTAATTATTACTAATTATTATTATTATTTGTGTAAAGGTCACACCTGGTGGTAGTCAAGATGACAGGGTGTGGGTTTGACACTCAACAGAATCTCTGGATGAACAGCTCTAACGTGGCTCTCTGGATCCAACTCCACACTCACAAACCAAGCTGGTTTACTACTGCAGCTTTTAATCAATACTATGAAGCTTGTCACAGCTATAGCCAGTGGTGGATATAGTAGACCACAGATCCTGGGCTGTTCCCAAAACTTGGGACTCCTTTTACACTGCCATATACCATCGACCACCTCTCTGTGCTAGCATTGTCAAGGATCGTTGACAGCTAGTCATCTCGAGGCCATTTGTCCAAACAGTTTATAGCTAGCCAGCATTTAATCCTTGGTATGTCACATGCGAGCCACTGTATTCATCACCTATAACCCTAGTAAAATCGGTTCATAGCATCCATCCTTTTAGAAGATCAACTCAAGGACATTCAGCATCTCTTATCATCCTCCAAATCCAGACTTAATGTGGCATCGCTGGTATGTTGAGCTTAATAGTTAGCATTGCAGGATATATCTTCATGTACTGTATATTTATATGCTGTACTAAATGTAACCTGTATTTCATGCACCATGTTTACACCAAATTATTACGCAAATTAGATGTAAGTGTCATAAAGATGTAATTTTTTGTTTTTCAATCTCAAACTCAAATTAGTTTGCCAGGTGAGCCCAATTAAAGGAAAACTACTTAACCTGTTCCCAACATTGGGCGTACTGGTACGCCCCGATGTCCCGGTACTTAAGGACACAGGGTGTACCGGTACGTCCTATGTATTTCCGATCACCCCCGCTCGGCGATCGGAAACCGGTGCCTGCTCAAATAAAAAAATATATATATTCTGATTGCATCATTCTAAATCGGGTGTCTGGGGTCCACAGCACAGCTGTGTGACCCTAGACCCCCCAGGGGAGCTGCAGCTTGCCCCCCTGCCTCCCCCCCACAACTCTTTTGGGGCGCAAGCAGTTTTTAATTTTTTTTTTATTTGTGCGTACGCTGACTGTGGCCGGCACTCTTAGCATCTGGCCACTGTTAGCGCATCGCACACCCCACCGCTGATCAACTTCAGACGGTTGATGAGCGTTGAGCGTTTTTTTTTTTTTTTGCCCTTTTTTTTGTTAGTCTTTTTTTTTGTCTGTTAGGTTTAGAGTAAGTTCGCGAACACCCGTGCCCACACGCACACCAAATAAAATGTATCACGCACGCACACACACACACTATGGCCCGCCAGATGTTCTCGACCGAGGAGGCATATGCCCAGCTTGCCTCCAACTCTGAGTCCCAGTGAGGACGAGGATGACCCCACTTTCTTTTTGTCATCCGCGTCCTCCTCATCATCTAGCGATGATGATGAGCCCCCAATCAGCGGAGACGCTTCCAGGCGGAGCAAGGGGACCGCCATGCTAAGGACCCTGTGGCCTACCTGAGTACGAGCAGCTCTGGGACTCATACTAGTTTTCTGGCCCACCAGATAAGTCCACCGGAGCCCCCTGCCGGTGAACTTGTTTGGTATACCCCAGAATGTTTTGAGCCCGTGATTCCTGATTTTGTAGGCCAACCAGGAATCCAGATTTCCACAGTGGACTTCACTGAATATGACTACTTTAGTCTTTTTTTCAGTGACCACTTTGTAAATCTAATGGTGGAGCAAACAAACCTGTACGCCCAACAGTTGTTGCTCCTTTTTGGCTAGGCCGATGAGGACATTTTGGGGCCTCATGCTGCACATGGGCCTAGTCAAGAAACCTAGTGTCAGGCATTATTGGAATGGTGACGTCCTCTACCAGACCCCACTTTACAGTACGGCCATGACACGCTCTGGGTTTGAGGCCATCCGGAAATGCCTGCATTATTCATCCTGCCTATGACCGCCTGTACAAAATCAGCCCAGTCATCGATCACTTTGGGGTCAAATTTGTGCAGGCCTATGTACCTGGAAGGGAGGTCGCGGTTGATGAGTCTCTCATTGCTTTAAAGGGGAGACTCCCTTTCCGCCAGTATGTTCCCTCTAAGCGGGCGAGGTATGGCGTAAAGCTGTACAAACTGTTCAGAACTTAGCTCCTAGCACATTAACTAAGCGCAGAGCCTTAAAACCGTTAACGGGTGAGCTCAGGGCTCACAAATTACAGGTGAGATGGTTATTCCATTTTGGCCTAGCCACAGCTAAAGATGGCCGACAAATTACCATAAGGTCACCGCAAGACCTGACAGATGCCTGGCACAAGCTGGGAATCGCTCCAATAGAAATCCCCTCTTGGTTACCACTGCCGACAGATTTTCCACTGCCGGAACTTCCTAAGGCACCATCTTGGCAAGTAGTCTGCGCAGCAAGATCTCCCAGGGCTAAGAAGATAGCACAGGAAAGGAATAACACATGACTCTCTCTCCTCTATCACGAAGAATAGTGAAACACTCAATGCTATTGATATAACTTGCAGCGACTACCTTGACCTACACTGTAGGTAACAGTCAAGTTCTAAGGTTAAGGCCTCATGCACACGACCGTTTTTTTTGCGGTCTGCAAAAACGGATCCCGTAGTTCCGTGATCCGTGTCCGTTTTTTCTTCCGTGGGTCTTCCTTGATTTTTGGAGGATCCACGGACATGAAGGAAAGTTAAAAAAAAAATCGTTTTGGTGTCCGCCTGGCTGTGCAGACCCAAACGGATCCGTCCTGACTTACAATACAAGTCAATGGGGACGGATCCATTAGACGTTGACACAATATGGTGCAATAGCAAACGGATCCGTCCCCCATTGACTTTCAATGTCAAGTCAGGAGTCCCTATTATGCCATCGGATCTGAGTTTTCTCCAATCTGATGGTATGTTTTAACTTGAAGCGTCCCCATCACCATGGGAACGCCTCTATGTTAGAATATACCATCGGATTTGAGCTAGATCGTGAAACTCGGATCCGACAGTATATTCTAACACAGAGGCGTTCTCATAGTGATGGGGACGCTTCAAGTTAGAATATCCTACGAACTGTGTACATGACTGCCCCCTGCTGCCTGGCAGCACCCGATCTCTTACAGGGGGCTGTGATCTGCACAATTAACCCCTCAGGTGCCGCACGTATCATAGCCCCCTGTAAGAGATCAGGTGCTGCCAGGCAGGAGGGGGCAGACCCCCCTCCCTCCCCTGTATTACATTCATTGGTGGCCAGTGCGGCCCCCCTCCCTCCCCAATATTATATTCATTGGTGGCCAGTGCGGCCTCCCCTCTCCCCCCCCCTAATTAAAATCACGTTCCCCCATCATTGGTGGCCAGTGCGGCCTCACCTCTCCCCCCCCCCTAGTTAAAATCACCTTCCCCCATCATTGGTGGCAGCAGAGCGGCCGTTCCAATCGGAGTCCCAGTTTAATCGCTGGGGCTTCGATCGGTAACCATGGCAACCAGGACGCTACTGCAGCCCTGGCTTCCATGGTTACTTAGCAATTTTAGAAGCATTATACTTACCTGCGCTGTCTGTGACCGGCCGGCACCTGAGGGGTTAATTGTGCGGCACCTGAGGGGTTAATTGTGCAGATCACAGCCCCCTGTAAGAGATCGGGTGCTGCCAGGAAGCAGGGGCAGTCATGTACACAGTTCGTAGGATATTCTAACTTGAAGCGTCCCCATCACTATGGGAACGCCCCTGTGTTAGAATATACTGTCGGATCTGAGTTTTCACGAAGTGAAAACTCAGCTCTGAAAAAGCTTTTATGCAGACGGATCTTCGGATCCGTCTGTATGAAAGTAACCTACGGCCACGGATCACGGACGCGGATGCCAATCTTGTGTGCATCTGTGTTTTTTGACAGACCAATTGACTTGAATGGGTCCGTGTACCGTTGTCCGTCAAAAAAATAGGTCATATTTTTTTGACAGACAGGAAACACGGATCACGGCTGCTGATGAACAACGGTGCATTTTCCGAGTTTTCAACGGACCCATTGAAAGTTAATGGGTCCGCAGAAAATCACGGAAAATTGAACAACGGCCACGGATGCACACAACGGTCGTGTGCATGAGGCCTAAGGGTATAGAAAACTCACTATGTTCTATTCAGTTCTTATGTGAGTGAATGTACCCAATACAGACACTCCTATTCAAGAGGACAAATAGTAGGAGATCCATACGCACTAAATATGAAACTGAGAGAAGATTGATCCTCAAGTTTAAATTACCTTCACATCAATTATTCATATCATTATACATTTGTTTAGTTTAAGTAGAATTGAAACCTGTTATACAATTGATCCTATAGTTTTTTTTATTTATAAGTAATAGGCAGCTAGTTTCTAGTCAATATTGGCTTTTCTCTCCCCTCAACAGGTGCAGTCTGCCTCCCTGGGCCTGTAGCAGATAATAACATCCTGGCACTTTATATACATGGTCCACTTCTGGTTCTGGTCCTGGGAGATGGACGTACCATTAATACTGTATGTATTCACAAATGTCAAACTTCATGTATATATGTTCTTTATCGAGGTTTGTGAAATGGTCACATTGTCGGGGAAAAACACTGAAATGTCATGTCTGACATCCACATATGGTCACATAACGTTAATGGTTTAAATATCCCACAAAAACGTAGACAAGTACTTGGTCTTTTACACAAACAGAAAGCTGACATAATACTTTGGCAAGAAACTCATTTCCGCCACAACCACACACCAAAATTACCCTCATTACAATACTCTCAGTGGTTTCATTCAACACATTCATCAGCTTCAAGGGGGGTATCTATAGCTATTAGGGATTCTATACCGTTTCAACTCACAAAATCATATTTAGACCCGGAAGGTAGACTACTAATTATTCAAGGATTACTTTATAACACTAAAGTCACGATTGCAAATATGTATGCACCTAATAAGAACCAAATCCGGTGGATACTGGAAGCTCTTAAAAAACTGAGAGATTATGCTGAAGGGATAATAATAGTGGGAGGAGATCTCAATATCTCCTTGGACCCAATGGAACATAGGATGGGTAGATTTTCAAAACGACAAATGCTAAAACCTACAATAGCAATTGCAGATGCCCACTTAACTGATATGTGGAGACTCACACACCCTACAACGAAGGACTTCACATATTTCTCTAATGTTCATAATACATATCATCATATAGATTACATGTTCCTATCAGAATCCCACATACAATCAGTTCGCAAAGTAGACATTTGGAAAATAGTAATCTCGGATCATGCCCCAATTACGATGTCATTGTCTCTAAAATGTCTCCCTCCCAAGACATCGACGTGGAGACTTAATAATATCCTCCTGGAATCCCCAACTCATGTACAAAAATTAGGCAAAAGGTTGGAGGAATACTTCGACCTCAATGCCACACCAGAAGTATCTATGCCTATGATCTGGGAGGCACACAAGGCATACATTAGGGGTGAATTTATTGCTTTAGGATCGCATGTTAAAAAACAATACAGGAAAGAACTTAATTCACTTATGGCCCAGATTCAAACACAGGAAAAACTCCATAAAACATCACAAACAGAAACCCACTGGGCTGCTTTAACCTTACTCAGACAGAAGGTCAAAGACCTCCTCAACATTAAGGCTGCTAAATCCTTACAACTCCTTAAATACTAAATATATGCACACGGTGACAAAGAGAATAAATTAATGTCTCACCTCATTTAAAAAAGAAGGTTGAAGACTTTCGTCTCGGTGATCAAAACACAAGATTCACAAAAAGTCAATACAACCCCAACTATAGCTAAAGTTTTCGAGACATACTATGCCAATCTTTACAATCTCCCAACATAAAAGCAAAGTAAACAAGATCATATAGACCAAACACCATCAGTAATCTCCTCTTTTCTCCATAACATTAACTCTCCCAAGCTATCAGAAGAAGAGCAGGAGCAATTGCTAACACCAGTCACGATTACTAAATTAGAAAAAGTTCTTAACTCCATTCCATCAGGGAAGATTCCAGGTCCAGATGGTCTACCAATTATGTACTACAAAAAATTCAGGAAACAGCTAATGCCACATTTTTTAGATCTATGCAATGCTCTTCTTAAAGGCGTTTCACTTCCCCCCCAAGCTCTAAGAGCTCACATCACGATCATCCATAAAGTAGGTAAAGACCCTGAAAAATGTGGTAGCTATAGGCCCATATCGTTACTTAATTGTGACCTCAAATGCTGGTCAAAATTACTAGCACAAAGGATGGCCCCTCTTCTAAACAAGTTAATAGGTCCAGAACAGGTGGGATTTGTCCCTGGGAGAGAAGGAAAACACAATGCTTCGAGAATAATACATGCAATCCATGCTTCAAAGCAAAAGAAAATCCCTCTCTTGCTCTTAGGAACATACGTGGAAAAAAGGTTTGACCAAGTGAATTGGGAGTTTATGATTGAGACTATGAAAAAAATTCAATTATCCACAACAGTTCATCAATGCGATATTCTCTTGATACACACAACCGTCAGCACAAGTTATAGTAAATGGTTCCCTATCAGAAGAGTTTCTCATAAAAAATGGCACAAGACAGGGCTGCCCACTTTCCCCCACTCTATTTATTCTATGTCTGGAAATGCTCTTATTAAAAATCAGACAGTCAAATGCGATTCAAGGAATATCCTTGGGAGGATACACACACAAGACCGTGGCATTCGCGGATGACATGCTACTATTAGTCTCTAACCCTGTTGAAGCCTTCCCGATCATCATGCAGATTCTAGAACATTATGGGAAGGGATCTATTTTTAAAATCAACTTCTCCAAATCTGAAATACTAAATATCAATATACCCTCACACTTACCTCAAAGCGTCCTCTCCCTTTAAATGGCCTTCTAAAACCCCAAAATGCCTTGGTATCCAAATTCCCACAGATCCAACTCATCTCTTTAGACTTAACTACACCCCCCTACATCCTGAATAGTTTTAACACCCCCTTTATGTCGTGGTTTGGGAGGAAAAATCTACTATCCACTTATATCCTATATCACAATCCCTTCAACTTACTTTGCCCAATTCAGAAGATTATTTATCTCATTTCTTCAGAAGGCAAGGAGACCCAGGCTAGCCCACTCATTGCTTATCCAAAAAAAGAATAAAGGAGGGATATCATTACCAGATGTTGCTCTATACCACAATTCCATACAACTAGCTAGATGGTTGTTAATAGCCATAAAAAAATCTAACGGCACCATATATATCCATAGAGAGACACCTAATAGGATGAAACTTACATACTTTAATATGGACACAATCTCCGCTGCCAACTCAACAAAATACGCTAAGTGACATAACAAAGGGGATGATTAAGATGTGTTGGAGATCTTCTCTTTTACCACAATGCACAGGTTCCATTTCCAAATTGGCACCCATGAGCGTTATTCCCAACTTTTTAGACCATAAATTGCCAATGATATTGAGCTGGTGGCACAAGCTATGCAATATAAGAATAGGAGAGGGCATTAAATCTTCATCTTCGTTAACCTTAACTGAGATTTTCACCAACTTGAAGTTGGGAAGCCCCTCGACCATTCACAGCTTAGATTTTTCACAAACCTGTGATAAGTTTAAAGGGATGACCTCCAATTCTTTACCTGATCCAACATGGTCGGAAAATCTCACCATGTGCACAGAACCACCAAAAAAGGCTATTTCTCTGATATACACTAACCTTCTGAGTAAACAGACCACTCCAAACCTTATTATTTGGGATATTGGGAGAAGGAATTGGAGCGTAACTTCACAGAAGCAGAGATAAAGTACATTCAGTCTAATGCATGGGCTTTCTCTAAATGCATTAGTTTCCAGGAGAACTCCTATAAAACGATTGCTAGATGGTACAAAACACCCGACTTCCTCCATTCAATTGGCCTGTTGCCAAATGATAATTGCTGGCGGTGCAAAAAAGGTAAAGGTACCATGCTCCACATTTGGTGGACATATCTATTGATCATTGATTATTGGAAGGGAATAAAAAAAATCCATGAACGTCATCTACTCGTCTTCCATTACTTTAACCCCTGATCTGGTTCTCTTGTGATTACCTCTCCAATCCTTTAGACTATCCAAACATGATCTCATAACACATATGATTGCTGCGGCAAAATTACTTATTCCAACCAAATGGAGAAAAATCTCACCTCCCACATTGGACATGAGGGTAGAAAAGATGCAGCAGGTGAACAGGATGGAGGAATTAGCAGGGTGGAAAAATGGGGACAGGTACCTTAGAACTTGGCAACCTTGGCGGAACACACAGCAACAAAAGGGAAATGTGGGATAAATATATCAAAATATATACAGATAACGCAAATGTTTCAAATAAATAATCTTAAGTACTAACAGAATAATGAACAAGACCAAGTTCACGTTGGTGATTATTTGAAAAGGTGAAAATCGTATTTATACTGCATTTTCAAGGTGACAAGTTACTTTTAATTCAATAATAAAACATACCGTATTTTTCTCTTTATAAGACGCACCCAATGATAAGACGCACCCCAGGTTTAAGAGGAGGAAAATAAGAAAAATATATTTTTCATCAGACCTCATATCAGATCCTCAGATCAGACCTCCATAAATATCAGGACATCAGATCAGACCCCCATAAATATCAGGACATCAGATCAGGGCCCCATAAATATCAGGACATCAGATCAGGCCCCCATATCAGGACATCACATCTGACCCCCTTATCAGGACATTACATCAGCCCTTCATGTCAGAACCCCATCAGACCTCCGATCAGCCCACAATGTCATACCCCCATCAGACCTTATATCAGCCCACATAGTGAGACCCCCATCAGACCTCAGATCAGCCCAAATTGTCAGACCCCATCAGACCTTATATCAGCCCACATAGTGATATCCCCATGAGACCTTATATCAGCCCACATAGTGAGACCCCCATCAGATCTCAGATCAGATTAAAATAAAAACCATCTCTTACCTGTCCTACGCCACGGCGTCTCTCCACCTCCGGCAGAAGTCGCGCTCCCCTGTCTTCCTGGCCTGCGCTGCTCTGTCACTTGACTGCGTGCAGCATCAGGTCATAGTGCGCGCACTACGTCCTGATGCTGTACGCGGTCAGAACAGTACAGCACCGGCCCAAGCAAGAAAGATCGGGGAGGGTGAGTACTACAAGCGCTTGCGGCGCTTTGCTCCCCTCTCCCGACACCTAATTCATACTAGTGAGCGCTTCCATAATGGAAGTCTATGGAACTGACCTGTAAGGATTCCATTAATAGTCGATGTCCCGAATCCGCATGGAGAAGAGCATTAACCGCAGTTTGTTTTCTATAGATGTCTGCCTCCAATTTTCCTTTTTCTCCAACTTTAATCTTCAAATCTAGGAAATCTACTTCCCATGCTGCCTGAAAGGTAAGTTTCATGTTTAAAGGGAACCTGTCACCGGGATTTTGGGTATAGAGCTAAGGACATGGGTTGCTAGATCGCCACTAGCACATCCGCCATACCCAGTCCCCATAGCTCTCTGTGCTTTTATTGTGTAAAAAAACAAGACTTGATACATATGCAAATTTACATAAAAGAGTCATATCTTACTTGTGTGACCAGAGAAGAGTCATATTTTCAAGCTCTGACTCATCTCAGGTTAATTTGCATATGTATCAAATCGGTTTTTATACACAATAAAAGCACACAGAGCTATGGGGACTGGGTATTGCGGATGTGCTAGTGGCCATCTAGCAACCCATGTCCTCAGCTCTATACCCAAAATCCCGATGACAGGTTCCCTTTAAATCATTCATATTTAGAACTTTCATAGATTCCTTTAACTCCTCTTCAGACCCCTCCCACAGAAACAAGAAATCATCTATGTAGCGCATCCAGTTATGTACCTTATCAATTCCTTGGACATTATCGTATTGGAAGATTTACCTTTCCCAAGCTCCTAGAAAAGGAAGAGGACAAAAGAGCATGTACAGTCATGGCCAAAAGCTTTGAGAATTGCATAAATATTGGAAATTGGAAAAGTTGCTGCTTAAGTTTTAATAATAGCAATTTGCATATACTCCAGAATGTTATGAAGAGTGATCAGATGAATTGTATAGTCCTTCTTTGCCATGAAAATTAACTTAATTCCCCAAAAAACTTTCCACTGCATTTCATTGCTGTCATTAAAGGACCTGCTGAGATCATTTCAGTAATCATCTTGTTATCTCAGGTGAGAATGTTGATGGGCACAAGGCTGGAGATCATTATGTCAGGATGATTGGGTTAAAATGGCAGACTTGACCTGTTAAAAGGAGGGTGATGCTTGAAATCATTGTTCTTCCATTGTTAACCATGGTGACCTGCAAAGAAATGCGTGCAGCCATCATTGCATTGCATAAAAATGGCTTCACAGGCAAGGTTATTGTGGCTACTAAGATTGCACCTCAATCAACAATTTATATGATCATCAAGAACTTCAAGGAAAGAGGTTCAATTCTTGTTAAGAAGGCTTCAGGGCGTCCAAGAAAGTCCAGCAAGCGCCAGGATCGTCTCCTAAAGAGGATTCAGCTGTGGGATCGGAGTGCCACCAGTGCAGAGCTTGCTCAGGAATAGCAGCAGGCAGGTGTGAGCGCATCTGCATGCACAGTGAGGTGAAGACTTTTGGAAGATAGCCTGGCGTCAAGAAGGGCAGCAACAAAGCCACTTCTCTCCAAAAAAAAACATCAGGGACAGATTGATCTTCTGCAGAAAATATGGTGAATGGACTGCTGAGGACTGGGGCAAAGTCATATTCTCCGATGAAGCCTCTTTTCGATTGTTTGGGGCATCAGGAAAAAGGCTTGTCCGGAGAAGAAAAGGTGAGCGCTACCATCAGTCCTGTGTCATGCCAACAGTAAAGCATCCTGAGACCATTCATGTGTGGGGTTGCTTCTCATCCAAGGGAGTGGGCTCACTCACAATTTTGCCCAAAAACACAGCCATGAATAAAGAATGGTACCAAAACACCCTCCAACAGCAACTTCTTCCAACAATCCAACAACAGTTTGGTGAAGAACAATGCATTTTCCAGCACGATGGAGTACCATGCCACAAGGCAAAAGTGATAACTAAGTGGCTCGGGGACCAAAACGTTGACATTTTGGGTCCATGGCCTGGAAACTCCCCAGATCTTAATCCCATTGAGAACTTGTGATCAATCCTGAAGAGGCGGGTGGACAAACAAAAACCCACTAATTCTGACAAACTCCAAGAAGTGATTATGAAAGAATGGGTTGCTATCAGTCAGGAATTGGCCCAGAAGTTGATTGAGAGCATGCCCAGTCGAATTGCAGAGGTCCTGAAAAAGAAGGGCCAACACTGCAAATACTATTTGCATAAATGTCATGCAATTGTCGATAAAAGCCTTTAAAACGTATGAAGTACGTGTAATTATATTTCACTACATCACAGAAACAACTGAAACAAAGATCTAAAAGCAGTTTAGCAGCAAACTTTGTGAAAACTAATATTTGTGTCATTCTCAAAACTTTTGGCCATGACTGTACACTGCACTAATAATCTAGAAAAAATTCCTAAGTAATAAAATCAAATAGATATAATGATAATTATACAAATGTCATTAAAACAATGAATATAAATTTATGTAAATTACTACATGAAAATACATAAATAAATATGGCTTGAAAAAGGCTTATGCTTGAGCCGAAACGTTGCTTTTGCCACCACATGGGTGATTAAAAACATACCTTTTGATTGAAGATACGCTTGGAGTGCAGTCCGATTTTTTTACTTTCTATAAGTGGGTAAGCACCTGTTACCCTACTTGGATATTGCACCCGTTGTCCCTTATACTCTCCTAGGGTGGTGCTGCCAGTGGTTTTTTTCTCATATATATATATATATATATATATATATATATATATATACACACACAAAATAATAATTAGTTAGATGTAAATTTCAGTGTAATTTTGGGATACAATAAAGGATTATTGATCAATAATTACTAATTGCAAAAAAGAGCAAAAAAGATGGAGAATATATACATGGAAAATATACAGGAGATACATAAAAATATACAGTACAGACCAAAAGTTTGGACACACCTTCTCATTGGACACACCTCTTGAAGCTCATCAAGAGAATGCCAAGAGTGTGCAAAGCAGTAATCAAAGCAAAAGGTGGCTACTTTGAAGAACCTAGAATATTACATTTTCAGTTGTTTCACACTTTTTTGTTATGTATATAATTCCACATGTGTTAATTCATAGTTTTGATGCCTTCAGTGTGAATCTACAATTTTCATAGTCATGAAAATAAAGAAAACTCTTTGAACGAGAAGGTGTGTCCAAACTTTTGGTCTGTACTGTATATTGTAGAAACGCGCAAGGGGCCGTCATTGATGGAAGGTATGTGTCACTGAGGTTCCTGGCCTCGGTGAGGTAAGAGCCGGTAGTTTTGAGTGTCAGCGGCAGCTAGTGCTGATTGACACTGTTGGTTGTTAGTACAGTCCTAATCAAAAGTTTAAGACCACTTGAAAAATGGCAAAAAATCATATTTTACAGTGTTGGATCTTAACAAGGTTCCAAGTAGAGATTCAACATGCAACAAGAAGAAATAACATTTTTTGAGCATTCAATTAATTGAAAATAACGATTAAACTGAAACAGGCTGTTTTTCAGCTGATCCAAATTTTAGGACCACATGCCTTTAAAATGCCAAATCTGTGCAAAGATGTGGATTCATTGTCATTTTCTGTCAGGTAGTCACACGTTGTGATGGCCAAGGCAAAAAAACACTCCCTTTTTGAACGTGGTCGGGTTGTTGAACTGCATAAGCAGGGTCTCTCACAGCGCGAGATCGCTGCTGAGGTGGGACGCAGTAAGACAGTTATTTGGAATTTCTTAAATGATCCGAGGGTTATGGAACAAAAAAGTCAAGTGGAAGACCCCAAAAAATTTCATCAGCACTGAGCCGGAGGATCCAATTGGCTGTCCGTCAAGACACTGGACGATCTTCGACCCAAATTAAGGCCGTTACTGGTGCTGACTGCAGCCCCATAACCATCAGATGGCATCTGAGACTAAAGGGCTTCAAAAACAAAAAACATCTTCAAAGACCTCGTCTCCTTGAACGCCACAGAAATGCTCGTTTGGACTTTGCAAGAGAGCACCGAAGAAAGTTTTATTCTCTGATGAGAAAAAATTTAACCTTGATGGTCCTGATGGTTTCCAACGTTACTGGCATGACAAGCAGATCCCACCTGAGAAGTTTTCTACGCGCCACAGTGGAGGGGGAGCCATAATGGTCTGGGGTGCTTTTTCCTTCAGTGGAACAATGGAGCTTCAGGAAGTGCAGGGGCTTCAAACGGCCGCTGGCTATGTCCAGATGTTGCAGAGAGCATTCCTCATGACAGAGCCCTCGTCTGTGTGGTAACGACTGGGTTTTTCAACAGGACAACGCTACAGTACACAATGCCCGCAGGACAAGGGACTTCTTCCAGGAGAATAACATAACTCTTTTGGCCCATCCTGCGTGTTCCCCTGATCTAAATTCAATTGAGAACCTATGGGGATTGATGGCAAGAGAAGTTTACAAAAATGGACAACAGTTCCAGACAGTAGATGGCCTTCGTGCGGCCGTCTTCACCACTTGGAGAAATGTTCCCACTCACCTCATGGAAACGCTTGCATCAAGCATGCCGAAACGAATTTTTGAAGTGATAAACAATAACGGCGGAGCTACTCATTACTGAGTTCATGTTTGGAAGTTGGATTTCTGTTTTGGGGGGGTTTAGTTTTTTTTTGGAGGTCTGGTCCTAAACTTTTGATCAGCTGTTTATTCGTTGTTTTTATTAAATTGAATGCTCAAAAAATGTTAAATATGATTTTTTGCCATTTTTCAAGTGGTCTTAAACTTTTGATCAGGACTGTATATAAACATACACTCACACACACATGTAGTTTGCTGTGGGCTAAGAGATTCTTAAGTGTTTGGGCCCTTCTGAACATCAGTTGTGACTTGGGTTTTATATGGGTTTCTGAACTGTAGGTGTAAAGATAATACCCAACAGGAGTGCTTAGCACCAAAACGAAAGAAACATGGGGCCTCTCAAAAAGCAGAGAGCTTTAAATCTATATTCATCACTACTTACAACGTTAACCGAAAAGCCCTACGGAAAGTCCTTACGAAGCATTGGCCGATCCTGTTGGTAGATCCGTTTCTGAAGGATCATATAAAACCCAAGTCACAACTGACGTTCAGAAGGGCCCAAACACTTAAGAATCTCTTAGCCCACAGCAAACTACATGTGTGTGTGGGTGTATGTTTATATACAGTCCTGATCAAAAGTTTAAGACCACTTGAAAAATGGCAAAAAATCATATTCAACATTTTTTGAGCATTCAATTTAATAAAAACAACGAATAAACAGCTGATCAAAAGAATCTCTTAGCCCACAGCAAACTACGTAAGAAAAAGAAAACTACTCTATCTACGATGCTCTTTCCAAATCTCTGTGGTAGCTACAAATGTGGCCACCAATTATGCAAATGCTGCCGTAACACATCATCACGGAAGCTACACTTCAGTAGCAATGTGCTCCGTGACGTCTGCATGCGCCGCGCATGCGCGGTATGTGGACGGTGACGCGCTGAGAGATGGCCCCATGTATCATGGGGTTTTCCGCGCCCGCTCCACCGGACCACAGGTGCTCGCAATCCAGGTATCTTAATTAGACTCTCATTTAGACTATATATACCCTGCTAGTCTGTTAACCAGTACGTCCTGACGAAGCCGCTGAGGTGAAACGCGCGTCGAGGTCTTGCGTTCTTTTGGGCTTACACTTGCGTCCACCATGTCCTCAGGTACGTTCTATACATAGCACCATGATATACCTATAGATTGGTCCTATTTCACATCCATATTAGGCCCAGGATACCATCAGTGGGACATCATTATATTTTGATATCCAGTGACTGTCTCTATCTGTGACATTTATTATATATGTCTGAGTCTTGGATGTCCATATATACAATTTTTGTTGATGTGAGGTCCATGAACAATTAGTGACTTATTGATCCTGCCGTATAAAATATACCCCCTGCTGGGTTCATATTTTATTTTCTACGCAGGATCGATTGTTCATGCACCATTATTGTTTTTACCTGTAGGCTATCCATGCTTATCTGTGTGGACACACATGGTCTCGCAATTGTGTATACTGCCCTATGTTTCTCTGCATTCTGTTTTCCATCCCGTCTTTTCCCTAATTTATTAAATTTGAGAATAAAGTGATATTTCGATATACTATTTCCACTTGCTTTTTTTTTTTTTTCGCAATGTTGCCGGTGAACGTTTTGACATCAAGGCCTTCCTAAACTGTTCCTTCTCATATGTCATCTACAGTATCTTTTAGAGTGTACCTGCGGACTCCAATATATAGGCCGCAATACCCTCAGCTTCAGAGAAAGGACCAATAAACACCGCTGGAACATCACAAACGGCCACACGAAGCATGGAGTCTCCAGACTAGGGCTGCAGCTAACGATTATTTGAATAATCTATTAGTTGTCGATAATTTCATCGATTAATCAGAAAAGAACACCAAAATGACAAAAAATTGGGTTTATATGATTTTACTTGAAAAATTATGTTTAAAAGCCATATTAAAACAAATTTAGAAGTTACATAATTATAAAAAATTTGCATTACAATGTAAAAAAGACAAGTTATGGGGGGATCTGTGGCTGACACTATTATGGGGGATCTGTGGATGGCACTGTTATGGAGGCGATCTCTGGATGGCACTGTTGTGGGGAATCTGTGAATGACACTGTTGTGGGGAATCTGTGAATGACACTGTTGTGGGGAATCTGTGAATGACACTGTTATGGGGGATCTGTGGATGACACACATGGGGGATCTGTGGATGACACTGTTATGTGTGTTAAAATTTTCCACCATTTGAAAATCGCAACAAGGACATTTTCCTTCAAACCATAAAGATTCCAACTACTAGTAAAATCGCACATAGTTATGCGATCGTTATACTCTTAAGTTGTCGAATGACTCTGTATATGGGAGAAAATCGATAATATCTGAAAGCAAAGAGGTCAAATTTATTGGAGTACTCCAGTTTTATAGATAGATGCGTGAGCTCTGTATTATATTTATTTATATATGTATATGCTGATATGGAATAAGGTCATGTTTTAATATTTTAATACTTTTAAAATACATTTATTGGGATAATAAATTTTGTGTATGCAAATATACTGTGAGCCAGCCTAATTTATTATTAAATATATGATTTGTTTATTATTTGTTCCCATGTGGGATTTCTTTTACAGACTTTTTGTATGTACTCCCATGCAACCTACTCACAGTGCATTGCATTACAGTCGTGCCCCTGTTAAGGTCCCCATACACGAGTGTATAGTCGGCTGAAGCTGCAGACCACAGTGGGTTCGAACGACAACCTAATGTGTATGGGGAGTTCCTGACTCTTCCGACAGATGATGTCAGGTAGGAAAAGTACAAAGCAAAATCTATTTTTTTCGCCTGGTCCTTATGTTCGCCCAGGAGATAAGCCACCAGGAGTGCACCACCAATGAGGCGATCGCCTCAGGCAGCACCAGATAGGGGCAAGAGGGGGGCAGCGTAAGGGGGATTATGTTTCTGCAGTATAGTATTGGGCACAGTATGTGGCGCTGTATTACCCTTTATGTTTTGTAGCTCTGTATGTAATGGTTTTCCTAGTATGTATTTAACAGTAGGGCTGGAGGGAAGAGGTTAGGTTAAGAAATTGGCATTAGGGGTTGGGAGTGCCGTTTCAGTTTTCACCTCAGGCAGCAGAAAGGCTAGGTGCACCCCTATAAGCCGCCAGTGGTGGCTCTAAGCAGCTTTTTCCTCTCTCCCCACTGAATACACATGCACATTTGGCTGAACCGAACATGTATTATATGTGTATGGGGAGATTTGGAAACAGCTTTTGGCTGAATGATTGAAGGTGTATGCCAGCTGGAGTAGCCTTGGAGAGCCATGGAGTCAACTCTGTTGGTGGCTATGCTGATAGATATCTCACATGCCTCTAGCATCAGTGCTAATGGCTCTGAAATCCCACCATGTGTTTTCCTTGTAGTTGCAAAGATATCTGTGGTGTTATTTTTTGCACCCAATGACCAGATTGGCCCCCTGGAGTGTCAAGGGGTGGCCATCACTCAGTTCACAAAGGGAGTCAAAGTATTAATTCTCATGCTGTCCAGTCAGCATCATAGCAGCTACTAAAGCCGAGATCTCACAAGATGTCCTCTAACACTGTCTTCTCATATGTAGCTGGGGTGTCTGAGAAACTCAAAAGGATTTTTAATAAACATCACATCCCTGTCTGCTTTAAACCCAGCAACACATTGAGGCAACAACTGGTTCAGCCAAAAGACCCAACGCCTAAACACAAGATGGACAACATTGTGTACGCAGTCCAGTGCAATGAGGAATGCTCAGAACTGTATATCGGCGAAACAAAACAACAACTACATCAGTGTATGGCTCAGCATAGAAGAGCCAAAACCTCTGGTCAAGATTCAGCCGTGTACTTACATCTAAAAGAAACAGGTCACGCCTTTGAAGACAGTCAAGTACGTGTTTTGGATAAGGAGGCCGATTGGTACAAACGAGGTGTGAAGTAGGCCATCTACGTAAAAATGGAGAAGCCAAGCTTGAATGGAGGCGGGGGGGGGCTGGTGTTAGACATCTATTGTCTGCCACATACAATGCTGTCTTGACACCTTTTTCTGGGAGGTCATTATCACCTACTGATTCCAGTAAGGATAATGGAATCAACACCTTTGACTCCATGCTGGGTCTAATGACCTCTGACCCCATGCTGGGTATAATTACCAGATTTGGATTCAGTTACATATTTATTCCCAGAGAATTCTTGTACAGTCACTCGGAATTGAGAAAGCTTGTTGGAAGAATGAGTGAAACGTTTTCAAGAAATCTTCTCTTCTTTCCAGATATACCATGGCCTGGATAAATGAGAACCTTCACAGACATACGTCATCTTGACAGGTTCTGGAACTGAGGGATTGCCAGCCTTCAGCAGAGACGTCTCCATGCTGAAGCTTTAGTCCTGCATACAGGGATCTTTGTTACTGACTTTTGGGAGTGTGCACAATAAAGAAAAAGCCTCTCAACTCTTCAGAGCAGCTCTGTTCCCGTTAGAAGGGTCCTATCCCCCGTCTCCTTTATACTGGAAATGAGATATCCTGTCTGTGGTCACATGCACCGCCGTATGAATAGTGCCCCCAGTAATAGTACTGCCCCATTAGTACCCCTCAGTAATAGTAATGCCCCTATTAGTGCCCCGTAAGAGTAATGCCCCCATTAGTGTCCCCCCAGAAATATTAATGTCCCCATTAGTGCCCCCAGTAATAGTAATGCCCCTATTAGTACCCCCCAGTAATAGTAATGCCTCCATTAGTGCCCCTCAGTAATAGTAATACCCCCATTAGAGCCATCCCAGTAATAATAATGCCCCCTTTTCTCTGTGCAAAAAACCTCACCTGATCCATTTGATCGCACCGTTGTGAACATTTGCTGCTGACTGGATGCTTAGGGCAGGATATCACGTCTCGCCATCAGTGGCGCGATCAAATGGATGAGGTGAGTTTTTTTTCTTTCTTAACACAAAGGGGGGTGGTGGGTCGGGCAGTTAAAGGCTGTACTAATGAGGTCTCCACAATGGAAGCGCTCATTAGTAACAGTCCTTATAGAAAAATATTATTTTATAAGATTATTATTATTGCCAGTAGAAAAAAATTACCGGCATTGGCAGGGGCATTAAATTCCTTGCTTGGCTGGTGAGATATCGGTTGAGTGGCAACCATATATGGGGCGTCTAGTAGGAGTGAGGTCCAGCGCTAACCTGCTTCTCAAACTTCATAGCTAAGTGAAAGGATTTTCCCTGAGCCACCACTAGGGGAGCTCATTGCATAGATTTTTACAGCTCCTATCGAGTTGTTAAAATTCATATGTACTGAGCCCCCATTAGTGGTGGCTGCAGGCAGCCAGAGCGTTATCACTTACTATGTGAAGGGAAGCCTCTGAGCCACCTATTCTTTCTTTCTTTATCAAATCATTTTTATTAAAGATTTTGTGAAATAGAAATCCCCTAAATAGTGTCTGATATAGCGGTATTAACACTAGATAGTAAAATATTACAATGCATACACAATGGGGGGGATTTATCAAACTGGTGTAAAGTAGAATTACCTTAGTTGCCTATAGGAACCAATCAGATTCCATCTTTTATTTTTCAGAGCTCCAGTTTTGATAAATATCCTTCAATGTCCTTATACCGAGTACACCTTTATGTCACTATACTTCAGAGTTCAGAAGTAGTGGTCTCTCTCAGAATATCTAAGCACACTATTAGAAGGGGACAAAAACACCAGGTCCAACCATACCTCATTAACAGGCATTCATTGTGGGGTGGGTTCTTAATTTTGCTATTGAACCCTATGAATTCTGTGTACGCCCCTGTTAAGGACCATTTATAATGTTTATAGAGTTAGGGGTGTTATACTATACAAAATCTGTTTTATATTTTTCAGAAACTACTTGCTATTTCTACGTGCCCGACTGTTGGAGTTACTCATGTGGATGGAAATCGTGGTGAGACAGGCGGAAGACATTGTGCACTGAAGCAATTAGTGTGATGACACAAAGCAATGTGTAATGAAGCAATCAGCCTGAGAAGTGGAGGACCGTGTCTCCCTATGAAACAGATTGCATTTGGCCACTTTGTTTTGCTCGGGGTAGAATTGTTCCTTTTGTGTTGCCTGCATGAAATGTAGAAAAGTATGTGGCAAACAGCGTACTTCACTGTGTACACACCAATAATAGTGTCTACAGAAAGAAATGAAGACATCAACTAAACTGGTTATTCAGGAATTTCAGATTGAAGGCCTATCCTCAGGATAGGTCATCAGTATCAGATCGGTGGGGGTCTGACTCCCAGTCCCTTGGCCAATCAGCTATTCAAAGAGGCCGCTGCACTCACTGGAGCTCTGGTGAGCGCTGCGGCCTTCTCACAGCTTACTGACCCCAGGCCACACACTGTATGAGGGGTGTTCAATATGTTATTTATCAAACTGTTGTAAAGTAGAACTGGAATATTTGCCCATACCAACCAATCAGATTCCACCTTTCATTTTCCAAAGGAGCTGTGAAAAATGAAAGGTGGATCTGATTGGTTGCTAGGAGCAACTAAGCAAGTTCTTCTTTACAACAGTTTGATAAATCTCCCCAAAATATTTCTGAGAAAATTGAACCTACTACTTTTTAATGTAATCCCCCTTGACTTCAACACACTTATTTCACTTCGATCAGATGCCCTCAGAACAGGAGACTTCTTGCTGGTGCAGGAACCCTGTTATCGCCTCTTTGACTGCATTATCATTACATAATTGTTGCCTACACAGAAATGTTTTCACTTTTAAAATGAGAAAGTAATCACTGGGATCCAGGTCTGGACTGTAGGGGATGGTTAAGCTCCATGAAGCCGCATTCCCTGATAACACCTTGTGGACTTGTGAGCTGGCGCATTGTTGTGAAGCAACACACCTGATGACAACTTCCCATGGCGTTTCAATTTGATTGCTTCATGTAATGCCTTTGTTGTTGAAGCATAGGTGTCTCCAGTATTTGTTGTCGTGTGTAGAATTAATTCTCATCATAAAAACGCCTTCTGTATCCCAGAAAAACATGCCATGATCTTTCCAGCTGACTGCTACACAAGAAATTTCTTTGGGGATGATGACCCCTTGTGCATCCATTGCATGGACTTTTGTTTGGTCTCAGAATCGTGGTGGCGGACCCATGTTTTCATCACCTTTAATAATTCGAGGAATAGAAGTCTCCTAGATTTTCTCTAAGATCGTCTCTATTCTCTCTTGGCTAAATTGCTGGCGAGAAGTTTTTTGCTCAGGTTTCAACATTGCTTTGACATCATCAATGCCTAGTTAATGACCTATAACACTGACTTTGACCTGATGATCTACTAAAATCATGGCCTCTACATTACGGCACATTTCCTCTGAAGATGGTTTGACAGGTCATCCTGAATGGGGTCATCTTCAGTTTATTCCCTACCCCATTTAAAGTGCTTGGCCCAAAACGTTACTTGCATCGTCACCATATGCATCATGGCTTTCTTTAGGCTTTTTTATTTCCATTGTAAGGAATTTAATCATGGAGCGAAGCTCCAAATCCCTCACTTCCTTTGTAGACCCGCGCTATACTGCACTTGCCATGCTGTCTCTTCCAGTACTTTCATCAGACTGAACTGCTACGGTGTGCATATCCAGACATGTCTCAACCTGCAGAGACAAGCTCAGCTCTCTAACGCTGACAGAACAGGCTGGGGTATATAACTTATTGAACACCCCTCATATAGTGGCTGTGCTTCATATTGCAACTCAAGCCCATTCACTTGAATGGGACTGAGCTGCGGCTAGACCACGTGACCCATGTAGCGTGACGTCACTGGCCTAAGTGCTTACGGAGTGCTGAGGCCTCTTCCAACAACTGAGTATAGGTCATCAATATTAAATTCATGGATAGCCCCTTTAACCACTACAGGACCGCCGCACGCAGGATTGCGTCCTGGCGGTGGCCCTGTTATTCCTCATGGACGCGCCGACGCGTCATTTCGCGAGACGCGAGATTTCCTGTGAACGCGCGCACACAGGCGTGCGCGTTCACAGGATTGGCAGGTAAACAAGTGGATCTACAGCCTGCCAGCGGCGATCGTTCGCTGGCAGGCTGTAGATGCGATTTTTTTTAACCCCTAAAAGGTATATTAGACGCTGTTTTGATAACAGCGTCTAATATACCTGCTACCCGGTCCTCTGGTGGTCCCTTTTGCTTGGATCGACCACCAGAGGACACAGGTAGCTCTGTAAAGTAGCACCAAAGACTACTACACTACACCCCCCCTGTCACTTATTAACACCTGATCACCCCATATAGACTCCCTGATCACCCCCCTGTAAGGCTCCATTCACACGTCCGTATGTGTTTTGCGGATCCGCAAAACACATACGGACGTCTGAATGGAGCCTTACAGGGGGGTGATCAATGACAGGGGGGTGATCACCCCATATAGACTCCCTGATCAGCCCCCTGTAAGGCTCCATTCAGACGTCCGTATGTGTTTTGCGGATCCGCAAAACACATACTGACGTCTGAATGGAGCCTTACAGGGGGGGTGATCAATGACAGGGGGGTGATCAGGGAGTCTATATGGGGTGATCACCCCCCTGTAAGGCTCCATTCAGACGTCCGTATGTGTTTTGCCAGAACTATTTAGAAAATGCCTTTTCTTGTCCGCAATTGCGAACAAGTATAGGACATGTTCTATAGGCTCTACAAAAAACGCAGTGTTAGCCCGATCAGGCCTGATCTTGTGCGCACACTTGCGTTCAGTCCGCCCCACCGCAGTGACAGAATATATTTTTTTCTGATCACTGCAAAAACACGGTAAAATCGCTGCGGCGCTATAAAAAGATCACTTTTGAGGGGCATGGCGAGTTCATAGAAGATTTTTTTTTTTGCACAAGTTAGTGAAAATATATTTATTTTTTATTTTTTTCTTACAAAGTCTTATATTCCCCTAACTTGTGACAAAAAATAAAATCTCACATGAACTCACCATACCCCTCACGGAATCCAAATGCGTAACATTTTTTAGACATTTATATTCCAGACTTCTTCTCACGCTTTAGGGCCCCTAAAATGCCAGGGCAGTATAAATACCCCACAAATGACCCCATTTTGGAAAGAAGACATCCCAAGGTATTCGCTGAGGGGCATAGTGAGTCCATGAAAGATTGAATTTTTTGTAACAAGTTAGCGGAAAAGGAGACTTTGTGAGGAAAAAACTTGTGCCCCAAAAAAAAAACTTCTATGAACTCACCATGCCCCTCACGGAATACCTTGGGGTGTCTTTTTTCCAAAATGGGGTCACATGTGGGGTATTTATACTGCCCTGGCATTATAGGGGCCCTAAAGCGTGAGAAGAAGTCTGGAATCGAAATGTCTAAAAATGCCCTCCTAAAAGGAAATGTGGTATCGCCGTACTCAGAAGAAGTAGGGCAATGGGTTTTGGGGTGTCTTTTTACATATAACCATGCTGGCTGAGAGAAATATCTCTCTATAATGACAACTTTGTATAAAAAAATGGGAAAGTTGACTTTTAGAGGGATATTTCTCTCACCCAGCATGGGTTTATGTAAAAATACACCCTAAAACACATTGCCCGAGTACGGCGATACCACATGTGTGACACTTTTTTGCAGCCTAGGTGCCCAAAGGTGCCGAAATTCTAAAGAGCACCTTTAGGATTTCACAGGGCATTTTTTACGCATTTGGATTCCAAACTACTTCTCACGCTTTAGGTCCCCTAAAATGCCAGGGCAGAATAAATACCACACTAGTGACCCCATTTTGGAAAGAAGACACCCCAAGGTATTTCGTGATGGGCATAGTGAGTTCATGGAAGTTTTTATATATTGTCACAAGTTAGTGGAATATAAGACTTTGTAAGAAAAAAATAATAATCATCATTTTCCGCTAACTTGTGACAAAAAATAAAAAGTTCTATGACCTCACCATGCCCATCAGCGAATACCTTAGGGTGTCTACTTTTCGAAATGGGGTCATTTGTGGGGTTTTTCTACTGTCTGGGCATTGTAGAAACATGACAGATGCTCAGAAAGTCAGAGCTGCTTCAAAATGCGGAAATTCTAATTTTTGTACCATAGTTTGTAAACGCTATAACTTTTACCCAAACCAATAAATATACACTTATTGCATAAATCAAAGACATGTAGAACAATACATTTAGAGAAAAATGTATATAGAAAAAACGTCATTGTTTTGCAAAAATTTCAGTAAATTTCGATTAATATAAAAAAAAGTAAAAATGTCAGCAGCAATGAAATACCACTAAATGAAATCTCTATTAGTGAGAAGAAAAGGAGTTAAAATGAATTTGGGTGGTAAGTATGACCGAGTAATAAACCGTGAAAGTAGTGTAGTGCAGAAGTGTAAAAAGAGGTCTGGTCATTAAGGGGGTTTAAGCTGAAGTGGTTAAGAAACCATAATAACAACTGAGTACTAATTTATAAGCAAAAGAATGTACAAAGCGAAAAAATAGTTTATCCACTAATATTATTATTCTCATATAATGGACCTTTTACACAGGCATATAATGGTCCTTTTACATATCCTCCCATCGTTAGTTTTACAAGTTAATAGGTGCTCATTTAGCACATTTAATTGATCGTATTGTATGGGGACAATCAATGGGTTGTGCAATCATTCATCTCAATATTGTTCACATTATTGTCGGTAGCACATCCTGTTTACATGGAGAGATGCGCTGCTGGAAAATAATTTTATGCCTACATAAGAGAGACACCATCAACATCAAACGAACATTTGCTTGGTTGTCGGCAGTGATCAGGAGTAAACATTCTTGTGAGAAATTGTTTGACTAATCATAATGACACTGAAAATAATTGAATACATTTTGCTTTATAACAATGTACTATTTGCTTTTTTTTTTTTAAGATTCTTTATTTTCATTTTCAAAATTAAATATAGAAAAAATTTAATCAACACAACAGGCTACAAGACCAAAAAAAAAGATTTTATTATTTGCCCACTTATGCCACAAAACTAAAAAGTGACCATTATATTGGAATCAGATGTGAAAATAGGCCTGGATAAATCTTGCTCTTGTCTAGCAGCAGGCTCAGAAAGATACGAGTAAAAAAAACACACACAATGTAGTGTCAGATCCACACAGGGGATGGTCGAGGTATCATTGGAGGCTGTGCCATTGTAGTAAGAACAGATCTCCTTTAGGTACTTATAGTAGTCACAGCAGGCCTCCTACTTTTCCAGTAATCCTCACCATTTTGCCAGTTGTCACAATAGACAAAGCCCCCTTCCTCTTCAGTAGTCAAAGCAGTCCTCCCTCCTTTCAAAAGTAATTGCAGAAGGGTCTGTCGCCCCCCCTCCCCCGACCCAGTAATCCTCTGTGCCGAAGGAGAGTATTTACATTTATTGGACAAGATAGATCTTGAAGCGCCTGGTTAGGGAATGTATCCAAGGAAGGACCATACCAATCACAGATCCATTGCCCTGCGTAACAGCCATCAGGACACAGGCCAAATTTACGGTAGCCTATAGTATAGCATAAAAAGATAATATAAACATAATGTAGGAAGATGAGCCTCTACCACAGAATAAAGAGATAAAAGAAGTACACCAGGAGAGGCTGTGGACCAGCAGTGCCATCTTCCCACCCAAAGAGAATTCAGCCTTGTGTAGAACATGACATGACAGGCCATGAAGCAGCAGATGACCACTTTCTAGTAACTGCTTTTTTAGCCAGTTCTTTGGAACGTTGTAGGATCTGTTGCACCAAAGGACAGATCATTATGCACTATGGTCTTCAGCTTTCCTCGGCCCTGTGGTGTGGCCTAGCACTTCACACCTGGACTGATGTTATTCCAGCACATTTCCACTTCATAATAACAGGACTTAAAGGGGTTGTTCACCCCATTGTGTGAAGGACGGTATAAATTCTGTTTCCCACAACTGCACATGTGGCCACTGTGGTCATTTACGACATAACGTGCTATAAACAGTCTGAAGCCATCAGATTTTGTGTTCTGTATTTTCGTGAAAGAGACTGCTATAAATTACTAGTAGTTGCTCCATGAAAAAAACACATTGGAAGATAAGCATAGAAAACCATGGTGTGGAACATGCACTACGAAGGTGATGTGTAAAAACTAGTAATGTGCCTGGCTCCCATATGTGAGCTATGGGGACCAGTGCCAATCTGAGAGCAAATTAAAGGGGTTGTCCCATCTCGTGGGGAATAATGCTTATGGAAACTGCAGTGAGTGAGAGCTGCATAAACCGCGTGGCTACTCTGCTCCCGTAAAGAGGGGCTGCCACCTCTCCAGACATGCCTGTTTTAGTAAATAATTCTATCGCTATTCTTCTGTTATTCTTGCTAGAAGTTTATGGATATAGGTACAGAGGGGAGTTACCAGTTGGGGGTGTGTACCTGCACAGTCTGATTGTGTCCAGGAAGTATTACTTTACTGAGAGAGTAGTGGATGCATGGACTAGCCTTCCTGCAGAAGTGGTAGCTGCAAATACAGTGAAGGAGTTTAAGCATGCATGGGATAGGCATAAGGCCATCCTTTATATAAGATAGAGCCAGGGGCTATTCACAGTATTCAGTATATTGGGCAGACTAGATGGGCCAAATGGTTCTTATCTGTCGACACATTCTATGTTTCTATGTCCAATCAATGCTGCCAGTGTCAGACTTTACAGTTACACCCCCCCCCCAACTGGTAACACCCATCAGTACCTTTATCCATAAACTTCTAGCAGGAATAAGAGAAGAAGGGTACAACATATGTTCTGGAACTGTTACTTCATGTGAGATGTAAGTAGCTACTAAAATAAAACAGGTCAGGAGAGGGGACAGGTCCTATTTAACTCCCAAGTTACAGGAACATAACTTGCTATGCTATTTGGGTAGTTCCCATTCACTGCAATGGGAGTTACAGAACCAGTGGGGTGCCGGCCCGCTCGCCAGTTTCCGCAAGCCTGGCCAACTGATATTTGCACTTAGTCCCATCCCCTTTAAAGGGGTTATACCTTGACTAATGTAAAAAATTAAATCATATAATACATGACAATCTCTTTCTACCACAGCTAGAACCAGCCCTGTACCTCACATGGATCCAGAGATCTCTAAATTCATTGCTCTGATAGATTTATATCAAGCTGACAGCTCAAGGGGAGTGTGTATTTTCTGCTGCAGCTAAGGGTGTGTGTCTCAGCTCTCCCTATCACAGCTCAGGGGAGTGTCTATTCTGCTGCAGCTAAGGGGGCGTGTCTCAGCTCTCCTTATCACAGCTCAGGGAGTGTCTTCTGCTGCAGCTAAGGGGGCGTGTCCATGCTCTCCCTATCACAGCTCAGGGGAGTGTCTTTTCTGCTGCAGCTAAGGGGGCATGTCTCAGCTCTCCCTATCACAGCTCAGGGGAGTGTCTTCTGCTGCAGATAGGGAGAGCTGAGACACGCCCCCTTATCACAGCTCAAGGGGAGTGTCTATTCTGCTGCAGCTAAGGGGGCGTGTCCCAGCCCTCCCTATCACAGCTCAGGGGGGTGTCTTTTCTTCTGCAGCTAAGGGGGCGTGTCTCAGCTCTCCCTATCACAGCTCAGGAAGCAGCTGAAGGATGAACCTGAGCATGTGCAGCCTTCTCAGTGAGCAGGGCAAAGAAATAAGAAAAGTGTCGCTATACAGATAGATTTTATTGAATAACTCAGTGGCTATGCTAAATTTTGAATTATATGCAAATACAAAAGTACTCAGATCCAGGTGCTGGATTGAAAAAAGTAGAATGTAGATGAGTCTGATTGTCTGCCTCACTAATTATGCCTTCACACGCAGCAAAATAATTCTGTCAGAAAATCCGCAACATCAAAACTTCCACCATGTTATCCTATGGTAAACTGATTCTGCAATAGGGCTGAAACGGAAAAAAAAATCCTCAATGCAAATATTTTGCATTCAGGATTTGTTTGTGTCATGTGACCACGGAGTGTGAGTGAAGCGCTTGTTGTAACTCACCGCTCTGTGGTCACCCGCCGGCCTGCACCGCACTGTCGTCCTGACACATCGTCAGGACAACAGTGGAGGAGAAGATGGGCGAGCTGTGGAGCGGTGCCGCTACAAGAGTGGTATTTTATTTCACTGGCGCTATGGCTAGGAGGGGGAGATGGTGGCACTGGGGGGGGGCAAGTTGATGGCACTGGGGGAAACGTGATGGCACTGGGAGGGCAGTTGATGGCACTGGTGGTCAACCTGATGGCACTGGGGGACAAGCTGATGGCACTGAGAGGAAACCTGATGGCATTGGGGGGGGGGGGCAGATGATAGCACTAGTGAGGGAGCCTGATGGCACTGGGGGGCAATATGATGGCACTAGGGGGGGGGGAGCTGATGGATGGCACGGGGGGCTGATGAGTTTTTATAAAGAAAAACATCCTTTAAATTAGTTTTTTGTTATTAGAGTAATTGATTAATCGTTGGATTAATCGGTAGAATACTTGATTACAAAAATATTCAGCCATGCAAAAAAAACGCTGATTTTGTTCTGCAGAATCAGTTTGCCATTGAATGGAGAGATTCTCATACAGGAAATCTGCACCAAAATCTGGACCATAATTCACACGAGAAAATCCGCAACAATCCTGACTTTTCAGCAGCCCGCTAGTAAAAAGCAGCAGTAAGCATTCTGCTGTCTGGACGTGACATTTTTCAGTGGTTACAATAATGGGGACAATGTGCAAATAAAAGTGACAGAAGCACCTTGGATAAAATGCACTGAAATTGCAATGTGCAGCACAGGTTGTGAACAGGCATGGGATTCAGCCAGTACAACTAGATCAGTGAACCGTGTCACCGCGATTCCCTGATCCGGTGCTCTGGCCAGCTGGAGATGTTCGCTTCCATTGCTGCTTTGCGTGGTGCTGATAGTTAGTTGGGTGGTATGTGTGTGTAGTGTATATATGGTGTATTTATGTGTGTGTAGAATATATATGGTGTATTTATGTGTGTACCATGTATATGGTGTATTTATGTGTGTACCATGTATATGGTGTATTTATGTGTGTGTACCATGTATATGGTGTATTTATGTGTGTGTAGTATATATATATATGGTGTATTTATGTGTGTGTACCATGTATATATATGGTGTATTTATGTGTGTACCATATATATAGTGTATTTATGTGTGTACCATATATATGGTGTATTTATGTGTGTACCATGTATATGGTGTATTTATGTGTGTACCATGTATATGGTGTATTTATGTGTGTACCATGTATATGGTGTATTTATGTGTGTACCATGTATATGGTGTATTTATGTGTGTACCATGTATATGGTGTATTTATGTGTGTACCATGTATATGGTGTATTTATGTGTGTTGCATATATATGGTATATTTATGTGTCTGTACCATGTATATGGTGTATTTATGTGTGTACCATGTATATATATGGTGTATTTATGTGTACCATATATATATAGTGTATTTATGTGTGTACCATATATATGGTGTATTTATGTGTGTACCATGTATATATATGGTGTATTTATGTGTGTACCATATATATGGTGTATTTATGTGTGTACCATATATATGGTGTATTTATGTGTGTACCATATATATGGTGTATTTATGTGTGTACCATGTATATATATGGTGTATTTATGTGTGTACCATATATATGGTGTATTTATGTGTGTACCATATATATGGTGTATTTATGTGTGTACCATGTATACGGTGTATTTATGTGTGTACCATGTATACGGTGTATTTATGTGTGTACCATGTATACAGTGTATTTATGTGTGTTGCATATATATGGTATATTAATGTGTGTTGCATATATATGGTGTATTTATGTGTCTGTACCATGTATATGGTGTATTTATGTGTGTTGCATATATATGGTGTATTTATATGTCTGTACCATGTATATGGTGTATTTATATGTGTGTAGAAAATATATATATATATATATATATATATGGTGTATTTATGTGTGTGTGTAGTATATATATGGTGTATTTATGTGTGTGTACCATGTATATGGTGTATTTATGTGTGTGTACCATGTATATGGTGTATTTATGTGTGTGTACCATGTATATGGTGTATTTATGTGTGTGTACCATGTATATGGTGTATTTATGTGTGCGTAGTATATATATGGTGTATTTATGTGTGTGTACCATGTATATGGTGTATTTATGTATGTGCAGTATATATATATATATATATGGTGTATTTATGTGTGTGTGTACCATGTATATAGTGTATTTATGTATGTTGCATATATATGGCGTATGTATATGTAAACACATGTCGTTTCGCTGTTGTTAGAAATCTGAATCCCCAGCCTGGAAGCTGAGGTTTCCTACGTGTAACGTCACTGTGTACCGGCCATACTGCCCAGGCCAGCAGTAACCATTCCCCTCCGCCACCCAGTGTACCCTGACTAGACTCCGCCATGTGTGACCCTGGCCAGGATGCTGCTGTCGTCAGAGGAAGCGCTCTGCGTCCCGCACTCTCCCGGAAGCCACACGTCCTCCTCCGCACTGGATACAGGGGGCGGGGCCTCGCGGCTGAGGGACAGCGCCGCAGACTAACCTGCTGCCGGGGAATCCCTTTCCTCTACATGTGTACGGCTGCGGAGGGGATTGTTGTGCTTCCCGGCGGCGGGGACGCGGAGGTAAGTGATAGTAAGGACTGACCAGCGAGTGACGGGATCAGACTGCAGTGCATGTACATGGAGGGAGAGAAGTCACATACGGGACGTGTGCTGGCAACACACTGGTGTATACTGGAGATACCATTGTGTACTGGGGAGCCTTGTGCTGTCACACCCGGGTATACTTTAGTAACCTAGTCCAGTAATAGCCATGTATACAAAATAGCCATGTATACAGTAATAGTCATATATACACTAATAGCCATGTATACAGTAATAGTCATGTATACAGTAATAGTCATATGTACACTAATAGCCATGTATACAGTAAGTCATATGTACACTAATAGCCATGTATACAGTAATAGTCGTATACAAAATAGCCATGTATACAGTAATAGTCATATGTACACTAATAGCCATGTATACAGTAATAGTCATATGTACACTAATAGCCATCTATACAGTAATAGTCATATATACACTAATAGCCATATATACACTAATAGCCATATATACACTAATAGCCATGTATACAGTAATAGTCATATATACACTAATAGCCATATGTACAGTAATAGTCATATATACAGTAATAGCCATCTATACACTAATAGCCATCTATACACTAATAGCCATCTATACAGTAATAGTCATATATACACTAATAGCCATATGTAGAGTAATAGTCATATGTACACTAATAGTTATATGTACACTAATAGTCATATGAAGAAAAAGGAAAGTTCAGCAGCTCTCACCTGCCCCTCTTTCAGCTGTGAGCACGGAAGACCCGTGTCAGGTAACGGGCAGCAAATGCGAAAAGAGGTTGAAAGAAATCCAGCTCCACTTGGATAAAGGAATGTAAATTTATTTTGCTTGCGGTAAAAACTCATCCATGAATTACAAAAATAGCAGTCTTGTCTACGCGCTTCGGGCTACCAGAAACAATTCCAGCCCTTCCTCATAGGAAGGGCTGGAATTGTTTCTGGTAGCCCGAAACGCGTAGACAAGACAATTTACATTCCTTTATCCAAGTGGAGCTGGATTTCTTTCAACCTCTTTTCGCACTAATAGTCATATATACACTAATAGCCATATGTACTCTAATAGCCATATGTACAGTAATAGTCAGATATACACTAATAACCATCTATACAGTAATAGTCATATATACACTAATATCCATCTATACAGTAATAGCCATATGTACACTAATAGCCATCTATACAGTAATAGTCATATATACATTAATAGCCATATGTAGACTAATAGCCATATGTACAGTAATAGTCATATATACTCTAATAGCCATATGTACAGTAATAGTTGTATATAAAATAGCTATGTATACAGTAATAGTCATATATACATTAATAGCCTTATGTAGCCTTAAAAAGATTAAAATAGACCAATCGCCAGGACCGGATGACATACACCCCCGTATCCTAAAGGAATTAAGTAATGTCATAGCCAGACCCTTATTTCTGATATTTGCAGACTCTATACTGACAGGGAATGTCCCACAGGATTGGCGCATGGCATATGTGGTGCCAATATTCAAAAAGGGGCCAAAAACAGACCCTGGAAACTATAGGCCGGTAAGTTTAACATCTGTTGTGGGTAAACTGTTTGAAGGTTTTCTGAGAGATGCTATATTAGAGCATCTCAACAAAAATAAGCAAATAACGCCATATCAGCATGGCTTCATGAGGGATCGGTCATGTCAGACTAATTTAATCAGTTTCTATGAGGAGGTAAGTTCTAGACTTGACAGCGGCGAATCAATGGATGTCGTATATCTGGACTTCTCCAAAGCATTTGACACTGTACCACATAAAAGGTTAGTATATAAAATGAGAATGCTTGGACTGGGAGAAAACATCTGTATGTGGGTAAGTAACTGGCTCAGTGATAGAAAACAGAGGGTGGTTATTAACGGTACACACTCAGATTGGGTCGCTGTCACTAGTGGGGTACCTCAGGGGTCAGTATTGGGCCCTATTCTCTTCAATATATTTATTAATGATCTTGTAGAAGGCTTGCATAGTAAAGTATCAATTTTCGCAGATGACACTAAACTGTGTAAAGTAATTTACACTGATGAGGACAGTATACTACTACAGAGGGATCTGGATAGACTGGAGGCTTGGGCAGATAAGTGGCAGATGGGGTTTAACACTGATAAATGTAAAGTTATGCACATGGGAAGGAAAAATGCAAGTCAACCGTACATACTAAATGGTAAAACACTCGGTAACACTGACATGGAAAAGGATCTAGGAATTTTAATAAACAGCAAACTAAGCTGCAAAAACCAGTGTCAGGCAGCTGCTGCCAAGGCCAACAAGATAATGGGTTGCATCAGAAGGGGCATAGATTCCCGTGATAAGAACATAGTCCTACCACTTTACAAATCGCTAGTCAGACCACACATGGAGTACTGTGTACAGTTCTGGGCTCCTGTAAACAAGGCAGACATAGCAGAGCTGGAGAAGGTCCAGAGGAGGGCAACGAAAGTAATAACTGGAATGGGGCAACTACAGTACCCTGAAAGATTATCAAAATTAGAGTTATTCTTTTTAGAAAAAAGACGACTGAGGGGAGATCTAATTAATATGTATAAATATATCAAGGGTCAGTACAGAGATCTATCCCATCAGCTATTTATCCCCAGGACTGTGACTGTGACGAGGGGACATCCTCTGCGCCTGGAGGAAAGAAGGTTTGTACACAAACATAGAAAAGGATTCTTTACGGTAAGAGCAGTGAGACTATGGAACTCTCTGCCTGAGGAGGTGGTGATGGTGAGTACAATAAAGGAATACAAGAGGGCCATGGACGTATTTCTGGAGCTTAATAATATTACAGGCTATAGCTACTAGAGAGGGGTCTTCCTCTGGATCAACTTGCGGGATAACAGGCCGAACTGGATGGACAAATGTCTTTTTTCGGCCTTATGTACTATGTTACTATGTTACTATGTATACAGTGTAAGAGAGAGGTTTTATTTCCCTATATATAATGTAAACATTATATATAGAGAAATAAAACCTCTCACAAATCCCTCCTTTTGCGGGAAATAGACCAAAGGTGAACAGGCAAAGTGAGGTACTCTACTAACGCCCCAAACAGCGAAGAGCTGGACTTTCCTTATTGCTTGACCAGGTCCCCTCAACTCCCTATCGGGTTTGCCTTCACCTTGTCCTATTTACCCCGCAACCATCAACAAGGTTTTATTTACTTCAGGATGGAATAATCTTTGTCTATGACAGGGGCACAGCATATATACATAATGTGGGCATGGATGTATTAAACAATTTTAAAAACTATTTTCCTAAAATAGAGAACTATATAACACCCTGTTAACCCTTAGGAAACATGTACTGCGCAGAAATGCGGGACAGAAATCCCAGCGCAGTACAGGTACAGCACGCTGATTGGGCGGATGCAGGAGCTGTATGCTCCGGCATCGGTGAAAACACTGATGCCGGCGCATTAACCCTTGCATGGCCGCGGTCAGCGCTGACCGCGGCACGGGCAGTATCCTCATGGGTGCCGGTGTCCATGGAGTCATAGGCAAGCAGGCTGTAAGCGTATTACACTGGTAATACACTTACAGCCAATGCATTACAATACAGAAGTATTGTAATGCATTGTAAAGAGGATCAGACCCCCAAAAGTTGAAGTCCCAGAGTGGGACAAAAAATAAAGTTTAAAAAATAAAGTTTTCAAAAAAAAAATAAAGTTTCAAGGGAAAAAAAAGCATCCTTTTCCCAAAATAAAGTAAATGTATTTTTTTTTAAATTAGGAAAAAAAAAAGAAAAGTAGACACATTAGGTATAGCCGCGTCCGTATCGACCGGCTCTATAAAACTATCATATGACATAACCCCTAAGGTAAACACTGTCAAAAAAATAAAATAAAAACTGTGCTAAAATACCGAGCGATCAAAAAGTCATATGTACTCCAAAATAGTGCCAATTAAACCGTCATCTCATTCCGCAAAAAATGAGAGCCTACCTAAGACAATTGCCCAAAAAATAAAAAAAAATATGGCTCTCAGAATATGGAGACACTGAAACATGATTTTTTTAAATTAAAAAAATGCTGTTATTATGCAAAACATAAATAAATAAAAAAAGTATACATATTAGGTATCGCTGTGTCCATAAGAACTTGCTGTATACAAATATGACATGAACTAACCCCTCAGGTGAACACCGTAAAAAAATAAAAACGGTGTCAAAAAAGCTATTTTTTGTCACATTGCATTACAAAAAGTGCAATAGCAAGCGATCAAAAAGTCATATGCACCCTCAAATAGTACCAATCAAATCGTCATCTCATCCCGCAAAAAAAGGAGCCCCTACATAAGACAGTCGCCCAAAAAATCAAAATCAAACTATGGCTTTCAGAATATGGACACACAAAAAAAAAAAATCTTTTTCAAAAATGCTTTATTATGTAAAACTGAAACAAACAACCAATTTGGTATTGTCGGGTCCGTAACAACCTGCTCTATAAAAATAGCACATGATCTAACCTGTCAGATGAACACTGTAAAAAACGGTGCCAAACAGCTATTGTTTATTATCTTGCCTCACAAAAAGTGTAATATAGAGCAACCAAAAATTATATGTACCCTAAAATAGTACCAACAAAACTGCCACCTAATTCCGTCGTTTCCAAAATGGGGTCTTTTTTTGGAGTTTCTACTCTAGGGGTGCCTCAGGGGGTCTTCAAATGTGACATGGCAGCTTAAAATTATCCCAGTGAAATCTGCTTTCCAAAAACCATATGGCGTTCCTTTCCTTCTGATCCCTGCCATCTGTCTGTACAGCAGTTTACAACCACATATGGGGTGTTTCTGTAAACTACAGAGTCAAGGCAATAAAGATTGAGTTTTGTTTGGCTGTTAACCCTTGCTGTTAGTGGGAAAAAAATTGATTAAAATGGAAAATCTGCCAAAAAAGTGAAATTCTGAAATTTCATCTACATTTATTTTTGTGGTACACCCAAAGGGTTAACAAAGTTTCTAAAATCAGTTTTGAATACCTTGAGGGGTGTAGTTTCTAAAATGGGGTCATTTTTGGGTGGTTTCTATTATGTAAGCCTTACAAAGTGACTTCCGACCTGAACTGGTCCTTAAAAAGTGGGTTTTGGAAATTTTATGAAAAATTTCAAGATTTGCTTCTAAACTTCTAAACCTTCTAATGTCTCCAAAAAATAAAATGCCATTCCCAAAATTATCCAAACAGGAAGTAGACATATGCGGAATGTAAAGTAGTAACTATTTTTTGAGTTATTACTATCTATTATAAAAGTAGAGAAATTGAAATTTGGAAATTTTTCAAAGTTTTTGGTAAATTTGGTATTTTTTTTATAAATAAAAATGACATTTTTTTACTAAATTTTACCACTGTCATAAAGTACAATATGTGACGAGAAAACAATCTCAGAATGGCCTGGATAAGTAAACGTGTTTTAAAGTTATTACCACATAAAGGGACACTGGTCAGATTAGCAAAAATCGGCCTGGAATTTAAGGTGAAAACTGGCTCGATAGTGAAGGGGTTAAAGCCAAATGCTGAAAACACTGTAGTCACTGAACCAGTTCCCAAAACATTGTTCTGGCCATGATGTGATTAATTTCAGAAGTTTTCCCATCAGTTCATTTAAAGTCCATCAGTTTCTTCAGGACCTTGGTGATCTTTCCATCAGGGGAAGTGTTGTCCGGAATGTAGATGCAGCAGGAACTTCCAACGGTCTTGTAGACCCCTCCTTTTTCTGATGTCAAGGACCAGTCGGTTCTGTAGAGTCATCACACGGAAAAGAGCTCAGTTGTTCCACCATTCCCTTCGCAGCATCACAGGTGTAATTCACAAATCTCTGTTGATGACAATGGAGATGTTAATCCAATCTACATTTTTTATAACTACTAATCGTGGGAATTAATTACTCAAATCCTGCAGCTATCCGACTTTTAGCTTTAAATTCATCAGGAACTCTTCTACAGACTCCTATGGCATCTATGTATACATGTGAGTCAAAGGATTTAGGGAGTGACCTCCTTAGTCGTGACCAGACATTGTTTTGCTTACTGATTTGATTCCACTCAGGAGGTGAGAATTGAACAAATGGCATCAGTACTTGATCAGGGTACATTGGCCACCTTATTCTACCTGCATCCTGGGTCGGTGTTTCAAATCTCCACACAACCACCAGATATCTGAATTTTGACATAATTTTGGTTGATAAACCAACTGTCAGGACCTATCAGAGTCACTACTTGTCTTATTCAGCTGAATTAAGTAAGAACAATATCCTGGAGGGAAAACACCTAATGGCTTTCCTGCATAAAATCCTGTCTCCTAAAAGCCAGCTTGTCTTAATTTAAAAATATAAACTAAATATTTAATGCCAAGTATAGGTAAGGATGTAGGAGCCACAGATGCAACTGAACTTTGAGGTTTTTTCCTTACCTACATTCTAAATTTGCCTACGGGATCTTTGCCACTTACACATGCTCCTAAAACATATATCCCCAAATCCTGTTGGATAGGATTTCTAATGGACAGGGACAGAGGATTACACTTATTATCTTTACAACTGTTTGGTGGTGTTCCCTTCAGGACAGTTATCCTTTGCGACAAACCACCTTTACTGATTCTAGAGGTAGTTTCCACCTGTTTATATTCCCAACACTTCAGACTACTGTTCCATTCTGTTAATCTCCAATATCCACAGTAGGTATGGTCATATCTAAACACAATTACCATAGACTGGGTCAGTTCCGATCACACAGATGTACTTATCAGACCAAAACGAAGTGTCCTGTCTGTCATCTGTCTTACAGTCCACTATACTGCAAAAGTTAACTTAGTTGTTCCTGACTCATCTTGATATAACACCGTTGAAATTTGATTTGACTGTGATGTCCCCCTTGTACATTATAAAACAAACAATACGACATGCAAAAACATTATGGCTCTTATAGTCCTGGCACTTTATTGCAATATGACGCGTAGATCCAATCAGGCTCTCCTTCCGATACGACAGCAGTGGTGGTGGTTATCAGGACTTGATATAGAGCTTCAAAACCGAAGCTCTAGGACTTTCTGCACGTCTCTCGTTTCACCGCTACCCAATCTCCTGATTGTAAAGAATGAGTTGCTTCTATATAGTCTGGATTCTAGAAAACAACTAAAACTTGGAAATACACATTAGACAATCAATTTGTGCAACAGACAACATAATTTGAAAAACTACTATGCTGCATCTGGAGCTGATGGGAAATAGAGACCTAATCTAGGGTCATTTCCAAAGAGTACGTCATAAGGACTTAGGCCTATCTTCCAGTTAGGTGTGTACCGGATGGAGAAAAGCCCCAGGGGTAGGTACTCTCACCTCAGTCAATATCTTATAGCTGTAGCCTTTGCTACATGCCAAATCTCTGAATATTCTGGAAAGAGCTCAATACAGATACAGACATATTCACACTGTTCCACCTTTGTTCTGAATGTAGTCAATCCGCAGTCTCTGAAATGGGTAAGAGGACCTTGGCATATGCCTTCCTGGAACTCCCATAGTTCTCCTATCATTATTACAGCATTCACCTTCAACTAACCTAGTGGCAGCATTGTTGAACCCAGGAGCCATCCACCAGAGAACCCAATCACACCTTTTCTATCTTGATTTGCCCATGTTCTAAATCCACCCTCTTTAGGTATAGTGCCCTCTGAAGGAAGAGTTTCTTACCAACTCTCCAGAGTACATTCTCAATCATTATTTCTTCCTTTATCCTTATCCTGAATCTGAAAAAGACAAACTTTTGGAAGTCCACAGGCCCTAAGCCTTCTCGTATCACACAGATTTCCACTTAGCGTAGACTTCAGGTAATAGTTTAGCCTTTACCTTCTCAGGCAGCATCAAACATCTTTCATACACTCAGCATTCATTATTGAAGGGCTTACCCATGGAGCAACCAAAATCTCTGCTTCACCAGATTAGACCATAATAATGAGTGATACCGAAGGCATACCTGGATTAATATTGATGTTAGCAGTCTTACCCTCAGCCATATTACAAACTTTAGCGAGTGTCTTCAGCTCTGTCTCCTGCACTAACATTGCTGGAGGGGGTGGTTCTTTCTTGACAACATCAGATTAACGCCTCATGCACACGACCGTTGTTTTGCTTCGCATCCAAGCTGCAGTTTTTGCAGCTTGGATGCAGACCCATTCACTTCAATAGGGCTGCAAAAGATGCGGACAGCACTCCGTGTGCTGTCCACATCCGTTGCTCCGTTCCGTGGTCCGCCCAAATATATACCGGTAACCTGTCCTATTCTTGTCTGTTTTGCGGACAAGAATAGGCAGTTATATCAATGGCTGTCCGTGCCGTTCTGCAAATTGCAGAACGCACGCGGATGCCATCCGTGTTTTGCGGATCCACAATTTGTGGACCGCAAAACACACAACGGTCGCGTTCATGAGGCCTAAGTAGGAACAGCATCTCCTCTCCGAGATGATCCATCTTCCAAGAACCTGAAATTATCTACCAGAAACTCAAAAATGTGGTCATTAATTGGAGACAGTCTTGTGAATTTGAACATCTATATAGAAATAGACATACAGACGTGGACAAAATTGTTGGTACCCTTTGGTCAATGAAAGAAAAAGTCACAATGGTCACAGAAATAACTTTAATCTGACAAAAGTAATAATAAATTAAAATTCTATAAATGTTAACCAATGAAAGTCAGACATTGTTTTTCAACCATGCTTCAATAGAATTATGTAAAAAAATAAACTCATGAAACAGGCATGGACAAAAATGATGGTACCCCTAACTTAATATTTTGTTGCGCAACCTTTTGAGGCAATCACTGCAATCAAACGCTTCCTGTAACTGTCAATGAGACATCTGCACCTCTCAGCAGGTATTTTGGCCCACTCCTCATGAGCAAACTGCTCCAGTTGTGTCCGGTTTGAAGGGTGCCTTTTCCAGACTGCATGTTTCAGCTCCTTCCAAAGATGCTCAATAGGATTGAGGTCAGGGCTCATAGAAGGCCACTTTAGAATAGTCCAATTTTTTCCTCTTAGCCATTCTTGGGTGTTTTTAGCGGTGTGTTTTGGGTCATTGTCCTGTTGCAAGACCCATGACCTGCGACTGAGACCAAGCTTTCTGACACTGGCTAGTACATTTCTCTCTAGAATTCCTTGATAGTCTTGAGATTTCATTGTACCCTGCACAGATTCAAGACACCCTGTGCCAGACGCAGCAAAGCAGCCCCAGAACATAACAGAGCCTCCTCCATGTTTCACAGTAGGGACAGTGTTCTTTTCTTGATATGCTTCATTTTTTCGTCTGTGAACATACAGCTGATGTGCCTTGGCAAAAACTTCGATTTTTGTCTCATCTGTCCACAGGACATTCTCCCAGAAGCTTTGTGGCTTGTCAACATGTAGTTTGGCATATTCCAGTCTTGCTTTTTTATGATTCGTTTTCAACAATGGTGTCCTCCTTGGTCGTCTCCCATGTAGTCCACTTTGGCTCAAACAACGACGGATGGTGCGATCTGACACTGATGTTCCTTGAGCATGAAGTTCACCTTGAATCTCTTTAGAAGTCTTTCTAGGCTCTTTTGTTACCATTCGGATTATCCGTCTCTTAGATTTGTCATCAATTTTCCTCCTGCGGCCACGTCCAGGGAGGTTGGCTACAGTCCCATGGATCTTAAACTTATGAATAATATGTGCAACTGTACTCACAGGAACATCTAGTTGCTTGGAGATGGTCTTATAGCCTTTACCTTTAACATGCTTGTCTATAATTTTCTTTCTGATCTCTTGAGACAGCTCTTTCATTTGCTTCCTCTGGTCCATGTCGAGTGTGGTACACACCATATCACCAAACAACACAGTGATTACCTGGAGCCATATATATAGGCCCAATGGCTGATTACAAGGTTGTAGACACCTGTGATGCTAATTAGTGGACACACCTTGAATTAACATGTCCCTTTGGTCACATTATGTTCTGTGTTTTCTAGGGGTACCATCATTTTTGTCCATGCCTGTTTCATGAGTTTATTTTTTTACATAATTCTGTTGAAGCATGGTTGAAAAACAATGTCTGACTTTCATTGGTTAACATTTATAGAATTTTAATTTATTATTACTTTTGTCAGATTAAAGTTATTTCTGTGACCATTGTGACTTTTTCTTTCATTGACCAAAGGGTACCAACAATTTTGTCCACGTCTGTATATGCACTAATAGCCATATGTACAAAAAAGCCATGTATACAATAGCCATATATACAGTAATATCCATATGTACAGTAAGTCATGTATACATGAATAGCCATATGTACAGTAATAGCCATGTATACAAAATAGCCATCTATGCAGTAATAGTCATACATACACTAATACCCATATATACAAAATAGCCGTATATACAGTAATATCCATATGTACAGTAATAGTCATGTATACACTAATAGCCACATGTACAGTAATAGTCATGTATACAGTAATAGTCATGTATACAGTAATAGCCATATGTACACTAATAGCCATGTATACAGTAATAGCCTTATGTACAGTAATAACTGTGTATACAGTAATAGCCTTATATACACTAATATCCATATGTACAGTAATAGTCATGTACATACTAATAGCCATATGTACAGTAATAGTCATGTATACAGTAATAGCCATATATACACTAATAGCCATATGTACAGTAATAGCCATATGTACAGTAATAGTCATATATACACTAATAGCCATCGATACAGTAATAGCCTTATATACAGTAATAACTGTGTATACAGTAATAGCCATGTATACAGTAATAGCCGTATATACACTAATATCCATATGTACAGTAATAGTCATGTATATACTAATAGCCATATATACACTAATAGCCATCTATACAGTAATAGTCATATATACACTAATAGCCATATGTACAGTAATAGCCATCTATACACTAATAGCCATATATACAGTAATAGCCATATGTACAGTAATAGCCATATATACACTAATAGCCATGTATACAGTAATAGCCGTATATACACTAATAGTCATGTATATACTAATAGCCATATGTACACTAATAGCCATGTATACAGTAATAGCCTTGTGCATGGTAAGTACAATTACACTGATAATTACTTACAAGGAAAAGTCCTTTTACACAGGCTGATGTTTTCAAGCAATTTAGTAATAATCCAGACGTCCCCAGTAATTGCCTGATCACCTGCGGAGATAATAGATTTACATATAGCAATCCCCCCCACTGTATAGGGACAAGCGGTCTGTACAGTATAGAGGATCATTATTCCGGGGCAGCAGATCCCGGTTTACACAGAGGACGCCCTGCTGTACAGAAATGATGACTTTTGGTGCCTGCAGAACAACACAATCACCAGTTGAATGATCACAAGCCAGTTATGGGCATCCCCAATTGACCTATCAGTCTGTGTAAAAGGACCTTAAGTTCTCATTTGTGGTTGACAGATCTGGTTATCAGCTCTGCTAAGCATGTATAGAGAAAGGGGTAGTGGATGAACCGGATCTATGGAGTACTAATGATGCTGTTCCATTACTGGAAATCTCAGACATTTTAAATCAATGCAATTTGCTTAGAATGTGTTGTCCGATAAAGGCTAACCTAAGTTGCAGACCAGGGCTAGAGACCGGAACAGCCTGCCGGATCTCTGCACACTCCGGCACTGCTGGAGGTTAGTAAGGTCCGTCCGGCCCCACTCACTATAATGGGCACTGGCGGCGATCCGGCAGCATTCTGGAATATATGGAGGAAATTGGCTGAAAGAAAACTGCTGTGTGCAACGGTTCTCTAATGCTAGTGTTCAACTAACCTAAAGGGGTTTGATCACTCTGAAGAGTAAGGGGCTGTCCACATGATGTTCTTGTCCCACATTTTAGGCTACTTTCACACAAGCTTTTCTATTTTCCGGTATTGAGATCCGTCATAGGGTCTTAATACCGGAAAAAAAACGCTTCTGTTCACAATTGATGGGGACAAAACGTAACTGAACAGAACAGAATTCTCCAAAATGCATTCCATTCCATTTGGTTGTGTTCCCATACCGGAGAGAAAACCGCAGCATGCTGTGGACTTCTTTCGGTCATGGGATGCGGAGCAAAAAGGATCCATCATGACCCACAATGCAAGTCAATAGGGACGGATCCGTTTTCTCTGACACAATAGAAAATTGATCCATCCCCCATTGACTTTCAGTGGAGTTCATTACAGATCCGTCTTGGCTATGTTAAAAATAATACAACCGGATCTGTTCATAACGAATGCAGACGGTTGTATTATCAGTAACGGAAGCGTTTTGTGCTGAACCCTGCCGGATCAAGCAAAAACGCTTGTGTGAAAGTAGCCTAATGTATACATTGTGAGAAAAGAATGGGAAAGCACAGTACACAGCACTTCTCTATCCTGCAAAGTCCAGCAAAAACATACAGTGGTATGAAAATGTTTAGGCACCCCAATCAAAATTACTGTTACTGTGAATAGTTAAGCAAGTTGAAGATTAAATGATCTCCAAAAGGCATCAAGTTAAAGATGAAAAACTCTTTTCAATATTTTGAAAACTCTTTTCAACCATGCAGGGTGCCAAAAATATCAGTGTATTATTTTGGGTACCTTGCAAAAGTATGGGAACCCAAGGAGATTTGAGCGCTCTGATAACTTTGACAACGTCTCAGACCTTAAATAGCCTGTTAGGGTTAAGGCTTGTTCACAATCATTAGGAAAGACCAGATGATGCAAATTTAAAAGCTTTATAAATATCTAGACTCATCTAACCTTGTCCCAAGCAAGAGCTGCCACGACTTTTTCTAAGCAGCTGCCTAACACTCTGAAAATGAAAATGGTTGAGGCCCAGAATGGAGGAGAAGGTGATAAGATAGCAAAGCATTTTCAGGTTGCCAGTTCCTCCTTTGAAATGTAATTAATAGATGGTAGTTAACAGGAACAGTAGAGGTCAAGAGAAGGTCTGGAAAACCATGAGACAGATGCTCATAGGATTGCTAGAAAGGCAAATCAGAATTCCCGCTTGACTGCAAAAGACCTTCAGGAAGATTTAGCAGAATCTGGAGTTGTGGCACATTGTTTCTACTTTTCAGCGACACCTGCACAAATATGGCCTCCATGGAAGAATCATTGGAAGAAAACCTCTCCTGCATCCTCACCACAAAATTCAGCATCAGAGGTTTGCAAAAGGACATCTAAACAAGCCTGATGCATTTTGGAGACAAGTACTGTGGACCAGTGAGGTTAAAATCGAACTCTTTAGCCACAATGACCAAAGGTATGTTTGGAGGAAAAAGGGCACAGAATTTCATGAAAAGAACACCTTTCCATCCATTTCCACCTTTCAATCATGCTTTGGGTTTGTGTTGCAGCCAATGGCATGGGGAACATTTCATGGGTAGGCAAAAGAATGGATTTAATGAAATTTCAGCAAATTCTGGAAGCAAACTTAACACCAACTGTAGACTCCCTCAAAAGGCACAAGCTGAAGGTTTTACCTTCACAGTCCCCTGATTTGAACATCATTGTAAGGCCTCATGCACACGACAGTTTATTTTCACGGTCCGCAAAAACGGGGTCCGTGATCCGTGACCGTTTTTTCGTCCGTGGGTCTTCCTTGATTTTTGGAGGATCCACGGACATGAAAAAAAAGTCGTTTTGGTGTCCGCCTGGCCGTGCGGAGCCAAACGGATCCGTCCTGAATTACAATGCAAGTCAATGGGGACGGATCCGTTTGACGTTGACACAATATGGTGCAATTGCAAACGGATCTGTCCTGTTCTCACAACATGTACCCCCGGGGTCTGTATGCAGTTCAACAGGCAGATATCACCATTCTACTAGTTAATAATATGAGACTTGTTTCTGTAGTCTGTGGTTTTTATTAACCGGCAGTAGATAAGGTAAACTATAGGAAAGTGAACATACAAGAACTGAGTATACAGCACAATGTACACAAAACCAATACAAAAACATAAATAAATCCCTTACCGACGATGCTTTAGTAAGAGACACACAATGTGCAGCTGCTCCTTCCATGAGGTGAGGAGAAAAGGAAGCAGGAGCTTGTCTCTTTCCCAGAAAGCACTGTGAGCAGGAAGTCAGGTGACCTAATGAATATGCATAACTTAAAAAGGCAGAAGATGCACTTACAGCTAAAGGTCACTAGATGGTGCTGAAGACACACACATGAGCACTCACATTAACAAACTATGCATAGAAGACAGTACACTCCCCGCTTGACATCAGCCGATGTCACTATTAGAGTCCTCAACAGATAACAGTAGGATCAGTTCGGAAGTAGGTCTGATAAACAGTTTGGTCTCATTTTGTTTGAAAATCTTGACCTCTACTTTACGGACATGTCCGTCTTCACTTGGGAACACTTTAGTAATGAGGCCCAAAGGCCAATGATTTCTTTGAGCCTGAGAGTCTTTAACAAGAACAATGTCATCAGGTTTTAGGTTGGGCTTAACTGTGTGCCATTTGGTTCTTGTCTGTAAGGTGGGAAGATATTGCCTCTTCCACCTATTCCAGAAGGTATCGGCAAGGCCTTGCACTTGTCTCCATTGGCGTTTGTAGAGATCTTTGGTGCCAAACTCTCCAGAAGGAGCACTCACTATACCAGTCTTTTGGGTAAGTAGAGAGGCAGGCGTAAGCAGTACTGGATCTCCTGGGTCATTTGATATCGGAGCCAAGGGTCTGGCATTGATAATGGCTGAGACTTCGGCCATAAAGGTTGTAAGGCATTCATGAGAGAGTCTAGCATTACCCACTTGTAGGAAAATAGAGTTCAAGATTCTGCGGGCTATGCCAATCATTCTTTCCCAGGCTCCTCCCATGTGAGAAGAATGAGGGGAATTGAAAATCCAAGTGCATCCTTGCTCACTAAGGAATCTTTTTACACTGTTATTATCCAAGTTGGAGAGAATCTTTAGCTCATTAGCAGCTCCAACGAAGTTTGTGCCCCTGTCAGAGCGGATTTGTTTTACAGGACCTCTGATTGCAATAAAGCGCCTGAGGGCATTTATGAAGCTAGAAGTATCCATAGACTCAATAACTTCAATGTGGACGGCTCGAATTGACATACAACTGAAAATAACTGCCCATCGCTTGGAGCTAGCGTGGCTACTTCTAGTTTGACGTGTGATAACGGACCAGGGACCAAACACGTCAAGACCCACATTAGTAAATGGAGGGTCCATGTTAACCCTGTCGGGTGGGAGATTGGCCATTTTTTGCGTTTGTAAACCCCCACGTAGTTTGCGGCAAATGATGCAATTGAATATACATTTGTTAATACACCTTTTTACACCAACGACCCACAGCCCAGCAGCACGTAACGCCCCTTCGGTGAATAGTCGGCCCTAGTGTTTTATCTTACTGTGGTAGTGCTCTACAAGCAAGGAAGCTAAATGGTGATGACCAGGTATTATGATAGGATGTTTCTCATTAAACCCTAATTTGGCCTCTTTAAGCCGCCCTCCCACTCTTAGCAGACCATTCTCATCAAGGACTGGATCGAGCTTCACTAACACACTGTCTTTTGACACAGGTTTTTTGTTGTTGATGCAGTAGAGTTCCTTAGCAAATGTCTCTCGTTGCATGGAACAAATAATTAGATTTTTCTATTGTTCTAGCTCACTTACTGAGTATCCATTCTTACAATGGTGCCAACCTTTGCAGTTACATTCCATAACAAATGGGGCATGCTTGAAGGAATGGGCTACATGTGCTAAGCAGGTGATAGCTCGCACAAGTGACTTCCAGGTGGAAAACCTGATGAAACGGTGACTACCGAGCTGATTGTACGAATTTACAGTGAGTAGTACAGATACCTGGGGGCGGATTTCTTTGTCAGAATCTGCATCTAACAGCTCATATGAGTCACAGGTAGAAGAATGTTCTGAGTTGTATAGAAAGGCAGGACCCGTGAACCAGACTGTGTTCTTAAGGTGACTGGCAGCAACTGACCTGGTTGCTAAGTCTGCTGGGTTATGGTCAGTAGGTACAAAGTGCCATTGCTTTGGGATAGTGGACCTCCTGATTCTTAACACTCGGTTGTTAACGTAAACGTAAAAACGCCTAGTTTGGTTGTAAATGTAGCCCAGGACCACTTTACTGCCTGTATAAAACTCGGTGTCTCGAATCTCTAGGTTTATCTCTGTTGTAATTAATTCCGCTAGTTCAACGGCTAGTACAGCGGCACAGAGTTCTAGCCTGGGTATTGTATGTTCGAGAAGTGGTGCGAGTTTTGCTTTGCCCATGACAAACCCTGTGTGGCACTGACCTTTGTTATCTATAGTTTTAAGATACGCTACAGCGGCAATTGCTTTGACAGACGCATCAGAGAATACATAGAGTTTTTGTGTTTTTACTTCTGTGGATGGCACAGGAGCGTAAGAACGTGGAACATGCAGGCTAGATAAAGTCTTTAGGGAGTTTCTCCACTCTATCCATAGGTTTCTTTTTTCAGGGGATAGTGGGTGATCCCAATCCAATGTTTCCTGAGTTAAGTCTCTAAGTAGTGATTTGCCCTGGATTGTAACAGGGGCCGTGAATCCTAAGGGATCATAAAGACTGTTTATGGAAGACAGGACACCTCTACGGGTAAAGGGCTTCTCTTCCTGGCTGACTTGGAAGGTAAACGTATCTGATTTTAGATCCCAGAGGAGACCAAGGCTACGTTGTATAGGAAGGGAGTCAGTCCCTAAGTCTAAGCTCTGTAGGTCATTTGAATGGTCTTGAGAGGGAAATGCTTCTATCAGCTGCTTACTATTAGAGGCTATTTTGTGGAGTCTCAGGTTTGAGCATGCAAGCATTTCTTGAGCTCTCTTAAGGAGACTTATTGCATCCTCAACAGTGGGTAGTGATTTTAGACAGTCATCTACATAAAAGTCTCTTTCTACGAATTGTCTGACGTCTGACCCATATTCTAGTTCGCCTTCCTGAGCAGAGTGTCTGAGACCATACGTTGCAACTGCAGGGGAGGGGCTGTTACCAAAGATATGTACCAGCATGCGGTACTCCGCAATATCTTTTGTGGGGTCATTGTCAACAAACCAAAGAAATCTTAAGAAGTTTCTGTGTTCCTCTTTAACGAGAAAGCAATGAAACATCTGCTGAATGTCCGCCATGAAGGCAACAGAGTCTTTGCGAAAACGAAGCAGTACTCCTAGGAGCTTGTTATTAAGATCTGGACCTGAGAGCAGGACGTCGTTTAAGGAGACGCCTTCATATTTTGCACTAGAGTCAAACACTACTCTAATTTGGCCAGGTTTCTTTGGGTGGTAAACCCCGAATATGGGTAAATACCAACATTCTTCTGAGTTTTTGAGGGTGGGAGCTACCTCAGCATGACTATTCTCGAATATTTTCCTCATGAAATTAAAGAAGTGGTCTTTCATTTCTGGTTTCTTGTGGAAGCTACGCCTTAGAGAGACAAAACGTCTGTAGACTTGCTCTCTGTTGTTAGGCAAACGTTGCCTTTGAGGCCTGAAGGGAAGGGGTGCTACCCAACTATTTGTTTCATCCTTTGTTTTTAGAAACCATGCAAAAGGAAATCACTATCTGTCTTCGTGGGACATTGCTACCTGATTGTCCTCCTTGGTCCTTTGGAACACTGAGCAACCTAGATGGTCTTTGTCACTGTCACAAGCTATGTCGTGGTCTACAGAGTCTATGAAAGAACAAGGTAATTGAGTGCTATGTGGCAATTCCTTTATGAGGAAGTTATTTTTACATGGTTGGAAGATAGAGGGACGTCCATTATCTAATGTGCTTGTAAGCATGCTATTAATGGAAGTTGGTTTGTGTATGCTTCCTAAGCAGACATCTCCTACTATGACCCATCCTAGGTCATGCCTTTGGGCATAAGGAGCATGATGTGGGCCATTTATCTGTTCTCTAGTTTTATGAACTTGTAAGATATCTCTCCCTAGGAGTAGGATTATCTGAGCGTTAGGATCAAGTTTTGGTAAGAGGTGGGCTATACGCTGTAAATGGGGGTGATGTATGGCTACCTCTGGTGTAGGGATCTCGTGTCTATTATCAGGAATTTGGTTACATTCAGTAATAGTTGGTAAGGAAAGACACGTTTTACCATCTATGGATTCGATTAGATAGCCACTAGCTCTCCTCCCCGCTGTTTCTACAGTACCTGCACAGGTCTTTAGGGAATAAGGAGTGTTGGGCCCTTTGATGCTGAAAATGTCAAAGAAAGTAGATTTGGCTAGGGACGCATTACTTTGGTCATCTAGGATGGCGTAAACATTGATGGCTTTGTCTCTGCAGCCCTTTGGGTATACTTTAGTTAGGCAGATTTTTGAGCAGGACCTGCCGCCTATGAGTCCTTTACAGACTTCAGTGCATTGTGAAGTAACTGCTGGTGGGTTAGCTTCAGAGGTACTTTCCTCCCCGCCATACTCTCTGGCACTGTTACTCTGTGATGAGGTCCATGGGGAAGGCCCAGGATGTAGGGCCGTGTTGTGATCTGAGTTGTTGCATTCTGTGCATTTTACACTAACCTGACAGTCTTTGGCAATATGTGATGTAGATGAGCAGCACTTGTAGCAAATGCGGTTCTCTTTGAGGAAAGCTTTGCAATCTCCTAGGGACATTTCTCTAAAGGCTCTGCACTTCAGAAGAGGGTGAGGCTTCTTGTGTAGAGGGCACTGCTTACCAGGATCTTTGACTGTTTCGCGGCTGGCGGAGCCGTAATGCCTGTAAGAATCTGCAGGTGAAATGTTAGTTTTGTGCACTGCCACTGATCCTTTGTGTGGTCTGTGGTCATAGGGAGTGGCACAAGACTGTGATAGATCAAAGCTAGGGTCATTACGAATATTAGCTTCTAGCCTTACAACGTCAACAAACACACTGAAGGGAGGGAATGGCACATTGTAGGTATGTTTGTACCTTGACCCGTGGGAGACCCATTTCTCCTGCAGGTTGTGGGGAAGCTTTAATACAATAGGTTTGACACCTCTGGCAGTGTCGAGGAAAGCAAGCCCCGGTAAATCCCCTTCGGCTTTGGCAACCTGTAATTCCATCAGTAGATCACTTAAATCCCTAAGTTTCTGGAACCCTTTGCTAGATATTTTAGGGAATTCGTCAATTCTTTTAAACAACGCATCCTCTATGACCTCTGCAGAACCATAACATTCATCAAGTCTATCCCAGATCATTTTTAGGCCAATCTCTGGGTAGTTTATATTAATATCCCTGATTCTCTTGGCATGTTCTACCGAGTCTTTTCCAAGTCGATCTACGAGGAAGTCTATCTCCTCACTGTATGACAGACCCAAGTCTTTTGTAATGTTATAAAAGAAGGCCCGCCATGCTCTATAGTTTTCAGGGCGATCAGCTGAACTTCGCCAGTCCCTTTGTAACAAGCTCTCGTTTAGTAAAGAACCTGGCAAAGTCTATTGTGCTCTGGTTACTACTAAGGTTGGTTGGAGGTGGAAAGTCACAGTGAGAGTGTGGTGTGCGATCATACCTGTATGGAGTCTCTGACTTAGGCCAGCCCATGTCATACCGTCTTATGGGATACGGTGGCTCTGCAGGCTGGACTGGAAGCTGGCTTCCTTGGTGTGCAGGGAGGTTAGCTGGAGTTTTGTCACGTGGCTCTGGGTTCTCTTGTTTGTAGGACTGGGTTCCGAGTGTGACTCTTTCTTTTGGACGGTATGATTCTTCTGTGGCATAGGTGACATCTTCGGTTCCTGGGAATGGATCAGCATTGCTGCTTGGTCTGGAGTGTTGACGGACGTACTCTGAAGTGCGTTGTACAGGATCTTGCTGGCCGAGTTCTGGGCTAAGCACGCTGCGGCGACTTCCGGTTTTTGGGTATTCCATTGCCTCCAAGAACTCTGCTTCAGCTATGGCGGCTGCCGTTTCTTTCTCTACGGCGAGTTTCTCTAGCTTTGCATCTAAGAGGACCTTTTGCATGTCTATTGAAGCCTCTAGCTTTGCTTTCTCAGCCTTTTCTTCTTTCATCTTTATTTCCAGCTGTGCCTTTTCTTCTTTCATCTTCATTTCTTGTTCGGCAAAGGCTGCTTTGACCTTCGCGGCTTCTGCCTTTGCGCGGGCAATGGCAGCCACATTGCTAACAGAAGACGACTTAGTGGAACCATCCTTCCCTGATCTTGTCTTGTAGCTTGATACTGTGCTACGCGACATGGTGTTGATGAAGACACTTAACCGCGTGGAGACTACTGTGCGGTGGAATGCCGGTCGCTGTGCTTAGAGAGCGGTCACAGTATGCAATCAAATGTGTCTACATTGCTTGAAGCGGCTATCCCCTTGCAGCACTGGACTGTATAGAAGTCGCTGTGGTGTCCGTTTGCAGATATTGCGTGGACCGTAACAGACTTCTGTGTAGTCAGGTGTGCTTCTCTTGCTAGAAGTCGTCGTTTACTGTCCTGTTCTCACAACATGTACCCCCGGGGTCTGTATGCAGTTCAACAGGCAGATATCACCATTCTAGAAATTCAAAATTGGTGGCTCACCTCAGGCAGGGTTCTGGATGGTGCTGCTAGCCCAATTTAGAGGATCACCCCTCCTCTAGTAATATATGTAGCAAAAATTAAAAGTGAGGGCGAGCACTCAACACCTGGAAACAGTTAGTAATGCATAAAATAATTTATTAAATCACCATATAACAGTATGACATACAAATGGACCCTATAAACTAAAATCTAATGAATACATTAAAAACAATAAAAATGCCACTTGAAAATTAGTTGAATGATAACAGTCTTTTCTGTTCAGTGCTGCTAATATAGTAAATAGGTTTTGCCGCTATACTCTAGTATCCCATGCGTATATTGCAATAGTCAGTTTCTTAAGAGCAGCACTTAAAAGCCAGCGAATTCCACTGACTATTGCAATATACGCATGGGATACTAGAGTATAGCGGCAAAACCTATTTACTATATTAGCAGCACTGAACAGAAAAGACTGTTATCATTCAACTAATTTTCAAGTAGGCATTTTTATTGTTTTTAATGTATTCATTAGATTTTAGTTTATAGGGTCCATTTGTATGTCATACTGTTATATGGTGATTTAATAAATTATTTTATGCATTACTAACTGTTTCCAGGTGTTGAGTGCTCGCCCTCACTTTTAATTTTTGCTACAGATATCACCATTCTACTAGTTAATAATATGAGACTTGTTTCTGTAGTCTGTGGTTTTTATTAACCGGCAGTAGATAAGGTAAACTATAGGAAAGTGAACATACAAGAACTGAGTATACAGCACAATGTACACAAAACCAATACAAAAACATAAATAAATCCCTTACCGACGATGCTTTAGTAAGAGACACACAATGTGCAGCTGCTCCTTCCATGAGGTGAGGAGAAAAGGAAGCAGGAGCTTGTCTCTTTCCCAGAAAGCACTGTGAGCAGGAAGTCAGGTGACCTAATGAATATGCATAACTTAAAAAGGCAGAAGATGCACTTACAGCTAAAGGTCACTAGATGGTGCTGAAGACACACACATGAGCACTCACATTAACAAACTATGCATAGAAGACAGTACAGGATCCGTCCCCATTGACTTTCAATGTAAAGTCAGGAGTCCCTTTACTTTCACACTTGTGTTCATATAATGCAGACGGTGGCTCCGTTCAGAGCGGATCCGTCTGCATTATATTGTTAAAACATTTCTAAGTGTGAAAGTAGCCTCAGACGGATCCGTCCAGACTTTACATTGAAAGTCAATGGGGGACGGATCCGTTTGAAAATTGAGCCACAGTGTGTCATCTTCAAACGGATCCGTCCCCATTGACTTACATTATAAGTCTGGACGGATCCGCTTGCCTCCGCACGGCCAGGCGGACACCCGAACATAACTTGAAGCGTCCCCATCACCATGGGAACGCCTCTATGTTAGAATATACTGTCGGATATGAGCTACATCGTGAAACTCATTTCCGACAGTATATTCTAACACAGAGGCGTTCCCATGGTGATGGGGACGCTTCTAGTTAGAATATACTACAAACTGTGTACATGACTGCCCCCTGCTGCCTGGCAGCACCCGATCTCTTACAGGGGGCCGTGATCAGCACAATTAACTCCTCAGGTGCCGCACCTGAAGGAGTTAATTGTACTATCATATCCACCTGTAAGAGATCAGGGCTGCCAGGCAGCAGGGGGCAGACCCCCCCCCCTCCCCAGTTTGAATATCGTTGGTGGCACAGTGTGCGCCCACCATCGGGCCCCTCCCCCTTCCTCCCTCTATTGTTATAAATCGTTGGTGGCACAGTGTGCGCCCACCATCGCCCCCCCTCCCTCCCTCTATTGTAATAAATCGTTGGTGGCACAGTGTGCGCCCACCATCGCCCCCCCCTCCCTCCCTCTATTGTAATAAATCATTGGTGGCACAGTGTGCGCCCACCATCGCCCCCCCTCCCTCCCTCTATTGTAATAAATCGTTGGTGGCACAGTGTGCGCCCACCATCGCCCCCCCCCCCTCCCTCCCTCTATTGTAATAAATCGATGGTGGCACAGTGTGCGCCCACCATCGCCCCCCCTCCCTCTATAGCAGTAACAACATTGGTGGCAGTGTGCAGCCTCACATCTCCCTCGTCCGATCGGTAACCATGGCAACCAGGAAGCTACTGCAGCCCTGGTTGCCATGGTTACTTAGCAATAGTACAATTGTAGAAGATTCATACTTACCTGCTTGCTGCTGCGATGTCTGTGACCGGCCGGGAGCTCCTCTTACTGGTAAGTGACAGTTTTTTAGCAATGCGCCGCACAGACCTGTCACTTACCAGTAGGTGGAGCTCCCGGCCGGTCACAGACATCGCAGCAGCAAGCAGGTAACTATGAATCTTCTACTATTGTACTATTGCTAAGTAACCATGGCAACCAGGGCTGCAGTAGCTTCCTGGTTGCCATGGTTACCGATCGGAGCCCCAGCGATTAAACTGGGACTCCGATCGGAACCACGCTGCCACCAATGATCGGGGGGGGGGGGGGGGGAGATGGGAGGCCGCACACTGCCACCAATGTTGTTACTGCTATAGAGAGAGGGGGGGCCGATGGTGGGCGCACACTGTGCCACCAACGATTTCTAACAATAGAGGGAGGAAGGGGGGGCCCGATGGGGGGCGCACACTGTGCCACCAACGATATTCAAACTGGGAGGGGGGGGGGGTCTGCCCCCTGCTGCCTGGCAGCCCTGATCTCTTACAGGGGAATATGATAGTACAATTAACCCCTTCCGGTGCCGCACCTGAGGGGTTAATTGTGCTATCATATCCCCCTGTAAGAGATCGGGTGCTGCCAGGCAGCAGGGGGCAGTCTTGTACAAAGTTTGTAGTGTATTCTAACTAGAAGCGTCCCCATCACCATGGGAACGCTTCTGTGTTAGAATATACTGTCGGATATGAGTTTTCACGATCTGAAAAAGCTTTTATGCAAACGGATCCGTCTGTATGAAAGCAACCTACGGCCACGGATCACGGACACGGATGCCAATCTTGTGTGCATCCGTGTTCTTTCACGGACCCATTGACTTGAATGGGTCTGTGAACCGTTGTCCGTCAAAAAAATAGGACAGGTCATATTTTTTTGACGGACAGGATACACGGATCACGGCCTCGGCTGCAAAACGGTGCATTTTCCGATTTTTCCACGGACCCATTGAAAGTCAATGGGTCCGCGAAAAAAAACGGAAAACGGCACAACGGCCACGGATGCACACAACGGTCGTGTGCATGAGGCCTAAATCTGTGGATAGACCTCAAAAGAGAACTGGAAGACTTTTGCAAAGAAGAATGGATGACAATCCCTCAAACAAGAACTGAAAGCCTCCTGGCTGGCTACAAAAAGTCTTTACAAGCTGTGATACTTGCCTAAAGGGGTGCTACTAGGTACTAACCATGCAGGGTGCCAAAAAAAATTGTTCTGGTCCTTTTCCTTTTTTGTTAGTTGGAAAATGTAAAAGATGAAAATAAAAATAGTTTTTGCTTAAAATGCAAAGGGAATGTGTCATCTTTAACTGTATGCCTTTTGGATATCATTTAATCTTCAACTCACTTAACTGTTCACAGTAAGGGCTCATTCACACAACTGTATCCATTTTTGTGAATGGGCCCTAAAAGTCATTTTGACCAGGGGTGCCCAAACTTTTGCATGCCACTGTATACGTTAAATATAATTATTATTATTTTTACAATGGAGCCCTATGGTGTCAAATGCCACTGTTTAGCATCCATCTGAGGCATGCGTTTAATGTAGGTCTTATGTGTATACGTTAAATGTGGGACCAAAACCTGATGTGAACACAGCCTTAGTGGTCCAAGCTCCTAAACAAAACTGAAGAAAAAGCTGAGATGACATGTCCTCGTTTGGTCAATTTTTTTTTCAGTTTCTTTTGTGTCAGTGTGTCTTTTTATTTTTGGACATATGACAGCTGGCCATACCTGTTAGATCCTTATCAGCTGAACTCAGCAAATTCAACATCTTCAGCCAACCATATATGTATGGTATGGGGCAGTGGCGTAACTAGAGTGTTATGGGCCCCAGTGCAAACTTTGGATCGGGCCCCCCCCCCCCCCCATTTTTACAAAGAAGCGGCAGATTTTCTTACTAAGGGCTCTTTCCCATGCGGCTAGTCTGCTGCGTGAATGACAGCCAAGCCCCGCTCCGGACAGCAGAAGCACGGAGCAGTAACATGATTGATAATGCTCCATGCCTCTCTGTGACCTTTTTACTACAAAATCACAGGGAGATAAAGTTGTCACCGTGATTTTGTAGCAAAACGATCACAGAGAGGCACGGAGCATTATGAATCATGTTACTGCTCCCTGTCTCTGCTGTCCGGAGTGGGACTTGGCTGTCATTCACGCAGCGAATTAGCCATACGGGATCAGCTCATGTTAAAGAGCCCTAAGCCCAATGCATGGCTACACTCACCCAGTCCTAATAAAATCTGGTCCTACCTCATCCAGGGTGTCGCTGGCATCTGCGTGATGTCCGCTGGATCCAGAACAAGGTCCCTGTGGTAATAGAGAAAAAAAGAATAATCATATAAGGAAGGGATGGTGACTGCCCCTGTGAAACTACCAGCAGGGGGCGCTGTGCTGGCCTGGTAGACTGAGCTATGCCAATGTATAGCAGGGTAATTTAGGACATTTCCCCTAAGTGCTACCACACAGTACTAATGCCCACCTTGTGGTCCCTTCACAAAAGTTATGTCCTTCTTGTGGCCCCTAACAGCAGTTATGCCCACCTTTTGTTCCTGTCACAGTAGTTATGCCTAGATATGTGCCCCTCACAGTAGTTATGCCAAATATGTGCCCCCTAACAGTAGTTATACCAAATATGTGCCCCCTCACGGTATTTATGCCAGATATGTGCCCCTCACAGTAGTTATGCCCAGATATGTGCCCCCTCACAGTAGTTATGCCCAGATATGTGCCCCCTTCACAGTAGTTATTACCAGATATGTACCCACTCACAGTAGTTATTACCAGATATGTGCCCCCCCACAGTAGTTATGCCCAGATATGTGCCCCTCACAGTGGATATGCCAAGATATGTGCTCGCTCACAGTGGTTATGCCCAGATATGTGCCCCTCACAGTAGTTATGCCCAGATATGTGCCCCCTCACCGTAGTTATGCCCAGATATGTGCCCGCTCAGAGTAGTTATGCCAGATATGTGCCCCCCTACAGTGGTTATGCCAGATTATGTGCCCCTCACATTAGATATGCCCACATATGTGCCCCTCACAGTGGTTATGCGGTTATGCCAGATTATGTGCCCCCCTCACAGTAGTTGATATATGTGCCCCCTCATAGTTATGCCTTTATATGTGCCCCCCTCACAGTAGTTATGGCAGATTATGTGCCCCCTCAGTAGAGATGCCCACTTTTGTGCCCCCTCACTCTAGTTGTGCCCATTACCCCCCCCCCCCCTTCCCCTTTGCCCCCAGTCTGCAGAGTTAGGAAAAAAAAAAAAAAAAAAAAAAACACATACTTACCCTCTTCCCTGATGTTGCGCTGCCACACTCACATCACGCTGCTGGCTGTGCTAAAGGCAGTTTCCCGGGCCTTCAGAGCTCCTCCCACAGCCAGCAGCGCGATGTGCGGCCAGCAGAGGGAGCGCTAGAGTTCCTCCTTCACTGATGATCTGGATACAGCCCAGCAGTGACAAGAACTGCCGGGCGGACTGTATGTGAGTGAGTGTGCGTGTCCCCTCTCTTCCTCCTCCCCCCCTCTGCACAAACCTCCCCCACCTTGCCTCATATTAGACATGGCGTGCCCTGATGGGGGCCCGGCATTGTCACTGTACTTCATGCCGGGCCCCGTCACAGCGCTTCATTACATGTTAGTACAGCGGGCCCCCTCCCCCCACCGGGGCCCGGCGCAGTCGGTTGAGACTAGAATGGAGTTGTTACAATGAGGTCCTCACCCTGGAGTCAGTATTCTAGCCTGTTCAGTGTAGAGCAGGCTAGAATGGAGTTGCTAGGAGGAGGTCCTCCCCCTGGAGTCAGAAATCTAGTCTGTTCACTATAAAGCAGGCTAGAATGCAGTTGTTGGAAGGAGGTCCTCCCCCTGGAGTCAGAAATCTAGTCTGTTCACTATAAAGCAGGCTAGAATGGAGTTGTTGGAAGGAGGTCCTCCCCCTGGAGTCAGAAATCTAGTCTGTTCACTATAAAGCAGGCTAGAATGGAGTTGTTGGAAGGAGGTCCTCCCCCTGGAGTGAGAAATCTAGTCTGTTCACTATAAAGCAGGCTAGAATGGAGTTGTTGGAAGGAGGTCCTCCCCCTGGAGTCAGAAATCTAGTCTGTTCACTATAAAGCAGGCTAGAATGGAGTTGTTGGAAGGAGGTCCTCCCCCTGGAGTCAGAAATCTAGTCTGTTCACTATAAAGCAGGCTAGAATGGAGTTGTTGGAAGGAGGTCCTCCCCCTGGAGTCAGAAATCTAGTCTGTTCACTATAAAGCAGGCTAGAATGGAGTTGTTGGAAGGAGGTCCTCCCCCTGGAGTCAGAAATCTAGTCTGTTCACTATAAAGCGGGCTAGAATGGAGTTGTTGGAAGGAGGTCCTCCTGTTCTTCATGTTAATTATTAAATTCTTTGCATTCTTAATTCTGGAAACTGTTTTACTAGATTTATGAATTTCCTATATACGGTAATTTTTTCATATATATTTTTATCAATGCAATAGAAAAAATTGCATTCTGCTTGTTTTCACAAATACATAAAAATAGAACTAAGGGGTCATTTATTTTCAAATATATACAACCTTTTGGTGTATATTTGGTACAGATTTTTTTCGCAAAGGTGATTTGCGGCAAAATCTAAGACTTCTTCCCCTTCCAGGTCACTTACACCAGTTCTAAATAAGGAGGAATGGCGGGGAAGGGGTGGCCCGGCTCATTTATCATTTCCTACACCAATGATGCAATTCTAAGCCGACATGATCAAATTCAGAGTTTTACAGTTATGTTCACACAGCACTGCCATTTTTTGTTAAAACTCTCATTAATGGCTGTGTGGTTTTGCCAATAAAACACCGCCAAGACACGGTGTCAATCAAAATACCACTTCTAAAACCACGCCGACATCATGAGCACACCCTTCAAGTATTTTAATTTCACAGTTTTATCTGCCACAGCCGACTAGATTAAGGACTTCTCAGAGAGTACCAATATTAACTCAATAAGCCACAGCAAATACAGGAGGACCTCCTTCTGCCCACTCCATTCTAGCCTGCTCTGTATAGAAAAGACTAGGTTACTGACTCCAGGAGAAGGACCTTTTTCTAATATCTCTACAGCTTATATTACTGAAAGTAGAGGAGGACCGTCTTTAACACCTCTGCAGCTTCTAGCAATGATAATAGAGGAGGACCTCCTTCTAACAACTCCATTCTAGCCGATTCTATAGTCAACAGGCTAGATTACTGACTCCAGGAGGAGGACCTCCTTCTAACACCTCTCCAGCTTATATTAATGATAGTAGAGGAGGACCTCCTTCTAACACCTCTAAAGCATATCCTACTGGCTCCAGGAGGAGGCCCTCCTCCTAACATTCCTATTCTACCATATTACTGGCTCCAGAAGGAGGACCTTATTTCACCCACTATTCTAATAAGGGTCCATGCACATAAACATATGCCATCTGAGATATACAGTCCGTGAGCAGGGCATATGTCCCAGAGCACATAGGTTCACACTCTTGATGAGCTTCAAGAGGTAGTCACCTGAAATGGTCTTCCAACAGTCTTGAAGGCGTTCCCAGAGATGCTTAGCACTTGTTGGCCCTTTTGCCTTCACTCTGCGGTCCAGCTCACCCCAAACCATCTCGATTGGCTTCAGGTCCGGTGACTGTGGAGGCCAGGTCATCTGGTGTAGCACCCCATCACTCTCCTTCATGGTCAAATAGCCCTTACACAGCCTGGAGGTGTGTTTGGGGTCATTTTCCTGTTGAAAAATAAATGATGGTCCAACTAAACGCAAACCGGATGGAATAGCATGCCGCTGCAAGATGCTGTGGTAGCCATGCTGGTTCAGTATGCCTTCAATTTTGAATAAATCCCCAACAGGGTCACCAGCAAAGCACCATCACACCTCCTCCATGCTTCACGGTGGGAACCAGGCATGTAGAATCCATCCGTTCACCTTTTCTGCGTCGCACAAAGACACGGTGGTTGGAACCAAAGCTCTCAAATTTGGACTCATCAGACCAAAGCACAGATTTCCACTGGTCTAACGTCCATTCCTTGTGTTCTTTAGTCCAAACAAGTCTCTGCTTGTTGCCTGTCCTTAGCAGTGGTTTCCTAGCAGATATTCTACCATGAAGGCCTGATTCACACAGTCTCCTCTTAACAGTTGTTCTAGAGCAGTGTTTCCCAACCAGTGTGCCTCCAGCTGTTGTAAAACTACAACTCCCAGCATGCCCAGACAGCCTTTGGCTGTGCTGGCATGCTGGGAGTTGTAGTTTTGCAACAGCTGGAGGCACACTGGTTGGGAAACACTGCTCTAGAGATGTGTCTTCTGCTAGAACTCTGTGTGGCATTGACCTGGTCTCTAATCTGAGCTGCTGTTAACCTGCGATTTTTGAGGCTGGTGACTCGGATGAACTTATCCTCCGCAGCAGAGGTGACTCTTGGTCTTCCTTTCCTGGGACGGTCCACATGTGAGCCAGTTTCTTTGTAGCGCTTGATGGTTTTTGGGACTGCACTTGGGGACACTTTTAAAGTTTTCCCAATTTTTCGGACTAACTGACCTTCATTTCTTAAAGTAATGATGGCCACTCGTTTTTCTTTACTTAGAATTTGTATTATGGCAAGAAAAAAAAAAAGCTGCTAACAGTCTATTCAGTAGGACTATCAGCTGTGTATCCACCTGACTTCTCCACAATGCAACTGATGGTCCCAACCCCATTTATAAGGCAAGAAATCCCTATGAGGTGAAAACCATTTCAGGTGACTACCTCTTGAAGCTCATCAAGAGAATGCCAAGAGTGTGCAAAGCAGTAATCAAAGCAAAAGGTGGCTACTTTGAAGAACCTAGAATATTACATTTTCAGTTGTGTCACTTTTTTGTTATGTATATAATTCCACACGTGTTAATTCATAGTTTTGATGCCTTCAGTGTGAATCTACAATTTTCATAGTCGTGAAAATAAAGAAGACTCTTTGAATGAGAAGGTGTGTCCAAACTTTTATACTAAATATATACACACAAAAATTAAAGTCACATACTTGATTCATTAAATATATGCTTTATTTAAAAACTTTTCAATAAATACAATTTGTCCTGTGTGTGCATAGATATAACTGCAGGGTGTCTGTCATACAAGAGACTGTATATCTAAGAACACTGCACCTTAATGTAAATTGTTGACATGTTCTGAGAGACCAATAATAAAATTATTTTCAGCCCCCCAACACCAAAGGAAAAAAAAGTGAGAAAGTTATTAAAGTGTTTGTTAACAACATTTCAGAACCATTTACAGTTTTATACAATAAATACAGACTTGCATATGAAAAAAGTAATGCCACTTTCACCAACTTGATCAGTTTGTTTACCTACAAGAAATAAAAAATAAAGTTAATAATACTTTAAGTATATAAAATTGGCTTTGTGCCTCTTGTTCCTGGTAACCCTGCCTCCATAAGCAAGACAGCTGAAGTGACTGAAATATGAGGGATGTCGTTTTTAAACCAAGTGCATGTAGGCCAAGTTCAGTCGCTGTATTCACAGTGCGCTTAGGCACCCCGCCCATTGGGGAGACGGCACAGACAAGCCAGGATACCTTTCTACTACATCATCTGAACTTGGCTTTAGAAAAATACAGCCCGCCACACATTGGCCTGTCTGTCCTTCTGCTTATCAGTTCACCTGTCTGTGTGCGCTCTCCAAGAGGACACACAGACGTTATCTGGCCTATAATAAACTTTCAGGCTGTTTGCTACTTCAGCAGGTAAAGTAGGGTGGAGGTCCAGTTTTAGGCTCCCTGTTCTCCGTCTGACGCAGGGCCTGAATGGACTCAGATCACTCATACAGCAGCCCTGTGCAGGGAGAGTCACCATCTCGCCACAGCAGATGACATGAAGTTTATTTTGCCTTCATTTTTTTTTTATCCCTATTGGCTGCGAAATCGGAGGGAGTATTGCCCAACATGATCAGGGTGTGGCTTAGTGGGGTCAGGCACCCTAAGGTAGAGAAGCAAGGCTGGATTAAGACAGCATATTTAGGACACTGCTTCCAAACTAGGGCTAGTATGTGTCTGCTGTACGGCCGGAGTTTAGAAGCTGTGGTGTATAGGCACATGAGCACACTGCCATTATGCCATCTGAATCCAGTGTAAAGCTGGGGGACGGATCCATTTGAAAATTGCACCATATTGTGTCAACGTCAAACGGATCCGTCCCCATTGACTCCGCACGGCCAGGCTTCACCCCAACGCTGCAAGCAGTGTTCGGGTGTCCGCCTGCTGAGCGGAGGCTGAACGCCGCCAGACTGATGCATTCCGAGCGGATCCGCACCAAAAAACACCAAAGTTACAAAACAAAGGTTTATATGATTTTACTTGAAAAATTATGTTCAAAGGCCATTTTAAAATTGTGGACGACGCCGTTATGGAGAGGGGGGATCTGTCCACTGTTATGGGCACAACAGTGCCATAGACCGATCCCCCCTCCCCACAGCAGTGCCATAGACCGATTTCCCCCCTCCCCACAGCAGTGCCATAGACCGATCCCCTCCACATAACAGCCCCGGCCCCGCTGCTCACAGCAGACTAATCACTGCATCTTTATTTTCCCTTACAATGACGCTCCAGTAACAGGCAGAGCGGACGGCGGCGTAACATCACTCACTCACGTGACGCACCTGCTCCGCCCACTTTATGAAGGAGGCGGAGCAGGCGCGTCACATAAGTGACATTACACCGCCGTCCGCTCTGCCTGTTACTGGAGCGTCATTGTAAGGGAAAATAAAGATGCAGTGACTTAAAGTAAACCACCCGCATAGCAACAAATTGGACGATTATGCGATAACTGGATTAGTCAGCAACGAATCCAGTTATCGATTACATTGATTAATCGTTGCAGCCCTACACGGGATTTCAGCTCTTCTGACACAATCATGCTGTGTCTTTAGGACAGATTTTGTTTACCGACTGCCACCTAGACATGACAAGCAGTGACACAACAACCCCTTATATATAGTTTGTAGTGGTGCATACAGCATCCTTCCTGCCATCAGACTGTACAGCGGTGGGCACTGGTGTGCTCATCTCCTCCGGCTCTGCTGGATGGCAACCCCTCTGCTTGGCCATTCTGCTCTCAAGAACAAAATCTATTGGGTGATTACACATCAATGTTACCACACACCAGCTACAAGAGAAGAACATGGATACACCCAGCCCCATACACAGAGGCCTACCCCCCCCCCCCCCTTATTGATCTGCCCCCTCTCCAATACACCCCATAAAGCCCCCCCTCCCACAGATCTGCATCCTCATGTCCCCAGAATACACCACACCTACCCCCCCCTCACAGATTGACCTCCCCATAAATCTTCACCCTAATGGCCCCAGAATACACCACATGCCCCCCCCCTAGAATACACCACATGCCCCCCCCCCCCCCATGTCCCCAGAATACACCACATGCCCCCCTCACAGATCTGCACCTTCATGGTACCAGAATACACTACATGCCCCCCCCCCCCACAGAGATATGCACCCTCATAGCGCCAGAATACACCACATGCCCCCCCTCACAGACCTACATGTCCCCAGAATACATGACATGCCCCCCCCCCCCCCCCTCACAGACCTACACCCTCATGGCCCCAGAATACATGACATGCCCCCCCTCACAGATCTGCACCTTCATGGTACCAGAATACACTACATGCCCCCCCCCCCACAGAGATATGCACCCTCATAGCGCCAGAATACACCACATGCCCCCCCTCACAGACCTACACCCTCATGTCCCCAGAATACATGACATGCCCCCCCCCTCACAGACCTACACCCTCATGTCCCCAGAATACATGACATGCCCCCCCCCTCACAGACCTACACCCTCATGTCCCCAGAATACATGACATGCCCCCCCCCTCACAGACCTACACCCTCATGTCCCCAGAATACATGACATGCCCCCCCCTCACAGACCTACACCCTCATGTCCCCAGAATACATGACATGCCCCCCCCCTCACAGACCTACACCCTCATGTCCCCAGAATACATGACATGCCCCCCCCCTCACAGACCTACACCCTCATGTCCCCAGAATACATGACATGCCCCCCCCCTCACAGACCTACACCCTCATGTCCCCAGAATACATGACATGCCCCCCCACTCACAGACCTACACCCTCATGTCCCCAGAATACATGACATGCCCCCCCCTCACAGACCTACACCCTCATGTCCCCAGAATACATGACATGCCCCCCCCCTCACAGACCTACACCCTCATGTCCCCAGAATACATGACATGCCCCCCCCCCCCTCATAGACCTACACCCTCATGTCCCCAGAATACATGACATGCCCCCCCCCCCTCATAGACCTACACCCTCATGTCCCCAGAATACATGACATGTCCCCCCCCCTCACAGACCTACACCCTCATGGCCCCAGAATACATGACATGACATGCCCCCCCTCACAGACCTACACCCTCATGGCCCCAGAATACATGACATGCCCCCCCTCACAGACCTACACCCTCATGTCCCCAGAATACATGACATGCCCACCCTCACAGACCTACACCCTCATGTCCCCAGAATACATGACATGCCCACCCTCACAGACCTACACCCTCATGTCCCCAGAATACACCACCTGCCTCCTCATGTATGAGTTCCTATGGACTCTAGCTCTGCAGCACATCCAGGCACACGCTCCTCCTCCTCCACAAGCTCCTGCAGTCTAGGTTTATAAGCACTTCCCACACTTGACCATGTGACCAGTGACGTCACAGACCTCGTTCTAACAACAACTCCACTCTAGCATCTACCGGTCGGGCAGTCGCACTCCCTTGCGACTGCGATCGTTACCCCCCCCTGGTATGGGGCCTCCTGACTTTCGCCTAACACTAAATGTCAGGGGTTATAAGGACTGGGCATATTGAATTTCAACAGTTTTCACAGGAAAGCAGCTACTGCCAGAGGTATGTGTTCTCCACACCCGGCGGTTTATCCCCAGCTCAGATATTGCATAAAGCTAATAGAAAGTACCCGTGCAGCGTCCTGGCTGGGGTTGGAGATCGGGGGCACTTCTCTGCACTTTCCTTGGCTTCTCCCTCTCCCCACTGACACAGAGGAGCTGTGCGGCTGGAGGAAGCGCCCAGATTAGAGGGGGTTCTGAGATTTTTAGTTGTATAAGTTCTATATGATATGAGGAAGGGGGAATTTGTTTAAGGAGTGTAAATGTCTGAGAGAAACTGGCTGTGGGAAGTGACACCTCATAGGGAAATGCTGGAAATACAAGGTCCTTATAGTTTGTCTTCATATCAAAGTGAAGTGATATATTTGTGTGTATCTGAGAGATCTGTATGAACATTCACCCAAGGCTGGTGGAGATATGTATCACTATCCACCTAGGGCTGGTGCACCCCTGTATGAACATTCACTTAGGGCTGGTGGAGAACTGTATGAACATTCACCTAGAGCTGGTGGAGATCTGTATGAACATTCACCTAGGGCTGGTGGAGATCTGTATGAACATTCACCTAGGGCTGGTGGAGATCTGTATGAACATTCACCTAGGGCTGGTGGAGATCTGTATGAACATTCACCTAGGGCTGGTGGAGATCTGTATGAACATTCACCTAGGGCTGGTGGAGATCTGTATGAACATTCACCTAGGGCTGGTGGAGATCTGTATGAACATTCACCTAGGGCTGGTGGAGATCTGTATGAACATTCACCTAGGGCTGGTGGAGACCTGTATGAACATTCACCTAGGGCTGGTGGAGACCTGTATGAACATTCACCTAGGGCTGGTGCAGATCTGTATGATCCTGGGTTGGGCTGCAGGGACTGAGGAGACCCCACACAGGCTGCACTCCAGATCACTAAGCTCCTGCTGTAACTGCTGGCATCGGAAATAACTGGATGCTGGCTGCTTATCTCCTTTGATGCCGTAGTCAATAGTGACGGTGGCATCTAGGCAGTTACACAGAGGCTCCCAGTCCCAATCCTGGAGCTATCCCTCAGCCTCCACTGGCCCTGCACTGCCTGGTTCGGGTCTGATACCACCCAGGGAAGGCTCCCACAGCTCTTTGGGCTGCGCATCCGGCTCATCTCAGGAAGCCAGGCTTTTCAAGTAGACTAACTACACTGAGGGGTACCAGCAATGGCCTCCTGTCATATTGCTGCAATATCACCGGTCATGTACAGCGCCTTGATTATTGTGTACTGATGGCCTCTAATCTGTGACCACCGTCCGGTCACGTTAAGGGCTGTTTCACACGAGCGAGTCCATTGCGGGAATCGCGCTCCATGTGTGAGTGCGATCCTCCGCTCTGGACTTGCAGGAGCGCGCGGCATTATCATGATTTATAATACTGTGTGCAGATTCGGTCTACAGAATCGTACTGACAGCTTTATGTCACTGTGAATCTGTAGGTCAAACGGAGGCAAAAACGGAGGATGGCGCTCACACACGGAGCGTGATTCCCTCAATGGGTTCGGGTTTGTCTCACTACTACTCCCATTTCTGCTACCACCACTCCCCTCCTCTCTTGCTGCTATAAGGCTAGGGCTACACAGCGTGCGTCAACATTTCATGTAATGTCTGCCAATGAGGTCGCAATGTGACAGGCTACGACTGCGACGCAACAGTCGCAAAAAATCCATCCAAGTAGGATTTACTAGCATGTCGCATTACAACACCTCTGGTGCTCAGTAGTACAAATGTAGAATGATCCCCTCAGCTCTATTGTTTGCATGTGTGAAGTTGTGCAGCCATGTTTGCTTGATGGATATGCACCTGTGACTATATGAATGTGCTAGTCTAAAGTGTTTTAGTGACCATATGAGTGTGATGGGTGTGACCAAAACAGGCCTCCTCTGTGAGTCCGTTTGCATCATTTTTATCGTTTTTTTTCCAGGGTTATTTTGCACGCGAATCTCCTTACGCCTTGAAGAAATGAAGGAATAAAGAATGAACCGTCGTCCTGACAGAGAGAAACCATGAGCAACGCAATAGAACTAGAAGAAAACGTCAAGAAGCTGGTCGTACGCCTTCAAAATGTGGAGAAAGGGAAGCAGATTGACAACCTGGTTCAGATATTGGAAGATTTGCACGCTCACACCTTTTGTGATGACGGTAGGTTTTCGCGCGGACTTTTGCCGCGCTGCCTTTCATTTCATGTCTATGAGAGTTGACCTGTGTGTCTTTTACTGTCATTCATATCAGCTCCTGAAATCTTCAGTCACGTGAATGTGCATCTGCCCCTCTTACTGGTGCTGGAGTCCTACATGCGAGTGGCTGTCATCCAGGAGGTAATGTCACCTTTATACAGGGAGGTGGGGTTTGTATTGTTTGCTTTTGGGTGAACATCATGACAATGGGTGGAATTTATCCAAGTCAGTTTGCTTGAGTTGCAGAACTCTACCACAAATGTATCCAATGTCGCATGTTCTTTGTTAATTTTGGTACATCTATAAATGTAACTTCTTTGTCACAAGGGTTTTGTGGCGAAGAAAAAGTTGAAGACCCTGTGTTTGCAACTTAAAAAAATGCAATTTCTTCAAAAAAAATTGCAAGCGGCATTCGTATGACGCCCTCGCCACTTTCTCAAAAGGGAGCACTGCAAGGGCTGGAGGAGGTGGTGCCAGGGGCCCTGCAAATTTTCTTCATTTACAACAGTTTCTGGTATAAATGAAGACAGAAATCTACAGCAGCTCCAAGCTAGAGTAGATTTCAGTTTGGGTGACTGACTGCGCCGCTCCATAGATTGGGTGCATCCTTCAGAGGCACAGGGGATCAGTGATGGTCAGTTCGCAGTGTTTGCCAGCGAACACATGCGGGCTGCCATCTTTAGTAAGGTAGACTCACCCGTCCGGCGATGCACAGGTAAGCCCTTACCTGTGCCGAGAGTCTGTCTGAAATCAAATGCGGTCACCGGGAGCAGGGAGTTCTGAGAACAGCCACCGGGGGCCTTCATCGGGCTGTTCTCAAAACTGCCTGCTCCCGGTGACCGCATTTGATTTCAGACAGGCACAGGTAAGGGCTTACCTGTGCATCGCCGGACAGGTGAGTCTACCTTACTAAAGATGGCAGCCCGCATGTGTTCGCTGGCGAACACTGCGAACTGACCATCACTGCAGGGAAACTCAAGATCGGTATAGAAAACGCTGATCTTAATAAATCACCCCACAGTGATAAATCTGGAGTCACGCCCACTTTTCAAAACTAGAGTAAGTGGTGTAAAAATGCAGAAAGTCATAAAATGTTTGCGCAAAAATTCAAAATGCCCTTTTTTTGAAGCCGGATTTCTGGAGCGCAGCGGTTTTTACCTACTTCTATGCTTGAAGCTTCTTACAATACCTGGTAGTTTGAAAGCCTGCTGTATGTGCCTCTAAAGAGGAAGCAAACCTTGTTTACTTAAAAAATGATCAAAGATCCGTCAGAAGGAAGTCCCAGATTACCTAAGACGTTATTCTTGTGGCTTATTTCATCTACATGTATTTGCGGTACACTTACACCGAGAAAGTGTTTCCCAAGAATAAAGAGAATCTTTGAGAAACTTTTTCTTGTATTTCCCTCATGTGGTCTTGTTATAGTATGTACGGTATATACAGCTGAAAGTGAAATGAGCGCTCACATATGTGGTCTCCTATGGCAGACGGAGCAGTAGGAGGAGAGTGGGAATGACTGATCTCTTGAGACCCAAAAACTCTTATATTTATACCATTTTGATTGCAGTATGAAACAGAATAGGATCAAATGAGAGGTGGCTAGTAAAGAGTCAGGGTGATAGGATAATGTTGAATAAAATAAGTAATGCTCATTATCTTCCAAAATTCAGTTATTGGGAGAATCTACCAATTATGCTGCCAGACCTTCTCTTTAATAACACTGGAACTTTGGTTACGGAAATAAAGGTATATGTAGGTTTGCACTGCCAGGTTTACGGTGTGGTAGTGGCACACTTTTTCTTCCACATTTCCATGGTATTAAATACTGTGCAGGCAGCAGGTTATAGAGCAGGAGCAGCTGAGCCGATTGATGTATAGTCTTATGGGAAAAGATTCAGTAAATTTATACATTTAATTTGCTGCTCATTCTGGCCTTTGAGATCTAGGCGGAGGTCCTAACAGTGACTGACAGCTTCCCCCTATGACTGTGTATACAGAGAGAGCTGTCAATCACTGATGAGGACCGCCTCCTCGACTTCAAAGCTCAGAAAGAGCAGACATTTTAATGAATAAATAACTAGGGTTGAATCGGTTATCGATAATTCAATCGATACTTTTGTACCCGGATCGATTCGATACCGGGATTTGCAATTTACTGATACTAAGTTGCGTTACTGCACAGCCTAGTGTCAGAGAACATGGCGCGCACTGCTCTCAGCGCACGCCATGTTCTCCTCAGCAGCACAGTGGGGAGGGAGAGACAAAGCCCAGGACAGCAGGGAGAGTGTAAAGTCCTATTCACCCTAATAGAGCTCTATTAGGGTGACTAGGACAAGGGATTAAAAGATCCCAGGTTCTAGCCCCTAAGGGGGCTAATAATAAATTAAAGGTAAAAAAAAAAAAAATATATTAAGTTTAAATCACCTCTTTCCCAATTTTACGTATAAAATATATGAGCAATAAAAAAAAAACATATTGCCACGTCCGAAAAGTTCAAACTATTAAAATATAAAAAAATATTTCCGATGCGGTGAATGCCGTAACATAAATAAATAAAAAAACGCGCAATTTGGCCCTTTTTTTTTTTTTTTTTTTTTTTTTACACCTTGTTCCCCCCAAAAATAGGATAGGACTGTTTTATTATGGGCCGGACGTTCCATAAAATGTGGAATTTATGCTGCTTTTTTGTTTTTTATTTTTTTCGTGTGGTATCGAATGGTATTGAGTATCACAATACTTTTTTATGGTATCGAAATCGAATCAAAATGTTGGTATTGTGACAACCCTATAAATGACAGTTTTACGGATTCTTTTCCCACAAAACTCTAGTAATGCTCTGTACCATGCCGCCTGCAGCTCAGACCCCATACTCAGCATGACTGTTTCCCTTTAAGGCCTCTTTCACACGGGCGTCATGTTTTTTGCCCGGATAAGAGGCGGGTGCGTTGCGGGAAAATGCGCGATTTTTCTGCGCGAGTGCAAAACATTGTCATGCGTTTTGCACTTGCGTGAGAAAAATCGCGCATGTTTGGTACCCAGACCCGAACTTCTTCACAGAAGTTCGGGCTTGGGATTGATGTTCTGAAGATTGTATTATTTTCCCTTATAACATGGTTATAAGGGAAAATAATAGCATTCTGACTACAGAATGCTTTGTATAATAGTGCTGGAAGGGTTAAAAATAATAAAAAAGTTAACTCACCTTCTCCTCTTGTTCGCGCAGATGCCACTCTGTTCTTTAGCTGTGGACTGAATGACCTGAGGTGACGTCAGATCACATGCTCCAATCACATGGTCCATCACCATGGTGATGGAGCATGTGATCTGACGTCATCAAAGGTCCTTTAGCCCACAGATAAAGAACAGACCGGCATCTGCGCTAACAAGAGGAGAAGGTGAGTTAACTTTTTTATTATTTTTAACCCCTCCAGCACTATTATACAAAGCATTCTGTATTCAGAATGCTATTATTTTCCCTTATAACCATGTTATAAGGGAAAATAATACAGTGAATAGACTGTCACCTAGAACCCATGCGTGAAAATCGCACCGCATCCGCACTTGCTTGCGGATGCATGCGATTTTCACGCAACCCCATTCATTTCTATAGGGCCTGCGTTACGTGAAAAACGCACAAAGAGGAGCATGCTGCGATTTTCACGCAACGCACAAGTGATGCGTGAAAATCACCGCTCGTGTGCACAGTCTCATAGAAATGAATGGGTCAGGATTCAGTGCGGGTGCAATGCGTTCACCGCACGCATCGCACCCGCACGGAAAACTCGCCCGTGTGAAAGGGGCCTAAGGCTAGGGCGATGTGGCGACTTTGGTTGCATGACTGTATAACTATGCAACTGAAGCTTCCATGCAGTTGCACACTCCGTGTAACGTCATTCTTCTACTACTTTGGTGCAACAGAAACTCATTAGCCTTAGCTCAATTTATGGTTGGAGACAAAGACAATGCATTGTGGAAGGACCCTATGGGGGTCATTTATTAAGACCGGCGTTATAATAACCCCTGTAGCTGGCAGTGGCCTCTACATACTTCGGCGTATCCACTCCCGGTTTAAATGTAAGCCCACTTCCGAGCTGTCTTACCTTTTAGACCACTTTCTATGCCTAAAACAGGCGTAGAAAATGAAGAATGAGACGGCCCGCCAGCACGTCCCCTTCCCTGTCCATGCCACACCCACTTTTTTAGACATGGCGTGAGCAGGAAAAAGTTGCACATTGTGGCGCAAATAACCTTTGCGCCACAATCTGTGCCAAAAATACACCTAAAATAGGTGTATTTCTGGATAGCAAATGACCCTTATATTCTTATTTCCATGAATCGTGTTACATTTATGTGCAGCTAGAGCATACAAAAGAAAGAACAGACTGTAATGCAATATAAAAACAATGTGGACATTCTTTTCTTCAATCCGTTAAGAACTCATATCTCCTTCACGTAATGGCTCTTATCTCCTACTGTCTGGTATGTATAGTGAAATATTACTGTTTGCTTTAAAACGCACCTTGATTTGCAAGTATTTGGATTAATTGGTCAATTGAGCAACCTGCCTACAAAAGTAAACCTATTAACATTGAGCAATACGTTACCTTTCATGCTTACCAAAGTAAAGTCTAATATTAGCTTTACAGCTACAAACATGTCCTGTTCAGTTAGGGTCCATGCAGGAATGACGTTCAGATGAATGCTCAATCCATTCATTTCCCCTACATGCCACTGATGCAATCTGATCGTTTCTACAGCAAAATAATCCTTGTGTGTCGGCAGAACATTACCCCGTGATGTGCCGCCAACAAACAATGAAACTGTATGGGGATGAACAACCACGGTAATAATCAGAGGCAGACTGGTCATGGACCCTACACCGAATTTCCCTAGTGGGCCAAAGCCCGTAGGGCCACCCAAGCTCTCCTCACTCGGGCACATACTACTGGGGGAACATTATTAGAGGAAGTCCAGGCAGCACGCTGAAGGTAGGGCTGGCTTGGTGTGTGGCCCACACCTCACCTCCTAAGCCCCCTTCTCCATATCCATATTAGAGACAAGTGGAGGAGGAAGACAGAACCACGGAATTACAGATCCTGGGGAGGTATTCAGTGCTGCACTGTGATATTTGGTTCTGGGGGATGGTATTCTGTGCTGCACTATACTATTATTGACCCTACCCACTTGTATTCTCCCATCTACTTGTGTTGGCCGGCCTTCTGTCAATGTGGACCCACCGACAACGTCAGGGTCCTCTTGTTTAGTTTTTTTCCAGGACCACTTTAAGTTCCCAATCCGCCCCTGGTAATAATCGTTCATCTCCATACAGATGAAATGATTATCCAATTCATATGCAACTAATGAACAGGTAATGAGTGGGTCTGAACAGTGATTATTGCACTGTGTATTTGCCCTAAACAATTAGCCTTTTTATATTTTTTTTTTCCTGAGATTTTAAGTAGTGATAAAACCAGCTATCACTTTGATCTTTTACACTTGGGAACCTGTCACCGGGATTTTGTGTATAGAGCTGAGGAAATGGGTTGCTAGATAGCCGCTAGCACATCCGCAATATCCAGTCCCTATAGCTCTGTGTGCTTTTATTTGATACATATGCAAATTAACCTGAGATGAGTCCTGTTCCTTATCTCAGGGACAGGGCACATCTCAGGTTAATTTGCATATGTATCAAATCGTTTTTTTTTTTTTTTTTTTACACAATAAAAGCACACAGAGCTATGGGGACTGGGTATTGCGGATGTGCTAGCGGCGATCTAGAAACCCATGTCCTCAGTGACAGGATCCCTTTAACTCCTATTAAGTTTGTATGAAGCAAATGCTCATCATGCCATACAAATGTCTCCTCAGGGTGGGGATCGGGCAAGTACTCGTCCCCCCTGTGTTAGTGATCCAGTGGGGGTCAAACATTTATCGTTTAGGTAAAAACTATTTTTGTTTATGAATTTATAATATTTGTAAAATGTTCTGTAAGTTTTTCATATCATCTTTTTCTGTGTTTCAGGTGGGCTGGTCTTTACTATGCCGATTGATAATGGTATATCCAAATATACTTCATAGTTTACATACTCCAGTAGATATTGGCCATGAATGGGAAGTTCTTGGCGTTCATCAGTAAGTATGCGCTAGTATTGCACTTGCAGTACAGTAATGTGGAAGCAGCACATGCTGTGCTGTGTGTTCATCCATGAGCAGAGCGCTTTTGCTCTTATTAAACATATTCTATGTACACCTTTGGGGGCAATCTTTTATTTTTGCATTGTACTCATGTTCAGCTAAAAAAAAAAAATTCAATTGGTCTTTACTAAAAATAAGGAGCCCCTCTCATGCTCTGTTTTTTCACGGAGTTCCTTCAGGCAGCTCAGCTGACGGCTCCTTATCTCTGTTCTCTGACATTATAAACACTCATTATAGCTCAGTTCTTATCTTACTGATGAGAATATGGTGTAAATAAGTGTTCTGAGCTATTAGTAATTTAGAGATAAGGTTTATTAGATGACCGGCACAGGGTGAGAGTGCAAGTACGATTCTCAGAGCTTGGCAGAAGCCATAACACTTTATGACGAAGCTGCTGAATATTTTTATTAAAGGCCAATTGAATAAATTATTTAAAAGGGGTTGTCTCACTTCAGCAAGTGGTCTTTATCATGTAGAGAAAGTTAATACAAGGCACTTACTAATGTATTGTGATTTGTCCATATTGCTTCCTTTGCTGGCTGGATTCATTTTTCCATCACATTATACACTGCTCGTTTCCATGCTTGCGACCACCCTGCAATCCATCAGTGGCCGGCGTGCTTGCACACGATAGGAAAAAATATCGGCCTGGTGACAGGGACAGTGGGAGCGCACATAAGCTGGTGCGTTTTTTTTATAGTATGCAAGCACGTCCATTGCGGCTGGATTGCAGGGTGGTTGTAACCATGGAAATGAGCAGTGTATAATGTAATGGAAAAATGAATCCAGACAGCAAAGGAGGCAATATGGATAATAACAATACATTACTAAGTGACTTGTATTAAATACTATTTGCTAAAGTGACAAAACCCCTTTAAGGCTCATGCACATGGCCACAAGTGTTTTGCGATCCGCAAATCGCAGATCCCCCAAAATATGGATGCCAGCCAAGTGTATACCACCATTCATTTTGAAAAGTAGAAATGTTCTGTCCTTGTCCGCAAACTACGGCCATGTGCATGAGCCCTTATAATGACCTATAATGCTGTTTGTTCCTGCCGACCTCGACCGAAATGGCCTCACTACGGCCATGTGCATGAGCCCTTATAATGCTGTTTGTTCCTGCCCGACCTCGGCCGTACTGTACTCGCACAATGCCATCAGTACAATTTAGTACAGCTGTGGTAGAGCTGGAACACAGAGCATTATCAGTTATTGTAATGCTTTGTGCATGGGTGTAGGAACCCCCAAAAATCTGGGGGGGGGACAGCATTTTTGCTCGCCAGGTATATTCTTATTCAGTAAACTGCGAGTTGTTTATATCGTTAAATTTTAAGTGTGTGTGTGTGTGTGTGTGTGTGTGTGAAAAATCTCACAGCAAAAAAAATATATGCAAAAGGAACAGTTCTTTGTTTATCAGGTCACAGAAATTAACCAGTTTGGCATATATTTCAGTTATTCCGGGTACTTTCTCTGGAGCCCGCCTCCCCCCTTCCCCCGCCAAAACAATAATCTCCCCTTATATATAATTTACTTACAGTTCTGAAGCCTCAGGGGTGCTGACAGGCTTGGCCTCAGGGGTGCTGACAGGCTTGGCCTCAGGGGTGCTGACAGGCTTGGCCTCAGGGGTGCTGACAGGCTTGGCCTCAGGGGTGCTGACAGGCTTGGCCTCAGGGGTGCTGACAGGCTTGGCCTCAGGGGTGCTGACAGGCTTGGCCTCAGGGGTGCTGGCTGGCTTGGCCTCAGGGGTGCTGGCTGGCTTGGCCTCAGGGGTGCTGGCTGGCTTGGCCTCAGGGTGCTGGCTGGCTTGGCCTCAGGGGTGCTGGCTGGCTTGGCCTCAGGGGTGCTGGCTGGCTTGGACGGGCAGAAGGAGTGTGGGAAACTGAGGCCTTTTTCTCCAAGCTGTTCCAGATCAGTGCTCTGGGCAGCTCTGGGCTCCGGGCTGGAAGTGGGCACAATAAGAAAAAAATATTTTTCATTACACCTCAGGTCAGACCCCCAATGTGTCCCGACTCCAGCACTGTACGGCTCAGGCGGCGCAATTACGTCATTGCACCGCTTACGCCGGCCTCTGATAGGCTGCCAGCCTAGTAGTGTTGGCAGCCTATCAGAGGAACAGGAAAGGGACACGCCTCCCTGCCCTGCTCCTCCGCAGCCTTCTGTTTGTATCGCTGTCCTGTTTGTATTGCCGTCCTCAGATCACTATTGAGATGAGTGCTTCGCTTTCACAATGGAAGCGCTCATCTCAGTGCCTGCCCCGCCGCACACACTGCCGCTGGGGGGGATTTGACCAAACCTGTTCCCCCCCCCGCATTATTTCCTGGGGGGGATCCGTCCCCCCCGCTTCCTACGCCCATGGCTGTGTGTTCATGTCACAGGAGCAGCGTTCATGTCACAGGAGCAGCGTTCAGTCCAGGAAATACTGCTCTCACACAGAGTTTATTTCCGGCATTGAACGCGCATGTAAAATTGGCCTTAGGCTATGTTCAGACAGCAAAATGTGTAGTAGAAAATCGGTGGCAGATCAGTGATGTAATTAGTTCCTGGTTCCTAGTTTTTGGTGTTGTGAGTGCTAAAGACAGACCTCCAATTCATCAATTTACTTTACACCTCTCCCATTGACTTCGGTAGGGAGAACATCCTCAAAAAATGGTTCAAAGAAGTGTAATGCCATTCCTTTTTTCAAACAGCTACATAAAAATACATAAGCATGTGTACTAGGGTGTGCATTTCCCATTGAAATCAGTGGGAAGCTGTTTGGTAGCGTTTTGAATGCACAATAATCTGTGTGAGGCCTCATGCACACGAACATATTTTGTTTCCGTGTCCGTTTTGTTTTGCGCATAGGATGAAGACCCATTCATTTCAATGGGTTCGCAAAAAATGCGGACAGCACACCGTGTGCTGCCCGCATCCGTACGTCCATTCCGTAGCCCCGCAAAAAATATAGTGCATGTCCTATTCTTGTCTGTTTTGCGGACAAGCAAATGCATTGTTACAATGGATCTGCAAAAAAAAACAAAAAACGGATGTAACACGGATGCCATCCGTATTTGTTGCGGACCACAAAATACATATGGTCGTGTGCATGTAGCCTAAAGCGCCTGTTTTACACTGAATAGTACGTTTTGGTAAAGCAGTCTTCTAAGTCTTCTTCAGTTCTAAGCTGCAGCGAATATTGATATTTCACTATTTCCGTCACTGCATAAATGACATTTGCCTCTCATACAAAATTTTCCTGTGGACCTAAAATATTTTTTTTCATTGACTTTTCAGACAAATTCTGAAAATCCTGTCTATGTATCTGACAAATCGTAATGTCTTGATGGTTGGATTGAAAGCTTTAACCAGCATCCTTGAGTCAGGTACATGTGATATACGTGTTTGTTCTAAAGGATAATACTTGACATTTCTGAACAACCCGCCTTTGTAAGGAAGAGCTTGTTTATTTGCCCCTCTTACCGGGTGATTGAACAGCATGATGGCAGTATTTTCAGGCCCAATAATTTAGAAGTGGAACTGGCAATTTAATTTGTCCTTGTCCAATTATTCCACAGAAGGGACAGTGTTTCCTTCTGATGTGTGTTTATGCTGCCTTATAGTTTGTATTTTCCTTGTGAGTCTTATGCTGTTATTATCATTTACGTATCAGGAAAATCTACTTATAAATGTATGAGTATTATTAATGGAAAGAATTTGATGAACTAAATGTACTAAGGTGTCCAATTAACCCCTTACTAACCACCAATACTCCTTTTTATGACGGGCACTAAAGGGCCTTAGGCAAGGCTGCTGCTTTTTTATGGTTGACTAGTGTATGAAGGGGAGACTCTTCTAACAGTTCCCACTCTGACAGCCCAGATGTCAGAACCACTGATCCCAGCTGTTTACCCCCTTAGGGTACTTTTACACTTGCGTTGCTGGATTCCGGCAGGCAGTTAAGTCGATCCGGCAATCTGTATGCAAACGGAAACTATTTGTAGACGAATCCGGATGCGAATATTTCTCACAAATGCATTGCAATACCGGATCCGTCTCTCCGGTGTCATCCGGAAAAACGAATTTGGTATTTATTTATTTTTAACATTTTTAAAGGTCTGCGCATGCGCAGACCAGAAGACCGGGTCCGGCAATGCGGCAATTTGAATACATTCCAATGAAAAAACATTCCGGCAAGTGTTCAGGATTTTTGGCCGAAGAGAAAAATGTAGCATGCTGCGGTTTTTTTTTTTCTCCGTCCAAATACCGTAAAGGACTGAACTGAAGACATCCTGAACGGATTGCTCTCCATTCAGAATGCATTAGGATAAAACTGATCAGCTCTTTTCCGGTATTGAGCCTCTAGGACAGAACTCGATACCGGAAAACTTTGATGCAAGTGTGAAAGTACCCTAAGATGTCGCAGTCAGTATTGACAGTGGCTACGAGGGACTGGGCTCCTTGTCACCTATATGCACTGCCTCAGATGATATATGAGGTCTGCCATCTGTGTGTGCCTATTAAAGAGGGGAACCACCTAATAGATTGCCTGTCAGTTTCCTAAAGACAGCATAATACACTAGACTACATAAGTAGCACAGTGTATTGTGTAAGAAATCAGAATTTTTTTGAAAAAAAAAAAAAATCTTCAAGTTAAAAAACACACATGCACACCTTTTTCCATTAAAAGTGTTTTTCAGTGGAAAAAATTTAAAATATAATAACCGCTCCACATACTTGGATTGTTAGGGTTCAGTGGGGAAGTCAATAATAACTTTGCATCTGTAATGATCTGAACTATACAAAAATCACTTGATTTAACATCATAAAAAAAAAACTGACCGTAGATAGTTGTTGTTTTTTTTGCTTATCTGCCACAAAAAAAGGGTAGAAATAGTAATCAAAATATTGCATGTACCCCAAAATGATACCACTAAAAATTACAAGTCTTCCTGCAACACTCAAGCCCTCACATAGCTCAGGAGAAATAAAAAGTTATGGGTCTTGGGATATGGCAATTAGAGACGAGCGAAGTTTAGAAAAATTTGATTTTGGCGAAGTTTGCCAAGAAATTTGATTAGTTATGAATTAATTTGTTGCAAATCGCTTTAAATCAGATATACTCACATGTCACCGTGGCTGACAGAATGTATGGAGCGGGCTGCTACAGTGAGCCCAACCATACGCAGCGGGTGCCGGGTGTATCCTATAGCAGAAACTACAAGATATTTTAGACTAGCACATCCAAAGTCACAGGTGCACATCCATAACGCTAGCATGCAGGCAGCAAACAAAAACATATGCCAGCACACCATTGCACATGCAAACAATAGAACTAGGGATTATTCTGGATTAAAGTGGTACTAAATCTACTCTACAAATGGAAGCTCTTTGTGCACATTTTTTTTTTTTTTTTTTTTTCCTAATATATATTTTTTATTATTTCAGGTTTATACAATAAATACATTTTTGAAAATAAATCTTTTTTTTGTGTCTTCAGTTTCTTTTTTTTTTTTTTTTTAACATTTAGAAAACCCTCCCCTCCCTCCCCCCCGATTTGTGGTGCGTCAAAGTAGGACCCCTATATATAAAACAACTTGACCTCAGCTAATCGGACCTCCAACCACTCCATATCCTACTCCACTGGTGTTCAATTTCCCTCCGTCTATATATAATTTTCTCGTAGTTCTTTACCTTATCAATTAAATTTGTCCATGTATTTATGTCTGGAGTGGATCGGGCAAACCAGGTCCGACTGATCAAAACTCTAGCCAACATCAATATTCTACTCAGGAAGATCTTTTGATACTTATGATTTTTTAGTTTGGAAAGATCATTAAGAACAAATACTTGTGGTTCAAAAGGAATTCGAATTTTTAGTTTACACATAATACAATTATTGATACCATTCCAGTAGTTTATAAGTTCTGGACAGGTCCATATCATATGGAGAAAGTCCGCTCCTACAGTGTCACATTTGGGACAGTTGGACGTGTCTCTTAACCCGCATTTATTCATCCATAGGGGAGTATATATAATCTGTGGCAAATATAGAATTGTATTAGAACATGGTTAAAGTTCTGGGATAATAAAGATAAATTCCCAAAAATATTCTCCCACCCTTCTATTTGTAAATTCGGACAATCCACCTCCCACGATTTTTGTCCTGGTGAGTGTATATCACTAAACCGTACCTTAAGTAATAACTTATATATATTTGAAATTTTTATTCTAGAAAGTGTGCCCCCTACCCAATCATTCAAAAAGGATAAATTATCTATATCCAACATCCGCTTATCATCCAAACTAGATAACACAGATCGCAATTGAAAATACCTAAACCATGAAAGATTTCTTATATTATGTGTCATTTCTATAAAGGGTTTAATTTCTCTATCTTTAACTACCTGTGAAATATATAAAATTTTATTCTTCTGCCAAAATTTGTCAGCTGCAATTTCATCCAGCCTTTGTAAATACAAATTATGCCAAAGAGGCGTAAATGTAAGTGAACCCTTAACCTTCAACCATGTCCTAGTTGTAGCCCACACCTTAAGGAGTAGTTTTATAGTCTCTCTATAGCCTTGCTCATAACTCTTCAATAGACCAGATTCCAACAAGGTGAAAATATTATTGTGAGCGTGACTATTTACCAACTTCCCCAGTTTACCAACTTTGTGCACATTTTTGATCAAACGTGTGTCGGGACCATCTACCGGTGTCAATGTGGCGTATAGTACCACTTTAGAGGGAACCTGTCACCGGGATTTTGTGTATAGAGCTGAGGACATGGGTTGCTAGATGGCCACTAGCACATCTGCAATATCCAGTCCCCATAGCTCTGTGTGCTTTTATTGTGTAAAAAACAACAACAACGATTTGATACATATGCAAATTAACCTCAGATGAGTCCTGTCCCGGACTCATCTCATCTCTTTATCTAGAATAATCCCTAATCCCTAGTTTTATTGTTTGCATGTGTGTCTGCTGTCATACAGCAGAAAAATAGCTGCAACGATGGGGAATGGCGAACCTGCTAAACCACGTCACTTAATCCCTCAGATGCCGCAATTAATACCAATAGCAGCATCTGTAAGGTAAGGCAGAGGGATGCGGCTTCCTCTGCCTTCCGATCGGAGTCCGCATAGTGAAATCACATGGCTCTAATCGGTTACCATGGCAGCAGTTTAACAAGGAGCATGTAAAAATACTATTCACCCTAAGGCTAGGGCTACACGACAACGTATTGCACGACAATAAGTCGCAACTACACTGCATCATGTGTAGCGGGACATTGATGTCACGTGACAATTTTTATAATGATAGTCTATGGTGACGCACTGCGACATACTGCGACAGTCGCAGAAAAATCCATCTTAAATGGATTTTTGCTACTGTCGTGCCCCCCGCCCAGTGCCATCAGCTGCCCCCCCTCCCAGAAGATGGCTGCTCATGCACGGCTGCTCTCTGTTCATTTCGGGGCCCCTTTATGAAGATGGGAGCGGGTTGCACTTCTGGGACCTTCTCCAATTGATACTGATGGCATATCCTAGAGATATGCCATCAATGTCCCTGATAGGTAACCCCTTTAATATGTAACTGTATGAAAATGATCACTAGGGCCTTAATACAATTCATCCAGCACTTATATGAAAAGTTTTTTTTTTTTTTTCTTCTGCAGATGTAATACATTTTCTGGTTTTGGATCATGAAGCGGATGTTTTTCTGTTGATTTTTGAAGCCATGAAGCTGTTTTCAGATAAAGAAGATATTCAGATATATAGCTGCCAAGCATTGTATTTGCTTTTAATGAAAGGTATAGTTCTAGAGAACTTTAAGTGATCTCATTTCTTTCTAGGGTTGTATAAAAAGCTTCTAAGCAAAACACATAAAGGAAAATAAGGACTTCGCGAGTGCCCTAAAATGCTTAATTATGATCAATGCAATGTTCTGGACCTGTTTATATTCATTTTCAAAAGAAATTTTCCTGTTGATAAGAATTGCTCTCTATAGGTGTTGTAAAAAAACACTTTGCAATTTACAGTACTTATCGCTTTATAAGATGCACCTGATGATAAGACGCAACCCAGGTTTTAGAGAAGGAAAATAGGGAAAAAATATTTCTCATCAGACTTCATATCAGATCCTCAGACCCCTGTATCAGGTCCTCACGTCAGACCCCTGTATCAGGTCCTCACGTCAGACCCCTGTATCAGGTCCTCACGTCAGACCCCTGTATCAGGTCCTCACGTCAGACCCCTGTATCAGGTCCTCACGTCAGACCCCTGTATCAGGTCCTCACGTCAGACCCCTGTATCAGGTCCTCACAAAAAATATTAAATACCTAAAAATGGTACCAATAAAAACGACAGCTCACCCCACAGAAATAAGCACTCAAACAGCTCTGTAGACTGATATGTAAATAATGTTATGGATGTCAGAATACGACAATGCAAAGAAAAGTAATCGTATAAATTTGGTATTGCCATAATTATACTGATTTGCAAGGTCATTGTGTCATTTTTAGCACACACTGAATAACGTAAAATCAAAACCTGGTGGAATTTTTTATTTTTTTTCCCAATTTCAATTTTTCCCAGTTTTCCAAGATATGGTGTATTGAATGCTGCTATACAGCTAAATACATCTTGCAAAAAATAAGCTAAAAAAAGTTAAAAACAAAAGTTTTTGCCCATCAATCTGCACTCAGTACCTTACAATAAGAGTGAAAACAGAAATGTTTGCTAATTTATGAACCCTTTTCTGAGTATTTTTGTGTTTTTGTTTTTCACTCTGTTTTCCCAGAGCCATAATTTTTTTAATTTTTCCATTCACATAGCCGTAAGAGGGCATTTTTTTAGCGGGACAACTTTTACTTTCTAAACCTTGATTGGGGTCCACCTGTGGTAAATTCAGTTAACTAGACAAGACACACATCTGTCTGTATAAGCTCTGTATAATCCTGTAGTGCTCAGAGACAGGATTTTGTGGGCACAGATCTGGAGAACGGTACAAAAATTGCTGCTGTACTGAAAGTTCCCAAGAGCATAGTGGCCTCCATAATTCATAAATAGAAGAAGTGAGGAACAACCACTCTTCCTTGAGCTAAGTAATTGGGAGAGAAAGGACTTGGTAAAAGAGATGACTGGGAAACCAATGGTCCCTCTGGCTGAGCTCCAGAAATCTTGTGTGCAGGTGGGAGAAACATCCAGAAAGTCAACCATAACTGCAGCACTTCACTAGTCTGGGCTTTGCCAGGAAGAGGCCTCTCAGACACATCAAAGCCAGCCTGGAGTTTCCTTAAAAGCACCTTAAAGGACTCTCATACTGAGAAAAAAGATTCTCTGGTCTGATGAAACCAAAATGTAACTTTTTTTTCTCAATTCTTGGCCTCATGTCTGGAGCAACCAGGCACTGTTCATCACCTGCCCACTACTATCCCAGCAGTGTAGCAGGATGGTGGCAGCATCATTCTGGGGAGGGGGATGTTTTTCAGCAGTTGGGACATGAAGACTTGTCAGGGTAGAGGGAAAGCTGATCAGAGCAAAGTACAGAGGTATTCTTAATGAAAACCTGATCCAGGGTGCTCTGGACCTCAGACTGGGCAGAAGGTTTACCTTCCAACAAGACTATGACCCTAAACACACAGCCAAGAAAATACAGGATTGTCTTTAGACTTGCTTTACATTTGCCGATCCGGCAGACTGTTCCGGCTACCAGAATGCCATTCGGTCCATTGAGTATAATCAGATCCGGCAGTGATCCGGCCGCGATGCAGCAAATATACTGAGAATCAACCTGACAAATACCACTGCACATAGTTCATGCCAGAACAGCCTGCCAGAACAGGCTGCCGGCAGTGTGAAACAAGCCTTAGGGACAACTCTGTGAATGTCTTTGTATGGCCCAGCTTTGTCTTTGTTCGAACCCATTTCAAAATTTTTTGGAGACACCTGAAAGTGGCTGTCCACCGACAGTCCCCATCCAACCTGACGGAGCTTAAGAGGTGTTTCAACACCAAGTTCAGATTTTTTTACTTTGGTACTTCCTTTTCAGCAAAAATTTCTAACTCTTTGATTCTGTTTTAATGTTGTCATCGTGGGTTATTGCGAGCAGAATGATGGGGAAAAACAAGATTTGCTTTATTTTAGCACAAGGTTGCAAAATAACAAAAAAAAAAAAAATGAAAAAACTTTCCGAATGCATTCTCTATATATGGCTTGTCTTAATTAGTTTTGTTGTGTTGATGCTTGCAAGTCTTAGGCTACTTTCACACTCGCGTTTGGTGCGGATCCATCATTGATCTGCACAGACGGATCCGTTCAGATAATATAACTGCATGCATCCGTTCAGAACGGATCCGTTTGTATTATCTTTTAACATAGCAAAAACGGATCCGTCTTGAAGACCATTGAAAGTCAATGGAGGACGGATCTATTTTCTATTGTGCCAGATTATGTCATAGACAACGGATCCCTACCCATTGACTTACATTGTGTGTCAGAACAGATCTGTTTGGCTCAGTTTCCTCAAAATGACACCAAAACGCTGTCTGCCTCCAAAGCGGAATGGAGACGGAACGGAGAAAAAACTGAGTGGATCCTTTTCCATTCAGAATGCATTAGGACAAAACTGATCCGTTTTGGACCGCTTGTGAGAGCCCTGAACGGATCTCACAAAGGGAAAACCAAAACGCCATTGTGAAAGTAGCCTTAGTCTTAGGCTACATGCACACGAATGTTGTCTGTTCCGTGTTTTTTTTTTTTTTTTGCGGATAGGATGTGGACCCATTCATTTCAATGGGCCCGCAAAAAATGTCCACATCAGTATGTCTGCTCCGTAGCCCCGCAAAAAAATAGAACATATCCTATTCTTGTCCGTTTTAGACATTGTTAAAATGGATCCGCCAAAAAAAACAACGGATGGCATACGGATGTCATTAGTTTTTTGACGGATCTTCAATTTGCGGACCGCAAAACACATGCGGTCTTGTGCATGTAGCCTTAGGCCTCATGCACACGACTGTTCTGGTTCGCATCCGAGACGCAGTTTTTGCGGCTCGGGTGCGGACCAATTCACTTCAATGCGGCCGCAAAAGATGCAGACAAAGATGCAGACGCTACTGCAGTCCTGGTTGCCATGGTTACTTAGCAATAGTAGAAGCATCATACTTACCTGCTGGCTGCTGCGATGTCTGTATCCGGCCGGGAGCTCCTCCTACTGGTAAGTGACAGGTCTGTGCGGCGCATTGCTAAATGAACTGTCACTTACCAGTAGGAGGAGCTCCAACGTAATTAATACAATAGAGGGAGGAAGGGGGGGCGCACACTGTGCCACCAACGTATTAATACAATAGAGGGAGGAAGGGGGGGGGGGGCCGCACTGGCCACCAATGAAATTTAAACTGAGGAGGGAGGGGGGTCTGCCCCCTGCTGCCTGGCAGCCCCGGATCTCTGACTGGGGGCTATGATACGCACAATTAACCCCTTCAGGTGCAGCACCTGAGGGGTTAATTGTACGGATCACAGCCCCCTGTAAGAGATCGGGTGCTGCCAGGCAGCAGGGGGCAGTCATGTACACAGTTCGTTGTATATTCTAACTAGAAGCGTCCCCATCACCATGGGAACGCTTCTGTGTTAGAATATACTGTCGGATCTGAGTTTTCACGAAGTGAAAACTCAGCTCTGAAAAAAAAAGCTCTGAAAAAGCTTTTATGCAGACGGATCTTCTACAAGGATCACGGAGGCGGATGGCAAATGGTGCATTTTCCGAGTTTTCAACAGACCCATTGAAAGTCAATGGGTCCGCAGAAAATCACGGAAAACGGAACAACGGCCATGGGTGCACACAACGGTCGTGTGCATGAGACCTTAGTCTGTAGTTTTCATGTTGGTCATCCTATGCTTCAGCTGACAATTTTTTTTATTCTAATGACCATATTCTCAGTATAAATTTTATATTCTTTTACAATTTTACACTTAACCTAACTAAAGGTTATGATTCCCATGTTGCTTCGTTTTATTAATAAATTAGGAATACCCATGTCAGGGAAATGTTGTGTCTGACTCATTGTGAAAGTCTCTAGCCATCGATTTCCTCTTTTATGTAGCTAGATATCATGCTAAGCATGAAAGCGGACCTGTCACTTTTCCTGACATGTCTATTTTACCTTGAAATGGCAATTCTGGATCATCTTTTTTCAGAACTTTATATTGTGCCTTTCTTCTCTTATTGCACTCTGTGAATAAATAGACATCTGAGTGCTAGGGCTCATTCACACGACCGCTTGTGCCCCATGACTGACTTTTTTTCTACTACTTTTTGTTTGGTCAGATATATGCAATTTCTGATGACGGTTATGTGGAACTTGTCTCCCTCTTTTATTTTCCAGTTCCAGAAGAGCAATTAATAGAGTTTGTAGAGAGCAAAGATCATTTGATCATCTTCAGGGTTCTAATGCAGTATAAGGATACAGAGTCTGTGATTTACCAAGCTCTGCGTGTTTTGATCCCATTGGCAGCCCCACGTAAGTTGGCAGTATATGTTTGATTGGTATTTTACACTGTTACTGTTCCCCTGTATTTTACACACAAACATACGGTAATATATAATTTTTAGATGCTTTATTCTTTGCAGAATTGCCAATATCTCATGATTTTTTTCACAGTTCTCTCCTACTGACTTTATGTAGTTCTATGATACAGTTTTTCATAAAATGATTTTTGTGAGGATTGCATACAACTGCATCATTAAAGGGGGCTGTCATTTTCACCAATATAACTAACAGCACTGCCCCACAGAAGATTGCAAACACATTCCAAACAGTGTCCTTATTCCGTGTCCTGGAAGAGCACTCCCAAGTGCCCATCTGGACGGGCTTTGCTTTATTTTGGGCATTTGGAACAGCAAAGACTAGGGATTGACCGATATCGATTTTTTTTTTTTTAGAGCCGATACCGATAACCTGTGAACTTTCAGACCGATAGCCGATAACTTATACCGATATTCTGTGCATTTTTATTTTTGAGAAACAATTTTTTTTGTTTCCTGTCATATAGGCTGGGCACCGCCTCCTGTATTTGTGTTAGACGTTAATTATAATTGGTGGCGCAGTGCGCCCGCCCCTTTTCCTCCCGTCTCTCCTCATTGGCAGCGTGGCACAGGGGGGAGGGAGAGAGTGACTCCTTCTCCCCTGTGCTGCTGAGGGAACATGACCTCGCTGACGCTCATGTTATGGACGCATTATCGGCAAGGTTAGATACCGATAACTTTAAAGGGCTTCTGTCACCCCACTAAAGTGATTTTTTTTTTTTTTTTTTTTTTTGGGCTAGTCAAATTAGTTATATTGCGATATATGACAATATAATTGTGTTACTTACTTTGATCCAGCAGTTTCTGCAAAAAACGAAGTTTGAATATATGTAAATTCGGTCTCTACCAGCAAGTAGGGCGGCTACTTGCTGCTAGCTGCTGCAGAAATCCGCCCCCTCGTCGTGTTGATTGACAGGGCCAGCCGGGATCTCCTCCTCCGGCCAGCCCTGTCGGCATTTCAAAAAACGCGCGCCTGTGTGGATTCGGCGCAGGCGCTCTGAGATGAGGAGGCTCGTCTCCTCAGAACTCCCTCAGTGCGCCTGCGCCGATGACATCACCGAAATAGAAGACATCATCGGCGCAGGCGCACTGAGGGAGTGCTGAGGAGACGAGCCTCCTCATCTCAGAGCGCCTGCGCCGAATCCACACAGGCGCGCGATTTTTGAAATACTGACAGGGCTGGCCGGAGGAGGAGATCCCGGCTGGCCCTGTCAATCAACACGACGAGGGGGCGGATTTCTGCAGCAGCTACCAGCAAGTAGACGCCCTACTTGCTGGTAGAGACCGAATTTACATATATAAAAACTTCGTTTTTTGCAGAAACTGCTGGATCAAAGTAAGTAACACAATTATATTGTCATATATCGCAATATAACTAATTTGACTAGCCCCAAAAAAAAAAAACACTTTAGTGGGGTGACAGAAGCCCTTTAAAAACCATGAATATCAGCCGATTAATATCGGTTACTCTGATAATCGGTCGATCCCTAGCAAAGACTGCCTGGATGGGAGCCATTTTTCAGCAGAATAAAAGTGCTTTTCCTGGACTTGGAATAAAGACACAAAGTTCACACAGGTATGTGTTTACAGTCTTCTGTGGGGCAATGCTGTTAGTTAAATTGGTGAATATGTCCGTGTTCCTAAAATTTTTATTTAATTGTGTAAATCTTGTCTCCTATGGAGCATAATAGTGTAACTACCAACGTTTCCCGAGTCTTCAGTTCAGTCTCCATACACCTGCTGCTCTCCATTGTTTGCAACCTGAACTTCAGGGTTGTGGGCATAGATGAGCTACAGCCACAACACTTCCCATAGTGCTGTGTGCTGCAGGATCAGCCAGAAATGTCAGCGCTTACTACACCCTTCCCTAGGCTGAAAACTCCAACCACTACACCCTCCATCTTTCCCTTGCTGGCTTCTCCCACACAGCTCCTACCATGCTTTTGGATTGAGACCACTGACCAGCCAAGATCACATAGGTCTGACATCACGACCATTTGGGCGGATCATGGGAGGCCTGGTTATGATGTCAGAGGAAAGGCAGTCTCCACAGAGGGTACAGTCATGTGACCAATCTCCGGAGTGAGACAGAAAAAGTACATTAGTAAGTTACAGGGCCTGGCAAGGAAATGGCAAAATGTATACCAAGTTAGCCCCTAACTACAAGGAGCAGGAGCACTATAAGCAAGCACACACCATAGCAGCACTTATTTGCATATTTTCATGTATATTACGTGCACATTAATATATATTATTATGAATTACTGATAAAATATGTCATATGTGTTACAGCCTGCAATGTGGAAGTCCTTATGTCTGGCAATGTCCGATGTTACAACATAATAATGGAAGCAATGAAAACCTTTCCAAACAGTGAAAAGATCCAAGAAGTCTGCTGTTGTTTGTTCCATAAACTTACATTTGGTGAGCAGTTTTTCTGTATGCTTTACTACATGAGAAATTTTAAAAGGGTGATATACCGTACATTAATCAGCCATAGCATTAAAACCAGGTGAAGTGAAGAACACTCATTATCTTGTCATGGGCATCTGTCATACACCGACCTACCTAACACGCCCTTTACCAAAATGTGCATCTTTTTGTGATAGTATATTCAACATTATCTGTGTGTTTAAGAGAATAAATATTTTTGTAATTATTTTAAATATTGTTTAAAGTATTTTGAAATGTCTTTCTTATCCTATTTGCTTAAAGAGGACCTTTCATCAGAAAATAGTGTGTTAAATTATTATACGACCTTATGGGGCTGCTGCCACTGATGTCCAGACACTTCTTTTAAATGGACTCCCCGTTAGTTTCGTCGCCTCATATGCAAATGAGGCAACAAAGTTATAGTAGGTGTTGTTCTTTTAGTTCTGGTGGGCGCGGGTATACTCTCCCTGGCAGCAAGCACATCCAATCCCGGCGCCCCACTAGACATGCGGACCGAGCGCGAGGACTTGAGCTCCTTCTCCCTGGCTAAGAGCGGGGCGCTGGGATTGGATGTGATCGCTGCCAGGGACAGGATAACCGCGCCCACCAGAACTAAAAGAACAACGCCTACTATAACTTTGTCGCCTCATTTGCATATGAGGCGACAAAACTAATGGGGAGCGTAGCGGCCGAACGGAGGGTCCATTTGAAAAAAGTGTCCGGACATCAGTGGCAGCAGCCCCATAAGGTCGTGTAATAATTTAACACATTATTTTCTGATAAAAGGTCCTCTTTAACTATGCCCACTGGTACCTGATTAAACTTGTTTTCCTGGTGGTAGGTTCTGGGCAGAATCAGTCTCCTTCCCCGTCTTCTAGCCATCAATATAGTCCATTCTTACTTTCCTTGCAGATAGGGACAATGGGATCTAGAGTAGTGAACGCAAGTGCAGTAACTGTGACATGTACAGTATGCACACCAATACAAATATAATGAAATAAAACAACAAAGAGTGCACTAGCATGTGCAAGACTTGTACAGTCCTGATCAAAAGTTTAAGACCACTTGAAAAATGGCAAAAAAATCATATTTAGCATGGCTGGATCTTAAAGAGAGTCTTTCACCTAATCTGAGCGTTTTAGACCGCTCAGATCAGGTTATAGACTCTTTAACCCTTTTTAAACTCTTTTTAAACTTATGCAAATTGCCTTCTGAAGGTGCCCAGGGGCGGCGTTACTGGGCGATGTGCCCAGAAAAACACACCTCCAGCCGGTGGACGTCACGAGCGGCACCAGAGGACGGCGGGCTGGGAACTGGCCCGCACCTGCGCACTGCTCTGCCCATTATGGGCAGATGAACAGCTTTTCATATTGCGCATGCGCCGGCCAACTAAAGACAGCCGGCCGGCGCATGCGCAATATGAAAGGATGTTCGTGACGTCCGCCGGCTGGAGGTGTGTTTTTCTGGGCACATCGCCCAGTAACGCCGCCCCTGGGCACCTTCAGAAGGTAATTTGCATAAGTTTAAAAAGTGTTATTTTCATTATCTGGGCGAGGGACACATAAGAGAAAGGTATGATCGTAATGAGGGTTAAAGAGTCTATAACCTGATCTGAGTGGTCTAAAACGCTCAGATTAGGTGAAAGACTCCCTTTAACAAGGTTCCAAGTAGAGCTTCAACATGCAACAAGAAGAAATGAGAGTGAGATAAAACATTTTTTTGAGCATTCAATTTAATGAAAACAACGAATAAACTGAAACTGGCTGATCAAATATTTAGGACCACACCTTAAAAAAAAAACTAACCCCCCCCCCCCCCAAAAAAAACAGAAATCCAACTTCCAAACAGTCTCAGATGCCGTCTGCTGGTTATGGGGCTGCAGTCAGCACCAGTAAGGGCCTTAATTTGGGTCGAGGATCGTCCAGTGTCTTGAGTCTTGACGGACAGCCAATTGGATCCTCCGGCTCAGTGCTGAGGACATTTTTTTTTTTTTTTTTTTTTTTTTTGGGTCTTCCACTTGACTTTTTTGTTCCATAACCCTCAGGGTCATTTAAGAAATTCCAAATGACTCCGTCCCACCTCAGCAGCGATGGCGCGCTGTGAGAGACCCTGCTTATGCAGTTCAACAACCCGACCGCGTTCAAAAAGGGAGAGTTTTTTTGCCTTTGCCATCACAACGTGTGACTACCTGACAGAAAATTACAATGAATCCACATCTTTGCACAGATTTGGCCTTTTAAAGGCATGTGGTCCTAAAATTTGGATCAGCTGAAAAACAGCCTGTTTCAGTTAAATCATTATTTCCAATAAATTGAATGCTCAAAAAATGTGTTGTCTCACTCCCATTTTGTTCTTGTTGCATGTTGAAGCTCTACTTGGAACCTTGTTAAGATCCAGCCATGCTAAATATGATTTTTTTTGTTGCCATTTTTCAACTTTTGGTCAGGACTGTATCTGCTGCAGACCTGTACGGCCCTAACAAGCTGACAGGGGAAGTCTTCTCAGTTATATTGCCATGCTGCTGCAGGGGCTATTTCCCTGACTAGCAGGGCATTAGGCTGTTTGTCTTGGCTGTCACTATACAGAGCCCTGGTTGTGGGGAGAGTGATTGTGCACATTGCTATATACTTTAAAGACAGAGTGGCACCATAATATGAAGGAAAATATCATAATTCTTCACTGGATAGTTTTTTTTAACCACTTGCCTACCGTTGCACGACTTTTATATATAAAATGAACTGTCAGCCTGCAGACTGGGAATTGACCTCTTCCTGCCTTGACTGTGGCAAGAAGGGGTTAATTCACCAAAAGAAAATTAAGGAAATAAAAAGTAAAAAATAAATACATTAAAAAAAGTTAATAAAAAGAGAAATACAGAAAATAAAAAAGTTAGAGCAATAGTTACCATTATTAACAATAGTATGGTAGACTACGTACACACCCATCCGAACACCCTGCCCCTTTTTCATTAAAAAAAAATTAAAATAAAAAAATATATTTATTATATTTATATATACTTATAGTGGAATTTGTGTGTAAAATATACAAACATTCACACATTTATTTTAAAAATCTTAGGTATTTGTTTAAGGGTACTTACACACTTGCGGCAGGACGGATCCGACAGGCTGTTCACCCTGTCGGATCCGTCCTTCCGCTATTTTGCCAGACCGCCGCTCTGTCCCCATTGACTATAATGGGGGTGGAGCTCCGGCGCAGTACTGCAGTTCGCCGTGAGAGGTCGCCGGACTAAAAAGTCGGACATGCAGGACTTTTAGTCCGGCGGCCTTTCGCCGTGCACTGCAATGGGGACGGAGTGGCGGTCCGGCCGCACGGCGAAATAGCGGAAGGACGGATCCAACAGGGTGAACAGCCTGGGGTTTTCTGTGCATATTTTTTTTCATTTGTAAAAAAAAATAAAAATAAAAAAAATGTAAATGTCTACATTTTCCCCAAGATAAATACCTTAGGGGAATAGCATAAAAAAAGTCACTTTGAAGGGGCTTGTAACGTTGTGGTGCTGTACAAGATTTTTCTTGCAGTACGGTGCTATAGAATCAACAATATGTGCCTCCAAAATGCGCTTCAGTGTTTTGAAGTCTTGCGGCGGGCCCAGCCAGTAGATAAATTTCATAAATAGCGTCCATTATCAGAGTACAAGCGTACGGGAATGGTTTTAGAAATGTTTTGTCTTGAAACCTTTTGTAATAGTGAGAAAAAAAATTGATAAGAAAGAAAAAAAATAAGTTTTTTCGTAATTTTCTGTTTTTCCTTAAATATTTTTTTTCAATACTATATCCATCATCTAATGGCACAAAAGAAAGGTCTATGGCATTCCATGAAAAATAATATCAAATACATGTAGGCTGGTTCAGAAATTAATCAGTTGTTTGCCGTTAGATAGATGCATTTCTACAACTGAAAGGGGGATAAACACTCCGGTAATGAAGCGGTTAAAAGGACATTTCCATCAAATTAAATCACATATTAACGGCCTGCATGTAAATATTCTATGTAATTTTTTATTCTATGGATTTTTTATAGAAAAAAACTGGTGGATGATTTTCTGGATATAATTTTTGATGTCCCATCATGGATGCTGCTTCCTGTGCTGGCTCTTTTAAGCATCTACACCCGCCAGTAGTAGCCCACAGCCTGTTAATAATCATATATTTCATCCTGTTGTCCGATGCTGCGTAACATATGATTATTAACAGGCTGCGGGCTACTACGAGGTACTACTGGCGGGTGTAGATGCATTTTTGAGGTGACAGGTTCCCTCTAACATCCTCTTTGTTTGGACAGCCAACGTGCTTACCTAGATTTTTTAGGTCAGACCATGACTGTGACCAGAGAGAGGCCCCCTGTAGTGAGCCAGAGCACCTTACAATACCCTAATCAGTGCTAGTCTGTGGGCATCTTTATCTAGGCCTATCAGGAAAATAATGGAGCTATCATAGAGCTGTTATCCAAAGTCTACATCTTCTGTTATCATGACCATAACCCTTCAGAAAATCTTCCCCTCACAGCAGCAGTAAACTGACAATGGGCTACCTATCTGTATATTATGAATTCTTATCATTTGTGTTGACTACTGCAATATTGCAAGATAATATTTTGTTTCATTTTCAACGACATAGCATTGCAAAATAAAAACGGCCAAAAATGTAAAACAAAAATAGTTTTGTATAGAATAAGACTGCTTATTTTTTTATGATCCGTTTCTGTACAATAATTGTTCTGTGATGGTGGGAGAACTCCTTTAATATTTTGCTTCCACAAATGATGTCACCAAAATAATGCAAATGTTGTTATTGTATATCTTTTCATAGGAAGCTTTTTTAACATCCTGGTATTAAATGAAGCTCATGAAGTCATTATAAAAGCACTAATAAGCTATTCTGCAAATTCAAAATTACAAGCAGCTGCCCTGACGTGTCTGGCTCTTCTTAGTAAGTGCTTACAACCCCCCCTTCCTCTACACCACACCCAAAAAACGCCAAACAGTACAGCTATCCTGGGCCACATTCATATGGCAATTATTTTAAAGGGAACCTGTCACGTTGAACATGGTGTCTGAGCTGCAGGCAGCATGTTATAGAGCAGGAGGAGCTGAGCAGATTGATATATAGTTTTATGGGGAAAGAATCAGTATAACTTGTATTTTATACATTTATATCTGTACTCATTCTGGGCTTCGGAGGCGGTCCTATCAGTGACTGACAGCATTCCCTCTATGCCTGTGTATACAGAGAGAGCTGTCAATCACTGATAGGACCGCCTTCTGGACTTCAAAGCCCAGAATGAACAGGAATTTTTATGTATACATTACAGGTTTTACTGAACCTTTTCCCATAAAGCTATATCAAGCTGTTCAGCTCCTCCTGCTCTATAACATATAACGCAACGGGTACATTGACCTTAATGGGTCGGAGTTCAAACAATTCACCTTTTAGACTCTGTTTGACCTGGTTTCCATTCCTTTTCCGGCATTTTCACGAGACAGATTAAGGTCCCTTTCACACGAGCGTGATTTCCGCGCGGGTGCCATGCGTGACGTGAACGCATAGCACCCGCACTGAATCCGGCACCATTCATTTCAATGGGGCTGTGTACATGAGCGTTTTTTTTTTCACGCATCACTTCTGCAATGCTTTGAAATCGCAGCATGTTCTATATTCTGCGTTTGTAACGCAGGACAGGCCCCATAGAAGTGAATGGGGCTGCGTGAAAAACGCATTGCATCTGCAAGCAAGTGCGGGTGCGATGCGTTTTTCACTGATGGTTGCTAAGAGACGTTGTTTGTAAACCTTCAGTTTTTTATCACGCGCATGAAAAACGCATCAAAACGCATTGCACCCGCGCGGAAAAAACTGAACAACTAAACGCAATCGCAGACAAAACTGACTTGTTTTAGTGCCAAAATCGCAACATTTTCACTGAACGCACCCTGAACGCATCCGGATCAAATCCGTCACGCCCGTGTGAAACCAGCCTAACGCAGTCTACTTCACTATTTTGTCCGGCAAAATTGCTGGAAAGGAACTGAAAACAGGACAAACAATGTCCAAAGACGAATCCTTTGAGCTGTCTTTGACCCTTTAAAGTCAATGTATCCATATGTATTTTAATAACGTTTTTGGGTATTTAAATCTATGCCCCCAATAGAAGGGTAAAAACCTAATGTGAATGCAGCCTATCAAGCGGGTGCACCATGAACATGGTGCAAAAAATTAAATAATGCCAGGTCCAACTTTGGGCCTTTTATAGATAGGATGTTTTGTACAAAGCCGTATATTTCATTGTTTAATAGAAAGAAATTGAAAATGTATTTATTTTTTATTGGGGCAGGATTGAACATTTGAATGATCTAATTTCAGTGGCACGACTTGCTTGCAGGGCATGTTGTGTACCTAAAGTCACTGACTGACCAGTTTTGATATATCTACCCCACAGTGAGTGTAGCCCTAGCTTAAAGGGGTTGTCTCATCTGATCTCATTGCTAGGATATGCCCCCAATGTCTAATAAGTGTGGCTCCCACTGCTGGGACCTTCACCTATATTGAGAATGGAGCCCACAAAGTGGTGTCTGGAGGACTCCGGTCTGGCCACCACCAATCGCTTTCCCCATAGAAGTGAATGGAAGCGCACTGCACATGACCGGCCACTGCTCCCTTTCACTTCTATGGGCCCGACGGCACTATGGCCCAAATCGAAATTAATGGAGGGCGGCTGTGTATGTGCAGTGCACCCTCCACCACTTTCAGGGCTCCGTTCTCGATATCCCACTGCTGGGAACGGCACCTATCGGACAATGGGGGGGCATATCCTAATGATATGCCCCCATTGTCTCAGATGCGACAACCCCTTTAAAATAAATGAATGCTGGTGGACTAAAAAAAGAACTGAAAACTTACGCAACTATTCTATAATCATGCCAGTGCACTGTGCAGCCTGCCTGCGGGATTTGCTTGCACATTACCACTAGTTGCCAGGCTCTACCTGTTCTTGGTATCATTTTAAGTGGCAAATATGGGTGGGTCGTGGCAAATATAGGCAATCTATATGCGCATCCTGCAGGCGCCATTAGGCTGGGTTCGCACATTGTAAAAATGATGCTATTGAACCAGCCTAACATTCTGATGATTTTCTTTTGTGTGGATTTCACTGCTTGTATTAAATGAAATCTGTGATGGCAATCGGCTTCATTTGCATATCAGAGAGGAAATGCTGTATTTTAGCATGCCTATTGCTTACATTGGATTCTGCAACGGAAAATGTGCAACAAATAGGCAGTGTGAAAAATATGTTTTCCTTGTGTTTTTTACTGATGACCCATCCTATAGGTCATTAGTATCTGATCAGTGGGGGTCAGCTGAGACAGCATCGGCGCTGGAAGTAGTGCCGCGGCCTTCTCTTTGCTTACCAAGCACAGTGTCGTAAATTGTGTAGTGTCTGTGCTCGGTATCGCTACAGCTGATTGACAAGGGTTCCGGGTGGTGGCCCCCACCTATCCAGATAGGTCATCAGTAAATAGAAAACCCTTGAAATACCCCCTATTCTACTCAAAAGGGTAGTGTTAATAGGAAATTCAAAAGGAAGTTTTGTACCAGCACAATCAGTCCCCTAAATTATACCATAGTCCGTCCGTAAAGGTCAGTTCACACCCTTTGCCAGAGAATCCCTCAAAAATCCAATGGCCCTCAACAAAATGTACAAAACGATTAATGTTTCAATTTCTTCAGCAGCCTCTTTCAAGCTTGAGAAAGGCCTCAACAGAAGCTGAAATGCTGCTGGTTTTTGTACATTTGTATGCCTAAATAAAAGATTTTTTGGGAAGATATGACGTCTCTTAGCTTTTTGATGGAGTATGAAGTAAGGAATTTGATGTCATTGTTATTAAAAGCTGCCTAATATAACTGGGACCACTATAAAGTTGTCCTAGACTTGCTTATTTCCCTTGTGAATATAATGCGCTGTTTTTTATTTGTTTTTAATAATTTTTACTTATTATGTTTCTTTATTCCATTTTCAAGCTGAAACCATATTTTTAAACAAAGACTTGGACGACGGAGAAGATAGAGATGACAATAGAGGACATCTTTATTGGTTTGAAGCTTCATTTAAAGCTTTAAAACTTCATAAGAAGAATACTGAAGTCCAGGTTTAACAAATTGATCCTTAAACTGTTTTACCTAATTATAAGAATTAAAAAGATTCTCACATGTCATGGCTTTAAATACACTATTCAGTTTTATAGAGGGAAACCGTATGTTTTCAGTTACCTCATCATTTAAATTAGTTGTCTCCAGAACAGATACTGATGTCACTGCACCATCAATGTCTCATTAGGGGTGTCTGAATTGCACATTTTTATTAAAAAAAATTTCATTGAATTCACTGTGCAGGAAAAATATTGTAGTTTTTGTATGCAGAAATACCAATTGTATATTTTTTTTTAATTAATGTATTTTAAAATTTAGAATTGGGAAAGAGAATTGTTTTGAATTTTTGTTAGTTTTTTTTTGTGTGTACCTTTTAGCCCTTAGAGTTGTACATGCGATCTTCTGCTTGCTTGTACCATAGACTGCAATAGGATTCTATTTTAGTCTATGGGATTTTTACAGGCTGCCTGTCAAGCTGTGCCTCTGGCATGGCTTTGCAGGCAACTCCCTATGACAGCCCTGGGAGCCTTCACAAAGCAATTTTGCCGCAAGGGCTTGGGTGGGGGGAGTCCCATCACTCTGTCTAACCGCTCAGATGGCATAGCGTCCAGGTCTGAGGTGTTAAATGACTTGGATTGGTGTCATCTCGGACCACTTATAAGAATGTCTTGACATATGATGGTAGATTGATAAATACTGTACCAATGAAAGTACAGTTAATTGTATATAGAGAAAAACATTTAAAATATTTAGAAAGAATATTAGATTTTTTACTTTAGAACTATTTTTCATTATTAGGAAGCTGCCTGCTGGGCCCTAAATAATCTTCTTTTGTACCATCCTGAGCTTCATGATAGAATTGGAGATGAACAGAATAAGTAAGTAACAATCATTATTGCTTATGTGGGAAAAAAAGGTGTCTGATCCTTGGCATTTAACAGTACAAATCTCATGTTAGGTACCCTGTTCACAGAGAAGTGATGCTGTCCATGCTGATGCATTCTTCTTCCAAGGAGGTTTTCCAAGCAACCACAACTGCGCTAGCCACACTATCTGGACACAATGGTAACTGTGGTTTGAATTTATTTTCTTTGTGTTATGCCAGTCACAACTTGTGGCAGCAATGATACTGTTAGGGTATATTCCAGGGAGAAATGTCAGACACTTACTGTTCCTGTAGACCAGCCATCCCACACTCTCCCTTCTACTACCCTTACATAAGACCTGTTTATTTTAGGAAAGGCTCATTTACTATGATTTGCTTGTTTTCGAGCAATATGGCCAGTGTGACGTACAATGATGAAATGATCAACCACTTCATTGGTGATACCATCCGTCATAGTGAGAGCCACTCACCCCTCTGGCCTATAGTTGTGCCCATCTGTGATGTGCATTATCCCTTATAGACATACAGACTGTGGTACTGGAATAGTTTTGCACTAGTGTCTGTGATATTTGTTGAACAGTAAATGCAATTGATTGTACCATAATAAAAAAATAATTGCTGCTCTTGTGTAAACGTGAATAGTACGTATTTTTGTTGGCTTGTAAATTCATAGAGGAAAAGTACGTGTTTAAACCTTTGCTTGAGTTAGGCTACTTTCTTCCACATTATCGTTTTCAATTCCGTTATTGAGATCCATCATAGGATCTCAATAGCGGAAGAAAACGCTTCTTTTTTTCCCCCCCGTACCTTGTATGAATGAGGCATGTTTTATTTTTTGTTACTTACGTAAAGAGGTTGTCTGAGATTTTCTTACTGATGACCTTGGGATCAGTATCTGATCGGAGGGTCATAGCTCTCTGCTGAGACCAGATGGAATAAATGGCTTCTCCTGAGGTATGTACACTGTGCGTCAAGTTGCTCCAAAGAGAGAGATCACTAGATGGAATATAGAAAGAGTGCAGACTAATAGGCAATGTTAAAACCATAGGTTTTATTCCATACTCACAAAATCTAAAAGCATGTAAACAGCAATGCTAAAAACGCCTGACCCAGGGTTTCGCCCGCTCTCGACCTCTTCCAAGGCATACATAGCTCATGTCCCGATCCATTTTATGTGTACAGATCGGAGGTAATACATAACTGTTTGTGAAATAAATTATCAGTAATGCATTAAATACACAATACATGATTACAAACTTCATAATAAAAAAAAAAAAGAGAGGATAAATTAGGCTACTTTCACACTTGCGGCAGAGTAGTCCGGCAATCTGCATGCAAACAGACAGAATTTGTAGACCGATCCGGATGCGGATCCGTCTTACAAATGCATTGCAAGAACGGATCAGTCTCTCCAGATGTCATCCGGAGAAACGGATCCGTTATATATATTTTTTTCACATTTTTACCGGTCTGCATGCGCAAATCGGAAGGACGGATCTGGCGTTGCGGCACTAATACATTTCAATGTAAATCAATGCCGATTCCGCATTCTGGCAACTGATCCGGAAATTTGGACGAAGATAATATATATTTCCTTCATCCAAAACGTCGTTCTGAACTGAAGACATCCTGATGCATCCTGAATGGATTTCTCTCCATTCAGAATGCATGGGGATAATACTGATCAGTTCTTTTCCGGTATTAAGCCCCTTTGACGGAACTAAGTGCCGGAAAAAAAAAGCAGCAGTACTTTATCTGGCCAAAAAACGTAAGAGGGACTGAACTGATACATACTGAACGGAATGCTCTTTATTCAGAATGCATTGGGATAAAACTGATCAGTTTTTTTTCTGGTATTGAGCTCCTGTGACTCAATGCCCGAAAAGAAAAACGCTAGTGTGAAAGTACCCTAACTTTAAAACACTTTTACTTATCCACGCCATTCTTACATTGTTTTCTCAAACATATTGTACTTTATGACAGTGGTAAATTTAAGTCAAAATATTTAATTGTTATTTATAAAAAAAAATACCAAATGTACCAAAAATTTAGAAAAATTCTCAGTTTTCAAAATTTCTATTCCCTTACGTCCTCAACAGCAGCACAGATGGGGTTAACTGCCCCTGTGGACTGGTAGGACCGGCGGAATTTTAATGAGCCCAAGAACCAATAAACGATCTTCAGCTCCCTGAAAGGGAGGAGATCACCCCCCAGCCCACCGTGTTTTTTTCTGTCCTCTGGACAGGTGGACTGGCGTGTCGCTCCCTCTTTGGGAGCTGAAGATTGCTTAGGGGTTCTTTTTTCCCTCCTTAAAGCTTAGCTCGCTTTCTATGCATCTCAGTGCCTTTATTTTAGGCCTGATCATGGCGATTTCGGTCTGGGGTACCGTTGGGGAGGGGGGCGTCCCCTCCCCTCTTCTTTCATCATCTGTAGACGGTGCTCCGTTCCTCTGTTACCGCATGTGTGCGGCGCTATGGGCGCCGCCATTTCCCGGAAGTGACGCGCCTTAGGTGCGCTACGTCACTTCCGGTTTTCCGAAGCGATGCGGTGATGTATAAAACTCACCTTTTCTTAAACTGGCTCCCTAGAATGACATCCTGGACTTAGGATTAGTCTGGGGAGACAATTTTTCGTTTAGGTAGAGCCAGTATAGGCTCTGGTTTTTCTGAGTGCTTGCTTTGGCAGCACATATACAAAAAAAAAAAAGGGAGTGGTGCTGATCTCGTTTCAGAAGGGTCCAGTGCTTACCAGAAAATTCAGACTCATGTACCCGATGGCTAAACCCTTGGTGGAATCGTGGGGTTCCGTTCCCAAGGTGGACATGGCTATAGCCAAGTTGTCCCGGCGCACTCTAGTCCCTGCAGACGATGGGTCTAGCCTGCAGGACCCCCTAGACCAGAGGGCAGAGTGCACCCTTAGGAGGGGTTACGCGGCGGCCGCCGCCTCCGCATCTACTTCCATTGCGGCCACTGAGGTAGCCACCTATCTACGCTCTAGGCTTAATCAAATCCAGACGGATGTGGACCAGAGCGTATCAAGAGACGACATCCTGGCAGCCTTCAAGTCAGCCAACCTGGCTATGGACTTTTTAGTTGATTCCTCCCAGATGCAGCTAAAGCTGGCCGCCAAAACTATGGCCCTAGTTTCAGCTGCCCGCAGACCACTCTGGCTGAAACCGTGGATTGCGGATAACGCATCCAAGTTTAACCTTTGTGGGCTCCCCTTCGAACCAGATAGGTTATTCGGGTCCGAATTGGACAAAATAATGGAGGGGCTCTCCGATAAAAAAGGGAAGAGCCTCCCCCAGCAGCCCTTTCGGGGACGCCCCAGACAGGAAAAGAAGGGTGGAGGTCGTTCTGGGCAGCAGTCTAGGCGCAGAGATTGGGGGGGGCCATCTCGTAAATATCCGAGACGCCCCCGCAAACCCACCAGGGAGGCAAAACCCTCCTGACTATGGGCCTCCTCGAGGCTCTTGGATAAGCCCTGCTGCCCCTGCAGTGTCTCCTCTAGATTTTCCCGTACCCCTCCCCCAGATTCCCGTGGGGGGCCGTCTTACCCATTTCAAAGACTCTTGGAGCCGGTTGATTGCAGACCCCTGGGTCCAGGACATAGTTTCCGCCGGGTACCGGGTAGATCTTATCTCTCTCCCCCCAGAGAGATTCATCGCCACACGAAGCTTCGGGTCTGCCAAACAGGTGGTCCTAGAATCTTACATTCAGGACTATATTTCCAAGGGAGCCCTGGAGGAGGTACCGGCAGGGGAGAGGGGCCTAGGGATTTATTCACCAGTGTTCCTGGTTCCCAAGAAGACAGGAGATCTCCGGATGATCATCGATTTGAGATTCCTCAATCGATTTATAAGGAAAACAAGGTTTCGCATGGAAACCATAAGGTCAGTCAGCCATATCCTCAATTCTGGGGACGTCATGGCTACTCTGGACCTCAAGGATGCGTACCTTCACATTCCGATCCATTCCGCTTCCCGGAAACTCCTCAGGATCGCGGTCCAGATCTCAGGGGTTTGCAGGCACTTTCAGTTCGCCGTGCTTCCCTTCGGAATCTCTTCTGCCCCCCTCATCTTCACCAAGGTGGTGGTTTCGGTGGTGGCAGCTTTGAGACTCCAAGGACTGACTATTATTCCTTATCTGGACGATTGGCTTTCATAGCCTCTTCAGTTCCGATCCTTACCCACCATCTTCAGGTCGCAGTCTCCTTTCTCTTCCGCCTAGGCTGGATTATCAACTGGCAGAAGTCGAATGTGAGCCCATCGACTTCAATCCATTACTTAGGATTCGTGGTCGACTCTGTGGAGATGTCCCTCCGGTTGACTCCAGAAAGGAGAGCGCGGATTCAGGACCTGGCAAAGGTCCTTTATGTCCCTCGTCGAGTCTCTATCCGGACTCTCATGAAGATGCTGGGGCTCATGTCAGCGGCTGCGGATGCGGTCCCTTGGGCGTTATGGCACCTCCGTCCTCTTCAGTCGGAGGTCTTACACCTATGGAACGGCAGCCCTGCGGGGCTAGATTCCCTGTGCTCCCTGTCCGGTCAAACCCGAAATTCCCTCAGATGGTGGTTTCAGCTACCAGCAGGGAAGTCTATGACCCAACCAGCTTGGGTCATATTGACTACAGACGCGTCCCTTGTAGGCTGGGGCGCTCACCTGGACGGATCCCCAATTCAGGGATCTTGGTCTCCTCTGGAGCGGCATCTTTCCTCCAATCTTCGCGAGATGCGAGCTATCCGGCTAGCCCTCCTTCACTTTGCGCCTCAGATCCGGGGCAAAGCAGTGAAAGTCCAGTCAGACAATATGACTGCTGTCCTCTATATAAACAAACAGGGAGGCACAAGATCATTGCCCCTTCTGTCAGAGATCGGGGTAATTCTTCGGTGGGCAGAGCTGAACCTTTCCCATCTATCTGCCGTTCATATTCGAGGCTCCCTCAATATGATAGCGGACCGCTTAAGTCGAGGATTACCGACCATGGAGTGGTCTCTGCATCCGGAGATCTTCAGGCAGCTAGTTCACAGATGGGGTATGCCAGAAGTGGATCTCATGGCAACCAGGTTCAACGCCAAGGTGATGAGGTTCTGTTCCCGCTACAGGGAAGACAACCCCCTGGCGATAGATGCTCTGTCAATACCGTGGAGGTTCAGGCTGGCTTACATCTTCCCTCCCTTTTCCATGATACCGAGGGTATTGATGAAAATCCGTCAGGATCAGGCCTCGGTAATAGCCATCATACCGTTTTGGCCCAGAAGATCCTGGTTTACCCAGCTCATTCAGATGAGTCGGGGACAATACTGGAGACTCCCCCCGGAGCAGACCCTGGTGTCGTGGGACACTCACCTCTGCCCAGATCTGCACAGGTTCAACCTGACAGCCTGGAGGTTGATCAGTCCCTTCCCAACATAGAAGGGCTTTCCGAGTCGGTCCTGAGAACTTTGTCGCATTTCCGAGCAGAGTCTACAAAGAAGGCCTACTCCAGGATCATGAGAATCTTCGAGGCATGGTGTGATTCCAGACAGGTGGCGTCTGCAGATCCGCCCCTTCCTGCGATACTTCAATTTCTTCAGGATGGATTAGATAGAGGCCTATCTCCAGCTACCTTGAAGGTACAGGTTTATGCCATCTCGGCCTGTCTCAACAGGCCACATTCTCGGGACCCACTCATCAAACGCTTTCTGAAGGGAGCTGAAAGACTAAAGCCTACTATACTGAAACCTATCCCCCAGTGGGATCTTTCAGTAGTGCTCAGGGGGCTAGCATCTCCCCCCTTCGAGCCCTTGGAGGAGGTAAATTTTAAATTTCTGACTTTAAAGATGGTCTTTCTTCTGGCTATAGCTTCAGCCAAAAGAGTTTCTGAATTGCAGGCTTTTTCCGCAAATCACCCGTACATTATTTTTCTACAGGATAGAGTACTCCTGAAGTTTTTACCTTACTTCAGGCCTAAGGTGCCTACTTTCCAGAACATCAATCAGGTAATATCTTTACCAGTTTTGTTTACAGCCTCCTCCTCTGATACTCCAGCTAGAGACCCGCTGGATATTTCAAGATGCCTCCAGATCTATGTGGATAGATCTAGTGAGTTCAGGAAAGATGAGAATCTTCTTATCCTGTTTGCCGGTAAGTCTAAAGGCCGTAAAGCGTCTAAAGCCACCATTAGTCGCTGGATCAAGGAGGCCATTTTGGAAGCTTTCGTCTCCCAATCCTTAGATCCTCCCGAGTTTGTGAGGGCCCATTCTACTAGGGCGGTCTCCACCTCGGTTGCGGAGAGAAGACTCCTCCCCTTAGAGTTGATCTGTAAGGCGGCCTCCTGGAGCTCTGAGTCAACCTTCATCTCCCATTATAGGATAGATGCTAGGATGGCAGAGTTTTCGGCTTTTGGGCAGACTGTTCTTAGTTCTGCCAGGCATGAGGACCCTCCCTAGGGGATTCTTCTTGCTATCTCCCCATCTGTGCTGCTGTTGAGGACGTAAGGGAATCGTTAATTTCTAACGATAATTTGTTTTCCCTTAGTCCTAACAGCAGCACACAAATATCCCACCCTAAATACATTATGCTTGTTAAAAACACGGTGGGCTGGGGGGTGATCTCCTCCCTTTCAGGGAGCTGAAGATCGTTTATTGGTTCTTGGGCTCATTAAAATTCCGCCGGTCCTACCAGTCCACAGGGGCAGTTAACCCCATCTGTGCTGCTGTTAGGACTAAGGGAAAACAAATTATCGTTAGAAATTAACGATTTCTCTGCTTTTAAAACAGATAGTGATACCTCCTAAAATAGTTTCTTTACAGTTCCCATATTACTACTTCATGTTCGGATCATTTTGTAAATTACATTTTCTTTTTTAGAAGGCTTAGAAGTTTAGAAGCAAATCTTGAAATTTTTCAGAAAATTTCCAAAACCCACTTTTTAAGCACCAGTTCAGGTCTGAAGTCGCTTTGCGAGGCCTACATAATAGAAACCACCTGTAAATGGCCCCATTGTAGAAACTACACCCCTCAAGGTATTCAAAACTGATTTGACAAACTTTGTTAACCCTTTAGGTGTTCCACACGAATTAATGGAAAATGTAGATGAACTTTCAGAATTTCACTTTTTTGGCAGATTTTCCATTTTAATACATTTTTTTCAGTAACAAAGCAAGGGTTAACACCCCAAAGAAAATTCAATATTTATAGCCCTGATTGTGTAGTTTACAGAAACACCCCATATGTGGTTGTAAACTGCTGTACGGGTACACGGCAGGGCGCAGATGGAAAGGAACGCCATATGGTTTTTGGAGGTCAGATTTCACTGGCATAATTTTAAGTTGCCATGTCACATTTGAAGACCCCCTGATGCACCCCTAGAGTAGAAACTCCCAAAGAATAGCCCCATATTGGAAACTACTGGATAAGGTGGCAGTTTTGTTTGGTACTATTTTAGGGTACATAGGATTTTTAGTTGCTCTATATTACACTTTTTGTGAGGCAAGGTAACAAAAAATTGCTGTTTTGGCACCGTTCAGATTTTTTTTTACAATGTTCCTCTGACAGGTTAGATCATGTGGTATTTTTTATAGAGCAGGTTGTTACAGACGCGACAATACCAAATATGATTAATAATTAAAGCATTTTTGAAAAAACTATTTTTTTTAGTGTAAGGGCTCATTTTTTTAGGTATGAGATGACTGTTTGATTGGTACTGATCGCTTGGTATTACTTTTTGTGACGTAAGGTGACAAAAAATGGCTTTTTTTACACAGATTTTATATTTTTTCATGGTGCTCACCTGAGGGGTTAGATCATGTGATTTTTTTATACAGCAGGTTCTTACGGATGCGGCAATATCTACTATGTATACTTTTTTTTATTTATTTAACCCCTTAATGACCCATAACCTACATATACGTAATTTATTTATGATACTTAACCACTTAAGGACCACAGTTTTATACCCCCCCCCCGTAGTGACCAGGCCCTTTTTTACAAATCGGCACTTCACAAATTTAACTGTTTATTGCTCGGTCATGCAACTTGGCACCCAAATGAATTTTACCTCCCTTTCTTCTCACAAATACAGCTTTCTTTTGGTGGTATTTGATTGCTGCTGAGATTTTTTGTTTTTCTGATATTAATCAAAATAGACCGCAATTTTCTCAAAAGTGTATTTTTAACTCTCTGGTTAAATTGTTCAAATATAATTACATTTCTCGCCCATTTTCCTTGGGGGACACAGACCTTGGGTATAGCTCAGCTCCCTAGGAGGCGTGACACTAAGTAAAACTGTTAAGCCCCTCCTCCATCAGCTATACCCTCAGCCTGGAGATAGAGGCTACCAGTTTTTAGCTTAGTGTCCAAGGAGGCAAGACACCCCCTGCTACTGCAGGGCTGTTTTCTCCTTGTTTTGATTTTTTCTCTAATTTTGTTATTTTATTTTTGTTTTTTCCTAGGGATACCAGAGACGCATTGGACCTCTCTGTTCTCCCGGGGTTGAGCTGCACCAGTGCCAACGTATTTGCGCTGCTGCCTCCCCCACTGAAGCAATAGGAGGATCTGGGCAGCACCGGCTCCCCTACATCCCGCCAGCTAGGGGGTCGCCCGCACGCCAAGCCCCTCTTCCAGCTTCCTGCCACTGCGGTGCCAGGGGCTGAAGGGGCGACCCTGCTGGAAGGAAATGAGGGTGAAGACAGGTAAGATGGCTTTTCCAGCCCATTCCCTGTCCCTGTTGCACTGGGTTCGGGGGGGGGCACCCGTGGTCGGCCGTTTCCTGCGCTTCTCAGAGCGCTCTGTGGGATCTCCCCATCTGCCTGCTTTTCATGTACCTCCCGATCTTACACATCCCGCCGCCGCCCGCTGCTTAAAAGATAGCCCCTGCTTCTTACTACCTCCCCGCCGCCGCCCGCTCCGTACCGTGATCGAGGGGGCGGGGCTTAGGCCCGGCATCGGCGGTTCGGTTCGGCGGGACGGGGGTCAGGTGACCACCTTACCTTCCGACGTCCGGTTATACCGCCGCGCTTTTGGGGCCTGCGGGCCCTTCTTTGACAACATATGCCTGGGAATCTCGGGCAGCACGGGGTGCGGGTGTTTTTTTCGCGCGCGCGCGCGTCATGGGGGCGGAGTTTCGTTATGAAACATTCAAGCGTGGAGGGGGCGGAGCTTGTTCCCGCGTCTCTGCTCAAGCTTGCCGCGCTTCCTCACTCCGGACTGAAGTGGAGACACGTGGGAGACACCGGTGCATCGCTGGGGACGCACGCTGGTTTTCTGGCTGCCTCGCGGCTGCTGATCTGGACCTTCGCTCCTAGGGATCTGACCTGACGTTCTTCTGAGGCACTGGTAGGGCTGTTAACCCTCTCCTAACCCCACTGGTCATAGCCGCTGCAATCCCTTGTCCCTGTATCAAGGTACGACCACTTGTCAGCATGTCTGATCCCACGGGTGCCCCCAAACCCTGGTACCACGCCTGTACCGCCTGCAAGGCACTTTTTCCAAGTGGGCAATCTGAGCCGCATTGCCTTGCATGTCAGGCCCCGGTGCAGGGCCCGCTTTCTGCTGTGCCCCCTGTTGTTTCTGAACCCCCTGACTGGGCTAGGTCTCTGTCTCTGGCGGTGGAGAGCCTTACACACGTGGTGGGCCGTCTCGTGGATAGACCGCCTCTCCCGCAGACTGCCGAAATCCCTGTCGCACCTGCTGGGAATGCCGTTTCTGCCGCCCCCACTGATTCCCTGCCTCCCAGTGAATCTTCCAGGGCCCGGCGTACTCAGAAACGTTCAAGGGTTGAGCGCACATCTTCTCCTGATGTTTCGCTCTCTCCGCCATGCGTGCGAGCTCAGTCAAGCCTATCCTCTCAAGGGATACGCCTTCTGAGGGAGAACTGGCGGATTCGGATGTGGACATGGACTCAGAGCTTCCGTCAAAATTGTCATCCGCGGTGGGGCATCTTATCACTAGAATCCGCGATACCTTTCAGATACACGATGACCCCCCCAGCTCTGAACAGGCCGGCGTGTCCTTTCTCCGACCCAGACAGGCCTCCAAGGTCTTTCCCATACATGCAGATTTTTCTTCTGTGGTATCCAAGGCTTGGACTCGGCCAAACGTCCGCTTTGTTACACCAAAAAAGCTGGACATTTGTTATCCCTTTCCGGCGGAGTCTGTGACCACCTGGACATCTCCGCCCAAGGTGGATCCTCCTGTGGCTCGCCTGTCCAAAAGCACTGCTATTCCTGTACAGGACGGATCTTCCCTCCAGTCCGCTGAGGACCGTCGGACGGAATCCCTTTCCAAGGCAATATTTTCTGCCTCTGGTTCAGCCCTTAGACCGGTTTTTGCCTCCGCCTGGGTTGGCAAAGCGGTCTCTGAATGGGGTTTGCAGCTGGAGCAGGAGTTGGGGTCGGACGTTCCTGTTCAGGACCTCCGTTCCTTAGCCCAGCTAATTATCCAGGCTGGAAAATTTATTTGTGAGGCCTCCCTGGATGCGGGGGCCCTCATTGCCCGTTCCTCTGCCCTGGCGGTTTCTGTCAGGAGGGAACTCTGGCTGAAGGTTTGGGCGGCGGACGCCGCTTCCAAACGCTCCTTGGCCGGTCTACCGTTCACGGGTTCCCGCTTGTTCGGGACCCGCCTGGACGAGCTTATATCAGAGGCCACGGGTGGGAAAAGTACTCTCCTTCCCCAGTCCAGGCCAAAGGGCGCCCCACGGGGTCGCGCGGGTTCGTCCCGTTTTCGGTCCTTTCGTAAGCCCTCCGGATCTAGACCCGGGGCCGGTTCTTCTTCCTCTGGCCCAACCCAGGATAGACGCAAGAAGCCGTTTTTTCGGGCGCAACCTACCTGGCGCAAGACCCAGCCTGCACGGGCTACCACAGGCCAGCAGCCCTCTGCCTGAAGGTGCGCCCCCACCCACCCGGGTGGGGGGCCGCCTTCTCCTTTTCAGGAACGTTTGGCGGAACCACATCTCAGATGCATGGGCGCTCGAGATTGTATCTTGCGGGTACAAGATCGAATTTGCGGCCATTCCGCCAGACCGTTTCTTCCGGTCCCGTCCTCCGCGGGACCCCGTACGAGCGGCCTCTTTCTTCGCGGCCGTTCGCTCACTCATGGACAAGGGTGTCATCGCCCCGGTGCCTCCGACTGAAAGGTTCAGGGGGTTCTACTCGAACCTCTTCGTGATCCCCAAAAAGGAAGGCTCGGTGCGACCGATCTTGGACCTGAAGCGCCTGAACCGCTTCCTCCGCCTGCAGAGATTCCGGATGGAGTCTCTCCGGTCCGCAGTGGCCTCCCTGGAAAAGGGGGATTTCATGGCCTCCATCGACGTTCAGGATGCATACCTCCACGTTCCGGTTGCTCCATGTCATCACCGCTTCCTACGCTTCGCGGTGGGGGACGATCACTTCCAGTTCGTTGCCCTTCCCTTTGGTCTAGCAACGGCTCCTCGGGTGTTCACCAAGGTCCTGGCCCCTGTCTTGGCCCTTCTACGTTCAAGAAGTGTTTTTCTTCTTCCGTACTTGGACGACATCTTGGTCAAGGCACCCTCCCTTTCACAGGCATCCGGCAGTGTGGATCTCACTCTGGAGACCCTGACGCGGTTTGGTTGGATTATCAACCACCCCAAGTCTTCCCTTACCCCCTCCAGACGGCTGATCTTCCTGGGGATGCTCCTGGATACGGAACTGGCAGAGGTCCGTCTTCCGTCGGACAAGCGTCTGGCCCTTCGCGGGTCGGTTCGCAGCCTTCTCCGTCATCACCGGCCTTCCCTCAGATCCGGCATGCGGTTGCTGGGGAAGATGGTTGCCTGTTTCGAGGCAGTGCCGTTCGCACAATTCCATTCCCGTACCTTTCAGAGGGCGATTCTGTCGGCCTGGGACAAATCACCGAGGAGTCTGGACAGGACCTTCCTTCTGCCTCCCCTGGCTCGGGCTTCCCTCAACTGGTGGTTGCATCTCCCTCTGAGGGGGAGGTCCTTCCTTCCACTGAACTGGCTGGTGATTACCACCGACGCCAGCTTACGGGGGTGGGGGGGGGGTTTTCCCTCCCCGATCCGTCCAGGGCGTTTGGTCTCTATCGGAGTCCAGACTTCCGATCAACATTCTGGAGCTGAGGGCAGTTCTTTTGTCCCTCAGACACTGGACCCATCTACTGAGGGGCCGCCCTGTTCGGATCCAATCGGACAATGCCACGGCGGTGGCGTACATAAACCATCAGGGAGGCACCCGCAGCGCTGCGGCGATGCAAGAGGTGTCCCTCATTCTCCTCTGGGCGGAGACGCACGTGCCAGCCTTGTCTGCGATTTACATCCCGGGGGTAGACAACTGGGCGGCAGATTTCCTCAGCCGGTCCACCATCGATCCGGGAGAATGGTCCCTGCACCCAGAGGTGTTCGAGGCCCTTTGTCTTCGCTGGGGTCGCCCCGACGTGGACCTCATGGCCTCCAAATTCAACCGCAAGGTTCCCCTATACGTATCCAGGGCACGGGACCCGGAGGCTTACGGCGCCGACGCGCTTGTCCTTCCGTGGTGCCAATTCTCCCTTCTGTACATCTTTCCTCCTCTTCCCCTCCTGCCACGGGTTCTTCGGAGGATCGCGGCAGAGGGCGTTCCCGCGATTCTGATCGCCCCGGATTGGCCCCGTCGGTCCTGGTACGCCGACCTAATGTTGCTGTTGGCAGACGTTCCGTGGCCACTGCCCTCCAGGGAGGACCTTCTCTCTCAAGGTCCGATCTTCCACGAGCATTTAGGCTCGCTACGTTTGACGGCGTGGCTGTTGAGACCGCCGTCTTAACGCGCCGGGGTTTCTCCGCGGACGTTGTCCGCACCATGATCCGTGCTCGTAAACCCGTATCTTCGAGGATCTACTATCGGGTTTGGAGGTCCTATCTGGGGTTCTGTGAGTCCCGGAGCGTCCCACCTCTCCGGTTTTCTCTTCCCACGATCCTGTCCTTCCTCCAGTCGGGCCTGGACCTGGGGCTGGGCCTCAGTTCTCTGAAGGGACAGATTTCGGCGCTGTCTATTCTTCTCCAGCGTCCCCTGGCCCCTCTGGGGCCGATTAAGACCTTTTTGCAAGGGGTGGCTCACTCTGTTCCACCGTATCGCCCTCCGGTTCCTTCCTGGGACCTGAATGTGGTGCTCTCGGCGCTTCAATCTGCCCCCTTCGAGCCCTTGCGGGAGGTCTCCCTTCGCCTTCTGTCCTGCAAGGTCATCTTTCTTGTGGCCATCACGTCTCTCCGGCGGGTGTCTGAGTTGGCGGCTCTTTCTTGTTCCGAACCTTTCCTGATCTTCCACCAGGATAAGGTTGTGCTCCGACCAGTCCCGGCTTTCCTGCCAAAGGTGGTCTCCGCCTTTCACATCAATGAGGACATCGTCCTTCCGTCGCTCTGTCCCTCTCCTTCCCACTCCAGAGAACGGGAACTGCACCGTCTGGATGTGGTCAGGGCATTGAGGATTTACTTGGAGGTCACCGGATCCTTCCGGCGCACGGATTCCCTGTTTGTGGTCCCGGAGGGTTCGCGCAAGGGTTTGGCGGTCTCCAAGGTGGCCATTGCCCGGTTCATTAAACTGGCGGTGTCTGAGGCTTATCGAGCCAAGGGTAGGGCTCCGCCTTTCGGCGTCACTGCTCATTCCACCAGAGCAGTCGGGGCTTCCTGGGCGCAGAGGCATCGAGCCTCGGCTGAGCAGTTGTGCAAAGCGGCCACTTGGTCCTCTTTGCACACTTTCACCAGGTTCTATAGGGTGCATACGCACGCGTCGGCGGATGCTGCCTTGGGCCGCCTGGTCTTGCAGGCTGCGGTTTCCTGATGCTCCGGTGGTCCGCCTTGGGTTATGGTCCCTCCCTTCTTGGACTGCTCTTGAACGTCCCAAGGTCTGTGTCCCCCAAGGAAAATGGGCGAGAAAAGGAGATTTTTGTATAACTTACCAGTTAAATCTCTTTCTCGCTCTTCCTTGGGGGACACAGCACCCACCCTTCTGTGTTTGGTTCTAGGGTTTTGGCTGGCGCCCCGTTGGGTTGTTGGCTGTTGTTTGCATTGTTGGTTGTTTCCTTTCACTACTTGGACACGCAACTGGTAGCCTCTATCTCCAGGCTGAGGGTATAGCTGATGGAGGAGGGGCTTAACAGTTTTACTTAGTGTCACGCCTCCTAGGGAGCTGAGCTATACCCAAGGTCTGTGTCCCCCAAGGAAGAGCGAGAAAGAGATTTAACTGGTAAGTTATACAAAAATCTCCTTTTTTATACAAGTTTGTGTCAGAATTTATTGTGCTACATGTCTTTGATAAAAAAAAATCCAATAAGTGTATATTTATTGGTTTGCGCAAAAGTTATAGCGTTTACAAACTATGGTACAAAAATGTGAATTTCTGCATTTTGAAGCAGCACTGACTTTCTGAGCACGTGTCATGTTTCTTGATGTGCTAGAATGCCAGGATAGTATAAATACCCCCCAAATGACCCCATTTTAGAAAGAAGACACCCCAAAGTATTCGCGGAGGGGCATGGTGAGTTTATGTATGATTTAATTTTTCTTCACAAGTTAGCGGAAAATGACACTTTCTGAGAAATAAATAAATAAAAGTTGCCATTTCTGCTAACTTCTGGCAAAAAATAAATAAATCTCCCACGGACTCACTATGCCCCTCAGTGAATACCTCGGGGTGTCTACTTTCCGAAATGGGGTCATTTGTGGGGTGTGTTTACTGTTCTGGCATTTTGGGCGGGGTTAAATTAGGAGCAACCCTGTAAAGCCTAAATGTACTCATTGGAATTTGGGCCCCTTTGCGCAAAAGTTTCAGAAACAATTGCGGACAAGAAAAGGCATTTTCTATATAGTTCTGGCAATGTGCGGATCCGCAAAATGCGGAAAGCACATTGCCAGTGTCCGTGTTTTGCGGATCCGCAAAATGCAGAAAGCACATTGCCAGTGTCCGTGTTTTGCGGATCCGCAAAACACATACGGACGTCTGAATGGAGCCTTACAGGGGGTGATCAATGACAGGGGGGTGATCAGGGAGTCTATATGGGATAATCAGGGGTTAATAAGTGACAGGGGGGGGGGGGGGGTGTAGTGTGGTGCTTGGTGCTACCACCAGAGGACCCGGTAGCAGGTATATCAGACGCTGTTAACAAAACAGCATCTAATATACATTTCTGATGTGATTTTTTATTTTTTTTTAAACATCTACAGCCTGCCAGCGAATGATCATCGCTGGCAGGCTATAGTTTAACTTCAGAGCTGTGCGCTGCTGTGACGGGGACCCGATGGCATGGCTCAATAAAAATATCACATGACCTAACCCCTCAGGTGAATACCTTAAAAAAAAAACATAAACTGTGTAAAAAAATTTTATAAAACTACGGCTTTCAGAATGTGGAACACAAAAAAAATTTTTTTTTTTTAAATGCTTTGTTATGTAAAACCGAAACAAACTAAAAAAAAATTGGGTATTGTCACATCCGTGACAACCTGCTCTATAAAAATATCACATGATCTAACCTGTCAGATGAATGTTGTTAATCGCAAAAAATAAAAACTGTGCTTTTTAAAGTTACCTTGCCTCACAAAAAGTGTAATCTAGAGCAACCAAAAATCATATGTACCCTAAAATAGTACCAACAAAACTGCCACCTTATCCGGTATCTTCCATAATGGGGTCACTTTTTTGGAGTTTCTACTCTAGGGGTGCATCAGGGGGCTTCAAATGGGACATGGTGTCAAAAAACCAGTCCAGCAAAATCTACCTTCCAAAAACTGTATGGTATTTCCTTCTGCGCAATGCCGTGTCTCCGTACAGCGGTTTACGACAACATATGGGGTGTTTCTGTAAACTACAGAATCAGGGCCATAAATATTGAGTTTGGTTTGGCTGTTAACCCTTGCCTCGTAACTGGAAAAATTTTATTAAAATGGAAAATCTGCCAAAAAAGTTAAATTTTTAAATGTTATCTCTATTTTCTAATAATTCTTGTGGAACACCTAAAGGGTTAACAAAGTTTGTAAAATCAGTTTTGAATACCTTGAGGGGTTTAGTTTGTAAAATGTGTGGTTTATATTATGTAAGCCTCGCAAAGTGACTTCAGACCTGAACTGGTCCTGAAAAAGTTGGTTGTAGAAATTTTTTGAAAAATTTCAAGATTTGCTTTTAAACTTTTAAGGCTTCTAATGTCCCCAAAAAATAAAATGGCATTCACAAAATGATCCAAACATGAAGTAGACATATGGGGAATGTAAAGTAATAACTCTTTTTGGAGGTATTACTATCGATTTATAAAAGTAGAGAAATTGAAATTTGGAAATTTTTCCCAATTTCATTTTTTTTATAAATTTTGATTATTTTTTTTTGTAAATAAAAGTTTTTTGGGACTAAATTTTACCACTGTCATGAAGTACAATATGTGATGAGAAAACAATCTCAGAATGGCCTGGATAAGTAAAATCGTTTTAAAGTTATCACCACATAAATGGCCTGATCCTTAAGGTGAAAAATGGCAGGGTCCTGAAGGAGTTAAGTTTTACACAATAACAGCATTTTTGAAACAAACTAAATCATGTTTTAGTGTCTCCATATTCTGAGAGCCATAGTTTGTTTATTTTTTGGCTGATTGTCTTAGGGTCAAAATTTTTGTAGGGTCTAGATTTTTGCGGGATGAGATGACTGTTTGTTTGATTAGTATTATTTTGTGGTGCGTATAACTTTTTGATCGCTTGGTATTACACTTTTTTATGTAAGGTGAACAAAAAAATGGCTTTTTTGACACTTTTTATTTAACGGTGTTCACCTGAGGGGTTAGGTCATGTGGTATTTTTATAGAGCAGGTCATAACGAATATGTATACTTTTTTTTATTTATTTTAAGTTTTACGCAATAATATATTTTTTGAAACAAAAATAAATCATGTTTAGTGTCTCCATAGTTTGAGAGCCATATTTTTTTGGGGGGGCGATTGTCTTAGGTAGGGTACCATTTTTGCGGGATGGGATGACGGTTTGATTGGCACTATTTTGGGGTGCATATGACTTTTTATCACTTGCTTTTACACTTTTTGTGATTTAAGGTGACAAAAAATTGCTTATTTTTTTACACCTTTTTTTTTTTTTTTTCTTTTCTTCACGGTGTTCACCTGAGGGGGTGGGGTTGTTACGGACACGGCGATACCTAATATGCCTACTTTTTTTTTTTACATTTAACACAATAAATGCATTTTTGAAACAAATCATGTTTTAGTGTCTCCATAGTCCGAGAGCCATAGTTTTTTTTTTTTTTTTTTTGGGCAATTGTCTTAGGTAGGGGCTTATTTTTTGCGGTATGAGGTGACTGTTAGATTGATACTATTTTAGGGGGCATACGCTTTTTTGATCGCTTGGTGTTGCACTTTTTTAAGGTGACAAAAAAAATGGTTTTATAGCTAAATTTTTATTTAATTTTTTGGCGGTGTTCACCTGAGGGGTTAGGTAATGCAATATTTTTATAGAGCCGGTCGATACGGACGCAACGATATTGAATATGTCTACTTTTTCTTTTTCTTTTTTTCCTATTTTTTACAATTTTTTTTACTTTATTTTGGAAAAAGGACGCTTTTTTTTTCTTTTTACTTGAAACTTATATATATATTTTTTTTTCTTTTTTTTGTCCTACTTTGAGACTTCAACATTGGGGGTCTGATCCCCTTTACAACGCATGACAATAAAAAGTATTGTCATGCATTGGCTGTATGTGTATTACACACTGTAATACACTTCAGCCAGCTTGCCTGTGAGATCCAGGGGGCTGGATCTCACAGGCTGTCACGGAAGGCAGCCGCGATGCCTAAGGAATGCATCGGGCTGCCTTACCTGCCATTGGGTCCCCGTCACAGCAGCGCGGGTACCTAATGGCAGCTCCCTCCCCATACATCGCACGTGCTGCGGACCATGGCACATCTATGGTTAATGCGCTGGCATCAGTGAAAACACGTATGCCGGCGCATACAGCAGGTGTCCGACTATCGGTGACTGCCGGACCCCTGCCGCTGATCGTACAGGCGCAGTTCCTGCACTCGCCTGATCAGCGCGCATACATTTACGGCGCTGGTCCTTATGGGGTTAAAAGAGGAAGGAAAAATTCCCACATGCAAATTTTTTCATATAGACCCAGAATTCCATTCATTCTTTTCACCCTAAAGGTACTAGCACCTTTTACCACTACTGCATCCCACAAACATTACATGGATTCTCCACTGCTACACTTAAAGGTGTTTTCAGAGCTGAACCCGGACATACCTGTATTTTCACCCAGGCAGCCCCACTAATCTGAGTATCAGAGCATTTCATGCTCTGCTGCTCTCAGGCAGAGAGCTGACACCCAGCTGTGTATTCGGTGATGTCACCGGCTCTGATGGGCTGGCTTTATTGCTGCCCTAGCCGTTTTACAGGCTAGGGCAGCGCTAAAGCCCACCCATCAGTGCCGGTGACGTCACTGGGCTCACTGCTGTTCGGAGCTTACTCCACGGTACATCACCGGATCTCCATAAAATGCATTTGCCCTGTGCGATCCAGTGCTCTGTGAAATGAACGCCTAAAACAGGCATAGAAAATGATAAATGAGACGGGCCTACTGGCCCATCCCCGTCCATGCCACACACCCTTTTTAGACCTGCTGTGAGTGGGGAAAAGTCACAGATTGCGGCACAAATAACCTTAAGGTATATCACTTGGTAAATGTCCCCCAAAAACCGCTCACGTACATTTCACTTTTTTTAAAAAAAAATGTATTGGTGTTTTCACCTCTCCAATTCCCTTTTACATTTATGACTATAAAAAAAAAAAAAAAAGCTTTAGGGCCTGTGCTATTTGTTTTAATCTTCCTAACATAGCTATGAGTGAGCATAGCGTTCAAATTATAGATTTAAAAAAAAAAAAAAACACATGGCCAATCTCATTTTCCTATATCCAGATCAATTTTATTTAATATCAGTGTTTTTCTATTCGTTTTTTTTATTTATTACACAGCACCTACAGAATATTGAGTTATAAAAACAGGATTGTGAAAAGCTTTGTCACACATTCCACCCTATCTAGTTTTTTTTTTTATATTGTTTATTCTACCTTCTCCCTATTTTGGACCACATTGTAGGCTGCCGCCGGAACTCCGGCCCGCCCCCATTATAGTCAATGGGGCCGGAGTGGTAGTCTGGGGCACGCGTGCACTAGCGGCAGCACGGTTCCAGCAGGCTGTTCACCCGCCGCAACAGCCTCCCGGAGAAGGCTGCCGCTAATGTGAAAGTAGTCTTATCCTGCTGAAAAATGACTCCCAGGTGCCAATCTGGGTAGACTTTGCTGTCCCAAGTGTCCACCTGGGTGGGCTTTGTTGTCCTAAGTGCCCATCTGGGTGGGGTTTGCTGGTGCAAGTGCCCAAAGTAAAGCAAAGCCTGTCTAGCTGGGCACTTGGGAGACATTTTTCTTGGACATGGAATAAAGATGCAAAGTACACACAGGTATTTCTGTAATGTGTTTGCAATCTTCTGTGGGGCAATGCTGTTAAATTTGTGAAAATGTTGTGACAGACTCCCTTTAAATAGTTTATTTAAAGTGGAGATGCACTGAAGACGTTCTCCAAAATTCTCCATACTGTTAAAGGGACACTAACCCTAAAAAAACTAGATGAAAAACATAACCTGCTAAATTCTGCCTATAACTCTTTCTGCATTGCTATCTGCAAACTGCTACAGAAGGCTGTTTTAGCAGGAATAGGGAGTGGAATTTATCTTGGTAGAATTAGTATTCTACAGTTTATTACGGTTCCACATGGTTTTAGCTCAGCTTGCCCATGAACCTGAAAGGCAAATCTGCCTTGCTATGGCACTATTAAGGAGTAGGGATTTATCTTAGGTAGATTAAATATTCTGCAATCTATAACAGTTCAACATTGTAGTAACCCAGCTTTCCCATGACCCTGAAAGGTAAATCTGCCTTGCTATGGCAATATTTAGGAGTAGGGATTTATCTCGGTAGATTAAATATTCTGCAATCTATAACCGTTCAACGTTGTAGTAACCCAGCTTTGCCAATACCCTGAAAGGTAAATATGCCTTGCGATGGCACTATTTAGGACTAGGGAGTGGGATTTATCTTGATAGATTTAGTATTCCATTGTTAAAGTTCTGCATGGTTTTAGCTCAGCTTTCCCATGAACCTGAAAGGCAAATCTGCCTAGATATGTCACAGTTTGGGAGTGAGGAGATGGATTTATTTAGGTAGACTTAGAATCTATTAAAGGTCCATATAATTTGTTAGCCTGAATGACAAATATGTCTAGCCATGCTGCAGTATGGAGGATTTGTCATTGGAATTCCTACTTAGCTTTTGTAGGTTCCTGGCTGTACACAGTATTCTACCATACTGGGGATTTACCCATTCATAAATAGGCTGATCTAAAAGGAGGTGACATTTCTGCAGCCTGAGAGAACAATGTACTGCTTTTATTTTTATTAATTTTTTTTCTGCAGTTGTGTTATCTGATGAAACAAGAACAAATAATAAAGAAGATTATGTTACATTTTTTGACTGTTCTTTTTTGTTGTTTGGAATCTGGTTATAGTGTTTCTTTACAACTGAGCACATACCTTTATTTCCAGTGATTATTAGAAAGATTTTATTGGAGAAAGGTGTTCATATCAACGTACTTGAAATAATGAAAGAACATCTGCATTCTCCAGAAGCAGCAGAAAGTGCCTGCAGAGTCCTTCTTGAATTTTTTAATGGAAGGTATGCATATATTATATACTATTGGATGAATAGCTTGGGAAATCATTGCAAAGAGTCTAATCATTTTTATTCCACATTTACTATAAATGTAAGTGCCATTGACTTGATAATACACTGATGAGAATGCAAACTGTAAAGAATACTTACAAATGATTTGAATTACTTTGAATTTGACTTTACTAAAGGCTGATTTACATAGACCGATATTAGGGGGAGAGTGTCAGGAACAAACATTCCTATGAACACTCGTTCCCGATAATCTTCTCGTCTAAAAGTGCCGCAGGTCATCGATGAACGAGCAAAACAGTTCAGCTGGTGAAACAATATTTATTATAAATGTTTTCCCAAATACCTTTTCTTATTTATAATGGCTCGTTTTGTCTGAGGAGCAAAAAAAATGGCCACCGTCCTATAAGTACACCCAAAACCTGTCCTAATCACACAGCAGGACAAGTTACTTCAGAAATGTAAGCCAAATTGTCTGAGGCACAAAAGTGTCTCAAACGAAGGATAAAAGAAGAACCAGCACCAGACTCCAAGTTTCTATGGCTATCTTCTATTTTTATTCCAAAACTGTGGTGCGTTTCAGGGATCAACCTTTTCTTTATTACAGACATGATGTCCAATATCTGTATGAAAAAGGGTTTGATCTCCGAAACATGTCAGTTTTGGAATATGAATTGAAGATCTCTATAGAAACTTGGAATCTAGCACTGTTTCTTCTTTTATCCTTCAGATTGAGATACTTTTGTGCCTCAGACAATTTGCACATCTGACTTCCGGCTTGTGCCTGGCGAGGATTCTCAGCCTGATACCACAGTGACACCAATCTGCATTACTTGCGTATATAATGGTTGTGACTAATCCCAACCCTGAAAAGGTGAGCACAATACCTGCAGCTGCATTAATGTGATCACAACTAGCTCTACTGTACTAACCTATGTGAGTATATCTGTAAAGAATAAATCAAGGCAACTGGACGTACTGTAGATTTCTTGAAAAACATTTAACGAAATCTACAGTACGTCCAGTTGCCTTGATTTATTCTTTACAGATATATACCATGACCTGGATAAATGAGAACCTTCACAGACATTACCTATGTGAGGCTTAGCACTATATTTTTCTATTTGTTTCAGCATTTCTAATCACTTCAGAACACTGGGCCTAAAGAGCTGCCTCATCCTCCTCCCTCCTCTATTTAATAGGAATTATGATCCTGAATACAGCTGATAAGATATTCAGCTGAATCTCTGTAGGAATGGAGTTCATGAAGAGACATGAAGTACAGAGGACAGACAGGACAGACTGAGGTAATGTGGGGCTGTGGTAATGGAGACTGCATACAAGGGCTGCTGTTCATTATCCACATCCCCACCCTCCTCTCTGCACTTCATGTCTCCCCATGAACTCCATTCCTACAGAGATTCAGCTGAAGATCATATTAATCTGTATTCAGGATCATAATCCCTGACAATTAGAGCAGAGAGGAGGATAAGGCGGCTCCGTATTCTGAAGTAACTTGTCCTGCTGTGTGATTAGGACAGGTTTTGTGTGTACCAATAGGATGGCGGCCATTCTATTGTCCCTAATAATTGCTCCCTAGACAAAACAAGCCATTATAAATAATGAAAGTTATATGGGAATATATTTATGATAAAGTTATATTTTAAGTAATTTTATTTTTCTTAATTCCTGGAGAACTCCTTTAACTAAAAGAGCTTTAAATATTTTTATTAGTCCGGTATTGTAAAAAACAAAAATGCTAATCAAAAAGCGAGTGTTAAAGAGGACCTTTCACCGCTCCTGACATGCCTATTTTAATAGCTACATGCATTCCCTGCATACTAACAATTCTTGAGCATCTATTCTTATGGCTCTATGTTGTGCTATTCCTTTATTATTTCTACTAGAAGTTATGAATGAATTGCTATTAGTCTTCAGTAAGGCTACAGAGGGGAGGTAACCAGTTGGGGATGTGTAACTGCACAGTCTGACAATGGCATTACTGATTGGATAGAGTGAGTCTGTGCAGGTACACCCCCAACTGGTTACCTCCCCTATGTGCCCTTACTGCAGACTGCTAGCAATCCATTCCCATAAAGGAATGGCACAACATACAGACATAAGAATAGATGTTCCAGAATTGTTGTTACATGGGGAATGCATGAAGCTATTAAAATGTCAGGAGCGGTGACAGGTCCTCTTTAACTTCTACTACTGTTCAACTCCAAAGGTATTAACTTATACTACTGTTCAAACATATTTCTCATAGTCACAACATAATTTATCACTTCCCCGAGCTTTATATTTTATTAATTATTATTAAAATTTTCATCTCTCTTGGAAATCTGTCATTTGCGGAAAGTTCACTGGATCCATATTATGTATAGTTCAGTGAGTGGCATGACCTCACAAGTTCCTCCATTTAGTAATCATTCTATTTTATAAACCTAAGCTTTACCATATTGATATAACACACACAGGTATTTTCTATGTTGAAAAACTCTCCATCATCATCTCCTCCTAACTTCCATGTAGTAATTTTTGCAATTATTAGCAAATACTTTCTTGTTGTTTTGTTTAGCTCCTTTAATTTGGATGTCCTTACTGTGACAATGACAAGTCTGTTAAATGCCATGAAGAAGCATAAAAAGGTTTCTGGGGTCCAGCTGGAGGCCCTGCGGGTAATGGTGCAGATTATGTGTGATGGTGAGTGATTCTATGTCATTGCTAAGCCTATGTATAAAGAATATGTAGGTATGCAGAGTTCTTAAAGTATTTTATTTTAGATACTACATATGATGTTCTAAATAATCCCATAAATGCAGAAGACAGTTCATTCCTAAATCTTCCACGTAAAGTAATCAGAAACCAGTGCTTACTTGAAGGAACTCATAAGTTCATTTTACAAGCCCTCAACAAGGTATGTGTACTAAAACTCCATTTACTAACCACTAAATGCTTGCATTATTGATGTAATGTAGTAGATGTAAGGGCTCTGGACACGGCCGTGCACCGCCAGACCCCATTGACTATATTGGAATATGGCAGCAGCTTATCTCCCGGGACAATAAAAGTCAACATGTCTGATCCTTGTCTCCCCCAATACCATCTGTTGGGGAATAGTAAGGAACTACCCATATATGATTGCTGGCCTGTGGATTCAGCTGACAATAGGCTGAAATAGAAAAACATCCATAAAGGTGCTCATACAATTTAGTCAATAAAAGGATCAAAGGAAGTGAGTAAAACTAACAACTTCTGTATCAGTTTTTGTAGAACAGTAATGTCTAGCACCATATCCCCAGTTGCACAAATAAAGCAGCCTTTTTTTTATTTTATATATTTTTAATGATTTTAGCTGTTGGATTTTATTACCAGTCCCTGCTCATATTGTTTTTCAGCTTCGCACACAACATTGTGATTTGGTTTCTTTGCCTTTAGTTTATTTCTAATCCAGGAATACAAGCCTGTGGTCTGAAAGTAGTGAGCTCCCTGTCTGAATGTTCGGGGTCTTTGGAGTTGCTATCAGAGCAAGGAACTTTTGATACTATCCTGCATAGTATCCAGATGTATCCTGGAAATGAAGGTGATGCATAACGTGAATTTTATATATTTAAAAAAAAAAATTCTGTGGAAATTGGGTTATAATGACTTCACACAGTTATGAATTTCCTCCTAGATTAAAGACTTTGTACACCTTTCGAGTCAATTTTTTTATGATTGCATTTTCCTTATTTTGGGCTAAATATAATTTTTTTCAATTGTCCTTTATTAAAAATATTGTTCTGTCACAAAAGCTTAGAGTGGGTTCACATCATGTTTTTCCCATCCGTTTAACGTATACAAAAAGAATATACGTTAAACGGATGCCTCAGACTGATGCCATACAGTGGCATCTGTATACCATAGAGTTCCATAAAAATAAAAAAAAGTATATGTTTTTTTTTACAGGACTGTGCAGGATAGAAGAATGTGGTGTGCTGCGTTTTTGTATCTTTTTTTTTTTGTAAAGTATACATCAAACAGAGGCATAAAACGTGATGTGAACCCACCCTAAACAGTTTTTCTAGCTGTGTGACTGGTACTTTCACTGTGTGCCGGTCATCTAGTAACCTTTATCTCTAAATTACTGAGAGGTCATAAACACTTATTTAAGCCACATTCTTATCAGTAAGATTATAACTGAGCTTTGATGAGTGTTTATAATGTCAGAGAGCAGAGATAAGGAGTCATCAGCTCCCTGTCTGACAGAAAAGAGAGAAAACTAAGATCCTGCTAGCAGAGCATCTCAGCTACTTACAGAAAAAAGGGTCCCATATTTGTTATAAAGACCAAATTAAAAAAAGATTTTGATCTCAAAATGAGTACAATGCAAAATTACCTCCAAGGTGTACCTTTAAATGTAGATATTCTAACAATTGGTCATATTATCTTTAATGTGGAATATAGTCTTATGTTTACCATTTGTACTTGACTAATATATTGGAAATAGTTTTCTCTTAAACATATTTTTTCTGATTTTTCAGAAATTCAATACTTTGGAATCTCTCTCCTGTCCTTTCTAATAACAAGAAAAAACATTTGCATTGCTATAATGGACCTATTGTCAACTCATTTGGTTTCCACATTACAGCGGTATGAGGATGTTGTCCGGATACAAGAGGAAGTATGCTACGTTTTATTGGTTGCTGTATAGTTTGTATAATTTGGTATAAATCAGTAGCTGCAGCATTTGTGTTTTTTGCATCCTCAGGGATTTCGGGCTGCTCTAACACTGATGAAGCTGTCTCACAGTTTTGCAAAGCTGTTAGAACTACAAGATTTTGACACTGTACTTTTTTACCAAATATCTATGTGTTTAGCAAACAAACGGAGCCAGAAGGTAATTCAAGATTTTTTCAGTTTCACTTTCATAAAGGTATTTCATTCTGTCAAACACAATGGGGGAGATTTATCAAAACTGGTGTAGAGTAGAACTGGCTGAGTTGCCTATAGCAACCAATCAGATTCCACCTTTCATTTTTCAGACCTCCTTTAGAAAATGAAAGGTGGAATCTAATTGGTTGCTATGGGCAACTCAGAACAATTTCCTTCATACCAGTTTTGATAAATCTCCCCCATTAAATTTACGTAATGCATCATCGTCAGTCTTTTGAAATGCAATATACAGCAATAAACTCCGGACACGTCAGTATAATTTATATGTGACCTGCGTTCCCGCATTTGTCCATGCTTTAGTTTCAGGTATTATGTTATCGCTGTTTTGCTGAAATGACCTTGGATGACAACGTAAAGAACAAATTTCTGGCCAAGGCTTGTGCCGAAAATCACATGATCATTGTGGAAGCTCTGCTATTGCTAGGAGCAGATGTCAATAAGAAACCCAAACATACATCTTTAATTGTCCAGGTACGCAGGAGCTTCCACGCCAGGGCTAGATCATAAAAGGTGTATTCTCTGCTGTGCATATTTTCTAGGTGTTTTTTACTTAATCATTTGAGACTAATTGTGGTGATTTATAATAGGTCTGTGAGAAGGGAACCAATGCTAAGTTGGTGGAGCTGTTGTTAAATCACGGAGTTCATGAACAGGATTCGCGGAAGGCCCTTGAAATAAGCATTAAGAATGGCAATAATGAGGTCATCAGCTTGCTGTTAAAAAAGCTCGGTTTAGATGTGGCTAATAACAGCATTTGCCTGGGAGGTTTTCATATGGGCAAAATTCAACCTTCGTGGATTCACCCGCTGTTCTCAGAGAAACAGAATACGCAAAAAAATCCTTCAGTAGATCATGAAGGAAGCAAAGGTACAGTATGTTTCCTCGAGTTTGCTGTAGTCATGTATTTTTATTATTAACGAAACATTGCCAGAGCACGTCTTACATTTACTTCCCTAGGCTGGTTCCATGTGTTACATGCAGCGTCAGAAGGAGAGTGCTGCAGATCTGAAAGTCTGATGGACTCAGTTGAGTTTATTCAGTACTTTCCAGTAAATGGCGTTTGATCTTATTTCCCACTTCTGCTGTACTGTAAATTGGTGCACACCACAAACTTGCAGCACCTCTAGTCAGTCTTAAAGAGGACCTTTTATGTGATTTTAATAAGGGAGATATATACCTGCACTTGCGGGGTACTCCCCGCTGATGCTGCCACTTTGCTTGATTTTTAAAAAAAAAATATGCCTGCTATGCCCGGACGGATTGCTCCCGCTCAGTATGCTAATAGTGAGCATCGGAGAAATGGGGAGGAGACATCTTTCTCTGTGGGTGTCTCCTTCTCCCCTGGCTGTAGCGCTGTCTAATAGCAGCACAGAGCATCACAGCCAGGGAGAAAAAACCTCCCTGGCTGTGACGCTCTGCGCTGCGATTGGACAGCGCTACAGCCAGGGGGAAGGTGATGCACACGAAGAAAGACTGCTTCTCCGATGCTCAGGCATATTTTAAAAAAATCAAGCAGGGTGGCAGCATCAGCAAGTGCAGGTATAGACCCCCCTAATAAAATCGCATGAAAGGTCCTCTTTAAAAGGAAGCTTTACTTAGCGCTTTCTCGGGAGACAGAAAACAAGGAATGCAGACTCTTACCCTAAGTTCACACCTGAGCGTTTTACAGCGTGTTCCTACGCGCTGTAAAACGCTCAACAAGGAGAAACCAATGCTTCCCTATGGGAATGGTTCTCACCTGGGCGTTTTACAGCGCGTACGATCGCGCTGTAAAACGCCCGACGCTCAAACAAGTTCTTGAGCTTTTTTTTGGGCGTTTGTCGCGCGTTCCCGTACATAGATATTCGGGAACGTGCGACAATGTGTGCACGCCTGTCTCTGTATGCGCGATTGTAAACGCCCGTACAATCGCGCATACAGAGCGCTCGTTTCAGAACGCTCAGGTCTGAACCCAGGGTTAGGGTAAATGCACACGATCAGGATTGTGCAGATTTGCGCCCGGAAAATCCGCACCGTAGGTCATGTACATTGTATTCTATGAGAATTTAAATGTGTCATGCACGTGTTGCAGATTTTTTCAGCGCGGATTTTGACCTACAGATGTAGCAGGGGTAACACACAAACTCTTAACGCGATGAGTTAAGAACTTTGAGTTATCTTGAAACAAAAGCCATTGAAAAGCAATTGAAGGTGTTTGCTTAACGCATTTAGTTTAGATAACACATCTCATAAAGCATGTGAGTTAACTCTACTACATCTGTACGGTTCAGATTTTAAAATCCGCAGCATGTCAGTTTATTTTATTTTTTCCGCACGCAAATCTGCAGCAATGGATGCGGATTGACCGCACATATTTCCCTGCGGATTTCAGTGCGGATTGTCCGTACACAAATCCTGAACGTGTGCATTTACCCTTAAAGGGAACCTGTCATTCACTTTATGCTGCCCTTACAGTGACAGAAACTACAGCAGTTTCTCATTTACTTGCTATTTTAAATTCAGTTTCCGAGAACTGTTTAATGCTGGGAGCACATGGCGGAGAAAAGTCACACTTTCATGTTATTCATGAGTAAGGGTCAGTTCACACAAAGTTTTTGGGCACAATCTCGCCTCAAAACAGCCTCCCATTTATTTCAATGAGAAGCAGTTCTGGCTTTTTTTTTCCACATGGGAAAAAATAAGCAGCATGTCGTGTCTTGGGGCAGAATCTGCGCTGAATCTGCCTTTGAAATGAATGAGAAACATAAAAAAAACACGCTCCATATGTGTCCGAGATTTTTGCGTGTTTTTAGTTCTGATCCACGTCCACACCAAAAAACACAAGCTGAAAATGCATTTTTGTATTGAACATGCATTGGTTAATAAATGCACATTGAAAAACTGCATAAAAAATACACAAAAAGGTGGCAAAAAAGCCACTTTCGGATTTCGCACTGAGTTTTGTTGGCAGATTTTTTTTAATCCATCGTGTGAACATTCCCTTAAAACCTTCCTGCCTGCCACTGCCTTTCCACAGCAAGTGCTCATGAATAGGACATACTCTTCTCTGGCAGCCCATGATTGTTCTCCCACGTCCAATTCCAGCATTAGGCCTTATGCACACGGCCGCAATATGGGGTCCGCAGCGGCCGTGTGCTTCCTGCATCACGGATGCAGACCCGTTGAATGGGTTAGCAATCCGGAGCTGCGGTGCAGAACGGAGGCACGGAACCCCACAGAAGCACTACGGAGTGCTTCCGTGGTGTTTCTGTCTGTGCCTCCACACCGCAAAAACATAGAACATGTTCTATTTTTTTGCGGTGCGTACGGATCACGGACTCATTCAAGTTGAGTGGGTGTCGATCCGTCCCGTCCGCCACACGACTGTTTGCAAATTGCGGTCCCCAATGCACGGAACGGCCGTGTGCATGAGGCCTTATACGGAAATAATTTAATATACATAAGAGCACATAAATGATAACCACTGAAATAAACACAAGCCAGGTTCCCATTAAGCACAAGCAACATTCCATTTTAAAAGCATTGGTTCCCCTATCTGCTTTTATTCTAGTGATCCTTTTCAATGAAGGGGGGTTTGGTGATCTAATTTATTATATTGGAGAACAACCTGCACTCTCTGCAGAATACCTCAGAGGGTCTGAAATTTGTTGCTGAATGCCAAAAATATGCAAACTGTTGTCTAATCTAAAATAAATGTGCAATTAGCTTCTTGGCATAGTATGACTTTAGTACTTTGTTGATGTATTCTGTATAGACTATACCTTCTTTGCACTTAACTTCCAGACTTGGGGCCCATTTTGGCAAGAATGGTTTTTCGTTACCAGAGCAAACTCTATGGTTGTCGATCTTTAGGAGAATCTCCCTCCATGCCAGAGTTGATTGATAAAGATGATTCCTCCACAAATGATAGTTTTGATGATGTGTTTGCTAACAGTGATGACCTAGATAGCGAAGGTAATGTAATCTGCAAAAAAGATGCATCAGCCTTTGACATGTGTTTAGTAAATACTTGTATTCTCTTTAAACTAACAAATCTGCTCCATCTTTTCGTTAAGTTATCTGTTCTGCTTTTCCTCTATTATTTCACCTTGAAACTATAGCTATTAGACTCCCCCCCCCCCCCCCACCCCCCCAAAAAAAATAATAAAAAAAAACACATAGAAAGGAATTTATTAAGCCCCAATGTGTCAGTTTTCTGGCATCGAAAAGCCACAAATAAAGAAATGTAACTTGCAGTATTGTTTTTGTTCCACCATTTTCTGGTCTTTGAAAAGTGGCCACACCAAGGAATATTTTAAAAATAGTAGTTACAACATTTAAAATAAATTCTGATAATTATGAAAATTAATTATTAAAATGAATGATACTTAAAGGCTACGTACACCTTTGGAGATAATTTTTGTTTGATTGCAGTTTACTAACTTCTGGCTAAAAATCATATTTTCAATTGTCCTTTATTGAAAATATTGAGCCATTGTGTTACAAATGTTTAAATGTTTTTCTAACTGTGTGACTGGTACTTTCACTTTCACTTTGTGCCGATCATCTAATAACCCTCTTCTCTAAACTACTAAGAGGTCATAAACACTTACTTAAGCCACATTCTTATCAGTAAGATAAGAACTAATCTATAATGAGTGTTTTATAAAGTCTGAGAGCAGAGATAAGGAGTCCGTCTGCCCCCCAGATGACGGAAAGGACAAAAAATCCACAGGCAGCTAGTCGAGCATGTCAGCCCTGTACACAAAAAAAGATTCTATATTGTTAATAAAGACCAATAGAAAAAAAATTTTTTTAGCTCAAAATATTTATACAATGCAATAATAAAAAAATTGCCCCCAAAGGTGTACATAGCCTTTAGGTGAGAAAAGAAAGCAAAAAAGACAAGGAAATCGCATACATATTTTGATTAAATTCTCTGCATTCAGTATACTGTCTTACAGATAATTTTTCTGCACAGACATATTAGATATTATTAGAGTGTGTAATTGTGTATCTGTAAATACTCTGTTCAAACTCCAGAACATCTGTTGCAATGCATTATGCCCCTAAAGCACAGTTTCTACTGCATGGAGCCAGCTTGACTCTACCTGGCTGTACCTGTTTTCCAATGTACCATTAGGCAAAAGTTGCAGATAGTGACTGGTCCTGGTGCTATTTTGGGATCACATCTGAGGGCATTCCAAGCGAGCCAAGCCAGTACTGTTATTTCATGTGACAACACTGCAGACTAGTGATTTTTCTGAGAGAATCAGTGGGGGCGAGTAGAATAGGGGAGAGCCGGTACCATTGGGTGAAAAGTGGGTTTAGTTGCATACTGGTAAATTCTTAAAGTTCCCTGTTCCTGGTATCTAACATCTGATGTGAGCCTAGCGGCTGGTTGCCGGTTGTTATTGTATGGGTTACTTTCTGTGTGCTGCAGATCTGTCCTGATGCCTATGAAGAGTCTGGCAGAAAGTATTAGTAATATAGTAAGACTAACATTACTTATTACTTAAAATACTCTTAATTTTTTTATGTTTAAAGGCAGTGAAGGAATGCATCCTATGAAAAAATCTCACTCATTTGTCGGCCTTGACATTCATAAAGAAAACTCAAAGCTGAACCATGTGACATCGGATCAGCGGCGGACTAACTCCTTGGTATGATGTATATTACTAGGTGTTAGGTCATGGTAATTCTGCCTATCTGGATTGTTTGCTTTTATACTTCTATTTCGTTCTGCCCCCCATAAGATATAGCTTATACTCAAACACATTTCTAAAAGGTGACACCCATCATATTAGAGACTTGCGTCTGTTACAGATGACAGAACTTAAAAATGATGCGAGGTTTGACCAATCTGATTTATTAAACCATTTGGTATGTATCGGCATGCATATGGGAAAGCCATGTGAACTTGAACTAAGGCGGAAAAGAAGAAGTTCTTTCTAGCATTTTAAAATCCACAGCATGTCATATTATTTTATTTTTTCTGACCGGATTTTCTTCATTCACTTAGTAAAATCTGCATGCAAATCGGCACCAATTGATGCGGATTGACTGCACAGATTTGCCTGCGAACACCTACGGATTTCAGTGCGGATTCTCCGCACATGAATCATGAATGTGTGCATGTACCCTAACTGAGCGTACGTAATGCTCAGAAGCAGCCATTTAGCAAAGTGATTAACTCCTTCATGACCAGGCCAATTTTGGGAGATTACAGTTTCAGTAATTCCGTTTTTGTACTTATTAATTGCACATTTTAATACATATTCCATACAATTTATTGTGAAACTGTAAAAAAATAATAATAATTTGTGGGGTTAAAAAAATGCAATTATTCTCCGGGTCAGTACAATAATGGTGAGAACATATTCATAGAGTTTTTATGTTTTACTTCTTGAAACGCCTTTATGAAGAAAATCTTGTTGCGTAGCTATATTCTTACACCCATGACTTTTTGATTTGTCTGACATAGGTGTGTGAGAGCAAGTAGAGCTGTAGCTAGTAGAGTTGTTATCTTGGCCTCATTTTGGGAAACGAGCAACTTTTTGATAATCCCCCCCCCCCCCCCCTTTTTGAGGTGATTTTTTTTTTTTTATGCCATTTACCATGCAAGATAACTAATGTGCTATTTTAGTAGATTGCACATTTTCGGATGTCTCAATACCAATAATGTTTAATTTTTGTTTTTTTGAGATAAGGAGGTGATTTGAATCTTTAATATTTTTGTGAAATTGTAAAAACCTTCTTTTTTTTTTTTTTTTTTACTTTTTTTTTTCTTTTAATCCCTTTAGTGGACTTGAGCCTGAGATTGTTGGAGTGCTCGGAACAGACAGCAATTTTACTATCATTGTATTACAGTCTGCCAGAGGCAGGACATAATACATGCAGTAACTTGGCAATGCGAAGGGCCTTCAGATGGCCCCCAGCTGCCATGCTAACCATTTGGCATCCAGTGATTACGCTGCAGGGGTGCTGATTAAGACACAAAAGGAGCACCCTCCCTCTGTATAACTGCTCAGATATCTCACAATTGTTAAACGGCTGGGTTTGGAGTTAGGCCCAATTGAAGCCTCAGCAGGTGACACTAGCTGGCACCCGCCATGTGTGGACTGGGTTTAGCTCGCAAACCCACTTTATATACGTCTCGCACAATTGTGACATGCTGCTATGTCCAGGGGTGCGAGGGGGCTAAAACAGACACTTTTTTAGGAAACAGAATGACTGAGTCAATGCAGATAGGAACAAGCCCTAAAGTAAAATTTTTAAGGCATTTGACATTCATGCTCTCAATTCTTCTTTTTTAGGGTGGATTTGGGGATGAACCCAATTTACGTCGCAGAAAAGATTTTCCTCAAATTGACTATCCATGTAAGTAGGTGTCTGAGAAAGAGGAAATGGGAAGCTTAGCTTTATTGCAATCAAAATATGAATTTATATTTTTTTTTTTAGGTAAAGCACTTTTATCCTTACACATGAAACGAACCGATAGCACCTCTTCATTAACTGAAAAGGAACATATTCGAACCTTAGACTTGTCGGCAAATGATCTAGAAAGCATTGACTTAATAAATAAAAAATGCCTTTTAGCCAGTCATTTGGAACGTCTTGAGAAACTGGAGCTTCAACAGAATGCCTTAGCATCTATTCCGAAATCCCTGTGTGACGTAAGTGGAGGTTCTGTTTGTATTATAAAATAATGGCAGAGTACAAGTAATTCCATGAGCAGAGCCAGAAGCTGGTTTGGGCAGTGCAATGCGATTTTATGAAAATGCCTTTTAAGAAGGTTGTTTCCGAAAGACAACTCAGAGAAAGAGGCACCAACAGACATTTTTTTGCTGTGGCTGAATCAAGCTGTAAATGTATTAAATCCACCTTTAACACAATCGGCAAAATCGGTTTACTGGGTTTATGAGGAATCATCAACTTCCATCAAAAAGGGTTGTTTTTCAGAGAGAAACCTGTAAAGAATAATTAGAATGTTACCCCTAACACTACGTTTTACATGCATGCTCATTTCATTTAATATTCAGCGTCTGAAGATGTGTACCTCTTAGGGTACTTTCACACTTGCGTTTTTCTTTTCCGGCACTGAGTTCCGTCACAGGGGCTCTATACCGGAAAAGAACTGATCAGGCATATCCCCATGCATTCTGAATGGAGAGTAATCCGTTCAGTTTGCATCAGGATGTCTTCAGTTCAGTCGCTTTGACTGATCAGGCAAGAGATAAAACCGCAGCATGCTACGGTTTTCTCTCCGGCGAAAAAAACTGAAGACATGCCTGAATGTATTAGCGCCGCATCCGGCATTCAGAATACCGGAATGCCTGATCTGTCCTTCCGGCCTGCGCATGTGCAGATCGGTAAAAATGTGAAAAAATGTCCAAGATGGATCCGTCTGTCCGCATGACAAGCGGAGAGACGGATCTGTCCTTGCAATGCATTTGTGAGACGGATCCGCATCCGGATCCGTCTCGCGAATGCTTTTAGTCAGAGGCAGATCGGCGGGTCCGGCGGCCAGTTCCGACGACGGAACTGCCCGCCGGATCACACTGCTGTCTGGTATCTGCACAGACGGATCCGCATCTATAATGCAAACGCTTGTATCCGTTCGCATTATTCTTTTAAAAAAAAGTCTATGTCAAAACGGACCCGTCCGGACTTACATTGAAAGTCAATAAGGGAAGGATCAGTTTTCAATTGCACCATATTGTGTCAGTGAAAACGGATCCGACCCCATTGACTTACATTGTAAGTCAGGACGGATCCGTTTGGCTTTGCATCGCCAGACTGACACCAAAACACTGCAAGCAGCGTTTTAGTGTCCGCATGCAGAGTGGAATGGAGGCGGAACAGAGCCAAACTGATGCATTCTCAACGGATCCTTATCCATTCAGATCGCATTGGGGCTGAACTGATCCGTTTTGGACCGCTTGTGAGAGCCCTGAACGGATCTCACAAACAGAATTCAAAACGCCAGTGTGAAAGTAGCCTAACCCTAAGTTCACACCTGGGCGTTTTACAGTGCGTACGATCGCGCTGTAAAACGCCCAACGCTCAAACAAGTGCTTGAGCTTTTTTTTGGGGGCGTTTGTCGCGCGTTCCCGCACATAGATATTCGGGAACGCGCGACAATGTGTGCACGCTTGTCTCTGTATGCGCGATTGTAAACGCCCGTACAATCGCGCATATAGATCGCTCGTTTCAGAACGCTCAGGTCTGAACCCAGTGTTAAGCCAATTTATACCAGAAGACATAATGGACCCCATAAGGCTAGGTCTACACGACAACATTTGTCGCGCGACAGATAAGGCACAACTACACTGCAAGATTTGTAGCGCAACATTTTGTTGCACTAATGTCGCGCAACAATTTTTATAATGGCAGTCTATGGTGTCAGCACTGCAACATGGATGGATTTTCTGCGACTGTCGTGTTGCAGTCGCAGCATGTTGCAGTGCGACACCATAGACTGCCATTCTAAAAATTGTTGCGCGACATTAGTGCAACAAAATATCGCGCGACAAATGTCATTGTGTAGACATAGCCTAAAATCCAATCTCATTAAGATGTTATATTATTTAAGTAATTATTTTTGTTTTACCTTTTCTTTTATTTATTCCTTTTTATTCTAGGTTTTCAAATCTTTGACTTACCTGGATTTGCGCAATAACAATTTCAAAACCTTTCCTGCTGCTGTTCTGGAAATGAGTAGTATCTCATTCCTTGATTTATCGAGAAATGAAATTGGGCCTTCCATAGATTTGCATACAAGTGCAATATGTCTGACCTTGAAGCATCTAAATCTATCGTACAATCAGCTGAAAGAATTTCCTGAATGTACTGAAAATGTTGCACAAAGACTTGAAGAATTAATCCTTGAGGGGTAATATGTCTTTCCATAGAGTACCGAGTAATGATGTCTCTATTTTGATGTGTATTATGTTTTAGAGCATGCAGTATACAACATTGCCTTAAGCCGTCACTTAAATGAAGTTTGGACTTCAGTTTGGTTCCTTATGATGTGTATTGCCTGGTTTTATTATCTGAAGATCAGCTGGTCGCATGGATTCAGCAATCCATCAGTGGTGGTCGTGCTTGCCTGTGCGCACTCCTACGGTCCTAGTCACCAGAGAGGCCGATGCTTTTTCCTATAGTGTGCAAGCACGACCACCACTGATGGATTGCAGGGTGGTCGTAACCATGGAAACAAGCAGTGTATAATGTGATGGAAAAATGAATCAAGCCAGCAAAGGAGGCACTATGGATAATAACAATACATTAGTAAGTGCCCTGTATTAACTTTCTCTACATGATAAATGCCACTTGCTGAAGTGAGACAACCCCTTTAAGCCAGGATCAACACTTTACAGCTGAGTGTAATGGTACCTTTCACTTAATGATCTGTTACTTCATTCTGGAGAAAAAGTACTTTTAATCCATATGCAAAGTAGTTAAAGGGAACCAGTCACCGGGATTTTGGGTATAGAGCTGAGGACATGGGTTGTTAAATAGCCACTAGCACATCCGCAATACCCAGTCCCCATAGCTCTGTGTGCTTTTTTTGTGTATAAAAAGCGATTTGATACATATGCAAATTAACCTGAGATGAGTCAGAGCTTGAAAATATGACTCTTCTCTGGTCACACTAGTAAGATATGACTCTTATGTTAATTTGCATATGTATAAAAGCACACAGAGCTATGGGGACTGGGTATTGCGGATGTGCTAGCGGCCATCTAGCAACCCATGTCATCAGCTCAATACCCCAAATCCCGGTGAAAGGTTCCCTATATCGAGAACAGAGCCCCGAAAGTGGTGGAGAGCGCACTGCGCATGCACAGCCAGCCTCCATTTGTTTTCTATGGGGCCACCGAAAATTGCCGAGCTGGCTCAGCTATTTCTGTTGGGCCCATAGAAGTGAATGGGAGCAGTGGCCAGTCATGCGCAGTGCGCTTCCATTCACTTCTATGGGGAGAGCGATTGGTGGTAGCCGAACCGGAGGCCTCCATCGACCACCTTGCGGGGCTCCGTTTCGGATATATCCTAACGATATGCCCCCATCGTCTGAGATTAGACAACCCATTTAAGGGCACCAAGGGCGAGCCCAAGCTACTCTGTGCACCCATGCTCTTCTTCATCCTCTGCCATCCCCTCTCTCTCCTTCCGATTGACAGGGCCAGGAGAGATGACTATGCAGGAACCTGCACAGCCATGAGTCTGCATTTTTAGCATGCACTAACCTAGTGTTACTTTCTGAGCCGAGGTTTTTTACTTTTCAATCCGTTCGCTACCAGCGCTGGAGCGATGTGTAAACATGGCGCCCGCTCACACGTGCAGCGGGCGCGATGGCCGGCAGATCTCTGCTGTTTCAAACTTCCCTTGACCAGCAATAATGCCGATCGCTGTAATTAAATGCTTTAGATGCCGTGACCAAGTGAGATCACGGCATCTAAATGCGGAAAAACACTGGAAGCTCGCTCTTCCGTTTTTTACTAACTATGCCCCGTGTGGCCAATTGGGGCATTGGTAGTTTCACTGAACACTTTCAGCCTCGCTGACAAGGCTGAAGGTGTTCATGCTGCAATTATTTTGTATAGGAAATTAGCAATATTGAGTTTAAATGGCATTTAAAAAAATCCCAGATAGAAAAAAAAAATTACATTTAAAACCATAATTTATAGGCTCATACAAGCCAAAAAATCATTACAAATTATTATTTTTTTTATGTTAAAAAAAATAATTAAATAAATAAAAGTTTAAATCACCCCCCTTCCGTATAATTAAAAAATAAATGCCTAAATAACAGCTATGTGACTGGAAATATAAACAAAGTTATGGCTCAAGGAAAATAGGGAAGAAAAATGAAAATTCAAAAACTATAAAACCTCCGTCATCCTAAGGGTTAATAACTATATTTTTAAAGTTATTTATTTGAACATCTATAAATGTTGCCTTCTGTATTTGTTACAACAACAAAAAATATATATTTATTGCTAATTAAAAAAAAAAAGTGTATAAAACACTATCATAAACAACATAAAGTACAAGTTTCCAAAGTTGTCTTCCATTTCATATTGATGTATGACGCATGTGGCTTTATTGGACAAGTAATTTGACGCTATAGATGTGGTACTACAACTTTGGAAACTTGTACTTTGTTGTTTATGATAGTGTTTTATACACGTTTAAATTTTTTTATCAATAAATATATATTTTATATTGATGGAACTATATATACTCTTTTGGTTGTTGTAATGAATTATTGAGTATTCCGGTCATGTTGTGACCATACTAGCTGCAGACCTTGTTGTGTAGTAACTACTGTATTTGTTGTAGATTTACAAACCTTTTACTTTTTTACTTTTTTTTTTTCTGTCATACAGTAACTGCATTGCAGACATTCATGTACCACTATGCTTGCCTGAACTAAGGACTTTGAATCTGAACAAGAACATGATTTCCTCACTTGCACCCAATATCCTGAGTAACTGTGGAAAGCTAGAGGTATTCTGTGCCATGGCAAACAAGTTGGGTGAGAGCAAATTTAGTTAATGCACACATTGTGGAGATTCTTTGCTCAACAGTTTGAACAAGAAGATATAAGTTAAAATTAATTTTTGGAGCTGGAGTTTCCCTCCCCAAAGGAATGTTTTCCCCCTTCAAACTGAACACCTTTCTATTGGGCAGAACCCCAACAAAGAGCTCAACACTATTGGGACCTTTTATTGATCAGCTGTTGTAACTGAGAAAGCACCTGCTGACTATTTCCTCTGCAGTAACCCCTTAATGCCATGTCCCTTTAAAGGTTTACCAGGGCTCAAATATTCATGTCCTAACCTGAGGATAGGCTGTTAATATCAGATTGGTGAGAATGTGATTCATTGCACGATCATCTGTTGAAGGGGACGTGGCACACAGACTAGTGCTGTCGCTAATTCATAGTATAGCAAGCACAGTGCCTTATGTTGTGTAGTTGCTGTCCCTGGTATTGAATGGCACTGAGCTGCAGACCAATTATATGACTGATGGATCGGACCTCACAGGCCTGAAGAAGAGGCCACAGCCCTCGACTGCAGGGGAACAGCAGGGATACCAAGAGTTAGAATCCCATTCATCTAATATTGATGACACTATCTAAAGTTTGGCTGCAAATATGATTCGTCAAATCACAACTGTACTTTGGAGTATTGTTAATTAACTTATAGTTAATTTGAAGTGCGCTACCTACCCCTTCTCCATTTTGTTTTGAAGCAGCAGTTGTCTTTGTCAGCCTGGCAATCTGCACAGGAAAAAACTCTTTGCATGTATATGTAGCAAGATATTTTTTGTGTTCTAATCTATTGTATGACATCGGCTACTCGGGTTTGACAAAATCGGAATATTGTAGCAGAGACCACAAGGTAGGGTTTCACTGTAGGCCTAGTTCTACATTGGGACATACAAGGGTAACTCCATACTGATGCACCACCAGCCCAAGGTATTACGCTGCATCCATCGTTATCCGGGGGGAAAAGCAACTTGCCCATAAAGGGGTTTTCTGCGTTCCGATCAGCAGGATAAAAGGGCAGTGGTCCCTTTTCTGCAATACCTAATACAGCAATGTCAGTGTGTATGTGGCTGGGTCTGGTACTGTAGTTCACCCTCTCATTCTTGTTCATGTAAATAGGCTAAGCAGAAGAACTAGACATGGTTACATGCTTATGGATGGTGCTGTGTTAGGTTCAAGAGAAAAGGGGTGACAGTGCTGCATTTCTTCTGATCAAATTGGGTCCCAGGATCATAAATTGGTTCCAGAAAACACTCATCTGCTGTATTTATAAAATTTGTATAGTAATATTTTTTTCTCCTTTATAACAGGTAAATTATACAAAAAGTGAATTGTTTTGTTTCAATTTGAATATGTAAAGAACTTAAGTGAATCAATGGGTCCAAGTCCACCATATTGTTTTGGCCATATTATCCATATTTGATTAGTGATTTATGCTTGCGTGGTGTGTAACTTTGTTTTTACACATTTTTTGTATATTTATTATATACATAAAAACTTTCCTCAAGCAGTCAAAATTGTCTGAGGACATGGGAATGTATAATTTTATTGTATCATGCAGTTTACACTGTAATGGGAAAACATCTTGCTGTGGTCACACACAGTGCTGCTAATTCTTATCAGACCCAGATTAGCAGTGTCGCATAGAGGGAACCCACCACTGCCTCTCTTGACTACATAGCACTCCCTGTGTTCTGAAAAAGAGAATCAGCAATAAACTGCATCAGCCTTCAGATAGGGAGCCCAATTAATGCTGCCAGTAAGGTTATTTATACCAGTTGTGTATCTACTGTTAATGTTATATACTAAGATGAAGCCTTTACTTTATAAAGAATTTATTTTTTATTTTCAGCAATGGTGCCTAGTATTCCTTCAAAGATGACAACTTTAAGGCTGTCCCATAATGAATTTACAAGTATCCCTAAAGAAATTCTTCAACTCTCTTAGTAAGTATATCTTAGCAAAATTTAACAGCATAATCACATCACATTGTTCATTCAAACAGTAGTGATATATGTAATAGAAACAGATATCATGTTTGGCACATTGTTTTATAAAACATTCATGTAAACTTGGTTCCATTTTAATTAGGAAGAAGATGGTTAGGAAATAAAACCTATTTTATTATAAGACACACCTGATGATAAGACTGCTTTAGAGGCAGAAAATAAATAAAATATTTCTTATCAGACAACAGATCAGACCCTCAAATTAGACCTCAGATCAGACCCCCATACCAGACCTCAGATCAGACCCCCATATCAGAACTCAAATCAAACCCCCATATCAGATCCTCAGGTCAGATCCTCAGGTCAGATCCTCGGGTCAGATCCCCATATCAGATCCTCGGGTCAGATCCCCATATCAGATCCTCGGGTCAGATCCCCATATCAGATCCTCGGGTCAGATCCCCATATCACAACTTAGAAGACCCCCATATCAAACATCCGACCTCAGACCCCAATCAGAGCTAAAATAAATAAATGTACTTACCTCTTCTGCTCTACCGCTTTTCTGCAGGTCCAGAGGTCTGTCCTACAGTCACCTCCCTGGTCCTCTCAGGGCCCACGCTGCACTGTGACCTGACTGCGTTAATGCAATCGGGACAGTGCAGCATGGCGCATGGAGGAAGACCAGGGAGTGGTTAGTACAGGGCTACAGTCACCTCTCCCGCACCTCCTGCATACTAATGAGCGCTTTGTTTCTATAGTGGAACCACTTATTAGTATTCACTATTACCGCTTTATCACTTGAGGATTAGTAAATGAAATGGTTTCCAGTAGCATTACTTTTTTACTGTATTGACATACATTCCCGTTTTATTTTTTTCCATAAAGTTTGAGAACAGTAGATTTAAGTAACAATCAGATCAGTAATCTGCCTGGTCCACTGGAATGGGCTTCTCTAAGTCTGCGAGAAATCCTATTGAGCCACAATCAGATCCACATATTGAATCTTGAGTACCTCCGTAAAGATGCAAGCAGATGGTCACGTCTGGAGAAACTACATCTTTCCCATAATATGATCAAGGAGGTAATAGTGTACATTTCAGTCATAGTGTTGCTCTGTTTCAGAATTTAGAACTTCAGTAGTCATTTTAATACTCAACTGTTTCAGATACCACCTGAAATTGGATTTCTTGTGAGTGTCACTTGCTTTGATATAAGTCACAATCCAGATTTGAGGTCGTTTCCAGATGAAATGGGAAAACTTACTAAAATATGGGACCTTCCACTTGATGGACTCCATCTTGATTTCGATTTGAAGCGTATAGGATGCAAAGCCAGAGATCTCATACGGTACTGTATTTTTGTTTTGTTTTTTCAAGTTAAAGAAGCTCTCCTTTTTTTTTCTTTTACATAGGATACTAATCCACCACCAATATTCTACCAGTCTAATTTGTTTTCATTGTAGTTCAATTGCATCCATATGTTTTGAACCTTTTTATTATGAGTTCTTGGGCATATACAGGATTACATCACCTTATCCCTCCTGGCACTTATGACTTTAGCTCAACCCACCTAACTCCACCCCTTGTATGTCTCTTGTGGATAGAGCAATTCTGAAAATCTAATTTGTTTAATGGACCAAGAGCGCAGTAATAAAGTCGATGAGTCCTTGTAGACTGATAAACCTCCTGACTCACACTGCCTGTCTATGCCATCTGTGTCTGCTAACTCTCCAGTGTAATTCTAGGGCTTTACACTTGTCTTCCTGCCTCTTGCATGTAAGAGCTGACAGGGGAGACGGGCTAAAGCTGTATTAAATAGGATAGAATTAGACTCTGCAGTGTAAGGGGACTTCAGTTCTGTCACTGAACTGTTTTTTGCTGCTCTTAGATAGTACTCAAAGCAGTGCTGTTTTATGATAACTATGCCCCCCCCCCATCTCCGCAAAGTCAGGCATGGCTCCATACATTTTTTAGTAGCTGTTCCTGGTACAGTAGCTTAGTACCATTAAAATTAACTCCCAGAAAACCCCTTTAAAGTTTATCTGTCAACTTAATATTCTGCCCAGTGTAAATTCAGGAAATTACAACTACAGGTTTTTTACTACTAGTAACCAGAACTGCCCAAAAATGTGGCACTAACAGAATACACTGGTCTGTTGAATTTGTGAGCAAGAGCGCTCTTCCTGCTTCCCTCGCCACTCAGGGCAGTGATTGAGAGGCTGCAGTGGTTGCACTTATACACAGCAGCCTATTGGTTACTGCCATGAGGAGCTGGGGCAGCACTCGGCTCATAAATACAGCCAGACTCACACTATGATACCCATGTATTCTCTCTGCCACTAGTAGCAGCACACAGATTTCAGAGCCCTAATACTGTGATATACATTTTTTTTTAGATTTCTTCAGCAACGTTTAAAAAAAGCTGTTCCTTATAATCGTATGAAGCTGTTAATCATGGGAAACACAGGAAGTGGTAAGACAACACTTGTACATCAGCTAATGAAAGAAAAGCACCCAGGGTCGGGGTCCGAAAAGGCTACCATTGGCATTGATGTGAAGGACTGGCCCATTCCAATAAGGGGGAAAGTTAAGAAGGAAATCACTCTCAATGTCTGGGACTTTGCAGGTAATAAAACATTTTTAAATTTACCTTTGGACTCCTTGTGTTGTAAAATGTTACTAAATATTTATAAATGTAACCAACATTCACACAGGTAGCTAAAGGGGTTACACAACTTTTGGGGACAAAAACAGGATATGTTATAAAATAACAAACAATATGCACATCTGCAATCCCCTGCCGATTCAGTGCAGGAAGGCCAGCCAGACTTAGACTGGGCAAAAAGCGGAAAACCCAGTTAAATGAAGCCCAAGGGCTCGAGAGACTTCGGAAGATGTAGATAGCAGCACATAATATCCACAAGAAGGATAAGCATGTCTGACGACTGAAGATGATGTGCGGAAGGTACTTCCGGATAACGAGGACCACATAATTGCTGTTGGGATCTGGACTGGAAACCCAAGATGTCTTGCATGGCAATAGGCCCCATGTAAAACCAAGGGGTGTTTACTAAACAGAAATGAACCTGTAGAATCCAGGTATGCACGAGACCTGGCAAACGAGCTACATTTAAACCTAGACACGACCTTACTAAATGTATAAGTATCAGGATGGGATACTTCAACCCAGGAAAAAACTGGGAAAACTGGAAGGAATTACTGGGCATCTGGCCGAGGACTACTCCTGTAAGGATCTCCCAGGTACGTGAGGAGACTCCTGTGGGCCAATTTGTAAAAGAAAACAGTGAGTAACTCCTTTGTAAATAATCCTCGAGAAGAGAAAAAAAAGTATGGAATATGATCACTCATCAATACAGAGATAAGGGATGGCCAAGGGGGACAAAAAGCCATAACGGGAACCAATCGGAGGTAAAAAATGAAAAACCATAGACAAATGGGGGTAGTCTGAGAGGAAGAGACTGTGTCCCCGGGGATCAATAGCATCCCAGCCGTGCAGCAGAGAGCACTGCGGCAGAAGAGTGCAGCCAAAGCAACCTCCGCCACTGGACAAAAGGAAGACTGTGAGTGATGCTGGATCCAGGACCATCTCATGACTGGCATTAGACGACCTAAGGAAACTGAGCAACCGCACTCTTAAAAGAGAGCAGGCTACAATACATGAGAGAGAGAGAGAGAGAGAGCACATAAACTCGCCAAAATACACTCATGGAAGCCGATCCAAAAGGTAAGGATCGCAGCATACATCTCTGCTTAAAAAGGAAACGCCCCCTAAGGAGCAGGTACTGTGGAAGACAGATGCCCCAAGAGCCGTAGAGGCTTGTCGTGAGACTTCTAACAAAAAAAGCTGTTTAATAGTCCACAAACTGCCTGGATCAGGCAGACCCAACTCTAGGCTGAAGAACAAAAATTTCAGAGGTGTGTAGATTCGTCATATTCATCAGAAACCATCTACTGTCACCATGTAGCGCCTGAAGGAGACAATGTTGTCATCAGTGGAATGCACAGTTTGGTCTGAGATAGGAGAAATACTTCTCCAGGAGAGAATGTGATGACCATGTCCGACATCACAAAAACACCAGAGAAAATCTGGACATATAAGAAAAAATAGTGCAGGCGTTCCAGAACAGTAAGAATCCAACCTCAGGAGTATGGACAGTGGCCATGTAGACAGAAACATAATCTGGGGGAGCGCAATTACTCGTCTTGCAGAGGGGCATAACATCGAAAGGGTGTTGTGTTCCAGCAACAAAACATCTATTAGCATTGACAACAGGCGACAGCACCATAGTCCTGTCCGGTGAGGGAGGAAAAGCATTTGATGCACAGTATGTGCCCTGAATAGGTGTGTCCCCTACATAAGGACATGTCAAAGCTATTACTCATCACTTAAAAGAGGCAGAGTTAATAGTGTCACAGCAGTCAACAATTAGCGCCAGTGTCCCACTTGAAATAAGAACCATGTGGTAGACCAATGTCATAGAATCTAGGGGATTATGCCAACAAGGGAGAACCCTGCAATAGTGCGCACCAGAAGTGATTGGCTGATCGGCTATAGCATGCATACTAATGCAAATACCTGGTCAGAGAATGGAACAACTGCAGATGACCATGCCATCAGGAATGAATGGACGAATCAGCTAAAACTGCAAGCGCTAGCATAAAGACCCCACCTGTTGGTGCAACGGCATCCATTGGTCGCGTAAAGTGAGACGGAGATCCACCCGAGAGGGAATGTAGACATAAACACCACACCTAGGACCAGTGTGAGGGTTTTCCCCATAGAATGAGAGAAGCGGTAGAAGCTACTGCATACAGAGCCAGTGCCGAAACATGGAACAGAACAGAAGGCTATGTTGTAGAAACCACAGAAACATATCCATTGCAAATGCAAGGAGTGAGGAGGAAAGCAACGCGGGTGCCACATTGCTTGCAGGGGGTACGTAAGCCACTAGCAAATACTCACTCCACCCAAGGGGGAGACTGTTCAGTAGGAGCCATGGCATGAAGTGCTAACACAAATCCATACAGATAGTAACCACTGAAACAAGGGTAGTAGCCATGATATGTAGCGCTAGAGTAAATACTCCTAACCTACAAAAGGCCACCTGTCAACTAGACAGCTACGATTACCACTCATAAAACATCTAAGGTAAACCAAAATGAACGAGTGGAAATAATGTATAAAAATATAAATTTATTATAGAGTATAAAGAATGGAACAACTACAGATGATGCAAAGATACGGAGAAGCGCAGGGTCACTAACGCCACAAAACACCAATGTAACTGTGGGTTATAACACACAGAAAGGTACAATCTATTAATGATAATGAAAGCTCAGAGATAACGAGGATGGCCAAGCTGTAATGTCACCACAGTAAGACTATGCACAATTCGTGCAAATGACCATACCCGGTAAGCAGTGAGCTTTCTCACACCGAACACAGTGCTTAAGCAATTAAACAGACCATAGTAATGACGAGTACTCAGTATAAAAGTAAGAATCTCAGTCAAAAAAGAAGGTATTAACAATATGCACCATGGATGTGTGAGGGACTCACTATGGATATATGCAGAAGTCCCCATCGACGGTGTGAAGCGATACTGATTCAGAACGTACCTGAGGACATGGTGGTGAGTGGACAGTCGGACCCTGGGCGCACAACCTCGACGCGCGTTTCACCTTACGGCTGTTTAATTGCTTAAGCACTGTGTTCGGTGTGAGAAAGCTCACTGCTTACCGGGTATGGTCATTTGCACGAATTGTGCATAGTCTTACTGTGGTGACATTACAGCTTGGCCATCCTCGTTATCTCTGAACTTTCACTATTATTAATAGATTGTACCTTTCTGTGTGTTATAACCCACAGTTACATTGGTGTTTTGTGGCGTTAGTGACCCTGCGCTTCTCCGTATCTTTGCATCATCTGTAGTTGTTCCATTCTTTATACTCTATAATAAATTTATATTTTTATACATTATTTCCACTTGTTCGTTTTGGTTTACCTTAGAGTAAATACTCCACCTGAGAAGGAGGCTATACCATAGTAGCCATAAAAGCCAAAGTCAGGGTAGACACGCCACCTGGGAAGGAGGCCTTATAGTGGTAGCTACGATCTTTAGTGCTAGTGTAATTACTGCCCTGCGGAAGAGGACATACAGTAGTAGCGATGGAATAGAGTGCTAGCCTAAATAAGCCACCTGAAAAGGAGGAGAGCTATATGTGGAAACAGTATTCAGAGGCAGTGTAATACTCTATTCGCTTGTTAGTAACCACCGAATTCTCTTCTAGGGCAGATACACCACCTAAGAAGGTGTCAAGTATCGTGGCCAACCATGTAGTTTGGAGTCCCACCGGGGCTTAAAGAGGTCTTGTAGGGACGCACCCTAGGAGGACAGAGACTGCAATGACTGCACTTTAAACCAACAACCAAAAACAAAGGGGATAATGCAGTAGTAGCTGCAATATCCAGTAGTTGCTCCCGTATTCCGCTTGTGGGGGAGTACTGGGTAATAGTAGGTACCGTTTCTTGGCATACAGCTCCCGTGGAAGAGGAAGAATATGATAGGAAATATAGTACCTAGTGCTGTGGCATAGTAGACATAGTATCGAATGGGTGAAATAATTGCACCACCATTGATGTGACTACTGAACTTGTGGGAGTAGGTAACGCAGGATATACTATCCAGTGATAGACCTATTGCTCTGCCTATAAAAGGGGGTAATGCGACTGGCTGTGCTGTATCGAGTGGTCGTGCAATTATGCCACCCGTGGAGGGAGGTAATGCGACAGGTTGTACAGTATGCAGTGGTTGTACAGTTACGCTGCCTATGGAGGGGGGTAATACAACTGGCTGAACAGTATGCAGTGGTAGTGCGATTACGCCACTTATGGAGGGGGGGTAATGTGACAGGCTGTACAGTATCCCGTGGTCGTGCAATTACACAACCTATGGAGGGGGGTAACGCGACAAGCTGTACAGTATCCAGTGGTCATGCAATTACACCGCCTATGGAGGGGGGTAATGCGACAGGCTGAACAGTATGCAGTGGTAGTGCATTTATGCCACCTAAGAGAAAGGGGGTAATGCTACAGAGTGTGAGGCATCCAGTGGTAATCATTCAACCCGAGGAGTGAGTAACACGACAGGATGCATGGTATACGTTGGTAATTTAATTAGTCCGTCTATGGATGGAAGGTCATATGATGGGACGCACGGTATACATTGGTAGTGCCATTACTCCATCTGTGGGAGGAGGGGAATATGGATGTACGGATGTACAGCACCCAGTAGTAGTTAAACTATTCCACTTAAGGAAGGGGGAATGCGACAGGATGTACAGCGCCAGTGCGTGTCGGTGGAAGGGGGGTTGCATGAAAAAACATCCAGTGGGACTGCAGAAATGAAGATGACCACATGGCTGGCGGGAGCAGGGCCGCCCTGGTCCACTTTTGCTTTCTTGGGGGAGGTCGGGCGGGTGGTGAGGGGAACCGAGGCCGGCTTTCCTCCCCATGTTAACAGAGAGGCCAGGCTTCTCTGTTTCCTGTACCTAAAGGGGAATAAAGGAAAAATAACAAAAGACGCCCTGCAAAGCAGGGAGGTCTGCCTCCTACAGACACTAAGCTAAAACTGATTAGCTCAGTGTATGCGGGAGGGATATAGCTGAGAGGAGGAGCTGGCACTTTTTTTGCCTAGTGTCGCCTCCTAGTGGCAGCAGCAGCTATACCCATGTCTCCTGTGTCCCCCAATGATACGAGCGAGAAAGCTGTATACAGACGTTCTATATAGATGTGCCACTGCAATGTTTTCTGCTACAGGTGATTATTTGTTCAAGGTTTGCTCTCTCCTGAAGAGTATATGACTGTCATTTATCCTTCACTATTTAGGTGTGTATTACATAAATACAGATTCATAATGCATGTGACCTGTTTGGTTTCAGGCCAAGAGGAGTTTTATAGCACTCACCCACATTTTATGACTCCACGTGCTTTGTTCCTTGTGGTTTATGATCTCAGCAAAGGGGCTTCAGAAGTTGATGCAATAAAACCTTGGCTTTTTAACATAAAGGTAATATTTTTCATGTTTTTTAAAATAATGTTAATAAAAGAAACTCATACTTATTTAATATAGTTAAATTTTTAATTGTCGTGAGCAACAGAAGAATGGGAGGAAAAGGGGTCCAGGCAAAAATAAAAATTGCATACACATGCATATGCACTCCAAAATGGCACCATTAAAAACCGATCACCCCACAAAAATTGAGCTATCAGTCATCTCTGTAGACGTAAATACAAAAAAGTTATGGGGGTCAGAATATGGCAATGCAAAGAAAAAATTATGTTTTCCAAAGTTTATATTTTTTCAGTATTAAAACACAAGAAGAAACTGTATAAATGTGGTATCCTAATCATACTCACCCATAGAATGGAGGGAACAGCCATTTTTACTGCATATACAAAGCTGTAAAATCAGAACCCAGAAAACTATGGCGGAATTGCACTTTTTTCCCCCTAATTCTACCCCATTTGGAATTTGTTTTATTGTTCCCCACTACATCGTATGCAATATTAAAGGGTTATTCCAATCTCCGACATTGGGAGCATATCCCTAGGATATCCCCCAGTGTCTGATAGGTGTGGGTCCCACCTCTGGAACTTGCACCTATGCTAATACCGGAGGGCGCACTGTACATGATGCAGGGTACATGGTATTATGGCTGGTCTAATAGGATTGCTCCTGCTGGTAAGTTCCCTTTAAGCTTACTCTGCATTATCTAAGGGAACCAATCAAATATATGCCACTTTTTCTGTACTAATAAAGTCTGTTTCCACTTATTGTAGGCTCGCGCCTCATCCTCACCTGTTATTCTTGTTGGAACACACCTCGATGTATCTGATGAAAAACAGAGAAAAGCCTGCATAAATAAAATAAAGATGGAGCTGTTCAATCAACGTGAGCTTCCTTGTGTCCAGGATTTTCATTTTGTGGATGCTACAGAAGAGTCAGATGCTTTGGCAAAACTTAGGAAGTCTGTCATAAAAGAGTGTTTGAATTTTAAGGTAAGTTCCCTTCAGACCCCTAGGCAAAATGCCTGAACTGACTAGTCCATTTTTATTTTATTCTGTGTATTCTGCTAACTTTAAGATCGGCTATCTCTTGAACTCCCATAGAAATGAATGGAGCGGCTGCGTGCATGTATGACAGGCCTACGCTGGTCATTTTAGGGGAGCTCAAAGGAGCATGTCTCCTGATCTAGGAAAACGAGCAATATTCTTTACTAGCGTGTGATAGATTTAAATGCATACATGTTCGGTTGTCTGTACGTTTTCTGTGATTGAGCGAATAATACCATCTCTGGTAGACTAAGGAAATGAAGGGGTTAAGGCACAGTCTCTGGCGGTGTAGGGCTGTTTAGCCGTTAGGTTACTGTAGTGAAGAGCTGAACTAGATGTAATGAAGGTCTCCTTCCCCTTGCTCCTCCATCTGTAGACTGCTCTGGCACACAGATACTTTACCATTAGCCCAATAACCGTACAGTTCAGACACTCAGCAACTGGGATTATGTCATGTCTGCATAATCTGTGAGAGGAGCATAAAACTCATTTTAAAAAACCCCTGTGGAGGGGCCCCTTTTGCCTTTGGACCCCTTTTAAGGTGATCAGGCTACATGTCTGCATCTTGGGTTTCTTTTTACATTACAGGGAATCTGTCACCGTTTGTCCTGGATAAGGAATGCTACCATGCTGTTGTGCAGTCAGACTTGGTTCAAAACATACCTTTCTCGCCCATTTTCCTTGGGGGACACAGACCTTGGGTATAGCTCAGCTCCCTAGGAGGCGTGACACTAAGTAAAACTGTTAAGCCCCTCCTCCATCAGCTATACCCTCAGCCTGGAGATAGAGGCTACCAGTTTTAGCTTAGTGTCCAAGGAGGCAAGACACTCCCTGCTACTGCAGGGCTGTTTTCTCCTTGATATTTTATTTTTCTAATTTTGTTATTTTACTTTTTCCTAGGGATACCAGAGACGCATGGACCTCTCTGCTCTCCCGGGGTTGAGCTGCGCCAGTGCCAATTTATCTGCACTGCTGCCTCCCCCACAGAAGCAATAGGAGGATCTGGGCAGCAATGGCTCCCCTACATCCCGCCAGCTAGGGGGTCGCCCGCACGCCAAGCCCCTCTACCAGCTTCCTGCCACTGCGGTGCCAGTGGCTGAAGGGGCGACCCTGCTGGAAGGAACTGAGGGTGAAGACGTCGTTCGGTGAGATGGCTATTCCAGCCCATACCCCGTCCCTATTTGCAGCACCTACCCCTCTGGGTAAGGGGGGCACCCGTGGTCGCTTATTCTGAGCGCTCAAGCAGACCCTCCCCAGCTCCCCTCAGGTTATCCTCAGCAGGGGGGCCGCCTTCCTCCACGCCGTTCCCCCCACGCTGCTTTCTTCAGCCCGGCATTCTCTCTCCCTCTCTCCCTTCCCACCGCCGCCCGCTCCGTTCCGATCGGGGGGCGGGGCTTATGCCCGACATGGGCAGATCGCGGTGGAGCTTGTTTCTCGGCGAAACAGGGGACTTGGTGGCAGAGGGTCACCCACCTGGGCAAATCGCCGCACTCCAGGGGCCTGCGGGCCCTTTATTTTCTGGCATCTGGCTTCTTCTTAGCCCTGAGAGCATTTTCGGCAGCAGGGGGCGTGGCTTACGCGCGCGTCCTGTTGGGGGCGGAGCAAGCGCTGGAGGGGGCGGAGCTTGTTTTCCCCGCGATTCTGCTGAGATTTCCCGCGCTTCCTCACTCCTGACAGGAAGCTGAGACACGGTGGGGGACTCTAAACTCCTGTGTACATCGCTCGGCTTCTGTGGGCGCTATCTGCTGGCTCACTGCTGTTGCTGCTCTCTGCTGCTGCTGATCTGCTCCATCTCTACTCCTGACGTTCTTCTGAGGCACTGGTAGGACAGTTAACCCTCTCCTAACCCTCCTGGCCATAGCTGCTATAACCCTTTGTGGTCTCTGTATTAGAGTACAACCACCTTTCAGCATGTCAGATCCCACGGGTGCCCCCAAACCCTGGTACCATGCCTGTACCGCCTGTAAGGAACTTTTTCCGCGTGGACAATCTGAGCCGCATTGCCTTGCATGTCAGGCCCCGATGCAGGGCCCGCTTCCCGCTGCGACCCCCGGTGCCTCTGAACCCCCTGACTGGGCTAGGTCTCTGTCTCAGGCAGTGGAAAGCCTTACACACGTAGTGGGCCGTCTCGTGGATAGACCGCCTCTCCCACAGGCTGCCACAATCCCTGTCGCACCCGCTGGGACTACCGTTTCTGCCGCCCCCACTGGTTCCCTGCCTCCCAGCGAATCTTCCAGGGCCCGGCATACTCAGAAACGTTCAAGGGTTGAGCGCACATCTTCTCCAGATGCTTCGCTCTCTCCGCCATGCGTGCGAGCTCAGTCGAGTCTATCCTCTCAAAGGGATACGCTTTCTGAGGGAGAACTGGCGGATTCGGACGTGGACATGGACTCAGAGCTTCCGTCCAAATTGGCGTCCGCGGTGGGGCATCTTATCGCTAGCATCCGTGATACCTTTCAGATACACGATGACCCCCCCAGCTCCGAACAGGCCGGCGTGTCCTTTCTCCGCCCCAGACAGGCCTCCAAGGTTTTTCCCATACACGCTGATTTTTCTTCTGTGGTATCCAAGGCTTGGACCCGGCCTAACGTCCGCTTTATTACACCCAAAAAGCTGGACATTTGCTATCCCTTTCCAGCGGATTCTGTGACCACGTGGACATCCCCGCCTAAGGTTGATCCTCCCGTGGCTCGCCTGTCAAAAAGCACTACTATTCCGGTACAGGACGGATCTTCCCTCCAGTCTGTTGAGGACCGTCGTACGGAATCCCTCTCCAAGGCCATATTTACTGCCTCTGGTTCGGCCCTTAGACCGGTCTTTGCCTCCGCCTGGGTTGGTAAAGCGGTCTCTGAATGGGGTTTGCAACTGGAACGGGAGTTAGGGTCGGACGTCCCTGTTCAGGACCTCCGCTCCTTAGCCCAACTAATTGTTCAGGCCGGAAAATTCGTCTGTGAGGCCTCCCTTGATGCGGGTGCCCTCATTGCCCGTTCCTCTGCCCTGGCAGTTTCTGTCAGGAGGGAACTCTGGCTGAAGGTTTGGGCGGCGGACGCCGCTTCCAAACGCTCTTTGGCCGGCCTACCATTTACGGGTTCCCGCCTGTTCGGGACCCGTCTGGACGAACTTATATCAGAGGCCACGGGTGGGAAGAGTACTCTCCTCCCCCAGTCCAGGCCAAAGGGCGCCCTCCCGGTTTCGGTCCTTTCGCAAGACCACCGGGTCTAGACCCGCGGCCAGTTCTTCTTCCTCTGGCCCAGTCCAAGATAGGCGCAAGAAGCCGTTTTTTCGGACGCAACCTACCTGGCGCAAGTCCCAGCCTGCACGGGACTTCAGCCCTCTGCCTGAAGGTGCGCCCCCACCCACCCGGGTGGGGGGCCGCCTTCTCCTGTTCAGGAACGTATGGCGGGCCCACATCTCAGACGCATGGGCGCTCGAGATTGTATCTTGCGGATACAAGATCGAATTTGCGTCCATTCCGCCAGACCGTTTCTTCCGATCCCGTCCTCCGCGGGATCCCGTACGAGCGGCCGCCTTCTTCGCGGCTATTCGCTCTCTAATGGACAAGGGTGTCGTCGCCCCCGTGCCTCCGACGGAAAGGTTCAGGGGGTTCTACTCGAACCTCTTTGTGGTTCCCAAGAAGGAAGGCTCAGTGCGACCGATCTTGGACCTAAAACGCCTGAACCGTTTTCTCCGACTACAGAGATTCCGGATGGAGTCTCTCAGGTCCGCAGTGGCCTCCCTGGAAAGAGGGGATTTCATGGTTTCGATCGACATTCAGGATGCATACCTCCACGTTCCGGTTGCTCCATGTCATCACCGCTTCCTGCGCTTCGCGGTGGGGGACGATCACTTCCAATTCGTCGCCCTTCCCTTGGTCTGGCGACGGCTCCTCGGGTGTTCACCAAGGTCCTGGCCCCTGTCTTGGCCCTTCTACGTTCAAGAAGTGTTTTTCTTCTCCCATACTTGGACGACATCCTGGTCAAGGCACCCTCCTTCTCTCAGGCATCCGGCAGTGTGGACCTCACCCTGGAGACCCTGACGCGGTTCGGTTGGGTTATCAACCACCCCAAGTCTTCCCTTATCCCCTCCAGACGGCTGATCTTCCTGGGGATGCTCCTGGATACAGAGTTGGCGGAGGTCCGCCTCCCGTCGGACAAGCGTCTGGCCCTTCGCGGGTCGGTTCACAGTCTCCTCCGTCATCGCCGCCCTTCCCTCAGATCCAGCATGCGGTTGTTGGGAAAGATGGTTGCCTGTTTCGAAGCGGTGCCGTTCGCACAATTCCGATCCCGCACCTTTCAGAGGGCAATTCTGTCGGCCTGGGACAAATCACCGGGGAGTCTGGACAGGACCTTTCTTCTGCCTCCCCTGGCTCGGGCTTCCCTCAGCTGGTGGTTGCATATCCCTCTAAGGGGGAAGTCCTTCCTCCCACTGAACTGGCTGGTGATTACCACCGATGCCAGCTTACGGGGGTGGGGGGGGGGTTTCCCTCCCCGGTCCGTCCAGGGCGTTTGGTCTCTATCGGAGTCCAGACTTCCAATCAATATTCTGGAACTGAGGGCGATTTTTCTGTCCCTCAGACACTGGACCCATCTACTGAAGGGCCACCCTGTTCGGATCCAATCGGACAATGCCACGGCTGTGGCATACATAAACCATCAGGGAGGCACTCGCAGCGATGCAAGAGGTGTCCCTCATTCTCCTCTGGGCGGAGACGCACGTGCCGGCCTTATCTGCGATTTACATCCCGGGGGTGGACAACTGGGCGGCGGATTTCCTCAGCCGGTCCACCATCGACCCGGGAGAATGGTCCCTGCACCCAGAGGTGTTCGAAGCCCTTTGTCTTCGCTGGGGTCGCCCCGACGTGGACCTCATGGCTTCCAAATTCAACCACAAGGTCCCCCTATACCTGGCCAGGGCACGGGACCCGAAGGCATACGGCGCCGACGCGCTCGTCCTTCCGTGGCGCGAATTCTCCCTTCTGTACGTCTTTCCTCCTTTTCCCCTCCTGCCACGGGTTCTTCGGAGGATCGCGGCAGAGGGCGTTCCCGCGATTTTAATCGCCCCGGATTGGCCCCGCCGGTCTTGGTACGCCGACCTAATGTTGCTGTTGGCAGACGCACCGTGGCCACTGCCCTCCAGGGAAGACCTTCTCTCTCAGGGACCGATCTTCCACGAGCATTTAGGCTCGCTACGTTTGACGGCGTGGCTATTGAGACCGCCGTCTTAACGCGACGGGGTTTCTCCGCGGACGTAATCCGCACCATGATCCGTGCTCGTAAGCCTGTATCCTCTAGGATCTACTATCGGGTTTGGAGGTCCTATCTGGGGTTCTGTGAGTCCCGGAGCATCCCTCCTCTCCGATTCTCCCTTCCCACACTCCTGTCCTTCCTCCAGTCGGGTCTGGACCTGGGGCTGAGCCTCAGTTCTCTGAAGGGACAGATTTCGGCGCTGTCTATTCTTCTCCAGCGTCCCCTGGCCCCTCTAGGGCCCATTAAGACCTTCTTACAAGGGGTGGCTCACTCTGTTCCGCCGTACCGCCCTCCAGTTCCTTCCTGGGACCTGAATGTGGTGCTCTCGGCGCTCCAATCCGCCCCCTTCGAGCCTTTACGGGAAGTCTCCCTTCGTCTTCTGTCCTGCAAGGTCATCTTTCTTGTGGCCATCACGTCTCTCCGACGGGTGTCGGAGTTAGCGGCTCTTTCTTGCTCCGACCCTTTCCTGGTCTTCCACCAGGATAAGGTTGTGCTTCGGCCTGTCCCGACCTTCCTGCCAAAGGTGGTTTCCGCCTTTCACATCAATGAGGACATCGTCCTTCCGTCGCTCTGTCCCTCTCCTTCCCACCCCAGAGAACGGGAACTGCACCGTCTGGATGTGGTCAGGGCGTTGAGGATTTACTTGGAGGTCACCGGATCCTTTCGGCGCACGGACTCCCTGTTTTTGGTTCCGGAGGGTTCGCGCAAGGGTTTGGCGGTCTCCAAGGTGGCTATTGCCCGTTTCATTAAACTGGCGGTGTCTGAGGCTTATCGAGCCCAGGGCAGAGCTCCGCCTTTCGGCATCACTGCTCATTCCACCAGAGCAGTCGGTGCTTCCTGGGCGCAGAGGCATCGGGCCTCGGCTGAACAGTTGTGCAAGGCAGCCACTTGGTCCTCTCTGCACACTTTCACAAAGTTCTATAGAGTGCATACGCATGCATCAGCGGATGCTGCTTTGGGCCGCCTGGTTTTGCAGGCAGCGGTTTCCTGATGCTCTGGTGGTGTTCCGCCTTGGGTTTGTGGTCCCTCCCTTCTTGTACTGCTCTTGAACGTCCCAAGGTCTGTGTCCCCCAAGGAAAATGGGCGAGAAAAGGAGATTTTTGTATAACTTACCAGTTAAATCTCTTTCTCGCTCTTCCTTGGGGGACACAGCACCCACCCTTCTGTGTTTGGTTACAGGGTTATGGTTTGGCGCCCCGTTGGGTTGCTGGTTGGTTGTTCCTGTTATTGGTTGTTTTCCTTTCACTACTTGGACACGCAACTGGTAGCCTCTATCTCCAGGCTGAGGGTATAGCTGATGGAGGAGGGGCTTAACAGTTTTACTTAGTGTCACGCCTCCTAGGGAGCTGAGCTATACCCAAGGTCTGTGTCCCCCAAGGAAGAGCGAGAAAGAGATTTAACTGGTAAGTTATACAAAAATCTCCTTTTTGGTATCTCTTTGTCTATTTTCTATGTCCGGAAAACAATTTTTGTTCTATATACACATTAGGATGCAAGCCCTGGCCCACCCATTTACAGAGTCCAGTACTCCTAACTGCCTGCGATGTCACCACGCCCTCCCCCCTCTGCAGGTGACGTCTCCTCCCAGCTGTCTGCTTTGGCCTGCTCATCACCAAGCATTGACCTTACTATAATTGCTGTGTTTGCACAGCGCTGCTGGCATCTTAACTGTGGCAGCGCCTCGGTCTCGCAGTGAAGATACCAGCAGAGCTACGCTTGCGCAAGTATAGTGCGGCTGATGCCCTTACTGTATACTGTGATGAGCAGGCCAAGGCAGAGGCTGGGGAGCAGACATTATCCGCACATGCAGGAGGGCATTGTGACATTGCAGGCAGTGGAGAATGGGCAGGCTAGGGCTTACTGAATAGGCAGGCATGAGTTCTTAGAAAGTTTGGAATTGTTCTGCCGGGCACTTTGCACCTTAATGTTATATAGAATAAACATTGTTTTCTGGACATAGAAAATTGACAAGGGAATACCAAAGGTGTGCTTTAAACCAAGTAAACTGCACAATCACGGTAATAAATATTGAGGTTTGTTTTGTTGTTAACCCTTTCGTTGTTACAGGAAAATAGATCAAAATGGAAAATCTGCAAAAAAAGTGAAATTTAGAAATTTCCCCTACATTTTCCTTGAAACATATCAAGGTGTCCTTTATAAAATGGGGACATTTATGAGTGGTTTCTACTATGTAAACCCTACAAAGTGACTTCATAACTCAACTGATTTTAAAAATTGCTTAAGTTGACGTCCCAAAAAAAATATATTTATATGGTGCCAACATAAAGTAGACATATGGGGAATATTAATTAATAATTATTTTACGAGGTATCACTATCTGTCTTAAAAGCAGAGAAATTAGTGAATTTTTCCAAATTATCCATAAATTTGGCATTCTTTTAATAAATAAAGGTAAGACATCTTGACTCAAATTTGCCACTAACATAAAGTACAATGTGTCACGAGAAAACAGAAGTGTTTGGGTAAAGTAAAAGTGTTCCATAAATTGACACGTCAGATTAGCAAAATATGACCATGTCAGGAAGGTGACATATCGCTTTGTCCTGAAGAGGTTAATATGTATTCTAACCAAAATAAATACACAATTATGTATTGTACCTTACACAATCACGTTCAAGAGATCCACTTTCCTCAAAAGGAGGAAGAAGATGGCCTGAAGAACGAATGAATATTCAGAACGTGCTGTCGGGCCATTTAATGGATACAAAGTATCCAGAGTCTCATACCTACAAAGTAGATAACTATGCCAGTAATATACCGTCTCATAGCAGAGATGTGCATGCTCGTATACATCAGCCTTTTTCTTTCATTTAGATTAGAGACCAAGCAGTTCTGGGGCAGCTGATTCCAGACAGCTATCTGGAGCTTGAGAAGAGAATTCTGATTGAAAAGAAGAACGCTCCCATTGAATTCCCTGTAATTAACCACAAGAGGCTCCAAGATATTGTACAAGAAAACCGACTGGACTTGGATGAGCATGAACTTCAACACGCAGTTCATTTTCTAAATGAATCTGGTAATTTAATTATCCTTTATGTTACCAGTGCCCGGCAGAATAACAGCCAAGTGCTTGCTTATACTATGAAAAAAGAACTTCTTGAAGTTCTTTGTGTAACCAGTATGTGTGGGACAGCAAGTAGATTTTTGGGGGGCCAGCACTATTTAAGGCTACTTTCACACTAGCGTTCGATCGGATCCGATCATATTAATGCAGACGGTGGCTCCGTTCAGAACAGATCCGTCTGCATTATATTGGCAAAAAAAAGCTAAGTGTGAAATTAGCCTGAGCGGATCCATCCAGACCTTTACATTGAAAGTCAATGGGGGACGGATCCGTTTGAAGATTGAGCCATATTGTGGCATCTTCAAACGGATCCGTCCCCATTGACTTACATTGTAAGTCTGGACGGATCCGCACGCCTCCGCACGGCCAGGCGGACACCCGAACGCTGCAAGCAGCGTTCAGGTGTCCGTCTGCTGAGCGGAGCGGAGGCTGAACGCCGCCAGACTGATGCAGTCTGAGGGGATCCGCATCCATTCAGACTGCATCAGGGCTGGACGGAAGCGTTCGGGTCCGCTCGTGAGCCCCTTCAAACGGAGCTCACGAGCGGACAGCCGAACGCTAGTGTGAAACTAGCCTAAGCCGTACATGTGTTTGTGTGTGTCCTCGTCTCTCTACTGGCTGGTCTCAAACCTGGCTTTTTCAGTGCTATCTAAGGGTATCATGCTGTGAATTTAGGGTGTGGGTTTAATGCTCTTACAGTTGCTAGTTGACACTAAAGAGAAGACGGGATCTACATCTGTCTTCTTTATTTCACCCTTCAATTATGCTCAATGAGCATTGGAAATGGGGGCAATACTGCTGCCTCTTGTAACAAGCAACAGTGTGTATACACATATATACACATACTTATAGTTATTAAATATTAGATACAAATAAAGTCACACATCCCATACCAACAACCTAAAAAGTACAAAACCCATTGTAACACTTTCCGTAACTGTGAATTTGCAAATTCAAAATATGGAACTGTACATATTTTATATTTTGTACATTCTAACCCCTAATAAAATAAAGAAAAGTGTCCTGTTTGTTGCAAAAGAAGATGCAAACAGTTTTGATAGACCAGTGCATAAAAGTGCAAGGGCTGATAAAACATCAAGGGGGGCATTTATCATTCTAGGTATGTACGTTTTTTTTGTGGTTCTTTGCGGCATGGTTTGTCGCACATCTTTTTGTGCACAAAATTTGTCAACATTTGCCCATTTATGCCATATTTTGCATAACTTTCAAACTTGTCTATGTTTTAGGAGAACTATTTACTATTTGCAACATTTGAAAAAGTTGCATCTCCACCCCAGGCAACCCCCGGTGTACTTTTACAGACATAGTCGTACGCCACATTGCAATTGCACTAAATATATTATTGCTGTGCGCCATTTCATAAACTTGTTGCAACTTCACAAAGCAAAGACAGACTTAAAACGGACACAAAAACCACTGCAAAGGATATATTCCCCCCAAAGTCCGCACATTCAGAAAAAGTGTGTGTTGATTTAGGATTAAAAGGCTTTAAGTGTTAAGGGGTTAAATTGTCCCTGGCAAGACACAAAATAGTTGAAATGTGTAAGGGCGTTGTAATGTGTCCTGAGTGCAGCAGTCTGTAGGCAATGCTGAATATCCCCATGCACATAACCAATGCACTTCAGCAACTTTGAGGGTTTGAGTTTTTGGGGATTTTGCAGGTTTCAAGTGACGAATATGTAGCCTCCCTCACTTTTACTTTTTATGTTCCTAGAATTTTTTAGCAGCATGTTGTTTTTTTTTTTTTTTTGTAGCAGCACAGATGGAAATGGTGGGAATAAAGTAGTGTCAAGAGCCAGATCAGTGAATTATCAGCAACTGTTTCATCTTCATTTATATTTTGACAGGAGTGTTACTGCACTTTGAGGATCCCGCTCTACAGCTTCGAGATCTTTATTTTGTGGACCCTGAATGGCTCTGTAAAATAATGGCACAGGTTAGTATAGCATACCTTAGAGAAAAAAATAAATCAAAATATTAAAATTAGCACTCCAAGCTTATGCTTTTCCATTGGTTAGCAAATTTGATAAAATTCATTCATAAATCCCCTCCAGTGTCTTTTTTTTATGTGTACACATTGAGCCATTATAAAAAGTATAATTTTGCTGACACCCCCAGTTTTTTGTTTCAAAAATTTGCCCCAATGAACACAACTTTAAATAAGAACTCCCTCAAAAAATGTATTTTCTGACCTGCTAGAAAGGTATATGATGTAATCTGTAGTGAAGGTAATCTTCTTACCAGTGACTGTATTAGTGAGTTATCCCCTCCCTACTGCTTCTCAGCTGTGTCATGTGACCAGCAATCAGACTTTCCAAATAAAGCCTCATTCACACGACAGTGATTTCCATCAGTGATTGTGAGCCAAAACCAGGATTGGAACCTCCACAGACATAAGGTATAAGGGAAAGATCTGCACCTGTGGTGTTTTTGACCCACACCTGGTTTTGGCTCACAATCACTAATGGAAATCACTGATGTGTGAATGAGGCTTAACACAGCTTCTTATGTGTGGACAGGAAGTCAGTTTCTCTATGTATTCCTATGGGAGCCTCAATGTCAGTCTTATAGGAATGAACAGTAAGAGAAGTAACTGACTTCCTGTCCTGTGTCAGTTGGAGATCAGAGAGTTGGTCACATAACACAGCTGAGGATCAGAAGCGAGGGGATAGATCACAAATACAGTCACTGATGAGAAGATTTCATTCACTACAGATTACACCATGTACCTTTCTAGCAGCTCTGAGAATGCATTTTTTGCAGGAGTTCTTTAAGAGAAAATAGTGATCACTCAAATGGCAAACCTGTTTTAGTTTTTTTTTAGCAGTTTTGTAGATGTTATAGCCAATAGAAATATAATTTCAGATTTGTGTCTTTTACTGTTGTATTTTTTTATCTTTGCAGATTTTGACAGTAAAAGTTGAAGGATGTCAGAGGTATCCCAAGGGGATTATCCACTGTATAGATGTGGAAAAATTTCTATTCAAGAAAAAGAAATTTCCCAAAAATTATATTTCACAATATTTTAAGCTTCTGGAAAAGTTTCAGATAGCTTTGCCCCTCGGTGAAGAGCAACTTCTCATTCCCAGCAGGTACCAGTGTTCACACAGTTTTTGTATTGGAACTGCTCGTACATGCTTTATAATCGGCTGACTCTGCGTGCCCTTACAGAAGAAAGACATGCAGTGTCATTTACATGTAATATAGCATTAGTGTAATAAAACTACTACTGTATAACATTTTTGCTCATGTAGGTTTTAATATTCTAAAACAATTTCATCTTCTTTAGTTTATCGGACCACCGGCCAGTGATAGAACTACCCCACTGTGAAAATTCCGAGGTCATTATAAGACTGTATGAAATGTCATATTTTCCCATGGGATTTTGGTCCAGGCTTATAAACAGACTTTTGGAAGTGTCTTCATACATGTTGTCTGGTCGAGGTCTGTAATTATTTTGTACTTGTCTTCTATTTGTTTCTAAAACACATTTTTTTTTTAAGTGATACTGAAATGATAGTCTAACAACCCTATTCACACATATGGGGTAGTTCAATATGTTCCTTGCATGTATGGTGAACTTTATACAGTACCTCGAAAGAGTGGTTCATGTGTAAAAGTGCAGTATTCAACCTGGCTGTTTTTTGAAGACTTTTGCCTTCATTAATTTAGCTAATAAAGGAGACGTATACAAACTGAACAAAAACACGCCACTTAGTCCAATGTAATAAGACATGTAGCCCAAGGAGTCTAGGTAATACCCCCAGATGATGGTAAAACATCAGTACACCCAGAATGGCTGAGAAGAGAAAGTCCAAGTGCAAATCCAGAAGCCTCCAGACAGGATAGATTCAATACTTCTAATATCTAGACATCAGGCAGTAAAATACAACCAGTAAACAAAGACAAAAAATATATACAATGCAACAGCACTCTGCAAACCAAATAAAGCTGTAGCCTACTCTCCCTGTAAATATTGGAGGCCATTTTATACCAGGTAAGGTGGAATACAGAGTGGGCTCAGCATGCTAGTGGAACCTGCATTCCTTGAACAAAATGGAGGCCGGCACCAAAGAGGTATTATATAGTATGGGTTCAGCATGCATGAGGAGCCTGCATTCCCTGAATATAATGGAGGCCATTTTGGCACCATAAGAGGCATAATATAATGTGGGCTCGGCATGCATGTGGAACCTGCATTTCCTGAATGTAATGCAGGCCAGTATAGCACCAGTTCATTTGATATTTAGAGTTGGGTTCCCGTCTTACTAAGATTGCCTTGACGTTTGGCAGACGGGTCCAAATAATTTGGTACAAAATGATTTGCCAAGCATCTCTAATTTATAAACGTATCATTAGCACCAGAATACTTTCTATTATTTTGGCATTATTGTACTTTATTTGGTTTGCTGACTGACCCCCAATTTCTCTTTGCAATTAAAGACCAACACTACAGTCAACCTAATGCACCCCCTGTTAAGGAGAAATCGGTAAAGGAGTCTTGGCACTTAGGGGAAGATTTATCAAACTGGTGTAAAGTAGAACTGGCTTAGTTGCGCATAGCAACCAATCAGATTCCACCTGTCATTTTTCACAGCTCCTTTGGAAAATTAAAGTTGGGATCTGATTGGTTGCTATGGGCAACTAGGCCAGTTCTACATTACACCAGTTTGATAAATCTCCTACTTAATTTGAGGAATTGATTGAGATCCTGGTTTCCATACCCCCATCAGTCAATAAGTGACTTGCATTAGCAGTAAACACCATTAAAGAGCAACTTTCTCATGGCAGTGGCCCTTTAAAGATTAAGGGGGACATTTATAAGACTGGCGAGAGATACCCCGGTCTTAGGAGCAGGCCTCTACATAACTTTGGCGGTTGCTACCGCCGGCCGTGTGACATGCTTTAATCTACGCCAGCTCCCTTGCTGGCTTCGGTTAAGACCATTTTCCACATCATAAACTAGCGAGGAATATGATAATGAAATGGGCCCGGCTTCTTCCACGCCACGTCCCCTTTTTTCCACCACTTTGCAAAAGTGGTGTGAGCGGGTTAAAGTCACAGTTGTCGCAAAATACCTTTTCGACAAAATGTGCAACCTAAATACACCAAAAAGTGGCGTATAACACATAATAAATGACCACCAAAGTGTTTTTGATCATTTCTGGCTTGTCAGTCTCGTATCATAAGTCCTCACTGGTAGTCTTGACTAGGGGGTAACTTTTGTAGTTTTTCCAATGACTAGAAGGAGTCTCCCTAAAATGCTGGGAGTTTCCAAACACTGGATGTTTACTTTATTGTTAACATTAATTTAAAATTTAACAATTTTATATAACAAAAGTTTTATAAAATAGATGTACCATTCTCAGTGGTCTAAAAGTTTTTGCTTTTACTTTCTTCACATGTATAAAAAAAAAGAAAGAGTCCAGCGTCCTAACAGGATGTACTGGAGACAAGGTATCTACCTAAATTGGTCTCCTGAAGCTTACTGTTTGGTGGAATCATCAAGCCTACACAACAACCCTAATAGTTTTTTGAAAATTACAGTTCCATCCTGTAGAAAAGGTAAATTATTTTTTATTTGTTTAGCAGAAGTTGCACTTGCTTCAGATTAGCAGAAGGACTTCATAATTAAATAGATGTATAAACTATAGTAAACATAATGTACTGTAACGTTGTAACTGATCCGTCACATCCGCTTTGCATTCCTATATACTGCTCTCAGCATCTTCACTCATTGTAATTTTCCATTTAGGTTGCATTCTGCTGGGACAGGTTGTGGATCATATTGATTCACTAATGGAGGAATGGTTTCCTGGTTTGTTGGAAACAGATATTTCTGGTGAAGGAGACACGTTGTTGAAAAAGTGGGTGCTATACAGCTTTGATGATGGTCAGGAACACAAGAAAATTCTACTATCTGATCTGCTGCTGAAAGCTGAAGAAGGTAAGCTTCACTTATGTATTTAGGTGCACATTCATTAAGACCGGCATTTTAGACGTCCACACCCACATTTTTAGACCTGGATTGAGCGGTGAAAAGTCGCAGATGGCGGCGCAACTAACCATTGTGCTGCCATTTGCACCTGAAATATGCCTAATGTAGGCGTATTTCAGATTAGTAAATGATCTCCTTAGTGTTTTTGCCATTGGTATTTGTAATAATCTGTCATTTTTTTGGTGCACTATTTGTGACCTGAAATTTTGTCTGCCAGACATATTTTGGTATTAAAAAAACATAAATAAAGGGGGGTTCACTTATTAATATCGGCGTTTTGGACACTGGTCTTAATAGCCCCTGTATCTGGCGATGGATCCAACCAAGTTATGAAGAGGTGCAGGCCTCTACATAGCTTCGGCGCATCCAGCGCCAGTTCTAAATGTAAGTCATCTTCCTTGCTGTCTTACATTTATACCATTTTTCTACACCTTTTCTACGTGGCCCACGTCAAACACACTTTTTTTTAGACCTGGCGTGAGTGGGGAAAAGTCGCATTTTGCCCCCGAAATACACCTGATATAGGCAGGTTGAGTTACTGAAAATGTCAAAATTTCCTCCAATATTTTTGACAGAACGTTTAATTTCTGCTCCGTGTCTTCGGTGTGCCTCAAGGCTCTGTTTGGCTGCAGCATGGCTCTTCAAGTCTTTAGGTTTCTAATATCTATATACAGGTCACCCGATTGTTTTTTAGTTTTTAATCTGAACACTCATTTTTTTGTGTTCCTGTCAACTTATCTTTCTAATATCTGCTCTGTTATTGAAACTTCCCATGTTCCCATCTGGACATTTATGGAATTTCCTCACCACACAAGATACCACTATGTTGTCAGTACATGCTCTTATAACATAGTCCTCTAGACTTCTGCAGCATCCTCATTTTATGAATAGACAAGCAACTCACCAGTCTATTCCAACTACTGTTTGGCTTACCTACCTCTCCTTTCATTCCTCAAATAACTTACCCCTCTCTGTTTCTCTGCTGGCTTTCCATTCCACAGAAAATTCAATTCCAAATACTTACATCAAAGCCTAAATCAGCTCTGCTCTTACCTTTCAGTAATTCCTAGATATCACCCTGCACTCAACCTCATTTCTGTCATTGACAACCTTATCTCTATCCTCCTGTCTCTACTCTCATATACATAACTTCCCTTGTGCCTCCCATCTGTTCTGGCACTTCCTCCTTCATTTTAACACTCCCTTCCTCTGACAAGCCCAGAATTGGCCTAGAGCAGTGATGGCTAACCTTGGCACTCCAGCTGTGGTGAAACTTAACTCCCAGCATGCTCCATTTATTTCTATAGAGTTCTGAGAGCAGCCAAGCAGTTGTAGTTGTAGTTGGGAGTTGTAGTTTTACTACAGCTGGAGAGCCAAGGTTAGCCATCACTGGCCTAGAGTATACCTCTTATGCAGGTGAGCTGTTAAATGCCCTCTGTGTGTACCCTTGCTCATCCTATGTCCTCTGCCAGCCCCTTCATCTCATTCTTGATTGACACATAGAAGAAACCGCAGCACTCTCCTGTCTTCAATTCAGTGGAATTTATTTCACCAGCAAAAAAATGCGACGTTTCGACCGTAAAGGGGGAACTTCTGACTGGCTCCCAACACGGCTGGCACCACCACAAGATAAGACTTTAATTTTTCGTTGTGCTGCTATACGCATTTTTTCCTATAATTCTTGATTGACAGGTTCCTGCATAGTCATATCATCTCACCCTGTCTATCAAGAAGGAAATTGTGGCTGTAGCTTAATTCTAACCTGAACAATAGCCCTCAAAAGCCCCCGCTTCCCTGTGGCCTCACAGCCCGAACAGGACTTAAAACAGTATTGTTCATTTCTACTTGAATGAAAGCAATTCAAGTTGTTCCAGATTTATTAACAGGTGTACAAATTTGGCGCATTTCACTACCATGATCTGAAGATGTTACACTGGAGTATGGAACACCAGTCTTAAAAAATCTGCCCAGTGTCTTTATATGTGCATTAAATTATGGTAATATCTAGGCCTGCACAATATATCGCCAAAGTAATCGCAATATCGCAATCGCCAATTGGCCGACCCAAAAATGCTGCAATTGAATTACCATATTTTTTGCTTTATAAGACTACTTTTTTTCCCCCAAAAGTGGGGGGGAAATGGCATTGCTTCTTATAAAGCGATGGTTGACTTTTTACGTGGCCGACACGGATGTATCGCCAGCCGCTATGCTGCACAGCACGGCCAGCGATACATCAGTTACAGTGCGGGGAGGGAGGAGAGGGGCTGGAGGCAAGTCGTTATTTTAATGAACAAATGTTCTTCTATCTATTTTATTTATCTGTTCTGTGCAGTGCTATTAAGAAAATGGCAAGTTTAGTATTTTGTACTTTTGCAGTAATGCAAATATGTTATTTACTTTAGTAAAAGATGTTTTATTTTGAAAAACACTGTGCATTTCAGTTCTTGAGTTAAGCATAACTACATTTCAGCATTATCGGTAATTTCTGTGTGCTTTTGCCTTGAAAATCCAAGCAAATAGTCGCATATAGTTATCGCAATTTTTAGGGCCCTAACCACAAAATTCCCATATCGTGCAGCCCTAGTAATATCCCTTATAAATTTTAAATAGGTGACTTGTTATTGAATCCAGAAGATCCAAGATCTACCATTCCAATTTCCCAAATTGCTCCCGATATTGTTCTTGCTGATCTGCCAAGAAATATCATGCTAAATAATGAGGAACTAGAATTTGACCAGTCGGCAGAGTATTTATTGGGTATGTATCTTACTGTTAATACTTTAAGTATAGTTTCTATAAAGAACCTACATTCAGTTTAACGTATGCCTATTATTGCTGCTAAAGCTTGTGCAACCAGTAAGAAATCTTTTAACATGGGTGATGGTGGAGTGTGTAATGTAATGATTTTGTAATCATTTGAATTTCAGCAATTATCATCCATATGATGGTGTGCAGCAATTAAACAACCAGTGATAAATCGTTTGTTTTCTGCTCTGGAGATGAACGAGCAATGATTGCGGTGATGAGCCGCAACAGGAAACAGTGAAAACTAATTGATGATTATTATTTCATGTAACTGAACATCTTTACATGGGTCATTTATCAGGAACGAACATTCATGGGAATATTCGTTCCCGACAATCTTTGCCTCGGCCAATGTAAGGCTACTTTCTCACGTTTTGGCTTTCCGTTTGTGAGATCCGTACAGGGCTCTCACAAGCGGTCCAAAACTGATCAGTTTGCATTCTAATGCATTCTGAATGGAAAAGGATCCGCTCAGAATGCATCAGTTTGCATCAGTTCAGTCTCATTTCCGCTTTGGAGACGGACACCAAAACGCTTGCAGCGTTTTGGTGTCCGTCTGAAAGTGAGCCAAACGGATCCATCTTGGCACACAATGTAAGTCAATGGGGACGGATCCGTTTTCACTGACACTATCTGGCACAATAGAAAACGGATCCGTCCTCCATTGACTTTCAATGGTGTTCATGACGGATCAGTCTTGGCTATGTTAAAGATAATACAAACAGATCCGTTCTGAACTGGATGCAGACGGTTATATTGATGGATCCGCACAAAACACGAGTGTGAAAGTAGCCTAAAAGGACAATAGGAGCAGGGACAATTCGTGATGTCTGCCAAAGGGACCTTTCTACACCCGAACTTTCACTCCACAGGGCAATACACATCCTCAGCTAGTTCACCCATTCTTGTCAGACTATATTAACTATATATGTATTTTAGGTGATGGCGGCTTTGGATCCGTCTATAGAGCTGTGTACAGAGGTAAAGATGTAGCAGTGAAAATTTTCAACAAACATACTTCTCCAAGACTTTTAAGACAGGTAAGGAACCCAGTTGTAGTGAATCTGTCACCACAACCCATCCTTTTACACTGACAGTAGAATAATATAGACTGGAAACCGTAAATATGTTTTCTTCATTTTGTTATGTAAAATATATCATAGTAGCTATGTTTTTTACCATACCTCGATTAAACATATTTAAAGTGGTTTCTCTGAGATTTATATAGTGATGACCTATCCTCAGGATAGATCATCAGTATCTTATCTATGGGGGTCCAACACCCAGGACCCCCATCGATCAGCTATTTTAGAAGGCAGTGGCGCTTCTATGAGCATTGCGGCCTTCTCTCTGCCTAGGAGCAGCTCAGCCCCATTCAAATGAATGGTGCTGAGGGAGATACCAAGCACAGCCGCTATACAATATATGGTGCTGTGCTTGGTGAGCTGTGAGAAGGCAGCGGTGCTCACAGGAGCGCCACTGCCTTCTCAAAACAGGTATTCAGCGGGGGGTGTTGAACCCCCGCCGATCAGATACTGATGACCTATCCAGAGGATAGGTCGTCAATATTAAAATGTCGGAAAACCCTTTTAATATTTAAATGGGCAATTGCGAGTCCAGGGAGGACATTTATGTGTTTACATTGTGTTCACCCCACAATAGTGGTGTCGAAAGTCAGAAATTATGGCACACGCCATAGGTGCATCATAATAAGAAGAGGGTGGGGTTTTGCGCAACCCGCCGGATTTATTATAACTTTCACCAGAAACTGGCGGAAGTTATAGCTGAACTCTACTCCCTTCTGGTGTAGGCTTCAGTATTTGGCACACAGAAGGGCACAGATGCTTCTAATTTATAAAGTGGCATCTGCCTCTTAATAAATTAGGCGCATTCTCACACTACTCTGAAGCATCATCTCAACCAATCTGTAGGAGGAATGAAGAATTAAAGAGGACATGTCAACACAAAATGCAGTGTAATCTGGAGGAAGCATGTTATAAGGCTGGAGGAAATGAGCAGATTGATATATAGTTTTGTGGTGTAATATTCATTAAAACTTGCAATTTCTACATGTATTTCCCATTGGGGCACACAGGCTTGACCATGGGTATGGTTGTTGCCGCTAGGAGGCGGACACTAAGAACACAAAGTGTAAGCTCCTCCTTGTTCAGCTATACCCTTCTACAGGGACTAAGCTAAATCAGTTTTAGCTTAGTGTCTGTAGGAGGCAGACCTACCTGCGTTGCAGGTCTGCTGGTTTTTGTTTTTTTCTTTCTCCTTTTTTTCTAGCGGGAGTTTCAGGCAGTCCGTAAAACTACCTTTACTCCCACCCAGGAGACAGGAGACCAGGGGGTCACCCAAACCCCCTGCTCCTTCCCGTGCTCCAGAAGAAAAGGAGGACCAGAGGTTCCGGTAAAAACCTCTGTATCCCGCCAGCGTTCGGGTCACCACAGCCATCCACGCCGCAAGTCCCCTCTGTTCCGGTGTAGTGTCCCTCACCAAGGGGCTGCACACCGAAGGTGGTGACCAGGCTGGAGCCAGGGGGGCAAAAGATGCTGGACAGGTGAGTATATAAAAAATTTGAATTGGCTCCAAAGTGCTCCCGCTTCCAGTACTTTCCCCTCCCTAAGTTACCTGGTCTCCATGAGGCTGGGCCCCTCCAGGAGGTCTTCTGGAGGGGGGTGTTTGCAGGTAAGCAGCTGTCTGCTAGGCATAGGACTAGCATTGCTCATAGCTTTAATCTCTCCTGGTTCTCTCCCCCAGTTGGGGAGCATGGGGGCATCCGTTTTCCAAGGAGCGAACATGCAGGGCTCAGTGGCGCATCATGCCGCTGCTGCCCTGCAGCCGCACACCATGGCTCATCTGTTAAAGAAATTGCCATGTTGGTACGTGCCGGTGCCATTGTTAATTTCGGCCCCGGCTTCTGTGTGGCCTGTTACTGCAGGGCCCTCCTCCCCGTGGCTTATTTTTCCCCGGCCGGCGTCTTAGTGCGGCCGGGGATGCGGCGGTGTCGTGTTCCGGTGGGCGGGGGGCGTTGCAAGGACTGGTAGGGCCAGCGCTAAGGGCCAGAGTCGGTTTGTGTGCGGGGCATGGGCTTCTCTCTGCTCCCACACGGCAGCTGTGCTGAGGCTGCATGGGGTGCACTTCTGGACTTTTTAAGGCACCTGCGGCGGGACGCTCACAGGCTCCTCTGGACATGCGGTTTGGAGGGACACAGGCTAGGTAAGGGTGTTTGTCCCTTCCTCCAGGGTTTAAACTACCCCCCTCCTATCTCCTCCTCCTTTGGTCATTATGTCCGAACTCAGGCCCAGAAGCAGACGGTCAGTGATGTGCTCCATTATGCGTGTGACGCAAAACCTTTCCAGCATCTCAGTCAGACTCCCACTGCTTTCCGTGTGCTGCGCTGCCATCAAGTGGCTCGGCACCGGACCCGTTGCTTCCCGCTGCCCAGCCTACGGAAGAACCGGAATGGGCGCGTTCCCTGTCTAGGGTGGTACAGGATGTCCAATACCAACAGGGCCATTGTGGAAATATTGGGGCTTTTTTCGGCAAGGCGGTCCTCTAACCGGTCCGTCTCTGGGGATCATGGGGCGCGTGCCCTTCGTGGCCGGCCCACAAAACGGGCCGGAACATCCTCCCCCAAAAGGATGTCTGTGTCTCCCGTTTCCTCTGCCTCTCCTCCTCCTACTAGAGAGTCTGACCCTGACGTGCCCTCAGTGGAAGAGGCATGTTCTGAGTAGAGAGTGTCAGATGAGGATGTTGTCTCGCCGAAGGGTCACTCGTCCAAACTGTCCTCCATGTTGGACAATCTAATTACGACGTTGCAGGTTGAGGATCCCGCACCGTCGTCTGCCAGCTCGGGTTTTTCCTTTAGAAGGTCCTATTGCTCTCACAAGTGTTTCCCCAACCACCAGGAGCGTGATTCCTCTCTCTCCAAGGAGTGGAATTTCCCTGATAGACGTTTTACCTTGCCAAAGCGCTTGAACGTCCTTTATCCTTTTCCAGAGGATTTGACTAAGAAATGGTCGTCTCCACCTTTAGTGGACCTGCCAGTTTCCCGCTTGGCTAAACATGCTACCTTGCCAGTGGCGGATGGGGCTTCTTTCTCTGATATCAGAGATAAGAAACTGGAAGCGTTTGCAAAATCTGCCTTTGAAGCAGTGGGTATTTGCCTCTACATGGGTGAGCAAGGCTATGGGGGAGTGGGCAAATAATTTACATCAGGGTCTCTACTCTGGAATCCCCTCGGGGGAACTTGTGGTCCTGCAGCTCTCACATGCCAGTGCTTATATTTGTGAAGAATCTTTGGACGCGGCCAGGCTGATGGCGCGCACGTCAGCCCTGTTGGTGGCTATTCTCTGTACCCTATGGCTCTTTTGCTGGGCGGCAGATAATGCTTCAAAGCGGACCCTGACAGCCCTCCCCTTTACAGGCAGAAGACTTTTTGGTAAGCACCTGGATGAGATCATTTCGGACGCTACAGGTGGTTAGGGCACCCATTTACCACAGAGCAGGGGCCGTCTAATAGGTCAAGCCCCAAGAGGCCATCCAACAAGTCGGCCAGGGATCAGAAGCGCAAACCTTCCTTCAAGCCGCGCCCTTCCTGGCGTTCCCGTCAACAGGGCTCCAAGTCTTTTAACCCTGAGAACTCTGCTGCATGACGGGGCGGCTCCCGGCGCCCTCCGTTTGGGTGGACGTCCGACTTAATTTGTTTCGGCATGTTTGGCTGGCTCACGTCTCAGATGCATGCTGCGCCCTGTTTCTGTCCTCCTTTGGATCCTTAGGATCTGAATCTAGTGCTCAACGCTCTCCAGTCTTCATCGTTTGAGCCTTTGCAGCAGGTGTCGCAGTGCTTCCTGTCTTATAAGGTGGCTTTTTTGCAATTACTTCTATCCGTAGGATGTCTGAACTCGCGGCTCTGTAATGTCGGTCGCCTCTCTTTATCCTCCATCAGGATGAGGTGGTCCTTCGGCCTGTGCAGTCCTTCCTCTCGAAGGTGGTGTCGGAATTCCTTCTAAATGAGAAGATTATTCTTCCTTCATTTTGTCTGGGCCCGTCTCATCCTCGGGAGCAGTCGCTCCAAACCCTGGATTTGGTACAAGCCATTCGGGTCTATCTGTCCCAGAAGGCATCTTTCAGGCGGTCGGATTGCCTGTTCGTGATTCCAGAAGGGCCGAGACGAGGGCTGGCAGCGTCCAAGACTTCCATTTCCCGAAGGATTCGTTTGGCTATTGTGGAAGCGTACTGCGTTAAGGACCGGGCCCGCCCTTCCAGGTGACTGCTCATTCGGCTCGGGCAGGGGGGCCCTCTTGGGCGGTGCATCACAGGGCTTCAGCCCCTCAGGTGTGCAAAGCGGTGACCTGGTCATCTTGGCATACTTTTTCAGAGTGCACACTTTTTCTTATGCTGACGCCTCTCTGGGGCATAGAGTTGCTTGTTATGCCCACCCTTGGGGACTGCTCTGTAACGTCCCATGGTCAAGCCTGTGTCCCCCAATGAGACGGATGAGAAAACTAGATTTGTGTACTTACCGTAAAATCTGTTTCTCTTCCATTCATTGGGGGACACAGCTGCCACCCATTCTCTTGTTCTGGGTTTGTACATAGTGTGATTTTTCTTTTTGTCTTCTCCTACTGCTTTTGCACTAACTGACTTAGCTTAGTCCCTGTAGAAGGGTATAGCTGAAGAAGAAGGAACTTACACTTTGTGTGCTTAGTGTCCGCCTCCTAGCGGCAACAGCTATACCCATGGTCAAGCCTGTGTCCCCCAATAAATGGAAGAGAAACAGATTTTACGGTAAGTACAAAAATCTAGTTATCTCTACTTTTTCTAACTTAAGACCACCCCTGTGAACAGCATTCAGTACACGGGGAGGTGTTATCAGTTACTGACAACTATCTATGTATACACTTATACACTCGTACCACCTCCCCTGTATACTGAGAGCTGTTCACATGAGTGGTCTTAAGTGAAAGTACGGATTTAGGCTAGATTTACACTACCGGTAGAGCCTTCCAGCAGGCTGTTTCTGCATTGAGTCGGGAATCGGCTGGACAAAAACCACTGCGCAGAGTGGTATTTGGACGATATTTTCTGGGTTGCTGATGATTCTCCGCCAGACTCCATTATAGTTAATAGGGCCAACAGGCATTCAGGCATCGTCTGGCAATGCCGGTTCTGGCAGGCTGTTCTCAGCGGAACAAGCTTCCGGATCTGTGACCACCACTAGTGTGAAACTAGCCGTTAATTTATAAATTACAAGTTTTACTGAATCTTTTCCCATAAAACTATCAATCTGCTCAGCTCCTCCTGCTCTATAACATGCTGCCTGTAGATTACACTGCATTTCATGGTGACAGGTCCTGCTTAAACTAACCTGCATAGCACTCTCTGTTGCTCCCCGAATGCATGCATACTCATTAACACGTGGCTTTTAATTTTTAGTGCCACATCATGTAGGTGCTTTGACGTTTTACTTAAATTGGAGAAAACATGCTTTTTTTTTTGTACTGGCTTTTTATGCAGGTACTGGTCTGAGGGGTGTTTAATGGTGAGGGGTCCATAAAGAATTTTTCCAGCGTATGGAAAGAAGTAGTGAATGCAGTGCACATTCTTGTTAGCAATCCTGTACTCAAATAGTGTTATTTTGCTCTTATTCACCACTCTCCAGGAACTGACAGTACTTAGTCATCTCCATCATCCAAGCCTAGTGTGCTTACTTGCCGCTGGTGTTCGACCTAGAATGCTAGTGATGGAACTTGCTTCAAAGAGTTCTCTTGATCATCTGCTTCAGCAAGACAGTAGCGGCCTGACCCGAACTCTTCAGCACAGAATAGCTCTTCATGTTGCTGATGGGCTGAGGTAAAAGGGCTAATTATAATTCACGTGATATATTATTTTAAATCCTGTTCTCGCTCTGCTTACATGAGGCTTTACCCGCATAACTCTCACAATATAGTATTGGTTGTGTTCTTCTTTTACTCTTCGTCAAGTAATGATGCTGGGTCATCTTTTCTAAGAACGATGCTGTTCCTCTTTTATTCCTACTGGAAATGTATCACTAAATTGACAACTAGGTTATGGGTATGTGACTACACACTTTGACACTGAGCAATACATGCCGCCATTTTGACAATTGGAATAGTAATGCCCAGTTGTCAATGTATTAAATAATTTTAAGGAAGAGTTATAGAGAAAGGCAGAGTGCAAATTTATAAGAAAAGGTTCCAGAATAGTTATTTCTTAGTAAATGTAAAAATCTACAAAAACAGATATGTGGAGTGACAGGTACTTTATCACATTCTGTGTTTAGCAAGTGTTGGCATCTATTATCACTTGTGATCAATCATGTTTCTATCTCTTCCTGGACAAGTAACTATATTTTTGTAACAGCTGTTACACGGTGGTTTTCAGAGATGATTCACATGGCCACCTTTCTAAGGACCAGTGACTAGCAGCCATCAAGCAGGACATGTCCTATTTCTGGCCGTTATCCTGACCAGACGGACTCCATTTAAAACAATTGGAGCATAAAGTCGGAGTGCACTCCTCTAATAGCTATTGAAAATAGCTACAAATGGTTAAAAAACTAAAAACTCCTCCTCTTGAACATGCGAGGATACTCACTCCTCAAACCCTAGATATTCACTGAATGCAGTGAGGGTTCGTGGATGAGTGCCCCTGCGCGTTGGCACTAGCGGGGATGGGGGAAAGGTGAGATCATTATATATGGGGGCCCAACTGGGGGGTGAATATATTATAATATATTATATATAATATGTGTATGGGGGCACAACTTGGGGGGCCATTATAACTACAGGGGGGCATAAAGAGTGCTGAGGGCACTGCAGGGGTTGGGGTTTTAACTTAAAAACCCAATGAAAGTCATACATTTTTAATGGCCGTTTTAAACGCCATTAAAAATGGACAGACGCCAGAAAATGGATGCACAAATTATTAAAATATGGCCATGAAAAACTGACTATTTTTAATGGCCGTTTATTTTTTCTTTGCTGTGTGAATGTAGACTAACATTCACCACATACAGTACACATTTACTGTAACCAGATATCAAACATTTCTATAAGCATTTAAAGGGAACCTGTCACCGGGATTTTGGGTATAGAGCTGAGGACATGGGTTGCTAGATGGCCGCTAGCACATCCGCAATATCCAGTCCCCATAGCTCTGTGTGCTTTTATTGTGTAAAAAAAACCAATTTGATACATATGCAAATTAACATGAGATGAGTCAGAGCTTGAAAATATGACTCTTCTCTGGTCACACAAAGAAGATCTGACTCTTTCATGTTAATTTGCATAAAAGGCAGGAAGTACAAAAATGCATAATACTTATTGAATTCGTCTGCAAATGAAATTAAAAGTGTAATTTATATGTTTAGGGTAACACAAGTAACATTTAGAAATGCTCAGTGAGGGTGGCATTGTATAGATGACAGGTTCCCCTTAACACAACTCAAAATGCAGAATGTCCTAATTTTCTGATGGTTTCTTCTCCCTAAATTATCTGTACATCTATTTTTGTTTCTCATGGTCAGGTTCATGTGTTATATACATCTTTGTTTTATTGTATTGGATAGATATAACAAAAAAAAATATTTAACCATTAAATGTAATATCAATGGCAACTGGAGTTTTATTTACTACTGTAACTCCATCCAAGTGTTTTCAAATATTACTATTAGGAGAAGACACATAGAGGAAAGGTCCTTTTAGATGAGACAATTCAGCAGGCGATTGTCAGGAAGGAAGCCTTCTTTCCCGGAAAGTGCCTGCTTGTCAGTGGAGGAGACTGCTGCATGATCTCCTCCACAGTATGGGGAGGAGCGATCTCTAATGCCATCACTCTTCCCCGTAAAGACTCGTTGTTTGTCGGCAGCAGAGCGTGTTTAGAGGGCACGATCAGCTTCTGGCAGATGATGATTAAGATCACTACACAAACTATTCAAGGTAATCAGGTAATCGGCAGCACCTTTACACCACCAGATAATCGCTAATAAGCGTTCCTATGAACACTTGTTGCAATTATCTGGAGGATTCTCGGTCCCGTGCAAAGAGCCCTGAAGTAATGTGTAATAGGTGTATTAAACTATATTTATTTTGGCTTGCGGAGATGTATATCGTAATTTTGCATAATATATGTGGTTTATGTCTTATGTAGTATTGCCCGACATTTTATTTCTATGTCTACGATCTGTATTTTGTTTCCATTTGTACAATGATTTTCTTGGTCTGCTGAACACTCTGCTCAATCTTGTTTTGTCATAGTTACCTTCATTCATCGATGATCATTTATCGGGATTTAAAACCCCACAATGTTCTCCTGTTTACTTTATATCCAAACTCTGCAGTCGTTGCCAAGATTGCTGACTACGGCATTGCGCAATATTGTTGCAGAATGGGGATCAAAACTTCAGAAGGTACCCCAGGTAAAATAGATAACAGCTGTAGAAAACAACTTTACTATGTGGAAGATTACTAAAATGTTTTTATTAACTGAATATTGAGTATTTGTTACAAACGAAATGCATAGCCCTGTGATTCGCGGCTTTCATGCGCATTTGAAATAGGGAAGCTTGAAACTATAATTCCAAATTGTGTATTTTAGGCAACTCTTCGTTTAGAATGGTGTCAAGAAATTGGATTACCAATTAATTTTCTTTTCATGACAAGTGTATATAATCGGTTCTTTTTATTTGATCTACATTACAGGCTTTAAAGGGCTTCTGTCAGCCCACTAAACCGTTTTTCCCTTTCGCCCATGACAGCACCCTTGAGAGACCGCCTCCATCCAGGACAGGAAACAGGAACTTTCGTGGAGAGCTCATAAGGAGGAGCATGGCCCCGAGACCACCAGTTCCTGTTTCCTGTCCTAGACAGAGGACGGTTCGTGGAGAAGAGGAGAGAAAAGCTAGGCTGCAGGGCCCCGGAGGAATTTTCCTAAAGTGGGGTTACCTGTTCCGGCATAAGTCTCCTCTAGGAGCCGCCGGCCGGAGTCTGGTGTCTGCTGCTGGGGTCTGGCTTACGCTGCGCTGGCGATACTCTGCAGTCCCGGGCTCACCGAGAGGTGCGTTCGGCACGCCGGTCCTTCCTGACAGTGCTCAGGCGGGCCGGGGCCTTCTTCTTGCCGCGCGCAGGGGGAACCAAAATCTCGCGATCCCAGCGAGATCCGGGTCTCGGTAGAGACTTCCGGTTTTTGGAACGCACGTAGCGTGCGTTCCGGAAGTAGGAAGTGCCTTCTCCTACTTAGGCCGCAGAGGGTTTCCAGCAGGACCCGACCGAGGAGATTGGACCCACAGGCGCACGGTCAGCAGCAGCCAGCCAGCCAGCCAGCCTTACAGGAAGCCAGATTTCCTTTGGATCCGGGGAGTCACTCTCTATCCCACAGCAGTATGGAGGAGGAGAGTGCCCAACGCGCCGATCAACAGGAGGGTCATGAGATCAGACCGGTACTCCTGGTGGGGTAAGGGGGATCATTCCCCACCATTTATTTCATTTTTTAGGCTAAATCTCCTTTCCCTCTTGTTTCTTCCTGCATTTAGACTACAAAAGAGGGCCCTAGAAAGGCAATTTCAAAGACCAGAGGGAAGGAGTGTGCCGTCTGTAAAAAGAAACTGGCCCCCTCTTGGTTGAAAAAGCTATGTCAAAGTTGTATTGAGAAACTAGTGGAGGAGTAGTCCCCATCCCTTCTACAGAGTATTAGGGAGATGGTAAAGACGGAGGTCTCGGATTCCCTGAAAGATTTCAAAAAGAGCTTTCCCGCTGTAGCCTCTACCTCCCTGGGAACCAGATCAAGCACGGCTAATAGATCTGACTCAGATCCCTTAGAGGATAGTGATACGGGAGAAATCCTAGATAGCCCAGACTCGTCCCAGGATGAAGAATCCACGGGCAGGCCACTTTTTTCCCCCGATGATACGGAAGCTTTACTAAAAGCAGTTCGTGCGACTATGAAAGTAGACGAACCCAAAGACCCAAGATCCGTTCAGGATATCATGTTTGGTGATCTCGGGCAGAAAAAATCTAGAGTATTTCCCGTTAACGAGAATATAAAGTTTTTAATACAGAAGGAATGGAAAAGACCCGATAAAAAAATTTTTGTGCCAAAAAATGTAAAAAGGAAATATCCCTTTGACGAGGCAGACTCAGTAAACTGGGACAGACCTCCTAAATTGGATGCACCTGTTGCAAAAATTTCAAAAAAATCGGCCCTTCCATTTGAGGACTTGGGTTCTCTTAAAGACCCTATGGATAAGCGAGCAGAGGTTTACCTAAAAAAAGTTTGGGAGACCTCAGCCCAAGCATTCAAACCAAATATTGCCGCCACATCCACTGCTAGGTCTCTGAAATTATGGCTAGAAGAATTGGAATCTCACATTCAGAACAAGACCCCGAGAGATCAATTGTTAGCCGTTTTCCCCACTCTACTTAAAGCAGTAGACTTTATTTCTGATGCATCAGCAGATGCTTTAAAATTAAATGCTAGGTCAGCTGCTCTTTCAAATTCAGCCAGACGAGCTATTTGGCTAAAAGGTTGGTCGGGAGACACGGGATCTAAAAATAAGCTTTGTGCAATTCCTTGTCAGGGCGATTATCTTTTTGGATCCGTCTTAGACGACCTTTTGGATAAAGCCTCGGACAATAAAAAAGGATTCCCTGTCTCCAGACCCCCGAAAAAACAACGGTTTTTTCGCAAAAACAAGAAGGATTTTTTTAGGGGGCAGAGGAAAGACTTCAGAGCTGACAACAAGAATAGGAAAAGCAAGGGGTTTCTCTTCAGTTCCCAATCCTCCTCAACCTCTAAACCATCACAGCAATGACGGTTTCTCTCCCGTGGGGGGCAGACTTTCTCTCTTCCTCTACGCCTGGGAAAAAATCTCCTCAAGTCCCTGGATTTTAGGCGTTATAAAGGAAGGGTTTTGTCTAGAGTTTGTCTCCCGCCCACCGGACAGATTCAAAATCACGAATTTTCTAGGAAACCCGGGGAAAAATCTAGCCTTACAACAAGAGATTGCATCCCTACTTCGGAAAAATGTTCTAATTCCTGTGCCGGAGGCAGAGAAGGGCGAGGGTTTTTACTCCTCCCTTTTTCTGGTCCCCAAACCGGATGGAACATTCAGAACTATTATAAATCTAAAGGATTTAAATCAATTCCTCTCTTACAAAAAATTCAGAATGGAGTCGATCCAATCAGTCATAAAACATCTATTCAGGGGCTGCTTCATGGCTACGATAGACGTAAGAGATGCGTACTACCACATTCCCATTCGGCTAGACTGTCAAAAATTCCTCAGAGTCGCGGTTTCTATAGGAGGTCACATCCAGCACTTACAATACACAGCCCTTCCCTTTGGGATTTCTCAAGCTCCCAGACTTTTCACGAAAGTCATGGCAGAAGTCATGGCTCATGTAAGGGAAAAAGACATTTTACTAATTCCTTACCTAGACGATCTCCTGGTGGTAGCAGAGTCAAAATCCATTCTAGAAGCACACCTCAAAAAAGTAGTGCAGATCCTAGAAGACCTCGGCTGGCAAATAAACGGAGAAAAATCCCATTTAATACCTTCCCAAGTTTGTATCTTTTTAGGGATGATACTGGACTCAAAGAAACTACTCTGTATTCTACCCCAGGACAAGATTCAGAGATTAATACAACAGGTTCAGTCCCTGATATCGGCAGAGAACCCTACTATCAGACAAGCAATGGCGGTCTTGGGCAGAATGACCTCCACTATACCAGCGGTCAGTTGGAACCATCTTCACTCCAGACCCCTACAGTGGCAAATTCTGAAGGAGTGGCAGGGCTCCCTCCGCCCATTAGATACACCTTTCACACTCACCCCCCAAGTGATCCAGTCCCTTCACTGGTGACTGAACCCCGTAAACCTGTCCCAGGGGCTCCCTTGGTTCCAACAAGACTTTGTTACCCTTACCACCGACGCAAGTCCTTCCGGTTGGGGGGCCTGTTGCCAAGGGTACTTAAGACAAGGTGTTTGGGAAAGAGAGCAGAGTCTAGACTCCCAAAACATGAGGGAACTGAGGGCGGTCTTTTTCGCCTTAAAAGAGTTTCTTCCTTTACTACAGGGAAAATCTATAAAAGTTTTTTCAGACAACGCCACAGTGGTCTCCTATCTGAACAAACAAGGAGGAACCAGATCAGAAAATCTTATGCAGTTAACAACGGATATCTTTTCCCTTATAATTCCTTCTGTGCCGTCCCTTATGGCAATACATCTAAAAGGTACAGAAAACAAGGTGGCAGATTTCTTAAGTCGAAATACACTAGACCAGGGGGAATGGTGTCTGAACCAAATGGTGTTCGATCAAATAATTCGACTTTGGGGTCGTCCTCATCTGGATTTGTTTGCCACCAGAGAAAACAGAAAGTGTCATTGTTTCTTTTCCCTCAGCGCGAGAGATTCACCAACAGGGATAGATGCCTTCTCCCTTCCCTGGCCGAACCAGCTCCTCTACGCCTTTCCTCCATTAAGACTTCTTCCAAGATTCTTACAGAAGCTGAGACAAGAAAGAACAACAGTGATCTTAATTGCTCCTTTCTGGCCCAGAAGAACCTGGTTCACCTGGTTGAGGAAGCTATCCTTGACGGACCCTTGGATTCTCCCGGAGTGGCAAGATCTTCTATCCCAAGGACCAGTCAATCATCCGAGTGTGAAGCAGTTACACCTAACAGCATGGCTCTTGAGGGGGAAATCCTAGAAAGTAGAGGACTCTCCAAGAATGTAGTTTCCACTTTGCTATCCTGCAGAAAGGATGTCACCTCCTCTATTTATCTCAGGATTTGGAACACCTTCCAGAAGTTTGCCAAGGATCCAGTGAATCCTTTAAATCCCCCACCTATGTGTAGGATTTTAGATTTTTTGCAAGCTGGACATGAAAAAAATTTGAGGCCAAGTACTCTTAAAGTACAGGTATCCGCTTTGAGTGCGTTCTTTGATTCTCCCATCGCTAGCCACCCGTGGGTCCGAAGATTCTTTAAAGCCATTAGCAGGCTTAGGCCTATACCTGGACCTTCAATTCCCCCCTGGGACCTCAACTTGGTCCTCACTAGCCTCACAGAACCTCCCTTTGAGCCACTTAAACAGTTACCTATAAAGATCTTGTCTTTCAAAACAGCGTTTCTTGTGGCAATTACCTCAGCAAGGAGGGTTGGTGAGATTTCAGCCTTCTCTACCTCGCCTCCTTACACTAACATCTTAGATGATAGGGTTCTCATTAAACCAGACCCTTCCTTCTTACCGAAAGTGGTTTCTATGTTTCATAGAACGCAGGACATTATCCTTCCTTCCCTGTGCCAAGATCCGAGAAATGAAAAAGAGGAAAAACTGCACTGTTTAGATGTAAAAAGATGCCTATCTCATTATCTGGAGGTTACTAGTCAGTGGAGGAAAACCTCAAAACTCTTCATTCAGTTTAGTGGGAAAAATAAGGGCCTCCCAGCCTCTTCTAAAACCCTTTCCAGATGGATCGTGAGAGCCATTAATTTGGCCTATTCTTCAGCTGGAAAGGCTCCCCCGGGGGGCTTTGGTGCTCATTCTACAAGATCAGTCTCCACCACTTGGGCAGAAAGGGCTGACGCTACCTTAGAACAAATTTGTAGAGCAGCCACATGGCAGTCGCCTGGCACCTTCTTCCGTCACTACAGATTGGACCTAGGCAATAGAGAACAGCTAGCCTTCGGTAGGAAAGTCCTCCAGGCGGTAGTCCCACCCTAAGAAATAAAGGGATTTCTATTCTAGTCGTCTCTCAAGGGTGCTGTCATGGGCGAAAGGGAAATTTAAGATTACACTTACCGGTAATCACTTTTCCATAAGCCCATGACAGCACCCGGGTTTATTCCCACCCTGATATACATATAAAAAAAAGAAATAAAAAAAAAAAAAGATATATATACATATACAAAAAAAAAAAAAGATATATAAAAAAAAATAAAAAAATATATATATATACATATACAAAAAAAAAAAAAAAAAAAAGAGAAGAGTGTGGTCTAGGACAAGTTCTTGCGATTAACTGGTGGTCTCGGGGCCATGCTCCTCCTTATGAGCTCTCCACGAAAGTTCCTGTTTCCTGTCCTGGATGGAGGCGGTCTCTCAAGGGTGCTGTCATGGGCTTATGGAAAAGTGATTACCGGTAAGTGTAATCTTAAATTTTTTTTATTTTATTTTTTGTTTTTTTGGGTTAATAATAATCCCTACACTGCGAGCTCCCTATACATAAGCTAAATATTGATTTTGGTTCTGTAGATTTTGTTAAAAAGCAAGTTTTATAATATGTAAATTACCTTGCTACCAGCAAGTAGGGCGGCTACTTGCTGGTAGCAGCCGCATCCTCCGCTGCTAATGACGCCCCCTCTGCTGTGTGATTAAAAGGGCCAGGGAACGGGATCGTTCTCTGCTGGCCTTGTTTGAATTCAAAATATCGCGCCTGCGCCGTACCTGTCTTTAATCGGCGCGGCCGCTCCATCCTCAATGCGCCTGCGCCGATGACGTCCCATCTACACCAGGCGCATTGAGGATGGAGCGGCCGAGAGAGCGGCCGCCTCTCAGTGCGCCTGCGCCGATTAAAGACAGGTACGGCGCAGGCGCGATATTTTGAATTCAAACAGGGCCAGCAGAGAACGATCCCGTTCCCTGGCCCTGTCAATCACACAGCGGAGGGGGCGTCATTAGCAGCGGAGGATGCGGCTGCTGCCAGCAAGTAGCCGCCCTACTTGCTGGTAGCAAGGTAATTTACATATTATAAAACTTGCTTTTAAACAAAATCTACAGAACCAAAATCAATATTTAGCTTATGTATAGGGAGCTCGCAGTGTAGGGATTATTATTAACCAAAAAAAAAAAAAAAGTTTAGTGGGCTGACAGAAGCTCTTTAATTATGTAGGCCCACTACCCATTTACAGTGCAGTTGTGTTTTTTAATATCATGATCCCTCACTAATATAGATTGCTGCTATTATGTACAGTGGTGGTTAAGTTTGTGATTCCTTCAGACAACTTAACAAAATCAGATTTTCTTAAAAGTAGATAAAGCAAACCAAATCAAATAAATGAGGTAAAAATATTAGACTTGTTCCGTACAATGATCCAGTATCTCGTGTCTGCGAGTTGCAAAAGTAGGCAGCCCATACAAGAGATGCTTCAATGGACTGTCTATACAGTATATTATTCTGTCCTGTAACTGACTTGGTGCTTTCTATAAACCGAACCCTTTCGCCCATACAAGACAGGACTGTTGCATGTTAAATTTCCAAATGAATTGGTTGTTGGATAGGGATCTGCAAGTTACAGCATCACTGTAATGTGATAAGCTACTGTGAACAATCCTGACCTTGCTGATTAGTGGCAGACAGCAGATTACAAAATGCCTCCAACTGGATGCCAAGCACAGTGCACAGCCAGCTGTACCATGTAAGGAAAGCATAGTGCCTCGTAGCAAAATGGGCCCCATGGACAAAAAAGTAGGGTTGACTGGGGAAAGCACCTGCCATAGTGAGTAAAAGCAGCCTCACCAATATTAATTCTGCTGTAGTGAAAAGTGAGTGAAAAATATGGGGTGGTGCCTGGTAAACAATCAAGGGGCACAGTGCTTACCGAAGCTCTTTGGCACCTTTGAAACAGATGAGCAGCGGGGGTGCTGGGAGTTGGACCCCCACCAATCCCAAAGATAGGATGATCATTTTTTTATAGTCCTTGATAACCCCTTTAAATCCATGCATTTATGAAGTCATGTAAGCAGCCCTTTTTTTTTTTTTTTTTTTTTTTTACCATGGGCCTCCTAGATGTTATGTCCACCTGTATGATAGATACACCACTGCCCATGTTCTTTCCACATGTTCAACCCATTATGGTCATTTTGTTGACCCTTTTTTAATCTAGTCTCATGACAGTAGATCTTTTACATCCCTGTTGGTTTTCCATTTTGAGGTTTTCTGTTATGAATTGTCTTAGGATTTAGGGCGCCAGAGGTGGCCAGAGGAAATGTTATTTACAACCAGCAGGCTGATGTCTATTCACTTGGATTATTGCTGTATGATATTCTGACAGCTGGAGCAAGGATGGTTGAAGGATTGAAATTTCCAAATGAATTTGATGAATTAGCTATCAGCGGAAAATTGCCTGGTAGGTATACTAATGGCGAATTCTCATTGTAACTATCATTAAAGGGGTTATCTGGGAATTTGATAGTGATGATCTGTACTCAAGGATAAGCCACCAATTTCAGAATGGGGGTCCGACTCCTGACACCCCTGAAGGTCAGCTGTTCGAAGAGGCCTTGACGCTCTGTGAGCGCTTAGGCCTCTTCCTAGACCAACAACATCGCTGTACATCGGTCACTTGGCCTTGGTGCAGCTGAGTCCCAATACCAAGCACAGCCGCTATGCAATGTACAGCACTGTGCTCGATAAACTGTGAATCGCCACCGCTCACCAGAGCTCCTTTGACCGCAGCAGCCTCTTCAAACAGACCCTCGCCAATCTGATATTGATATTGGGGCAGATTTATGAAAACTGTCTAAAATAAAATCTGTCTATGTTGCTCATAGCATCCAATCAAAGCACAACAAACTGTGCTGTGATTGGTTACGTTGGGCAGTACAGACTGTTTGTCTTTTACACTGTTTCATACATCTCCTTAATGTGTTTTGTGCTATTGAGCATAATAGCTTGGCGGACCTGGCATTATAGTATGCTTCCCTTATCTAGGACATATTTGAATCACAGAGCCACCTCAATCATGTTCCGAGAAATTGAAGACTGTTCATCATAAGACCATAAATCATTATAAATATTATTATTTGTTTCATGTTTTTAATTATTGTTTTAGATCCAGTTAAAGAGTATAATTGTGTTGCCTGGCCAGAAGTTGAGGTGTTGATTAAAAAGTGTTTAAAAGAAAATCCTCAAGAACGTCCCATATCTGCCAAGGTACGTATTTCCAAGAAGACCACTAAGACCAGAAATGAAGATCTTGTTTTATTTTTTTATTTCTCAAAATCCATTTAGGTAGTTGCTTAATGAGAAAATGTGCTTCTATTATTTCATACTAAACCATTATTTTCTCAATAAGTTGTCTCCAAGCTAGATGCATAACTAACTGGTTCCGGAGTTTATTCTAAGGGCCCTTTACACAGGCTGATGATCAGGCCTATTTTCAAGAACAAGCCTTCATACGTACCCTCTTCCATGATGGTATCCCCATGTAAAGGTGTAAAGAAATGAGCTCACTTGTCTGATAATCACATCTTTCATGTGAAATCTTTGACATCGGCAGCACATCCTTGTGTACTCAGGGATGCATTGCTGGCAATATGCAAACTGAATGCAGAATAGCACGCTGATAATGACAGTTGTTTGTCCCCCACTCATTTTGTGATTGGCTTATTACCTGATGTGATAATGTATCTAACATTCAATGTTTGCCAGATCTGTTGTAGTCAAATTGCAGAAATTAGTTTGCAAAACGCTGCACACTAAATGTAAAATTACCATAGAATAGTCATCTGGGCAGTGTCCAGATTGGAACAGTCATACAGCCATCTCTCATAGGGGCAGACTTAGAGTAACTGCACTTTTTGTCCCCTTCAGTTAGACAGTCTGCATAGTTACAACTTACTTCATTTACCTGTTCCGTTCTTTTCTCTGCATAAATTCCATCCAAAGATCATCTGTTGTAGTCACCCACTTCATCTTGTCAACTGAATTTCGTCTCCGTCTCCAAGGACACTGTAGATGATTTTTAAACTAGTGTGGGCGGCTCTAGCCTGGAGCGCTCGTCCCCGCTGCGGTCACATGGTATACGCTCTAGGCTACAGCCGCCCACACTAGTTTAAAAACCGCCTATGGTAATTTTACTAGTAATGCTCGTTCGCAATGATCTGGCAGTGTAAATGCATCGCCGATTACCCGATGTACAAGCAAAATGTTTGTTCTTCGGGTTATTGCATTTTTTGTGCAGCAAGAAAGATCATCGTTTCCCAGTGGCAGATCGTGCTGTGTGGACAATATGCTGGTGGGAAAGAATGGGACAGTATGGGGAAGAGCGATGAGATTAGCCTTCGCTCTTCCCCATACTCTGGAGGAGATCTCTGCTTGTAAATGCATTGGTCCCCTCCCCTAGCGATCAGCAGATTGTCGGGAAGGATTGCTTTCTTTCCGACAATCTTCTAGATCGTCGTCCTGTGTAAAGGGACCATTACTAATCCTGGCTAAAATGTAGACAGTGTAAACTTGGTCTACAGATCCATCAAATTTATCAAAGAGGCTCAGGATGGCTGATAAATTTGGCTGACTTTACACTGTCTCTTAGTTGTTTTACTTTGACAGCATTTTGTACCACAATTTTTTGACACTAAATGTATTTTAATCACACTCTCTTTCCCACTAAATTATGCGCTTTCCCACTAAGCATTACACACTCAGCAGGCACGGGATGATGGGTTATTCTTTTCAGTTTAATTATGTCTAAATTAAAATGTGCCACATTACACCATATTTTTATTTCATCGCAGCCACAATAGTAAATATGGGCCATTGTGGATATTGTAAAATATGATAGAAGGGATAATGGTCTAAGGCTGTTATTTAGGATTTTGGCTTAGCCCCTTATTTTATGTGAAGAGTAATATTCACGCTGCAGCATACAAAGCCATTTTAGACTATTGTAATCTTGCCACTTTGTGTCACCAGTTTGGGGCAGGCTTCTATCCTGTTCTAACATGAGCGTGCCCCAGTGCACAAAGAGGGGTCCTCTTGGTTCGATGAGTTTAGCATGGAAGAACTTTAGTGGCATGCACCGATCCCTGACCTCAATTCCATCGAACACCGTGAATTGGAACCCTGATTGTGAGCCAGTTCTGCATGTCCAACATCAGTGTCTGATCTCACTAATGCTCTTTTAGTTGAATGGACACAAATTGCCGCAGACACACTACAAAATCTCATAGTAAGCCTTTCCAGAGGAGGCTCTTATAGCTGCAAAATGCTGCCCATTTCTATATTAAAATCTATGGTTTGGGAATTGGCTGTCCAACAAACACATATAGCTGTAATCATTTGGCCATGTAGTGTACAATATATATTACATATGTGGTGGTCTACATGGCACATCCACACAATCTGTATGTACAGGAAAGCAAGAAATCTAGTTCTGAACATTAAAGGGGTATTCCATTTATATAAAGTTATCTTCTGTCAACAGCATAGGGGATAACTAACTATTAGATTGTGGTGGTCCTACCACTGGGACCCAGACCGATCACGAGAACAGGATCTATGTACCCAATGGAGCCCCCCAAAGTGAACGGAGCAGATGGTCGGCCTGCACAATTCTTTATTTTATGAAACCACTTTGTAGAAGATTTTCAGTGATGGAAATCTCTGACTAGTTCTGAAAGGGTTTGAGCACTTCACAGAGTACTGTGTCCCTATTAAATTTGAGCTCCAGACCACAATCAATAATTGGATAGTACTGGGTTTATTCTTAGGACTTATCTAATGTGTCTATAGGTGTCCAGAATAATTGACCTATGATTATGCCAGTAGCTTCCATCAGATGAAACAGGTTTAAATCTGGCTGTAGCAATGTATACTGTATAAATGGTATTTACTAAGGATAGGAAACTATTTCCAATGTATTGTTGTCATTGGTGACACAACCTATATATTATTAATGCATTGTTATTGCTCTTGCTACAATTAAAGCGAATGGGTTATCCAAAAAATGAATTATTGTTTAAATCACTTTTTTATGTCAGACATATTTTTAAATTTTTTTGGTATTTAAAAAAAAAATTCAGGTCACTATATATATTATTATTATTATTATTATTATTATATATATATATATATATAAATATATATATATATATATAATTCTGCAATTTTCACACTGGCCACTAGGTATAAAATATGTTAAGACTTTCTGTCTTTTGAGAACAGTGACGTGTGCCATAGACACAATGTACATGAGCTGACCCCATTGACTAGGCACCTGTGCAGAGGTCAGGAGGGAACTGATAAGCCGTGGTATCAACTATTGTAAATTGTAGATTCTGTGTTATCTATATATAAGTGTTACTTGTTATTGTAATTCTGATAATGAATCATGATAATAGCTACTGAAAATTAACTTGTACAGAACAGGAATCCATGACCTATTAGGCCTTACGGCCTGTGGGAACTTTACAGGATTGTATACATTTTCAAATATAGGTAATGAGATGTAAAATAAAAATAAAAAACCCTTCCAAAAAATTCTTCAAAAATATGTTTACCGCAAAAATGTGGTTTAAACAATAGGTCATTTTTTGATGACTTATTCCCTTTACATTTATAAACTGTCCATTCACTATTGTGAGAAATTAATGTTTTCCAATTTTTTTATGTAAAGTAAATATTTTTTATTTGCTATAAAATGTTATTTTTAAAATGCCCCATTAAGGCTGCTCTGTTTGATTCTTTATAGGTTTATGAGATCCTGAACTCTGCAGAACTCCTCTGTTTGATGAGGAATCTTGTAATACCAAGCCCTCTAACGGCCGAGTGCATGGTGGCCACCAGTCCACGATTCAAAGTGCCCACTGTTATGGTTGGAAGTGGCAGTAGTGACAAAGGGCAGATTTCTTGTTTAAACTTAATAAAAGGTGGACATACTTGTGAGGTAATTTAGTCCGTTTTTTTGGATACCACCTGTACATTTTTAAAGTCGTTCCCATTTACTGTGTCTTAGCCATATGCATATATACTGTGAGGATTTTCTCTGGTAGGCAGGGTAACCGGACGTAGTACAGAGGCAAAACAAGTTTGTAAATCAAAATGTCAGTGTTTATTCACACAAAAGGCAAAAGAAAAACAACTCATTACTGTCTTGGTGTTACTTCACACAATGAAAAGTCCATAGAACAAACACGTCACTTTGCTAACCGTTTTATCCCCGGCAGTACACAGCAGGCTTTACCCTGGGTTCACACCTGAGCGTTGCGCAAACGCGCGTTTTACGCGCGTTCTTATGCGCGTTTTTTGTAATAGTAAACGCGCGTTTGACACGCGTTTGTGTCATTGACTGCAGTGTCCTATGGCCACAAACGCGCGTCAAAACGCCCCAAAGAAGCTCAAGTACTTGTTTGAGCGTCGGGCGTTTTACAGCGCGTTCGTACGCGCTGTAAAACGCCCAGGTGTGAACCATTCCCATAGGGAAGCATTGGATTTCATGTCTTGAGCGTTTTACAGCGCGTTTGAACGCGCTGTAAAACGCTCAGGTGTGAACCCAGGGTTAGGGGGCCTGTTTCTCAGCATACAGACCTCATGCGGCTCTGAACCTTCCAGCACAGCACCGTGCTTCAGATCCCAAGACAGAGACTCAGCTGCTGCGCCCAGCTGCCTATTAAAGGACAGCCAGGTGCTGCCACAACCCGGACTGTCACTTAAACTCCAGTATTTGATCTCACCTCGCTGGAAATCAGTCCAGCCGCCCATGTTGGGAGGAAAATACCTGCCTTCCCAAACAAAACCCCTTGCTATGTCACAATACATTCTCAAAAAAAGGATAATATATGGGCACAGCCACAAGTAGCATAAATACTGCACATTTTCTGTAGTGGAATTGCATGCCGAAAATCCAGCTCATTTACAGTAGCAGAGAAATAGGTCAAATTTAAAAAAATCTGTGCAGTGAAATCCGTGGAGGTGTCTGCAGTGAAATCCGCATGTAACTTGACATGCAGAGCAGATTTAAAATCTGCAGCATGTGAAATTATGTTTGTGGATCTCTGCCATTCTGCAAAGGGTGTTCTCTGGGAGGCTTGTTACTGTCTTGAAAAAGGACATGGTTTTTCCAAGCCGTTTGCTCTGGGAGCTAGTATACTGAGGTTAGAACCTAAGCTGAATGTTTTGAGGAACATGCCAAAATGTCTGTTCTTCCTAAGGCTACTTTCACACTAGCGTTCGATCGGATCCGTTCTGAACGGATCCGATCATATTAATGCAGACGGAGGCTCCGTTCAGTATGGATCCGTCTGCATTAAAATGGCAAAAAAAAGCTAAGTGTGAAAATAGCCTCGGACGGATCCGTCCAGTCTTTCAATGTAAAGTCAATGGGGGACGGATCCGCTTGAAGATTGAGCCAATTTTGTGGCATCTTCAAACGGATCCGTCCCCATTGACTTACATTGTAAGTCTGGACGGATCCGCACGGCCAGGCGGACACCCGAACGCTGCAAGCAGCGTTCAGCTGTCCGCCTGTCTGTGCGGAGGCGAGCGGAGCGGAGGCTGAACGCCGCCAGACTGATGCAGTCTGAGCGGATCGGCATCCATTCAGACTGCATCAGGGCTGGACGGAGGCATTCGGGTCCGCTCGTGAGCTCCTTCAAACGGAGCTCACGAGCGGACCAACGAACGCTAGTGTGAAAGCAGCCTAATACATGTGCTACCTCAAACACAGCACTAAAGACTAAGGCCTCTTTCACACTACAGTATGTTGCATTCAGTGTTTTGCGTTCCGTTTTTCACGGATCCGTTGTTCCGTTTTTTGCTTCCGTTGTGGTTCCGTTTCCGTTCCGTTGTTCCGTTCCGTTTTTCCGTATGGCAAATACAGTATACAGTAATTTCATATTAAAAATTGCTGACATGATGCAGGGCGGACGGCTGAGATCGGGGTCGGCGGAGCCTTCACGGCGCACGACGGACCAACGCGTATGGAAAGCAAAACAGTGTATCAAACCAGAACTAAAGCCTAAAACTGTAAAGAAATGTGGATTCTAAGATTTCTTTTATAGATCATTGTGATTTTATAACATTTATATTTGATACATTTACACTTGTTCCACCATGTTTCAGGACTTTTGTGAAAGTAGAATCCTTTGTCTTGCATTTGTGACATTACCTGAAGAAAGGGAACATTGGATCTTGGCAGGGAGCCAATCTGGGGACATTCTGGCTGCACAGGCAGAGGATCTAAAGAAAAAACATTTCCTTCAGAAAATGCCTGACTCTGTTACGTGCTTCTTGTTTTCTGGTCAAATACAGCAGAGGTATGTTTTACAAAATCACTATCATTATCAGCTTTGTCAGAGTTAGATACATGAAGAGCTGATTGCCAGCAAGGACAGAACTATAAGCCTCCAAGAAAATAAACCAACAGTGTGAAAAACAAGATAATCCCGTAACTGCTGCGTGCGAACATACTAAGGCACGCCAACAGCTATCCCTGTTGACCCTCCATACACAAGCATGCTTGGCTCAGAGGGGAGAAAGCCACAAGTGGACACATCTGATGGCGGCTTATTTCCCTTGAGAACAAAAAGTTCGGGCCCTTTCAAATCGACCTGCTTTTCCTCTGAATTCCCCTCAATTCGGCAGGTTCAGACAATATAAATCTAATGTGTATGGCCAGCTTATAGTATAACTGTAATTTCAACTTTTTGTAAATAAATAAAATGCATAGGGATAATTATATTAATAACATTTGTAATACCTTATTAGGGAAATATGAGTCATTTCATTATAAACAACATCTGAGATTCTATGAAGAATTTTTTTTCTCTCAAATTAAAGGAGTTGTCTGATAAAATAAATGCTTAGCGCATTAAGCTATTTATGTAACATTTCTTAATTGCATATATATTTTAGTCAGAAGAAATATTTTCTCCTGGTTGGTACGGCCAATGGACACATTGCAATTTTTGAAGCTGCTACAATAAAGGTTAGTAATTAATGTTTAGGGTCAACTATTTTACTAGAAGTTCTGCAAAATTGTGACCCCTTATTGACTGCCAATATGCCCTTTTTATGGTGGCGATTAGGGTTGAGCGAATTGGGTTCGAATGGCTGTATCCGAAGCCTGTTCTTTTAAAAATGACATTAAGAATACATGCTCCATCCTACTATTAAATGTATGGCCTCTGCGGAGTTTCAACAAATATCTCGAGACTTATCACATGTTTATTGGCAGAAATTACTGTATCAAAATACAAAGCTGAACTCTGCATTGTTAATACGACACAAAGCCTAGTTCGGCTTAGCATTTTCATACAGTAATTTATGCGAATAATATTTGCTGAAACTTAGGAAAGATCAGAGAGGCCATACCTTTGACAGTAGGACAGAGCCCATATCCCTAATGAAGTTTTTAAAAGAATCGGGTTCGGATACAGCAATCCAAACCCGATCCGCTCAACCCTAGTGGTAATTAACAGGCCCTCGCTATCGGTGTACTGCACTATTATGTTGTCAGCATTAGCTATATGCATTCACTGTCTTTGGCTGTAGCCCGCTGAGGACAGTGATCGGCTGCAGGGGTCTCATGCCACATCAGGCACACCACCATTGCTGTTTGCAAACAGCGGCAGGAGTACCAGAGGAATGCTGGAGAAATAGTACCATAGGAGTATATCATGGTTTTTATGTTAAAGGAAGTCTGTCACCTCCATATGGCCATATACAGTGCTTACATGGCTCTGTGGCACACCTATACAGGATTGTAACGGTACCTTTTGTTATTTTCTTTAGACTTGTGCCAGCAGGAAAAACGAAGTTTAATTCATATGCAAATTAGCACTCGCAAGTGCCCAGGGGTGGCGTTCAGTGTGTAGGTGCCCAGGCTGCTCTGCCTTTTCACTATACTCCTCCCCAGCCTCTGCCCGCCCTCCAAGTCTGGACCTATCAATGAGGCAAGAGACTTGGAGGACGGGCAAAGAAAGAGACTGGGGAGGAGTAAAGTGAAAAGAAGGCAGAGCAGCCTGGGCACTTACACACTGAACTCCTCCCCTGGGCACTTGCGAGTTCTCATTTGCATATGAATTAAACATTGTTTTTCCTGCTGGTGCAAGTCTAAAGAAAAGAACAAAGGTACCGTTACAATCCTGTATAGGTGTGCTACAGAGCCATGTAAGCGCTGTATATGGCCATATGGAGGTGACAGACTCCCTTTAAGCAGTTGTAGGGTTGGTCCAAGATTTTTAATTCTCTCTGACTGGCTCCTTAAGTCTTTGATATTGATGTATATATGTATGTGTATATATATATATATATATATATATATATATGCAGATTATTTTGTTTTACATGCCCTCATTTGGATAGTCAGCAATATTTTACTAGGTTTATCACTGGGAATGTGTTATTACAAGTTTATATTATTTTTTATGTTTTTTCCTGTTTTGGGGTAACTATCTTGCCTGAGCTGCTGTTATGAGCAGCCTCATGGAACATAGAAACTGGTTGACTGGATATGAACCTTTTGGAGCAGATTCACTAAGGGCTCGTGCACATGACTGTATGTATTTTGCAGTCTGCAAAACACGGATCTGGTTCCTAATAGAACAGTCCTATCCTTGTCCGTAATGTGGACAATAATATGACATGTTCTATTTTTTTGGTGGAACGGACATACGGACCCATTGAAATTAATGAATAAAAAAAAAAAGGAAATGGACACGGAAAGAAAATACGTTCGTGTGCATGAGCCTTAGGACTGACCTTTCACCAGTCTTAGTCAAAGTCCATTGGAGTAACATGCGGCAAATTTATTAAGAGGCACAATGTTCTTGACAAACTAAAATCTACGGTATTTCAGCTGTGGGCTGTCATAATTGCCCAATTTTCGGTGCCCCATTCCTTTTTTTTACCCCTATCCACAATTTCTGTAGCAAGCTATCCGGTCTCAAAATGTATAGGCAGTCGTTAGTTTTTTGTTTGGTTTAGGGATATTTAGGACTATATACAGTGCACTATATGGCATGCTCAAAACAGGACTTGTTACATCTCCATGCACATGAAGTTTTTCAATGTCTCTCTCTTCTGTGTTTTTTTTAACTTGTAATATAGTGTTATTAGGTATATGTAATTCTTAATGACCTGTTCCTTTTATTGGCCATTGTTTATAGCATGTTCTATACTGTATATCGTGTTAGAATTTTTTATTTTTTTTCCATTCTAGTGCACTAATGTTTCTCCTATGAAGATGCTTAGAGTGGGAGATATCAGCACGCCAGTAATGTGCTTGTGTGAATCCACATATTCCTCTGAGAAGACAGCTGTCTGGGGAGTTTGTGGAACACAGATCTTATCCCTTTCCAATGATTTTGCAGTTCAGAAGACAATTGAAACAAAAAATGCTATTCCGTGAGTATAAACTATGTTTACATTTTTTAGTTTCATGCCAGGAATGAACCATATGCTTATTTAGAAAGGTGAAACGCCCATTTCTTGGTCTCTCCCCTGTTTTAGATTGATTCAGATTTTCATCTATTTTCTATCGCCTGTCCCAAACTGCTTGAGGAGGAGCAGGTTTCTTGTAGGCAGTGCCCTATTGTTGACTATGGTAGCAAGAAAACACCTGTATTAAAGGGATTCTGTCACCTCGTTTTTGGTTATAGAGCTGCGGACATGCACGGCTAGATCGCCGCTAGCAAGCACACAGCTAGAAGCACACAGCCCTATAGGACCGGTATATTGCTCTATAGCCCAAAACGAGGTGACAGAATCCCTTTAAGTACCCACTCCCTGTTTGCTGTGAATCAATGCTAGCTTTTTTTTTTTTTGCAGAATTTACCAGAACGTAGTTAAGTGTGAAACTGGCTTATGTAGTCAGCCTATTGACCTAAGGTCTGACAGACTGCAGGATAATTAATTCACCATGCATTTTTCACTGAATTGCACAAACAAACCCAACAGACCGTAGACTTAGGTCTGTAAATCACGGGTCCATAAAACATGGATCCCAGCTGTGAGCATGCTGCCTTTTTTTCCCCTGTCTAGAGAAAAGTCCTACTCTAGTCCACAAAATGGACAAGAATGGGACATTTTCAAGCCACGGGACAGACTTGCGCATATGGACAGCATGGGGGATAGACTTGCGCATATGGACAGCAGGGGGGGGGGGGGGATGGTGCTGTCTGCATCTTTTGCAGCCCAATTGAAATGGGAGGATGTGGACTGAAAACTACGGCTGTGTGTATAAGGCTTTAGTGTGCGGAACCTGGTTGGGAACGCTGTTCTAAGGGAAAATGCACAAAATGCTGAATATTATCCATATATAGCATCGGATTGTTAGTTTATTTCAATCTTGAATAGAAATAAATAAATAACAGCATAGAAATGCATTATCACGTGTGAACACTTTGTACACCGTTGTACAGGTCCTTCTCAAAAAATTAGCATATTGTGATAAAGTTCATTATTTTCTGTAATGTACTGATAAACATTAGACTTTCATATATTTTAGATTCATTACACACAACTGAAGTAGTTCAAGCCTTTTATTGTTTTAATGATTTTGGCATACAGCTCATGAAAACCCAAAATTCCTATCTAAAAAAATTAGCATATTTCATCCGACCAATAAAAGAAAAGTGTTTTTAATACAAAAAAAGTCAACCTTCAAATAATTATGTTCAGTTATGCACTCAATACTTGGTCGGGAATCCTTTTGCAGAAATGACTGCTTCAATGCGGCGTGGCATGGAGGCAATCAGCCTGTGGCACTGCTGAGGTGTTATGGAGGCCCAGGATGCTTCGATAGCGGCCTTAAGCTCATCCAGAGTGTTGGGTCTTGCGTCTCTCAACTTTCTCTTCCCAATATCCCACAGATTCTCTATGGGGTTCAGGTCAGGAGAGTTGGCAGGCCAATTGAGCACAGTAATACCATGGTCAGTAAACCATTTACCAGTGGTTTTGGCACTGTGAGCAGGTGCCAGGTCGTGCTGAAAAATGAAATCTTCATCTCCATAAAGCTTTTCAGCAGATGGAAGCATGAAGTGCTCCAAAATCTCCTGATAGCTAGCTGCATTGACCCTGCCCTTGATAAAACACAGTGGACCAACACCAGCAGCTGACATGGCACCCCAGACCATCACTGACTGTGGGTACTTGACACTGGACTTCAGGCATTTTGGCATTTCCCTCTCCCCAGTCTTCCTCCAGACTCTGGCACCTTGATTTCCGAATGACATGCAACAGTCCAGTGCTGCTTCTCTGTAGCCCAGGTCAGGCGCTTCTGCAGCTGTTTCTGGTTCAAAAGTGGCTTGACCTGGGGAATGCGGCACCTGTAGCCCATTTCCTGCACACGCCTGTACACGGTGGCTCTGGATGTTTCTACTCCAGACTCAGTCCACTGCTTCCGCAGCTCCCCCAAGGTCTGGAATCGGTCCTTCTCCACAATCTTCCTCAGGGTCCGGTCACCTCTTCTCGTTGTGCAGCGTTTTCTGCCACACTTTTTCCTTCCCACAGACTTCCCACTGAGGTGCCTTGATACAGCACTCTGGGAACAGCCTATTCCTTCAGAAATTTCTTTCTGTGCCTTACCCTCTTGCTTGAGGGTGTCAATGATGGCCTTCTGGACAGCAGTCAGGTCGGCAGTCTTACCCATGATTGCGGTTTTGAGTAATGAACCAGGCTGGGAGTTTTTAAAAGCCTCAGGAATCTTTTGCAGGTGTTTAGAGTTAATTCGTTGATTCAGATGATTTGGTTAATAGCTCGTTTAGAGAACCTTTTCATGATATGCTAATTTTTTGAGATAGGAATTTTGGGTTTTCATGAGCTGTATGCCAAAATCATCAATATTAAAACAATAAAAGGCTTGAACTACTTCAGTTGGTGTGTAATGAATCTAAAATATATGAAAGTCTAATGTTTATCAGTACATTACAGAAAATAATGAACTTTATCACAATATGCTAATTTTTTGAGAAGGACCTGTATATGCAATGTACTTTTATTGCAATAACCTAAAAAAAAATTGTTGAATATGGCAAGAAATGATGGCATGTTGAAGCATGCCTCTGTCAGTTCTGTCATACCCTATCTGCAGGCAGAATATTCTAGAGGGGGGACGCTGAAGTTGAAGATATATAGTGTGCTATGATTTGATTTAGATATTTTCGTTATAAAGCTGCCCAAGTCCTGTTCAGACTCATAGAGAAAGCCTGTACTCATACAGTCCTACAATCTCACACAGCAAGAGAGCTTCTTAAATAGCTCCGTCCCTGTATCCTATGGAGCCCTCAGATAAGGTAGCATAAGAGATTTGACTGATTTGCTGTGGAGAAAATGATTTCTTTCCCATCCTTCATGTTTTGTTTTGTGCTTCATTGACTAAAGTGTTTTATTTCTAGATTTTCACATGGATCAGCGAGTGATTCGAATATTACTTCTGTTGCGGTTGACAAGTACATCTATGTGGCAAAGAAATACAGTCCACATGTGGAGATTTGGGATAAAAAGACCGAAAAATTATGTGAAACCCTTGACTGTGCCCGTTTCTTGAAGTAATTATATGTGCTTTTTCTGTTTTATGACTTTGTTTGGTTTTATTACGAGATATTGTCAATTTCAACACATCCTGTTGTATGTTATAAAGACTTGGATATCAAGTCCGTAAGGTTGCAGGATCAGAGTGATTTATGAAAACAAGGTTGTATTCTGGTGGTGGGGGTCATTAGTCTTATAAATATACAGTGGTCCCTTAGGATACAATGGCCTCAGGATACAATATTATCAACATACAATGTTTTTTTCTGACCCATCATGAGTTGAAACTAGACTCAAAATACAATGTCTCAGACTCAGATCCAACCAATCAAGGCCACTCCTCTGGTTAAAGAGCCTAGCGTTAATATTTTCCAGTATTGAGATCCGTCATACTGTCTCAATACCGGAAAAAACCCGCTTCCGTTTGGTCCCCATTCATTGTCAATCCAGTAAAAATGCTAGTGTGAAAGTCATCTGCTTATTTTTCTTAAATCTTCATTTTCTTTTATATTGGATGGCATTTTGGGGCTTTGGAACCGGAGTTCCAATAGTTTTAACATACAGTCCTGATCAAAAGTTTAAGACCACTTGAAAAATGGCAAAAAATCATATTTAGCATGGCTGGATCTTAACAAGGTTCCAAGTAGAGCTTCAACATGCAACAAGAAGAAATGGGAGTGAGACAAAACATTTTTTTGAGCATTCAATTTAATGAAAACAACGAATAAACTGAAACAAGTTGTTTTTCAGGCTCAGCTGATCAAAAGTTTAGGACCACACCTCCAAAAAAAAAAAAACTAAACCCCCCAAAACAGAAATCCAACTTCCAAACATGAACTCAGTAATAAGTAGCTCTGCCGTTATTGTTTATCACTTCAAAAATTTGTTTCAGCGTGCTTGATGCAAGCGTTTCCATGAGGTGAGTGGGAACATTTCTCCAAGTGGTGAAGACAGCCGCACGAAGGCCATCTACTGTCTGGAACTGTTGTCCATTTTTGTATACTTCCCTTGCCATCCATCCCCAAAGGTTCTCAATTGGATTTAGATCAGAGGAACACACAGGATGGGCCAAAAGAGTGATGTTATTCTCCTGGAAGAAGTCCCTTGTCCTGCGGGCATTGTGTTCTGTAGCGTTGTCCTGTTGAAAAACCCAGTCGTTACCACACAGACGAGGGCTCTCAGTCATGAGGAATGCTCTCTGCAACATCTGGACATAGCCAGCGGCCGTTTGACGCCCCTGCGCTTCCTGGAGCTCTATTGTTCCACTGAAGGAAAAAGCACCCCAGACCATTATGGCGCCCCGTCCACTGTGGCGCGTAGAAAACATCTCAGGTGGGATCTGCTTGTCATGCCAGTAATGTTGGAAACCATCAGGACCATTAAGTTACATTTTTTCTCATCAGAGAATAAAACTTTATTCCACCTTTGAATGTCCCATGTTTGGTGCTCTCTTGCAAAGTCCAAACGAGCAGTTCTGTGGCGTTCAAGGAGACGAGGTCTTTGAAGAAGTTTTTTGTTTTTAAAGACCTATAGTGTCAGATGCCATCTGATGGTTATGGGGCTGCAGTCAGCACCAGTAAGGGCCTTAATTTGGGTCGAGGATCCTTCAGTGTCTTGACGGACAGCCAATTGGATCCTCTGGCTCAGTGCTGATGACATTTTTTGGGGTCTTCCACTTGACTTTTTTGTTCCATAACCCTCAGGATCATTTAAGAAATTCCAAATGACTGTCTTACTGCGTCCCACCTCAGCAGCGATGGCGCGCTGTGAGAGACCCTGCTTATGCAGTTTAACAACCCGACCACGTTCAAAAAGGGAGTTTTTTTGCCTTTGCCATCACAACGTGTGACTACCTGACAGAAAATGACAATGAATCCACATCTTTGCACAGATTTGGCCTTTTCAAGGCATGTGGTCCTAACATTTGGATCAGCTGAAAAACAGCCTGTTTCAGTTTAATCGTTATTTTCAATTAATTGAATGCTCAAAAAATGTTTTGTCTCACTCTCATTTCTTCTTGTTGCATGTTGAAGCTCTACTTGGAACCTTGTTAAGATCCAACAATGTAAAATAAGATTTTTTGACATTTTTCAAGTGGTCTTAAACTTTTGATCAGGACTGTATTATAGTTGTCCTGGAATCCAATTAATATTGTAACTTGAGGAACCACTGTAATTAGTGATATACTTTTATGGAACAATAGCTGCAGTCTATTGTCTGTATTAAGATAATTTCTATAGGCTCAGTTAAAATATAGTAGACAAATAGTAAGGACACAGTGGACACCTGCTAATACAGAATAAGTATGTTGGAGTTATAACCATAAGGCATGTGGAAACTAGTTTGCAGTAAAGGTATTGTCCAAGATTTTAAAACTCTTGGGAGAAAACGGTATATTATAAAAAAATAACTTTTCAAATCAAGCGCCACTCTGGTGGCTTCTTCTAAATCCTAAGAAAGTTGCGTCACACAATCACTGTCCTCAGCAGTGACGCTTGCATACAAGGCATCTGACAGCAGAGACAGTGATTGGCGGCAGCAGCGGTCACGTGTATGATGTACATGAGGTCCTCTCTGCAGGATAAGCAGGGACCACTGCAGTTGCAGGAGATTTAATGGGTGATTAATTGTTATTTTTTGTTATACCGTTTCTTATGCTTAGGCATCTTACATTTCTGGATAGAGTCTTTTATAATGCTCTTTTATTAGCTACCTTTTATGTTTCTGGTTTTATATTTTTAGAGAAGAAATTGCGAAGCAGAGAAAAATAAAGAAAGAAGATGCTTATACCGCCCGCGTTAAAGCCTTGTTTTTACAGAAAAATACTGCTCTTTGGGTGGGAACAGGTGGAGGACATATCCTGCTCATTGATTTATCGACTCGACGGCCAATCAGAATCATCTCCAGTTTTTGTGACTCTATTCGCTGCATGGTTCCTTCTCAACTAGGTAGCTGTAAATTGATGAATATTATCGTTATCCTGTTTTATAGTATGCTGTATATGATGTTTTCCCCCAAAACTACAAGGAATCATTGGAATATCTAATAATTTCAAGCTGCAGTGTGGACATTACAAATGTATCTAAAGTAACCCAGATTTGCATTGCGGTGTCCTAGCTGTGTAAATTGCTATGGAATGGAACGTGCCATTGTGAGGCTGTCTTTTAACATTTTTATGTCTTTATTTCCTTCTAGAAAAAGGAAGTGTAAAGAATGTCGTGCTTGTGTTAGGATGCCGTTGCACACCACAGAAAGGTAAGTTTAGTGAATATCATTATCTATGTTTCTGAAACATTTTTCCCTTTTTTTTTTTCTTTTTTTTTTTTTTGGGCCTGCTCACAAACCATATGTCTCGGAGGGCATACGGTCGGTTGCAAGGGCCCTTAGGCTCCCTTTGTGTCAATTACGTTTTCTGGAAATTTTTCCCAATTTTTTTTCTATTTAGGCTGTTTCCACACACTGCAGAATGGACTGAAAATATGTTCTATTCATTTGAAGCTGATTTTCAGTTGCAGAAATCTTCTGCACAAAATCTGCATCATGTGAAGGCACCCTTAATTCATTCACTGATATTGGCATTATCTTTATGTATGATATATTCTTATACAGACTGTAAATTGAATATTGTTGTGCTCTCCTTCTTATTCTTTCTTTATTTTACGTAAAGTAAGGCTAGTTTCACACTTGCGGCAGGACGGATCCGACATGCTGTTCACCATGTCGGATCCGTCCTGCGGCTATTTCGCCGTGCCCGCGGACCGCCGCTCCGTCCCCATTGACTATAATGGGGACGGGGGCGGAGCTCCGGCGCAGCACGGCGGTGCACGGAGAAAGCCGCCGGACTAAAAAGCCTGACATGCAGTAATTTTAGTCCGGCGGCCTTTCTCCGTGCACCGCCGTGCTGCGCCGGAGCTCCGCCCCCGTCCCCATTATAGTCAATGGGGACGGAGCGGCGGTCCGCGGGCACGGCGAAATAGCCGCAGGACGGATCCGACATGGTGAACAGCCTGTCGGATCCGTCCTGCCGCAAGTGTGAAAGTACCCTAAGTGCTTTTACGTTGCTTTTTTAAATACAATTCTAGAGTTTTAACATGTTTTACTGTATTGTAGACATACAATCATTTCTCTCTGTGTGGGATATGAATCTTCCACATGAGGTCCAAAATCTTAAAAAACACAATGAAATAAGACAGGAGCTGGCGGAGAAAGCAAGAGGATTATCACTAGACTGAAAACCAGTGGTAAGTCATGAGAATATTTAAAGAGAATCTGTCACCACAAACTGCAGTTTAATTGTTGTAATGCAGGAGAAGCTGAGCAGAATGATGTGATGAACACCTCCCCCATGTACAACTATCAGTGACTGACAGCTATGTATGTATACACAATTGCACAGAGAATGCTATCAATCACTGATAACACCACCCCTGTGTTCAACTATCAGTGACTGACAGCTATCTATGTATACACACTTACACAGAGAATGCGATCAATCACTGATAACACCTCTCCCGTGTAAAATTATCTGTGACTGACAGCTATCTATGTATACACACTTACACAGAGAATACTATCAGTCTCTGATAACGCCTCCCCCCGTGTAAAATTATCAGTGACTGATATCTGTCTATGTATACACACTTAGGCCTCTTTCACATGAACGTGTGCGCTCCGTGGCTGTATTGCGGACCGCATTTGCGCATCCGCAATACAAGGGCGACATTCCGTAGGCATTCCGCATCACAGATGCGGACCCATTCACTTGACTGTGTCCGCAAATCTGGAGATGCGGAACGGAAGCATGGAACAGAACCCTACGGAAGCACTACGGAGTGCTTCCGTGGGGTTTCCTCCCATACTTCCGTTCCGCAAAAAGATAGAACATGTCCTATTTTTTTGCAGAACAGGCGGATCGCGGACCCATTAAAGTGAATGGGTCCGCGATCCGCTGCTGCCCCACGGTTGGTGTTCGTGCATTGCGGCCCGCAATTTGCAGGCCGCAGCACGGTTACACGTTCGTGTGCAAGAGGTCTTACACAGATAATGAACTAATAACTCCCCATTTACAACTGAAGTAAAAAAAAGCTGAGATTTAAATGTATAAAATATAAGTTTTACTGAATATTTTCTCAGAAAACTGTATATGATTCTGCCCAGATTCTCCTGCTCTATAAAAGATTCCAAGTTATTTAATTTTTCACTAGCCATATGCAACCAGTTTACTCATTAAAAAAAATTGTAAATTACATTTATGAAAAATTATGAATCCCTGCCTGTGCCCATTCAAACTGCTACCTTGTCATGTGGCAGCTTGATCTAATATATCTGGCACTGTTGGAGTAGCCAGGCTAAGGGTACTTTCACACTAGCATTATTCTTTTCCGGTATTGAAACCCGGTAAAGGATCTCAATACCGAAAAAAAAACACACATCTGTTTTGTCCCAGTGCATTCTGAATGGAAAGCAATCTGTTCAGTATGCATCAGGATGTCTTCCGTTCCGTCCCTTGTACGGTGTTTGACCGGACAAAATACTGCAGCATGCTGCAGTATTTTTTCCGACCAAAATCCCAGAACACTATCGCACTTTAGATTGAAATGTATTAATGCCGGATCCAGTACCAAGTGTTCCAGAAATTTCCGCATCGCCGGATCCAGTTTTCTGGTCTGTGCATGCGCAGTTCTTTCTGGCTTTGAAAAAATGAAATACCTGATTTGTTGTTCCGGATGATACCGGAAAGACTGATCCGATAGTTCAATGCAAAAGTCTTAACGGATCCGGAAAAAAAAAGATATCCGTTTGCATACAGATTTCCGGATCTTGCAGGCAGTTCCGGCAACGGAACTGCCTGCCGGATTCTTCTAACGCTAGTGTGAAGCTAGACTTAGCCAGGGTTTGTAAAGAAGACATACATTTTAATAAGAATAAAAAGAAAACGGTGGCTCACCCTCTTCTTATATGGATAAGGTGCACACCCCCTGGTCCCACCCTTAGGACCAAATGTAAAGATTTGTCTAGAGAAAAACAGGTGTGGGGGGGCACACTTCACAGGACAACACTCAAAGGGATAGTAGTAATACAATTTAATATAAAATTTAAATTAAGAACATACCCCTAAAATATATATAAAATGTGGTACATCAATAAATATGTCCCAATCAATTGCAATGCACACTCAGTCCGCAGAATGGCTCTATAAAGCAATGTATGCTGTTATCCACAATCGGCAATGCTATCCTAATGGTTTGCAGCAAAAGTCCAGCAACTACAAGCTTAAGATGATAATGTCCCGCAAGTAGGTAGAGCAGATATATATGTTAGCATCCACTGACAGCCGAACTGTTAACTCCAGTGCACTTCCAATATAATGCCCGCAGTTGGGAGCTCACAGTCAAGAACTTGAAAATGCTGTTCATGCAATAAAGTTTACTATAGACACCGCCAGACGCGTTTCGGGGTCTCAAGCCCCTGACTGAGGAAGGGGCTTGAGACCCCGAAACGCGTCTGACGGTGTCTAGAGTAAGCGTTGATCTACACAGGAGCAAAGAAAAAGCAAGAAAGCCGGCAAAGAAAAGAAAGAGTTACGGAATTAAGAGCACAGAGTGGAAGCTGACGCACAAGTTACACGTCACACGAGCTTGCATCCGGTCCCCTTGGAAACCAGGTCACGTGGGACGCCGCGTACAGGCAGCAGCACACCACGTGGGACGCTGCGGGTGTGCGGCCTCCTGGAGCAACGCTACAACAGCGGTGAAGGGTAAGACCGCAAACTTTATTGCATTAACAGCATTTTCAAGTTCTTGACTGTGAGCTCCCAACTGCGGGCATTATATTGGAAGTGCACTGGAGTTAACAGTTCGGCTGTCAGTGGATGCTAACATATATATCTGCTCTACCTACTTGCGGGACATTATCATCTTAAGCTTGTAGTTGCTGGACTTTTGCTGCAAACCATTAGGATAGCATTGCCGATTGTGGATAACAGCATACATTGCTTTATAGAGCCATTCTGCGGACTGAGTGTGCATTGCAATTGATTGGGACATATTTATTGATGTACCACATTTTATGTATATTTTAGGGGTATGTTCTTAATTTAAATTTTATATTAAATTGCATACATTTTAATAAAGATAATTTACAAACTAGAAACCAGGAAATGTGTTTTAATGTGTATACTGTAAAGACTAATTCTAATTGTTTTCTATTTATCAGTGGAATTAAGTTTCACCGTTGATGCACCTATCAGCAATTTGCCGTTGACACATGACATGGCTACATGCTAACACTGTTCCCAGAGAGGTATAAAGATGCAGATGGAAATTCTGATTTCACAACATGTTCTACAATGAAAAAAAAAAGAACAATCTATGTAGAATAGTCTGTTTGTCCATCACCCTGTATTCTTAAGTGGCCATTCAGAAGTAATCCATCACCAGAAAATTTGATTGATTTTTACATTTCTTTTGTGCATGTATAATATGTACATACAGTAAATGTTTGCTGGCAGATATTATTTTATATTTATTTATGCAGTTTTAGTGCATTTTCTGTATGAAAAAATTTATTTTTTGCTTTGTGCAAAAGTTTATTTTATTTGGGAATAAACTATAATAAATGTAATTATCTGTTTGATCTCTAAGTTTATACTTCCTTAATACTTTTTGATACTTCTTTAATACTGCTTGTTTTATTTTATTTTTTAGTTTTGTGACATAATTGCCTAGTAGATCTTAAAGGGGAGAGCCAAGTAGATTTTGATATACCCCTTTTTTCCAGACATCCTATAAAAGGGGATTTAAAAAATCCATAACTATTTCGGAGCAATTATTAGCGCAGATTAAATGGGTTGTTTGAGATAATGAAAAATACTAGTAATGCCAAACATTGCTTCACTTTAAGCTAAGAATGGAGTTGGAGCATTCCTGTTCTGCAAAATTAAACCAAGGATGTGTTAAAGAAAATGTTAACAGTGTTGTGCTTATTTTCGAAATACAGTGAAACCTCTTTGACATGACCACCCAAAATTGTACAAAATGGCCTCTTATGGAGATGATCATCCTTAAAAGTATAAAATGCAGGATGAAGCTTTATTGTGCTCAGCAAACATGTACGGTAAACAACCACAGAATATGATGCAACACCCCAAAGTTCCAGACAATATACAGTATTGCTTGTCCTACCTGTAACTTCCTAGTTTACCCTTCCGAACACTTGTAGTAATATGTTGGGTGTTTATGTTTCATAATAGTTGGAAAGCTAACAGTCAAAAGAACACTGAAACCAGTCTTAACATTCAAGCATGTGTACTCTTTGATTTCATACATGCTCATCCCTTACACGATATGCAGGTCCAAAATTATTCTACCAGTGTATTTCGAACTGAAACTGACTGGGGTAGCATGCTTTGTAAACGGTTGCTCAGTGCTCCAGACTAAAAAAAAATACCTAGTAGCCATTGGCTCCTGAACTGAAAAATTTAGGAGCCAAATCAAATTTTTAGTCGCCAAATCGAAACCGAATCAAAACACCAAAAAAAGCTGCGTGCATTTCGCATTTTATGATACATTCGGCCCATAATAGAACAGTCCTATCCTATTTTTTGGGGTGACAAGGTGACTAAAAAATGGCGAATGCTCACCGCATAGGAGATATTTTTTAATAATTTAATAGTTTGGACAGCGCTATGTAATATGTTTATTTATTTATTGTTTATATATTTTATATGTAAAATTGGGGAAGGGGGATTTAAACTTAATATTTTAGGGTACTTTCACACTAGTGTTTTTCTTTTCCGGCATAGAGTTCAGTCCTAGGGGCTCAATACCAGAAAAGAACTGATCAGGCATATCCCCATGCATTCTGAATGGAGAGCAATCCGTTCAGGAAGCATCAGGATGTCTGATCAGGCAAAAGATAAAACCGCAGCATGCTACGGTTTTATCTCCGGCGAAAAAAAGATTTGCCTGAATGCCGGATCCAGCATTTTTTCCCATAGGAATGTATTAGTGCCGAATCTGGCATTCAAAATACCGGAATGCACCCGCACTAAATCCAGACCCATTCACTTCTATGGGGCTGTGCACATGAGGGGTGATTTTCACACATCACTTGTGCGTTGCGTGAAAATCGCAGGATGCTCTATGTTGTGCGTTTTTCACGCAACGCAGGCCCCATAGAAGTGAATGGGGCTGCGTAAAAATCGCAAGCATCCGCAAGCAAGTGCAGATGCGGTGCGATTTTCACTCATGGTTGCTAGGATGAAAGTCTATTCACTGTATTTTCCCTTATAACATGGTTCTAAGGGAAAATAATAGCATTCTTTAATAGAAGGTCAATATAATTAACATTGGTGGCGTAGTGCGCCCCCCCCCCAACACCCCAGTATGATAAACATTGGTGGCGCAGTGTGCCCCCCCCCAATATAAGAAACATTGGTGGCGCAGTGCGCCCCAACACCCCAGTATAATAAACATTGGTGGCGCAGTGTGCCCCCCTCAATATAATAAACATTGGTGGCGCAGTGTGCACCCCCCCCCCCCCAACACCCCAGTATAATAAACATTGGTGGCGCAGTGCCAATGAGGGTTAAAAAAAATAAAATAAAAATTAACTCGCCTCTTCCAATTGATCGTCTCCTGTTCTTTCTTCAGGACCTGTCAAAGGACCTGTGGTGACATCACTGAGCTCATCACATGATACATCACATGATTCATCACCATGGTAATGGACCATGTGATGAGCTCAGTGACATCACCACAGGTCCTGAAGAAAGAACAGGAGACCGGCAGCTACGCGATCAACTGGAGGAGGCGAGTTAATTTTTTAAAATTATTTTTTAACCCTCATTGGCACTTCCCACTGAGCCACCAATGTTTCTTATACTGGAGGGGGGGGGGGGGGGCGCACTGTGCCACCAATGTTTCTTATACTGGGGTGTTGGGGGGGGGCACACTGTGCCACCAATGTTTCTTATACTGGGGTGTTGGGGGGGGGGGGCACACTGTGCCACCAATATTTCTTATACTGGGGTGTTGGGTGGGGGGCACACTGTGCCACCAATGTTTCTTATACTGGGGTGTTGGGGGGGCACACTGTGCCACCAATGTTTCTTATACTGGGGTGTTGGGGGGGGGGCACACTGTACAGGGAGTCTAAGAAAGAATCGAATAAGTCACTAACTAAGTCGGATCTTTAGTTCTTTTCACCTGTGACTCATTTGATTCTTTCTCCCTGTACTTGTCAGTGACTCAGAGCTGCTAGTGCTTGCCTTGCCTTGCCTTAGCTCTGATTGGTTGGTGGGCGGGGAGGGGAGGGGCTGGCAGAAGCAGCTTCCACTCTAGGATCAGATTACACTCCTCCCCTGTCCCTCCCCTCCCTGCTGCCAGCGGCTCTGCTATTGTCTGTGTGCTGTGACTCACTGACTCAGACTGAGAAGAACATCGGCGGCGGGGCAGATTACTATCAGCTCCTGTGCCCGTCGCTGTTCCAACTGCAGACCTGCCGCGGAGGGTCTAGTCGCAAATGGCGACAAGACTAAAAAGTCTTGTCGCCATTTGTAAATTCTAAGTCGCATTGGCGACCATTTTGTCGCCATCTGGAGCCCTGCTGCTCTCTCTCGCACTGGCTACTAGCCTGGATTCCAGTCATTACACATTCATCCTACCTCCGATTACACACTGTCCAACATAGGTATAAAAAAATTGTGTATCAGAAACCCAGATCTCAACCCCCCACTAATTCTGGATGAACAAATCCATCATATATATCTCCTTAATACACTATTGGGAAAAGTTCCTGATTATAATACATAGAGTATACATTACAAATCAATGGGTATGCTCTATTCTAGATGTGGGAAGTACATCAGATCACTCACTACCTTTTCTAATGGAGGTGTTCCCAAATTCATTCTGGACGCAAAATACTTTTATGTGTACACATTCGTCACGTGCCATAAAACTTACTCCAGCCTGGGACCATTTTTGAGTCATACCAGTGACTGAACCTCCCATTCCCACAATGCAGGAATTAATTCTACTGCATATCCAGAGCGGCTGTTAAGCCATATTATGGACTTGGCTGGCACCCAATAGAACAACCCTCACTTAATTTATGTAGAAACCCACATTTGTACAGGGAGTGCAGAATTATTAGGCAAGTTGTATTTTTGAGGATTAATTTTATTATTGAACAACAACCATGTTCTCAATGAACCCAAAAAACTCATTAATATCAAAGCTGAATATTTTTGGAAGTAGTTTTTAGTTTGTTTTTAGTTTTAGCCATTTTAGGGGGACATCTGTGTGTGCAGGTGACTATTACTGTGCATAATTATTAGGCAACTTAACAAAAAACAAATATATACCCATTTCAATTATTTATTTTTACCAGTGAAACCAATATATCATCTCAACATTCACAAATATACATTTCTGACATTCAAAAACAAAAACAAATCAGTGACCAATATAGCCACCTTTCTTTGCAAGGACACTCAAAAGCCTGCCATCCATGGATTCTGTCAGTGTTTTGATCTGTTCACCATCAACATTGCGTGCAGCAGCAACCACAGCCTCCCAGACACTGTTCAGAGAGGTGTACTGTTTTCCCTCCTTGTAAATCTCACATTTGATGATGGACCACAGGTTCTCAATGGGGTTCAGATCAGGTGAACAAGGAGGCCATGTCATTAGATTTTCTTCTTTTATACCCTTTCTTGCCAGCCACGCTGTGGAGTACTTGGACGCGTGTGATGGAGCATTGTCCTGCATGAAAATCATGTTTTTCTTGAAGGATGCAGACTTCTTCCTGTACCACTGCTTGAAGAAGGTGTCTTCCAGAAACTGGCAGTAGGACTGGGAGTTGAGCTTGACTTCATCCTCAACCCGAAAAGGCCCCACAAGCTCATCTTTGATGATACCAGCCCAAACCAGTACTCCACCTCCACCTTGCTGGCGTCTGAGTCGGACTGGAGCTCTCTGCCCTTTACCAATCCAGCCACGGGCCCATCCATCTGGCCCATCAAGACTCACTCTCATTTCATCAGTCCATAAAACCTTTGAAAAATCAGTCTTGAGATATTTCTTGGCCTAGTCTTGACGTTTCAGCTTGTGTGTCTTGTTCAGTGGTGGTAGTCTTTCAGCCTTTCTTACCTTGGCCATGTCTCTGAGTATTGCACACCTTGTGCTTTTGGGCACTCCAGTGATGTTGCAGCTCTGAAATATGGCCAACTGGTGGCAAGTGGCATCTTGGCAGCTGCACGCTTGACTTTTCTCAGTTCATGGGCAGTTATTTTGCGCCTTGGTTTTTCCACACGCTTCTTGCGACCCTGTTGACTATTTTGAATGAAATGCTTGATTGTTCGATGATCATGCTTCAGAAGCTTTGCAATTTTAAGAGTGCTGCATCCCTCTGCAAGATATCTCACTATTTTTTGACTTTTCTGAGCCTGTCAAGTCCTTCTTTTGACCCATTTTGCCAAAGGAAAGGAAGTTGCCTAATAATTATGCACACCTGATATAGGGTGTTGATGTCATTAGACCACACCCCTTCTCATTACAGAGATGCACATCACCTAATATGCTTAATTGGTAGTAGGCTTTCGAGCCTATACAGATTGGCGTAAGACAACATGCATAAAGAGGATGATGTGGTCAAAATACTCATTTGCCTAATAATTCTGCACTCCCTGTACTCCAAATGGATTGGCTAGACACATTTTTACAAAGAGTCCCAGGTCAAAAAGATCTTGGACAAACATGGACACCTATTATTTGGGTATTATCCATGAATATCAAACAAACAATACATGACTGCTTTCAGACAGCCACATGGTATTTTGAGCAAGCTCAAAGGTGCACTAACCCCATTTGATTGTACAGTGCTTTCCAGCAACATTCCTGAAATGCTCTTTTCCCCCCAGTTCCATAAACATACACTCTTGGGCCTCATGCACATGGCTATATCAGACTTCCAGTCTGCAAAATGGATCCTTGAAAAACAGCTTCTGTGTCCATTCTGTTTTTTTTTTTCTTCCCTCACTTCTATAAATGCAAAGGTTTATGCTCATCTGCAAAAACAGAGAAGAAAAGGACCTGTGGTGGGATTCTCGGATGAGGCACACGGATCCAAGTAAAAATAAAACAGATGTGTTAATAGCCTCATTGACTTGTACGGGTCATTGTGCTATCCATTTTAAAAGTATTATATATTAATCAAATCTCTCAACTCTAGGACGTTGTCCGCATGGACAAAAGCTTCAAGAAACATACCACTCTCATTATACATGGGACTGGATAATATTATCTATCTTCTTATCTGAGATCTTCCATGGATTTAAAACTACTTCAGCCACATACTTCGGAAAAAATTTAATTTTGAAGTAGAACCTTTGATTTTTTGTGCCTCCATTTAATTACCTTCTGACAGATAGGATAGCATGGGGTTGCATTGTAGTTCCTTTCAGTAACTGAAATGTTCTTTTAGCCACAATGTGTCATTTTATCTTCTGTTCACCTCTGCAGCCGTTATAATATTTGAGCAAACATTCATGGAATCCACACGTATTTTACTATAATAACTTCTAATTTATATAGAATGGCTGATAGTCCTTTCCTTCTGCAGTTTAAAATACTATTAAATAAATATATACAAGTACATTGGAAACAACATGTGCTCGATGAAAGTACAACAAAAGTTTGACTATTTGAAGTTTGCAATGGTAGCTGGGTTTTGCAGTAACTGAAGCTACTGTTGTTAATATTTGTGTTCCTATAAGGTGGAGTTTTTATTTTGGTGTTTGATCTAACCCCTTAGGATGTGTCCTGTTTTCTTATGAAAAGAATGCCCTATTAGAGCATATCAACATCATAGATATGGTCCCCCCACTCAGGACAGAGAGCTGCTGCTGTGTAGGAGCGTGTACCGTTCTGGCAGACCCGGCACCTATGTATTATATGCCTGCAGCTTCTCCTTGCAAAAGCAGCTGTTTGCCAGAAGTGAATGATCCTGGGGGGTGTCTGCATCTTGAAAGGGTGGCCTCTGTAAGGCAACTCCTTTTTTGTTTTATTGCCTCATTCCAAGAACCATGTGTCCCTGTAGAAGTGAGAGGGATTTTTTCCTCTTTTATTTTGTGGAATGAGATGATAGGTTTGTGGAGGTAGGGAGGTCCAACAATATGAGTATCAGCAGCTGTTTCGATGACCAGCCTTTTGGACCAGCCATTTCTATTCGAACCCAAAGAGGAAGTGTCATGATTTTGTCAGACATTCTGACCTTACCCTCCCAGATAAATTGTGATAATGATTGCAGTAATCTATAAAATTTACCAGGGAGTAACATGGTGGATGCTATGCTTTTAACCTGGATAGGACAACATGGTCTATTATACAGCTACCAGAGGAGTGACAGACTCTGAATTCACCTCATCTGGGAGATTAAGACCTGGTTACCCTAGAGAGCACCATGGTGCCAAATGCAGCTACACTATTATTCCCTTCAGAAGAATCATTTGGTCTCACAGCACTTTCCTGATGCATTTAGAGACATCCCTGCTTCTGAACATTCAGCTTTGGCTCTGTTGGTGCAAACAGAAGCAATAGAGTACCTTCTAGGGTTTACCTGGTCCATCGATGCTCCAGAACAACCTTCCTCCTATGCCAAAGAAACCATAATGGCATGCATCTATAAGGCCATGAAAACTGAGATGGGTATGATTCATCAGGATCTACATAAAATGCTCACAAATGGAGGTAAATGTATCTAAAATAGACACAACAATATCTTGTTAACCAGAACTTTAGATTAATGTAGGACTGACAGAATTAATAGGATGTAGTGACCTCCCATCTGGAGGTTTTAGAGAATCACTCTAGAAGGTATTATTTTCAGATTCAGGGCAGGCCTGAAATCCATATTGACACTATTGTTATGGTTCGTACCTTGCTTTCACAGCTGTGTTTTAAAATCTGACAGGCTGTTCCAGAAGAGGAAAGCCTGCTCGAGTTCACCGTATTCGGCATAGCCAGATAATGCAGTAAACCGCTGGATCCCTATTTACTGTTCACTTTCTGGCATGCAGGACCAGCCATAAGCCGGCATTTCTGTGGCCAGATCCCCATCTGATCCTAATATTCTAATTGGAGATACAATGGTTTGTGGCATTATCCGACCATGCCGAATATGGTGAGCTTCAGCAGGCTGCCAAAACTTTAATTTACCACAATGCTGCTATTGTGTTCCTGTAGTGCATTTTTAAGACCACAGGGTTGAAATTTGGATGCCAAGATCAGTTCTCTTTTTTTCTCAAATAATGTTTTTCAAGACCCTGAGTGAAGATTCTTATTGGCATTAGGTACTTTATATAATACACCAGTCAGTATATACCTAATTCACATCAAGTGTCTTTCTTCTGCCGTATGTGGAACCAGCTGTACCCTACTGTAGGAAGGCCCTATAGTTATGGGGAGACTCCAATTTAGCTCTTGATAGATTTGGCCCCAATATCTGCAGGAACGTACTGCTCAGCTGGGACAGTATTTCTTTGGCATGTTATCTTCACACAATAGATATGATTGATGTAGGAAGAGATTGTAATCCCGTTGTGCGAGATTATAAATTTCTTCCTTCTCCAGGGTGGGATCAAGATCTGGTTCAAGAACTTGTAAAGGGTTTGTCACAGCGGCAGCTCCCAGCTGCTGCTGTACAACTCATAATTTCTGGGTTTCTGTATTCTGGCAGCATGGACCTGCCTTCTGCTCACCATTTCTTGCTCTGAACTTCGACTCGGGTTCCAGCCTACAAGGCCTGTCCTCCTCTGCCTGTAGGGTGTGCGCTCCCTGTGGCCTGCTTGTGCACATTGCCTGACCTGGGTCTGAGCGCTGTGTGCTCTGACCTTGAACTGTCTATTGTGCTGCACATACTCTGTCTGTCCTGACCTCGGCTTATCCCTGGCTACGATTTTGCCTGACCCTTTGGTGCCCTGCACCAGTGTCTCTTGACCCCTGTGGGTCTGCTGTCGATCGTACAAAGACTACTTCGGGGGGTAGTGGCCTGGTGTCTGCCCTAGAGCCTAAATCTACACCTAAAATACGCCAAAAAGTGGCGTATATCTCTTCATAAATGACCCTGTATGTACCTTTACACTTTCACAAATCAATAATGTCAAACAATAATTTATTTACATAAATCATTTTACAGACATTGAATGATTGTTTTAAGCACAATAATTCTACATACATTTACACTACACAATTATCATCCAACATGAATTCTTAGCATTTTAATTCTAACAATCATCTGCTTCTCTAAGGCTAGTTTTACGCTAGCGCTTAGGATCCAGCAGACTGTTCTGGTTTTCTTCCGATCGATTCTCTGCCAGTCCATATTATAGGTAATGGGGTTGGATAGCGACGTTTAAGCTTTTTGCAATGCTGAAATGCAGGGGGAACTGTCTTCTGGATCCTAAGCACTAGTGTGAAACTAGCCGAACTATTCCATAAGGATTGTTGCATCAAAAACATCAAACTTTTAGGAATACTGTATCTAGACAACCTAAACAGTCTCTTTTGTTAGATCTACAGATGGATATTTGGCTTGCCTATTTTCCCTTTGTCATGTCCCAAGGCTTATTAAAAAGTCAAGTTTTGACTTATTAGGACCCCCCTTCCAAAAGGCAGCGCTAGCGAGATGGTTTTCATTCCTTGGGAGATACCTCTTTGAATGTTAACTCTCCAGCAAAGATATGATACAGCTAGAACAGATGCTAATTTATGCTTGACTACTGTGAAGGATGGTGTGCTGGTCACTGTTGTTTGCCCAAGGAAATAAATTGGGGCAAACACTCCATCAAAACTTAGGTTATCTCTTAGCATTCTGTCTCAAAATCCTAAAAAGATTCTCCTGAGCTTTAATGCATTTTATTCTAAACTTTATACTTAACAATCCACAGTCACTGTACCGAAGGCTTAATTGATAGTCTGATGCTTTTTCTAAACAGTTATCTGCTGAATATTAGAGTAATTTAGAGGCAGAGTTTGAGTTGGAGGAAGTGATTAAATCATTATGGTCTTATAAAGCTTCTGGCCCAGACAAGGTTTCTTCAGCATATTATAAGAAATATAAAGAATATTATCTCCACATTTAGTTCTTTAGTGCCTCCACGCACAAACATTGCATGCTCTTGGGAGTATCTCTTTTTTGTATTATATATAATGGGTTTTGGATCACTTTCTTACATTGCTAAAGGGATTGCATCATTGTTCATCAGTGGACGTCAGTGTCCTGAATATTTCTCTTTCCGTTAGAATAAATTCCCAAGTTGTTATATCCGTTTCGCATGATTCTTATTAAGGTGCCTTATATGATTATTAGGGATTTCCAAAAGAAGGTGGAAAAGTTTTTCTGGAGAGATAGGGGGTTAAGAATTTAACAGAAAACCTTCTACACCCCTAAAGTGATAGTGAAATTAGGAGTGCCCAATCTGTTACATTGCTACCATGCAGCTTGTTTGGCCAAACTGAGATATACTGTATTCTAAAGTCGATTGCCCTCAATGGCTACAGTTGGAGGAGATTGACTCTTATATTGTTCCTCTAGATTCTGTCCTTTAATTACCTTTGCAGGGTCGCCCTGCCATTGTCACTCCTATTTTGTCTCAGAAAATAGGTTTCTGGGATGCACTCATGGGAAAGTTTGGTATTCAGTCTCCCCACAAACCGCTTGCTACAATCCTCTTTAGCATGAATATTCCTTCTGGATTGCAACAAGCGACCTTGTGGTGGAATAATAAAGGTTTTTATCTCATTAAAGGGGTTGCCCATCCTTTTTTTAAGTGATAAACTATCCTCAGGATAAGCCTTCATTAGCTGATCTGCGGGGGTTAAATCGGCTTCAATGAGAGCAGTCCTATAGTAGCAAACCCCCTCCACTACAATGTTGACGGTGCTGTGTAGCTCTAGCCCTGACTGCTAGCAACAGAACTGCACCTAACAGCTGATTAGCAGGGGGGGAAAGGTGCTGGACCTCCTATCAGAAAGTGTTTGCCTACTCTGAAAAAAAGCTATTATTTAAAAAAGACTGGACAACCTTAAATCTCTTGAGTTTCTTCAGAACTCAAAGGCCCTGCCATCATCAATTTGGAGCAGTTCCAATATAATCAGCTCCAACACTTTCTGTATACAGAAAGTCAGACAGTTTCTTTAACATCACCATGTTTGAACAAACGTCTTTGCCGTCCGTTTCTAAAGGGAAAATATCTTATTTGTATAAAGATTTAATATCTCCTTCAAGCAAGCTCCCCTTAGTGCTTAAATGTGAGTCAAGGTTTAGGATTGAATTGTAATCTTTTGTGGAGGCAGGGTATAAGGTATTGTTAAGATGGTATATAGTTCCTTCATGGATCCAGCATTTTCTTCTCTTTAGACCCTAACAGTCTTTGATAGAGTGGGGAGAGAGCACGTTCTCTCATGTATTGTCACATTGTCCTATAGTAGCATAGTTTGGTTGGGTGCTTATAGCATGGCGTTTTCACACCAAACAGGTAGCAAGCCTTCATCCAGACACAAGGCTCCCAGATCCCAACACAGAGACATGGCTTCTAAGCCCAGCTGCATATTTAAGGACAGCCGTGTGCTGCCAAAACCCGGACCAGCATTTAAAATCCGGTCCGGTATTTGCCCCCACCTGGCTGTAAATCAGCCCAGCAGCACATGCTGGGAGGAAAATACCTGTTTTCCCAGACCAAACCTTTCACTGTGTCACAACTTATACAATAGGTCTTTTGAGCAGATAAAATTACTATTCCCAGATTATGGCAGGTATATTCACTTTGCATGAATATGATAAAAGCTAAACTTTCTTAGGAACACTAGTGATTTTAGACTCAGTAGGCTGTGGACATCAGTTTTTGTCTGGCCTGGTTTCATGGCGGACAGGTAATTGATAGACCAAAGTGTCCCTTTAAAGTACTCTTCCTTCTTTCTCACACTCCAACTGACTTGTACTTAAGCATCTAGGCAAGGGGTATATTAATTCTTGTAAAACAATGCAACCAAAAGAATGGGCCCAAAACTGTATGCCAAGTTCTGCACCTTTTTTGAACAGGTTGCAAGTCTTTGCTTCCAATACGGGATGTGGGCAATGTACCTGTGGAGTGTTTACAGGCACCAGAATTATACTACTGAACACAGAGCAATGGAGACTTAGTGGTCCTCTTATGACAGCTATTCTCCAATGACTCTACACTCCCTCTTTTTGGGGGCATTGTCCTGGCTGGCACCTAGGTCCAAGGACAGGTTAAGTTGTCAGCTATCACATTTTGGATATGTTCTTATGTCTGTCTCAGACTAGACTGAACCCGTCTCTAGAATGTTCCTGCTCTCTATATAGAGAGGCTGACACTAGCCCCATCTACTGGTGGCTGTGAATATATCTTATAAATACCTTGTCCACTCACATAAAGGCATATTTTACGCAAAAATACATTCTTTTGCACTTTTTTGTGTATTGCTACTCTGCAGGGGGACGCTGCATTAACTGCATTTCACACAAAGAGCATGTATATAAATGTATAAATGTATTCCAGTCATGAAAGAGTTAAATATGTTCCATGATAAAACCATTATAGTGGGCACAAGTATTTGGAATGGATTAGAGCCTTAGAATTGTATTTAATAGTGTACCAGCAAAGCCCAGTGCACCCTGTCAAATGTTTTTTTTTCTGCATAAAAGACAATGGGGAGATTTATCAAACTGGTGTAAGGTAGAACTGGCTTAGTTGCCCATAGCAACCAATCAGATTCCACCTTTCATTTTCCAAAGGATCTGTGAAAAATGAAAGGTGGACTCTGGTTGCTATGGACAACTAAGCCAGTTCTACCTTACACCAGTTTGATAAATCTCAAGTGTGTTCTCCCTCCAACTTCACTCAAGTGATGAGCTCAATAATTTGGTTGGCATCTCTAGTTGGTTTACCTTTTAACACGTACTGGTCATCAGACTTCAAATATCTAATGATGGAGTATAATCTCCTTGTGAGAATGCTTGCAAAAAATTATCTCTCTGTTCAACAGGGAGAGTAATCTGTAGGTTTCTGGATAATTTATATTTTTACCTTCCTTAGGGACGGTTATAATTGAGCCAATTAACTTTTCTCTAGGGAATAAGATGCCATTGCACGTTATGTTATACATTTCATATATTCCCTATGTTCTCCAGATAAGCTGCTGCCTACTCCTCTCTCCCTATTGAATACACATATACTTTCGGCCTAGCCAATCGTGTATGTGTATGTGGAAGTTGCAAAGAAATCGGGAGAGAGAGCGGTCACCAAATGTTCGTTCAGCAGACAGCTGTTAAATGTGTATGGTCGCCTTAGGATACTTTCATACTAGCGTTATTCTTTTCCAGCATTGAGTTCCGTCATAGGGGCTCAATACCGGAAAATAACTGATCAGTTTTATCCTAATGCATTCTAAATGGAGAGAAATCCTTTCAGGATGTCATCAGTTCAGTGACTTAATGGCGTTTTCGACTGAGGAAATACCGCAGCATGCTGCGGTATTATCTCTGTCCAAAATTCCGGATCAGTTGCCGGAATGCCGGATCCGGCATGAATTTACATTGAAATGTATGACAAACGGAGAGACAGATCCGTTCTTGCAATGCATTTGTGAGACGGATCCGCATCCGGATCGGTCTACAAATGCTGTCCAGTTGCATGCAGATTACCTGATCCGGCAGGCAGTTCCAGCGACGGAACTGCTTGCCGGATCGCTCTGCCGCAAGTGTGAAAGTAGCTAATGTAGAGGACTACGTGGATTGTGTCAATGAATCTACTGTATTAGAGCACTGGGCATTTCTAGAAGGTCATTGCTTCATAGTGAAACTTCTTTAGAAACTTTCCCTTACCACAGTGTTTGATAGAAGTGCAAATGACACATCTGTGGCAATGAGAAAGCAGGCTGATAATATAGTTTAATATGGGTAGACAGCCAGAGTCACTTATCAATGCAAAACAAAGATAACAGCTTTGACTCCTTGAGGATAAAGTCTGTCTTTTCCCCAGTAGTCTTCTTTTAATCTTTTGTTTACCAAGCTGTATGGGCTTCTGGATATGGCCTTGTAGGACAACTGTATCTTCTCTATCTAAGCTGTATATGAACTTGAGAGAAAAGGTGACCAATAGTGATGATCGAGCATGCTCGGCCGAATTTCAGTTCGGCTCGAGGATCTCGATGCTCGGCACATGGCGGTATTCAGCACATGGCGGTAAACGTGCAGGTAAATACTGCCCTCACTGTAATGTCGTAGCCACGTTGGCTGCTGGCATTACAGTGATTGGCTGGCTGGAACGCGTCATCGGCACCTGATGACGCATGTTCAGCTCATTCTTAGGGAGAGCTGTGCTGAGGAAGGGACAGACAGTGTAGGGAGTGATTTAAGAATATTTTTACCACCAAAACTTTTCAGAGAACCAAAAGTCCTTTTAAGGACTATTGTGTGTGGCAGCAGCAATCTATATTTTTAGCACAACCTGTGCTAAATTGCTAAAACTTTACAGACCCAAAAGTCCTTCTAAGGACTATTGTGTGTGGCAGCAGTATCTATTTTCTAATAGCGTACAATAGTTAGGCCGCTGCAGACAGCGACATTAGCTGCGCCACATCTCCAGTGTAAAGTGTGCACATCCCCCCCAAAAAAAATCGGTGACATCCAGTGTCCTTTTTCTGTAGACGGTATCCGTTACGGACAGTGACATTAGCTGCTCCATATCTCCAGTGTAAAGTGTGCGCATCCCAAAAATATCTGTGACATACAGTGTACTTTTTCAATAGACAGTGTCCGCTTCTGACAGTGACATAACCAGTTCCACATCTGCAGTGTAACGTGTGCACTGAAAAAAATTATCTGTGACATACAGTGTCCTTTTTCTGTAGACGGTGTTCGTTGCTGAAAGTGACATTAGCTGCGCCACATCTCCAGTGTAAAGTGTGCGCATCCAAAAAATATCTGACATCCAGTGTACTTTGTCAATAGACGGTGTCTGCTTCTGACAATTACTTTACCAGCGCCACATCTGCAGTGTAACGTGTGCGCTTCAAAAATGTATCTGTGACATGGTGTACTTTTTTGCGTAGACGCTGCGGACAGTGACATTGGTACCTCTCCTGTATAACGTTTCCTCATCCCAAATACCTGTGACATTCCCTGTAATTTTTCATTAGCCACTGTTGACAGCATTGGCATTACCTGCGGAATATCTCCTGTGTGACATTTCCACATCCCAAATATCTTTTTAAATTTGTTTCTGCATACACTTCCAAATCCTACGCTACTGTACGTGTAACAGACTTTCAATCATATATAACATTTAATATGAAGAAGGCGAGCAGTAAGGGACGTGGCAGTGGCCGTGATTCTGATGGTGCACGCAGAGGCCGTGGCCCTGGGCGCAGTGAAAGTGTGCCTACTGCCAGAGCACAAGAAAATCAATCATCCACAATACCCAGCTTCGTGTCCCAGTTTGCAGGGCGGCGCAGGACACCACTCTTGAAGTCAGACCAGTGCGACCAGGTGGTCTGTTGGATTGCAGCAGATAATCCACCATAGAGAGTCTGGGCAAACAAGTGATCCCACACTCTGATATTCCGAGGAGCTCTTTTAAGCGTCATTCCTTGACTTGGCCCTCTCGCCAAGCACGCTTGAAGAGGGACAGATCTTGTGCCCTGATTCCCAAACTCATAAGCATCCACAATCACATGACGGTTGGGGACAGCAATTACTGTTTAATGAAGTGGAAGATGATGAGACACAGTTGTCAATCACTGAGGTAGTGGTTAGGTCAAACAAGTCAGGAGGATGAGCAGAGTGAGGAAGTGAAAGATGAAGTCACTGACCCAACCTGGGAAGGTGGAAAGCCGAGCGAGGACAGCAGTACAGAGGGGAGGGATCTGCTACACTCCAACAGGCTGGAAGAGGCAGTGGGGTGGCAAAAGGGAGAAGGCGGGCCACACCAAACAAGCCCGCAACTGTTCCACGGAGCACCCCCTTGCAGAAATCTCCCTTGCCAAGGGGTAGGTGTTCTGCAGTATGGTGCTTTTTTGAGGAAAGTGCGGACGACAAAAGAATAGTAATTTGCAACCTGTGCCATACCAAAATGAGCTGGGGTGTGAACACTAGCAACCTCGCAACCACCAGCATGATCCACCACATGGCATCCAAGCACCGTAATAAGTGGGACGAATGCCTAGTTCAACAATCTGTGTCTGCGGGTCACACCACTGCCTCCTCTTCCCCTGTGCTGGCCAATCCCTTGTCGAAGGCGCACGCCCGGATGCCTCACGCCCTGCACCTGGACCTTTGCAAGCACCATCAGCGACCACATCCACTTCAGTGTCCCAGCGCAGCATCCAAATGTCCTTACCCCAGGCATTTGAACGCAAGCGCAAATACCCAGCCACCCACCCACAGGCCATAGCACTAAATGCGCAGCTTTCCAAATTACTGGTCCTGGAAATGTTGCCATTTAGGCTTGTGGACACTGAGGCCTTCCGCATCCTCATGTCAGTGGCCGTCCCAGTTTACACAGTCCCCAGCCGCCACTATTTTTCAAGGTGTGCCGTGCCCGCCTTACACCAACATGTGTCCCGTAACATCAGACACGTGTCCTGACCAGCACAGTTACTGGGAAGGTCCACTTAACCATGGACACATGGACAAGTGCATTCGGCCAGGGACGCTACATTTCCCTGATGGCACACTGGGTGTTGTGGAGGCCGGGAGTGAGTTGTACCCTGGAATGGCACAGGTGCTACCGACACCAAGGATTGCGGGCCCTAATTCCATCATGGTTTAAGCAACCACCTACGTTAGTGGCTCCAACCCCCACTTCTCCTTCTCCACTTCCATCTCCGAATTATCCTCGTACAGCACCAGTCAGTCATCAGTCGGTAGCTGGAAGCAGTGTAGCACTGCAGTGGGGTAGCAGCAACAGGCCGTGCTGAGGCTGATATGCTTAGGAAACAAACAGCACACCGCTGAAGAGCTGTGGCATGGGATAAGAGACCAGACTGAGCTGTGTCTCTCGCCACTCAACCTAGAACCAGGCATGGTTGTGTCTTATAATGTCCGTAACTTGGTGGCGGCTTTGGAGCTTGGCAAGCTCACGCACATCCCATGCCTAGCCCACGTCTTAAACTTGGTGGTTCATTGGTTTCTCAAAACCTCCCCTAATTTTCCTGAGCTACCGGTGAAGGTGCGCTGCATGTGTACACATTTCCAAAAGTTATCTACAGCTTCAGCCGGTCTGTCAACGCTTGAAATTGCCTGCTCACGGGCTATTGTGCAACGTGAGCACGCGCTGGAACTCTACGTTCCACATGTTGGCCAGGCTTTGTGAGCAGCAGAGGGCAGTAGTGGAATACCAGCTGCAACATGGTCATCGCCTTTCCAGTCAGCTTCCGCTATTCACAAGCGAGAAGTGGGCATGGATGTCTGACCTCTGTGAGGTTTTAAGAAACTTTGAGGAATCAACACAGATGGTGAGCGTAACCATCCCACTTCTGTGTCTACTGAAGCGCTCGCTGCTCAAAATTAAGGACGACGCTTTGTATGTGGAAGAGGTTGAAAAAGGGGAAGACATTACACAGGGTGATAGCCAGACAACCTTCAGTTCATCTTCTCAGCGCAAATTGGTAAAGAGGAGGAGAAGGAGGAGCAGGAGACTGTTGCCTCCGCTACAGAGGGTAGTACCCATGGAAGTTTAATTCCACCTGTTCTGTGTGGGTGGGCAGAAGAGGATGAGGAGATTGAGAGTGATCCTCCTGATGATGACAGCGAAGTCTTGCCTGTTGGAACTCTGGCACACATGGCTGACTTCATGTTAGGCTGCATTTCCCGCGACCCGCGCATTATACGCATTTTAGACAACACGGATTACTGGTTGTTCACCCTTCTCGACCCCCGCTACAAAGAGAACTTCTCATCTCTAATTCCTCTGGGGGAGAGGACGAGCAAAATTGTGCAATACCAGAAGATCCTTGTTGAAAAATTGCTCCGAAAATTTCCATCTGACAACGCTGAGGAGGGGAGACAAGGAGAACACACAGCAGTTCCAACAGAGGCAGGGCAACACTCTCCAAAGCCTGGGACAGTTTCATGACACTCCGCCAGCACCCTCACCCTGATGATCGGCCTAGTGTCACAAGGAGGGAAAAATTTTGGAAGATGGTGAAGGAGTACATAGCAGATCGTGTCAGCGCCCTTTATGATCCCTCTGTGCCTTACAACTACTGGGTGTCCAAGCTGGACACGTGGCACGAACTGGCGCTCTATGCCGTGCAGGTGCTGACCTGCCCTGCCGCCAGCATTTTGTCTGAGCGGGTATTTAGTGCTGCTGGTGGCATTATAACAGATAAGCATATCCGCCTGTCAACTGAAAATGCTGACAGATTGACTCTTATAAAAATGAACAAGGCCTGGATTGATCATGACTTCTCGACTCCACCAGAGGAAAGCGGCTGAACATAAAGGCACTTTAAATGTGTTTTTATAATGTACTGAATACACTGTATTTCCATGCATCCCTTCCACCACAAACAAGGGTATATGGTTGAATCTTCATTTTCTCATCCTTCTTCTCCTCTTCCATCATATCAATATGCTTATTCGTCACATACAGTATAATGCCCTCACATATATGCCCTTTGCACCTAAAATCTTTTACAGGGTCATCTCACCTGCAGGCCCACACCTAAAATCTTTTACAGGGTCAGCTCACCTGCAGGCCCGCACCTAAAATCTTTTACAAGGTCAGCTCACCTGCAGGCCTTCACCTAATTATACCTAATAGGTAATTTGCGCGCATGCTGCCGCACTTGTAAGTCTTTAGCTGACACTCTAGGATTCTTCTTCACCTCATTGAGCAGTCTGCGCTGTGCTCTTGGAGTTATCTTTACAGGACGGCCACTCCTAGGGAGAGTAGCAGCAGTGCTGAACTTTCTCCATTTATAGACAATTTGTCTTACCTTGGATTGATGAACAGCAAGGCTTTTGGAGATACTTTATAACTAGGGATGAGCGAACTCGAACTGTATAGTTCGGGTTCGTACCGAATTTTGGGGTGTCCGTGACACGGACCCGAACCCGGACATTTTCGTAAAAGTCCGGGTTCGGGTTCGGTGTTCGTCGCTTTCTTCGCGCTTTTGTGACGCTTTCTTGGCGCTTTTTGAAAGGCTGCAAAGCAGCCAATCAACAAGCGTCATACTACTTGCCCCAAGAGGCCATCACAGCCATGCCTACTATTGGCATGGCTGTGATTGGCCAGAGCACCATGTGACCCAGCCTCTATTTAAGCTGGAGTCACATAGCGCCGCCCGTCACTCTGCTCTGATTAGCGTAGGGAGAGGTTGCGGCTGCGACAGTAGGGCGAGATTAGGCAGATTAACTCCTCCAAAGGACTTGATTAACTGATCGATCTGCAGCTGTGGATCATTGAGCTGCTGATCCTCAATTGCTCACTGTTTTTAGGCTGCACAGACCGTTTGTCAGTCTCATTTTTCTGGGGTGATCGGCGGCCATTTTGTGTCTTGTGGTGCGCCAGCACAAGCTGCGACCAAGTGCATTTAACCCTCAATGGTGTGGTTGTTTTTTGGCTAAAGCCTACATCAGGGTGAAGCTGTCACACCAAGTGCATTTAACCAGCAATAGTCTGTTCATTTTTTGGCCATATACAAAATCAGGGGCAAGCTGCGCCTGTCACCAAGTGCATTTAACCCTCAATGGTGTGGTTGTTTTTTGGCTAAAGCCTACATCAGGGTGAAGCTGTCACACCAAGTGCATTTAACCAGCAATAGTCTGTTCATTTTTTGGCCATATACAAAATCAGGGGCAAGCTGCGCCTGTCACCAAGTGCATTTAACCCTCAATGGTGTGGTTGTTTTTTGGCTAAAGCCTACATCAGGGTGAAGCTGTCACACCAAGTGCATTTAACCAGCAATAGTCTGTTCATTTTTTGGCCATATACAAAATCAGGGGCAAGCTGCGCCTGTCACCAAGTGCATTTAACCCTCAATGGTGTGGTTGTTTTTTGGCTAAAGCCTACATCAGGGTGAAGCTGTCACACCAAGTGCATTTAACCAGCAATAGTCTGTTCATTTTTTGGCCATATCCCAGTCTAATTCTGTCACTAAATCCATACCGGTCACCCAGCGCCTAAATACTAGGCCTCAAATTTATATCCAGCTAAATCTGTCCCTAGTGCTGTAGCTGGGCGAGTTATTTAGTGTCCGTTCAAGCACATTTCTTGTTCTGGGTTGAAATACAATTCCCAATTTAGCAATTTCATAATTTAGTGGTTCCTGCTATATCAGAGCTCTTTGAAATCTATCCCAAAAAGGGTATATAATATTGAAGGTGCACATAGGGTCATTCAGAGTAACTTCACACACACCCGCTACTGTGTATTTCCAAGTCTAATTCTGTCACTAAATCCATACCGGTGACCCAGCGCCTAAATACTAGGCCTCAAATTTAATTCCCTCTAAATCTCTCGTTACCCACCGCTGTACTGTTGTTGCTGGGCAAGATATTTAGTGTCCGTCAAAGCACATTTTTTGTTCTGGGTTGAAGTACAATTCCCAATTTAGCAATTTCATAATTTAGTGGTTTCTGCTATATCAGAGCTATTTGAAATCTATCCCAAAAAGGGTATATAATATTGAAGGTGCACATAGGGTCATTCAGAATAACTTCACACACACCCGCTACTGTGTATTTCCAAGTCTAATTCTGTCACTAAACCCATACCTGTCACCCAGCGCCTAAATACTAGGCCTCAAATTTAAATCCCTCTAAATCTCTCGTTACCGTTGTCCTGTTGTAGCTGGGAAAGTTATTTAGTGCCCGTCAAAGCACATTTTTTGTTCTGGGTTGAAGTACAATTCCCAATTTAGCAATTTCATAATTTAGTGGTTCCTGCTATATCAGAGCTATTTGAAATCTATCCCAAAAAGGGTATATAATATTGAAGGTGCACATAGGGTCATTCAGAATAACTTCACACACACCCGCTACTGTGTATTTCCAAGTCTAATTCTGTCACTAAATCCATACCGGTGACCCAGCGCCTAAATACTAGGCCTCAAATTTAATTCCCTCTAAATCTCTCGTTACCCACCGCTGTACTGTTGTTGCTGGGCAAGATATTTAGTGTCCGTCAAAGCACATTTTTTGTTCTGGGTTGAAGTACAATTCCCAATTTAGCAATTTCATAATTTAGTGGTTTCTGCTATATCAGAGCTATTTGAAATCTATCCCTAAAAGGGTATATAATATTGAAGGTGCACATAGGGTCATTCAGAATAACTTCACACACACCCGCTACTGTGTATTTCCAAGTCTAATTCTGTCACTAAACCCATACCTGTCACCCAGCGCCTAAATACTAGGCCTCAAATTTAAATCCCTCTAAATCTCTCGTTACCGTTGTCCTGTTGTAGCTGGGAAAGTTATTTAGTGCCCGTCAAAGCACATTTTTTGTTCTGGGTTGAAGTACAATTCCCAATTTAGCAATTTCATAATTTAGTGGTTCCTGCTATATCAGAGCTATTTGAAATCTATCCCAAAAAGGGTATATAATATTGAAGGTGCACATAGGGTCATTCAGAATAACTTCACACACACGCTTCTGTGCATTTCCAAGTCTAATTCTGTCACTAAATCCATACCGGTGACCCAGCGCCTAAATACTAGGCCTCAAATTTAATTCCCTCTAAATCTCTCGTTACCCACCGCTGTACTGTTGTTGCTGGGCAAGATATTTAGTGTCCGTCAAAGCACATTTTTTGTTCTGGGTTGAAGTACAATTCCCAATTTAGCAATTTCATAATTTAGTGGTTTCTGCTATATCAGAGCTATTTGAAATCTATCCCTAAAAGGGTATATAATATTGAAGGTGCACATAGGGTCATTCAGAATAACTTCACACACACCCGCTACTGTGTATTTCCAAGTCTAATTCTGTCACTAAATCCATACCGGTGACCCAGCGCCTAAATACTAGGCCTCAAATTTAATTCCCTCTAAATCTCTCGTTACCCACCGGTGTACTGTTGTTGCTGGGCAAGATATTTAGTGTCCGTCAAAGCACATTTTTTGTTCTGGGTTGAAGTACAATTCCAAATTTAGCAATTTCATAATTTAGTGGTTTCTGCTATATCAGAGCTATTTGAAATCTATCCCTAAAAGGGTATATAATATTGAAGGTGCACATAGGGTCATTCAGAATAACTTCACACACACCCGCTACTGTGTATTTCCAAGTCTAATTCTGTCACTAAACCCATACCTGTCACCCAGCGCCTAAATACTAGGCCTCAAATTTAAATCCCTCTAAATCTCTCGTTACCGTTGTCCTGTTGTAGCTGGGAAAGTTATTTAGTGCCCGTCAAAGCACATTTTTTGTTCTGGGTTGAAGTACAATTCCCAATTTAGCAATTTCATAATTTAGTGGTTCCTGCTATATCAGAGCTATTTGAAATCTATCCCAAAAAGGGTATATAATATTGAAGGTGCACATAGGGTCATTCAGAATAACTTCACACACACGCTTCTGTGCATTTCCAAGTCTAATTCTGTCACTAAATCCATACCGGTGACCCAGCGCCTAAATACTAGGCCTCAAATTTAATTCCCTCTAAATCTCTCGTTACCCACCGCTGTACTGTTGTTGCTGGGCAAGATATTTAGTGTCCGTCAAAGCACATTTTTTGTTCTGGGTTGAAGTACAATTCCCAATTTAGCAATTTCATAATTTAGTGGTTTCTGCTATATCAGAGCTATTTGAAATCTATCCCTAAAAGGGTATATAATATTGAAGGTGCACATAGGGTCATTCAGAATAACTTCACACACACCCGCTACTGTGTATTTCCAAGTCTAATTCTGTCACTAAATCCATACCGGTGACCCAGCGCCTAAATACTAGGCCTCAAATTTAATTCCCTCTAAATCTCTCGTTACCCACCGGTGTACTGTTGTTGCTGGGCAAGATATTTAGTGTCCGTCAAAGCACATTTTTTGTTCTGGGTTGAAGTACAATTCCCAATTTAGCAATTTCATAAATTAGTGGTTTCTGCTATATCAGAGCTATTTGAAATCTATCCCTAAAAGGGTATATAATATTGAAGGTGCACATAGGGTCATTCAGAATAACTTCACACACACGCTTCTGTGCATTTCCAAGTCTAATTCTGTCACTAAATCCATACCGGTGACCCAGCGCCTAAATACTAGGCCTCAAATTTAAATCCCTCTAAATCTCTCGTTACCCACCACTGTACTGTTGTTGCTGGGCAAGATATTTAGTGTCCGTCAAAGCACATTTTTTGTTCTGGGTTGAAGTACAATTCCCAATTTAGCAATTTCATAATTTAGTGGTTTCTGCTATATCAGAGCTATTTGAAATCTATCCCTAAAAGGGTATATAATATTGAAGGTGCACATAGGGTCATTCAGAATAACTTCACACACACGCTTCTGTGCATTTCCAAGTCTAATTCTGTCACTAAATCCATACCGGTGACCCAGCGCCTAAATACTAGGCCTCAAATTTAAATCCCTCTAAATCTCTCGTTACCCACCGCTGTACTGTTGTTGCTGGGCAAGATATTTAGTGTCCGTCAAAGCACATTTTTTGTTCTGGGTTGAAGTACAATTCCCAATTTAGCAATTTCATAATTTAGTGGTTTCTGCTATATCAGAGCTATTTGAAATCTATCCCTAAAAGGGTATATAATATTGAAGGTGCACATAGGGTCATTCAGAATAACTTCACACACACGCTTCTGTGCATTTCCAAGTCTAATTCTGTCACTAAATCCATACCGGTGACCCAGCGCCTAAATACTAGGCCTCAAATTTAAATCCCTCTAAATCTCTCGTTACCCACCGCTGTACTGTTGTTGCTGGGCAAGATATTTAGTGTCCGTCAAAGCACATTTTTTGTTCTGGGTTGAAGTACAATTCCCAATTTAGCAATTTCATAATTTAGTGGTTCCTGCTATATCAGAGCTATTTGAAATCTATCCCAAAAAGGGTATATAATATTGAAGGTGCACATTGGGTCATTCAGAATAACTTCACACACACCCGCTACTGTGTATTTTCAAGTCTAATTCTGTCACTAAACCCATACCTGTCACCCAGCGCCTAAATACTAGGCCTCAAATTTAAATCCCTCTAAATCTCTCGTTACCCACCGCTGTACTGTTGTTGCTGGGCAAGATATTTAGTGTCCGTCAAAGCACATTTTTTGTTCTGGGTTGAAGTACAATTCCCAATTTAGCAATTTCATAATTTAGTGGTTTCTGCTATATCAGAGCTATTTGAAATCTATCCCTAAAAGGGTATATAATATTGAAGGTGCACATAGGGTCATTCAGAATAACTTCACACACACGCTTCTGTGCATTTCCAAGTCTAATTCTGTCACTAAATCCATACCGGTGACCCAGCGCCTAAATACTAGGCCTCAAATTTAAATCCCTCTAAATCTCTCGTTACCCACCGCTGTACTGTTGTTGCTGGGCAAGATATTTAGTGTCCGTCAAAGCACATTTTTTGTTCTGGGTTGAAGTACAATTCCCAATTTAGCAATTTCATAATTTAGTGGTTTCTGCTATATCAGAGCTATTTGAAATCTATCCCTAAAAGGGTATATAATATTGAAGGTGCACATAGGGTCATTCAGAATAACTTCACACACACGCTTCTGTGCATTTCCAAGTCTAATTCTGTCACTAAATCCATACCGGTCACCCAGCGCCTAAATACTAGGCCTCAAATTTATATCCCGCTGAATTTGAATACAATACATTGGGCCAAATAATATATTTGTTGTTGTGGTGAACCATAACAATGAGAAAAACATCTAGTAAGGGACGCGGACGTGGACATGGTCGTGGTGGTGTTAGTGGACCCTCTGGTGCTGGGAGAGGACGTGGCCGTTCTGCCACATCCACACGTCCTAGTGTACCAACTACCTCAGGTCCCAGTAGCCGCCAGAATTTACAGCGATATATGGTGGGGCCCAATGCCGTTCTAAGGATGGTAAGGCCTGAGCAGGTACAGGCATTAGTCAATTGGGTGGCCGACAGTGGATCCAGCACGTTCACATTATCTCCCACCCAGTCTTCTGCAGAAAGCGCACAGATGGCGCCTGAAAACCAACCCCATCAGTCTGTCACATCACCCCCATGCATACCAGGGAAACTGTCTCAGCCTCAAGTTATGCAGCAGTCTCTTATGCTGTTTGAAGACTCCGCTGGCAGGGTTTCCCAAGGGCATCCACCTAGCCCTTCCCCAGCGGTGAAAGACATAGAATGCACTGACGCACAACCACTTATGTTTCCTGATGATGAGGACATGGGAATACCACCTCAGCATGTCTCTGATGATGACGAAACACAGGTGCCAACTGCTGCGTCTTTCTGCAGTGTGCAGACTGAACAGGAGGTCAGGGATCAAGACTGGGTGGAAGACGATGCAGGGGACGATGAGGTCCTAGACCCCACATGGAATGAAGGTCGTGCCACTGACTTTCACAGTTCGGAGGAAGAGGCAGTGGTGAGACCGAGCCAACAGCGTAGCAAAAGAGGGAGCAGTGGGCAAAAGCAGAACACCCGCCGCCAAGAGACTCCGCCTGCTACTGACCGCCGCCATCTGGGACCGAGCACCCCAAAGGCAGCTTCAAGGAGTTCCCTGGCATGGCACTTCTTCAAACAATGTGCTGACGACAAGACCCGAGTGGTTTGCACGCTGTGCCATCAGAGCCTGAAGCGAGGCATTAACGTTCTGAACCTGAGCACAACCTGCATGACCAGGCACCTGCATGCAAAGCATGAACTGCAGTGGAGTAAACACCTTAAAACCAAGGAAGTCACTCAGGCTCCCCCTGCTACCTCTTCTGCTGCTGCCGCCTCGGCCTATTCTGCTGCTGCCGCCTCGGCCTCTTCCTCCGCCTCTGGAGGAACGTTGGCACCTGCCGCCCAGCAAACAGGGGATGTACCACCAACACCACCACCACCACCTCCGTCACCAAGCGTCTCAACCATGTCACACGCCAGCGTTCAGCTCTCCATCTCACAAACATTTGATAGAAAGCGTAAATTCCCACCTAGCCACCCTCGATCCCTGGCCCTGAATGCCAGCATTTCTAAACTACTGGCCTATGAAATGCTGTCATTTAGGCTGGTGGACACAGACAGCTTCAAACAGCTCATGTCGCTTGCTGTCCCACAGTATGTTGTTCCCAGCCGGCACTACTTCTCCAAGAGAGCCGTGCCTTCCCTGCACAACCAAGTATCCGATAAAATCAAGTGTGCACTGCGCAACGCCATCTGTAGCAAGGTCCACCTAACCACAGATACGTGGACCAGTAAGCACGGCCAGGGACGCTATATCTCCCTAACTGCACACTGGGTAAATGTAGTGGCAGCTGGGCCCCAGGCGGAGAGCTGTTTGGCGCACGTCCTGCCGCCGCCAAGGATCGCAGGGCAACATTCTTTGCCTCCTGTTGCCACCTCCTCCTTCTCGGCTTCCTCCTCCTCTTCTTCCACCTGCTCATCCAGTCAGCCACACACCTTCACCACCAACTTCAGCACAGCCCGGGGTAAACGTCAGCAGGCCATTCTGAAACTCATATGTTTGGGGGACAGGCCCCACACCGCACAGGAGTTGTGGCGGGGTATTGAACAACAGACCGACGAGTGGTTGCTGCCGGTGAGCCTCAAGCCCGGCCTGGTGGTGTGTGATAATGGGCGAAATCTCGTTGCAGCTCTGGGACTAGCCAATTTGACGCACATCCCTTGCTTGGCGCATGTGCTGAATTTGGTGGTGCAGAAGTTCATTCACAACTACCCCGACATGTCAGAGCTGCTGCATAAAGTGCGGGCCGTCTGTTCGCGCTTCCGGCGTTCACATCCTGCCGCTGCTCGCCTGTCTGCGCTACAGCGTAACTTCGGCCTTCCCGCTCACCGCCTCATATGCGACGTGCCCACCAGGTGGAACTCCACCTTGCACATGCTGGACAGACTGTGCGAGCAGCAGCAGGCCATAGTGGAGTTTCAGCTGCAGCACGCACGGGTCAGTCGCACTACAGAACAGCACCACTTCACCACCAATGACTGGGCCTCCATGCGAGACCTGTGTGCCCTGTTGCGCTGTTTCGAGTACTCCACCAACATGGCCAGTGGCGATGACACCGTTATCAGCGTTACAATACCACTTCTATGTCTCCTTGAGAAAACACTTAGGGCGATGATGGAACAGGAGGTGGCCCAGGAGGAGGAGGAGGAGGATGAGGAAGAGGGGTCATTTTTAGCACTTTCAGGCCAGTCTCTTCGAAGTGACTCAGAGGGAGGTTTTTTGCAACAGCAGAGGCCAGGTACAAATGTGGCCAGCCAGGGCCCACTACTGGAGGACGAGGAGGACGAGGATGAGGAGGAGGTGGAGGAGGATGAGGATGAAGCATGGTCACAGCGGGGTGGCACCCAACGCAGCTCGGGTCCATCACTGGTGCGTGGCTGGGGGGAAAGGCAGGACGATGACGATACGCCTCCCACAGAGGACAGCTTGTCCTTACCCCTGGGCAGCCTGGCACACATGAGCGACTACATGCTGCAGTGCCTGCGCAACGACAGCAGAGTTGCCCACATTTTAACCTGTGCGGACTACTGGGTTGCCACCCTGCTGGATCCACGCTACAAAGACAATGTGCCCACCTTACTTCCTGCACTGGAGCGTGATAGGAAGATGCGCGAGTACAAGCGCACGTTGGTAGACGCGCTACTGAGAGCATTCCCAAATGTCACAGGGGAACAAGTGGAAGCCCAAGGCCAAGGCAGAGGAGGAGCAAGAGGTCGCCAAGGCAGCTGTGTCACGGCCAGCTCCTCTGAGGGCAGGGTTAGCATGGCAGAGATGTGGAAAACTTTTGTCAACACGCCACAGCTAACTGCACCACCACCTGATACGCAACGTGTTAGCAGGAGGCAACATTTCACTAACATGGTGGAACAGTACGTGTGCACACCCCTCCACGTACTGACTGATGGTTCGGCCCCATTCAACTTCTGGGTCTCTAAATTGTCCACGTGGCCAGAGCTAGCCTTTTATGCCTTGGAGGTGCTGGCCTGCCCGGCAGCCAGCGTTTTGTCTGAACGTGTATTCAGCACGGCAGGGGGCGTCATTACAGACAAACGCAGCCGCCTGTCTACAGCCAATGTGGACAAGCTGACGTTCATAAAAATGAACCAGGCATGGATCCCACAGGACCTGTCCGTCCCTTGTCCAGATTAGACATTAACTACCTCCCCATAACCATATATTATTGGACTCCAGGGCACTTCCTCATTCAATCCTATTTTTATTTTCATTTTACCATTATATTGCGATGCTACCCAAAGTTGAATGAACCTCTCCTCTGCCTGTGTGCTAGGCCTAAATATATGCCAATGGACTGTTGCAGTGGTGGCTGACATGAAGCCTGATTCTCTGCTATGACATGCAGACTAATTCTCTGCTGACATGAAGCCAGATTGTCTGTTACGGGACCTCTCTCCTCTGCCTGGGTGCTGGGCCTAAATTTATGACAATGGACTGTTGCAGTGGTGGCTGACGTGAAGCCTGATTCTCTGCTATGACATGCAGACTGATTCTCTGCTGTCATGAAGCCAGATTGTCTGTTACGGGACCTTTCTCCTCTACCTGGGTTCTGGGCCTAAATTTATGAAAATTGACTCTTACAGTGGTGGGTGACGTGAAGCCTGATTCTCTGCTATGATATGAAGACTGATTCTCTGCTGACATGAAGCCAGATTGTCTGTTACGGGACCTTTCTCCTCTGCCTGGGTTCTGGGCCTAAATTTATGAAAATTGACTCTTACAGTGGTGGGTGACGTGAAGCCTGATTCTCTGCTATGATATGAAGACTGATTCTCTGCTGACATGAAGCCAGATTGTCTGTTACGGGACCTTTCTCCTCTGCCTGGGTTCTGGGCCTAAATTTATGAAAATTGACTCTTACAGTGGTGGGTGACGTGAAGCCTGATTCTCTGCTATGATATGAAGACTGATTCTCTGCTGACATGAAGCCAGATTGTCTGTTACGGGACCTTTCTCCTCTGCCTGGGTTCTGGGCCTAAATTTATGAAAATTGACTCTTACAGTGGTGGGTGACGTGAAGCCTGATTCTCTGCTATGATATGAAGACTGATTCTCTGCTGACATGAAGCCAGATTGTCTGTTACGGGACCTTTCTCCTCTGCCTGGGTTCTGGGCCTAAATTTATGAAAATTGACTCTTACAGTGGTGGGTGACGTGAAGCCTGATTCTCTGCTATGATATGAAGACTGATTCTCTGCTGACATGAAGCCAGATTGTCTGTTACGGGACCTTTCTCCTCTGCCTGGGTTCTGGGCCTAAATTTATGAAAATTGACTCTTACAGTGGTGGGTGACGTGAAGCCTGATTCTCTGCTATGATATGAAGACTGATTCTCTGCTGACATGAAGCCAGATTCTCTGTTACGGGACCTCTCTCCTCTGCCTGGGTGCTGGGCCTAAATTTATGACAATGGACTGTTGCAGTGGTGGCTGACGTGAAGCCTGATTCTCTGCTATGACATGCAGACTGATTCTCTGCTGACATGAAGCCAGATTCTCTGTTACGGGACCTCTCTCCTCTGCCTGTGTGTGTGCTGGGCCTAAATATATGCCAATGGACTGTTGCAGTGGTGGCTGACGTGAAGCCTCATTCTCTGCTATGACATGCAGACTAATTCTCTGCTGACATGAAGACAGATTCTCTGTTACGGGACCTCTCTCCTCTGCCTGGGTGCCGGGGCCTAAATATCTGAGAATGGACTGTTCCAGTGGTGGGTGACGGGAAGCCAGATTCTCTGCTATGGAACCTCTCTCCAATTGATTTTGGTTAATTTTTATTTATTTAATTTTTATTTTAATTCATTTCCCTATCCACATTTGTTTGCAGGGGATTTACCTACATGTTGCTGCCTTTTGCAGCCCTCTAGCTCTTTCCTGGGCTGTTTTACAGCCTTTTTAGTGCCGAAAAGTTCGGGTCCCCATTGACTTCAATGGGGTTCGGGTTCGGGACGAAGTTCGGATCGGGTTCGGATCCCGAACCCGAACATTTCCGGGATGTTCGGCCGAACTTCTCGAACCCGAACATCCAGGTGTTCGCTCAACTCTATTTATAACCCTTTCCAGTTTTTTGCAAGTCAACAATTCTTAATCGTAGGTCTTCTGAGAGCTCTTTTGTGCGAGGCATCATTCACATCAGGCAATCACTTCTTGTGAAAAGCAAACCCAGAACTGGTGTGTGTTTTTTTATATGTCAGGGCAGCTGTAACCAACACCTCCAATCTCATCTCATTGATTGGACTCCAGTTGGCTGACACCTCACTCCAATTACCTCTAGGAGATGTCATTAGTCTAGGGGTTCACATACTTTTTCCACCTGCACTGTGAATGTTTACATGGTGTGTTCAATAAAAACATGGTAACATTTATTCTTTGTGTGTTATTAGTTTAAGCAGACTGTGATAGTTATGACTTAGATGAAGATCAGATAACATTTTATGACCAACTTGTGCAGAAATCCATATCATTCCAAAGGGTTCACATACGTTTTCTTGCAACTGTATAATGGCCTCGCATATATGTCGTTCGCATATAATATTTTACATGGTCAGCTCAGCGGCAGGCCCGCACCTATAATCTTTTACAGGGTCAGCTCACCTGCAGGCCTGCACCTAAAATCTTTTACAGGGTCATCTCACCTGCAGGCCTACACCTAAAATCTTGTACAGGGTCAGCTCACCTGCAGGCCCGCACCTAAAATCTTTTACAGGGTCAACTCACCTGCCGGCCCCTAACCTAATTTTACCTAATAGGTAATTTGCGCACATGCTGCCTCGCTTGGATGTGGTGGACGTAGCTGTTTCTAAGGCTCCCTCTCCGGATTCGAACACTGATTCACCGTTACCCGTGGTCACCATGGTTTGCATTGAAAATAACATCAAAAATTTATAGGGCAGGCATCTGAATGGATCATCTCTGTCACGGGGACGTGCAATCGGCCCCAGGTTATCTAGAGCCACCAAAGCGGCAGCAGGCCCTCGCCCCCTAAATGTTTTAGATGGTCAGATCAGCAGGCCCTTGCTCCAAATGTTTTTGAGGGTCACCAGCAGGCCATCAATCATAATTTTCAAGCCTGTGTATGATGCCCTCCTTCAGTGGTGTTTCCATCAATTTCTGACCTTTTCCTATGAACCAGACACTCTATCCTATTCAGAGCAGGGGATGCCTGGTTTAATGCTCGAGTTCCCCCATTGACTTCCATTATACTCAGGCGCTTGGTAAAGCATCCGAGCATCCCGATGTGTTCGGCCAGAGCACTTGAGCACTTTGGTGCTCGATCAACACTAGCGACCAAGTCTACTATCTCAACAGAAGAACATTTTAGCTGACAAATATCAGTGTAGACTGTGTGGATTACAACAGGAGAATCCTTGATGAAAATGTCCATCTCATATTTGTAATGTTGGTGCTTTCAATATATATATATATTTTTACATATAAACATGTAGGATAATGTATCGATGTATAGATTTTCTATGAAAGGATCGAAGCACTTCAGAAATTGTAAATAAATGTATGCTTATTCACATGAACCATGGTGACATTTTGACCTTATCCTGGGTCTGTCTCTTGAGAAAGACCCAAGAAAGGGTTGAAATGTCACCATGGTTCATGTCAATAATTACACTTTTTCTTACAATTTCTAGAGGGCTGTGATCCTTTCCTAGAATATGAAGTGGGTCTGGGGAACCTTGACGCTATATCGCTTGCACCTATTCTACAATTGAACTGCCTGTGGATGCCAATGGTTGTGACAGATTGATAGATAAGTGACAGTAGAAGATAGCAGGCCACTGCCAACTACATTCTGTATGCTGTGACATCAAGTTCAGATACGTATGATGCTGAAAACTCCAGCTCAGGTTTTGTCACTGAAATTATACAATAGTTGGACCACAGAAATGATCAGAGCAAATGAGCGATACCTCTAAAATGACGAGCTATGGCATTACCGATTGCTCCTCCCTATACTCTGGAGGAGATCGCTGCATGTCTCCTTCACCAGTGAGCAGCAGATTGTTGGGAAAGAACACTTCCTTCCTGACAATCCGCTGCTCTGTCGTCCCATGTAAAGGCACCTTTACTCATCTGTTTAAAGCACTAATCAGCTTTGAGCGTTGACTTTTTTGTATCTTGGTACACAAACCCTATTGCACTCTGTCTTTTCTTTGTCTGGCATTAACGCTTTAATCTCTGGTTCTGACTTCTATCACGACTACTCTCCCCTGACTTCATTTCTTGTACAGACATTTTAGTATTGAAGATGCTCCCATTATAGCTTCATGTTATCAAATTATACATCTGTGTTAAAGGGGTTGTGCAGTGTCATGATATTGATGAGCTTTGTCTTCGAGTCTATAACCCTTGATTATCAGGTCCTGTCTGCACTTTAAGGACCACAAGAGATACTACTGTGTGATATCTCTATCACTGATCAAAGTACTAGACTATCTAGACTATGCAAAATGATAAGGTGCACAGCCATGCCCAGCCTTAGGATAACATTGTGGTGAATAAAAGAACAGTTCAATCCAGTTAGGTAGTCTTATAGGTGATGTGCAAGTTTTTCCTAAAAGGATTTCTGGAATTAGACCATACATTATTTTAGGATTCTGCCTTGATCCACTGGAACCTCCAGAGAGCAGGTAAGATTATCTCAAAATTACACTAACGTAATACTGTATTAGGCACTTGTCAATGTAGATACATATAAACTTTAGTCAGTGGTCATTTTTGGTTTAGAAAAGAGCACAGATTTGTATCTGGTCAGTCCAGCGATGAGGGTTGATCTGTTTGTTGAACCACCTATGTCATTCGGGCACACAGCAGTAACATAAGCAGCTGCGGGAAGACCACAAGGACATTTCTGTCATCATGTTGGTATAGTAATCCCTGTCATTTTATTAAATGTCTCCCTAAGGGGATAACAAAGTTCAGACATTAGTGCATCTCAGTATAACAGTGTTTTCCTGTAGAATCCAAGAAATGCTTCATGCACATGGCTGCATCCGATTTTTGGTCTGCAACACAGATAGCTTCTGTTTTCTTGTAAGAAAATCGTTCTGATCACACATAGAATTAAAATTTTTATATTAGATTTTTTTTTCACTTCATTTTTTTTTCTTCTCTTTATTCTTTTCTTTTTGAAAACGTATACACAATCATCACATCAATACCACAATGCAAAAAATCCATCTTATTCCTTATCACCCGAATACCCACCCGCCACCCGAGAGAGAGAGAGAAAAAAACAAACAAAAAAAACTGGGAAACAAAAAAATAATATAATTCTCAACCTAATATGGCCATTTTTTCCAGATCTCCTCCATTTCTTCTGAATTTTTAGTATAGCACTCAGTAACCCGTTGAATTTTAATAAGATTAACAACTGCTTTGCGCCACTGTCTCACTGTAGGCGGGTCTTCCTTTACCCAATTCCTAAGTATAAGCAGTCTAGCTTGAAATAGTACTGTACTCAGAACCAATCGTACTTCTTTCTTTAATTTCAAATGTTCAGTTGCTCCCAATATACAAACTACTGGATCTTCAAGCACCTGAACATCCAGAAATGCCAGTACAATCTCTGCTATCTCCTTCCAATATCTAAAAAGTCTGTGGCATCTCCAAAAACAGTGTATTAGATCTGCGTTCTCTCCCCTGCATTTTGGGCACTTATCTGAAGTTCTCACACCCATTTTCTTTAGCATCATAGGAGATCGATGTAATCTATGTACTATAAAAAACTGTGATATTTTATGTGGACCCCTATCCGACACCGTGGCATAACGTCTGAGGGCATCTTTCCATTTCTCTTCCGTGAAGAAAAGCTGAAGTTCTTTTTCCCATTTTTTTTTTTTGCAAGTATTGTGATCCGTTCTTTCTTTCCCTCCATCAATATCCCATATCTTTTTTTTGTTATACCTCTTTTTTCTCCTCCATTAGTAAATGTATATATTGTATCTGATTGTTCCTTTCTATATTTATCTACATTTACCATTGTTTTCAAAGCGTTCCTAAACTGGAGGTATTTATAAATATCCTTTTGGGGGATCCCAAACTCCCTAAGGGTACTTTCACAGTTGCGTTTTTCTTTTCCGGCATAGAGTTCCGTCACAGGGGCTCTATACCGGAAAAAAACTGATCAGTTTTATCCCCATGCATTCTGAATGGAGAGTAATCCGTTCAGTTTGCATCAGGATGTCTTCAGTTCAGTCGTTTTGACTGATCAGGCAAAAGAGAAAACCGTAGCATGCTACGGTTTTCTCTCCGGCCAAAAAAACTGAATACATGCCTGAACGCCGGATCCGGCATTTTTTCCCATAGGAATGTATTAGCGCCGGATCCGGCATTCAGAATACCGGAATGCCGGATCCGTCGTTCCGGCATGCGCATGCGCAGATCGGCAAAAATATGAAAAAATGTACAAGACGGATCCGTCTGTCCGCATGACAAGCGGAGAGACGGATCCGTCCTTGCAATGCATTCAGTCAGCGGCAGATCGGCGGATCCGGCGGCCAGTTCCGACGACGGAACTGCCCGCCGGATCACACTGCCGCAAGTGTGAAAGTAGCCTAACAAGTGTATTCAAATCCTTCAATTTATCTTCTTCAAATGCTTGACCTAGATATTTCATCCCCTTTTTTTCCCAGTCGATGTAACTCCTAATCGTTTGCAGTTCCTTTAAATTTAAATTTTTCCACATAGGTGTATATTGCAAAAAACCTTTAATCCCCAATATTTTTTTTATCTGCACCCATGTGTAATCCAGTGAATTCAATATTCTATTTCCTATAATATTTTTCCCTAGTGTACCCGATTCCAATACCTCTAAGTGATTGAATTCCCCTCTCCAACCCATTTTATTTAATTTCTGTCTTCCCACTAAAAAACCATTCATACTATCTCTTGTCTGACTATATTATGTAATCAAATAATACAGAAACCAGTTAGGAACCGCCAAACCACCCTCTCTTACTGGGAGCTGGAGAACTTCTTTTTTTATCCTATGGATAGCACCTTTCCAAATAAATTCCCCCATTAGGCGATCCAATAATCTGATAATCTTCTGCGGCAGTCTTATTGGAGCATTTTGTAAAACAAAGTATTATTGGGAGAAAAATAATTTTTATGAGATTTACCCGACCTTGAATTGAGAGTGGTAATCTTTTCCAAATATGTATTTTAGTTCTGAGTTCTTTTATTACGGGAAGTACGTAAAATTTTTCATATTCTTCTATATTACCGGAGATTTGTATACCTAAATATTTGAAACTCTCGTGTTTCTCAAGCATGTGCACCCTTGAGTCCCTCTGTAATTGCCCATCTCCCAATAACATCATATGGGATTTCCCCCAATTAATATTTAACCCAGAAAAAGAACCAAACTTAGGCCTCTTTCACACTTGCGTTGTCCGGATCCGTCGTGTACTCCACTTGCCGGAATTACACGCCGGATCCGGAAAAACGCAAGTGTACTGAAAGCATTTGAAGACGGATCCGTCTTCAAAATGCTTTCAGTGTTACTATGGCACCCAGGACGCTATTAAAGTCCTGGTTGCCATAGTAGGAGCGGGAGAGCGGGGGAGCGGTATACTTACAGTCCGTGCGGCTCCCGGGGCGCTCCAGAATGACGTCAGAGCGCCCCATGCGCATAGATGACGTGCCATGCGATCACGTCATCCATGCACTTGGGGCGCCCTGACGTCACTCTGGAGCGCCCCGGGAGCCGCACGGACGGTAAGTATACTGCTCCCCCGCTCCCCGCTCCACTTTACCATGGCTGCCAGGACTTCAGCGTCCTGGCAGCCATGGTAACCACTCTAAAAAAGCTAAACGTCGGATCCGGCAATGCGCCGAAACAACGTTTAGCTTAAGGCCGGATCCGGATCAATGCCTTTCAATGGACATTAATTCAGGATCCGGCCTTGTGGCAAGTCCTCAGGATTTTTGGCCGGAGCAAAAAGCGCAGCATGCTGCGGTATTTTCTCCGGCCAAAAAACTTTCCGGTCCGGAACTGAAGACATCCTGATGCATCCTGAACGGATTTCTCTCCATTCAGAATGCATGGGGATAATCCTGATCAGGATTCTTCTGGCATAGAGCCCCAACGACGGAACTCAATGCCGGAAGAAAAGAACGCAGGTGTGAAAGAGCCCTTATCTATTTTATCTATTACTCTACTAAACTGATCCCCTGTGTTGTGCATATATAATAATATATCGTCGGCATACATTAATAGTTTTTCATCTCCTTCCGCATATTGAAAACCTTAAACTCCCTATCATTTCTTATTATACTTGCGAGGGTCTCAATCACTATAGCAAATAGTAATGGGGCGAGAGGACATCCCTGCCTATATTAGATATTAGTTACAAGTTGAAATCATCCTCCTGACACATGTCCATGTCATAGGAGAAGCATTCAGGACGGGAAATATCTCTGACACACGGAGTATATTGCTGGCCATAGCATGGTGGTATACACCCTTAACCTAGTCTTAAAGGGAATGTGTCATTAGAAAGTGACCTATAGTTTTAATCACATTTTTATGTTTAACATATTTGTAAATAATTTTTGATATTTTCAATTTTCCATGTCAGTATCTATCTCTTATATTATAAAAATGAGTGTCTGTCTGGATGTTCTTTTATGTGCAACCAAACAACTGGACCAATCTTTACCAAATTTGGAACAGGTACATCAGGTGTTCGGGAAGGTTCTAGACCGGGTCTCAGCTCTTTAGTTCCTGAGATATTCCCCCCAAAAATGACCTGCATTAGCCAATACAAGACCCCAACTGCCAGACACACGGTCACATGTCCCTTTTCAGCCAATAGAAGCTTGCAGGCTCTTAGTCTCCACATACACAGTTTTACTCCAGGTTTCCATAACAACCCAGCCATTTTTCTTCAATGGTGTAGGTCAGCTTTAGGCTAGGGCTACCCGACGACATGCACAGCTCAGCAGGCAGTATTACACAATAGACTTAGATACACAGCAGACAGTATCACACATGATAGGATTAGATACACAGCTCTGCAAGGATTAGATACACAGCTCAGCAGACAGTATCACACTGGATAGGATTAGATACACAGCTCAGCAGACATTATCACACAGGATAGGATTAGATACACAGCTCAGCTGACAGTATCACACATGATAGGATTAGATACACAGCTCAGCCAGCAGTATCACACAGGTTAGGATATTAGATACACAGCTCAGCACAGTATCACACAGGATAGGATTAGATAAACAGCTCAGCAGACAGTATCACACAGGATAGGATTAGATAAACAGCTCAGCAGACAGTATCACACAGGATAGGATTAGATACACAGCTCAGCAGACAGTATCGCACAGGATAGGATTAGATATACAGCTCAGCAGGCAGTATCACACAGGATAGGATTAGATATACAGCTCAGCAGGCAGTATCACACAGGATAGGATTAGATACACAGCTCAGCAGACAGTATCACACAGGATAGGATTAGATACACAGCTCGTCAGACAGTATCACACAGGATAGGATTAGATATACAGCTCAGCAGGCAGTATCACACAGGATAGGATTAGATACACAGCTCAGCAGACATTATCACACAGGATAGGATTAGATACACAGCTCAGCAGACAGTGGGGAGGGGTGCTGTAGATGTCACTGTTATGGGGGAAACTGTCGATATCTTTTAATGACAAACAGAAACTTTAAATAAAATAGATTAAATATACCCGTGCGAAGCCGGGTCCTTCTGCTAGTTTCTTATATTATAAAAATGAGTTTCTGTCTGTCTGGACTGTTAAGGGGGTGGGCACTGTGGAGGTCACTGTTAAGGGGGTGGGCACTGTGGAGGTCACTGTTAAAGGGGCGGGCACTGTACAGGTCACTGTTAAAGGGGCGGGCACTGTGGAGGTCACTGAAATAGATTAAATATACCTGTGGGAGGCCGGTTCCTTCTGCTAGTCTCTTATATATATATATATATATATATATATAAAAATGAGTTTCTGTCTGTCTAGACATCTGTATGTCTGTTTGGACGTTCTTTATTTGCTACCAAACGACTGGACCGATGGAGATAAAATTTTAAGGGACGTGGCACTGTTGGGGGGGTCAGTGTTAAGGGGTGGTGGGCTGTGGAGGTCACTATTTTGGGGGTGGGGTGCTGTAGAGGTCACTGTTATAGTGGATAGTGTTGATATCTTTTAACGACACACACAAATATTAAATGAAATAGATTAAATATACTCAAGCTAAGCTGGGTCCTTCAGCTAGTATTTAAATAAAAATCATAAAATCCTGCAGTTTTCGCACTGGCCACTAAGACTAAAAACAAGCCCCACTTCATGGTCTGCACGGATCACTTTACTGCAGTTACCTGCTTATCTGTTATTCTAAGGCTTCTTTCACACTGGCATTAGGATTGTCCGGCAGGCTGTTCCCCTAACGTTTGCACTAGTGTGCTGCTGGAAGTCACTATAATGGGGACGGGCAGACTGCCGGACAAAAACCGAAGCACACTTTATAGTGAATGGGGCCAGGGCAGATTTCCAGCAGCAGATTCGTGCAAACGTTAGTACAAATCTGGCAGGCTGTTCCCCTGCCGGAACATACCGCCAGACAATCCTAACGCCAATGTGAAAGAAGCCTAATCCTACCTGTAATGATATCACCTCTGTGTATAGATAAGACGGGATCCACCATTCACAATAGATGATTGTCAGAGCTTATCTATTCTTTCCTTGTACAATGCCCTCTGCACAGGTCACAGAGTATGCCTAGAAGACTCTTTTATAGAAGTCAATAGGGTCCCCTCCTGACCATTGCGTATATGGCCCATGTGGCTGCCGCAAAGCAAATTTCTTAATGCTCTCTAAATGCTGTTAAGAATAGCTCAGGCAAGATGGCATCCCCCATAATCATGTTTAGGAAATGGAATAAAACATCTGCAATCAGAAAATAAAAACAGATTAGAAAAAAAAAAGAGAAGTGTTACTATCTGGTTTTAACTGACAAATAAAAGTTTTGGTGATTCATTTCCTTTAAATACACACCCTAGGTGCTAAAAAAAATGGCTGTGCTGTAAGACAAGAACAATACATTAAAATTTCATGAATGTAAATCATCACATAGATTACATCATACAACCAGCTGTAAAACAATAATACATATACAACTGAAACAAAAGCTGCACTTTATTGCTGGACGACATATAGTAGAAGTTGTAAATACATTTAAATAACAGATATCTCTTATATGAGGAAGAACATGGATTCAAACTATTTTGAGCATGAGCATCGAGGGTGAGGATTTAATAAGCCTCACAATCCAGAAGACGGTGGTGAACATCTCCACCACAAACAGAAACCTTTACTTTTTCCATTCTGCATATCCTGAATGAGGCTGTCTGTCCCCATGACAACATAGAAACATAGAAGCATAGAATGTGTCGGCAGATAAGAACCATTTGGCCCATCTAGTCTGCCCAATATACTGAATACTATGAATAGCCCCTGGCCTATCTTATATGAAGGATAGCGTTATGCCTATCCCATGCATGCTTAAACTCCTCCACTGTATTTGCAGCTACCACTTCTGCAGGAAGGCTATTCCATGCATCCACTACTCTCTCAGTAAAGTAATACTTCCTTATATTACTTTTAAACCTTTGCCCCTCTAATTTAAAACTGTGTCCTCTTGTGGTAGTTTTTCTTCTTTTAAATATGCTCTCCTCCTTTACCTTGTTGATTCCCTTTATGTATTTAAAAGTTTCTATCATATCCCCTCGGTCTCTTCTTTCTTCCAAGCTATACATATTAAGGTCTTTTAACCTTTCCTGGTAAGTTTTATCCTGCAATCCATGTACTAGTTTAGTAGCTCTTCTCTGAACTCTCTCTAGAGTATCTATATCCTTCTGGAGATATGGCCTCCAGTACTGCGCACAATACTCCAAGTGAGGTCTCACTAGTGATCTGTACAGCGGCATAAGCACTTCACTCTTTCTACTGCTTATACCTCTCCCTATACATCCAAGCATTCTGCTGGCATTTCGTGCTGCTTTATTACATTGTCTTCCCACCTTTAAGTCTTCTGAAATAATTACTCCTAAATCCCTTTCCTCAGATACTGAGGTCAGGACTGTGTCAAATATTCTATATTCTGCCCTTGGGTTTTTACGCCCCAGGTGCATTATCTTGCACTTATCCACATTAAATTTCAGTTGCCAGAGTTCTGACCATTCTTCTAGTTTTCCTAAATCCTTTTCCATTTGGCGTTTCCCTCCAGGAACATCAACCCTGTTACATATCTTTGTGTCATCAGCAAAAAGACAAACCTTACCATCGAGGCCTTTTGCAATATCACTTATGAAGATATTAAACAAAATTGGTCCCAGTACAGATCCCTGTGGAATCCCACTGGTAACATGACCTTGTTTTGAATGTTCTCCATTGACTACAACCCTCTGTTGTCTGTCACTCAGCCACTGCCTAATCCACTCAACAATATGGGAGTCCATGCTCAATGACTGCAGTTTATTGATAAGTCTTCTATGTGGGACAGTGTCAAAAGCCTTACTAAAATCTAGATATGCGATGTCTACTGCACCTCCACCGTCTATTATTTTAGTCACCCAGTCAAAAAAAATCTATAAGATTTGTTTGACATGATCTCCCTGAAGTAAACCCATGCTGTTTTTCATCTTGCAATCCATGGGATTTTAGATGTTCCACAATCCTATCCTTTAATAGGGTTTCCATTAATTTGCCTACTATTGATGTCAGACTCACTGGTCTATAGTTGCTCGATTCCTCCCTACTACCTTTCTTGTGAATGGGCACGACATTTGCCAATTTCCAATCTTCCGGGACGACTCCTGTTACTAATGATTGGTTAAATAAATCTGTTAACGGTTTTGCCAGCTCACCACTAAGCTCTTTTAATAATTTTGGGTGTATCTCATCAGGCCCCTGTGACTTATTTGTCTTCACTTTAGACAGCAAACTTAGAACATCTTCCTCTGTAAAGACACATGCATCAAACGATTTAATAGTCATCCTTTCTAGTGGAGGTCCTTCTCCTTCTTTTTCTTTTGTAAAAACTGAACAGAAGTATTCATTAAGGCAGTCGGCTAGCCCTTTATTCTCTTCTACATACCTTCCGTCCTTTATTTTTAATTTAGTTATTCCTTGTTTTAATTTCCTTTTTTCATTTATATATCTGAAGAATGTCTTATCCCCTTTTTTCATAGACTGAGCTAGTTTGACATGAAATGTCTGGCAATATACTGTATTTCAATCATTCAGATTCTTTATGTAAATTTAGTGCTCCGGTACTGTATATGCTTTGGATTTTTGGGAGGTGCAGCCTACGTAAGTTTTGTTACGCAAAGTACACATGATTAAAAAAAATTACTGACTTCATATTACAATTTATGTATTGTTTTGGGAATGTAAAGGAATTAGTAAAATTGGTAAATGTTTTAGAGGGTTTGGCATAGAAATATGTTTTGCAGGGGTTGGAATCGCACTTGTAGAAACCAGTGTAAGTTCTTTTATAAGAATTAGTAGATTGAAACAGAGTAGGGGAAACAAGATTACCAATGGTCGATTCTTTTCTCTATATAACTCTACATGGACCCTACATGGTCCTCATATAATATGGACAGATATTTCCTAATTATGTTTTTTAAGGCAGGTACATTGATGATATCCCCCTTATATGGTGAAGAGGTGTACCTGCCATACTAACTTTCATACAATATATTAATCAAAATTATTTCAATTTGTGTTTTACCTATTGTAGTTGAAGAAATGATCAGTGCTAGGAGAAACTGTAGTGTGGACTCAGATTTCCAACAGGAAATTCTAAATATAAATATTATATGAGGACCATGCCCTGGAAAAGCAACCACCATTGGCACTCTTGTTTCCCCTACGCTATTTCAGTCTACTAATTCTTAGAACAGAACTTGGTTACATTGCACTGGTTCCCACCCCTGCAAAACATGTTTCTGTGCCAAACCCTCTAAAATATTTACCAATCCAACTAATTCCTTTACATTCCCCAAACAATACATAATTTGTAATATGAAATTAGTAGTTTATTTAATCATGTGTACTTTGTTTATAAAATCTTATGTAGGCTGTAACTCACGCAAAAATTAAAAGCACATATACTGGAGCACTAAATTTGCATTAAGAATCTGAATGATTAAAATATATCTAATGTTGCCAGACATTTCATTACTTATCAAATCATCATAAGGAGAGCACACTTGAATCAGAATGGAGTGCAGGACTATTTGCCCATGTAAACAATGGCATCAATATTCAAAAATATAACAATCTTTATTAAAGCCACAAAGAGTATAAAATTCATCTGTCAGGAGATTTGTACCTATGAAACTGGCTGACCTGTTACATGTGCACTTGGCAGCTGAAGGCATCTGTGTTGGTCCCATGTTCATCTGTGCCGCATTACTCAGAAAAATGATGTTTTAATATTTGCAAATGAGCTTTTAGGAGCAATGGAGATGCCTTCAGCTGCCAAGTGCACATGTAACAGGTCAGCCAGTTTCATGGGTACAAATCTGCTGACAGATGCCTTTTAAAATGTTGTATACAATAAAAAACCCTATTAGGGACCAGAATCCATCCCTACATAAAATGTACATCCAGTTCAACAATAAGAACAACCATAGGTGTGAGGCATTTCAAGATGAGCATATACAGACGTGGACAAAATTGTTGGTACCCTTTGGTCAATGAAAGAAAAAGTCACAATGGTCACAGAAATAACTTTAATCTGACAAAAGTAATAATAAATTAAAATTCTATAAATGTTAACCAATGAAAGTCAGACATTGTTTTTCAACCATGCTTCAACAGAATTATGTAAAAAAATAAACTCATGAAACAGGCATGGACAAAAATGATGGTACCCCTAACTTAATATTTTGTTGCGCAACCTTTTGAGGCAATCACTGCAATCAAACGCTTCCTGTAACTGTCAATGAGACATCTGCACCTCTCAGCAGGTATTTTGGCCCACTCCTCATGAGCAAACTGCTCCAGTTGTGTCCGGTTTGAAGGGTGCCTTTTCCAGACTGCATGTTTCAGCTCCTTCCAAAGATGCTCAATAGGATTGAGGTCAGGGCTCATAGAAGGCCACTTTAGAATAGTCCAATTTTTTCCTCTTAGCCATTCTTGGGTGTTTTTAGCGGTGTGTTTTGGGTCATTGTCCTGTTGCAAGACCCATGACCTGCGACTGAGACCAAGCTTTCTGACACTGGCTAGTACATTTCTCTCTAGAATTCCTTGATAGTCTTGAGATTTCATTGTACCCTGCACAGATTCAAGACACCCTGTGCCAGACGCAGCAAAGCAGCCCCAGAACATAACAGAGCCTCCTCCATGTTTCACAGTAGGGACAGTGTTCTTTTCTTGATATGCTTCATTTTTTCGTCTGTGAACATACAGCTGATGTGCCTTGGCAAAAACTTCGATTTTTGTCTCATCTGTCCACAGGACATTCTCCCAGAAGCTTTGTGGCTTGTCAACATGTAGTTTGGCATATTCCAGTCTTGCTTTTTTATGATTCGTTTTCAACAATGGTGTCCTCCTTGGTCGTCTCCCATGTAGTCCACTTTGGCTCAAACAACGACGGATGGTGCGATCTGACACTGATGTTCCTTGAGCATGAAGTTCACCTTGAATCTCTTTAGAAGTCTTTCTAGGCTCTTTTGTTACCATTCGGATTATCCGTCTCTTAGATTTGTCATCAATTTTCCTCCTGCGGCCACGTCCAGGGAGGTTGGCTACAGTCCCATGGATCTTAAACTTATGAATAATATGTGCAACTGTACTCACAGGAACATCTAGTTGCTTGGAGATGGTCTTATAGCCTTTACCTTTAACATGCTTGTCTATAATTTTCTTTCTGATCTCTTGAGACAGCTCTTTCCTTTGCTTCCTCTGGTCCATGTCGAGTGTGGTACACACCATATCACCAAACAACACAGTGATTACCTGGAGCCATATATATAGGCCCAATGGCTGATTACAAGGTTGTAGACACCTGTGATGCTAATTAGTGGACACACCTTGAATTAACATGTCCCTTTGGTCACATTATGTTCTGTGTTTTCTAGGGGTACCATCATTTTTGTCCATGCCTGTTTCATGAGTTTATTTTTTTACATAATTCTGTTGAAGCATGGTTGAAAAACAATGTCTGACTTTCATTGGTTAACATTTATAGAATTTTAATTTATTATTACTTTTGTCAGATTAAAGTTATTTCTGTGACCATTGTGACTTTTTCTTTCATTGACCAAAGGGTACCAACAATTTTGTCCACGTCTGTATATGCTAATAGTGCAATACAACATGACATCCAATACCAAAGGTCAAAGACTATACCCATAATGTAGCATAGAATGGCCAGGCAAGGGATATATACCTTTCCTACCCCACATGTATCACCAGCGGTTGCTGGTCTCCTCAGGGGTCTCCTCTTTCATTTCATTACTGATCATGGGGGACAGACGGCCTCATTCAGAATATAAAAAGTTAAGGTTCCTGTTAGGGGTTGGAGATGTTCACTACTGTCTTCTGGATCATGGGCTTATTGGATCCTCACCCTCAATACTCGTGCTCTACATGGTTTTAATGTACGTAAGAATCTTATGTGTCACTATTAGTTCTTCCTCATATAAAGTTGCAAGAAAAAGTATGTGAACCCTTTGGAATGATATGGATTTCTGCACGAATTGGTCATAAAATGTCACAACAATAGACAATCACAGTCTGCTTAAACTAATAACACACAAAGAATTAAATGTTACCATGTTTTTATTGAACACACCATGTAAACATTCACAGTGCAGGTGGAAAAAGTATGTGAACACTTGGATTTAATAACTGGTGAACCTCCTTTGGCAGCAATAACTTCAACCAAACGTTTCCTGTAGTTGCAGATCAGACGTGCACAAGGGTCAGGAGTAATTCTTGACCATTCCTCTTTACAGAACTCTTTCAGTTCAGCAATATTCTTGGGATGTCTGGTGTGAATCGCTTTCTTGAGGTCATGCCACATCATCTCAATCAGGTTGAGGTCAGGACTCTGACTGGGCCTCTCCAGAAGGTGTATTTTCTTCTGTTTAAGCCATTCTGTTGATTTACTTCTACGCTTTGGGTCATTGTCCTGTTGCAACACCCATCTTCTGTTGAGCTTCAGCTGGTGGACAGATGGCCTTATGTTCTCCTGCAAATGAATTAATTTTTCCTTCGATGATAGCAATCCGTCCAGGCCCTGATGCAGCAAAGCAGCCCCAAACCATGATGCCCCCACCACCATACTTCACAGTTGGGATGAGGTTTTGATGTTGGTGTGCTGTGCCTCTTTTTCTCCACACATAGTGTTGTGTGTTTCTTCCAAACAACTCAACTTTGGTTTCATCTGTCCACAGAATATTTAGCCAGTACTGCTGTGGAACATCCAGGTGCTCTTGTGCAAACTGTAAACGTGCAGCAATGTTTTTTTTGGACAGCAGTGGCCTCTGTGGTATCCTCCCATGAAATCCATTCTTGTTTGGCGTTTTACATATCGTAGATTTGCTAACAGGGATGTTAGCATATGCCAGAGACTTTTGTAAGTCTTCAGCTGACACTCTAGGACTATTCTTCACCTCATTGAGCAGTCTGCGCTGTGTTCTTGCAGTCATCTTTACAGGACGGCCACTCCTAGGGAGAGTAGCAGCAGTGCTGAACTTTCTCCATTTATAGACAAGGCTTTTGGAGATACTTTTATAACCCTTTCCAGCTTTATGCAAGTTAACAATTCTTAATCGTAGGTCTTCTGAGAGCTCTTTTGTGCGAGGCATAATTTACATCAGGCAATGCTTCTTGTGAAAAGCAAACCCAGAACTGGTGCTGTAACCAACACCTCCAATCTCATCTCATTGATTGGACTCCAGTTGGCTGACACCTCACTCCAATTAGCTCTTGGAGAGGTCATTAGTTTAGGAGTTCACATACTTTTTCCACCTGCACTGTGAATGTTTACATGTTGTGTTCAATAAAAACACGGTAACATTTAATTATTTGTGTGTTATTAGTTTAAGCAGACTGTGATTGTCTATTGTTGTGACTTAGATGAAGATCAGATCACATTTTATGACCAATTTGTGCAGAAATCCATATCATTCCAAAGGGTTGTGGGGGATAAGCTCTTTTCCGGGGGTTGCAATCACACACTTCTTCACAGACACCAGGATTTAGGGGCCAAACTGTGCTTTATTGTGGCACATGGCATAAAGAAAGACACAAAGCCAAAATAAAATACCTTGCCCATCAGGGCCCTATCTAAACACATAGGTTTCCCTGACTCACCTAAAGCGTACCACAGTTCACACCCGTGATGAGATGCGGCTTTCCTAGCCCAACCTCCAGCAGCCTCCAGGCTGCTCCCACACCAGTGTCTCTTGTGGGATAGTGGTCTCTCAGCCCTCCCGGCTCAGACCACACAGAGCCACTCCAGCCTTCTGTGTGCAAGTCCCCACCCCCTCTCACTCTGAGGATTCCTTTATCCCCAGGTGATTACTGCACCTGGTCTTTCTTCAGACCTGGTGATTCTGGGGAAGACACAGCAAATCCTGCCATATATCTTCCCTAACAACCATGAGGCCTGTCACTGCCTCACATACCCCCCTCCTTTGTTCAAGCCCGTAGGGGTGAACACTAGCATCAAATCCAGATGCTCGTGAACGGGCATCGACCTGGCCTACAGTCTTCCCCTTATTCTGCCAGACCCAGGACAACAGCGCTTTGTTTGTCACCCTCATGAGTTTATTACAGAGCTGACAAGGCCTCTGGGATTTTCTTGCCCATCTCATGAGCAGGTACTGTATTTTTATATTTCCTGGCTTCTGCACAGGCCCCTCATGTCCTTTCTTGGACTGTGGCAACTCTTGACTGAACTGTTCCCAGTCATGGTTGTGTCCAGACCCTTTCTCTTTTGCCTTGCGGGGCTCCTTCAGCAGAGCAGGTTTCTTATGTCTCGCTCCTTTTCCACGCATCTGGACCCATTTTCCATTATTCTCAGCAGGGGTTTCTTCGGGTTTGGAGCCAGCTTCAGAGTCTTCTGCGTCTTCAGTGGCTGTTCCCACTTCATCAGTCGCTCTTTCTGCCCTAACCTTGGTCTCTGGGACATCCAAGGTTTTCTCCCATTTCAAGACCTCTGCCTTAGCTTCTTTGGCTTCTATTTCTTTGGAGTCTCCATTTACTTTATTATCCTTTTCATCCTTCACGGACTTGGCCTCATATCCTTGCCTTGTTAACTCCTCCTCCTCATCAAGGTTGGAGGCACTGGGGACATCAGGATCTTCACCAGACTCATTGCCTTCCGTTGCCTTCTCCAGCAGACCACTGGCTTTCTGTAAGGCACTGACGGCAGAGGGAACATCTTTCATGACCAGGTCCTGGCTACTTATTGCCACGACTCTCTTGGCCTCTGCATTCACATCAGCTGGGTGAGCAGAAAGATCTTCCGTCTTCTCCGCCTCGGTCGGCACCGCGGCGCCACCATCTCCGGACCCATTCTTAACAGGCTCTGGCTTAGACTTTAACTCATAGACGTTCTTCCTGACATCATCCTTTGAGCTCATGAGATCTTCCATCCCTGCTCCGAGTTGTCTGTTCAGCCTCTCACATTCATCTCGCTCCTCAAGCGCTTCTTCAAGGGATCGAGCCGAGGAGAGGGTCTCCTGTTCCAGATGCTCTTCACTTGGCTCTGCTGCAGCCAATGTAGGAGTATCACCATTCTCTTTTGGCCACCCTGTGGGGGTTTCACGCAGGGTCTCTTTAAGCACTTTGTTTGTATCTACTGCAGTCTTCTTCGGTGACTCTGTGAAGACATCTAGTCCCTTCTCTATCATATCTAGGGACCGTGTGGAGAGAGAAAAATCTTCAGGATTGCAGCTGTACTGATGTGTCAGGTCATCTACCCCTGCCTGGGTATGGGTCTCAGACACTAGGCTGCCATCTCCCCACTCAGCTCTCGTCACGTCAGGTATAACTGTCGTCTGGTCGCTACTAGTGACCGCCTGAATTTTGCAATACCTTGACTTGGTAGCTTCCTTCTCGGAGTTGCTAATTGTCACAGCGCATATATCGCCTATGTCACTGGTGTCATTATTAACACTGACTTCTAGAGGCACTGACGAGTTAATCCCTACCGGGGACATTACTTTATTGACCATAAAACCTTGTGGAGATTGCATGTCCACCTCTGGTATGTGTGCCGGGGACATTACTTTATTGACCATAAAACCTTGTGGAGACTGCATGTCCACCTCTGGTATGTGTGATACTCCCTCTAGGACTGCTACCTTTTCTTGCACGTTCACCAGAGTAGGATTACTCCACTCGGTGCTCACAACATTTATCTGCACTTCTGCATCATTCACATGTTTCTTATCAGCACCAATGTTTTCAATAGGCAATATTCTTTCCCCATGGCAGTCAATGTGCAGCTCCCTTAGACCTTCATTTACACGGGCAAGTACAGGTTCTGCAGGAGTTTCGTCACTATCTGCAGAAGTGTCTACCTTGCCCCAAAACAACGAAACGTTATCACAACCCCACATCACATCATATAAGAACATATTTGTAACATCAGGTCCACAAGACCCAGTTCTTACTGGAGACTCCCCCTCAGTGAGAACCACCTGCACTTGCTCAGGCTCTCTTTCAGGTGCCTGGTTTACATTACTTATATGCAATTCTTCAAACCTTCTGATCATGTCATAAAGTTCTTCATGAAAAATAGCAGATGAAGAAAATAAAGCTACATCATCATTTACATTTTTACCACCAGGGGGCGCTTCTCCCCTGACCACAGCCTGCAACGGAAAAGGCATGTTATCAACATCAGAGATTTCACATGACATCCCACTTTCATTATACATTTCCGCCAACCTGGCACAATCACCTTGCACCTTATCCGCACCATTGTCTCTAATGGTCAGTTCACTTAAAGGATTAGGTACCAGTTCTGAAGGAGTTTCGTCCCTGACTGCAGAAGTGTTTCCACTTCCCCACAAGTCACGGAACAATGGGAAATCATGGCCCAACAGTCCCTCAAGCCTGAGCGTAGTTCTACCAGCAAGTCCATAAGTCCCAGTTCCCACAGCAGTCTCACACTCAGTGAGAATCATCGGACAGTTCTTATTAACTGCATGACTGTCCCGTACACTTAGCATTATATTCCTTTTCATATGGTCACACACTTTTGAGACCGTTTCTAACCTCGGTGACATATCACCCACCGGCCCAGCGGGTAGCAACTGCCGCCTGCTCAATGTCACTGGGTCTGTTACACACGAGATAATCGGAACGCTCTTACCGGTAGTTGTCACGGATTCGGCAATCACGGGAGATGAGGGGAGTCCAGGAATACCTCCAACACGGTCATCACCCTTCTCCTTGCAGCACTCCAGACCTGCAGGGTATTGTGATAGTGAGCTCACGGTTATGGGCAATCGAGGGTTACTCACTTTTTAGAGGGGAACCCTGGGCAGGCATGCGGCAGTGAAGGAGAGGTAGACACAAGTTCCTCTGGGGCACACTCTGTAAATAGGGACCAGGCCTGATGGTGGATGAGGTGCCCTGGATGTTGCAGGTATTTTGAGTGCCTGAGCCAAGGTCCCTTTAAGGATCGTGACGCCAGTGCCTGTAACGGTGGTACACCGATTTGTAGGAGTAGTAATAAAGTACAGAGATGGTATGGTAAACCAAACGTTGCTTTACTTGGAGAAACAGTCCAACTTTGTACATACAATTGATGATGATGCAGTCCCTTATATCACAAATGCACAGCAGGTTCACTTTACAATACGGCAGGTTTAAATCTTGGAAGATACTTGGAGGGCAAACGGTTAATGCTTTGCAGTACTTTGCTGCACTATCCCCTCAGCTAATCTAGCTGGCTGGATCCCAAGGCCCGGATGCCTAAATGCTGGCTTTAATCCTTAGTATATAAATCTTCCTCCAGTATTGGCACTTGCTTTATATTAAAGCACTTCTGCCCATCAGCTTACTTATCTGAGCTGGTTGTTCTGTTCCTGTGCTGGGTTTGAAGGTGGCTGCAAGTTGCTCCCAGGACGTCCATTCCTACTACTGGGGTTACTTCATCTGTGCTAGCTGGGTTTACTGGTCTCCAGGCAGGCTCTACTTCTCCACTAGCCTCCTGGTGCAACTAGAAGCCTGGGCTGTCTAGCTGCATGTCAGGAGGAGGCCCTCAGCATATCTCTGGCTGGTGCCTTCTCACTTCTGTCTCCACAGACTCCTGACTATGACCTACCCCCTCCCTGTCTGGGCCTGGACATTTATACTAGGGGCTCCCTATCTCCCTCTAGTGTCTAGGATGTCTAACTACACCCCACTAGGCCTGCTGAGCATATAACAGGGGAAACAACACATGCAATAACACATAGAAAAATGCATTAAATGCATAGTTAAATATAATATCACTGTCCCTTGTGAGCAGAAGTAACACGTGACCCAATTGACCCTTATGTAGTGTCCACCCCTTCCTAGTGGGACACTACATCCTTAATACAGTAGTTGCCACGGGAAACGCCTTGGCCTTGACTCCAGCCTTTTTCCAGACAGTCACTCCATCCGCACCCTTTAGGACTTTGCGCATATGTGCAGGAAACATAGGATCTCCTGAGAGCTGCACCACTCTCCACCTCCTTTTCTTCCCGACGGTTGCCCTTGGCAACGGCATATCTTTGCTTTCTCTCCGGCATTCCCGGCACATTGCCGACCTCTGGGAACTTTGTGCAGGGTCCATACAGCGTTGAGGACCCTCTATTCAGGGCTAGCTGCAGCTGCGCCTCCAGAGCCTCTCGCTCAGCATCAAATTTCGCCAACTCATTTGGGGTACAACCCATCTGTTTGACCAGTTTTTCCTGCCGTTTAATCTCCCACATCCGTCGGATGTATTCTTCCCCGAGACCCTTGGCAACAAACAGTCTCATAGCAGGAAAAACTTTCAGCAGCGAGTCCACTTTTGCTTGGCTACTGGCCCTTTAATTCACTGCACAGTAACTCCTTTGCAACCCAGCAAAAAGTGTCCAGAACAGCATGAGCAGCACCTGCTCCTTTCAGTGATGTCGTTGTCCCTAGCAACCACGTTGTTGTTTTTTTCTTTTCAGCACAGACATGTGCCTGCATTCGACACCAATTGTGGGGGATTAGCTCTTTTCCGGGGGGTTGCAATCACACACTTCTTCACAGACACCAGGATTTAGGGGCCAAACTGTGCTTTATTATGGCACACGGCATAAAGAAAAACACACAAAGCCAAAATAAGATACCTTGCCCGTCAGGGCCCTATCTAAACACATAGGTTTCCCTGACTCACCTATAGCGTACCACAGTTCACACCCGTGATGAGATGCGGCTTTCCCAGCCCAACCTCCAGCAGCCTCCAGGCTGCTCCCACACCAGGGTCTCCTTGGGGATAGTGGTCTCACAGTCCTCCCGGCTCAGACCACACAGAGCCACCCCAGCCTTCTGTGTGCAAGTCCCCACTATTGCTCACTCTGAGGATTCCTTTATCCCCAGGTGATTACTGCACCTGGTGATTCTGGGGAAGACACAGCAAATCCTGCCATATATCTCCCCTAACAAACCATGAGGCCTGTCACTGCCTCACAGGGTTCACATACTTTTTCTTGCAACTGTAAGAGATATCTGTTATGTGAATGTATTTACACTTACTATATGCCATCCAGTACTTATATACAGCATTGTTTCGATCAGATGTGTATTATTGCTTTACAGCTGGTTGTACGATGTCAGAGAACTAAGTGATGATTCACATTCTTGGGATTTCGGTGTATTGCCCTTCACTTACATCACAGCTGCTTTTGCTCACATAGGATGCGTATTTAAGACTAGGTTTTATACCTCCGTGCTATGATTAAGGGAGAGTTCACATCTCCGTTTCATTTTCCGTTCTTCTGATCCGTCAGAAGAACAGAACAAAAACTGGATCCTGTAAAAAACAAAAAACAAAACAAAACGGATCCTGTGCATCAGTTATGCGCATTTGTCGTCCGTTTGAGCCATTTCCCTATGAGATCCATTTTTTTTTTATTGGAAAAAAAGTACTGCATGCAGGAAGAATGGAAAATGAAACGGAGTGTGAACTCTCACTAAGACCACATATTGGTGGAAACGTGTAAAAAATGAAGGCCACTCTGTGTTATAAAAATTGGAATTCTATGTACACCGGATTGATTTTCTTACACTATTTTACTGCATTTAACAAACAAAGGATCCAGGCAGTTCAGCAAGGACTTATCAGTGTCAGGTCAACTGGCATCTTTTTCTGTATGGATTTAGCTTCAGTTTTCATTGTGTTTATTTTGCATTCCCATCAAATATGGACAAGAAAAGGACCTGCTGTGAGATTCTCGGATCAGGCACATGGTGGATCTTTGAAAAAAATGGATGTGTGCATGGCCCCATTGAATTGCATGTGTCAGTGAGCTATCCTTTTTTTTAAATGGATAGCATACTGAAGAAAAATGCGACCATATACGTGAGCCCTCCACGGTGTAATATAGTAGATCCTAAACCTCTCATCTACATGTTTCCAAATGTCCCACTTGTACCTTGACCTGTATTGTTTCTGCTGATTTTCATTGCGGATTTCACCCTTTCCAATGCATAGAGTGAAGTCTGTATGTAACTCAACAGGAATGCAGATCTGTACGTGAAATCTTAATCAAGTACATTGGCATATGCCAAAAAGTATTAACGCTGCAGTCTCGGTGGACAAACTATTTGGACATGTTCACATGTGGCGGATATGTTGCAGATTTCCACCATGGATAGCACCCTTTTGCGATGCATAGGATGAAATCCACAGCAAATCTGCAGCGACATCAGAGAGCAATCCACATAAAACGTGATTTGTTTAGGATTTTGATTTGTTAAGGAACTGCGGCAAAATACAAGTAGAAACTCTACTGAAGGTTTAATGATGTGAACATTTTTTTAATTTTAGAAAAGGAGTGCAAGGACCAGCTCTTATCTCCAGGACAGGACCCCTGAAGTGAAGTAAGAGAGATCTGCATATGTGCGGCGTACGGTCCATTCACTGGTATAGGACTTCCGAAAATAGTGGCTGCTCTACCTTCCTTTCAAGAGCACTGTTCTGCAGAAAGGAGCGAGCCGCAGAGGTGGGACCTCCACCTATCTGACATATGGGGCGTATCCTAGTGCTATGCAACACATGTTCAGATGGGAAAACCCTTTAAGTCTTCAAGGGGATTCAAACAGCTACAACATAAATGTTTATCATTGGAGAACCTCCGTAATTATAGTAGTGTGAGGCTAGTGTGCTCTACTGACGAACCTTAGGCAAATTAACCGCAAACCACAATACTGTATGTCTGCTGGAGCACGCACTTTGTGTTCACACAGCATTTTTGGGATTTAAAAACATGTTACTTTTCCAGGATTTTAATATTGATGACCTATCCTGTGGATAGGTCATCAATTACAGATTGGCGGGGGCCCGACTCCCGGCAACCCCATCGATCAGCTGATTGAAGGGAAGGCCACGCTCCATGCCAGCGCTCCCTTCCCTTCATTGCGTACCTGCTCACCGTCAATATCATAGCTGTGAGAAGGTGTAATAACAAGAAGCCATCCCATTCACTTCTATGGGATGTGTCCTTCCTATTCAAGTGTATAGCAACGAGTCGTCCCATTAAAGTGAATGGGACAGCTTGCAGTTACACCAGTTTACTGTTGACGGCGAGCAGCTAAACAATGAAGAGAAGGCTGTGTGCGCACGGTGCGAGGCTGATCTGTAAAGGGGCAGGATATTGAACCCCCCCCCAATCTGATATTGATGACCTATCTTGAGGATAGGTTATCAATATTAAAATCCCAGAAAAACTCCTTTAATGCTACTTTAAGTCTACATACACAGGTTTTTTTTTTTTTTTTTTTACATCTTTGTAGCTTTTTTGGAATCATTTTATTTTCATCAGAATGCAGCATCCCCTTAGTATGGCTTTTTGTTCTGATGTTTTTTTTTTTACAGACTTCACCATAGGACTTCCAAAACTGAAAATAATGCATGCACAAGATAAGAAACATCATAAAAATGCATGTCAAAAGTGTAGCAATTGCTGCTCCTCTTATATGAAAGGTCATAAGTGCTGTCTAATTTGAGGGCTGATCCACCATATACTTTTTTGGCTATTGCAAGTAAGGCTACTTTCACACCAGCGTTTTTGCTGGATCCGTCATGATAATACAACCGCCTACATCCGTTATGAACGGATCCAGGTATATTATCTCTAAAATAGCCTTGACGGATCTGTCATGAACAACATTGAAAGTCAATGGGGGACTGATCTGTTTTCTATTGTGTCCAAGAAAACGGTTCTGTCCCCATTGACTTAGATTGTGTGTCATGATGGATCTATCTTGCTCCGCACCACATCGTGGACAGAAAAATGCGGCTTGCAGCGTTATTCTGTCTGCTATGGGGACGCAACCAAACGGAACGGAATGCATTTTGGTGGATTCTGTTTTGTTCAGTTCAGTTTTGTCCACATTGACAATGAATGGGGAGAAAACGGAAGCGTTTTCCCCCCACTGTTGAGATCCTATGACGGATCTCAATACCGGAAAGGGAAAGCGCAAGTGTGAAAGTAGTCTGATGCTCCTAATTTGAAAATAAAAATATGAATATCTGTCTCTCCTAAAGTAAAATGTGCCACAATACTGTCATATGAAAGCATGACTTTTGCTATCATTTATGAGAAACTCATACAGACAAAAGGATGGAATGGCAACATTACATTATAAAATATTTCCTTTTTTGGACCACACATAAGTGGCGACACCGTATTATATTGCACTTAAGATATAGCTGTTATTTACTTTGTATGTATTGTTCCTTCTGTGTTCTCCACAGATCCTTACTTTCCAAGAAAAGAATCTCTATCTAGAAAGCTTTCCTTGAGTTCACAATGGAAGTCATACTAAGTCTCCAGACATCTGTATTACTAAAAACACTGTTTTTGCTAATGCTCCCAACTTCTCCTTGCCAAGCGGCTAAACCCAGAGCACCAACTGGAATGCACTCGCCCTTTGTGGCTATATGGAATGCACCGACTGAGTTGTGCATGAGGAAATACGGAATCCCTATAGACATCAGTTTATTTGAGATTGTGGGAAGCACGCTCTCAACTGCCACAGGCCAGAACATTACTATATTCTACACCGATAGACTAGGCTACTATCCCTACATAGATCCTGCATCTGGTATTAGTTATAATGGTGGTATTCCTCAAATGAGCAATATGGAGAAACACTTAAAAAAAGCCAGGGAGGATATTCTCCATTATATATCATCAGCAACACAAAAAGGACTTGCCATTATTGACTGGGAAGACTGGAGGCCAACATGGATAAGAAACTGGGCTTCTAAGAAAATATACAGGGAATACTCCATTGAGTTTGCTCAGCAGAAAGACCTGACGCTTGACCAGCGTAGCACAGAACCTATAGCCAGGACACAGTTTGAGTCAGCAGCAAAACGCTTCATGATCAACACCCTCAGACTTGGGAAACAACTGAGACCAAACTATCTCTGGGGCTTCTATCTGTTTCCTAACTGTCAAAATTACGACTATAATCAGAATCCTCATAACTACACTGGACGCTGCCCAGATATTGAAATGTTAAGGAATGATAAATTGAGGTGGCTATGGAAAGAAAGTACAGCCCTGTTTCCAAACATGTACCTGGAAACTGCACTAAAGTCTTCCCAACGCGCCGCTCTCTATACGCGCCACCGCATGCAGGAAGCGAAACGACTGTCAACACTCTCAAAGACTCTTCACTCCCTTCCAATATACATGTACAGCCGGCCCGTATTTACCGACCATCCGGAGAAATATTTAACACTGGTAAGAAAAGCATATTATTTCATGAAAATAACATTTTACTCTGTCTATTTATCATCCAAAGTTTCAACATACATTTATGAACTTATTAAGACCGGTTCAAGAGTTTCATAAAATCAAGATTCTCAATACTGAGTTTGTGCTGTACATTTTAAAATTCAAATTCATGTGTTTACAGTTATCAGGCGGCAGGCCCTATTCACACGTTAGTCAATGGGGTCCAATGGGGTTTCTGATGAGCTCTCTGAAGCTGCAGTCTGTGCTGCCCATGACAACATCATAACTGAGCCGCGCCGGCATAAGCCACTCTGAAGGCCCCATATAAGACTACAATATTTACTGACAATATAATGTACGTTCAGAATTATTTCAAGATCCAGTAGTAAGCCTATAGGTTTATTAGCGCTTTTTACAGAAGCCTGTATTCTGTGAATGGACCATTCATGTAGGCTTTCATGAAGCTCATCAGTAAAGATAAGCAGATTTCTTGAAATTTGTTCAGGGTTTGATGCTAACGAATTCTAAGGGGGGCCGCTATATGTGTATTGTGGCAGATGGTCTGGTAACAGCACATCAAATATCTAGACAGTTATTAAATCATCATTGGATTAATATGCCTAATCTGTGTGTTCTGCATTGATTATTTTCCTGCAGCCCGGCGCACCGATCCTAATAGGGCTGATGATGGAAGATCATGTGACCAGTCCCATAACATCAGTGTTAGGCCAGTTTCCCATTTGTGGCTGCAGTTCCAGCAGGCTGTCTGGTATTGACTATAATAGGGTCCGGCGGGCATTCTGGTACCATCTGGCAATGCCGCATCCTGAGAGCTCCTGCCACAAATGTGAAAGTAGCCTTATTCAATGGAGGTTAATAATTGGGGCTGCTGATAGAACTGGTGACATGACCATACATCAGCAGATACATTATCAATACAGTAAACTGGTGGTGATGGTTTATTAACAGTCCATCACTTGCTGCTCAATGTGCTGTTCCCCAGGGCATTTGCAGCAAGACACATTTAGTGGCCAACCCCTTTAATGTGACATGATTTCAAGATGCAGTGTCATTTATTATGTAATTCTATTCTAGACTTACTTTAGGATTACTTTTCTGTTTTCCAGCCTGACCTTGTGAACACAATTGGTGAAAGTGCTGCCTTGGGAGCCCATGGATTTATACTATGGGGCAATCTGAACCTGACACAGAGTACGGTATGTAGCTGGTATTCTTCACAACATACGTAGTTTAGCTGAAGAACTCGTTTTATTATGGCCCAGGAAATAAAGGATGCTACTAAACTAAACCGAACCAGATATGTGCTTCAAAATAGGACCCCAATTTATAGTATTCTTCACACATTTGTCTTTATTGTTATCCCTTGTCTCCACAACATGTTTGTAAAAATATTGCAGGAAATAATTACATTTGGTGGGCTTTAATTAAATAATTAAAAATCTCAGCAGCAGCAGTGATGTCCCTGGATCTGGTACCTAGCCGCTGCATGCACTGATGTGTACAATGAGGTGCCTGGATCCAGTGCATGACCACTGCAGCCACTGATGTGTACAGTGATATGCCTGGATCCAGTACAGACCACTGCAGCCACTGATGTGTACAGTGATGTGCCTTGATCCAGTACACGACCACTGCAGCCACTGATGTGTACAGTGATATGCCTGGATCCAGTACACGACCACTGCAGCCACTGATGTGTACAGTAATGTGCCTGGATCCAGTACATGGCCACTGATGTGTACAGTGATGTGCCTGGATCCAGTACACGACCACTGCAGCCACTGATGTGTACAGTAATGTGCCTGGATCCAGTACATGACCACTGCATCCACTGATGTGTACAGTGATATGCCTGGATCTGGTACGTAACCATTGCATGCACGGATCTGTACAGCGATGTGGCTAGTTCCAATACATGACCACTGCATCCAATGATTTGTACAGTGATGTGCCTGGATCTGGTACATGACCACTGCTGACACTGATCTGTATAGTTATATGCCTGGATCCAGTACATGACCACTGCAGCCACTGACATGTACAGTCAGGGGCTTACATAGAAATCATTGGGCCCCATGGCAAGAATCTGAATTCGGCCCCCTAACCCCACCCACTAGCCTGGCCCATCCCACCTCCTGCCCTGGTTCCTCCCCTGCCACCCCCCCATTTGCCAATAAAGAAATGTATACATGACCTACCAAAAACGTTAGGGACCCTGGCATAATTAGAAATGACTGGGCCCCATAGGAAATTTTTGAACGGGCCCCACAGAACATTTTTTAATGGCCCCCCCAGTTGTCCGGCACCTCTGACCGGCAGAGACACTGGAGTTCTTCCCTAATACAGTCCAATTATTGTCCTATAGACAAGTCATGGAAGTATATGTATACTGTAGTATGATATTTGGACACTATGACGTCTATTGGACGATAATTGGACTGCATTAAGGAAGGTTCAAGGGTCTCAAGGGTCTCTGCCAGTCAGAGGTGTCGGACAACTGGGAGGGCCCATTCAAAAATTTGCTGTGGGCCCCATTCAAACATTTTCTGTGGGGCCCAGTCATTTCTAATTATGCCAGTGCCAGTAAGAGACACCGTTATTAGTACAGAAATGTTTTTCTTTAATGATCCGGGTTGGGGTTGGAAAGATAGTGACTGGGGGCTGGGGCAGTCTTACTGTGTGGGCAGGCTGGTAGTGGCACAAGTCCGGACTGGCTGACGGTTTGGCTGGCGACACTGGCGAGGCGGGCGGGCAGCACAAGTCACTCTCAACTTCTTCCACGCTGGGTGCGCCTGCTGCCTGCCAGCTATACACTGGGCCAATCAGCAGCAGGATCTTTGCACACTCCTAATGCTGATTGGCCCAATGTGTGGTGCTGTGTGGTGCTGTGGCGGCGCACGAGGCAAGGGAGCGCACAGCCAGGCTGGGTCCTAGGGAGTGCGCAGAGTCAGTGAGCGTTGGGGGGGGGGGGGTTACTTCAAGCTGAGCCTGCAGTGAGCGCAGTTGCAGTGGGCGGGGCCTTCCATGCGCTCCGGGCCCCCCTGTGCAGCAGGCCCCATAGCAGTGGCGTACCCTGCCAATAATGGCGGTACGCCACTGTGTACAGTGATTTGCCTAGCTCCAGTGCCTAACCGCTGCATCCACTGATGTGTGCAGTGATGTGCCTGAATCCGGTACCAAACAGATTTGCCCTGGATTTTACCCTATGCATTGCAAAGGGTGAAATGTGGAATTAAAATCCGCTGAAAGAATTGACATGTTGTGGATTTCCCAATCTGCCCCGCAGAGCAACTGATGCACAGACAATGTCTGCAACGTGTACATGTGATTTTTAGAATTTTGTCTACTTAGCTGAAACTGTTTTATGTTGTGGATTTGCAGCATACAAATTTGCACACCAAATCCGTGTATAATACAGAACTTGGGCGTCAGGCCAAAAACAGTACCTAATATTTTTTTAAAGTGTCCCCTAAAACATATAAATCACACCTACCTGGATTTATGTGTGATTTAACCCCTTGGTGACCACCAATATGCCATTTTTTGGGGGGCTAAGTCGCCTCCTTTTTATGGAGGACCACTCAATGGGTCTCCCCTGTAGCAGAGAATAGGGGCTTGGCTCTCTCATGAGAGCCACATTTCTGTTCTAACAGCCCGGACCGGCAGAAGTGCCAATCTAAGCCATTTAACCCACCTGCACCCACGGCATGTAAGCGGTTATGGAGGGTGTGGACTCCTTCTGTCTCCCATCGGCGCCACATGACTGCGATCGCAGGGATGCTGATGTGTGTGCATGCTGGCTGGGGCCTAGTGAAGGCCCAGGCCTATCTCCAGAGTTTTCCAAAAGGTGTGACTTTCTAGCACAGCCTGCTGGTGAATGTCGGTATATCACTGACAGTAAAATACATTGCACTAAATGAATAGTTTAGAAGCAATCAAAAGATCACCAATGGTCAAAAGTAAATTGAAAAACCTCAAAAATAAAATACCCTCTACATGTTTGGTATCGCTGCGTCCATAACAACCTGCACTATGAAAATATTATGTAATTTATCCTGTACAGTAAATGCCGTAAAAAAACAAACAAATCCATAATTGCTTCTTTTTGTTTATTCACCACCAATAAAAGGGAACAAAAATCAATCAAAAACTGTTATGTGCCCCAAATTAATACCAATAAAAACTACAAGTCGTCCCTCAAACATCAAGCCCTCACACAGCTTTATAAAATAAAAAAAGTTATGGGTCTTGGGATGTCGTGATACAAAAGTATTTTCTTTTTTAAAAAGGGTTTCTATTGTGCAAAAGTAGTAAAACATGAAAAAAAAAATATAGGTATTTGATATCACTTTAATCGTACTGACCCAGAGAATATAGTTATAATGCTATTTTTGACGGAAAATTAACACTGCAAAATTTTAAATGTATAAACTCAGTGGCAGAATAGCTTTTTTTTCCATCCCCTCCCAAAAAGAGGTAATACAAGTTAATCAGAAAGTTATGTGTACCCTAAAATGACACCATAAAAAAAAGCAACTTGGCCTGCAAAAAATAAGCCCTCTACAGCTATATAGACGGAAAAATAACAAGTTAAAGAATTGAAAAAAAAAAGAATTGCTTGTTCACTAAGACCCAAAACAGGGTGGTCAGTAAGGGGTTAAAACATCCTGATAAGAATATGACTTAAGCCTGTATTACACTGCCCTATTTTTCGGCAGATAATGGCTAAAGAGCGTTCGCATGAATGCTCCTTAGCTATCATCTTGCAGTGTAATACTGCCGCCGATTGCCCAATGAATAACCAAACGCTCGATCATCGGGCAATCCAAATCTTTTGATATGTTAAAAAATTATTGTTTGCAGGCGGCAGATTGTGGTGTCTAATCACGATCTGCCGCCAGCAAACCACTATACAGCATGGGGGCGAGCAATGGCATAGCGATCACTCTTCCCCATGCTGCGGAGGAGATCGCTGCATGTAATAGCAGTGGTCTCCTCCGCTAGCGAGCAGGTGACTGCCAGGAGGGAACGCTTCCCTCCCGACAATCATCTGCCACATCGGACTGTGTAATACAGGCTTATCAATGGGAATACTATCATTTCGTGAAGTGGGGACGGCTGATTTGATCTCAGAATTGATTAAAGCTACTGGATCCACATAGATTTTTTTTACTTGATTGTTATCAGTGCTGATTCACTTAGTCTGAAGTTATTTAAACTTCCTCTTAGGCGATGCTTACTTGATGGGGTATTCCATTCTCAACGTATATGGCATGTCCACAGGGTATGCCATTAATGTCCAATAGGGGCAGGTCCTGTCAATAGTGATGGACGAACATCGGCCGGGACGATTCGCGAACGCGTGTTAGCGATCAAATGTTAGCGAACCATGCGTTCGCGGCAGGCCCCATTCACTATAATGGCAGGCGAACCTGAAAAACCTTCAGGTCATATTTGCAGCCAGCAAACACTTACTAGAAGTACACAAATAGTCCCCAAACATGGACAGTGATATACCAGAGGGGGATCAATGGCAAAAAAGTCCCACAAAAAATATGTATTTTAATCAAGGGCCATTTTTATGCGTCTTAAAGGGAAACTCTCAAAAATGTGCCCTGCTGGAGCCTAGAAAAATAGTATTTCCTATCGGTTTGATGTATACAAATGTGCAGCACTCAACGTTTTTGTATCCTGCAGAGTCCATTAAAAAAATGCATACGTTAACGTACATTTTTTTTCTACCATGGAACTGTATGGTGAAGGGACGCCACTGTACGGCATCAGTCTGAGGCATCTGGTAACGCATACATTTTTTGTATGCATTAAATGGATGGCAAAAATAGGATGTGAACCCAGCCCTAGTGTCGAGGGGCAGTCCAGGAGATCCGAGGCAAATTGTGCCAGCTCTGGACACAGGTCAAGCTTGCACACCCAGTAGTCAAGGGGTTCCTTGCTTCTCAGAGCGTCCACATCGGCTGTTAACCCGATGTAGTCGGACACATATTGGTCTAGGCGTTCCGTGAGGCTGGACCCGGAGGGCGGCTGTCGATGGGTTGGCTGCAAGAATGATCTCATGTCTAAAGTGACCAACACATCTTCAAACCGCCCTCTTTTTGCAGGCACAGTAGGATTGGTACCCGCATCTGTTTCGCTGTGGGTGGAAATTCCTCTGCTAGTGCCCGCAACAGCAGAATGCGGCATCTCCCGCAGCAAGGCCTAGAAATGCTGCATTCTGACAGCCCTCTGTGATGCTGGTAACAAGTCTGCCATTTTGTGTTTGTACCGGGGGTCTAAGTACGTTGCCACCCAGTACAGGTCCTTGACCTTTATGCTTTTTATACGGGGGTCCCTCTTCAAACACTGAAGCATGAAGGCCCCCATTTGCACTAAATTGGAAGCGGTGGAGCGCCCTGGCTCCTGCTCCTCGCCCAGGAGAATGTCATCCTTGGTCAACACCAGGGATCCCAAAAAAGTTTAAAGGCTGCTCTTCTTGCTCCTCTTCCTCCTCTTCCTCCCCCCAGCCACCATCATCCTCTGACTCCTCTTCAGACTCCTGCTGACTTGTCTCAGATGGAGTAGCCTCCCTGGGAATTCATTCAGCATTGCAACTTCCTCATATTCCAGCTCCTGCTCCTCGACGGCTTGATCAATGACACGACGCAATGCACGCTCTAGAAAGAAGGCGTAAGGTATGCTGTCACTGATGGTGCCCTAGCTGCGACTGACCTGTTTGGTGATGTCATCAAATGGCCGCAGAGGTCTGCATGCATCGTGCATGAGCAGCCATTGGCGCGGTGAGAAAAAAAAAAACTCCCCAGAACCTGTCCTGCCGCAGAGTTCATACAGGTAGTCGTTAACGGCACGTTTCTGCTGGAGCAGCCTATCAAGCATATACAAGATGGAGTTCCAGCGTGTCGGGCAGTCACTATTCAGATGTCTGACGGGCAAGTGGTGCCGCTGCTAAACGTTAGCAAGGCCGTGTAAGATCTTCTAAAATGGCCAGAGATTTTCCTGGCACGCTGCAAGATGTCCTGGACCCCGGGATATTTGGCAGCGAATCGCTGCACGACTAAGTTCAGGACGTTTGCCATGCTCAGCACATGTGTCATTTTGCCCTGTTTCAGCTAGCTCAGCAGGTTGGCACTGTTGTCACACACCACTTTACCAACTGTCAAATTGAGCGGGGTTAGCCACTGATCGGCCTGTGACTGCAGAGCTGAAAGCAGTGCAGGACCGGTGTGGCTCTTGGCTTCCAGGCACAACAGCCGCAGCACAGCATGGCAACGTCTTGCCTGGCACGTTAAATAGGTTCTGGGGGGCTTGAGGGGTGCAGCGGAAGAGTCGGTAGCAGTGGAAAAGGAGGAGTCAGCCAAGGAGGAGACAGAGGATGGAGTAGGAGGAGGAGAAGAAGAGGCAGGCCTGCATGCAATCCGTGGTGGTAACACCAAATCCACATGGGTGCCACGGGTTGCATGCTTGACAGCCATCAGAAGGTTCACCCAGTGGGCAGTAAAAGTTATGTACCTTCCCTGCCCGTGTTTGCTAGACCACGTGCTGTGGTCAGATGTATCTTTGCACCGACACTGTGTGCCAGAGATATATTAACTTGCTGCTGAACGTGGCCATGTAGTTCAGGGATGTCCTTCTGGGAGAAATATTTCCTTCCGGGGACCTTCCATTGTGGTGTGCCAATGGCCACAAATTTTCCAAAAGCCTCCGAGTCTACCAATTTATATGGCAGTAGTTGGCGGGCTAGCAGTTCCAACAAGCCAGTGGTCAGCCGTTGGGCGATTATCCAGCATCATCATTTTTTTATGCTCGAACATTTGGCCCATGGAAGCCTGCCTTGTGCCAGATGAACACAACAATGGCACAGTGGAGGGTGGAGTGGAGGACAAATGGAAGGAGAGAGAAGAAGGAGAAGGAGAAGGGGCAGGATGTGGAGTGCCGGGCGAGTGTTGGGCTTACCGCGACTGATGAGTTGACAGCACAGGCTGCAGAGGGCAACACTATTATCAGCAGCTGACACGTTAAAAAAAGCCCACACTGCGGCACCATGTGCTGGCATCCTGGGAGCGCAAGATGTGACCGTGCATGGTGGATAGCTCACTCCAGATACATTTGCAGTCTGCTTTTTGCCTCCTGTGCACTGCGAGTTCTGTCTGCTTCTCCTCCCTATCTGCTGCTCCGTCTCTCCCTCTGAACTCCCCTCCTCTTCCTCTCTTGTCGGCACCCACATAACATCCATCAACACGTCATCATCGTCACCTTCACCACCACTGACATTAGAGATCTCGGAGTAGGCAGCAACAGTGGGGATCACCTTCCTTGGGCTGATCTGGGTACTGTCGTCAGACCGCTGGATGGCGGCTGTTGCTACCTCCTCTTCCTCATCTGATGCCAAGAATGGCTGCGCATCGGTAAGGTCTGGGAATGGATGGAGAAAAAATAATGCTGTTATTTTCGAAATTACCCTCTGCCTTAGTCCATAGAGAAGAGCAGTATTTGTGGAAGAAGGTATATCACAGCCCTCAATCAGTATTTGGAGGCAAAAGGTATATAGCAATAGCACCCCTCAATTAGTATTTAGTGGAAGAAGGTATATGGCACCCCTCAATCAGTATTTGGCGGAAACAGGTATATGGCACCCCTCAACCAGTATTTTGTGGAAGCAGGTGTATCACAGCCCTCAATCAGTATTTGGTAGAAGAAGGTATATAGCAATAGTACCCCTCAATCACTATTTTGTGGAAGAAGGTATATGGCACCCCTCAATCAGTATTTGGTGGAAACATGTATATAAGTCCCCTCAATCAGCATTTGGTGGATACGGGTATATAGCACCCCTCAGTAAGTATTTGTCGGAAATAGGTATATGGCAACCCTCAATCAGTATTTTGTGGAATTAGGTGTATCGTAGTCCTCAATAAGTATTTGGTGGAAGAAGGTATATAGCAATAGCACCCCTCAATCAGTATTTTGTGGAAAACGGCATATGGCACCCCTCAATCAGTATTTGGCAGAAACAGGTATATAGAACCCCTCAATCAGTTTTTGGCGGAAACAGGTATATGGCACCCCTCAATCAGTATTTTGTGGAAGCAGGTGTATCGCAGCTCTCAATCAGTATTTAGTGGAAGAAGGTATATAGCAATAGCTACCCTCAATCAGTATTTTGTGGAAGAAGGTATATGGCACCCCTCAATCAGTATTTGGTGGAAACAGGTATATAGCACCCCTCAATCAGTATTTGGCGGAAACAGGTATATAGCACCCCTCAATCAGTATTTGGTGGAAACAGGTATATAGCACTCCTCAATCAGTATTTGGCGGAAATAGGTATATGACAGCCCTCAATCAGTATTTTGTGGAAGCAGGTGTATTGCAGAACTCAATCAGTATTTGGTGGAAGAATGTATATAGCAATACCACCCCTCAATCAGTATTTTGTGAAAGAAGGTATATGGCACCCCTAAATCAGTATTTGGCAGAAACAGGTATATAGCACCCCTCAATCAGTATTTGGCAGAAACTGGCATATCGCACCCCTCAATCAGGATTTTTTGGAAGAAGGTATATCGCAGCCCTCAAGCTGTTTTTTTATGGGGCAACAGGTATATCACACCCATTGCAATTAGTTACTCCAATAGCGTTTGTCCCTCTATCTAGCTGCGGCATCGCAGCAGAACTGGACACAACTGCTGCACAATACAAATGCACTATAATATACTTTATATGTTAGAAAGTATTTTATAAGTATATCACACCCCTCTATATGACACCTATCTATGGAACACCTATACCAGTCCTTAAAGGACTTTTGTGGCCCTATTAGCTAGCGTTTGGTGTCCCTAACTGTCCCTACTCCAAAATGCAACCTCTCCCTACACTGGCAAAACACATCATGTAAAATGGCTGCCAGATCGGGTTCTGTTATAGGGTTGGGGGTGTGTCCATGTGCTGATATGTCTCAATTGGCTGTCCTGTCCCACCTGATGGATGTGTCATGGGTCAAAGTTCGGCGCTACGCAAAAAAATATGGTGCATGTGAATATCGCCATATGTTCACATGTTCGGCAAAGTTTGCCGCAAAACTACCGCCGGGCAAACCACAAGGCCATCTCTACCTGTCAAGATGGGAATCCACCATTAATAAAGAACGCTCTGTTTGGGTCACTTGTTTAACTGATTTAACAATTTTGCTTTATTAAGCTGAAATTGGGTTTTATTCATTTGGAAGAATCTTTACAGATTAATGAACAGTAGGTAGGACAACATAGGAGTCACTTACAGCATATGTATTATATATTTGTGATAAACATAAATGTTTTTTTTTTTTCTTATTTTGTGCTTTTTGTTTTTTAGAACATGTGCCTGGGATTAAATGCTTTCATCATGAACACTCTGAATCCATACATTATTAATGTCTCATTATCAGCTAAACTGTGTAGTGCCATACTTTGCCAAAATAATGGAGTGTGCACCCGCAAGGAATGGAACAAAAACACCTACCTTCACTTGAATGGAACAAACATTGCAATAGAACGATATAAAAGCACTTATAAGTTGATTGGAGGTCCAAGTTTAGAAGACCTAAAATATTACTCAGAAAACTTTACATGCCATTGTTATGTTGGACACAAGTGCAGAGAAGCTCCAGATCCACTTAAACTTAAACCTATGAATGTTTGTATAGCGCAAAATATTTGTATGAAGCTTAACCATGGATCATTGTAAGCTTTTGTATTTAAGAGCAGCTGGCACCAGGATCAACCCTATTAAACCAGACATACTGCTGCTTGGTATGGTTGATTCTGCTGAGTGAAACCTCCCCACAGCACACATGCTGGATGCCTAGCCCTGAGACACAATGGAAGTAGGGAGGGCCAAGAAGAGAAGCCGGAGGTGAAACTGTGGTCCATGAGGCTAGGCTCACCCTCCTGTGCTCTGAAGACTTCATTAGGATTTGCAATCAAACAAATTTCTCAAAAACAGGGCCATGCATTTAAACAAGAAAGAGGTACTTTCACTCAGCAGGATCAATTTTACCAGGCAATATGCTTGGTTTAAAAGGGTGATCCTGCTGACTTAGATGTTCTTAAGTACAAAAAGCACAGCAATAAAATATAACATTTTAAATAAAGTACAATTTGCACTTACCTGTACTTTTGTGATGTACAGATGCAGAAATTGATATTTGCACAAACCACTGAAAGTGCCTATTTCTTGTGATAAAAAATGTATATTTGTTTATTAGTAATGGTATTTTTTCCTAATCTTCTGGTTATTGGGACTGATATTTTTCACCATTTTATATGTACAGGGTATATACAGTAATTCGTAGTATATTGCAATGTCGTTACATATATTATAGTTCAATGTATAATTTAATAAAATATTGTGTCATGAAAAAAAAAATCTAAATGAAGTCAGTTTTTTCTTCATCCATTCTTTTGCTGGGCACAGGTATATTTTCATTGTTACCTATTTCATATTCAAATCACTGAATTATAACAGTTTTTTGTTATTTAGCAGATTGTGCTTTGATATTTATCCAAAGTCTAAGGGTGTAAAATTGAATTGGGCCCCATAGCAAAATCATACATGAACCCCAACCCTGTTGACAGTACATATGTTAGCTGACATTTCATGTGAAGCCTTATCTCTGATCTCCTGACCTGATAAACACTCATTTTAAGGCTGTACTACACAGCCCGATGTGGCAGACGATTGTCTGGAGGGAAGTATTCCTGGCAATCGCCTGCCCGCTAGCAGAGGAGACCACTGCTATTACATGCAGCGATCTCCTCCGCAGCATGGGGAGGAGCGAGCGATCGCTATGCCATCATTCGTCCCCATGCTATATAGTGGTTTTCCAGAGGTAGATTGTTTTTAGACAACACAATCTGCCGCCTGCAAACAATAATTTTTTTAACATGTCAAAAGCTTTGCCCGTTTGCGCATTCATCGGGCAATCGGTGGCAGTATTACACTGCAAGATGATCGCTAACGAGCATTCATTAAAACACTTGTTAGCAATTATCTGCCCAAAAATGGGGCAGTGTAATACAGACTTAGGGTCCATTCACACGTCCGTTGTTTCTTTCCTGATCTGTTCCATTTTTTGCGGAACAGATCTGGACCAGTTCTGGACCCATTCATTTTCAATGGGTCCTGAAAAAAATCGGACAGCACAATGTCAGATTTTTTTTCAGGACCCATTGAAAATGAATGGGTACAGATCTGGTCCAGATCTGTTCCGCAAAAAACGGAACAGATCAGGAAAGAAACAACGGACGTGCGAATGGACCCTTACTGTAAGTCATATTCTTATCAGTTTGATAAGAGTTTAGCTATAATCTCTACATGATAAATGCTATTTTCTGAAGTAAGACAACCCCTTTAAAGGGATCCTGTCCCCTCTACTATGCTGGTCTTGCTGAGTACTTTTATTGTATTGACAGGGTGAACCTCACAGTACAAGCCTCCGCTGCAAGTAAGATGAGTCCGATGAGACTTATGGCCCTGATCTCCACCTCTTCCTACCATAGGTAGGTTTTGATCATGTTACGCATTGGAAAGAAACCTTCACAGGCAGGAGGCGGGGGAGGATAGGGCTACAAATCTCATGGGGGCTCCTTTCCCTTGCAGCACTGGTTCTTGCTGTGAGGTTCACCCTGTCAGTACTGTAAAAGTACTGAATGCTAGGCGACAAGTGACAGTCCGCTGAAATCAGTGGGTCTGTCACTATACCATGCTGCCCTCAGCAAGGACTGCATAGTTGAAGTGACAGGTTCCCTTTAAATAAAGGTCAAATTTTAGTTTGATATTGCATATAATCCCTACTTCTTTTCAGTGAAAGAAGGTGATTATGAAACAAGGGATCCATTAATTTATCAATGTATTTTTCATCAGTGGATGAAGACTCTTTAGCATAATTTTTTTATTCAGGAATTTCAAAAATATACCCAGTGTCTACAGGCCTTTTTCTTTTTGCCCTGTAACCGGCAATTTTGGTCAGTGTCTTCTTTCTTATATATCATGCTTTCATTTAATATGTGATAAATTCAGCCAAGACAGAAACGTGAACAATTTCTTTACGAGTAGTTCCTGGTCTGCTGAGAAAAAGGCTCCTTCATGTTTTGTAGATTTCCAGTATGTAGATGTGTCCTGTTAACGTGGAAGCAGGGATTCAACCTTGTCTCTTGTACTCCCCTAGAAAAAAAAGGAACAATAGGAAAAAAAAAAAATGAAAATCTACAATCAGTAACGCTCCTATACCATCAACTTTCCTGCCTCCTGTTCTGTCCCACCTGATGGAGCGGCAAATGTATCAAAAAGCCTAGAGGGTTATGTTTCTTTTACAACAAAGAAGAAACCATTTGCCTAAAGTCATATTGTCCATTTACATTCCAATGTGCACTATAAATAATATTGCTTACCATGGTAAAGTACATTACCAAAGACTTCTGGAATATAGAAATGAGATATATTATTAACCAGCATCTGTAGAATACACTGAACATCAGAAACCTGGCTAAATAATGTACACTGACATCCAGGCTTGGACTGAACAGGTGACTCCTCCAGTGGGCCTCTAAACCAGGGTTGGTCTCTAGTCCCCCACCCCCTGCACAAGTGGCACATGGCACAGTAGACTCACTGCACTATATACTGTGGTAAGGTGAACAGAAAAGTGTATGGTAAAGTCATGAAAGGGGTGTATATCCCACCCAGCTTCCTCAACTGGGTCAGGTACGGTAAATAAAATCCAGAAGGTTAAAATAATCTCAGCAATGTGTAGGTTGCTGAGACAGTTTTGTTAAGTTTATGGGCTGGATTTTATTGGACTGGGAGAAGATAGGATTGGAAGAGGGACCTCCCCAGTCCACCCCATTCCGGGACATGTTTTCCCCTAGCCTGAGGGATCCCCAGCTAAAGCCAGCTGGGATCGTCAAGGGGAAATAAAGCACAGTCCAGGCATTCAGGCTGGGTAGAGTAATGCCTGGAGAAAGTCTGAAAAGCTGGCTGCCCTGCTGGCTAGAGAAGCCAAATTCGCTGTGTGAACTGTGTTCAATAGGTGAGTTAGAAACTTCACTGTATTAGCCAGAGCCCAGACGGGCAGGTGTTTATTTTGGTTTGGTATATGTTTTGTGGTGCTGGACCTTCACCTTACCCAGTGCATTATAACTGGGGTTGCCTGTATTGCCAGAGTGTGATAAATAAAGCAACATTTGGACTTTAACCCTGTGGTCTGCAAGAGAATCTGTCATCGCCTCCCTACCTGAGAGTGTAACCCCTTACAATACATATAGGCAGCTACAACATCTCAACAAGTCTATGCTCATATAAAAAAAAGTGGGTAGATTATTTAAGAGACTCTCCAGTTTATTATTATAGACACATCAGGTCTTGAGAAGACTTATAGGCACAGAGGCAGGCCAGTCAGAGAACTGTCTTCTCAATGTTGCTGCAGGGGCTACCTTCATCAATCATCTTGCTGTGTCTTGCTGCTGCCTGCCATTATGTCAGCCTGTATTCCTGGCTCACATACCTAAGAGTGCCCTAGTCCAAGGGATGAGACATTCAGGAGGTTCAGTTCCTCCAGAACAGTCTTAGGGCCCATTCATACACGACCGTATATTTCTGTCCACATCCATTCAGCAAAATTGAGGATCGGATGCAGACACATTCATTTCAAAGGGGCTGCAAAAGATGCGGACAGCACACCGTGCACACACTTGAATTCCGTGGCTCCACAAAAAAAAGATAGAACATGTCCTATTCTTGACCAGAATTGTGGACAAGAATAGGCATTTCTACACAGGAGAAAGACAATCCAATCCGGAAAAATGTGGACCACAAAAACAGATATGGTCATGTGAATGAGCCTTAAGGCGCAGGATAGGCAGTGGGCTACTACTACTGTGTTTGGTGCCATCAGGAAAAATGTGCATATACGTAGCTGTACAACGAGCACCAAAAATAAATTTTACTGGTGGGGCCTAGGCACCCATGTCCAACACTACTGTCACCCAAGGACAGGTCACACAATTTTTATATATGGTAACATTGCTTCTCTTTGGCATAGCAACTGGCCATACAGGCTTACAATGACATCATTATTTAAATGAATACAAAGAAGAGAGAAATTATTTTAAGGATAGAAAAATACAAAATTATTGCCAAGTTTTACTCAAATTATTTTCCCCAAATTCCTTGTTTTTTTAGAATTATCTTTTCATTGTCCATATATAGTTATAAATTGCGATATTAAAGTGGCCATGTCAGAAATGCTGGCATTCAATATATTTTTTTTTTTACACAGAACATTATGCATTTACATCAGGTTTCTGGTTAAAAAGCCACAAATTTTGGCACCTGCGGGTTCTGCACAATAATATTTTTTTTTTACTTTTATTCTGTTCTCACTTCCTTTCAGAAAAAGGGTGAGTTTTAGCAGAAGTGATCTCCTGCACCCTGACAGATTTCATATAATTTATACCAGAATATGGTTTAGATTTGCATTTCTGGCTCACAATTGGCCTCCATCTCTTAAACTATTTGCCACATCTCTAATTAAGATTAGCAAGAACAAGAAAGGACCGGCGGCACTCACTGTAAGTTGTCTGCAAAAGGTTCTTGTTTATTGTCACATAATCCTGTGACGCGTTTCGACACTCGCAGGTGTCTTTATCAAACAGTGCTGTTTGATAAAGACACCTGCGAGAGTCGAAACGCGTCACAGGATTATGTGACAATAAACAAGAACCTTTTGCAGACAACTTACAGTGAGTGCCGCCGGTCCTTTCTTGTTTCGTGGGATGCCAATCCTAGGACGCGAGCACCACAAATTATCTACCTGCAGTGCCGACCTATTGGACTTACTAATTAAAATTAGCATCTGAAACACTTAATAAATACTTGCCATGTCAGAAATGTCTTACACATCCCTTAATTGTCAAATCTGTCCAATAGCATGCTTTAAATTGTTCCTATAGTTACACTTTTATTTTACAATATAAAATATGAATTTGATAATAACATTCCAGTGGTCATACACAGGAGAGTGTTACTTACCAAGGTTCGTGAGATGCAAAGATTATAAAATGTCACATTTTATTCTTATCACATCACACATGACTTAAAATCTGTAAAGGAAGATCATTTTATATATCACCTTTCCACATACAGGCTTTGCTGAGTGCCTGGGGGGAAACGTTCCTCATTCTACTGCTAGATTCTCAGCTATGCCTTTACTTGCTGCATAGACTTCACTCAGATAACTCCTCAGAAACATATTCTTCTACAATACAGGTGAGTTCATCTTTGTATTTTCCCTTTTAAATAATTTTCTTTATATTTATGATGTTGTTTCCAAAGACGTAAATCCTTAGTGTATAATTGAGCATACATTTCTAGCAATTATGTTGTGAATTTGCTTTCCTTTTACATGGGAAAAATTAAACTAAAACTGGATTATATGTTGTACTATCTATCTATCTATCTATCTATCTATCTATCTATCTATCTATCTATCTATCATCTGAATTATTCATCAATCTATGTATCATCAATCTATTTAGCTAGCTTTCTCTCCCTATATTATCCACACACATACTTTGATAGTAAGACCACCTGTAGAACTAGTAGATTGCTCAGTAGATTGATGAAGCAAATATCACTAATTGAAATACATATCTTTGGTGTTTGATTCCTATAGTTACAATGCACCATCAAGTCTGAGGGTACCATGAATGTACCATGTGCAAACCTATTCCTACAAAGTTATGGTAGCGCCACTTGTCAAGCTGTAATAACTTATATATTTTGTGGAAGCAGGCGAGCTGTTATGATACCAAAATTATTACAACTTTTTTTCATCATTTTTGTGAAATCTTATTAATTGAAATGCTGTTTCTTTTGCTTAATTGTGAACATAGTTAAATACAACTGTGAAACGATTTGATGCTTCGAAGAATATGTATAATGGCTTAAAACAAGCAACACAATTTAACACTGTAGTTTCCTTGCTTAAAAACAATTTAAAAATAGTGGTGAAAAGTATACATTCCAGCTTTCTAAGTATTCTCCTAGTGTACATACATTAGCTAATCTCAGTACTCTGCTGAATGCCATTACTGAGCTGAGAGCTCTAGGGCAGTCAACCTCTGACTCTCCAGCTAAACTACAACTCCCAGCATGCCCTATTCACTTCGATGGGAGTTCTGATAACAGTCAAGCACGTGTGCTATTGTAGTTCCACCACAGCTGGAATGCCAGAGGTTGCTGATCCCTGCTATAAGAATTCAAAATCTGCATGGCTGCTGGCAGCAGGAGCATGATAATAGGAACATACTGTATATTTCTGCCTTCCCAAAGAACTTGCTATCATGTTACTCTTCTAGACATGCATAAATGATTAAAAAGTGTGCAATTAAAATGCAGATGGTACTGCAGCTAAGCCGACACCAAGGACACCTCAATTACTACCAGGCAGGAGACCCCCAAAACAGGGTGTGCCTGAAGGAGAATTAAGGGTCAGTGCCCGGCACTGCGCAGCCCAGCAGGCATCAGAGTGAGAACAGCCACTACGACTACTACTACCATCATCTTTGCTAGGGATGAGCGAATCGACTTTGGATGAAACATCCGAAGTCGATTCGCATAAGACTTTGTTCCAATGCTGTATGGAGCAGAAGCTCCGTACAGTATTACAATGTATTGGCTCCGATGAACCAAAGTTATTGCTTTGCAAAGTCTCACGAGACTTCGGGTAATAACTTCATAAATTAATTTGTACTGTAAAAAAACATTTCCTGAACTCGTTTCGGTTCCAAGGTACTGATAAAACCAGTCTTCCAACCCTGCTAAAGTAAGTTTTTGCCTATCATTCTGCATTCAATACCCCATGATGAGAAAGTGAAAACAGTGACAAGTATTCAGACCCTTTACTCAGGACTTAGTTAAAGCACTTTTGGCAGTGATTGAAGCCTCCAGTCTTCTTAGCTATGAAAGCCACTTTTAGATCTCTCCAGAGATGTTCGATTGGGTTCAAGTCATTGCTCTGGCTGGGTCACTCAAGGACATTCACTAAGTTGTCTGTACGCTACTCCTGTGTTGTCTTGGCTGTGTACTTTGGGCCATTATCTTGTTGGAAGGTAAACCTTCGGTCCAGTCTGAGGTCTAGAGCACTCTGGATCAAATTTTCCACTAAGAATATCTTTGTATTTTGCTCCATTCACCTTGTCCTCAAATTTCACCAGTCTCCATGCCCAGACACTGAAAAAAACACACAGCATGATGCCACCACCGTGTTTCATTGTAGGGATGGTATTGAGCAGGCGATGAGCAGTGCCTGGTTTCATCAGACCAGAGAATCTTGTTTTTCACAGTCTTTTAAGTGCTTTTTGCAAACTCCAGGCAAGCTTTCATGTGTCTTTTGGTGAGGAGAGGCTTCTTCCTGGTCACTCTGTTATAAAGCCCAGCTTGGTGGAGTGTTTTAGTTATGATGACCTCTTGGAAGTTTCTCCCATTTGTGCCCAGGATTTTTGGAGCTCAGCCAGAGTGACCATTGGGTTCTTGGACACCTCTGTTACCAAGGCCCTTTTCATCCAATTAGTTAATGAGGTGGCTGGTGTGGGTGGAGTCCTGGTCATTCCAAACCTCTTCCATTTAAGAATTATGGAGGCTACTCTGCTCTTGTGAACATTCAGTGCAGCAGAAATGTCTCTGTACCCTTCTAGAGGTCTGTGCCTTCACACAATCTTGTCTCTGGGCTCTACAAGCAGTGATTTCCTCATCATGTTTTTTTGTTTTTTCTGCTCTGACAGGGCAGTATCTTTCCAAATCACATCCAATCAACTGAATTTACCACAGATGGACTCCATACAAGGTGCAGAGAAATGGGAGGCCCCCCCCCGGAGCTAAATTTAAAGTGTCATAGTAAAGGGTCTGAATACTTACTGCATTTTCCACTTTATAAGATGCATTTTTATAGTCAGAAAAAAAATCTTCCTAAAAACTGCCTGCATTTTCTAATCCACAACCATGGAGATCCAGCATGGCCAGACCCCTGGCTGCTTAATGATCCAGCAGAGCGCCCATTCAGCGCTTTACTGGATCAATGAGAGAGCTGTGCATCTGCACGCACCTCTTCCTGCCGACACCAACCTGTGGGATCAGCAGCAGGCAGGAGAGGAGGCTGAATGATCCGTTCAGCGGATGGGGAGGTACTGAAAGGAAATGAAACTCCAAGGACAGGTTAATGACATTAGATGGGAGGAGCTAGAGCAGGGAAACTATACAGCACTAGTCTAGGGAAATGTGAGCTTTTATTAAAGATAAGTGTGTGTACAATAGAACTGTATGTGTGTAGCAGAGCTGTATGTGTGTAGCACAGCTGTATGTGTGTGTAGCAGAGCTGTATGTGTGTATAGCAGAGCTGTGTTTGAGTAACAGAACTATGTGTGTATGTGTGCATGTGTGTTTGTCGCAGACAATACCTAAAAATAATCTAGCACACCAGAGCAATGACAGGAGACACATTTTTATTTGATAGGTACATATAATGAGGGGACCACATGCACCATTTCTGGTTGTTACGATGGTCAGCAGTTGACACAGTACAGGTAACAGGGGCTATTGCTCCCCCCTACACTATACCCTGAAGTTACTGACTTTGACCACTCCATTTCTGTAAAACACCAGTAGACCACATTCCTTTCAAAGGGGACCTAGAAAATATTATTTTCTAATTTTCTGTTGTCTGCGTCTTATAAAGTGAAAAAGATGATGTGTCCATGCGAAAGTTAAATTTTTCCTTTTTAACAAATTTGCTAAAAATTCTAAAATTCTATTTTAATTTGTCATTATGGGGTATTGAGTACACTTTCTTTTTTAAATTTTGCACAGGGACGTAATTTACAAAATGTAAAAAAGTGAAAGGGTCTGAAGACTTTGCGAATGCATTGTAAATATGATAAATTGGGTGCATGCCTGACCAGCCTAAGTTTCCATTATTAGGATTAGTAAATCTGCCGCATCTACACAAGGCACTTGTGAGAATTTCAGACTCATGCATGCGCTGCGATTTCTAACCAAAAGCTGGGATCATAAGCCCAATGTACCGCAGGTGATCCCGGAAGTGGCAGCCGCACGCGATCGTGGTGCATTTCAGATAACCTCTTTATTAAGCCCTGTAAACCATGTTTAGGTGTCTTTCTAATTTAGAGAGATGAAATAGAATGCAACAAGATGAATGGAAATTGTGGTTGATGGACTGCGCATGGTGGTATGAGATATATTGATGACTATGGATGAGATGTTTCATATAGCTCTTGAATCAGGCAATTTTTATACTTAATTAAAAATTACTTTATAATGTATTGTACTATGTTTTTGTAATGTCAAATAGAATACATTATCATTATATGTCTAACATTCATTTGCAAATTTTATAATATTTTTGGTACAGATAATGATTGTCCTGGAATTCATTATTTGCATAGTGGGTAAGTACTGGTTATGCTTATTTACTGCTGTACTGTTTGCTTGTTTAAAAGTCATGGAAACATTTCATTTACTTGCTATATGTTGTCTTCAGTTAAATATATTTTATTTTGTTCTTTTTTCCCCGTGTTTTTTGAGAGTGCAATATAAATGGCCTACCCTCAGGATAGGTCATCAATATCTGATCAGGATCAGTGGGGGTCCGACACCCTGCTTCTTCACCGATCAGCTCTCTGAAGAGGCCGTAGTGGTCTGTTGAGCACTGCGGCCTCTTCCTAGATCAGTGACATCACATTATTTGGTCACATGGTCTATATACAGTTTAGTACCATTGAAGTGAATAGGGCAGGGCTGCAATACCAAGCATAGCCGCTATATATTGGGCTTTGCTTGGCATGCTGTGAGGAGGCTGTGTCCTTTTCAAACAGCTGATCGGTGTATTTTACAAGGTAAACCCTAAACTTGGGTCACTAATAGCCCAAAATGAAACTGTAGATATTTTTAGCAATATATTGTATGTGCCTTCACTATGCGATAATTAGAACAAGTTCTGCCAAGCAGAGTCTAAAATGTTATGTCAAGTCTCTAGGGCTTCAATTTAGATGTTCTATTCAAGACTCGACCTGTTTTACAGACTAATCCCTGGAGGAAAGGTGACAAAAGAAGCTGAAAGTATTTGACTCCAGGTGTAAAATACTGCATTGTATCTAGTATGTCAGTTCAATAACTCTCATGTTTCACAAAGTAGAACATTAAAGGGGTTGTCTCACTTCAGCAAATAACATTTATTATGTAGAGAAAGTTAATAGAAGGCACTTACTAATATATTGAGATTATCCATATTGCTCCCTTTGCTGGCTGGATTAATTTTTCCATCACATTATTCACTGCTTGTTTCCATGGTTACGGCCACCCTGCAATCCATCAGCAATGGCCGTTTTTGCATAGTGTAGGAAAAAGCACCAGCCTATGTGAGCTTCCACAGTCCCGGCCACCAAAAAGGCCAGTACTTTTTCATGTAGTGTGCAAGCACAGCCACCGCTGATGGATTACAAGGTGGTGGTAACCATGGAAACAAGCATTTTATAATGTGATGGAAAAATGAATCCAGCCAGCAAAGGAATCAATATGGATAATCACAATACATTAGTAAGTGGCATGTATTAACTTTCTCTACATGATGATTTGCTGAAGTGAGACAACCCTTTTGATACTAACACACGCCTCTTCACATTATTGTACGTTTGTAACAATCAAGTGTTGTATGTAGAGATGTATTTCATTCATGATCTCTTTATGGAGCCCTTTAGAACTAGCAATAGTAACAAGTTCAAAATTCAGACAGTGCAGTGCCCATGAATGGGGTGGGCTGTTCAGCAATGGTAGCATACATATATGTATTAATATGGAGAGTAACAAAATCCATTGTCATTAACAATAGTATGTAGACTGTGACATTTATTGTATAACTCATATCTGTACATAATACAGCTGTAAAAGAGATAACGGTGATACATTAGCCATGGAACTCTTCCAGGCTGGATTATTTACAGAACATAATATGTCTCTATGCAGTGGTATTGAGTGCATGAAATTCTGGTGCCCAGTCATGCTTGTGTTGGATTTTTACAGCTACAAGCTCAACAAACCTGGGGAAGGATAAACAGGGGAGATATGAAATTCATCTCTTCTCTATTTGGTTATGTAGATACAGTACTGTGGAAAAGTTGCTGCACAGTAAAAAATCTAGGTACACTTGCACACAGTTTTTGAAGGTACTCAGCAGGAAAATTGTTCCAGACATCTTGGATACTGGAAAACTGTAGTGTACTGTATAAGATAAACGTAGGGCAAAAACTTGATATGAACCCAGCATAAATGACCTTGGCTGCATGTTTGCAGTTTTGTCCTGCCACAGAATAAATGTCAATTTCAACTAATAACTCTTCTATCTTATGTAACACGGGTTTTTATAGCCTACTAAGTTTTAACATGAGTGTTGCATTAGATTCAGAGCTGCAGGGTAAGACCCTTAAATAGATTGTCCGGGTTTCTGAACCCGGACATATTCCCATTTTCAGCCAGGCAGCCCCCCTGACTTGAGCATCGGAGCAGTTCATACTCTGATGCTCTCCTTTGCCCTGCGCTAAATCGCAAAGGCATTTTCTGGAGTTCTGGTGGCTGCCAGACGGAGGCTTCCGCCCAGCAGTGAGCCCGATGACGTCACCGGAACTGATGGGCGGGCTTTAGCGCTGCCCTAGTCTGTAAAATGGCTAGGGCAGAGCTAAAGCCCGCCCATCAGAGCCGATGACATCACCAAACACACTGCTCGGCAGAAGCCTCCGCCCGGCAGTGTGTTATTGTAAATAAAAGAGCCCTTGCCCTGCGCGATCCAGCTCAGGGCAAAGGAGAGCATCGAAGCATAAAATGCTCCGATGCTAACATCAGGTGGGCTGCCTGGGGGAAATTATGGGTATGTCTGGGTTCAGCTCTGAACCCGGACAACCCCTTTAACCTACAACCTGATTAATGACCTTAATCATAATATTCAGCTTTTTGTGTTTTTATTTTTTTGAAATTGTCAAACATAGCAAAAATCATATAAATTTGGTATCTCCATAATTGTACTGGCCCACAGAATAAAGTTAAAATGTTATTATTACCGTGCAGTGAACGCTGTAAAAAAGAAACCTTAAAAACAATGGTGGAATTGCATGTTTTTTTTCACAGTCGCCTCAAAAAATATTTTTAAAGTTTTACAATTCATCTGATGTACCCCAAAATGGTGCCATTAAAAAATACAACTTACCTCGCATAAAACAAGCCCTCTTATGGCTATATCAACAGAAACAAATTATCACAGTTCAAATGCTGAGATCAAAAAGTGAAAAAAATTATATAAATCATCCAACCTTAAAGGGGTTGTCCATTTTTTTTCACTATTGATGACCTATCCTCAGGAAAGGTCATCAAGATCGGATCGGCAGGGGTCCGACTCCCAGCACCCCCACTAATCAGCTGCTTGAAGAGAAGTCTGCGCTCATACGAGCGCTGCCTTCTTTGCTTTGTTTACCTGCTCGCTGCAGCAATTGCAGTGGTAAGTAGGTGTAATTACAAGTATGGCTTCCCCATTCAATCCTATTGGACGTCTCTGTCCAAGTGCATACTACCGAGCTATCCCATAGAAGTGAATGGGGACGCCATACTTGTAATTACACCTGCTCACCACTGCAATTGGTGTGGCGAGCAGGTAAACAGAGCAGAGAAAGCAGCTCTCATATGAGTGCTGCCTTCTTTTCAAACAACTGATTAGCTGATCAGTTCCCCACCAATCTGATATTGATGACCTATTCTTTGGTCATCAATAGTAAAAAGAGGGTATCCCCTTTAAGTACCAAACAAGACCAAGTACTAAAGGAGTTGTCTCGCTTCAGCAAATGGCATTTATCAATTTATTATATAGACATAGTTAATACAAGCCACTTACTAACATATTGTGATTGTCCATATTGTTTCCTTTTCTGGCTTGATTCATTTTTCCATCACATTATACACTGCTTATATCCAGCTCTTACAGCTATCCTGCAATCCAGCAGCGGTGGCCGTGCTTGCACACTATAGGAAAAAGTGCTGACCTCTCTGGTGGCCAGGAGTGTAGGAGGACACATAGGCACACATGTGCAGCAGCTCCCATCCTGGCCACCTTGTATCTGCTCTGCAGCAGTGGCCATAAGCCCTGAAAACGGGAAGTGTATAGTGAGACAACCCCTTTAATGGGTTAAGGAACAAAACTGAACAAACATTTTAAGAGTTATCAGAACAGAACAGTTATCTGGTAAGACCGAGCAGGAGACTCCCCAATTGTGGCCCAAGCTGGTAGCCGGCAACAATGGAGCCAACTTGCCAACTTTAATGTTTTTTTTATTTATTTTATTATTATTATATATCTCACTGTCATGTTAACTACGTCTCTCAGTGCTCCTTTTAGGAACACAAAATTCAGAAAGGTTTTAGGCGTCACAGTGGAAATACATAGGCAGTGTTGCCAACATGATTATTATGATTATGATGATTAACTTAAATCATAAAAATTACTGGTACAATATCTTTATAGGTGAGAATACTTAAATGATCACATTAGCAGCTTTCATTGTGATTTGTAAAATGATAGTAATTATAATCATCATAACACAAGTTCTTATAGATACTGGAAAGAGCCTATAAAGTTGTCCAGGAATTTCCAGATAGTTTGCAGCCCTAAAAATACTATAGGACAAGTTACCTATGTAGATTCCCATGTTTCTGAATGTTACCAAAATATCTAAACGAGATACAATCTCTCATATCTGATCTATCCTTTACTTACTATAACTAGATTTTTATGATGGCATTCAGAAAAACGAAGTAGACAAAATAGGATCATTTTATTTTATTCTGACCCAAAGTAATTCATGCATGTATCAGGTCTATTTCTTTTTCTCTTTCCTCAATGAGAGCTTCTAAGTCTTGTCAGTGGTCAGGGAAACTGTGAAGATGGCTCTTGTTATCCAACCATTGGGGATCTTCTAGTGGGACGCAGTAAGCAGCTGTCAGCATCTTCAACATGTGGGCTGGAGGTGCCTCAGAGATACTGCATCATCAGCTACTTAGAGGTACAGTGAGATAATAAGATCATTGTAGCCCTGAGGAATAACCTGGCGGTCTGATATCTGCCATTCTGCCTCCATCATGTATTTGCACATCTCATTTTGATTATAGTTTTTTCTTGACATATTGTTTGTTCACTTATAGCTTTCCCCTGTATCACTAGACGGGCCAACTGTATCTATTTGTGACTAATGTCATGTTTTTTACATAGCTATTATATTATAAATAGAAGTTTATAATTATTATCTTCCAACATAACATGGGGGAATGTCTGCCTCTTTCCTCTATATACTCCACAGTCTAACCTGCCCTGGGTGAGATCTTATAACAGTGTCTTTATTCTATTCCAGCCCTTTCTTCTCTTTTTCTAGTCATTATTTTTGTTTCTTTTACTTTTCTAGCTCATGTTGTTTCCCATTGAACACATATCACTCAACCTTCTTGCTTTTTTCAATTTCTGCTTGCTGCAGTATGCATTACTGCCATAGTAACACGTTTGACTACTTGACATAAACGTTACCATGTTGTGTCGACCTGATCTCCTTAATATGTGGATAATTCATCCATTGACGAATCAGGTAATATCTAGAAAATGAATATTGTACGTCATGTTTCTCCATATTGCAATGAAATCCATACGGACCAGTATTCTCTATCAGATTGCTTTCTAAACTTGACCTATATTACAAGAACAATAAAAATAAAAAAACACATTTTAATGCATCTGTCTCTTTTTTTTATTTTATCATAGGATGATCAGAAATGTTTCATCTGTGATTCTAGGAATCCATATAATCAGTATTATTATGCCAATAGTCACCGGATTGAGAATGTCATATCAACATTTGATCCAGATTGGAAAAATAAGTGGTGGCAGTCTGAAAATGGTGAGACATGAACAGGGCAACATATATACCGTAACTCTTTACAAAAGTGACTGAATGTTATGATAAATAAAGTAAATGATTATAATAAGATGTAAGCAATGTTCAGGTGATTAAAAACTATTACATCAAAGCTATTTAAATGTCAAGGGGCATCTGTCAGCAGATTTTTACCTATGAAACTGGCTAACCTGTTGATATATATGCTTGGCAGCTGGAGGCATCTGTGTGTTGGTATATTAAAACATAATTTCTCTCAGCTATGTGAGCACATATGAACATGGAACCAACACAGATGCCTTCAGCTGCCAAGCGCACATGTAACAGGTCAGTCAGTTTCATACGTACAAATCTGCCGACAGATGTCCTTTAATTATAATTTAGAAAAAGCTCTAAAAAGAATTTCCCAATTAAGACTCAAAGGATATAATTTATGACAAGGCAACACTTAAAGAAATTGTCCTATGATTAAGGTAAAAAATGAGACATCATATATCAATGATATGTCAATCAGACATCATATATTACATGACAACCTCTTTCTAACAAAGCTAGAACCAGCCCTGTACCTCACATGGATCCAGAGTAGGTGGCGCTGTTCAGATACATTTTATTGAATCGGTTGCTATACTAAATTTTAATCATATGCAATTAAATAAGTATTCAAATCCAGGTGCTGGTTTGAAGGATGTTGAATATTTTTATATTATTATTATTTATGATTAAAGCGCCATTTATCCCATAGCGCTGTACATATGAGAAGAGGTATACATACATAATAAAGACAACTGCACTAATCATAAACAAGACGAGTTACAAACTGGTACAGAAGGAGAGAGGGCCCTGCCCGTGAGGGCTTACAATCTACATGGTATGGGAGAAGGACACAGTAGGTGCGGGTGAAGTTGGTCATGGCGGTATAGAGGCAGCAGGGTCACTGGTTGTAGGCTTGTCTGAAGAGGTGGGTTTTCAGGTTTCTTTTGAAGGATTCCACTGTAGGTGAGAGTCTGATATGTTGGGGTAGCGAGTTCCAGAGTATGGGGGATGCACGGGAGAAATCTTGGAGGCGATTGTGGGAAGAGGCGATAAGAGGAGAGAAGGAGGTCTTGAGAGGATCGGAGAGTGTGTGTGGGGGTGTATCGGGAAAGTAGCTCAGAGATGTAGGGAGGAGACAGGTTATGTATGGTCTTGTATGTATTTCTTAGTACTTTGAAGTGAATTTGCTGGGCAATGGGGAGCCAGTGAAGCGATTGGCAGAGGGGACAGGCAGAGGAGTAATATGGTGAGAGGTGGATTAGTCAGGCAGCAGAGTTGAGGATAGATTGGAGGGGTGCGAGAGTGCTAGATGGAAGGCCACAGAGGAGAGTGTTGCAGTAGTCTAGGCCCACAGAATAAAGTTAAAATGTTATTATTACCGTGCAGTGAACGCTGTAAAAAAGAAACCTTAAAAACAATGGTGGAATTGCATGTTTTTTTCACAGTCGCCTCAAAAAATGTTTTTAAAGTTTTACAATTCATCTGATGTACCCCAAAATGGTGCCATTAAAAAATACAACTTACCTCGCATAAAACAAGCCCTCTTATGGCTATATCAACAGAAACAAATTATCACAGTTCAAATGCTGAGATCAAAAAGTGAAAAAATTATATAAATCATCAACCTTAAAGGGGTTGTCCATTTTTTTTCCCTATTGATGACCTATCCTCAGGAAAGGTCATCAAGATCGGATCGGCAGGGGTCCGACTCCCAGCACCCCCACTAATCAGCTGCTTGAAGAGAAGTCTGCGCTCATACGAGCGCTGCCTTCTTTGCTTTGTTTACCTGCTTGCTGCAGCAATTGCAGTGGTAAGTAGGTGTAATTACAAGTATGGTGTTCTTATTCACTTCTATGAGACAACTCTGTTCAAATGCATACTACAGAGCTATCCCATAGAAGTGAATGGGGACGCCATACTTGTAATTACACCTGCTCACCACTGCAATTGGTGTGGCGAGCAGGTAAACAGAGCAGAGAAAGCAGCTCTCATATGAGTAGAGATGAGCGAACTTCTGTTTTAAGTTCGGCGTCTAAAGTTCGGGGGCGGGTTAGCGGAGAATCCCGATCTGGAACCGGATATGGATTCCGACTTCCGTTGTGGTCCGTGGTAGCGGAATCAATAATGGCCGATTATTGATTCCGCTACCACGGACCACAACGGAAGTCGGAATCCATATCCGGTTCCAGATCGGGATTCTCCGCTAACCCGCCCCCGAACTTTAGACGCCGAACTTAAAACAGAAGTTCGCTCATCTCTACATATGAGTGCTGCCTTCTTTTCAAACAACTGATTAGCTGGGGTGCCGGGAGTCAGTTCCCCACCGATCTGATATTGATGACCTATTCTTTGGTCATCAATAGTAAAAAGAGGGTATCCCCTTTAAGTACCAAACAAGACCAAGTACTAAAGGAGTTGTCTCGCTTCAGCAAATGGCATTTATCAATTTATTATATAGACATATAGTTAATACAAGCCACTTACTAATATATTGTGATTGTCCATATTGTTTCATTTTCTGGCTTGATTCATTTTTCCATGTCCTTAAAGATGTCCTTTAATTATAATTTAGAAAAAGCTCTAAAAATAATTTCCCAATTAAGACTCAAAAGATATAATTTATGACAAGGCAACACTTAAAGAAATTGTCCTATGATTAAGGTAAAAAATGAGACATCCTATATCAATCATATGTCAATCAAACATCATATATTACATGACAACCTCTTTCTAACAAAGCTAGAACCAGCCCTGTACCTCACATGGATCCAGAGTAGGTGGCGCTGTTCAGATACATTTAATTGAATCGGTTGCTATACTAAATTTTAATCATATGCAATTAAATAAGTATTCAAATCCAGGTGCTGGTTTGAAGGATGTCGAATATTTATATATTATTATTATTATTTATTATTAAAGTGCCATTCATCCCATAGCGCTGTACATATGAGAATAGGTATACATACATAATACAGACAATTGCACTAATCATAAACAAGACGAGTTACAAACTGGTACAGAAGGAGAGAGGGCCCTGCCCGTGAGGGCTTACAATCTACATGGTATGGGAGAAGGACACAGTAGGTGCGGGTGAAGTTGGTCATGGCGGTATAGAGGCAGCAGGGTCATTGGTTGTAGGCTTGTCTGAAGAGGTGGGTTTTCAGGTTTCTTTTGAAGGATTCCACTGAAGGTGAGAGTCTGATATGTTGGGGTAGCGAGTTCCAGAGTATGGGGGATGCACGGGAGAAATCTTGGAGGCGATTGTGGGAAGAGGCGATAAGAGGAGAGAAGGAGGTCTTGAGAGTATTGGAGAGTGCGTGTGGGGGTGTATCAGGAAAGTAGCTCAGAGATGTAGGGAGGAGACAGGTTATGGACGGCCTTGTATGTATTTCTTAGTACTTTGAAGTGAATTCGCTGGGCAATGGGGAGCCAGTGAAGCGATTGGCAGAGGGGACAGGCAGAGGAGTAATAGGGTGAGAGGTGGATTAGTCGGGTATCAGAGTTGAGGATAGATTGGAGGGGTGCGAGAGTGCCAGATGGAAGGCCACAGAGCAGAGTGTTGCAGTAGTCTAGGCGGGTGATGATGAGGGCATGTACAAGCATTTTCGCAGATTCAAAGTAAAGGAAAGCGCGGATGCTGGAGATATTTTTGAGTTGGAGGCAGCAGGTGGTGGAAAGGGCTTGGATGTGCGGTCGGAAGGAGAGGGCAGAATCCAAGGTCACTCCAAGGCAGCGGACTTTGTTGACCGGGGAGAGTGTGCAGCCATTGATCATGATAGATAGGTCTGTTGGGGGGTTTCAGCAAGATGGGGGAAAGATGATGAATTCTGCTTTACCCATGTTAAGTTTTAGAAAGCGAAAGGAGAAGAAAGAGGATATAGAAGATAGACATTGTGGGATTCTTGATAGTAAGGTGGTGATGTCTGGACCACAGAGGTAGATTTGTGTGTCATCAGCATAAGAGTGATACTGAAAGCCATGGGACTCTATGAGTTATAGGACAACTCCTTTAATAAGATGATTTTGTGTGTTATTTGCATTAGTTGATATATTTTAGGTCTAGTATACTGCATTAATACTGGCAACACAGTAAATACTGTACTTGTCTAGTTTGTTATTGAAACTATACTGCTAACTGCTGATTAGTGAAAACATGACAGAGTATATTGAGATTCCAAAGTAAAGCATTGTCATGTATTTATGAATGTAAGTCATTGTTGCAATCATCTTTCGTAAAGTATGAGGCAAGATTTTCATATCAAGATGACCATATCACTTTTTTTTTCTTTAGGAGTTGACCAGGTCAGCATTAGACTGGACCTAGAAACATTATTCCAGTTCAGCCATCTTGTGATGACATTCAAGGTATTTGTCTTTAAAATATATTTTATTAAAAACAATTCTGAAGTCAAAAACTCTAAATTTGCTAAGATTATAATTCACAAATAAATGATGCTGCTTTAAGATGTGATGCATGTAATACAATAAGCATTATATTGCTGTTTTGTTTTTACCTATATTACGATAAACCTTATTCAGTGATTTATCTGTTGGAGTAGCAAATGTAGCATCACAGGTTTACACCACACAAGTTTTCATTACTCTATCTATCTCTTCTATCATCTGTTTAACTGTCTGTCTATCTAATCTATCTGTCTATCTGTCTATCGCTCTCATATCTATCTATTATCTATCTATCGCTCTCATATCTATCTATTTATCTAATTATATATCTATCTAATATAATATTTATCTATCTATCTCATATCTATTTATCTATCTATCTACTGACACTGCTTAAAGGGAACCTGTCATCAACTTTATGCTGACCTCACTGATGGCAGTATAAAATAGTGACAGAAATGCTGATGTCAGCAATGTGTCACTCATGAGCTAAAAGTAAGTGGTTGCCGAGAACCAGCATCATAATCATTGCAGCCCAGGCCTTGAGAAGAGTCAAATCTACCTGAGAAGAGTCCTGGTTATTCATAATCTCCTGCACTCTCACCCATCTGCTGATGAGGATTGGCAGTTCTCTCCTAGAGAGAAAGGGGGACAACTAGGTAGGAGACTGTCAGTCATCAGCAGGTGGGCAGGGAGAGCAGGAAGTCATGAATAACCATGACTCTTCTCAGGTGGCTGGGACTCTTTTCCAGGCCCAGTCTGCAATGATTGTGATGTTGGTTCTTGGCAACCACTTACTTTTAACTTATAAAATGACAGACCGCTGAAATCAACTCACCTGTCTCTACTTTATGCTGCCGTTAGTATGGACAGCATAAAGTGGATGACAGGTTCCCTTTAAGAAAAGTCCCAGTAAGAGGACTGAAACGTTGCTGTCTGGTGATTAAAGAACACTCTTTTTTACTTACTTTTCGGGAGTGCTGTGGAATTTTATAGTTTTATTCTTTGGATGTTGGATCACTTCCACCGCCACAGGCACCCCGTCACATTTACTCTGCAGTGCTGCTCACAACACTTCGACTCTATCTATCTATCTAAAATCTATCTATCATTATTATTTACTTGTTTTTTATCTTGTTTCTCCAGACATTTCGTCCTGCTGCAATGCTGGTTGAGCGATCACGTGATTTTGGAAAGACGTGGAAGGTGTTCAGATATTTTGCGCAAAACTGTGATTTAGAATTTCTGGGCGTTCCTCAAGGTCATGGTGACGATGTAGGAGATGTAGTCTGTGATTCAAGATATTCTGACATGGAGCCTTCTTCAGAAGGAGAGGTATTAACTAATTTCAGGCTAGGGTCACATCACATTTTGAAACCTATCTCCCTCACCCGAAAGGGAAAAATACTGCAAGTGTATTCTAACTAAATGTTCTATTTGAGGGAGCTGTCATTAATATTTTAGATTTTTAAAGGGATTCTGTCACCACAATTTTTGCTATTAAAGGACGCCTGCTGGCTGCCGACTTCCTCACTGTGCCTGCGCCGAATACTGAATGGGATGGCGCAGGCACGAGATTTCCCTGGCAGATAGGGCCGGCAGGAGGAAACCAACGCTGGCCTGGCCCTGTCAATCAAGAGTAGAAGGGCGTGACATGAGGTGGGAGAATGGAGCCTCTAGAAGCAGGTGCAACTCCCCCCAGGCTCCTACAGGCTAATTTGCATATAATAGTAATAATTGCACAAACACTGGGGCACACTGAAAGAAAAAAATAACAGAGTTAAATCCAGGTGACATTTTGCACATTTGTGGTGACAGAAACCCTTTAAATAAGAAAGAATATACAGTATTTTCACATTTTTTTGTTCAAGTAGAGGCAAATCTAGACTATGCAAATAAATGGATACGTTTTTTGCATTTTGAAAAATATCCAATAGTCCAAAAGAATACAAATAAATTGGTAAAATTAATTACCCATTACCTACAGTAAGGTTCCCCAACCTGTGGCTCTTCATCTGTTGCACCTAGCCTTTCTGCCGCCTAAGGCAAAAAATGTAAATGCACCCCTAAACCCCCAAGACATTTAATAGCAATACAGTGACAGCACAATGTAGGTGACAAATGTGAACACAGGTGTTTGTTAGAAAATGGCTATGTGTGACATAAGTATTTTAATATCTCACATTTGTCAGGGTCTGAGTTGGTTATAGGGGTAAAGAGGAGACACAGGGTGGAAGGGTTTCTGCCTGGGGGTGTAATGGAGACACAAGGTGGCAGGGGCGATGTTGGGGGCAGGGAAGAGATACAAGGTGGCAGGGGCGATGTTGGGGACAGGGAGGGGCGATCTGGCAGGGGCGATCTGGGGGCAGGGAGGAGATACAAGGTGGCAGGTATGATTTTGGGGGCAGAGAGGAGACACAGGGTGGAAGGGTTTCTGCCTGGGGGCATAATGGAGACACAAGGTGGCAGGGGCGATGTTGGGGGCAGAGACGAGATACAAGGTGGCATGTATGATGTTGGGGGCAGGGAGGAGACACAAGGTGGCAGGGGTGATGTTGGGGGCAGGAAGGAGACACAGGGTGGAAGAGGCGATGTTGGGGGCAGGGAGGAGACACAAGGTGACACGGGCAATGTTGGGGCAGGGAGGAGATGCAAGGTGGCAGTTGCAATGTTGGGGCAAGGAGGAGGCACAAGGTGGCAGGGGCGATGTTGGGGGCAGGGAGGAGAAACAAGGTAGCAGGAGCAATGTTCGGGGCAGGGTGGAGACACAAGGTGGCAGGGGCGATGTTGGGGACAGGGAGGAAATACAAGGGGGCAGGGGTGATGTTGGGGGCAGGGAGGAATACAAGGTGGCAGGGTGATGTTGGGGGCAGGGAGGAGATACAAGGGGGCAGGGGTGATGTTGGAGGCAGGGAGGAGATATATGGTGGCAAGGGGTGATGTTGGGGGCAGGGAGGAGATACAAGGGGGCAGGGGTGATGTTGGGGGCAGGGAGAAGATACATGGTGGCAGGTGTGATGTTAGGGGCAGGGAAGAGACACAAGGTTGCAGGGGTGAAGTTGGAGGCAGAGAGGAGACACAGGGTGGAAGGGTTTCTGCCCCAGGGCATAATGGAGACACAAGGTGGAAGGGGTGATGTTGGGGCAGGGAGGAGACATGTCCCCCTTTTCCACAGGACCTCTTGCAGATTGTGTGCCCCCTTCCCATCTTGTGTGGGCAAGGTGGCTGATACGAGTTTCAAAACTGAAGCTGCCACCTGTACAGAACACTAGCAGCAGCCTCAGCAACAACCCCAGGATGTAAGAGTTAAAAGAGTGAAACTTTCAGATGGAGTCACAGTCATATATCACAAGAGATGTTGCAGTGCTCCCTTCCTAGGTAAAGAATTCCCACTCTGCAGTCAAGGGCTTCACCTCCTCCATACATGCACATGAACGGCAGCACTGACTGTCATAGGTGCCTGACCTGGGGCCTGCTTAGTGGCACTTGGACCTGACAGCTGCTACCTGCCTGCAGAGCTCACACATGCTGCAGGACAGTCACTAACACGTGTAAGAAATGTTCACCCATCCCCACAGATGCATCTCAGGATGTGCCGACTTCTCCTCAATCTACTACTACACACATAGACCCAAGACATATGTGCAGGCACTTCATACCATTATTTACAAATAGTCTTTTGGACTAATAATTGCCCAATTTTCACATATGTTTCTAATTGTTTTTGCTAAAACTTAACTTTTAATGCATTATAATCGAATGTTTTTTTAAATGTAGTAAAAGACCAAATAAATCTCTTTAAAACTCCCCTGAAGACGCCAGTATAGCTGGCGAAACATGTCAAGCGACAGCGTTTGGGGGATTTTAATGAACAGAAGTGTAGCATTCTAGGGATTATCAGAGGTGCCTGAAACCCATAAGTAGCAAGGGGCAGAGATGTAAAAGAGTCTGACAGCAGCACGCAGCAATCAGCCTGCCATAGCCCATAGCCACAATAGGAGCGCTGTGAAGATAACAGTGCCATATGATTAATGACTGAAGAAAAGGAATGGAGCACAACTCATAGTTTTAAAGACATTTATTAGGACTTTTGCTACATTTAAAAAAACATTTGAATAATAATAAACATTTTATAATGCATAAAAAAATAAAATTAGAGACGTATGTGAAAATTAGGTAATTTGCAAATAATTACTTTTCCTCAATAGCTCTGAGTAGGGGCGGCGCTGACACGTCCTGAGCTGGTCCTACGCAGCGACACAGCGAGTGCAGAGTATGAGTACTGCGCTGTCACTGTTGATCCTAGAGCAATTCATTCATCCAGAACTACTGCTTCTCAGTAGCATTGTGAGGGGAAGGTCCTAATGTGATCTTCCTCCCCAACACAGAGCATAGAGTACTGTATTAATCAGTACCCTATGTACTGTCACTATGTAAAGGATCAGCTGTGCAGCGCTGCTGCTTTGTCGCCCCCACTCCCACCTAGATGGCGCCGCCTGAGGCAACTGCCTCAGCTTGCCTCATTAGTGGTGTGCCCCTGCTACCACTATGCCCTGGCAGCCTGTGGCTATCAGGGCATGATGGTAGTAGTTCTTTGCTGCTTTCTTTTGTGACATTTGGTGACCCTCGCCCCTTTTAAAGTGGTCTGTGTTTAAGAGCTAAAATAAACATTCAGGCCACTCCATGATATACTTTAACACATATAGGTGTCAATCACATTGTAATCATGCCAAATATCTTATTAAGGTACACCATTTCATAAATTTGGCGCAGACACTCAATTCAAAGACACACAAAAATGTACACAAAAACAACTGCAAATAATAAATGTTCCCCTATGTGGAAGATTTACTTAGCTAATTTTTACTGAATTCTGTCTCAAATTGCACTAAAAATGGCAAACATGTCTTCCACTATAGTTATGATGTGTTCGAGACACTTGCCGCACATTACTTGACATGGGGACTAGAAATGGGTCATAGTGGGAAGGGGTGTAGCTTAAGATGATGCAATGTGCACCAAAATGTACCACGATTTTTACGCAAAGTAAGCCAACCAATAGGTGGTGTAAAGTTAGACAAGGGGGGTCATTTATCAAAATGGTGTAAAGTTGAACTGGCTTAATTGCCCATAGCAACCAGATTCCTCCTTTTATTCTCTAAAGGAGCTGTTCAAAATTAAAGGTGGAATCTAATTGGTTGCTATGGGCAACTAAGCCTGTTCTACTTTACACCAGTTTGATAAATGACCCCCAAAAGCAAGATGCACCAATAGCAAGATGCACTAATTTTGTCACATACCATCAGCTACTCTGGTAAATTTGACACAGACGGCCTGGTTGAAGATTACACTGAATAAATATTTAACAGGATAAGTTAATCTGCCCCTATGCAATGGTGGATTTGCATGTCCCGAGGAGCAGACGATTACCGGAAAGCGTTCCCGACAGTCGGCTGCTCGTTCCATGGGGGTGAAGCGTTGCATTATTGCAATTCGCTCATCCTCATACAGTTGCATTGTTTCTGGGCAGCAGATAGCTGTTTAGACAGCACGTTCCACTGCCCAGAAACCATAATTGACTTGATTGCACAAACTACTGTTTCACCCAATGAACGAGCGGTTCACTCATTCATTGGGTGATCTGTGGCACCTTTACACAGACAGATAAATGAGCTTTCGCAGGACAATCGGAGAGACAAAGATAAATCATTTCAGAACTTTTTCCACCTTTATTGTGACCTATAAACTGTACCACTCAATTGAAAAACAAACTGAAATATTTTAGGCCAGGCATGCTCAACCTGCGGCCCTCCAGCTGTTGCAAAACTACAATTCCCATCATTCCCTGACAGCCTACAGCTATCATTCTACAGAAGAGCATTGTGGGAGTTGTAGTTTTGCAACAGCTGGAGGGCCGCAGGGTGAGCATGCCTGTTTTAGGTGGAGGGAAGAAAACAAAAAAAAATAAAAAATAATGTGGTTGCATAAGTGCTCTAAAATGTGTGCTTTAAAAATCCCGTATATCAACTAACATTATAATGAAAATAAAAATACTTTGCTTTCTAGGTGGTCTTAAAGGCTCTTGATCCCAGTTTTATTATTGATGATCCATATGATGTCTACATACAAGGTATGCAAATACAATTGCTATAGTACATTCATTTTAAATGCTCTGCAACAGTATCAAATAGATGTCTATTTAAAGTATTTACAGAAAAAAGCATGGAAACGTACTGTATTTAAAGAGTGGCATTTTTTTTTTCAATATATAGGAACAGAGTGCATTTTTTTTTTGAAATTTTCTCTTTAGCAACCCTCTAACTGAGATCTGCACATAACTGTATGATGCAGAGGCTTCTCAGCCTGCCTCTGGTCTTCCTGCCCTAGCTTCTGCTTGTTACCACGTATGTTAAATGATTCCCAGCAGTCAATCTGCTGCCAGCATTGAGCACTGGCAGGAGCGCTTCCCTCTATCATCCCAGCACATCTGCGGCTAGTGCTGGGAACACAGGGAGAGGAGTTAGGCTTCAGTGCTGACAGTATACAGGAACAGAGAACACTTGATGTCAGCACAGAACACTGCAGCCTCGGCCCTAACCAGAGACACTGGGAATATAGAGAGGACCAGGGCTGCAGCGTTCAGCACTGACGGTAAGAGTACCGTGGTCCTGTATACTTCCTGTCAGTGCTGAATACTGCAGCCTCACTCCTCTCCATATCTACCCATCCCCAACCAAGTGCATGCTGCGAAGATAGAGGAGAGCACGCCTGCCAGCGTTAGCAGCAGATAAACTACAGGGTTACATTAGTCTTAGTAACCTCTGTTACACATCTAGGGATGCAGGGCTGGGGTAAGGAGGCAGAGGCTAATGCAGGGAGACTAGAGGTGTCATACATTTATCCAGTGTCTTCAGCATTTAGGAGAATGGTGAAGCTGAAGTTTCCTTAGAAGCCCTCAGTTGAAAATGAAATAGCAGTTGCAATTTAACAGGGTTATCCCATGATTAATGAAAATTAGACATCATAAAGTACATGACAATTCCATACTAAAAAAGTTATCCCTGTCTCTCACAATAATCCAAAGCTCGCTCCTTTCATTTTTCCAATTGCTTTTCTAGATTTTCTTCAAGCTGACAGCTCAGAGGGTGTGTCCTTTCTGGGGTCATGTTCTTTCTGCTGCAGCTCTCTGCCTATCATGAATCAGGGGGTGTGCCTTATATGCTGCAGCTCTCTGCCTATCAAGAATCAGGGGGTGTGCCTTATATGCTGCAGCTCTCTGCCTATCACGAATCAGGGGGTGTGCCTTATATGCTGCAGCTCTCTGCCTATCACAAATCAGAGGGTGTGCCTTATATGCTGCAGCTCTCTGCCTATCACGAATCAGGGGGTGTGCCTTATATGCTGCAGCTCTCTGCCTATCACGAATCAGGGGGTGTGCCTTATATGCTGCAGCTCTCTGCCTATCACGAATCAGGGGGTGTGCCTTATATGCTGCAGCTCTCTGCCTATCATGAACATGTGGGTCAGTGGCTATAGTACATTTTGAATTACATGCAATTGCAAAAGTTTTCAGATCCAGGTGCTGGTTTGAAAAAGTTAAATATTTTTCACGGACAACCCCTATAATGTTACCATTCAGCACACCTAAACCTATGTTAAAGTCAAAATCCAACTGTCTCTCCATTTTTAGCTCTGCCATTTCATGTACATTTACATACAAAGCTATATAGGGTTACAGATGCTATGAGTGCAGTATTGTATTACTACAAGTGTATTGTAAGTCATACAACTAGTTTTTGATGGGCACTTTGTATTGTATTGAAACTCTATATCAGTATATATTGGACATCATATAGCACTAAAATGTTGGCAAAATAGGACACTATATTTTGGAACATTGTGATATCATTTTAGCATGTTGTTCCACTATTATACCGTCTCTAAGCTTAGGGTAGTAACAGGTAGAAACAGGGAATTTATCATTTGACTTGCACTGGTTTACTGCCATTTTTGGCTTTTTGTGATGTTACACTGCTCTCTGCACTTTTGAAATTAGCTGGAAAAGTGAGAGTTGTTAACTATGCTAAATAGGCATATGCCAGAGCTGTCATCAGTGAAGAGTATATGTATATAAAAAGAAAGAAGAGGAAGATTTCATCACCAGTAACGTAACAAACAGGCTGGTTTCGGTTCCGATTTGTAAGTTGTGCAGACTGGCACAGTATGCTTTTGATCCCTTGTTGGAATGCCGCCCACACTCCTTTACTAGTGATGGGGTCCAGTGGCCAGTGGCAGAAATGGTCCTTGGCGGACAAAGAATCGGATCCTTTGTAGCGGCACCGTCTCAGGGATTGAGAACTACCTTTATCTGCATAAATATTTTATTTGTTAAGTAAAATTATGCTTTTTGGGAGGGAACTAATTCCTACCTCAGGTCAGATCTATATAATGTCATGTTATGTAAAGGGGCAGATTTACCATAGCAACTTTCCACCTTTTATTTTCCAAAGGAGCTGTGAAAAGTGAAAGGTGGAATCGGATTGGTTGCCATGGGCAACTAAGCCGGTTCTACTTTACACCAGTTTGATAAATGACCCCCATAGTTTTCAGTCCTAGAGACAGCACCATTGCAAACTGATTTGTTCTCTGTCAAGGGCCAACTGTGCCTATTTTATTTCAGTAGAGGGGTGTGAGGTCCCAGTCTCCTGGTGTTATGGCTGTATTTTGTATTGCTGTTATCCATTGTATTCGCTCTCTTAGTGGTGTTTTTCACCCTGTCTGACCTTTTTGCCATCTTTTTATTATTTTATATTGTTGCCATCTCTCCTTAGTATTTCTTTCATCTGGACTACTTAATGTCTGAATTGCATTCTTTATATAATTGTCTGGGCTCCTCTGGCTTTTAACCTTTTATTCTTTATTCTTCATGTAATAAACTTTGATAGTTTTAATAGCAATTGGCTATTTGTGTGGTAATATTTATAGGCGCAAGGCATTGTTTCAGTAGACGATGGATCAACATCGTGTTCTCTGTAAAGATGCACCAAATTTATGAAGCAATGTGCACTGTTTGATAACTTTGGTAAATTTGATAAATTCCATGAATGCAGGCTCAAGCAAAACTAGCTTCAGAAGTTCCCCTCGTGATAAATAGTGTTGATCGCGAATATTCTAATCGCAAATTTTTATAGCGAATATTGGCACTTTGAGAATTCGCGAATATCTAGAATATAGTGCTATATCTTCGTAATCGCGAATATTCTAGTTTTTTTTTTATCAGTACCCATGATCCCTCAGTGCTTCTTGCTTGTGGGCCAATGAGAAGGCTGAAATATCTTTGACTTTAGGAGTAGTGTTGATCGCAAGTGTTGATTGCCTATTTTCGCAATCAAGAAAATAATGACTAGATCAAGAATTCTCAAATTCGTGAATATATGACGAATATTCACCCAAATATTCATGAAAAATTTCGAATATTGCCCTTGCCTCTCGTAAGTCACTGAATGATTTTTGCAATAATTTATGTCTCGACAATCTTATGCATAAAAATAAAAAATCAATTTTTATTTTTCTTCTTTTTTTTTAAAGATATAATTACCATAACAAACTTAAGAATTAACTTTACAAAGCTTCACACTTTTGGGGATACATTAGGCAATGGATGGCAAAGTGTACCCCAGGAAAAATATTACTATGCAATTTATGAAATGATTGTAAGAGGAAACTGCTTTTGTAATGGTCACGCCAGTCAATGCATCCCAGTAGACACCATGAGTGGAGATGGTTTTAATGAACCTGGAATGGTAAGTCAAGATGTGTTCCTTATGTTATAGTTAAATTTTGAAATTGAATCAATACCCTTAGGCTTGTATTACACTGGCCTAGGGTCGGCCAGATCATCAGTAACAAGCGTTTGTTCATTGGACAAATGCATCTTCTATGCATGCGCAAAAATGATCGTTTGCCAGCAGCAGATTGTGCCATCTAATCACGGTCTGCTTACGGCAAATAATTGTGTATGGGAATGAGCAATGGCATTAGTGATCGCTCCTCCCCATACTTTGGAGAAGATCGCCGCATGTAATTGCATCATTCTCCTTCAGTGACGAGCAGGTGATTGTCGGGAAGGAACGCTTCCTTCTGGACAATAGTCTGTTCAAGATAGCATCTGGCTGTGGGATCACCACTAATTCCCAGGCCATCCTATCATCTGCCGGATTGCGCTTATACATGTTATTTGAAACAAGCAGCCTGGCAATTAGAGGTGAGCTGCATAAAGATCCCGGTGCCGGGACCCATCATGTGTGGGCAGCTTAAAGGGAACCTGTCAAAAAAGGCCGCTGTCCCTTGACTTCAAGCCTGACTGGAAAATAGTGCAGACGGAGGATAAAAGAACGTTTTTCATACTTCTGCCTCATCTGAATGCAATAAGAAAATCCTAAATAGAAACTCGCTGCTGGCTACTTGAAGGTACTGCTGGCGGTTTAGGATGACTTCTGCCGCTGACAGGTTCCCTTTAAATAAAGAAGCTTGGTTTCACATCTGTGTTTGTGCATTGTGTTACAAACAGGGGCGGATTGGCCATAGACTCTACAGCAGGGATCAGCAACCCTCGGCACTCCAGTTGTTGTCAAACTGCAACTCCCAGCATGCTCCTTTCACTTCTGTGGGAGTCCAGAGAAACAGCCAAGCAAGTGAGCATGATGGGACATGTAGTTTTACAACACCTGGAGTGCCAGAGGTTGCTGACCCCTGCTCTACAGGGATATTTCCAAGTGAGCTGTTGCCCAGAGGGCAGCCTGAGCCCTCCTCACAGCTGCCAGCCTGGAAAGTAATGATCTGTCACTCCCAGTGTTATAGGGGTTAAATAGCATTTATTGTGTAGAGAAAGTTAGTACAAGCCGCTTACTAATGTATTGCTATTATCCATATTGCTTCCTTTGCTGGCTTGATTCATTTTTCCATCACATTATACACTACTTGTTTCCATGGTTATGACCACCCTGTAACCTAGCAGTGGTGGTCGTGCTTGCACACTATAGGAAAAAGCACTAGCCTATGTGTACTCCTATGGTCCCAGCCACCAGAGAGGCCAAGACTTTTTCCTATAGTGTGCAAGCACGGCCACTGGTGCTGGATTACAGGATGGTTGCAACAATAGAAACGAGCAGTGTATAATGTGATGGAAAAATGAATCAAGCCCGCAAAGGAAGCAATATGGACAATCGCAATACATTAGTAAGTGCCTTGTATTAACTTTCTGTACATGATAAATGCCACTTACTAAAGTGAAAGAACCCCTTTAATTAACGCTAGGGTGTCGAGTATTTATGTACCTGTCAACCACAGGGACCCTCCTAACTCCTGAATTCACTGACAGATCCCCTTAGCAAAATGCTGGGTCACTTTATTTAATTGACCCAGCCATTTTGTTAAAATCTTGTACTGCACAGCTCCAGCGCATGCCAGTCAGTCCCCATATCCATGAGCTTCTTGTTCTCTCGGCCCCCTGCTGCTAATTCAGTTGGGAAAAACCTGTCATTCAGTGTTCGGCGGTGGGGCAAGCTAGAAGCTCATGAATATCCAGTACTCGTTGACAGGCGCTGGAGCTGTTAGAACCTAGCAGCATAAAACTGATTCACTTTAAAGGGTATGAATAGATATTAGGCAATGCAAAACATATACACAATATATCGTCTCATTCTTAGGGCCCATTCACATGATCGTATCCATTTTTGTGGATTGTGCAGACTGGAAGGTCCTGTCCTATCATAGAAATGCCTATTCTTGTCCCCAATCTTTTTTGCTAGGCTGTGGAAAATGGAAGTGCGGATGCGGACAGCACGCGGCGTGCTGTCAGCATCTTTTGCTGCCACATTGAAATGAATGGGGCCGTATGTGATCCACAAAATTGCGGATTGGAATAAAAATTTACACAGAGGTATATGGGTGCTTACACACTTGTGTCATCATTAAAAAAATCATCTTTAAAAAAGCAATATATGTAACACGAAATCTCCCTTAAAACATTTATCTCTGCTGTTGAAATATAGTTTTCACTGTTTTTAGGTCCATGGCAAATGTGTCTGTCAACATAACACAGATGGCCTAAACTGTGAGAAATGTAAAGAATTTTATAATGATGCACCGTGGAGCCCAGCAGTTGGTTTTGAGGACAATGCTTGTAAAAGTAAGTACAGACTACATTTTTTCCATACTTTTATGATCTACTTATCTCTTTAGAACATGTATGTTTTAATTTATTCTATAGTCAACACTTCAGAATTTTTAACAGCATTTCTACATTTGATATGTGTTTTATTACACTTCAATAAATGGGTTTTCCAACCTCCATGTGTTTTTGAGATTACCTCCATTCCCACCTGATGTAGCTGTAAAGGGAAGCATACTCATCTCCCCCGAGATGCTTGGTGCCAACTCCATGGGTCCACTGTTATCTTCACTGTGCTTTGGTCTCTGCATGTAAACGTTTGGGCATGGACGGGCATCATATATACAAGCAGCACTGTGCATTTTAAGGGAAAAACCCTTTAATTAGAACTGAATCTTCCGCTACGTTATTCTGAAATTTTTCTTCAGATTTTTTTCTATTTTCTTACCAAAAAATATTATTTTGGCTTTAGCTGTAGCTGCAGCTTTAGCTGGAATATCAGGAATTGCATGTGAATAAATATTAATGCTTTGCTGACATAGATTATTTAATCTGAACCTTTAGAGAACTATGAGTGAAATTTATGAAAACCGCTGTTATATACCGTACTCTGGTCTTATTTTGTCCTGCTCTGGTGAGAGATGCGCTATGATTATGAAGAAGTGCACACGTCTTAAAGCCTATATCTGGCTGCCTGTGCGCCAGAACTGAAATCTACTCCAGCCAGGACATGGTGTAGATTACTGGTGTAATGTGCGTCACTGTTCTGAATAACATGTTGTTAAATGAGTTGGGCTGCAGAGGTCCCTCCAGTGGCCTGCCTCTTACCCACCCATAACCCACTCACTTTTTGAAAAAGTGGTGAGGGTGTGGAAAAAGCATAAAAGCTGCAAATTTTCTCATAAACCGGGACTTACACCAACATTTGTGACTTTTCTAAACCAGTAGTGTAGAGGTTTGATAAATGTCCCCCTATGTTCCTTGTGAAATCCTGAGACCTTTTAGAAAACTGCTAAAACGTGAGAAAGCTAGTCTACAAATGAATATGAAAATTATTATATTTTAGGAACATTCCCTACCCAGATGATGTCCCTGATTTATTCTGCAGTTGGCTTACTTTGAATGATGCTCTATGGTGTTATATTGTGGTGAGACCCCCGCCCCCCCTGCAATATGGTATACAGTCATAAATAACTGTACAGTATACAATGCTGCCTGCGGCATACAATATGGTGACCCAAAACAATGGCATACAGTTTCATACAGTTGCATAAATAAGAAATAATATGCGGTGGTCCTAGGTAGCCCCATCTTTAGCAGGGACAGCTGATGTGCCACTGCAAGGTCTCACACCCATACAGTTAGTCTGGAACTGTCTGCATTGGGTTACATCAGACCATTGGATACAAATGTCCTTTATATTCATAAATATAGAGTGCACAGAGTGTATATTTATCAAAGGCAGACTGGCCATAGACCCTACAGGGAAATTTCCAGGTGGACCAACTCCCAGGGGGCCACCCCAGCCCTCCTTATGGCCGCCAGCCGGGTACATAACATTCAGATACTTTCAGCATTAATTAATGCTGGGAGAATCAGGTACTTACCGGTATGCACCTAGCTGGCAGCTGCAGGTGCCCCCCTCAACTCAACTGTATTGCTATCCTCATAGTAGAATACTACAGCTGGATTTGAAAATCCACAACATGCCTTAAAATCGGATCAGAATTATTCTGCCAATGCGTGAATGCAGCTTTTGTAAAATGTTGAGAAATCTCAAAATGAAATCCCCACAACCAATCCACCACATCTGAACATAACCTAAAGGTGGATTTACACTGCTCGATAATTGGGCAGATTAGCAGGAACGAACCTTCCTGGGAACGCTCGTTCTCGACAAACTGTCCATCTAAGTGTGCCACTGATCACTCGATGAACGAGTGAAACGCTCATTCATCGGGTGATCTGGTGATTGATCCTGCCACATCAATCATCGTTTCTGGGCAGCAGATCGTGCGGTATAAACAGTGATCTGCTGCCAAAAAACAATGATTCTGTATGAGGACAAGGGATCGCAATAGCTACCCCTCGTCCTCATACTGTGGAGCAGATCACTGCATGTAAATTCAGAGCTCTCCTTCACTGACAGAACAGACGCCTGTGACAATCGGCTATATCATCGTGCGGTGTAAATCCGTATAAGTGCATTACTATGCTAAATATAGGATCTTTATTTATCTCCTAATAATGACACATATGTATTGTTCATTAACATAATATTTTCATTCACTTTTAGAATGCAATTGTAATGGACACTCTGATATATGCCACTTTGACATGCTTGTATACCAGGAAAACAAGGGCACCAGTGGCGGTGTATGTGAGGACTGTCAGCACAATACCAGAGGAAATCAGTGTGAACTGTGTAAATCGTACTTCTATCACGATCCTCTCAGAGACATATCTGATCCCAATACTTGTATCCGTAAGTGCAAATCATGTTTTCATGGATAACTGGTGAGAACCAGGTATAGGGCAGTTTATGTATTACTGATACAAGTTTTTCTGTATTTCTTGTGCAACTCATTGGAGAACTCATCTATAAAATAATATCAATGCACAGCAGGTTTCAGGTTGTTTGATTTGATCCAGAATAAAATAAATATAAAAAATAATATCTGAACTGATATGTACTCTTTCATTACATTGCTTCCCATAGGAAATGAGATCCATTTAAAAGAAAAATTTCATCAGAAAATGACCTACAGTTTAAATCTAATTTTTATGTTATACATATTTCTTAAGAATTTAAATTGGTTATTTTTAACATTCTATATCACTTTCTACCTATTTAGAAAAAAACATCATAAAAACTAGCATTTTTCACACTCAATTGGTTTTCTGTAGAGAACACTTTACAGAAGTTATCTTCTTATTATCACAAGCAGGATTGAAATGAAACACCTCTGAATCGATCCAAAGCAAAGTGAAGACAATCACCTTATTTTTGCACATTGCTTCCTGTACGCTCTGTGTACAAAACCTTTTCTTGAATTTGGGGAATTTTTTAAATAAAAGTTGTAAGTAACTTGGATTTATTTTTATTTTTATGATTTCATGCTTTTCTTCCAGCTTGTGATTGTGATCCAGATGGTACAAAAGGTAATGGCTTATGTGAAGGTAAAACAGACCACAAATTGGGAATCGTTGCCGGGACATGCTTATGTAAAGAAAATGTAGAAGGAATTCGCTGCACTCAGTGTAAACCTGGCTACTTCGGACTGAACGCCAATGACCCTGACGGATGTCAATGTAAGTAGCTGAGAGGAGTGGAAAATGACCAATTTATTATTCTTGCCAAAATTAATAATACATGAATAATTACCAAATCTCTTGTACTATCAAGCACTAATTCAAGTATTTTTCTCTTACAGACTGTGGATGCAACCCTTTTGGAACCCTGCCCTTCTCAGTGTGTGATGCCATTACTGGGCAATGCCAATGTCAGAGCCTTGCAACAGGCCGGTACTGTGATGAATGTCTAGTAAGTTTCATAAAGATGTCACCCCCTTTTGTCTTCAGTATGTGTACTTGTGTTATAAAGGATAAAAAAAATACACGCATACCTATCTACAAATTCTAAAGTAATAGAATGGAACAGAAATCACTTTGCTGGTGTGCAAAATATAATTTTTGGGATTATGTGATTTTGTTATTGGATTAAAAAACAAAAAAAGGCAATACCGAACAATAAGATAACCCATTACTTTCTATGCCGATGCTTTCATGGTTCCCACCAATCCTTGATAACATACCAGCAGATATAATGTACCATATCCATAGAAACACAGCAATGGCATTCATTAAAACAAGCAAGCCCTTAATGCCGGTGTATAGTCAGGTGACAGCCGTTTTGCGCTCTTTGCGCTTCATCGGGCCTTGGAAGGCAGGGATGGTAGTAGGGATATTCTTTAATGAAAATATGAATCTACTTTATTGCACAAAATGTGTTTTATAAATTGTAAAGCAGAAATGTTAGAAATGATTACACTGGAGATTTTTTATTTAGGGGTGGATTTATATATGAAGTACTCAGTAATACAAATGTTACAGTTGAGAGATGTAAAGCCTTGCTATTCACCATATTAGCCTCCAGGTGTCAGTGTTGTTGCAAAATCCCCTGAATGGGAAGCAAAAGTCCACAAAAGAAAGACATATGTATAACAGCACAACCCACAGCTTTAGTTCAAGTTTATTTCAGTGTAAGGTAAAGCACAATATAATGTACTTATAAAATGTGTCGATTAAAACAAAGGCCAAAGGAAGGTAAAGATAATTTTATAAAAATTAAGCTAAACATAAAATCTATAAGAAAACATTAAGTTGCTTCCAATGGTGATATATAGTAACATAGTTTATAAAGCCGAAAAAAGACATCTGTCCATCCAGTTCAGCCTGTTATCCTGCAAGTTGATCCAGAGGAAGGCAAAAAAAAAAAAACGTGAGATAGAAGACAATCTTTATCACTTAAGGGGAAAAAAATTCCTTCCCGACTCCAATCAGGCAATCAGAATAACTCCCTGGATCAACGACCCCTCTCTAGTAGCTATATCCTGTAATATTATTAAGCTCCAGAAATACATCCAGGCCCCTCTTGAACTCTTTTAGTGAACTCACTATCACCACCTCCTCAGGCAGAGAGTTCCATAGTCTCACTGCTCTTACCATAAAGAATCCTCTTCTATGTTTGTGTACAAACCTTCTTTCCTCCAGACGCAGAGGATGTCCCCTCGTCACAGTCACAGTCCTGGGGATAAATAGATGATGGGATAGATCTCTGTACTGTCCCCTGATATATTTATACATATTTATCAGATCTCCTCTCAGTCGTCTTTTTTCTAAAGTGACTAACCCTAATGTTGTTTAACCTTTCAGGGTACTGTAGTCCATTCATTCCAGTTATTACTTTAGTTCCCTCCTCTGAACCCTCTCCAGCTCTGCTATGTCTGCCTTGTTCACAAGAGCCCAGAACTGTACACAGTACTCCATGTGTGGTCCGACTAGTGATTTGTAAAGTGGTAGGACTATGTTCTCATTACGGGCATCTATGCCCCTTTTGATGCAACCCATTATCTCATTGGCCTTGGCAGCAGCTGCCTGACACTGGTTTCTACAGCTTAGTTTGCTGTTCACCAAAATTTCTAGGTCCTTTTCCATGTCAGTGTTACCCAGTGTTTTACCATTTAGTATGTACGGGTGACTTGCATTATTCCTTCCCATGTGCATAACTTTACATTTGTCAGTGTTAAACCTCATCTGCCACTTATCTGCCCAAGCCTCCAATCTATCCAGATCGCTCTGTAGTAGTATACTGTCCTCTTCAGTGTTAATTACTTTACACAGTTTAGTGTTATCTGCGAAACTTGATATTATACTGTGCAAGCCTTCTACAAGATCATGATAAATACATTTAAGAGAATAGGGCCCAATACTGACCCCTGTGGTACCCCACTAGTGACAGTGACCCAATCTGAGTATGTACCATTAATAACCACCCTCTGTTTTCTATCACTGAGCCAGTTACTTACCCACTTTACAGACGTTTTCTCCCAGTCCGAGCATTCTCATTTTATATACTAACCTTTTATGTGGTACAGTGTCAAACGCTTTGGAGAAGTCCATATATACGGCATCCATTGATTAGCCAAGGTCAAGTCTAGAACTTACCTCCTCATAGAAACTGATTAAATTAGTTTGAGATGATCGATCCCTCATGAAGCCATGCTGATATGGCGTTATTTGCTTATTTTCATTGAGGTACTGTCATGGTGCAGTTTACCGTGACGTGGTTTGCCGTGCAGGCTGGCTGCACGCCTTTTGCGTACTGGCTGCGGGTGGTTCCGTGTAGGCTGGTTGCTTTTGGCTGCATGCTGGCTGCGGTATATAGTGTGAACCTGCCCGTCTGTTTGTGTACCCCCTCTCGCTGTATCGTGTCCCTGTGGTTATGTCAGGTTGGTTGCGCTCTTGAGTACTGACTGCAGTGTTCCATGCTTGCTGGTTAACCTCCCCTAGTCGATCCCTGGGTGTGTCCTTTCAGGTGCGCTCATTAGGCCCCCTGCACACGGCCGTGTTTCACAGCCGTGTGCGGGCCGTGGAACCGCGGCCTGGATCCCTCCTGAGAGCAGGAGCGCACGGCGTCACTGGTTGCTATGACGCCGTGCGCTCCCTGCTGCCGCCGCAATACAGTAATACACTGGTATGATCTATACCAGTGTATTACTGTACTGTGCCGGCAGCAGGGAGCGCACGGAGTCATAGCAACCAGTGACGCCGTGCGCTCCTGCTCTCAGGAGGGATCCAGGCCGCGGTTCCACGGCCCGCACACGGCTGTGAAACACGGCCGTGTGCAGGGGGCCTAAGGCTGCTATTTCTGCCTTTGAGTGTGGAGTGTTGAGGTCAGTCTTGGTCAGTCTGTTTTTGTCTTGTCTTGTGGGTGCTTCACCCTTTTGCTCAGTGAGGAGTCTTGATCAGTCTGTTCTGTCTTGTCTTGTGGGTGTTTCACCCTTTTGCTCTGTGTAGTCTGTTTATGTTTGTCTTGCCAGGTTTTGCCCTTTGCTGCTGACCCAAGGGGTACTACCATCTACACCTCGGTGTGTTCCGCCTGGTTCTGTATTGTTGTCTTCTGGCCCTGTACCTTGCCTTGTACTGTCTTGTATCTGTATAGCCTAGCAGAGATTATCTGCGTCTAATCTATGTTCCTGTTTTTGTCTGTCTGGCAGTCCTTACTGCTTCTGGTGTTCTGTTCATGTCTGCCCATGTCCGCCTTCGGAAGAGGGTTCTTATGTTCCCCGGAGGGGAAATGCCTGAATGCCCGAATGTGAATGCCATTCCCTGCTCTGCCTGTTCTGTGCAGCTCTGCCTGGGGCCACTTATCTTCTATTGCTTACGGCGCAGGTAACTGCTTCTGTCTCTGCTCTGCCTGTTCTGTGCAGCTCTTGCTGGGGCTGCTTAGCTTCTATTGCTTGCAGTGCAGGTAACTGCTTCTGTCATTGCTCTGCCTGTTCTGTGCTGCTCTTCCTGGGGTTGCCTTGCTTCTATTGTGCTTGGGGCACAGGCAGTGGCGGATCCAGGGGGGGGGGCAACGGGGCAATTGCCCCCCCCGAGCTGGCGGCGGCGGCAGCGGGGCACAGGGAGATGAGCGCTTCCATTGTGGAAGCGCTCATCTCCAGTCATCTGTATCGCTGTCCTCAGGACAGCGATACAGATGCCTGCCTGTGCTGCGGCAGGGAAGGGAGAGGCGTGTCTCTTTCCCTTCCTCTGATAGGCTGCCGGCCTAGTGGCCTGCAGCCTATCAGAGGCCGGCGCAGGCGGCGTGATGACGTCATCACGCTGCCTGAGCCATACAGCGTGGGACACAGGCCAGAAGAGGCCTGCATCGTATCGCTGACATGGAGGTAAGTATGTGTGTGTTTTTTTTTTCATTATATACAATACTTTTACTGGCACCTGGGGGCTGTTATTACTGGCAAAGGGGGGCTGTTATTACTGGCCAAGGGGGGCTGTTATTACTGGCAAAGGGGGGCTCTTATTACTGGGGGCTGTTATTACTGGCAAAGGGGGGCTGTTATTACTGGCAAAGGGGGGCTCTTATTACTGAGGGCTCTTATTACTGGCAAAGGGGGGCTCTTATTACTGGGGGCTGTTATTACTGGCAAAGGGGGGCTCTTATTACTGGCAAAGGGGGGCTCTTATTACTGGCAAAGGGGGGCTCTTATTACTGGGGGCTGTTATTACTGGCAAAGAGGAGCTGTTATTACTGGCAAAGGGGGGCTCTTATTACTGGCAAAGGGGGGCTCTTATTACTGGGGGCTCTTATTACTGGCACAGAGGGCCTGTTATTACTGGGGGCTCTTATTACTGGGGGCTCTTATTACTGGCTCAGAGGGGCTGTTATTACTGGCACAGAGGGGCTGTTATTACTGGCACAGAGGAGCTGTTATTACTGGGGGCTGTTATTACTGGCAAAGGGGGGCTATTATTACTGGCAAAGGGGGGCTGTTATTACTGGCAAAGGGGGGCTGTTATTACTGGGGGCTGTTATTACTGGCAAAGGGGGGCTATTATTACTGGCAAAGGGGGGCTCTTATTACTGGCAAAGGGGGGCTCTTATTACTGGGGGCTCTTATTACTGGAAAAGGGGGGCTCTTATTACTGGGGGCTCTTATTACTGGCAAAGGAGGGCTCTTATTACTGGGGGCTGTTATTACTGGCAAAGGGGGGCTGTTATTACTGGCAAAGGGGGGCTGTTATTACTGGCAAAGGGGGTATCTTAATACTGGGGGCTGTTATTACTGGCAAAGGGGAGCTGTTATTACTGGGGGCTCTTATTACTGGCAAAGGGGGCTCTTATTACTGGGGGCTCTTATTACTGGCACAGAGGGGCTGTTATTACTGGCCAAGGGGGGCTGTTATTACTGGCAAAGGGGGGCTCTTATTACTGGGGGCTGTTATTACTGGCAAAGGGGGGCTGTTATTACTGGCAAAGGGGGGCTCTTATTACTGAGGGCTCTTATTACTGGCAAAGGGGGGCTCTTATTACTGGGGGCTGTTATTACTGGCAAAGGGGGGCTCTTATTACTGGCAAAGGGGGGCTCTTATTACTGGCAAAGGGGGGCTCTTATTACTGGGGGCTGTTATTACTGGCAAAGAGGAGCTGTTATTACTGGCAAAGGGGGGCTCTTATTACTGGCAAAGGGGGGCTCTTATTACTGGGGGCTCTTATTACTGGCACAGAGGGCCTGTTATTACTGGGGGCTCTTATTACTGGGGGCTCTTATTACTGGCTCAGAGGGGCTGTTATTACTGGCACAGAGGGGCTGTTATTACTGGCACAGAGGAGCTGTTATTACTGGGGGCTGTTATTACTGGCACAGGGGGGCTGTTATTACTGGCAAAGGGGGGCTGTTATTACTGGCAAAGGGGGGCTGTTATTACTGGGGGCTGTTATTACTGGCAAAGGGGGGCTCTTATTACTGGCAAAGGGGGGCTCTTATTACTGGGGGCTCTTATTACTGGAAAAGGGGGGCTCTTATTACTGGGGGCTCTTATTACTGGCAAAGGAGGGCTCTTATTACTGGGGGCTGTTATTACTGGCAAAGGGGGGCTGTTATTACTGGCAAAGGGGGGCTGTTATTACTGGCAAAGGGGGTATCTTAATACTGGGGGCTGTTATTACTGGCAAAGGGGAGCTGTTATTACTGGGGGCTCTTATTACTGGCAAAGGGGGCTCTTATTACTGGGGGCTCTTATTACTGGCACAGAGGGGCTGTTATTACTGGGGGCTGTTATTACTGGGGGCTCTTATTACTGGCTCAGAGGGGCTGTTATTACTGGCACAGAGGGGCTGTTATTACTGGGGGCTGTTATTACTGGCACAGAGGGGCTGTTATTACTGGGGGCTGTTATTACTGGCACAGGGGGGCTGTTATTACTGGGGGCTGCTATTACTGGCACAGGGGGGCTATTATTACTGGCACATGATTGGGGGCACTATAGGGGCATCTACTGAGGCCACAAAGAAGGGGTATTTTATATGGGCTCTCTGTACAGTACAATTTTATACCGGGACACATTATGGTGGGTACTATGGGGAAGGGGGGAGAGGAGTATTATGGGGTCATCTACGGGGGGCACTAAGAAGGGGTATTTTATACTTGCAAATTATGGGGGACACTGAGGGCATCTACTGGAGCATTTTATACTGGTACATTATGGGGGGCACTAGGAGGAAGGAGGGTGTGGAGCACTATGGGGTCATTTACTAGGGGCACTATATAGGGGTATTTTATACTGGCACATTATGGGGGCACTATGGGGACATTAGCTCAACTGGGGGCATTACAAGGGGGTATTTTTTGCACTGTCACATTATAAGGAGAATTATTTCTACTGGGGGGGGGCATTATGGTGGGCTTTATTACTCCCCTATGGTATGAGCGCCCTAGTAGCAGCACCATCCTCTCCCTGCTCTGCTATCCCTCTGCCCTTTCTCCAAATCGTTATTATGAAATCTTTCTCATAAGGATTAAACACATCAGCTCTGCCGAGCCCCCGGCCAAAGTGTGGAAGTGGCGTCCGAGATCCCCAAGGGCCAAGCCAAGTAACTGTGAGTGTTCATGTGAAATATGATTGTTATACACATATAGCCTACACTGTGTAGTCTGTTCTATAAGCACCATTGTTTTGAGGCGGCGGACAGAAAATAATCTGAAAGTGCCCCTCCCGAGACCAGGCTCTGGATCCGCCACTGGGCACAGGTATCTACTTCTGCTTCTTTTCTGTTTTGCCTGCCTGTCTGTGGACTCAATGTACTGTCGGTACCTTGTCTGGTATCTCCGTGCCGCCTGATCCTTCTGCCACTGACTCGGTTTACGTTCTGGAGAAGCCCCTGGCAACTACCTTCGGCCCAAGCCTATCCCCTCACCATCTGAGGTTCTAGTGAAGACCAGGTAGCTGCTTAGTTACGCCCCTCCAGAGTATTGCTAGTCAGTGGCGCAGTGGGTCCACACCCACTGATCTATTTCAGTACATTGAGGTCTTTTGTTATAGTCATTGTCACGTGTTTTGGTTCCTTTGTAATAAATTATTTGTTCTGTGGTTCTTGGCCTGTTTTCCTTGTATCCTGCTCGCTTGAGGTCCCCCTGGTGACATCCGGCACTTGACAGGTACTCCAAGATAGCATTTGTTAGAAAACCTTTAAATAGTTTACCCATGACAGATGTTAAACTTACTGGCCTATAGTTTCCAGGCTCTGTTTTTGGACCCATTTTGAATAATGGTACCACATTTGCTATGCGCCAATACCGTGGAACACTCCCTGTCAGTATAGAGTCATTAAATATCATAAATAAGGGTCTGGTTATGACATTACTTAATTCTCTTAGGATACAGGGGTGTATGCCATCTGGTCCTGGCGATTTTGTCTATTTTAATCTTTTTAAGATGCTGCTGTACTTCTTCCTGGGCCAGACAGGGCACTTTTAATGTGGAATTTACTTTTACATTACAGTTTACTTTCCTTAGTGAATAAGGTGAAGAACAAATATTTTAGTTTGGCTGCTTTTATTAGTTTTTTTACATATTCTATTTTTTTCCTTATAGTTTTTCAGTGCTTCCTTGCTACCCTCCTGTTTTAGTGTTTTAAATGCTTTATTTTTGTTATTTATTGCTTTCTTTACATTTCTATTTATCCACATTGTGTTTTTTTCTTGTTCCTTAATATTTTATTCCCATAAGGTATTTATCTCTCACAATTAGATTTTAGGATGTTTTTAAAAATATATCCCATTTTGTGGCTGTATTTTTATTTTTGAGGACTTTGTCGCAGTTAGTTAGGCCTATAGCCTCTCTTAGTTGGCTAAATTTAGCTGTTTTGAAGTTTGGTATTTTTGTTCCTCCCTGAAGAAACGCTATTTTGAATGACAATTGGAAGGTTATTACTATATGGTCACTATTTCCCAGGTGTCCCCCAACCTGCATATCTGTTGTTCTGTCAAGTCAATTGGTTTCTAAGTCCAGTATGACTGTCCCTCTAGTCGAATCCGGAACCATATGTGTTTGTCTATATTGTATTTTCATTTGTGTATATATATATATGACTTGTAAATAGATGTCCATTGTCGTTTTACATTTCAGCCTGGCTATTGGGGACTTGGAAACAGTCTATATCCTTGTTCAGCATGCAACTGTGATATTGGAGGTGCACATATGAGTTTGTAAGTATAAAACACAGTATTTACTGCATTTTATTTTTGCTATATGAAAAAAATGGTTACTAGTAGTAACATATAATGTATGATTTGCCAGATGTTTTGATTATAAGCATGAAAACATTGCGAAGCAATTGGCCAGATTTATCAATGCACATACATCCGATTTCTGTCAAATATACACTGAAAAATATGACATTCAGGTCTAACACTGCATTTATTAAGCCACGCTTCCATGTTTTCTAACACATATGAAAGTGGCAGTAAAAGTGAATATACGGTAATATGAATGCCATTCTTTTTAAAGCAATTGTCAGCAAACTGGTTCAGGTGCACTGATAAATGTGCCCTATTTCATCAGTAAAAGGCTACAGGCACACGACCGTATGTGTTTTGCGGTCCGCAAATTGCAGATCGGCAAAAAAAAGGATGACGTCATCCGTTTTTTTTTGTTTTTTTTTTAATAGATTTATTATATATGCCTATCCTTGTTCGCAAAACGGACAAGAATAGGACATGCTCTATTTTTTTTTGTGGAATGGAACCACGGACAATGGGCGTGGAAAACAAACGGTTGACTATTTGCATTATTTAGCAGCTCCCTAGAAATGAATGGGTACGCATCCTATCAGCACAAAAAAACTGAATGGACGCGGAAACAAAATACGTTCGTGTGCATGTAGCCAAAGCCTGTGATATGACTAACTAAAGTTAGGTTCACAGCTTGTGGCATACTTTTTATTTTTCTGTTCCAGTCTGTGAAGAAAAGAAAAAAAGAGTCAGATGTATCATATGATGTACGTACATGCCTGTACACAGATCTCATAGGGCCCCACAGCAAAACGTATTATGGGTTCCACTGCCCCACATAGTTTCCCAGTATGCATCTTCAAACACTCTCAGGCAACGTGAAATGCAAAGTGTGACTCCCAATTCTCTTATTAAGTGGAAGAAATTTTTTATAAAAAAAACTGTATTATAAAAGTCATCCTTTGCATCACCCACTTTATCAAATTTCTATGTTAAAACAATTAGAACATACACTCATTCCAAACATCGTATTTCTCAATGTATTTACACAAGACAATTAATATAAATACCAGTATTTATCGGATTATAAAATGCACCTAGGATTTGGAGTAGGAAAATAAGAATAAAAAATATTTTTCATCGCACCTCAGAGGAGACCCCCAGTCCTATTAAGACCCCAGAATGAGACCCCCATTCTTCATCAGACCTCAGATCAGAAACCAAAATCAGACCCCCAAGCTCCTTCAGACCTCAGATCAGACCCTCATCAGACCCCCAAGCTTCATCAGCCTCAGATCAGACCCAATCAGACCTCAGATCAGACCCCATCAGCCTCAGATCAGACATTAAAAAAAATAAATAAACTTACCTCACTTGTTCCAGATGGCACTGATACTCACTTACTGCTCCCTGGTCTTATTTCAGCACGTGCTGCACTGTGACCTGACATCGCACAGCGTCAGGTTATAGTGCATGCCTATGTGCACTACATCCTGGCGCTGTACGCCATCAGGACACCCTGCAGAGCAGAGCCCAGAAGAACAGGTGAGTAGAGCCAGTGCAGCACTTCCTTCACTGCTCCATGCACTTCCTGCATGCTGATGACCGCTTCAATAAGTGGTCATTAGCCATCAGACTATAACATTCACTGCCAATTTTCCTCACTTTTAGGAGGGAAAAGTGCATCTTACAGTTATATATAAATCTCCATGCTTTGCCTCATGTAGTGTAGTATAAAATTGTCTGCCTGCAGCCACCATTAGGGGGAGCTCACTGCATCGGAATTTATATAGTTACCATTCATATCAATTAACTCTGTAAATTATTCCTTTGAACTGAGCTCCCTCTTGTGGTGGCTGCCAGAAAATGTAGGGAATTGATGTTAGGAACATGAAAAACAGTTCAGCACCGGCCTCCCCCTCCCAAGTCATAGTCTGTCTCCATGATGCCACCAAAAGAGCCACATGGACCCCACTGCTTATGTCGGACAAAATATCACAGCATATTGTGCAATTTTGTCCTGAATTTTTCCCAGAATCTGTGACAAGCACTCCTAATGGGAGCTCTGTCACAGATGTGAACTTGGTTTCATTGTATGTATGGGTAATTTTCATGCTGATTATATAGTATATACAAATGTTTTCTATTTTTGTTTGATTTCAGATGCTCACAAAGCACTGGTCAGTGTGACTGTCTTCCTAACATTGTAGGACTTCAATGTAATGAGCCTGCAAATGGATATTATATTGTGCCGCTAGATTATTATATTTATGAGGCAGAGAAAGCCCAAGCCCTCTCCGGATCTGCAACCATAGTGAGTCACAATCAATTGTACAACATTCCATAGCATTTTTCTAGAAAGATTCTTTTTTGGGGGAAATACTATACGTTTTGTGGTGATTTTCAGTTGTATTAAGCTTCTTTGATTAGGCTTTGCTGGCTATAGCAACCTGTCACAGCATAGATTTTATTTTTTCCAGGTCACATAAAGAAATTATAGTTTGGTATTTTTAATATACAGCACATATAATGAGGCAGGGGATGAGATATGGAGACCAGAGGACAGGCTGAGATACCTGTCTCTATATGTCTCACATAGCTGAAGATGGATTCTCTGTACCAGTGCTGAGTTAAAGGTTTGCTAAAGGGACACTTTACCGGCAGCCTTCCAAAAAAATATAACATATTTTCCTAATAAAATGTATCACAAACATGACTGCCTCTAGACATTAAAGAATTTTGCACAAAGGTGTCCATAGCCATTGTTTGCACCAGTTCATCCTAAAACATGTCCAGCTTACGCTACCTATGAAATTGCTTTCAGGTTAACCCAACACCCATGTCAAAATGCAAAGATTACTTCCTTAAACAAGGAATAGATTTCCGATTTGAAAATGGTAGAATAATACTGAGAAATATGAGGAAAAGAAGGCGACAGGCACAGGTAATGTTTGCCTTATAGGTTGTAGTATAGTGACTGCTGACATCTCCTGCCTCCCCGACAGTGTAATGTGTACTGATTTATTCCAGGAAATGGTTCCATATGGCACAGAGGGTGTGGTGGAGCTGGTATTGAGGCCACCAAGTCCTGAAAAGCCTATAACGTGGACAGGACCTGGATTTGCACGTGTTCTAAATGGGGCTGGACTGAGATTTACTGTGAACAACATCCCTTACTCCATGGACTTCATCATCACCATTAGATATGAGCCAGAGGTCAATACAGAGATTCCTATAAAAGAATCAGTGGCAACTAATTTATAATTTCATTCTTTTATTAACTTTTTTTTACTTATTTTACTTATTGATCATTACTTTATCTGTATTAATAGTCACTGGAAGACTGGACAGCAAGAATTACAATGAATCTACCGCATGGTGCAGAGAGTGAATATTGCAAGAATAGGACACCCTGGTCTGAGGGGTATACATTGAATCTTCCTGCTAATTCAAGGTAAAATACAGCATGCAACTTTGGTGATAATTTGTGTATGAGTACGTATAACTTTTAACAGTATAGGTTGTAATCATTGTACTAGTGGTAAAAAAAGCGTAAAGGAGGCCTTTGGCAGTGACTAATGATACCCATATGTGCAGCTGAGAAGTAGGGTATGGCCCCGCAGTCATTTCTCCTGATGCAGTTTTGGTAGCCTAAGCTTGGGGTGAATTAAAAAAAGGTCATATCAGTCCTTTTATTTATGTCTTTCTTTTATGATCCACTCCTGATTTTGGCTTCCAAAATTGCGTCAGGAAACCTGACTGTGTTGATATACCCTAATAGTCACTAATTACGCCAGCACAACATAGCTATAAAAACGATTACAGCATCTATTTATCAAACGGAGGCCACGTAATGTTATATGCGTTATGTATTATCTACCCTTAACGGTCATATTTCATCTACAGGTTAGCTATGCTGAATTCATCTGTTTGCCTGGACCCTGGCAAAGAATACCAAATAGATATCTATTTTTCTCAAGCATCACACACAAACACTAATAGTAAATTTCATATTCTAATTGATTCGGTAAGTAACATAACACAATGCAGATGTATATTATAAACAAATCTTAAAGGGGTTGTCAGGGCTTTTAGTATTGATGACTTATCCTCAGGATAGGTCATCAATATCAGATCGGCGGGGGTGTCGGGTGATATTGATGACCTATCCTGAGGATAGGTCATCAATAGTAAAAGCCCGGACAAACCCATTAAATTGGGTTTCCAATAAAAGAAATCTGCTTAAATGTAACAATAAAGCAGTGCCCCAATCTTAAGGAATACATCCTCTTCCCCGGGGTCTCAGGACCTCCACATTCGGCTTGGTCTCAGCATAGAACACTGGCCCACATTTACTGCCTACATTTATACAATCTTAAAATGCACCAAATGTATCACAGTGGCTGATGCTGGAGGATAAATCTGCAGCCTCTTTAGACGTTTGTAGTCAAATTTATACCACTTGTTTTTTTGCTTAGCTTACTCTAAAAGTTTATCCACGTGCCCCAAAAATCCCAGTGTACCAGAAATCTATCTTAATGCACCAGTTCTGAACACCCAAAAACTTTAGACCAGCTCTAATTTAGTCTAGTCTGTGCCACTTTTATGCTCCAGAATTGTGGATTTCAGTGTCATAGTTATATCTAAAGGGTAGACATAAGTTAGTTGAAAACCAAGATATATCAAAGGATGTCCAGAAAAAGAATTATTTTGGGTGGATCTGAATAACAGGCGGTCTAAATGTAAGGTGTACCAAAATGTTGGCACAAACAATGCCAAGACAGTGGTGCAAGCATCATAATAAATGGGCCACTGCATGTGACCTATGCTGTGTGTGAAGGGGGCTCTATAGTGTACAGAACACGGAACACCTTACAAAGAAACATATGTTCAATGGGACAAGAAGGACCCTTTTACTAATTTTGGAAATGTGCTTATATATTGACTTAAAGGTTTTATTCTTCATGTAAAGCCTCCTTAGATGATTATGCCATATGCTGAAATGCCAAAACAATATGTAATAATTCAATGTTCCATGGTGACATATGTACCGTATTGAAGAGTTATGAAGAATATAGCTGTGGCCTTTTCCAAAGTTTAGTCAATATTTGCTTGCTGTTCAGAGGAAATCTTGAATGCACATATTTTACTGAAGCAAGAAAGTCATTTATGCATGCTGCGCTCTACAAGTTCTTTCTTGCTTGCATTCCACCAGTCTCTTTGTATGTGATGTCAGTGGAAAGATATTAAAGGTAAGATGAAATCTGTGCATGTAAGTCCCATGTGAACTTTGACATAATGAGTATAACAGATGACATATGCAGTATATCTTTCACTGAGCGTCACAATATAAATGCAGATACAGTCAATATACAATCATTTTTATGAACTTAATGATTTGCTTTTAACTAACATTTTCTATCCCTCACAGCTTGGACTGATTCCCCAGATTGCTTCTGTACGCAATCTATGCACGGAAATGGAATTAGAAGAGTATGAATATTATAACTGCATTCAGATTGCCTCAGACATTGGAACAGAACTTCTACCGGATGTGTGCGAGAGGCTTATATTTAGTATGTCTGCCCGCATACACAATGGAGCTCTCAGTAAGTGTCTGTTCCGCCTAGATGCATATACTGTATGCAGATAACTGCTGTGACAAGACGTTTTTTATATTTTAGTAGTGAACTGATAATCATGAGCTTCATGGTATGAAGAGTTTGCATTCACTGTGTCTAGTATTCCGTCATCCACACCTGAAAGGAAGAGAATCTTTTAACATTCCAGTAAAAAGTGCATTCCGATCTGATACCGACCCCGAAGGCAGACATTCTCAAGAATATTATCCTGGGCTCTACAAACCAAATGAAATAGGAAATATTACCTTAGGCAATGAATGTCACAGTGATTGAGGCTGGCAAGAAGTCTACTTCACAATCAGGTTCAGTCACCACAGAACTGATAAAATGATAATTATGTCATTCATCTCTCTAAGCTAACTATAGTTTGCTGTAAGTAAACCTTAGATAGGTACGAGATAGGTTGAGGATAGACGGACACTGATGATAGATAGATAGATAGATAGATAGATAGATATGATATAGATGAAAGATAGATAAGAGATGGATAAATATGATGTAGATAGATAATTAGATAGATAGATAGATGTGTACAGTATAAGTGCTGGGAGGCGTGTATATCCCACCCAGATACCTCAGCTGGGTGAGATAACTGAAATCCAGAAAGTTGCACTAGTTTCAGCAAAGTGTAGTTTGCTGAGACAGTTTTGTCTAGATGTTGTTCTGGGCTGGATTTCATGTGGACTGGGGGATAGGTTTGGTAGTGGGATCTGCCAGTCCATACCCTTCCACTACATGTATTGTCTTTTGGCAGAGGTGATCGCAGGTGACGCCTGCTGCTGTAATCAAGGAAGGATTACAACAACCCTCTGTGTATAACTTGGGGGGAGAAAGGCTGAGGAAGCCTGAGAGAGAGGGGAGCCTGAGAGACTCTGTGTGGTCTCAGCTAGGAGGGCTGAGGGGCCACGAGGCTTTGTAAAGCCTGAAGTTTGGGGTGCCCAGCGACGCTTACGGAAAGAGAGTCCCACTGTCAGAGTTGGTAGGACTTCTGGACCATCTCCCCCCAAGGGTGCTGGTGTGGTCACATCCTCGAGGCTGCTGGACCGTATATGGATGAGGAAGCTGGATCTAACCTCATGTGTGAACGGCGCTCTATAGGTGAGGCAGCGACAACACGTGTATTAGGTAGAACCCAGAAGGGCAGGTGTTTATTTTGAATGTTTATGAGTGTGATGGTCCTGAAGTGCCAAAATAAAGCACCTTTAGGACTTGAACCCCATTGTCAGAGGAGAAGTCTGTGATTGCGACCCCCTGAGAGAGAGAGAGCGATCCCTTACAATAGATAGAGAGATAAATATGATATAGATAGATAGATAGATAGATATGAATTGATGATTGATAGGTAGATAGATAGGAGATACAGTAGATGGATAGATAGATAGATAGATAGATAGATAGATAGATAGATAGATAATTAGATATGATTTGATGACAGGTGGATGGATATATAGATATGATATAGATGATAGATAGATAATTAGATAGATATGAATTGATGATAGATATATAATTATATAGTTAGATAGGAATTGATGATGGATAGATAATTAGATAGTTAGATAGATAGGAATTGATGATATATAGATATGATATAGATTGATGATAGATCAGAGGGGCGCCAGCTGCTGATGAGCCCCACTGATCACTGAAACAAAGAGACATTCAAAAGCTGATTAGCTGAAGATGAATTCATAGACTTCTATGAGTCTGTACTCCGCTAACTAGATCTACCTGAGGAAAGCAGAACAGAGCCAGTCACAGCCAAAGGGGCAGGCTCCTTGGTGGAGCACTTACGTTCCTCCTTTTCAGTGATCAGTAAGAGTTTCAGCGACTTCACCAATCAAAACTTTTCACTATGAAATGTATAAAGTTTATATGTATTAATATGCAGTAAGTACCTCCACATGAATATATTTTATTTAACTCATTTATATAGTGCCAACATATTCTTCAGACCTGTACTTAGATTATCATTGCACACAGTCCCTATTGGGGCTCCCAAACTAAATTCCACAGTAATCTGTCAGATTTATTTTGGTTTGTAGAAGAAACCGGAGTACCCAGAGAAAATCCACACAAACACAGGGAGAACATTAAAACCCCATGTAGATGTTGTCCTTGGATGGATTCAAACTCTGCACTTGTTTATTTACACTAAGCTATAAAATAGGTCCATGGTAGGGGCACTTACTTATTTGCTTTACTTCATGCACCATTGTAAATTGTACTTATCTTTGTCTTAATTGCATTTTCCAATTGGTGTTTCTTGAAAGTTTTCAACCATTTGTGTTCTACATTAACCTTCCGGTTTCACTGGCTCTGCAGAAAGAAGTTTGTGTTCCCAGTAGGAATGGGGATGCAGCTGCAGCCAGACTCCTTTAGCAGTAACCTATCTCCCTAAAAACAAATGGATTAAGCAGTTGAAATCCATCTTCTTTGTCCTTATGTCCTCCGACATCTGAAATTCATCTAATGTTTATGGCCAGCTTTAAAATATTGTCCAGCCTAAGAGCCAACAAAGCTTATAGCCCTAATGTGTGCCCCATAAAGAAAAAGAAAAAAACATACTCACCTCTCCACAGTCCTGCCATACCCTGTTCCCAGCTGCTTCCATGCCCTGTTCAAGAAAATGAGATCTCTGAGACCTGTGACTGGCTGCAGCGTTCACAGAACCAACTCACTTCCTGGTTTGGCGGGCAGGGGCACGGGCATGGTAGGACCATAAACAGGTGAGTATTTTTTTAGGACCCAAGCCCTCTCCATTTTGATTGACAGGACTAGGCACAATGATGTTTTCACTGTGTGGCCCTGTCAAAGTAGAGAAGGTGTGTCAGCTGCAGAGAGGGAAGAGCCTCTAGGTGTAATGGCAACGCCCCAGTTGCTCCCAGAGGCTCATTTGCATATAGTAAAGCATCATTTTTCTCAGCAATGTGGGCACATATGAATATGGGGCTCTCACAGATGTCTTGTGTAACAGGTTAGCCAGTTTCATAGGCACAAATCTGCTGACAGATGCCCTTTAAACTCTTATAAATTAGGTTTAAATGAGTGTTGTCACGGTAAGTAAGATAAGGGAAGGAAACAGAACACGACAAGGCAAACAAAACAACTGACTAGGCCCCAAATGCTAGGGAACAAAGGAGTCATCTCCTAGCAATTCCCAAAACACTTTCCCCAATCTGCTATGCCCATGTGCATATCTTGATGGTAGATATGCACATGCCCACGTACCTAAGACTATAACACACTGAACCAGACCCTCAGCTGTAGGGAAGAGGGAAAGAGACACCCAGCTCCTTCAACAACCGAAGGAGCTAGCGTCACCCTAGAGGCCTAGTAAAAACAGACACAGCAGGAAAAAGGGAAAATGACTTATCTAGAGATGTGTTGGAGCAGATGATCCACCAAACTTCCAGAGATTACACAAGGCAGAACTATAACGCACAAAGGCTATAGGGAGAGGGAGGAATAAATAGCCTCACCAATTACCTAAAGAACAACACCTGGGAGGAGGTGGGATTCAGTTCAAACCCACAACAAAACAAACTGTCAGATTGAGTCACGTGCAGCAACTCTGAAAGATCTCCTCAGAACACCCACAGGGCAGGGCGTGACAAGTGTTCAGGAGTGCAGAGATAAGGGCTACAGAAGAGCAACTCTCTGCAAAGAGTCTACAATGTCAGCGAAACCCTGAAGGCTACAGAAGATAAACGGTAGAACATTTTTTATAAAGCCCAAAAATGCCACAAAATTAAACCAATTCTTGAATCATTAAAAAATAGAGAACCCTCAAAAACCTAGTTAAAGGATTCACTCTTTACATTGTATTGAAACTGCATGGCGATCTGCAGACTGTTATGTTGGTGCTTTGTGGATTGCTTGTTAACCATGTAGTTAATGCAGACATATAAAAGTATTAAAATGTTCCTTGTATTGGTGTATTTCTCTTTGTAGCCTGTATTCATTGTAGAATAGAAAATAACAGACACATTATATCTTTCTCTTACAGAATGCACATGTAATCCAGCTGGATCTTTAAGTTCTACCTGCAGTAAGATTGGAGGACGATGTCAGTGTAAACCTAATGTCGTTGGAGGCTGCTGTGACCGGTGTGCCGTGGGCAGTTACGATTTTGGCCCAAGTGGTTGCCGAGGTAGGAAAATCACAGGATATTCTGAGGGGACATGTTGTGGAGGATGGGAAACATCCAGGGGTGGACTGGCCATAGACCCTACAGGAAAATTTCCCAATGGGCCGATGCCCAGAGGGCCACCAAAACCATTCTCTTAGCCAAAAGCCAGGTACAAAAAGATATGATGCTCCCAGCAATTATTAAATTAAGAAGTATTGTGTGCTGCATTGTAGTATCTGGGTCCACTTTTAGTTTTTTTTTTCCAGGGCCACTTTAAGTTTCCAGTCCGCCCCTGGAAACATCCTGTTTGGAAGCGATAGATATAATGCTTGACATATGATATCAACAACCATAGAAAAATGTTCTTCCTTTTCTGTCTCATTTCATAGAATGTGACTGTGATAGCAAAGGATCAATTAGTACCCTATGTGACCAGGTGAGTGGACAGTGTGCCTGCCGCAGAGACATACAAGGACGTCGCTGTGATAGCTGTTTGCCTGGATATTATGGATTTCCAAACTGCCGACCCTGTCAGTGCAATGGCAATTCAGAGACATGTGATCCATTTACTGGTGTTTGTAAAGGCTGCAAGGGATTTACCATTGGGACCAACTGTGAGCGGTAAGGAAACATGGCAGGGTGAACTCTCTCTTCACTTCTTTCTTCGTGATCATTACATTATTTTATATCAATTCCCGTGAAATTTATACAATTTACTAATATATTATATGTTTAAGAAAATCTGTGCTTTTAGAAGGTAAAGGGGTTTTCTGGGAATTCAGTATTGATGGTCTATCCTAAAGATAGGTCATCAATATCTAATTAGTAGGGGGTGAGCAATACTGCCTCTTCTTAGGTCAGTGACGTCATGTTCAAGGGTCACATGGCCTATACGCAGCTCAGTCTCATTCAAGTGAATGGGCCTGCAATGCTAAGCTCAGTCGCTATACAATGTATGGAGCTGTGCTTGGTATGTTGTGAGGAGGCCATTGCACTCGCCAGAGCTGCGCAAGCTCTTCATCAGTGGAAAGACTCCCACCCATCAGATATTGATAACCTATTCTGAGGATAAACCATCAGTTTTGTACTTCTCATGTGTGAGATCCGCTGGCTGTGTTAGCTATGTTCACACAAATAGCTAATATTCTTCCTGCAATGCATTTGAATATGCCATTTTGCACCCATACATTTTCCAGAGATTTTGAAATCCACAGTAAGTTTTATTGCTGCAGACCTGTTGCCATGTCTGACATATACCCAACCGGTAGCACCCAGTGGCCAATTTATTTATACATTTCTTGGAGGAGTAACAGAGGAATGGTTCTTCAGAATTGTAATTTTCACAGGAAATACGATTGTTTATTAAAAGAGATATTTCAAAACTTTGCCGTTTATTGTTGATCTTTGTTATCTTATGAATTGTTGTTATCTGTGGTACAATCAGTAAATGTAAATGCCCATTGCTGCCCAGCACATGGCACTAGCAAGAGTTAATGCTGCAAACAGTGGCGTACACACAATCCATGGAGCCCCGTTGCGAAACTGATCCATGTTTTTTTTTTTTAAGAACAACCAATCTTTCTTTGGTGGTTTGAAATGTCCTGATTTGTAAAACTGTGGAATACAATGAGGCTGTCTAATATACTGCACTGTAGCTGTCACATCCACTGTATATATAGAAATTGTTCTGATAACTAAAAGGGTTGTGTTACTATTAAATGTTATTTTGATATAATTCAGCATGAAAAACGAGTTACTTTTTTAAGATTTGTTCTCTTACAAAAATCCTTATGTTGTGAAATGTCCTGTTTACTACATTATAATGGTGCTCCTTTGTGGCTGGCTCAGCACTATGAAGTGCCCTTTGCGCTGTGGCATTAGAAGAATTTTGGTATCTGACTTTTAGTCTACCCAGACTGTCTATTACTCTGTAATTCCTCTAGCGCTGTTCGATGGAAACAGTAGGTTTAAAGAGCACACCAAATGCTTGAAATAACTTCTTTATTAACTTCAACTTTTCTTCATATAACACTGCCGCCTCCGCAGCAGATAGTCCATGAACATAACACTTGTTGAAAAGATATCGCAAAATGGCGGTATGATTAAGATGGTGGTTTAACTGTTCAATCTTGTCATTCAACATAAAATGGTGGATATATTTCTCTCTTGAGTATCTGTACTAGCACTTTATGATCTCTCTGAGAGGTATATCTGAGGTCTAACTAATAGTTCTGCTTGCTCAACTTGGTTTGCAGTATGCAATTGATTATGATCTGGTATGAGCAGTTTGCAGTTTGTATGCAATTTGTATGGAATCTAGTTTGTATGCTTGCAATTTGTATTTGCAATTGTAGTTTGATTTGGTTGCAATTGGTGGAACTGTAAGTAAACACACATATATCTAGTTCAGTATACAGTTCTAAACACAATACTAACAATTTGAACATTATCTAACTGTTTTAAATACCTATTTTGGCCTCTTGTTCCCATAAAACGCAGCTCTCAGTGGAGTGAATGTCTCTTCAGCTCCTGTCTCTGGTGAATAATGATTCTAGCAGCAGGAGCTGGGGGAATTCCAAGACAGGCTGTGTGTGAGGCTGGCTGTGATTAGTGAAAACTCTTGTTGTGTGAGAAGCTGGCTGTGATTGGTCTAGACTTCTGCCCAGCAACAACAGATTAACACTATATTTTATGTTTCTGCTGTGTCACAGAGCTTACCTTACATTGCAAAATGAATCTTAAAGGCATATTATCTTTTTCTGCTTCCGTGAACACAAAATATAACAGTAATATGACATCCAAATCATGATGTCACAATAAATAACTCTGTTTTTGTCCTTAACACATAAACATAGGAACTGTATTAAGGCTATCGGCAGCTTCAGCTGCATAAACATACAAGCTAAATTAGCAACCTAGGACAAGTCTTAGCTGGCCAGCTACACCCTTGGTGTTTACTCTGTATAGCAATGTGTAAGTCCACCTACTGAGGTGTTCACACATGCTAATTTCCATACTTCAACTGCCACCAGCCATATCTACTGTTAGAATCTGTGACAGTAAGGGTCCATTCCGGTCCATGGCTCCACAAAATAAAAAGCATGTCCTATTCTTGTCAATCCTCTATTAAGTGCCGGTGATGTGCGGCGTCAGTGTTTTGCGGACCCTTACAGGGAGAGAGCTGTAGCAGACAGGATATGCCCCATGAGCTGTGATAGGGAGAAAGCTGCATCAGGAAGGACAATTCTCCTGGGAAAGGACACCACCCTGAGCTGTCAGCTTAAAGAGAATCTAGCAGAGAAAGTAGAGCAATTGCTGAGGAGATCTCTGGATCCATTTGGGGTACAGGGCTGATTCTAGCCTTGTTAGAAAGTGATTGTCTGGAACTACAGTCGTGGCCAAAAGTTTTGAGAATGACATAAATATTTGTTTTCACAAAGTTTGCTGCTAAACTGCTTTTAGATCTTTGTTTCAGTTGTTTCTGTGATGTAGTGAAATATAATTACACGCACTTCATACGTTTCGGCTTTTATCGACAATTACATGCAAAGAGTCCGTTTTTGCAGTGTTGGCCCTTCTTTTTCAGGACCTCTGCAATTCGACTGGGCATGCTCTCAATCAACTTCTTGGCCAATTCCTGACTGATAGCAACCCATTCTTTCATAATCACTTCTTGAAGTTTGTCAGAATTAGTGGGTTTTTGTTTGCCCACCCTCCTCTTGAGGATTGACCACAAGTTCTCAATGGAATTAAGATCTGGGGAGTTTCCAGGCCATGGACCCAAAATGTCAACGTTTTGGTCTCCTAGCCACTTAGTTATCACTTTTGCCTTATGGCACGGTGCTCCATCGTGCTGGAAAATGCATTGTTCTTCACCAAACTGTTGTTAGATTGTTGGAAGAAGTTGCTGTTGGAGGGTGTTTTGGTACCATTCTTTATTCATGGCTGTGTTTTTGGGCAAAATTGTGAGGGATCCTACTCCCTTGGATGAGAAGAAACCCCACACGTGAATGGTCTCAGAATGCTTTACTGTTGGCATGACACAGGACTGATGGTAGCACTCACCTTTTCTTCTCCGGACAAGCCTTTTTCTTGATGCCCCAAGAAAAAGGCTTTGCCCCAGTCGTCAGCAGTCCATTCATTATATTTTCTGCAGAAGATCAATCTTTTGGAGAGAAGTGGCTGCCCTTCTTGACACCAGGACATCTTCCAAAAGTCTTCGCCTCACTGTGCGTGCAGATGCACTCACACCTGCCTGCTGCCATTCCTGAGCAAGCTCTGCACTGGTGGCACTCCGATCCCACAGCTGAATCCTCTTTAGGAGACGTTCCTGGCGCTTGCTGGACTTTCTTGGATGCCCTGAAGCCTTCGTAACAAGAATTGAACCTCTTTCCTTGAAGTTCTTGATGATCCTATAAATTGTAGATTGAGGTGCAATCTTAGTAGCCACAATATCCTTGCCTGTGAAGCAATTTTTTGCAACGCAATGATGGCTGCACGCGTTTCTTTGCAGGTCACTATGGTTAACAGTGGAAGAACAATGATTTCAAGCATCACCCTCCTTTTAACATGTCAAGTCAGCCATTTTAACCCAATCAGCCTGACATAATGATCTCCAGCCTTGTGCTTGTCAACATTCTCACCTGAGTTAACAAGACGATTACTGAAATGATCTCAGCAGGTCCTTTAATGACAGCAATGAAATGCAGTGGAAAGGTTTTTTTGAGATTAAGTTCATTTTCATGGCAAAGAAGGAATATGCAATTCATCTGATCACTCTTCATAACATTCTGGAGTATATGCAAATTGCTATTATAAAAACTTAAGCAGCAACTTTTCCAATTTCCAATATTTATGTAATTCTCAAAACTTTTGGCCACGACTGTATATATGTCAGATTTTTATTTTTAACATAAATAATGGCATAAGCCCTTTAAGCTGTATACAACTAGTACATAACCTCTTTTCATGGCACTACACACACACTAACCATTTAATCAACAAGTACTAATAAATTACCAGCAACAATCCCAGATTATCCTCTGCTGGACCTCCAATGTTCTTTCTGTAGCCTACTAGAGGAACCTAACTCAGCTCAGCATTATTATAAAGAATGTAATTATATTAAATGTTTTTTTATATTTTTTATGTTTTTATAATGATTTCTATTCTTTACATGATAGGTGCCTTAATCATTATTATGGCAATCCAATAACAGGACAACCATGTCGCCCATGCATGTGTCCAGGATCTCCTACAAGCAATCAGTATTTTGCATATTCTTGTCAACATGACAGTGAGACCATGGAGGTGACTTGCAACTGTCTTGAAGGTTATACAGGTAACTTCCGATTAAAATGGATATCTGATCATGATACATCAATATAATGTGCTTTTATAATAGTAATATAGGGTTCAAATGCAGAGTACATTGAAGCACAAATACCTATCTGGATACCACAAGGGTAATAAAATAAACTTGATAAACACTGTAGATAAAGACGCAATTAAAGTGATACTATCATGCTTCTAATATAGGGTAAAATATATGCAATAGATAATACTTCATATGACGGTGGAATAGAAAATGGGTTTAGAGATCATGGTACCTGCCAGGTTTGTCTTACACCCAGATACAAAAACAATTATGAAATATGAAATAAAGAACAAAAAATAATAATAAAACCTAACTTGATTCAACAAAATCCTACAAGTGATACAAAGCACAAGAAGACAAAAAGCAGAAGTTTAAAGCTGGTTTCCATTTCTCAACATAAATGTCAATTATGAACAGCATTTTCCAATATTTAATATTTTACAGTTATTACAATCATTAGTGCCTGTTTAAACAGGGCAATGTGCTGCCTACGAATTAATTTTTGGCGCTGCATAAAATTTGATCCCCCAACAAATAAGTATTTACTCATTTGTTGGTGATTGGTTGCACATTTATACAGGCCAGTTATTGGGAACAAGTGTTTGTTTGAAGGTTTGTTCCTAATAATTGGCCCAATCATATGAACGTGTAAATGGGCCCTTTCTATACCCTTTATTCAGAAAGAAATCTAAATCAAAGGGAAAATCAGCACACAGAGCAGTTGATTGATAAATCAAAGAATTGAGAAATGTTTCTGTAGCTAGTCACTGTTATAGCAATTACTTTTGAATCAATATTATAGGTGAATATAAGAAACTTTGTAATATATCTGTTCAGAAAAAAATGTTTCTCCCCAACCCCTCCTAAACTAAAAATTTCTGCTAAGTCCATCCTGACAGACAAGATAGATAAGCTCATTGCCCAGGTAAGTCTATGGTTAAAGAAGGCATGAACTGCAGTGAGAGGTAAGAGACAAAAAAGCAACAACAAAAAAAAAGTCTATGGAGAGGAAGAAGTAAGTTTGTTAAATCGTCAGTGACCTTTTAAGCTGGTGAAATGATGCCAGTATATACTGCATTTATGTATTTAATTGAAATGTTGTACTTCGTTCCGTATCATCTTTCTTAGGAAAGAACTGTAATGAATGTCCTGATGGCTTTTATGGAAATGTGGAAGAAGGGGAAAAGTGCTCACCATGTCAATGCAATAGCAACATTGATGTAAAAGATCCTGACTCGTGTGATAAGATTACAGGAGAGTGCATGAAGTGCATGAATAACACATATGGTCCAAATTGTGAATCCTGTCTACCTGGTTACTTTGGATCAGGACTTCATCAAAACTGTTCAAGTAAGCTTACCGTAAAATATGTTCTCTGGTTTTCTAGTTTCGTTAGGCTCTTATGTGCTATTATTTGTGTAATTTTCCCAAAATCTGGGATAGAGTGTGACACAAATGGTTCAAGTTTCAATTATTCACTTTCTTTGCCATATCTGGTATTTTCAAGTATTTTCACAACCAAGTTTTAGAAATCTTTTTATTGCCCAACTATTTTATCTTCATGATCGATAAAGACGTGGAAAATACAAGTGATTATTCTGTAACCTTTCTGTTACCTAATGACAGCAGATAACAGCACCTATCATTAAAGGACAATTTACTAACCAAATGATCATTTGAACACACAGTACAGTGGGAAAGAATATGATCAAAGAGAGTAGGTCTTCACTACACGTCTATACAGACAGTAGGGATGAGCAAATTTCTCAAAAATTCGATTTGGCCGGTTCACCAAATTTTTCTAAAAGATTCTATCCGAATTTATTCGTGGCAAATAATACTAAAAATTTTGCTACACATTGCTTGTGCTCCAATGTCCTCCTCCTCCAGTTCAGCCCCCACAGGGCTCATGTGGCTGTGAGATGTAGACGCCACGTCTTCAGTCCCCTGAACAGCCAGATTTACCAGCATCTGTTCCAGGATATGAAGTAGTGGAAGGATGTTGTTCATCCTGTAGTCCTGGCGGCTGACAAATAACCTGAGCATTGAAGTTACACAGGGGAGTACTCCTGTCCGCTTGGATCATCAAGAAATCATTTATGGCCTTTCTCTGTTTGTATAGTTGGTCCAACATATGGATGGTGGAATTCCAATTGGTGGAAACGTCACATATCAGCCTATGTTGGGGGACACCAGTCTGCCGCTGCAGCTCAAGGGGGGGGGGTGCTTCCATAAGTGCATGAATACTGTTGTCTCTTCGCAATCGCTTTGGTGATCTCAGTGTAATATTACCCATTTAGAAAACCCTTCGAAGGCAACATCTTAAATATTGGAAACCGTTTTGGGGCTCCACATACTAAAAAGGATGTGGGAGAACTAGAAAGGGTTCAGAAACGATGATCCGATTATTAACTGGAGTGAAAGGTCTGTCTTCTAAGGAGAGCTTAGAGTGTTCTCATTTATGTGTACTGTGGTCAGTAAAAAGAACTGGCACAGGATTTATTCATTCCAAGTGCGATGACCGAGCCCCAGGGGTGTAATGAGTGCACGGTGAGAGTGGTGATGTGCTGACTGGGTGCAGTAGTACTTACTTTTCTGTAGCTCCCTGGACCGGCCTGCAGTGGAGGGGAAGACAGCAAGAAATCCACCAGGGAACTCTCTATTGCAGGGAACACCAGCCAGATGGAAGTTGAGGTGCCCTTGATGGTATAGGTGTTTAAGACGCTTTGGTGGCTGGGCCCCTGTCTTCGAGATGCCAGCACTGTAAGGTGCAATTAAGAGATGGAGTAGAATGATGAGAGAGGCAGTAGTTGAACCAAACAGGAACTTTACTTGTAAGTTGTAGTCTTGCAATAAGTAGCATTCAATAGAAGTACTTTGTCTTACATGAAGTTGGTAAAGCTGATAAAGCTGCAAATCCCAATTAGCAGGCTCTGTCAGGTGATCTATGTAGATTCCAGGTTAACGTATGCAAGAGTAATGATGATAATTTACTTGGTTCCTGATCTTGCTCTGGCTATTCAGTCTTGCAATAATATGGATCCTCTGGTACTAATAGTATACAACCCAAGGGCGGTCACCCTCATGGCAGGCAAACTCTCTGCTCCATTGTTTGAAAAGGTTGTCTGAACTTTAGTCCAAATAGTGGCTGGCCTTGACTCTACAATGTAGGATTACTAAATCCTGCTTTTGGATTCTAAATGTTCAAGTAGCTTACCTCCTGGGCAAGGCCCAGGAGAACAGAGCGAAGTCTGTATCCTCTCCTCCTCCTAACTCCTCACTCTTAATCTCCCCTCTAACTTCCTGTGGCTAACCTATATAAATGGTGTTATAGTGACCTCTAGTGTTGGTAGTTGTAATGCATTTTCCAGCCTGTAATATGAATTTAGCAGCATTGACCAAGGAAAAGACAATGATTAGTGCAAGATGACATGAAAGGGCATATAGTATTTGGGAGTGGCCCATATACACATAAGTGGGGCACTACACAAGAACAAAGGATCGGGAACCTTCATTATGCGTGAAGGAGAGGAGATTTAGAAATCAATAGAAGAAAGTATTCTCTACAGTTACAGTAGTCAAACTATGGGATGCCCTACCCCAAGATGTAGTAGTGGCAGAGACTATATCAGCATAAAAAAAAAGGCTAGATGTTTATCTAATAGCAAATGACAAAGTATATGATGCTGTATAATTGGTTGAGAAATTCTGAACTTGCTCTAGACCTGTGTATATTTTCAACTTCTGTTACTAAGTTTTTTTTCCTACCAAAGACATTCAAGGTACAGTGCTGCCCATAATTATTCATACCACTGGCAAATTTTGACTTAAAGTTACTTTTATTCAACCAGCAAGTAATTTTTTGATGGGAAATGACATACATGAGGTGTCTCCCTAAGGGTAATAAGACGATATGGAAGAGGCATTTTTGTAGGGAAAAAAACATTTCTCAGCTTTTATTTACATTTGAGCAAAAAGTGTCCAGTCCAAAAATAGAAAAGCCTTTATTGGCTAGTTCAGCAATCAAACGCTTCCTATAATTGCAGACCAGTTTTTTGCATGTCTCCACAGGTATTTTTGCCCATTCATCTTTAGCAATGAGCTCTAAATCTTTCAGGTTGGAGGGTCTTCTTGCCATCACCCTGATCTTTAGCTCCCTCCACAGATTCTCAATTGGATTTAAGTCTGGACTTTGGCTGGGCCCCTCCAAAACATTAATGTTGTTGTCTGCTAACCATTTCTTCACCACTTTTGCTGTGTGTTTTGGGTCATTGTCATGCTGAAATGGGTCAGAACCAAAACAGAACCAGGACAGGTGCCCAAGGCCAAGATTCTCTGCAGACTGCCTGATGTTGTCGTTGAGAATCCTCATGTATTGCTCTTTTTTTATGGTGCCATTTACTGTGATTAGGTTCTCTGCTCTGGTCCATTGGCTGAAAAACACCCCCAAAGCATTAGGTTCCCACCACTATGTTTGACAGTGGGGATGGTGTTCTTTGGGTTGAAGGCTTCTCCCTTTTTACGCCAAATGAAGGAAACATCATTGTAACCAAACAATTCAATTTTTGTTTCATCTGACCATAATACAGACTTTGTCCAGATTAGCTTTTGCAAAGGCCAAGAGAGCTTTTGTGTGCCTTATCTGGAGAAGTGGAACCCAGCAGTGTGCAGTGTCCGTTGAATTGTCTGCCTTGAGACATTGCCACCAACAGAGGCCAGATTCACCAGGATGGCCTTGGTGGTGATCCTTGGATTCTTTTTTAACCTCTCTATCCTGGCCAGCACAGGTGTCACTTTTGGCTTCCGACCACGTCCTCTGAGATTTTCCACAGTGTGGAACATCTTGTATTTTTGCTCAAATGGAAATAATAGCTGAGAAATGTTTTAATTTTCCCACAATAATGCCTCTTGTACATCGTCTTATTATCTTTTGGGAGACACCTATGTCATTTCCTGTCAAAAAATTACTTGCTGGTTGAATAAAAGTAACTTTAATTCAAAATTTGCCTGGGGTAAGAATAATTATGGGCAGCACTGTAAATCTACAGGATAATCCTTGAATGTTTAAAAGATAGAAGACTTCACCTATTTGGATACCTGGGATGCCCTGACTACTATTTTACCAGATGTCGAGGCCACCATCCATTGCATTCAATTAAATGGAGTGATAGCCATATGTCTGCAACTTTCTGCATTCAAGTATATTGGAGTTCCAGAACCAGCCAAGCTTGCGCTGGATATTCCAAAAGTTAATTTTATGGGAAAATCCTTTAAGTCAGAATCATAGGAATAACTATTATCATGGAATACGTTTCATAGAATCTGCATATGCCACTTCTGTTTCTTATATGACAGAGAAGACAAACAGAAATACCTATGCTCTGATGACACATTATTTTAATAATGTAATTTTTTTTTCTCCGAGGTTGTATTTGCAATCCGAAAGGAACAAATGCTCAGAATTGTTACATTTATGAGGAAGTTGGAGAATGTGTCTGTGACAGGACTACGGGACAGTGTCCATGCTTGCCTAACGTGGTTGGCATTAGCTGTGATAAATGTGCTTCTGGATACTGGGGCTTCAATACTGCAAAAGGATGTCAACCCTGTAACTGTTCCCTCAATAATTCCTATGGAAACCAATGCAATCAGGTGTGAAACATTCTGAATCTGACATGCATTTCTCTGAATAAAATACTCTACTAATATGTCCCACAAAATATAGCATCCACATACTAAGGTTGGGTTTCCATTCTCAGGCTTTTGATGTCATTTTTGAAGACAAAGCCAAGAGTGAATCATAGGTGGAGGACATGTATATAAGAAAAACTGTCATATTCTCTTTTTGATTCCAATCCTGGCTTTGGCTTCATAAATAGCATAATAAATCTGTAAAATGTGTAAACCTGGGGAATATAATGGAGTAAATAAGTTATTAGCTGTTTCTGATAAACAAACCAAGGAGATTTTTAGTGGTGATGGAAAGGACTAAGGCAGTTCTTACAACACACTAGCATATCCACTAGATATTCCATAAATGTCTTATTGGATGGGACCAGACTGGTGTGAGTTCAACACCAAATCTCTGCAAATAATGGGTGACCGTGGATATATGCCATAAAAGTCTGTTATGGGAGAACCTCATAAAAGATCTACTGTTTTTACCAAAGTTAAATGTTTCTTTTGCTGTTTAGTTTACAGCTCAATGTCTATGTAAACCAAAATACAACGGAAGGAAATGTGACAAATGTGAAGAAAATTACTATGGAAATCCAGCAGTTCAATGTATACGTAAGTGTAAATGAATACATTTGGGATATGGCTACACAATTAGGTTTTCTGAGGCAGTTTCTTAAAGGAGTGCACACCTTCCTCTAGTTTTGCATATAGGATTAAAGGGATTCTGTCACCTCCCCTCAGCCAAAAAACGATTTAAAAGCAGCCATGCAGCACAGCTTACCTGGATTAAGCTGTGCTGTTTAATCTTGAAATCCGTCCAGCAGTTACTTTAAAAAACGACTTTGATCAATAAGGAAATGCGTCCTGAAGGTGCCCAGAGGGGCGTTTTTTTCTTCCTAGTGAGCCCAGTACCGCCCCTCTTTCAGTGCCCAGCCCGCCTTCCTTGTATTTTCTAACTGCCGCCCCCAGCCTGCCACAGCCTCTCCTGCCTCTCCTCCCCCTCCCTCACGCCGAACGAAGTCTCGCACAGGCGCAGTACCCACTGAGGGCTGCGCCTGTGCGATCATCAGGAGACTGAGGGCGGCAGCTTCATCTTCGTCACTGGGCATGCGCCGAGCCCAGTGACGTCCGATGCTCGCTCTTCCCTCAGTCAGCAGGGAAGAGAGAGCATCGGACGTCACTGGGCTCGGCGCATGCCCAGTGACGAAGATGAAGCTGCCGCCCTCAGTCTCCTGATGATCGCACAGGCGCAGCCCTCAGTGGGTACTGCGCCTGTGCGAGACTTCGTTCGGGGGGAGGAGAGGCAGGAGAGGCTGTGGCAGGCTGGGGGCGGCAGTTAGAAAATACAAGGAAGGCGGGCTGGGCACTGAAAGAGGGGCGGTACTGGGCTCACTAGGAAGAAAAAAACGCCCCTCTGGGCACCTTCAGGACGCATTTCCTTATTGATCAAAGTCGTTTTTTAAAGTAACTGCTGGACGGATTTCAAGATTAAACAGCACAGCTTAATCCAGGTAAGCTGTGCTGCATGGCTGCTTTTAAATCGTTTTTTGGCTGAGGGGAGGTGACAGAATCCCTTTAAATATTTATTAATAAAAATCTAAAAAACATTAAAAAAAGACGAATATATATACATTCCCCAAAAAATAAACAATCAATAAAAATCATATATGTATATATATATATACACACGATTCATTCCCAAATTGCCATACATAATTTAATAGCTAGATAGAAGGATACATTTCAATTTAAATACATGATTGCATGAATAAACTAATCATAAAAATAAGAATATATATTAAAAAAATTATAAAAAATATAAAAATGTAACTTGATGTCTATATTGGTAGATGTTTAATTCATACAATTTTGGCATTTTGTATTTATTCTTTCATTTTTTTTGCGCATCTACCAATATAGACATCAAGTTATATTTTTATATTTTTTATATATATTCTTATTTTTACGATTAGTTTTTTCATACAATCATGTATTTAAATTGAGATTTATCATTCTATCTATCTATTAAATCATGTATGGCAATTTAGGAATGAATTGTGTATATATAAAAATTTTATTTATTGTTTATTTTTTGGGGAATGCATACATATAATTCTTTTTTAATGTTTTTTATATTTTCATTAATACATATTTGATCCTATATGAAAAACTAGAAAAAGGTGTGCACACCTTATTTTTTTCAACTTTATCCATCATCCTTTACTGGGACTGGGTGACCCCTCAATCTCCATTACGTCCGATGTGAGCCTCTGTATCTTTTTTACAGTTTCTTAAAGGAAATGTGTCACAAAAAATGTTTTCTGCCAGATAGTAACACATATCCTTTTTAATGTTCTGATTGCAGATTTAATTATGCTTTGCGGCAGCCCCATGGGCCATAGACACAATGACTTCTATAGGAGAGTTTTCTAGGCAGCTCTGTGACCTGTGCAGAGGGCAATGTACAAGGAAAGAATAGATAACTTTAGTCCCCTATTGTGAATGGTGGATCCTGTCTTAACTGCCATTCTAATCCTGCATGTAATAATATCACCTCTGTGTATAGATACGCAGATAACTGCAGTAAAGTGATCTGTACAGACCGAGAAGTGGCGGCTGTTATTAGGATTAGTGCACAAACTGCAGGATTTTATGGTTTTTGTTAAAATATAGATAGCCATATGGGAAATTAAAAATAACATCCCCAAAAATGATTTAATATATTAAATATAAAAACATGATTTAAACATTTTTCTTTAAACCAAAATTAGGAGTGGATCATAAAAGGAGAGAAAGTATAAAGGACAGATACGACTTCTCTTTCTTGAATTCACTCCGGGTTTTGGCTTTGGAAACCTGACTGTGTAACCACACATTTTGTGAGTCTGTACACCAAGTAACAAGAGGTCTGTGTGTGTTATTGCTTTCTTCTCACAGATATCATTTATAATAATAATACCAATGAAAGAATAATATTCAGGATAGTTTGTTAGCCAGGTTGTAGAATTTTAAATAAGTCTACTATGACTAACCCATTGACACTTCTCTGCCCTCAGCTTAGTGTAGACGTAGAGACTATAGTAATTACACTCTACACATTCTCAGATGGCTCAAGACTCAATTGGCATTATATGAGCAGTAGAAAACAGGCAGGCAAGTTTGGCTGAGCTCAGAATGCCCATTCTATATGGTGGCCAAGGGTGGCAGAAATCACGGAAACAGGTGAGCGGGGTGTGCTACACTGTTTCCATATCTGCCATTCACTTGTATAGGAGTTACAGAAACAGCATACCAAAGCTGCTTGGCTGTTTCTATAACTCCACCAAGGCCACACAACATTTTTTTATCTGTAGTGAATTTCATAATTAATATCTGGTTGCTTGAAATTTTTTTGAAATAGACTAAACAAAATTGGAAAAAAAAAGATGTGTGAAATCAGCTTAAGGCCTCATGCACACAACCGTTGTTTCATTCGTGTCCGTTGTTCCGTTTTTCGTGATTTTCTGCGGACCCATTGACTTTCAATAGGTCAGTTGAAAACTCGGCTGATGCACCGTTTGTCATCTACGTCCGTGATCCGTGGTTCCAGTCTGTCAAAAAAAATAACCTGTCCTATTTTTTTCACGGAAAATGGTTTGCGGACCCATTCAAGTCAATGGGACCGTGAAAAAACACGGAGGCACACAAGATTGTCATCCGCGTCCGCGTCTGTTTTTTTCCTATCATTTGCATGGCAAACTTGACAGACTTTTTTTTTTACTTTCCTTCATGTCTGGTGATCCTCCAAAAATAAAGGAAGACACACGGAAACAAAAACGGAAACGGAACAACGGAACCCCATTTTAGGGAATGGAACACAACAAAGGTCGTGTGCATGAGGCCTTAAGGTGTTGATATCTCTAGGGTACATTTAATGGACTGTGTATATTGCTGTTATTGGGGGTCCTGAAGCAGTTGCTGGTAGAGTGGAGTCACCTTGGCACTTAAAGTCTTGCTTTACTGTTTTCACATTCATCCTTATTAGTTTATAATGCCCCCAGCAATCATATTTCCTCAATACCATGCTAAATAATGAATCCAATTGTTGGTAATATAAATTAGTACTAATTATTATTTATAAAAAAGCTTATCTTATACATTACATTTGTTACACCATATTTTGTCTTATTTCAGCCTGTAGGTGTAACTTGGAAGGTACTCAAAAACCCATGTGTGATAAGGACACTGGTTCATGCAACTGTAAAGCTGGGGTCACTGGACGAAACTGTGACCAATGTGCTCCTAAATTCAGGCAAGAATTCCCTGCGTGTTCACGATGTCATATGTGCTTTGATCAGTATGACACAGAAGTATCAACTCTATCAACTTCTGTCCATGCATTGGTAAGATTAGCAGCAAATATTGGTCCCAGAAGATCACCAGCTGGCTGTGATGTCCACATGAGTATCCTCCAAGATAAACTTTCTGCTATTGAGAAAATGTTTCGGACTCCAATTCTGTCACCTGAGAAGTACAATACAGTGAAGAAATACTATGACAGCATACGGTAATCCCTTCCTCTTCTTTGTCAAATGAATTGTCTAGTTACACTTAAAGGGGTGGACCACTTTTTGGTTACTGCTGACAAATTTGTTTGTGAGATGATAAATGGCACTTACTAATATAGTCTTTGTTGAAATTCTGCACCATTTTCTATGTTTTATAACATATGCTTACTTGTTTACAAAGTCTTTTGTGCTGTCCACACATAAGATGGTCGCTGATGGAGGGTCGTGTGACCAGGCAAATCACCTCCATGTCATGTCTAGTAGCATAGTAACATAGTACATAAGGCTGAAAAAAGACATTTGTCCATCCAGTTCGGCCTGTCATCCTGCAAGTTGATCCAGAGGAAGGCAAAAAAAAAACTGTGAGGTAGAAGCCAATTTTCCCCACTTTAGGGGAATAAAAAATTCCTTCCCGACTCCAATCAGCCAATCAAAATAACTCCCTGGATCAACGACCCATCTCTAGTAGCTATAGCTTGTAATATTATTACACTCCAGAAATACATCCAGGCCCCTCTTGTATTCCTTTATTGTGCTCACCATCACCACCTCCTCAGGCAGAGAGTTCCATAGTCTCACTGCTCTTACCGTAAAGAATCCTCTTCTATGTTTGTGTACAAACCTTCTTTCCTCCAGACGCATAGGATGTCCCCTCGTCACAGTCACAATCCTGGGGATAAATAGATGATGGGTTAGATCTCTGTACTGACCCCTGATATATTTATACATAGTAATTAGATCTCCCCATAGTCATCTTTTTTCTAAAGTGAATAACCCTAATGTTGATAATATTTCAGGGTGCTGTAGTTGCCCCATTCCAGTTATTACTTTAGTTGCCCTCCTCTGGACCCTCTCCAGCTATGCTATGTCTGTCTGCTATGCCCAGAACTGTACACAGTACTCCATGTGTGGTCTGACTAGTAATTTGTAAAGACGATGTTCTTATCACGGGCATCTATGCCCCTTTTGATGCAACCTATTATCTTATTGGCCTTGGCAGCAGCTGCCTGACACTGGTTTTTGCAGCTCAGTTAGCTGTTTGTCTCCTCCTTTCAAACACACTGCACCTGCACTAGGTTTCCAACAGAACTAGTACAGGTGGCAAGTGCAGTGTATTTGGATGGAGGAGACATCACACAGACATCAGCGGCCATCTTATGGACAAGACATCCGTGTGGACAGCACAAAGGACTTTGTAAACAAGTAAGCATATGTTATAAATAGAGATGAGCAAATCAAATCCCAAGAAGTGAAATTCCATCCGAATTTCAGGATAAATTCGATTAGCCTAGAAGCAGAATTTCCTTGTGCTTTGTGTCAGCAAATCGATTTAACCTGAAATAGTATAAAAATTCAAACTTACCTCCATCATTTGCTGGCGATGGGCCGCCAGCCTCCATCTTGCTTGAAGATCCCGAACGAAATCCAGTGCGGCGCAAGATTACATCATCATGCCGGCTGGTGTGATGACGTAATCTCGCGCAGCACAAGATTTCTGCTGAGATCTTCAAGCAAGATGGCGGCGGCCGGCCTGTCGCGAGCAAATGGAGGCAGTAAGTTTGATAAAAAAAATAATTTTATTGTTAATTTTACACTCAGATCATCTGAGGGATACAGTGACCGGGACAGCGCTATCACAGCTAACCGTCATTGCATTGGCTACTTACAAAAAAATGCACTTTGTGGCGAAGTAATTCATCACAAAGCTAATTTTTTTAAGGAATTCGGCAAATCAGCCGAATCTAACTTTTAAGAAATTTGCTCATCTCTAGTTATAAAAATAGAAACTAGGGCAGAATTTCAACAAGGACTATATTAGTAAGTGCCATATAATCATCTCACAGACACATTGGTCAACAGTCATCAGAAAGTGGCCAAGCCCTTTAATGGACATGCGCATGCCTAGCATCAATCTTAGAACCCAGTTAGCCAGTGCACAGAATGCACTATACTACCTTGCAAAATGCAATGAAAAAGTGACGGAAAGAAACCAAACCTCAGTGTAAAAATATTAATTTACCTAACCACAATAACCTTATTTTCAGCTATAGTCTACATTATCCCTCAGGGGCAGCCTCAAACACAGATTATGAGCAATATTCATGATTTTATAATACTTTGTCACTTGCCTCCAGCATTCGTTATATTTTATAAAGCAATACAGATCTTAAAATAGTAGAATACATCATATGACACTTAGGTGGGCCCACTGTGAAAGTCGCATTGAAGAAATAAAATAGGCAGACTGCCCTTCTTTGTACTAAGTTGTTCTGTGTTGCATATGTTACAGCCAAAAAATGGATAAAATAAAGGTTCCAGATTTAGGAAAATTCTATGAAATTGCAGAAATGAATAAAACTATTTCAGATATGGGAAAAGAGATTGATGCTTTATTCACTGTGCTTAACAAAATAAAGAAAAAGAAAGAGAAAGAAAACATCATCAATGTTAAAGGTAAGGAATGCAAATCACATTCTCTCTAAAGGTGACCAAACACATTGGGTAGAGGTTGATGGTTGAGCACAACCTACTGGACATATATTAGTCCATATTGGCTCTTACAGTCATTAAAACTGGCCACACATGTTCAGTGGCACCCAGTGAAGGATAAATTACCCTTGTAGGAACATTCTTTCCCGGAGAGATCATTCATGGACTAAGCGACAATCAGATGAAAATTCTAAACTGGACCAACTACTTTTCAGACATTAAAGGAATGTCATCAGTTGGGTAAATTTATCCCAATGAATGGTCGTTTGGTTGAAATTATCAATTTTTAGCAACTTTAGACTAATGTGAATGATCAGCCCTTTTTTATGTACTATATTGCAACCATATTTTAGTGGCAGTTTTGTGTGGCAGTTTTCAGCCTGTTTTTGGTTTGTGCCACTGTGCCTAATTTATGAACTGGCACACAGTAATAATGAAAATGCGACAATTTGTCACCAAAAAAGAGATGTACTATTAATGATAAATGCCCCCTTTAGTGTTTAACCCCTTCATGATTCTTAACGTACTAGTAAGTCATGGCCGCAAGTGACTTGTGGACCTTTGACGTACTAGTATGTCATGCGGATCAGGTGGGCACCAGTGCAGGGGCCTGTCTGTGACTGGCATTGCTGTAAAATCCAATGCCAGCGGATTAACCCCTTGTATGTTGCAATCAACACTGACGGCTGCATATGGGAGATTACAGAGGGTGGGGTCTCCCTGTGCCTCTCCATTAGCCCCCCCCCCCCCCCGTGCCTGCGGTGACAGATGGCCGATGGCTGCCATGGAAACCCCAGGCATATGCAGGCCATGGACAGACACCTGTGGACCCAGCCCCCTGGGTCTCACAGGCACATTGTCAGTGTTGAACTGACAGTTTCAATGTAGTACAATACAGCATGTACTGTACTACATTAAAACAGGGATTAAACCCTAAAATTATGACGTCCATGTACCGGGTCAAAAATAAAAAGTGAAAAAACAGTAAAAAAAAGTGTTTTATAAAAAAAAATTACAGTAAAAAAGTGTCATTTTCTCTTCATCAAGCGATTTTTAATAAAAAAAATATATAACAAAAATAATCACATTAGATATTGTCGCATCTGTAACGAGCTGCTCTATTAAAATATAACTGCACTTGCAGCAATAGAAAATGCCCCATTGCACTTGCGAGCTCATTAGCATATCTCGTCAAGGTACATTTTTTCAACATCACAGCCGCAGATAAGAGAAACAAAGGCACCATTTGTGAACCGTGTATATGAACTACAATGCGATTTAAGCAGTCTGAGTAGGGTAAATTAGCTGACTGACTCCCTTTAACCCTTTCAACACCAGGTGATTTTATGTTTTTTCATATTCAATTTTTATTCCCTGCCCCCCCAAAGCCATAACATTTTTATTTTTTCAATCACATAGCCATATGAGAGCTTGTTTTTTTGCAGGACAAGATGCACTTTCTAATGGCACCATTTACAGTTCCATACAATGTAATGGGAATCTTGAAAAATGGGGTGGAATTATAAAAAAAAAAAAACATTCTGCCAGTTTTTGCTTTTTTTTTTTACACTGTTTCCTATGCGGTAAAACTAACCTGTTATTTTCATTCTCTGGGTCACTACGATTACAACAATACCACATATGTATAGTTTTTCTTGCATTTAATAATGAAAAAAAAGTAAAACTTTGGTAAAAACTAATTTTTCCTTTGCATTGCCATATTCTGACCCCCATAACTTTTTAATTTTATGTGTACAAAGGTGTGTGAGGGCTTGTTTTTTGCAGGATAATGTATATTTATTTAAATTTTGGGGAAAGGGGGTGATTTGAATTTGTATACAGCATATTTTTTTATATTTTTATGTTTTTTAAAGCTTTCTTTTTTTTTTAACACTTTTTAATAGTTCCCTGAGGGGACTATAGCAAGCATCTCTAATAGACTGTAATGTATTATCATTGGAGGCTATTAGAATTACACTAATGGGGTTTATGAAACTGGTGTAAAGTAGAACTGGCTTAGTTGCCAATAGCAACCAATCAGATTCCACCTTTCATTTTCCAAAAGAGCTGTCAAAACGAAAGGTGGAATCTGATTGGTTGCTATGGGCACTTGCATTGTTGTTTTCCGGTATTGAGATCCGGCAGATTGCCCAACCACCAATGCCCAGTCGGGAAGGGCTTAAAATCAGTAAACAATAGATCATCCATGTATACAATTGATGACAAATTGGATGATTTTTACATTTCAGCAATAGGGTTGGCTGTGCATATGTCTCCATGGCCAGTTTTAATGTGCAGTTGGACTATTCTATTTTCTTTTTAGACACTATAACCTTTTTCATATTTTTTTATCAATGGTCCAATGGTCAGGGGTTGTGTCCCATTTTGGCATTTCTATGGCGAGATGGAATTGAATGCCAGTCCTAGGTGGCAGGGCACATGGAGACAGCCCAGTAGGCCGGTACTCTGCTGTTTCATTAACAACCATTATAGTGAATGGGATCTATGCAAATGTTGCAGAACAAGGTACTCTGCTGTCATAACTCTACAATCTACTATTATACTAACAGATAACATATTCTTCCTACGGCAGCAGTAAACTAACAATGGGTTGCCTACCTATACAGGAGTTTTATCCTCAGCGTTGATTGCTACAGATGGCCAATGTTTTGTGTTTAATTTTCAATAACATAATATTGCCAACATGGAAAACAGTCAAAAATTCCTTAAAAATAGTTTTCTTTTGAGTTAAAAATACCCCTTTCTGACAGAAGTGTCCTTTTAAACTGCTTTATATGAATTGAAGAAGTTCTGTTTATACGGCATTGTTTTTATTAGTATAATTCTCCCATTATTTTATCTGGCAAATGCATTATCGATTCAATGATGACAAGACCACACATTTCTTTTTCTAAACAGATAGTGAAGAGTCTTTGGTGAAGATTACCAAATACTACAACGTATCTTTATCTGCAGCGGAGAGCGCACGCAATGCTACTCCCATTGTCAAGACAGCAACAAAAACAAGGAAAACCATTTTAAATGCACTGAACGCTCTAGACACAAAAGACAAACAAAACTCTGACAGACTGAATAAAATGAAACCACTACAAATAGGCAAAATGAATGAGCTGGTAAGAGTTATTGTTCCAAAATATTTGCATGTGTGCTCTGAGATTGTTCTACAGTACATGCAATACATATTTGTTATTTAACTTTTGGGAAGCATCTGCCAGTCATCCCCATTGTCAGTAATGGCTATTTATTAATGCATTTGTCCATTTAGCATATTAAAGTAAAGCTCTAAGGGACTCTGGTTTAATCTAACACTGCTTACTGCGGCATTCAAATTAATCTGTTCAGATAGAGGAGATATAGCATACAAGCATGTCTACAATTTTGCAGTAGAGCCCCACCATTAATGTTTGCTTCACTGTGCCATTTGGCTATGGTTATTTTAAAAATTGTGAAAAAAAGTACCCTAGAACCATTTCTAGATAGATCTAAGATTGGTTTAAAACTAGCTCAAGATTGTCCACTAATAGGATTTGTGTATCTGGCTTCTGTTTCGTCTGTTGCCTTTCAAAGGAAACTAATGTATGCCACCCATGCCATTCATATATTCCCTTTTGTTTTGGTCATTAAAATAAGTCAACAATGACCAGAATTTTGCAACAAAATTGGGATTTTCAACAACCTAATTAGGGACTCATATGGAAAAAACGAATGCTCCCAAAAATTGTCAACAAGCCAATGACATCAAATTAATCACATCACTTTTGTCTGTATTTTATGTATCAGACTCATAACAGAAAAAGTCCGGCTGTCCATACTCATGAGGCAGCTATCGGCTACACAATACATTGGTCAACTGCTTGTTGACACCCTTATGAACAAGGACGTGCATCACAGATGAGTGTGTTTATTATTTCAAAGAGTCAGATATAGTAAGATCAGCAGCTGAATGATACAAATATGGCTCTACAGTTGTGGCCAAAAGTTTTGAGAATGAGACAAATATTAGTTTTCACAAAGTTTCCTGCTAAACTGCTTTTAAATCTTTGTTTCAGTTGTTTCTGTGATGCAGTGAAATATAATTACACGCACTTCATATGTTTCAAAGGCTTTTATCGACAATTACATGACATTTATGCAAAGAGTCAGTATTTGCAGTATTGGCCCTTTTTTTTCAGGACCTCTGCAATTCGACTGGGCATGCTCTCAATCAACTTCTGGGCCAATTCCTGACTGATAGCAACCCATTCTTTCATAATCACTTCTTGGAGTTTGTCAGAATTAGTGGGTTTTTGTTTTTCCACCCACCTCTTGAGGATTGACCACAAGTTCTCAATGGGATTAAGATCTGGGGAGTTTCCAGGCCATGGACCCAAAATGTCAATGTTTTGGTCCCCGAGCCACTTATTTATCACTTTTGCCTTATGGCACGGTGCTCCATCATGCTGGAAAATGCATTGTTCTTCACCAAACTGTTGTTGGATTGTTGGAAGAAGTTGTTGCTGTTGGAGGGTGTTTTGGTACCATTCTTTAATCATGGCTGTGTTTTTGGGCAAAATTGTGAGTGAGCCCACTCCCTTGGATGAGAAGCAACCCCACACATGAATGGTCTCAGGATGTTTTACTGTTCGCATGACACAGGACTGAAGGTAGCGCTCACCTTTTCTTCTCCGGACAAGCCTTTTTCCTGATGCCCCAAACAATCGGAAAGAGGCTTCATCGGAGAATATGACTTTTCCCCAGTCCTCAGCAGTCCATTAACCATATTTTGTGCAGAAGATCAATCTTTCCCTGATGTTTTTTTTGGAGAGAAGTGGCTTCTTTGCTGCCCTTCTTGACACCAGGCCATCTTCCAAAAGTCTTCGCCTCACTGTGCGTGCAGATGCGCTCACAGCTGCCTGCTGCCATTCCTGAGCAAGCTCTGCACTGGTGGCACTCCGATCCCTAGTTGAATCCTCTTTAGGAGACGATCCTGGCGCTTGCTGGACTTTCTTGGACGCCCTGAAGCCTTCTTAACAAGAATTGAACCTCTTTCCTTGAAGTTCTTGATGATCCTATAAATTGTTGATTGAGGTGCAATCTTAGTAGCCACAATATCCTTGCCTGTGAAGCCACACAGGTCAAGTCTGCCATTTTAACCCAATCAGCCTGACATAATGATCTCCAGCCTTGTGCTCGTCAACATTCTCACCTGAGTTAACAAGACAATTACTGAAATGATCTCAGCAGGTCCTTTAATGACAGCAATGAAATGCAGTGAAAAGGTTTTTTGGGGATTAAGTTAATTTTCATGGCAAAGAAAGGACTATGCAATTCATCTGATCACTCTTCATAACATTCTGGAGTATATGCAAATTGCTATTATAAAAACTTAAGCAGCAACTTTTCTAATTTCCAATATTTATGTAATTCTCAAAACTTTTGGCCACGACTGTACATATCCCCTGGAAAATCAAAGGATTGACACTTTAAAAATCTAGTCTTTGCCCCCCTTGTTTCTTATAACATATTGATGGACACATGGCTTGTTCCCATATATGTTAGATTGTCATCAGAGTCTGTGACATTTACCTACAGATATTTAAAATAACCCAAACGTCTATAAGTTGTAAGACAGTTTCCAATGCAATAGGTTTTGTTGAGCCGTACTGAACATTACGAGAGACCATTCCCATCTAATAGGACCAAGTGGTATGGCTCTTACCTAGAGTTAACTGTAAATGGTTTTGAGTCTTGATCCTAGCTACAATACTATGGCATTCCTGACGGCCAATAATATCTGAAACTACCATCAGCTAAGCAGCCATGTACAAGGGGCCCAAGCTCTTAGAGCCACAGGTGGCTCCAGAACTACTGATTAGGGAACAGCTTACATACTGTAGTGATGATAATACAGAATTGAGAAAAAAATTAAATATTGTATCACATCAACATTTTATAAAACTTCAGTGAAACCTCCTTGAGATGAGCACCCAAAATTACATTGTAAAGTAGTCTTCTAGGATGCTCTTCTTAAAAAAGATGACCAGTATACATAGGGTATGGTGGAACTAAAAATCTCCTACAGGAGATCTGGTCAGGATAAGAATGTGTCTTCTCAAAGAGGTGGAAAGGATTCACTGTACTTTTTTTGTACATTATTTGGTATAACTAAGCATGTAACATGATTTAGGAATAGCGAACATTTTTTTCTCAGCTGTTTATATATGATGGAGGATCTAAATGTATTTTGTTTACATAGGTTTGTGGAACAGTCTGGGACTTTCCTTGTGATATCGCACCATGTGGAGGAGCTTTATGCAGAGATAGATTTGGAAAGAGAAAATGTGGTGGACCAAATTGCAATGGTGCATTGCCACTGGCCAAAGATGGCTTGAGAAAAGCAAATGAAACAGATGCTAAGCTAAAAAGTGTTGCAGTTCATCTACTTGATGCAGAGAAACAGGTAAATATATAAAAAAAACTGAGCAAATGTAAAAAATAACTTGTTAGAAGAGAGGTTCGGTGGGATTTAATAGCTCAAAAAAGAAGTTATAGGTGAATTGCTATGGAGAGCAGAGAAACTTAGGCTACTTTCACACTTGCGCTTGATCGGATCCGTTCTGAACGGATCCGATCATATTAATGCAGACGGAGGCTCCGTTCAGTACGGATCCGTCTGCATTAATAACTTTAGAAAATTTCGCAAGTGCGCAAGTAGCCTGCGCGGATCCGTTCAGACTTTCAATGTAAAGTCAATGGGGGACGGATCCGCTTGAAGATTGAGCCATATGGTGACATCTTCAAGCGGATCCGTTCCCATTGACTTACATTGTAAGTCTGAACGGATCCGCACGGCCAGGCGGACACCCGAACGCTGCAAGCAGCGTTCAGCTGTCCGCCTGTCCGTGCGGAGGCGAGCGGAGCGGAGGCTGAACGCCGCCAGACTGATGCAGTCTGAGCGGATCCGCATCCATTCAGACTGCATCAGGGCTGGACGGAGGCGTTCGGGTCCGCTCGTGAGCTCCTTCAAACGGAGCTCACAAGCGGACCGACGAACGCTAGTGTGAAAGTAGCCTTACCGACTCATGTCTCATATCGTATTTTCTAAATTGTCTATTTTGTGGGATGAAAACAAGGAAACAAAGGTTGAAAACACACTGTAATCTCTATTGTGAAATGTAGATATGATGGGGTAGACGTAAGATAAGACAGGTGCATCAAGCAAACCAAAGACTACATCTATTTGAAGATATTCTGTATGTTGCTAATTGTGAATGTTGTTTCTAATAATAGGTTGACTGGGATCTTTGAGACTCCACATTAGCATTGTATACTAAAACAGTAAAAGCAGCATATGTATCTTCAGCCATAACACAGGAGCCTTCAGAGCACCAAAACGTTCTTGAGATATGCCATCAATATTAAAAGCCTGGACAACCACTTTACGGGACTGTCCATATGTACTAATAAGGAGGTCCAAACTCAGGACCCCCTTTATTACTTAAATCAGAGAGATCTTGTAAAGTATCGCTCCAATGGCCAGTATATAAAACTAGGCTTCCCCTGCAGGGAACATCAATATAGGGCTCCAGCATTACCCTTGCTGCTGATATATAGCAAGGATAGAGGGGCAAGGAATTTCTAAGCAGACCAAAACCAACAAGTCAACAATGATTCCTGGTATTAAACAACTGAAAGGAACATTTCTCGTTTCTCTGCTCTTTGTCCAATATTTAAATGTCATTAAATGTGCTGTGATAAAAATGAGTTTAACACTTAAGCACAGTTTGTGAATAATTGTTTTATATTGTTTCAGATTGAGAACATCAGGCAATTAGCTGAAAACACAAAGTTAAAAGCTTCACAGCTGAACAAAACCCTAAGCAAGGCAATGAGTCGCATAGTAGCTGACAAAAATCACGCTAAAGAACTTATAAAGAATGTTAAAGATTTTCTTTTGGGTAGGTGCCATTTGGTTACGCATACAGTAAGTGATATCGATTCAGTGAGAGCTATTTGTTTTATTGCTATATGTTGTTCTGTGGTTACTGGGATACTTGGCAGGATGGCATTCATCTGTTTCATTCATGGGTATTTAAAACACATTCTTACTTTTAGATATAATTTTACAGTTTAGATCTACTGTATGTATTATCCTGAGTAACTTGAAAATACTTTTATGCATTTTGTGCTGATTTTGAGTTACGTCTTCTTTACCACTTAAAATGCAGTATTCGCTGTACAGTGACAGCAGAGGGCATGTCTTTCTTTGTTATATTGTCCTTGGGAAACGCATTATGAGATATACAAATATATAACCAATCAGACAATACATTTGCACAGCTACTCTAAATTACACATAGACTTTACATGCAAAATAGTATTTTAAAAGTGCCCACGTTACAATTTACACGTGATGCACACCAACATTGGTGCAAAAATATTTCCTGATGCTTGGTGTTCGTAGTCCTACAATAGGATCCTTAATTATTTCCTACCTGAGGATGATGATGATGACCCTACTGCTGCAGGGTTTGATCCAGTATAGTTATTAGATCACTCTCTCTTTCTATCCATCACATGACCAGGACAGATTCTCATCCTCTAGAAATGTTTGTGGGTCTAGAAGAAGTGTTTGATGCCTAACTCCATCCCACCCTAGAAATAATTAGTCTGTTCTGCCTTAGGAAATTGGGAAGACTGTTTATCTTAAATATATGGCCATCTTAACCATATTGATAGGTAGCGTGTTTGTACAATGTCCATACAGAAGATGTGGAGAAGTAGGATATTCTACTCCCTAGAATGCTCTCCGAAGCAGCAGTAGTAATGGAGGACATTCTACAGCAGTACTGAGCAGTTTAGATTTGTATCCAGCAATGAATTAAATGAGTTGGCAACTCAGACATTAGTGGCATATCGCTAGGTTATGTTGGGTTAAGGGTAGTTTCTACCTCTGGGACCCGCTCCTATTTCCAGAAGGGGACCCCAGAATTGAAGGGAGAACAGCCACGCATGTACAGTCGCCTTCCATTCCGAAAATAGCCAAGCACACTTGATTGGCTACTTTTGGAGCTCCATAGAAGGGAATAGAGAGCTTGTTCACTTTGGGGGCCCCATTCTACAGATAGGTGCGGGTTGCAGAGGTGAATTAACCCTTTTAAGACTGTAAATCATTTAAAAATCATCAGCAGTCTCTCTATAGCAGTCTGTCTGCCTGCGTGTGTCTCTAGCTGCCATCCCTACTCCTCCTCCTCCCCTCTTTATAGATTTCTATGTAATCTGATCCTTCAGTGAGCAAGCAGCCGATTTTCACTGAAGACAGATCTGAGCTGGGAATAAAGAGTTAGTGAAGAGGAGGGGAGGGAAGAGAGGAGCCTAATAAGGGGAGAAGAAGAGACGTCTTTACAAACTTTCCTAGTCATATATGAAAAATGGTGAAACAATAGATACTATTTAGATCAATGATGTCAAACGTGCAGCTTTCCAGCTGTTGCTAAACCACAGCTCTCAGCATGACCTGATAACTTCAGGCTGTCTGGGCATGATGGAAGTTGTAGTTTTGCAATGGCTGGAGGGCCATGAGATTGACATACCTGTTTAAATGGTGAGAATGGGAAAATGAATACAGATAACTTGGAGACCACAGAAAGCCAGAAAAGCTAAAGGGCACAGAGTGGAAGCCAACATTGTTATAAGCATTTCATACCTGGGTTAGGTGTGGTCGTTTCCAGATTTTGTTATAGGGCCCCATGATTCCTTCTTGCACACCCTGCCAGGACCCTAGGATCAATTGTCAACACTGGGGGAAGTGAGTGTTTAATGCTGCAAGGGAAATGAAGTCTTAAAGAGGACCTGTCACCACAAAATGCAATGAAATCTGAAAGTGCCATGGTATAGAGCAGGAGGAGCTGAGCAGATTGATATATAGTTTGGTAGGAAAAATATTCAGTAAAATCAGTAATTTATACATTTATATCTCTGCTCTTTCCACTTCTTGTGAAGTGCTATTGGTACAGGAGGGAGGAGGGGTTACCAGTGAGAGTTATCTCTGTATGCAGACTTATACGCACAATGCTATCAATCACTGATATCCCCTCCTTCCTGTACCGATAGCTGCTCACAAGGCTGCAAAAAAAACTAAGATATAAATGTATAAATTACAGGTTTTATGAGTACTGAATCTTTTCCCACAAAAATATATATCATTCTGCTCAGCTTCTCCTGCTCTGTAACATGGTAATTTCCGATTGCTTTGTACTTTCTGGTGACAGGTCCTCTTTAAATGAGCTTTTGATGTAATACACAGGCTATCCAGATTTTCTTGATAAAGAGAATTTTACAACCATATTCCAACCATATTCCCTAAAAGGGCACATGGAAAAAAGGAGTTGCAGTACCAGAAACAGCAGCACAGTCATGGATGCCACTATGCGGTGATACTTTAGTGATTGGGTCCTCATTATATGTGGGATCCTGGTTAAACTAGGTTCATGCCGTCTCTTCTTTCCATAGTACTATCAACATTGATCAATAAAGTACAAAAAATTCATAAAAATAATACAACAGCAATTTAAACGACAATGAAGTTGTTCAGCCAAACTTAACAAACAGAATTATTCCTGAGCTCTGCAGGGAAACAATCAGAATATTATGCAGTCAGCCTTAATGGAAGGGACACTTTTTAATAAGATTAAAATCTATCTGGACCAAAAATGAAAGCCATGTACTTGGGTAAATGTAAATTAATAATTAGTATTCATTTACTTTAGTTTAAAGCAAGCCTACGGTTAAAAAAAAATTCACATTAGCTCAAGAACAAACAGAACACTTGAAGGGGTTGTCTGGGTTCAGAGCTGAACCCGGACATCCATCCATTTTCACCCCGGCAGCCCCCCTGACTTGAGTATCGGAGCAGTTTATGCTCCGATGCTCTCCTTTGCCCTGCGCTAAATCGTGCAGGGCAAATACATTTTTTGGAGATCCAGTGACATAGTGGGCCTCTCCATTGGGCTAGGGCAGAGCTAAAACCCACCTATCAGAGCCGGTGATGTCACCGAACACACTGCCGGGCAGAAGTTTCCGCCCAGCAGTGTGTTATGATAAACAAAAGAGCCCGTGTCCTGTGCGATTTAGCGCAGGGCAAGGGAGCGCATCGGAGCATGAGATGCTCTGATGCTGGCCTCAGGGGGGCTGCTTGGGGTAAAATAAGGGTATGTCCGGGTTCAGCTCTGAACCCGGACAACCCCTTTAATCTGGGCTCTCAGAGACACTTTCTGCTGCCCTTGGATGGGCCAGCACTTCACAGATGGGAGGCAGGACAATTCAAGAGCAAGGCTGAAAAGATGAAAAGTAGTTCATAGTATAAGTATTCAGTTTATTCCTAAGTTAATGGGATTTTTAAGGATGCGTTGATTCTTGCTAAATTATATAAAATCATGCTAAATAATATTACACTATGAACATGCTCATTCCTGGACAGAGTCCGTTGTTTATGATATGATAACGTGTCAAGGTGAGGGGAAAGAAGTGGTCCTAGACCTAGAGGCTCTGCTCTCTCTGCAACTGCCGCAGCCTCCACGCTTTAATTGACAAGGCCGGTATGATCATGTTTACACTGCTTGGCCCTGTCAATCAAAGTAGGGAGTGTGCAACAGAGAGAACAGAGCCTCTAGGTGTAATGGCAACGCCCCTGTTGCTCCTAGAGGCATGAAAAGGCGTACATGAAAACATCATTTTTCTCAGCAATGCGGGAACATACAAAAAATGCAACCAACATAGATGCCTTCAGAAGAATACAGTGTTACCATACTGCTGTTTCTTGCATACAGTCTTTTCACTATAACCAGCATTATGTAAGTAAATAGACAAGATATTACTATTATCATTGCTTACATAAAATGTAGCTACTGCCACTTCTAATAGGATATGATAATACTTTAATAAATGTTCATTATATAATATAAAATATTTTTCGATAATAAATTGAATAGTGAAAGTCCATTCCCGATGATCACAGAAAAAACTGTACAGGTGACTTGTCTTATAGAAAGGGAGGTTATGCAATATTTCTGACATAAGCTATGGTCTTATCAGTAAATATGCATGTAATTGCACTGGTTATTTACCTATAGACAGCATACCTGTCCACCAATGCCGAAGAAAGAGTGCTCTGGGTGGAGGCCAACCTAAGACGCCACAAGAATTTGGTAAGAGTTATCTAATACATAAACTTATGAAGTGCCTAACTAAGTATATAATCATGTAATTGTTCATAGCAGTTTTGATTAAAGGGAACCTGTCATCTGGATTTTGGGTATAGAGCTGAGGTCATGGGTTCCCAGATGGCCGCTAGCACATCCGCAATACCCAGTCCCCATAGCTCTGTGTGCTTTTATTGTGTAAAAAATAATAATTTGATACATATGCAAATTAACCTGAGATGAGTCCTGTACGTGAGATGAGTCCTGTACGTGAGATGAGTCCTGTATGTGAGATGAGTCCTGTATGTGAGATGAGTCAGGGACAGGACACATCTCAGGTTAATTAGCATATGTATCAAATCAGTGTTTTTTTTGCACAATAAAAGCACACAGAGCTATGGGGACTGGGTATTGCGGATGTGCTAGCGGCCATCTAGCAACCCATGTCCTCAGCTCTATACACAAAATCCTGGTGACAGGTTCCCTTTAAAGTGTAACTGTCATATTTCTTTTCTGTGTAGGGACAGGGAACATTTTTCTAATATACTTTATTAAGGGAAAACCTTTAATATAGTAAAAAACTAGGGCTAAAATGTCCCTTAGCAGTGATCTTTTCCAGAGCCGCTGCTAAGGGACATCCGTCTTCCGAACAGCGCAGTGCAGCACTGACTAGGAAGATAGGAAGACGAGCTCGGAGCTGGCGGGCGTCTGCCTGACTGCTCCCTCATATAGTGGGGCCAATACAGTTATAATACTTGAAATATACAATAATATAGAAATAAATTCCTGCTCACCATGGCCAGTGCTTGTCATTAGTCAGCATGCTGGGAGTACAGGAGAAGAGCCCACTGAAAGCACTGGCCATGGTGAGCAGGAATGGAGTCTAGATATTTATTTCTATATTATTGTATATTTCAAGTATTATAACTGTATTGGCCCCACTATATGAGGGAGCAGTCAGGCAGACGCCCGCCAGCTCCGAGCTCGTCTCCCTATCTTCCTAGTCAGTGCTGCACTGCGCTGTTAGGAAGACGGATGTCCCTTAGCAGTGGCTCTGGAAAAGATCACTGCTAAGGGACATTTCAGCCCTGGTTTTCTATTATAAATAAAGGTTTTCCCTAAACAAAAAGTATATTAGAAAAACATTCCCTATCCCTACACATTTGCAAAAAAAAAAAAAAAACAGGGCTCATGTACCTGTCATTGCCATGTGAACAAACCCTAAGGCCATATTTACATAAGTTTATTAACAGTGCATAAAATATAATGGAAAATATTGACACAAAGCACGGACGGTTTTGTCTATAGTTACTTCTAAATTTATATCAATGTCCGATTTTTTTCCATACTTTGTAGTTTAAAAGGATTATCCCATGAATAATAAAAAAATAATAATAATTAAATCTGCATGTAGTACATAACAATCTCTTTCTAACAAAGTTAGAACAAGCTCTGTACCTCACATGGATTTCCCTATACATAGCTCCAATTGCTCAGCTAGCTTCTCTGCAGGGTGGCATCGCCGGGAGGGTGTCCTTTCTCGGGGGAGTATCCTTTCTGTTGCAGCTCAGGGGTGTGTGACCTTTTTCCAGGGGTGTGTCCTTTCTACTGAAGCTCTCTCTCTAACTATCTGAGTTTCTAATAGTAGATACAGCTGGTGGCAATTGAAGGCTGGGACTGAGCAGGTGCAACCACCTCAGAAGGTGGAAATTTACATAACTATATAGATTAAACAATAGGCTGCCATTCTAATGAAGTAAAGAAAATATCTCACAAGTGGAGAATTTTTGTAACGGAGAGTAAATTACAAAAGTAACTAGTTTTCATGCTGATTTATATTAAAATAACATTTAATGGTGACACAATCCCTTTAAAGGGGTTATCCAGGAAAAGATATTTATGAAGTATCCCTATAGGAAAGGTCATCAGTATCAGATCTGCAGGGGTGCAAAACCATGGAACCTCGCCAATCCATCGTTAGATGAGTCCTTGAGCGCCGAAGCCTCTTCCTAGGCCAGTGACATCACTGTACATTTGTCAAATGGCCTAGTTGTGGCTCAGCCCCATTCAAGTCAATGGGGCTGAACTGCAATACCAAGCACGGCTACTATACAACGACGCTGTCCTTGGAAAGCTACCAGGAGCCTGCATCGCTCAACAAGGCTCCGGTGAGCGCAGTGCAGTGGCTCCCTGAAACAGCTGATCGGCGGCTGCTCTGGGACTTGCTGATTTGATAATAATGACCTCTTCTGATAAGTCATCATTATCTTTTTTCAGGATAACCCCTTTAAAGAGGACCTTTCACCTGGAAAAACATTGTGATCTAAGTATCATGACATATACAGCGGTGCCGCTCTGTTCGGCCGCGATGTCCTCCGGTATCTTCGCTCACTTGGTTATAGTAGGCAGAGACTTAGAGGACTTGGTTATAGTAGGCGGAGACTGCCCTTGTTCTGCTGGGCGTCTCCTCCTCCTAGGCTGTAGCGCTGGCCAATCGCAGCGCAGAGCTCACAGCCTGGGAGTTTTTTTCCTCCCAGGCTGTGAGCTCTGCGATGCGATTGGCCAGCACTACAGCCTAAGAGGAGGAGACGCCCCGCAGAACAAGGGCAGTCTCCTCCTACTATAACCAAGTGGGTGAAGATACCGGAGGACACAGCGGCCGAACAGAGCGGCGCCCAGAGATTATAGCAAGTGCAGTGAGATCCCTGGGCGCCACTGTATATGTCAGGAATGGATACTTAGTTCACAATGTTTTTCCAGGTGAAAGGTCCTCTTTAAGTGCTTTTTATCCATACTGTCATCTGCATTGTCATCAATATTATCTTCCATGTTGTAGACATGCAGTAATAACCAAATACAGACACAATGCTGCTAAAATATGGATTGGTGATACAAATCCATATTTTAGATTTCGTTGACTGATGTGGGTAGAATACAGCCTCCGATTAAGCTTTCTGTTTAGAAATACGGACTGTCTATTAAAATATGGCTGTGTATAAGGCTAGGGCTACACGCCAACATTTGCTTGTGACTTCTTGTCGCAGAAAAGTCGCACAACATTTTTTATAATAATTGTCAATGGTGTTGCACTGTGACATGATGCAACTGCGACAAGACAGTCACTAAAAATCCGTCAAAGCTGGATCGTGTCGCAGTCGCAACATGTCGCAGTGTAACCATTGACTCTTATTTTTTTTAAAGGGTTTCTACCACTTCGGTGTCACATATTTAGCTGTCAGACACTAGCGATCCGCTAGTGTCTGCTCTGCCCAACCATCCTAATATAATTGCTTTTGGGGCAGCCGTTTTGCTTTTATTAATATGCTAATGAGCCTCTAGGTGCTATGGGGGCGTCATTAGCACCTAGAGGCTCCGTCTACCTTCATAAACTGCTGCCGCCCAGCGCGTCCCTCCAGCCCGCCCATCTCCTCCTGAATGCGATCCTCCTTGTGAGCGCCTGTATTCGGCGCATGCGCAGTGAATGTCTGACAGCTTCCCTGCTCAGACAGATCCACTGCGCCTGTTCCTCGGAGCACTATGGCGTCATCGCGCAGGCGCAGTGGAGATGTCTGAGCAAGGAAGCGGTCAGACATTCACTGCGCATGCGCAGAATATATACGCTCACAAGGAGGATCGCATTCAGGAGGAGATGGGCGGGCTGGAGGGACGCGCTCGGCGGCGGCAGTTTCTGAAGGTAGACGGAGCCTCTAGGTGCTAATGACGCCCCCATAGCACCTAGAGGCTCATTAGCATATTAATAAAAGTTCTTTTTTTAGCAAAACGGCTGCCCCAAAAGCAATTATATTAGGATGGTTGGGCAGAGCAGACACTAGCGGATCGCTAGTGTCTGACAGCTAAATATGTGACACCGAAGTGGTAGAAACCCTTTAAATTGCGTGACATTGGTGCGATATGAATGTTGTGCAACACATCGCCATGTAGCCCTAGCCTTAATGCAATCATGAGAAGAGCTCCATTGATTGACACTGGCTCTATAGTAAGGCCTCTTGCCCACGACCGTATGCCCTCTGTGATATAAAAATAATATTTTGCAATCTGAAATTTAGTATTTTCATATATTGATAAAATCCAGTCCTCCTTAGGCCTCGTGCCCATGACCGTATGCCCTCCGAGATATACGGTCTGTGAGCAGGCCATATGTCCCGGAGAGGCATTGATCATGCGCACGGGAGTACACACCATCATAGATTACAATGATGCTGTGCACGCCGGGCCTCCCGCGGTGCTATTGTCCCGCACTTATAAGATCATATGAGTCCTGCAGGCGACCCGACGTGCATAGCATCACTGTAATCTATGATGCTGTGTACTCCCGTGCGCATGATCAATGCCGCTCCGGGACATATGGCCTGCTCACAGACCGTATATCTCAGAGGGCATACGGTCGTGGGCACGAGGCCTAAGGAGGACTGGATTTTATCAATATATGAAAATACTAATATTTTCTCCATCAAAAATTCCGGAACACTTGCCGGAATGCCAGATCCGGCATTATTTTACATTGAAATGCATTAATGCCGGATCCAGCCCTAATGCATTAATGCCGGATCCGGTTTTGCAGTCTGCGCATGCGCCGACCTTTAAAAATGTGAAAAAGATCAATACCGGATCCGTTTTTCTGGATGACAACCTGAGAGACAGATCTGGAAGTGCAATACATTTGTGAGATCGATCCGCATCGGGATCAGTCTACAGATGGTATATTTTTGCATACAGATTGCCGGATCCGGCAGGCAGTTCTGGCGACGGAACTGCCTGCCGGAATCCAGCGACGCTAATGTGAATGTACCCTTAGTTGGTGTCTTTTGTCTTTCTTGCCTCTTTTTAAAAAAAATGCAGCATGCTGCAGTTCATGGCATGTGTTCAGATGCTTTGTTTCTCTATAGGGAAAACCCCATGAAGAAAGCATCAATACTAGAGTGACTTAAATTTAGGCATATGTGACGTTTTTACACTGTGGCAGGGGTGGGGTTGAGGAATGGGGGGGTGGGGACATCAAATTCTCTATCATTTAGGCCTATTTGTAGGCGTAAATGATTACTGAAGTCTACCCTATTCAGGAGTTGGAGCAGATTTAAATATAGCCTGCCCCTAATCATAAATTAAGCTGGCAGAGCAATGTGTGTGTGAAAGAAAATGGCATAAAAATGTCCCCAAAAATGAGACCAAATGTGAATGCCAAAAAAATGCATGCTGTTATTCTAGCTGACCATTCACACACTGGAATTTGCTTTAGGACACCGCTCCAAAATTCTGGCGGTGGCCACGTTGTACAGTTGTGGCCAAAAGTTTTGAGAATGACACAAATCGACTGGGCATGCTCTCAATCAACTTCTGAGCCAATTCCTGACTGATAGCAACCCATTCTTTCATAATCACTTCTTGGAGTTTGTCAGAATTAGTGGGTTTTTGTTTGTCCACCCGCCTCTTGAGGATTGACCACAAGTTCTCAATGGTATTAAGATCTGGGAAGTTTCCAGGCCAAAATGTCAACGTTTTGGTCCCAGAGCCACTTAGTTATCACTTTTGCCTTATGGCACGGTGCTCCATCGTGCTGGAAAATGCATTGTTCTTCACCAAACTGTTGTTGGATTGTTGGAAGAAGTTGCTGTTGGAGGGTGTTTTGGTACCATTCTTTATTCATGGCTGTGTTTTTGGGCGAAATTGTGAGTGAGCCCACCCCCCTGGATGTTGAAGCAACCCGACACATGAATGGTCTCAGGATGCTTTACTGTTGGCATGACACAGGACTGATGGTAGCGCTCACCTTCTTCTCCGGACAAGCCTTTTTTCTGATGCCCCAAACAATCGGAAAGAGGCTTCATCAGAGAATATGACTTTGCCCCAGTCCTCAGCAGTCCATTCACCATATTTTCTGCAGAAGATTAATCTGTCCCTGATGTATTTTTTTTTTAGAGAAGTGGCTTCTTTGCTGCCCTTCTTGACACCAGGCCATCTTCCAAAAGTCTTTGCCTCACTGTGCGTGCAGATGCGCTCACAGCTGCCTGCTGCCATTCCTGAGCAAGCTCTGCACTGGTGGCACTCTAATCCCGCAGCTGAATCCTCTTTAGGAGACTATCCTGGCGCTTGCTGGACTTTCTTGGATGCCCTGAAGCCTTCTTAAGAATTTAACCTCTTTCCTTGAAGTTCTTGATGATCCTATAAATTGTAGATTGAGGTGCAATCTTAGTAGCCACAATATCCTTGCCTGTGAAGTTATTTTTATGCAACGCAATGATGGCTGCACGCGTTTCTTTGCTGGTCACCATGGTTAACAATGGAAGAACAATGATTTCAAACATCACCCTCCTTTAAACAGGTCAAGTCAGCCATTTTAACCCAATCAGCCTGACATAATGATCTCCAGCCTTGTGCTTGTCAACATTCTCACCTGAGTTAACAAGACGATTACTGAAATGATCTCAGCAGGTCCTTTAATGACAGCAATGAAATGCAGTGGAAAGGTTTTTTTGAAATTAAGTTCATTTTCATGGCAAAGAAGGACTATGCAATTTATCTGATCACTCTTCATAACATTCTGGAGTATATGCAAATTGCTATTATAAAAACTTAAGCAGCAACTTTTCCAATTTCCAATATTTATGTAATTCTCAAAACTTTTGGCCACGACTGTATGTGCCTCCCATTGTTCGTGGCACTTAAGTTAAAAGCCAGGACTGCGCCAAGAAGGGACATGTCCGTTCTTGAGGTGCTGTCCACTTACAGCTTTGCTCCATTCAGTGCGCGGCATCTGAAGTAAACAACCACGACTGTATACGCGGCGTATCCACCGAGTGAATGGCCATTAAGTTTGGGTTTATATATTTTTACCACTGTTCTTGAGCACTTTTGCAGTTGCATTTTTGGTGTGTTTTTGCGGTCATTGAATCATTGGCATTTGCTGTCCGTGTTCTTGATTTTACTGTGTTTATTTGCTACATGCACTATTGTGGTCCATTAGGCGAACCAAACACGTCGATTGAATATATTAATCCGTGAAAACCATCGACACAACATGGATGGTATCTGGGTTTTGTCATTCATTATCATGGACCATCAGTAGCAGGGGTGCATCTAGCCTTTCTGCTGCCTGAGGCGAAAACTTAAACGGCACCCCCTGCTTCCTCAATGCCAATTTCTTAACCTCTTTGCCACATTGAAAGCACTTATTGCCCATGGCCCTTCCGCTGCCCCCCTCTTGCCCCTACATGGTGCTGCCTGAGACAATCGCCTCACCTCGCCTCATTTGTGGTGCACCCCTGATCAGTAGGAGATGCTCTGCAAACAATTTTCAGCCTAGCAATGCACATAGAATAGGATGACACATAGTGGGCAAAAAACAGACACAGTGCCCAAACATGGATTCTTCAATGGCATCTCTACAGATGAACCACCCACTACCGTGTCATGGATGTCGTCACGGACGTTTGAAAGATGCCTAAGAATACCTGCATACGGTGCAAAATATGTGTGGGTTTTTTTTTGTGTGGATTTCATGTAGAAAAAACTGCAGCATAATACAGTACCAGCAAAGTGAATGAAATTAGAGAAATCTCATGTACACTTCGCTCTTTAATTCCATGAGGAAATTAACCTGTTGCGGGTAATTTAAAATCTTCAGCATGGCAATAGTTAGTGCAGTTCCGCACCTTCAGTTGAGAGGTTTTCCCCATAGACTTCAATAGAGTTCTTAATATAAACTGAAAATCCACATGAAAAACTGCGTAAAAACTGCACAAAATGTTTGCTAAAGCCACAATAAATAGTGAGGATTTAGATGTGGTTGTTGTGCTGTTTTGGTGCAGATTTTCTGTATACAAATATGCACTGCTTACAGATACCCTAGGGGCTCATGCACACGAAGGTTTTTTTTTTTGCAAACTGTATGTGGAACCATTCATTTAAATGGGTCCTAAAAAAAAAAAAAAAAGTTATTCCACGTACATTCCGTTTCCTTTTGTCCGTATTTCCATTCCACAAAAAAATAGAACATGTCCTACGGACAAGGATGGTACTGTTCTATTGGGGCCAGCTGTTCCATTCCGCAAAATACGGAATGCACACGGACGTCATCCGTATTTTTTGCAGATCTGTTTTTTGCGGACCGCAAAATGCATACAGTCTTGCGCATGAGCCCTAAGGGTGGAGTCACACACAACTTTTTGTGGCAGTTTTTCATGCAATTTTTTGACACAAAACCAGAGGTGGATCCAGTAGGAAGGAGAAGTCCTTCCTTTATACAGTAGTGCTGACCTGATGTTCTTCTTCTTCTTCCAGATGCTGTTGCAACCCCAGAAGAAATAGAGAAAATAGCCAATGAAATTCTCGCTATTAAGCTGCCAGCTGCACCTTATGAGTTAATTAACATGCTAAACAAGATTAAAAAGTATTGTGACGAATACAAGGAAAACAAGAAAAACTGGAACAAACAACTAGAAGAAGTGCGAAAACTCACCCAGCAAGCAAAAGATGCTAAGTAAGATTTATGATATCAAAATTGCAGTTGGGGTGCCTGCACACATTTGGGATCATGTGCGTTTTTTCCTATGAGGATTTTCATGTGGAAAAAACAACAGCGTAAGGCCGAATGCACACGGCCATTTTTCACGGCCGTGAGCGGGCCCTGGAACCGCGGCCTGGATTCCTGCTGAGAGCAGGAGCGCACAGCGTCATTGGTTGCTATGATGCCGTGCGCTCCCTGCCGCTGCCACAGTACAGTAATACACTGGTATGGTGTATTACGGTATTACAGCGGCAGCAGGGAGCGCACGGCGTCATAGCAACCAATGACGCTGTGCGCTCCTGCTCTCAGCAGGAATCCAGGCCGCGGTTCCACGGACCGCTCACGGACGTGAAAAACGTCTGTGTGCATTCGGCCTTATACAGTAACAGTACCAGCAAAGTGCATGAGATTAGACAAATCTGATGTCCAGCTTGCTTTTTTCTTAGGTGCAGAAATTGACCTGCTGTGAGAATTTTGAAATCTGCAGCATGTCAATTGTTGTTGCATTTTTCTTGTCCAGATTTCACCCTTTTCAATGAAAACTGCAGTAAAATCCGCATTAAATCCGCACTAAAAACTGCACCAAAACTACAGTAAAGAATGTTGATTTACATACATTTTTGTACGATTATGGTGCAGATTTTCTGTACACCCATCTGCATTGTGTGCAGCCACCCTTAGGCTACCTGCACATTTTGCGGAATATGTGCAGTTTTTGTGCGCAAGTTCCCGTGTGGAAAAAAATCGCAGCGTATTACAGTACTAGCAAAGTGTATTAGATTACATAAATCTCATCTACACTTTTAGGAATGAAGGGTGAGATTTGCTGCAAAAGCGCATCAAATCCGCAACAAAAACTGGTTTCGAAATTGCTGATTTTGGTGTGAATATGGTGCAGAAATGCACATAAATCCGCACAGAAATTTCTGCGGATCTTATGTGGATTCGCCCACACTTAAGTGCAGGGACCCTTAGACCTCTTTCACACAGGCGTCGCGTGTGAGGGTCAGATAGGATGCGGGTGCAATTTTGCCTGCGAGTAGGGTGAGTTTTGTATGAGATTGCTTTGCATTCTTCTGTTTTTTTTTGCGCGAGTGCAATGTCTTTTGCACGCACGTGGGAAAAAACAGAATGTGGTACCCAGACCCAAACCCGGACTTCTTCACTGAAGTTCGGGTTTGGGTTAGATATTCTGTAGATTTAAAAAATTTTTCCCTTATGACATGGTTATAAGGGAAAATAATAGCATTCTGAATACAGAATACTAAGTAAATTAGAGATGGAGGGGTTAAAAAAAAATTGGAAAATTAAACTCACTTGTTCGCGCTTTCCGGCTCGTCTTCTTTCTTCTTCTTTGAGAACCTGGGAGAAAGGACCTTTGGTGACGTCACTGCGCTCATCACATGATCCATCACATGGTCCATCACCATGGTAATGAGCGCAGTGACGTCACCAAAGGTCCTTTTCCTCCCAGGTCCTCAAAGAAGAAGAAAGAAGACGAGCCGGGCTGCCTGAACAAGTGGATGAGGTGAGTTTAATATTTTTTTTTTTTAACCCCCCTATCCCTAATTTACTTAACATTCCGCATTCCGAATGCTATTATTTTCCCTTATAACCATGCTATAAGGGAAAATAATAAAGATCGTCACCTAGCAACCATGTGTGAAAATCGCACTGCATCCGCACTTGTTTGCGGATGCTTGCGATTTTCATGCAGGCCCATTCACTTCTATGGGGCCTACGTTGCGTGATAAACGCACAAAATAGAGCATGCTGCGATTTTCACACAACGCACAAGTGATGCGTGAAAATCACTGCTCATGTGCACAGCCCCATTGAAGTGAATGGGTCCGGATTCAGTGTGGGTGCAATGCGTTCACCTCACGCATTGCACCCGTGTGGAATTCTCGTCCGTGTGAAAGGGGCCTTAGGGTGCATTTTGTGGGCATTTCTTTTTCGGCACAGTGCAACACGATCTCAAGTATTTTTATATTTTTAAACTGATCCATGATCACTCTTATGCGATAAACAGGCCCACCATGGTACGAGAAACATCCCCATATCATGATTTTTGCACCACCATACTTTACTGTCTTTACAGTGTACTCGGAGGTTGTCTGACATTCTGTCTGCAGCCAATAGACCCAAAAACAACAATTTTGCTTTCTTCACTCCAAAAAATATTGTGCCACTTCTCTTTGGGCCAGTCAATGTCTTTCTTGGCAAATTTGAACCTATTCAGGACATGTTTTTTTTCAACAAGACTTTACAGGGAGTTCTTGCTGGTAACTTGGCTTTACTTTAGTGTCTTCTGATTGTAGCAGTATTCATTGGTAACTTCTTATCATCTTTGATGTTTCTGGCGGTGATCATTGGCTGAACATTTGCCATTTTGGCTATTCTTCGATCCATTTGAACAATAGTTCCCTGATTCCTGCTGCGTCTTACAGGTTTTGATTGCTGCTTCAAGGCATTTGAGATCACTTTAGCTGTGCAGCCTATAATTTGCCAAAATGGACACCTGTTATTTCACAGAAGGAATTAATTTGACTCCTCACTGATATTATTTGAACAAGCCCCTTTCAATTAATGATTCAGTTACTCAGAATGAGCAATATGCATTTAAATTGAACCTGTCATCAACTTTATGCTGACCTCACTGAGGCCAGCATAAAATAGTGACAGAATTGCTGATTTCAGCAAAAACAGCCCCACACCTGTCCATTGGAGTTTAGATTTACTGTATAGCATTGCTGATGACTGTCACAATACCAAATTTCTATTGTTTTGTTTTACTACTTTTTCGGCATAAAATTATCTTAAAAATGATTTGTTTTCTTAGAGGGAAATCCATCTCATTTGAAAAAGGATGCATTGCATCTAATAAAAATGAATTATTTTTGGTAAGGGTACCATCTTACAGCATAATACATTTTCATAGGTCCCCCCGTACTGCTATGTTTATACGTGTGGGGAATTCCAATAATGATTTTTCTGTTCTTTTAATTCTCTTTTGTTTCACTTTATTCTTTAGGAAAGCAGTTGAAAATCTTCCTAATGGAGACGAAATTCAAAATAATTTGAAACAAGCTGAAAATGCTCAGAAGAAAACAAGTACTTTATTAAAAAATGTGAATAATGATATCAAAGATATCAGAAACAAACTTTCTCAGGTATAAGCAAATTGATCCAAATTAGGTATAGTTCAATTAAAATAGCTGAAATCTCAGTTTAAGGGGTTGTCTCATCATGGACAATGGGGGCATATCGCTAGGATATGCCCCCATTGTCTTATAGGTGCGGACCCGCACCTATATCGAGAATGAGAATGGAGCCCCGCAAGATGGTGGCTGGAGGACTCCCGTCCGGCTACCACCAACCCGGCTCCCCATAGCGCTTGGCTATTTTCCCTGGCCCCATAGAAAATTAATGTAGGGCGGCTGCGCATGCGCAGTGGAACTGGGAAGAAGCCGAGGTGAAGTGGTGCACTGATGGCCTAGGCCAACCCCTTGGTGTTCTGAACACCTAACTTACATATAACTAAAAGTACGAGATTTTCAGCATTGGTAAAACTGATTGAAGAGAAGAGAATCATTTTAGTCACTATGATCAGCCCTACCAGGCAGTATGTCTGGTTTAAAAGAGTTGTTCATGGTGACAGATGGCCTTTAATACATTCAGGAAAATAGCATGAATTTGCATTTAATCTACTACACTTTTAAATTAAACCTTTACGTAGTGTCTCTGAACTTGTCAAACAGAAAAATTTCCCTTAAAAGGGATCTTATAGAATTAAGAAAATAAAAATACTTAAATATTGCTTTATTATAAATACATTCCCAAATTCAGGGATTATGATCCTGAATACAGTTGATCAGATCTTCAGCTGAATCTCTGTAGGAATTGAGTTCATGAAGAGACATGAAGTACAGAGGACGGACAGGACAGACTGTGGTAATGTGGGGCTGTGGTAATGGAGACTGCATACAAGTGCTTCTGCTCATTAGCAACATCCCCACCCTCCTCTCTGCACTTCATGTCTCCTCATGAACTCCATTCCTACAGAGATTCAGCTGAAGATCTTATCAGCTGTATTCAGGATCATAATCCCTTACAAGCAGAGCAGAGAGGAGGCTGAGGCAGCTCTTTACCTCAGTGTTGTGAAGTAACTTGTTCTGCTGTGTGATTAGGACAGGTTTTGTGTGTACTAATAGGACGGTGGCCATTCTATTACTCCTGATGATTGCTCCCTAGACAGAACGAGCCATTATAACTAATGACAGGTATTTGGGAATATATTTAAAATAAAGTAATATTTAAAGGGAACCTGTCACCTCCACTATGCTACCCTTACTGAGCGTTTCTAAATGTCCATTGTGTTACCCTAAATATATAAATTACACTTTTAATTTCATTTGCAGATGAATTCAATAAGTATTATGCATTTTTGTACTTCCCCTTTATGCAAATAAACATAAAAGAGTAATATCTTACTTGTGTGACCAGAGAAGAGTCATATTTTCAAGCTCTGACTCATCTCAGGTTAATTTGCATATGTATCAAATCGTTGTTTTTTTTTACACAATAAAAGCACACAGAGCTATGGGGACTGGGTATTGCAGATGTGCTAGCGGCCATCTAGTAACCCATGTCCTCAGCTCTATACTCAAAATCCACGTGACAGGTTCCCTTTAAGTATTTTTGCTTTGTTAATTCCCGGTGAACCCCTTTAACCCACTTCCCAGTACATGTACTGTAACCAGTCACCTAAAATAGACATCTTAGCCAAAGTTACATTAATTCACTAAAGTAATTAGGTTATTTCATAAATAAATCTGTAAAGTACTGTAACAATGGTACATCTTTTGCTTTCCTAGTGAATTACCACTGGAAGCAGCTACAGTATCTAGACATTTTGGCTTGTAATTTATCAACCAGTACAGACATGAAAAAGCAGGCCCGGGCCACCTACAAGGAAGTATTATCTGGGTGAAAAAACTCTATTTCATAAAAACTCTTTGATAGTCATGTGTTAATATGAAATAAGTACAGAAAAAAGTGCACAATCTATCCATACAGAAAAACAAAATGAGTAAATGTAATTGATATAACCTTTTTGTAATGTTTTACCTAGGCTCAAGCAACAGCAGATATGGTTGACATCAAATTAAAAGCTATAAAAGATACACACTCACAAATGGAGTCAAGAATTGCAGAACTGCAAGAAAAAATGCTAAAAAACAGGATTGCAGCTGATAAAGCACAGAAGGGGGCAAATAATGCATTAAAAGAGGCGTCTGAAAGTAAAGATGTATGTACCTGTTTTCCAGGATGTAATAATATAACATCCATATACCTGCTCACAGAGAGCTTTTCCTTCCATCAATTCTTACCACATACAGTATTAACAGTTTATACAATGCATTCGGGAAGTCTTAAGGCCTTTTAACTTTTTTCACATTCTGATATGTTGCGGCTTTGTGTTAAAACAAAAAAAAAGTTTTACCCCATCAATTTGCACTCAATACCCCATAATTAGAAATTGAAGACAGAATTTTGGAAATGTTTGCAAATTTATTAAAAAGGACACCCTTGTCTATATAAGGTCTCACAGCTGGCAATGCATTTCAGAGCAGAAACCAAGCCTTGAGGAGGAAAGAACTGCCTGTTGAGCTAGTAGACACATTATGTGGGGGGTTTAGGTCTGGAGAAGAGGACAAAAAACTTTATGCACTGAAAATTCTCAAGAGCACAGTGGCCTCCATAATCCTTAAATGGAAGAAGTTTGGAACAACCAAGATTCCTCCTAGACCTGGCTACCCTACCAAACTGAGTAATTGGGGAAGAAGGGCCTTGGTAAGAAAGGTGACCAAGAACCCAATGGTCACTGTGGATGAGCTCCAAAGATCCTGTGTGCAGATTGGAGAAACTTCCAGAAGGTCAACCATCACTGTAGCACTCCACCAATCTGGGCTTTATTGCAGAATTGCCAGAAAGAAGCCTTTTCTCAGTGGAAAAAAACACCCATGAAAGCCCACCTAGAATTTGTGAGAAAAAAAAAACATCTAATGGGGTGCACCTAACCTTTCTGCTGCCTGAAGCCCCCCCCCCTTCATCCCATGCAGATAGTGCTATACAGATAGTCCTCACATAGTAATAGCGCTCCCAGTCTGCCCCCTACTGTACCCTCAATAGCATGAATGCTCCCATTAGTGTAATGCCCTCCATATTGTGCCTAATAATAATAATACTACCCCTACACTACCACAAGTATTAATAATACTCTTATAGGACCTAGAGTTAAAATAAGACCCCCTTATAGTGCCTCCAGAAGTAACAAGGCTCTCTATAAGACACCCCTGGAATGATGGAGATGGAAGCCATGGGCTCCTGTGCCCCGCCATAAACTCCTGCTCCTGCATAGGCAGGTCAGCCCTACATAAAGGACTCAGACTGTGAGAACAAGATTCTCTAATCTGATGAAACTAAGACTTAACATTTTGTCCTTAATTCTAAGGCTTGGTTCACGTTAACTGAAGCCTCTGACAAATGCCATACTGTGGCATCCGTCACCACAGAGTTCCATTTTAAAATCGAAAAAACGTATATGTTAATGCACACTTTTTTGCTGGACTTTGCAGAATGGGAAAGCGTAGTGTACCACGTTTTGGCATCCTGCAGAGTCCTGCAAAAAAGTAAACACATACGTTTTTTTTTACAATGGAACTCTGAGTTGACAGATGCCACAGTATGGCATCTGACTGAAGCATCCGTTAATGTATACGTTTTTTGTGCACGTTAAAAGCATGACAAAAATGTGATGTAAACCCACCCTAAGCGTCATGCCTGGAGGAAATCATCCACTGCTCATCACCTGCTCAGTGCCATCCATACAGTAGAGCATTGTGGTGGCAGCATCATACTGGGAGGGGGGGGGGGGGGGAGTAGCAGCTCGGACAGGGAGACTGGTCTGGGTTAAGGAAAAGCTGAATGGAGCAAAGTACAATGATATTCTTAAGAAAACCTGAGCCACAGTTCTCTGGACCTCAGACTGAGCGGAATGTTCATCTTTCAAGAAGGCAATACCATAAGCGAACAGCAGAGACAAGACAGGAGTGGCACAGGGAGAACTCTGTGAATGTCCCTAAAGGATAACTGTCACATTTAGACCCTAATTTCAATTTTCATATATGTAGTTACTAATAACATGATATTCCAGAATCAGTTACTATTAGACTGACTTACCCCATATTTAATAAGATTCAGCCCTTAGGAACCAGTCTGCATAAAACTGCAATCTCACTATTCAGTTAAGATGGCCACCACTGCCCTCACCCTGAGGCTAATCCCGCCTGCCCTCACTAGCCAGTAACAATAGCCCCCAAAAGTGTTAGTAACCAGAGCCCTTCCCTCTGCAGGGTTAATCTCCTGCAGCACAAAGGGGTCCTCTTACCACATGTTGCTTTCATTTATACACTGAGCAGATGGCAGATCTCCCTTTGGCCTCATGCACACGACCGTTGTGTGTATCCATGTCCGTTGTTCCGTTTTCCGTGATTTTCTGCGGACCTATTGACTTTCAATGGGTCCGTTAAAAACTCGGAAAATGCACCGTTTGTCATCCGCGTTCGTGATCCGTGTTTCATGTACTATTTTTTTGACGGACAACGGTTCACGGACTCATTCAAGTCAATGGGTCAGTGAAAAAACACCCGACCCCCCCTCCCCTGTATTAAATTCATTGGTGGCCAGTGTGGCCCCCCCGGCCCCCCTCCCCTGTATTAAATTCATTGGTGGCCAGTACGGACGCCCCTCCCCTGTATTAAATTCATTGGTGGCCAGTGCGGCCTCCCCTCTATCCCCCCAATTAAAATCCCCCCCCATCATTGGTGGCAGCGGAGAGTTCCGATCGGAGTCCCAGTTTAATCGCTGGGGCTCCGATCGGTAACCATGGCAACCAGGACGATACTGCAGTTCTGGCTGCCATGGTTACTTAGCAATTTTAGAAGCTATGAGCAATGCACCGCACAGACCTTTCACTTACCAGTAGGAGGAGCGCCCGGCCGGTCACAGACAGCGCAGGTAAGTATAATGCTTCTAAAATTGCTAAGTAACCATGGCAGCCAGAACTGCAGTAGCGTCCTGGTTGCCATCGTTACCCATCGGAGCCCCAGCGATTAAACTGCGACTCTGATCGAAACTCTCCGCTGCCACCAATGATCGGGGGGGGGGGGGGGTGAGGGGAGGCCGCACTGGCCACCAATGAATTTAATACAGGGGAGGGAGGGAGGGGGGGTCGCACTGGCCACCAATGAATTAAAAACAGGGGAGGGAGGGGGGCCGCACTGGCCACCAATAAATTAAAAACTGGGGAGGGAAGGGGGTCTGCCCCCTGCTGCCTGGCAGCACCTTATCTCTTACAGGGGGTTAATTATGAGGGTCACAGCCCCCTATAAGAGATCGGATGCTGCCAGGCAGCAGGGGGCAGTCATGTCCACAGTTCTTAGCATATTCTAACTTGAAGCGTCCCCATCACCATGGGAACGCCATTGTGTTAGAATATACTGTTGGATCTGAGTTTTCACGTTGTAACTCAAATCCGATGGTATATTCTAACATAGAGGCTTTCCCATGGTGATGGGGATGCTTCAAGTTGAAATATACCATCGGATTGGAGAAAACTCTGATAGGGACTCCTGACTTTACATTGAAAGTCAATGGGGGACGGATCCTTTTTCAATTGCACCATATTGTGTCAGCGTCAAACGGATCCGTCCCCATTGACTTGCATTGCATTGCGTTTGGCTCCGCACAGCCAGGCGGACACCAAAACGGAAGACACACGGAAGAAAAAACGGACACGGATCACAGAACAACAGAACCCCGTTTTGCGGACCGTGAAAAAATACTGTTGTGTGCATGAGGCCTTTCCCTGTTGTGCGCTGATTCAACTCTGCATTGTCCAGCTCTGCTGAGTGAGGGAGCGTCTGCCAATTGCAGGGACAGGGAGAAGTGCACACAGCCCAGGCACTGTTATCAGCTGCTGGAGAGGACCTGGCTTTAATCATTTACTTACAGTCCCTAGCTGTCAGTAATCTGACCTTGCAGGCTGCGTGCTTCTGCGTCCTCTTTCCTTCAACACATAGACGGACCATGCCTAGCAACCTTATTTTAAGCACAGATAAAAATAGGCAGTACAGGGAACAAAACTGTGGAATCAAGGGGTAATTGAATACACAGTGAAAAGTTGAAATAGGGCCACCAAGGTGATATTAATCACCACAATCCAATACTCCAAAAAAAATATATGACAGTTATACTTTAAGTGGCCCAGCGAGAGACCTGAATTGAACATCTCTCCAGAGACCTGAATATGGTTGTTCACCGACAGTCCCCATCTAACCTGAGGATCTGCTGAGCATAATGGCAGAAAATCCACAAATCCAGGTGTACAAACCATATGGCATGATAGTCAAGACGACTGGTGCTTCAACTAAGTACTTAGCAAAGGGTCTGAATATTTATGCCTTTTCAGTAAATTAGCAAAGATTTTAAATATGGATGCAAATAACACCCTTCAAATTTAATAAAAATAAATTCTTAGCCTCTAATAAATAATGACAAACACTTTATTATGGAATAAAAATGGCTGCAATGCTTTATTAAGGGTAACCTTAAAATAGCAACATACTTTAATAAATTAATAAATAATTAAAACCATCAATTTCATTAAGTAAATAACCATTGGAAAGTCTAATAATAATTACCAAAATCAGCCCCTCTAAGGGTACTTTCACACTTGCGGCAGAGGATTCCGGCAGACAGTTCCGTCGCCGGAACTGCCTGCTGGATCCGTCAAAATGCATACAAACTGATGGCATTTATCAGACTTCAAAAACTGCAATCGAGATAAAGAATCAGCTAAGGTATTTGACTTTAATCCAAATATTACATCTCATGCAAAAAAGAACCAAGTGCCTTAATAGCTTGACCACTAACTCTGATTTGGACAATAACGTATTAATGGCAAAAAGAACGCCCTTGTTGTCTGTGTCAAACAAAATCTTCTTATTTTTAAATTCTGAACTCCAGATTACATCTGCAACAGTAACTGGAAACAACTCTAGAAACACAATATTCTTAGTCACACCACATCTAAACCATGAATCTGGCCGTTTTTCAGTGGACCAATTACTATTCCAAAAAAGCATCAGTAAACAAGCCTAGCGCATCAGAATCTACAAAGTCTTTCAAGCATTTAGTAAGACAAATATGTGAGCTAGGGGATTTCAAACCTCTAGTGGAAAAGTAAAGACGCTTTGAAAAAACTCTACCTATTGGGATAACTCTACTAGCAAAATTAGGCGAACCCAGAACTGATTGCATCTCTTTCAGAGTAGATTTCTTCTTCCACAACATTGAGACTAACAAATACCTCAATTTATCTAATTTAGCTTCTGGTAACCGAACTTCAATCCTAACTGAATCGATAGTGATTCCTAAAAATTTAAGGCAATGACACGGGAAAATGATTTTTTTCATCAGCAACTGGAATACCAAAATAACTGCAGACACCCAAATATTTGAACAAAAATTCAGAACAAACACTAGAACTAGGAGGACCAACAAACAAATAATCATCTAGATAATGTAGAATACCACCAACACGGATCTGAGAGTGCAAAACCCAGTGAATAAAACAAGAAAATAATAACACGATAACGCAAAACCCATAGGGAGGCATTTGTCAAAATAATAAAACCCATCAAATTGAAAGCCTAAAGAACAAAAACCAGATGGTTTCACAGGTAGAAGACAGAAGGCCGACTTAATGTCGGCCTTAGCTACTAATGCCCCTCTCCCAAATTGCCTGAGCAACACTAATGCGTCATCAAAAGAAGAATATTCAACTGTAGAAGAAGATTTATCCACCATGTCATCCAATGAAATCTTCTCTGGAAACGACAGGTGATGTATTAGTCTAAATTCTCCTGGCTCTTTCTTCAATTCCTAACGGAGATAGCCTAAAATTCTCAAATGGCGGATTTCTAAATGGACCTGTAATCCTACCCATATCCAATTCTTTTTGTAATTTTGCTCTAACTACATTACTATGAATAGAAACTGATTTTGAATTATTAACCCAACAACAGCCCTTACCAACGAACTCAGGAATGACAAACCCTTCATAGAAGCCATCAAAAATCAATTTAGCTTTCTGAAGTTTCACTAGACTCAATGCTCTTAAGTAATTGTTCCTTGATACTAGACTACTGCTGACCCGACTAAGAGTTCCTTTTGAAACAACGGACCATGGGGTGGGCACCCCCGCAAAAGGAGCACTCGTGTTTGTAACGACAATTACTCAACCATTTGCATTACACAAACTTTTTTCATAGCATGCTGAGACGGATTTGCAAATTTAAAGGAGGCAGATTTCTGTGGTAACATAAAAATTCACCCACAGACCTATATCCTTAACACCCCATTTAAGAGAAGGATGAACCGCTAATTTCTGGTGAAAGGTTTCATCATAATAAAACCAAACCAGGCCCCCAAAATTGCGATACGCCTCCATGATGATATCCAGATGTTGGAATAAGCCAGAACAAAATTCCGGATGCTTCTTACCCAAGATTGCTGAAAATATACAAAAAGCCTGAATCCAATTGTTAATTGACCTAGGCATGGTACGTTTTCTTTCATCATCAACTTTATCATCCTTTTTATCTAGCCTAGCTACTTGCTCTTTAACTGACGGTAGTAGTGACATAATGCCCACATATTCCAAAACGCCAAATCCTCTCCTTAATGCTGATGTTTAAGTGAAATCCAAGAGGCGAAACGTCACATACCAATGCCTCTATCACCTTAACTCCAATTTCTTTTTCCAAAAGTGGAAAATTGACATCAGCATTAAGAGATTTGGAGCCTGAGCTCCATACATCAGCAGCAGCAGCAGCAGCATTAACTGTTTGACTGCTCGCTGCATTAACCCCTTGTCTGCCAGCCCAATCTATACCTAACTTAATAAAATCAAATGTGTCAGACAAAGGAACCACATTGCTCCTACCACTCTGCTGATCCTCCTGGAGGTGTCCAGAGGTTGAAGCTACTGGCTGGCTTGAGAATTCATGGGGGCCTGGAGGAAGCTCAACTACAGACTGTGGGAGCCCCTCAACAGGCATCTCTAATACATCCAGATCCTGACGCAGGCTGACATTCTCCTGTGCTGCATCCAGCATCCTGTATCTGCTGCTCATGGATCCCACCTGTACTGGTGACAGCTCTTCTCTGGTTCCGGCCACTCTGTACCACTCCCTCTATGGTACTGGAGAACTGCTGCCTCTGTCGGCGAGAAGAAGGAGCCGAGATTACACGAAAGCTGCCCCTCCTGCGGCCAGCTTCAGGGGAGAGGTATAGACAGCCCTGGCTTTGCAATCTCTTTTGCATGGGCGCACATTTGACCCCTCCTCCTTGCTCCGACCAGCCACAGGCGCTTGCACACGAAGGTTTGGCTCTGCGCTGAAAACTCCACGCTGTCCTCTCTCCCTTGACGATGTCGCTCCAGAACGGGGCAGCGGCTGTGAAGTCAGCGGCGGTAAAGTCAGTGGCGGTAAAGTCAGCGGTGGTAAAGTCCGCGGCGGTAAAGTCCGCGGCGGTAAAGTCCGCGGCGTATGTAAAGGTAGGGGTAGCAGAGAAGGCGGCGGTAGTTGACACGGCGGCATCTCCAGACAGGCTCTCAACCAATCTTCTCCTCCTGCACTTTCAGCTTTCTTGATCAGCCCACACGGCAAGTCCTCCATCCTGCAGATCCAGCGACGATCCGGTCTTCTTAACACTGGCACAGAAGCGCCGTCGAACCCGCAATTTTAGGACCAGAATTTTCCCGCCGCAGGTACGGCCACCAACCAGAGGCCCCGAAATCACCCTCAGCAACAACATAAACCATTCAGCTGTGATCCTGGCTGTTACTATGGCTCGCAGGTAAACCGGAAAAGAACAGCTGATACTGGAGTATCACTAAAAGAAAGAGCGGAAAAAGAGAAAAGAGGGGGGGGGGGGGGACCAACCTAACAATATATAAAACATATACAGTGGGATGCGAAAGTTTGGGTAACCTTGTTAATCGTCATGATTTTCCTGCATAAATCGTTGGTTGTTATGATAAAAAATGTCAATTAAATATATCATATAGGAGACACACACAGTGATATTTGAGAAGTGAAATGAAGTTTATTGGATTTACAGAAAGTGTGCTATAATTGTTTAAACAAAATTAGGCAGGTGCATAAATTTGGGCACCACAAAAAAGAAATGAAATCAATATTTAGTAGATCCTCCTTTTGCAGAAATTACAGCCTCTAAACGCTTCCTGTAGGTTCCAATGGGGTTGAAGGTATTTTGGACCATTCCTCTTTACAAAACATCTTTAGTTCATTCAGGTTTGATGGCTTCCGAGCATGGACAGCTCTCTTTAAGTCACACCACAGATTTTCAACTATATTCAGGTCTGGGGACTGAGATGGCCATTCCAGAACGTTGTACTTGTTCCTCTACATAAATGCCTTAGTGGATTTTGAGCAGTGTTTAGGGTCGTTGTCTTGTTGAAAGATCCAGCCCCGACGCAGCTTCAGCTTTGTCACTGATTCCTGGACATTGGTCTCCAGAATCTGCTGATACTGAGTAGAATCCATGCATCTCTCAACTTTGACAAGATTCCCAGTCCCTGCACTGGCCACACAGCCCCACAGCATGATGGAACCACCACCATATTTTACTGTAGGAAGCAGGTGTTTTTCTTGGACTGCTGTGTTCTTTTTCCTCCCTGCATAACGCCCCTTGTTATGGCCAAATAACTCAATTTTAGTTTCATCAGTCCACAGCACCTTATTCCAAAATGAAGCTGGCTTGTCCAAATGTTCAAGCGGCACTTTTTGTGCTGTGGGCGGAGAAAAGGCTTCCTCTGCATCACTCTCGCATACAGCATCTCCTTGTGTAAAGTGCGCCGAATGGTTGAACAATGCACAGTGAATCCATCTGCAGCAAGATGATGTTGTAGGTCTTTGGTGCTGGTCTGTGGGTTGACTCTGACTGTTCTCACCATTTGTCGCTTCTGTCTATCTGAGATTTTTCTTGGTCTGCCACTTCGAGCCTTAACTTGAACTGAGCCTGTGGTCTTCCATTTCCTCAATATGTTCCTAACTGTGGAAACAGACAGCTGAAATCTCTGAGACAGCTTTCTGTATCCTTCCCCTAAAACCATGATGGTGAACAATCTTTGTCTTCAGGTCATTTGAGAGTTGTTTTGAGACCCCCATGTTGCTACTCTTCAAAGAAAATTTAAAGAGGAGGGAAACTTACAATTGACCCCCTTAAATACTCTTAATTGGATTCACCTGTGTATGTAGGTCAGGGGTCACTGAGCTTACCAAGCCAATTTGAGTTCCAATAATTAGTTCTAAAGGTTTTGGAATCAATAAAATGACAACAGTGCCCAAATTTATGCACCTGCCTAATTTTGTTTAAAGGGAACCTGTCACCGGGATTTTGTGTATAGAGCTGAGGACATGGGTTGCTAGATGGCCGCTAACACATCTGCAATATCCAGTCCCCATAGCTCTGTGTGCTTTCATTGTGTAAAAAAAAACGATTTGATACATATGCAAATTAACCTGAGATGAGTCCTGTCCCTGACTCCTCTCACATACAGGACTCCTCGCAGGTTAATTTGCATATGTATCAAATAGTTTTATTTTACACAATAAAAGCACACAGAGCTATGGGGACTGGGTATTGCAGATGTGCTAGCGGCCATCTAACAACCCATGTCCTCAGCTCTATACACATAATCCCGGTGACAGGTTCCCTTTAAACAATTATAGCACACTTTCTGTTAATCCAATAAACTTCATTTCACTTCTCAAATATCACTGTGTGTGTCTCCTATGATATATTTAACTGACATTTTTTATCGTAACAACCAACGATTTATACAGGAAAATCATGACGATTAACAAGGTTGCCCAAACTTTCGCATCCCACTGTATGGTGCCATTGCCCCCATGTGTCCCCCAAGCTAAACGATCTGGGGGACCTGCACATTCTGTTTTCACTCTCATTATGGGGTTTTGAGAACAGGAACAAGGATGCAACTTCTGAAGACTTTCCGAATGCATTGTATGTGAATATTAATATTCTATGTATTTTATTTATTAAAAAATAGCTGGATAGTTTTCTGATTCATTTACTGAAGTCATTCTATGTATTCTGCTTACTCCCCTGGCTCTTTAACTTCCTCTGTGTTGGGACTTTTAGCACAGCAAACAGCCTTGATTGACTTTCTCAGTAAGACCATTCACTCCAACCACAGAGGAAAAGTGGGGTGAATGACTCAATTAGAGCATCACATATTGTACTGATAAGTGTAATTCTCTTCTGTGGGCATCTTTATCTAGTCCCTTCAAGAGAACGATAATGGTGTCAAACGATCATCCCAATTTTACACCTACTATTATCACGAGGATTATTTTTCAGATAACATTTTCTCCTTCCAGCAGCAGCAATCTAACAGTTGATTCTCTACATTGAAGATCTTACATTTGTGCTGATTGCTACAGAAGGACAATATTTTAGATTTAACTTTCAGTGGTATAGTACTGTCGAAATGAATAGCCAAATTTTTTTTTAAAAAATTGCATTCCATGAATATTGAGATGTAAAAAATACCACTTTAAGATGGAAGTGTCCCTTTAATGTATGCATTTTTATTTAATTTTTTTACAAAATTAGAAGAAAGCATGGGAAGTGACATTCTCCTGACATTTGTTTTGATATTTATTTATTTTTGCAGTAAATGCATATTTGTAATGAATTTGCCTTTTACAGGATCTAAATAATCTGAAAAAAAAATATGAGCTGCTGAAGGAAAAGCTAAAGAATCAGGAAATCCCTCCAGAAATTTTAGAGAGGTTACAAAACTTGAAGAAAAATGCTGAAGATCTGGTCAATACTATCAAAGAAAAATTTGAACGTATATCAGGTACCTTAAATATGCATTTTCCATACTTATCAACATTGCAGTTGATAAATTAAGGACAAGTTGACCCCATACCCAGGTACACCCCTAAAAATCATATGGGACTGTCAAATTATGGGCAGGATTTATATTGACCCCACCCATTTTGGCTTGGGACAGTCCGAATCCACAGGAAATGTCTCTGAAAATTAGCAACAGTCCATGCAAATTCAAGACTGTTTGTAACTAGGCATTGTCACATGACAGGCAGCAGTAGTTTGTGTGACCTCATAGGACAAGAGTGCCCACAATTACTTTCTATGTTGCCCAAAACCATCAGGACACAGCCATGCCTGTCTGGGTCCTGATGGTTGATAAAAAATCCTAATAGCATCTCAGACTTTGAAGTGGCTACCAAAATATAACTTCTACATCAAAGAGAATAGGAGCACAGAGAGGTGGCTGCTACAATGGTGCATTGTATGGCTGGTGCTGTTATGGGGAACATTTTGTGGCTGACAGGATTATGGGGGAATTATATGACTGGCACTGTTATGTGAAGTGCTCATTTACCTGTTTCTATTATATGGGGCACTGCGGGACTGTTTTGAGCAGCTTAACCCTTTTAGGATATGGCCTAATATTATTGTATTTCATTTTCATTTTTCCTTTCCCCCTTCCAAGAGTCATCTTTTTTTTTTTTTTTTTCCTGCTCACATCGCTGTATAAATGCTTGTTTTTTGCAGGTTGTATTTTTAATGGCACTGTTTAGTTTACCATAGCTTATATTGGAAGATGGGGAAAAAAATATTTGGCAATTCCACCAAGGTTTTTGTGGTTGTTTTTACGAAATTCTATGTTCATTAAAAATTATCTAAATACCTTATTCTGCAGGACAATAGGATTACAGGGATACCAAATTTGTATAGTTTTTTTTTATTCTTTACTACCTTAAAAAAAAAAATCCCAGTTTCTGACACCAGCTATGTCATTTGGTTTAAAAGGGTAAAACATTTTATCTCTAAACAAATGCATAAATACTTCATTTTGCTGAATCTGTAAGGTCAAAGCAAAAAGGAAACATAAGGGAGTGCCTATAGCAGAACAGCTGGCCGTAAAGACCAGCTAGTAATCTGTTGGTGGACTTTGAAGACAATAGCAGAAAACTTGAATTCCCATGGGTTGTAATGGCAGATATTCCAATAATTACGTGGTAGGCATGCACTGTGATCATTAGTGTTCAGCTTTGGTGATCCTACACTTTATCCTTTTATTGGCTGTCTGCAAATAATGCATTAAAGAGGACCTTTCATGGGTCCAAACATTATAAACTAACTATCAGTATACAAACCGGATTCCCAAAAAGTTGGGACACTAAACAGATTGTGAATAAAAACTGAATGCAATGACGTGGAGATGGCAAATGTCAATATTTTATTTGTAATAGAACGTAGATGACAGATCAAACGTTTAATCCGAGTAAATGTATCATTTTAAAGGAAAAATACGTTGATTCAAATTTTCACGGATGATGTTATGCACAGATGTTATGCACAGAAAAAAGTTGGGACAAGTAGCAATAAGAAGTAAATATGAGCATAACGAAGAGCTGGAAGGCCAATTAACCCTAATTAGGTCAATTGGCAACATGATTGGGTATAAAAAGAGCTTCTCAGAGTGGCAGTGTCTCTCAGAAGCCAAGATGGGTAGAGGATCATCAATTCCCACAATGTTGCGCAGAAAGATAGTGGAGCAATATCAGAAAGGTGCTACCCAGCGAAAAATTGCAAAGACTTTGCATCTATCATCATCAACTGTGCATAACATCATCCGAAGATTCAGAGAATCTGGAACAATCTCTGTGCGTAAGGGTCAAGGCCTTAAACCCATACTGGATGCCCGTGATCTCCGGGCCCTTAAACGACACTGCACCACAAACAGGAATGCTACTGTAAAGGAAATCACAGAATGGGCTCAGGAATACTTCCAGAAACCATTGTCAGTGAACACAATCCACCGTGCCATCCACCGTTGCCAGCTGAAACTCTACAGTGCAAAGAAGAAGCCATTTCTAAGCAAGATCCACAAGCTCAGGCGTTTTCACTGGGCCAGGGATCATTTAAAATGGAGTGTGGCAAAATGGAAGACTGTTCTGTGGTCAGACGAGTCACGATTCGAAGTTCTTTTTGGAAATCTGGGACGCCATGTCATCCGGACCAAAGAGGACAAGGACAACCCAAGTTGTTATCAACGCTCAGTTCAGAAGCCTGCATCTCTGATGGTATGGGGTTGCATGAGTGCGTGTGGCATGGGCAGCTTGCATGTCTGGAAAGGCACCATCAATGCAGAAAAATATATTCAGGTTCTAGAACAACATATGCTCCCATCCAGACGTCATCTCTTTCAGGGAAGACCCTGCATTTTTCAACAAGATAATGCCAGACCACATTCTGCATCAATCACAACATCATGGCTGCGTAGGAAAGGATCCGGGTACTGAAATGGCCAGTCTGCAGTCCAGATCTTTCACCTATAGAGAACATTTGGCGTATCATAAAGAGGAAGGTGCAACAAAGAAGGCCCAAGACGATTGAACAGTTAGAGGCCTGTATTAGACAAGAATGGGAGAGCATTCCTATTTCTAAACTTGAGAAACTGGTCTCCTCGGTCCCCAGACGTCTGTTGAGTGTTGTAAGAAGAAGGGGAGATGCCACACAGTGGTGAAAATGGCCTTGTCCCAACTTTTTGGGGATTTGTTGACACCATGAAATTCTGATTCAACATATTTTTCCCTTCTCAGTTTAAACTTTTGTTCCGTGATTTATGTTCTATTCTGAATAAAATATTAGAAGTTGGCACCTCCACATCATTACATTTAGTTTTTATTCACAATTTGTATAGTGTCCCAACTTTTTTGGAATCCGGTTTGTACGTAGGGCATAGAGCAGGGATCTAACTGCACTTACTATTTTTTTCTCAGTTCGCCCGCTGTGCCCCCCGTTGTATTCTCCCGCCTGGTATGCTAATTTTAGCATCGGAACAATGAGGAGGAGACTGAGTCTTTCTCTGTGGGCGTCTCCTTTTCCCTGGCTGTAAGCTGTCCAATCGCAGTGGAGAGCGTCACAGCCAGGAAGAAGGTGAGTTTTTTTCCTGCCTGGCTGTGACGCTCTCCGCTGCGCTTGGACAGCGCTTCAGCCAGGAAGAAGGAGACGCCAACGGAGAAAGACTCAGTCTCCTGCTTATTGTTCCGATGCTAAAATTAGCATACCAGGTGGGAGAATACAATGGGGGGCACAGCAGGCGAACGGAGCGGCGCCCAGAAAAAATTGTAAGTGTAGTTAGACCCCTGCACTATGCCCTACGTATCCTGATACTTAGTTTATAATGTTTGGACCCATGAAAGGTCCTCTTTAAATAGGCACTCATCATGCTCTCTGTAGTGCCAAAACATATAATATGCCACTTGTAGTACCAATATGTATAATGCCTCCCCTGTAGTGCTAGTATTATTTTGCCTCCCCACCATAGTCCCCCTGTATTATGTGGCCTGCGGTCTACGAGGTTAAATAGTGTGGATGGAAGCCATAGGCTCCTGTGCCCCCGATAAACTGCTGCCCCCTCGGAGACAGGTCAGTCCTGCGTAAAGGACTCTCAGACTGTGAGAACAAGATTCTCTTATCTGATAAAACTAAGACTGAACATTTTGGTCTTAATTCTACACATCATGCCAGGAGGAAATCATCCACTGCTCATCACCTGCCCAGTACCATCCATACAATGAAGCATTGTGATGGTGGCATCATACTGGGGGGGGGGGGGGGGGTTGTTTTTTAGCAGCTGAAACAGGGAGACTGGTCTTGTTTGAGTAAAAGCTGAATGGAGCAAAGTACAGAGATATCCTTAACGAAAACCTGATTCAGAGTTCTCTGGACTTGGATCAAGTCCAGAGAACTCTGAAACAAAAGGCCTATGTGGGAGTGCCTATAGCAGAACAGCTGGCCATAAACAGCAGCTGGTAATCTGTTGATGGACTTTGAAGACAATAGCAGAAAACCTGAATTCCCATGGGTTGTAAAGACAAATATTCCAATAATTATGTGGTAGGCATTCACTGTGAACATTAGTGTTCTGCTTTGGTGATCTTAGACTTTATCCTTTTCCTGGCTGTCTGCAGATAATGCATAAAAAAGGCATCTATCATCTCGATCATAAATAGACAACATTTAGGGTCCCATACCTCCAACATGTAGACAGACGTGATACAAACAGAACCTTAAGGCCCCCATAGACATTAGTGTATTGTTGGCAGCAGGTTTTTATTCTCCCCATTGAAAACACATTCCCACTCAGCTGTGTGTATATGTATAGGGTTGTCAGGAGAGATAGCTGTCAACAGAACGAGCTTTTGGCTGAAAGCTATTAAAGATGCCAGAAAAAAGTAATAAAAAGAAGTTACATGTGATTCCGTGGGCAGGGTTTCAGAAAGAGAGGAGAAGGGGCGCCAACAGGCTGGAGGTGGAGATGTAGTGTAGTTCATAAATAGTTATCTGTTTCGTGCGCCTGATGAGGGGTATTGGTGAATTCCTCAAAACGCAGAAAGCTTTGCAAAAATTATTGAGTTATTGATGAGAAGCGACCCCTTAGAGATCTTTTAGGGACACCATCTCTATTTCACACCTACAAGCGACCTTAACACAGGAGGAATGGGTTTGCAAGTGTCTTGAGTTTAACTTGCAGAGCCCCTCCCTGGTCATGGGAGTTCCACATATCTCATCTATACCTTTTATACCCTTTATATGATACTAACTTCAGGTAATATATATCTTTTATATATATTTTCTTGACAGTTATCAAGTAGCGGTTTGACAGAGCTATTAGAGGAAATTTGTAAAAGCTGATTTAAGCCTCATGCACACGGCCGTTGTGCTGCCGTTCCGTGCATTGAGGACCGCAATTTGCGGTCCCCAATGCACGGGCAACATCCGTTCAACTTGAATGGGTCTGTGATCCGTCCGCACCGTTAAAAAATAGAACATGTTCTATTTTTTGGTGGTGTGGAGTGGAGGCACGAACAGCACAGAACAGAAAAACCACAGAAGCCCTCGTAGTGCTTCCGTGGGGTTCCGTATATCCGTTCCGCACCGCAGCTCTGGATTGCAGACCCATTGAAGTGAATGGGTCCTCATCTGTGATGTGGGGAGCACTCAGCCGCCACAGCCGAGCAACGGCCGTGTGCATGAGGCCTTAAAGGAAAACTGGCTTAATTGCCCAAAGCAACCAATCAAAGCAAAGGGGCTTTGAAGTATGAAAGGTGCTATTTTTGAGATGAGTGGTACGTGAGGACCAGTTTAAAAAATATATATATACAAATTAGCATTCCTCACAAAGCCCAACGGAGTCATGCAAAAGTTTATTTTTTTTCCAAGCTATTAATCTGATCCCACTCATCTTGGCATATCTCGAGCCAAGAGGAAAGTTAAGTAAGGACGCATCTGTAGATAGATCTCTTATATATATAAAAATTAGTTTCTGTCTGTCTGGATGCCTGTCTGTTCTTTATGCGCGACCAAACGACCGGACCAATCTTCACCACATTTGGCACACAGGTACATCAGGTGTCCGGGAAGGTTTTAGAGCAGGTCCCAGCTCTCAAGGATGTACCGTTCCTGAGATATTCCCAAAAAATTACCTGCATTAGCCACTACAAGCCTGCAAGTCTCTTCATATTCCAACTGCCATACACACAATCACATGTCCATTATCAGCCAATAGAAGCTTAGTCTCCACATACACAGTTTTACTCCAGGTTTCCATAACAACCCAGCCATTTTTCTTCACTGCTATAAGTCAGCTTTAGGGTCCATTCACACGTCCGTATGTAGTTTGCGGATCCGCAAAACACGGACACCGGCAATGTGCGTTCCGCATTTTCTTGTCCGCAATAGGATATGTTCTATTTTTTTGCGGAATGAAAGTGCGGATCCGCAAATGCGGATGTGGATAGAACATTCCGGCCCTATTGAAAATGAATGGGTCCGCACCTGTTCCGCAAAATTGCGGAACGGATGCGGACCCATTTTGCGGACGTGTGAATGGACCCTTGGTCTACGGCTACACGATGACATGCACAGCTCAGCAGACAGTATCACACAATAGACTTAGATACACAGCAGACAGTATCACACATGATAGGATTAGATACACAGCTCAGCCAGCAGTATCACACAGGTTAGGATATTAGATATACAGCTCAGCAGGCAGTATCACATAGGATAGGATTATATACACAGCTCAGCAAGGATTAGATACACAGCTGAGCAGACAGTATCACACAGGATAGGATTAGATAAACAGCTCGGCAGACAGTATGAGACAGGATAGGATTAGATACACAGCTCGGCAGACAGTATCACACAGGATTAGATACACAGCTTGGCAGACAGTATCACACAGGATAGGATTAGATACACAGCTCGGCAGACAGTATCACACAGGATAGGATTAGATACACAGCTCGGTAGACAGTATCACACAGGATAGGATTAGATACACAGCTCGGCAGACAGTATCACACAGGATAGGATTAGATAAACAGCTCGGCAGACAGTATCACACAGGATAGGATTAGATACACAGCTCGGCAGACAGTATCACACAGGATAGGATTAGATACACAGCTCAGCAGACAGTATCCCACAGGATAGGATTAGATACACAGCTCAGCAGACAGTATCACACAGGATAGGATTAGATACACAGCTCGGCAGACAGTATCACACACGATAGGATTAGATACACAGCTCGGCAGACAGTATCACACAGGATAGGATTAGATACACAGCTCGGCAGACAGTATCACACAGGATAGGATTAGATACACAGCTCGGCATACAGTATCACACACGATAGGATTAGATACACAGCTCAGGAGACAATGGGGCGGGTGCTATAGATGTCACTGTTATGGGGGATACTGTTGATATATTTTAACGACACACACAAACATTAAATGAAATAGATGAAATATACCCGTGCGAAGCCGGGTCCTTCTGCTAGTCTAGTATAGAGCTAAGCACAACCCTCACATGGGGAATTCCCATAATATAGGATGTGAATGAACAATGAGAATACAAGATTCAGTAGAAGAGGCAGATTATCCCGATTACATGCAGACATCTGGTTCCCATAGTGTCCTGACATATTTTGATTTGAACCAGTTTCCCAAAACGAAATGTGCGTAACTTGGAGATTATTTTTACAAGGAGGAGGCTCACAAGAGGGTGCATGTTTTAAGGCATCCTTCTTCCTCCCCCCTGCTGTTCCATTTCTTTACTTTCTTCTACCTGAAAGCGGGTTGACGTGAACCGTAGATGTAAACTTTTGTGGTGACAATACTTTTCACAATTTACTGCTTGTCCTAACCAGATAAATAACATCCAGTTCTGAGATAAGGCAGGGAGGTGAAAGAATTCCAGCAATTCAGCCTCATTCCTTGCTTTACTGATTATGTCCATTTTTGTGTACATAGATTTATTTTCACATTTATTAACTACTTCAAGGCTGGAAAGATCTTGACTATACAGAAAGGATGAATATTATAAGTGAAGCTCTTTTAAAGGGAACCTGTGACCCAGATTTTGAACCATTTTCTATAGCAGGCATGCTCAACCTCCGGCCCTCAAGCCTAATAGCTGTAGGCTGTCCAGGCATGCTGGGAGTTGTAGTTTTGCAACAGCTGGAGGTCCGCAGGTTGGGCATCCCTGTTCTAGAGTAATACATGAGTAGTACTGCAGATAAGGCGTCCAGATCACTACTTTTTATATTCCTACTGTCAGCTCTCAAAGCTTCAGTGAAATACACAGTCCGGACTGCTGCGCTGTTCTGACCTAATGGAGAGGACTCGTGTACGTACAGCAGTCCTGACAATGTACTTCAGTGCAGCTCTGAGCGCTGACAGCGGGGGAACAGGGGGGCTCTAAGAAAATAAAAAATAGCGATCTACAATACTACTTATGTATTACTGTAGATAATGATCCAAAATCAGGGTAATAGGTTCCTTTAATATTTGACGACATTGGGCAGAATTATATTATCTGAAATAAGCGTAATATTTGTCCTGACATACTGTCACGGGGCGCCAAAGGTGCACTCGGTCTCCCATCAGTCGCAGACCTGCTGCTTAGTTTCGGGAGCGAGGATCTGTGTTTGGCCTCGTTCCCAGGGCGGCTGTGCTAGCTGGGAGGTTCCCTGCTCCTAGGTCTGCCTTGAGCGCCGAGCTGATCACTCGGTGCTCGACTTGTCTGTCTGTCTGTCATGTGACGCTGGCCACGTCACATGACCCTCAGACCCAACTATAAATACAGGCAGCCTGCTGGCCACAGGTTGCCTGTTAATTCCAGGTTCCTGGCTATTTGTTGGACTACTGATTACTCACCTGATCCTGTTCCCTGACGATCCTTTGCCTGCTCCTCCTGTACTGTGCATCCCTCCTGGTATTGTGACCTCGGCTCCCACCTGACTACTCTTTGCGGACTCCTCTGGTACTTCTCTACTCTCCTGGTATTTTACCCCGGCTTCTCCTGACCATTCTTTGCTTAACCCTTTGTACTGCGTAGCTCTCTTGGTTCTGACCCGGTCCGTTCACATTCCGTTATTTGTCTTGTCTGTCTTCCCAGCATGTATCATAAGTTAGGGACTGCCGTCTAGTTGTCCCCTGTCATTAGGACTCGTGAGGAAAGTAGGCAGGGCCAGGGGTGAGGGTGGAGCGCAGTGGTCACTATCCTCCCCCCTGTGTGTAGTGTACGTTACCGTCACACATATCTCCTACACACTGCATATCTGTTGAGGAATATGACACACAATAGATGTGCAAATTCTTGTTTTTCTCAGTAAGGGCCCTATTAGAACGCACGATTTCATGGACAATTATCACAGGACGTTTCATGGGACTCTCGTTTCCGATAATTGTCTGTGCAATTGAGCAGCCAAGCAGCTGATGAAAAAGCAAATGCTCATTTTGAGGCGAATGATCATCTTTTTTCAGGATGAAAGATGCCTGATTATTAGCAGCACATCTCTCTGTGTAATCTGGGATGTACTGCTGGTAATGAATAGAACTGTATGAGGGAGGAATGACTACAGTAGTGATCATTCCTCCCACATTCAGTTTGCATGAGCCTCAGTAATCAGGCGAGTGCAAACGAGTGTCAGCACTGACAGTAGAGGAACGGGGGGCTCAGTGGGGCTCATCCATTGGCGCTCCCACTGCCCAAACATCGGGCAGTATAATAGGGCCCTAAGGCATCACCAGGGCTGGCATTAAAGGGAACCTGTCACCTCAGATATTCCATTTAAACTGGTCACAATACCTTATTCATGTGCTTATGGATGTCCGGAAGTAGTTCTTATTGTGGTTTTTGCTAACTAGTAAATTAGCTAAAAATCCACTTTTACTCTTCTTTCTGCCTTATGCAATGCACATGACCGGTGAACGTGGTTGCACTTCCCTGGGCTTCAAGTCTTCGCTGTACATGCTCCAGTGTGCAGGAGCACTCTTCTCATAAATATTTGTGTGCATTGCTGGTACAACCAGGTTCACCGGGCATGTGCAGGAGAGTACAGCAACTGAGCCTGGGCAGGATCTAATGAGACCTGGGGATGAGGGTCCCTGCCTGAGAGAACGTCAGTCAAGCTGAAGGAGGTGGAAACCTTGACTCAGAGGAGGAAAACTCTGGCCTACTTGAACAGACTCATTTGCCTATGGTTAACGGCATGAAGAAGATAAAAGTAATGAGGTGTCGTGGTCAATTTAAATGGCATATCCGAGGTACAGGTTCCCTTAAAAGGGGTTTCCCAGATTTCCCCCCCCCCAAGCCAGATATATCTGTGAAGAAATCCATACTTGCATGCCCCATGCCCCTCCATTCAGGCTCAGTGGCTCAGAGCTCTCTTGGATTTCCAGTCCCTGTCTGTCAATTTCTGCACACACAGAGTCTCGTATGCTGATCTAGCCAATGACCTGTATCCAAGCGTCACGTCACTGCTGCGTCACATGTTGCTTGGGGAAATGTCACAGCTGAGGCTAGTCATTGACTGAAGTGGTGCATGGGACCCCATCCATATGAAAGTTGACAGTTGGAGACTGACAAGTGAAGGGAGCCTAGGAGCCACAGGGCGCGAGCGAGCAGGTAATGGATTTCTTCATAGATAATGCTGGACAGTCCCTCTAATTGTTGCGCCACAGGGTGCATGAGCGATTGCTGCTGTAAGGCCCCTTTCACACTGGCGAGTATTTCACATGGTTGCAATGCGTGACGTGAACGCATTGCATCCGCACTGAATCCTGACCTATTCATTTTCAATGGGGCTATGTACATGAGCGTTGTTTTTCACGCAGCAAGTACAGATGTGGTGCGATTTTCACGCATGGTTGGTAGGAGATGATGTTAGTAAATAGGGATGAGCAAACCCGGACCCCATTAAAGTAAATTCACAGTATTATTTTCCCTTCTAACATGGTTAGAAGGGAAAATAGCATTCTTAATACAGAATGCTAACTAAAATGTCCATTGAGAGGTTAAAAAATACTCACCTGATCCACTTGTTCGCGCAGCCGGTACCGTCTCCTTTCTTCTTCCTGCAGGACCTGCGCTGACGTCATCGCACAGTGACTTCAGCGCAGGTCCTGCTGAATGAAGATAGATGACGTCAGTGCAGGTCCTGCAGGAAGAAGAAAGAAGACGATACCGGCTGCGCAATCAAGTGGATGAGGTGAGTTTATTTTATTTTTATTTTTTAACTCCTCAATGGACCTTTTACTTAAAGAATGCTATTATATTCCATTATAACCATGTTATAATGGAAAATAATAAAATATACAGAACACCGATCCCAAACCCGAACTTCAGTGAAGAAGTCCAGGTTCGGGTCTGGGTACCACAGTCAGTTTTTTATCATCCATTGCACCCGGGTGATAAAAACTGAACATCGGAACGCAATCGCAGTCAAAACTGACTGCAATTGCATACCTACTCGCACGATTTTCCCTGATTGCAGACGCAACGCATCCGGACCTAATCTGGACACGCTCGTCTGCAAGGGGCCTTAAAGGGAAAAATACTGTATAATGTACAGTATTATATGATATGTATACTATATTAAACCTCCCACACTGAACTGAGCACTGCTGCATGTAATCATTGCAGTGGAGCCAAAGTCTTTACATGGCCCCCTCACCGTCTACGCAATGTATGGGAAACGCATGCACTGCACAGAGGCTTTCTCCTGTGGCTGAGACAGAGCTGCAGTGGGGAAAGGATCTCTGTACAATAAATGGGTGGAGTGTTCATTAGAGAGGTCACGTACAGATTAGAGTGCAGCAGAACAGTGCGACGTTCTGTCTTTTATAACAAACCACTGCATGGCTCTTATTCTTCAAGAACAGGAGGGCTACATAAAAGAGAGAAGCTTTTAAAGGTGTTGTCTCATCTCACCATTACTAAGGCGAAATAAGACAGTCATAATCACTAGGCGTCGGGAAACAGCGTAGCACAGCATGCTGAGAGCCTGAGGACCGTGTCTAGGGTTGCCACCCGGCCGGTGTCTCACCAGCAAGGCCAATATTTTAATGGCCCTGCTGGTGCCGGTAATTTTTTTTTCTACCGGCAATGCTAATTTGCCGGTATTTTCCTAGCGAGACTGCTACTAATGAGCGCTTCCATTGTGGAGTGCTCATTAGTGCAGCCTTTGCCTCAACCTAATTCTGGGGTGCAATAATGGGCCCATTACTCTTACTGGGGGGCATTAATGCTGAGGTGCACTGATGGAGGCATTACTATTACTGGGGGACACTAATGGAGGCATTACTATTACTGGGGGACACTAATGGGGGAATCACTAATTCTGGGCGGCACTCCTGGGGGCATTAATATTATTGGGAGCCACAGTATGATAGCGACTTAACACCCTGTGTTAAGCCACGCCCCCACAACTTGGCGGTATTTTTTGTTTGGAAAGGTGGCAAACCTAATCTTATCTAGCCTTAGTAACAGTGAGATGAGACAAACCATTGCATAGTATTGTTCTTTATATACTATATGACCATGTAACATATTGAGGTCAGCCCTAGGACCCATGCACATTTAGGGTTGCCACCTGACTGGTAAACTACTTCAAACCACTGTTCCATGATCAGGCCTCCAGCACTTTTTCTTGCTGAATCAGCTGAATTGCGGCCATTTAAGAGTATAACATACTTTGCTCATCCTCATATCTGGCATGCTAGGACACAGTAGTAACCACATACAAACAATTGTTCTTTACCATTAACTTTTCACTTTCTCAGACCGAATACATATATGTGCCCACAGTGATGCCAGTCCAGTCAGATTCCTGCTTTTAATTTCCCTCTCTTCATCTTTACTAGTTTTTCCACATTAGCTATCTGCCTGCATGATCCAGCACAGGTTGCTAATGTCATTCCCACATATGTTTCTGAAGCTTCTGAAAATGGTAGTGATCATTGACCGCTTTATTAAATCACAGGCTGCTCCGATCAGTTACCATTAGGGATGAGCGAATCGACTTTGGATGTTTCAAGTGCAATAACTTTATAGATTAATTGGCACCTTGGAGCCAAACCTGAGTTCGGGAAATGTTTTTTTTACAGTACAAAATAATGTATGAAGTTATTGTGCGAAGTCTCGCGAGACTTCGGGAAGCAATAACTTTGGCTCATTGGAGCCAATACATTCTATTACCGTATGGAGCTCCTGCTCTGTAAAGTATTAGAACAAAGATTTATGCGAATCGACTTTGAATGTTTCATCCGAAATCGATTCTCTCATCCCTAGTTACCATGACAGCCTGGGGCCTTCTAAAGGTTCCCAGGCCTGTCATGGTAAACTGCCTACAAAGCTGTGCATGAGGCATGGATCAGCAGGCAGAGTGGCAGATTCCCATTCACCATTATAGTTCTCTATTATGCCTCATTCACACGTCAGTGTTCAGTGAGTGTTTTCAATCACTGATTTTGAGCCAAAACCAGGTACGGCTCTAAACACAGAACAGGTGCACATCTTTCCCTTATACCTCATGTCTGTGGAGGTTCCAGTCCTGGTTTTGGCTCACAATCGCTGATGGGAAAACACTGATGTGTGCATAAGGCTTTATGGTGTGTCAAGGATCAAAAGAACCCAGGTGCTAGCCCTCTAAGGGGGATACAAGTAAAAAAAAAAAAAAAATTCTAATCACCCTCCCTTTCCCAATTTTACATACCTTATAAAAATAAAAAATAAACATAACCGGTATCGCCACATTCGAAAATGTCAGAACTATTAAAATAAAAAAATATTTTCCTGCGTGGTGTACTCCTTAATGTAATTTTATTTTTCTAAATACATGGTTCGACATTTTTTTTTGTCACCTTGAATAACAGTGATCAAAAAATTCAAAAGAAAGGAATTGATTTTCAGTCTCAGAAATTTCTGCAACAAAATCCAGTGTGTGAAGGCATCCTTACACAGACTGGCTGAAACATTAGTTGCCTATAACTGCCAGATTGTCTGGGGAAGGTGAAAGCGGCATTTACATGCAGCAGTCGCCTCCACCATATGGGAATGAACAGTCACTGCTAGAATTCCTCATCCTCATATCAATTCACTGTTTCTGGATGGTAGATCTCTGCTTACACAGAGCAATCTGCTGCACAACAACCTTTATTTTTGGTGCCGCAGCAACAATTCTTTCATCCAATGAATTAGGATTTGCCTTTTCATTGGGTGATTGGTGGCATCCTTACATAGGGCAGTTATTATGAATGGCCGCTTCTAGGAACAATCCTTCTCAATAATGGCCCAAAGGCATACCTTCCAAGTGTCCCTCTGTCCCTTTTTTTACCCCTTAATGTCCTTCTTTGTGACCTTTGAAATGAGAGTGCATTAATAAACTTACTAAACTGCTCATGAAGTCTGTCTATCCTAACTTTATATTACCTCCTGATCTATTTTTCATTATTTGGTGCCATTTGGTCCTTAAAATGTCAATAATCAGATGATTTTGTGTTAGTAGTTAAAGAAGTATTCCAGCACCAGAAAAAAATCCCGTCCATGGGGCTGCAAATGCCATAAAACAGAACCCATCTTTTTGATCCCCCATTGCTGCAGATTGGACAGAGCTAGGTCCGATGTAACCACTTCCTGCTCAACATGGCAGGAAACAGCTATAAATGTTGCTCAGCCAACCATTAACTACAGCCATGACCCACCAGAACCAGTAATTGGATCTTTCACACAATGAGCTGTAAGCGTCCCTCTTTGACCATCCAAAAAGTTAGATGGTGTGCTTTTAGGTGATATTTTTGGGGGTATTAAACAGCTCCCAACCTACCGTAATTGTTTCTATTGCAAGTAAAGTTCTTATTGACCAAATGAAAGATGAAGGGCTACTTCCCCTCTTAAGCCAGAGAAGCCACAGACAAGTGCTATCTATTCCGCATGATAAATCATGGCTGTAATTATTGGCTATGGGTAGAAAAATAAATTATTGCATGCTTGGACAGAACAAACCTTCATGGAAAAAGCTTTCAGCCTCTACTGTGTAGATGAGATTTCTGTAGACACGCAGCTGAATATGTTGGTGCAATATAAATAAAGGGCCCTACAATTACCAGACACAACAGACCATGGTTAAATGTCTACATCTAAGACAGTACTTTCATGATTTCTTCAAACAATGGGATTGTTTGGTCTGTGAGCCTAGAGATGCTGGTCTTCACATTAGATTCTCTTTGTGGCATTCAGTAATGGAAATTCTGAAAGCAAGTAATTGGCAAGTATGAGATGTGTGCTCTAGTAAGAAATGCATATACTATGTAATATATATATATATATATATATATATATATATATATATATATATATATATATAGCCTTGCGGTTCGCCGAACAAGCAAACATATGACAATGTCCGCCGGCGCCATATTCTTTTGCATTGCGCCGAACTTTGACCCATGACACATCCATCAGGTGGGACAGGACAGCCAATTGAGATGTTTCAGCACATGGACACACACCCGCCCTATAACAGAACTCGATCTGACAGCCATTTTACATTCTTCTGTGTTTTGCCAGTGTAGGGAGAGGTTGCTTTGTGAAGCCGGGACAGGCTGTTAGGGACACCAAACGCTAGCTAATAGGGCCACAAAAGTCCTATTAAGGACTGGTATAGGTGTGATATACTGAGGAGTGTGATATACTTATAATATACTTTCTAGCATAGAAAGTATATTATTGTGCAGCAGTTGTGTGCGGTTCTCCTACGATACCGCAGCTACCGTATATAGAGAGACAAGCGCTATTGGAACAACTATTTGCAAAGGGTGTAATATACCTGTTGCCCCCCAAAAAAACTGATTGAGGGGTGTGAAATACCTGCTTCCACAAAATACTGATTAAGGGGTTTAATATACCTGTTTCCACCAAATATTGATTGAGGCATGCGAGATACGTGCTTCCACAAAATAGATTTAGAGGTTTGATATACCTGTTCCCACCAAATATTGATTGAGGCCTGCGATATACCTGCTTCCACAAAATACTGGTTAAGGGGTTTGATATACCTGCTTCCACAAAATATAATGGGTGAAAACACCTCTCTAGCATCTAGGATTTCCAGAAAACTAATTTGCACTTCTTTGAAAATGTCCTGTTGAAAGAAAACCGAGGGCTGGGCCCATAGGTTCAGAGGGTACACTATGCCACACAGACAATAGTTCTTTCCCAGCAGTTGAGTTTACTGAACAATGTGGTGAACAAGAATGTGAGAATATATTAAACAGATTGGTACACAGAGAATAAACCAACAGTAAATGTAACACTGTATAACAATGAATCAGTAAATGTGATGTTTTCCACAAAGTCTATTAAGCAGCCTAGCTGCACTTGTATGTTCCTGGGCGAGTTCCTCGTTGGGGTGAACCCTAAGTATTGCACAATACTATTTGTAATCCACAGGGAAATGATGTATGTCTCTTGTAACTTTAATCCTTACTCCAGCTCACAGCATATAACACCCTATGAGCAGCCAGTGAGATAGGAAGGTGTCAGCGTATGAGTCCCTTAGGGCTATGCATCAGCTTGCAGCCTGTACGCCGCAATGTAACTGTGGAGCGTTATTGTATGTCCAAATGCCACTTCAACAGTGTGGTGCAATGTGACGCGGCAAAGCTGCACTTACAGTTCCTTGAGCAGGTTGCTGGTGCTTTTTCTTATTTCCTGGTCCACTCTGGATCCTACAGACATGACACTCCTGGGGTCGTCGCTGCAAACCTCCCCTTTGTGCTGTCACCAGTCTCCACCATGAGCCGGTCCATTCCCATCCAGATTCAGCAGATATGATCCCTTGTGGTCTCCAGCAGAACCAAGCACAGCCTCCGTCTGCTCATTTCCTGCTTCTAGAGGAACCTCCTCCCCTTACACAGGGATGGTGTGATGCAATAAGTAATTTGCCAAGTCCAGTGTGAAACCTGCATATTCAGTTTGCTATCACACTTGTAAGGGTCCAAAACAGACCATAAATTAGCTATTTTCCAACTTTGCAAACTAAATAGATTATTAGTATTCCTCTGATAGGCAGCTCCAATGTAGGCTTTTATCATATTATACTTTGCTGCCATCTACTGTTCAAAGTGAGATGTTGCAGTAATTTACACCATAGCAGAGTAATACATTTAACAAGATTTGTTAACAAGATTTGCAGCCACTGAAGCGGGAAATCATGCCTTGTTGCACAGTTTGGAATAAAAAATTTGGGACAATACCAATTTGGCTTATGGCTCACGCTCAGCCACGGTTACATGTCTGTTATACTAACCCATAGAGATTGCATGTGCCGGCTTTCAGGCACAAGTGGTTTTGCTATGCACATGAGCCCTAATGCTTGAATAAAATATGGTGCCTAAAGAGGTTTTCCGGTTTGCATCAACAATTCTTCAACATCAACATCAATAACCATTTATGAAGGAAGCTGTAGTGTTTTTCTTTTACCTTTATTGCTCCTATTTCTTGGTCTGGGCTGTGGTCTCATGACCATGACCATGCAGCTCTTTCTTATGATATAGAAATATTTGTAGTTAAAATCCGCTCGCATCAGACTGTGTGTAAGGAAATGTAAATCTCTTCAACCGCAGTCAGTCAGACAAAGGTGTTTTCATGTTCAGTTCTGCTGAGAAACTCCTCCTCCACAGTCTGCTCACCTTTTATTTAGTCACAGTAACAATAGAAAGGGGCTGGCCAGTCACCCGACCACTTACTTCATGTAACAGGGATACAGGAAGTGATGACACAGGAAGATGAGAAAGTTCAGGTACATGTCAAAGGACAGGGGAGGGCATCAACATGGACGAACAGTGCTGCTCAGAGGTGGCAGCGGGGCGGAGGGAGATGAGCGCTTCCATTGTGGAAGCGCCAGTCTCCATAGTCATCTGTATCGCCGTCCTCAGGACAGCGATACAGAAGGCTGATGTGGAGGAGCAGGGGAGAGGTCTGTCCTTTCCTGTTCCTCTGATAGGCTGCCGGCACTATCAGAGGCCTGCGCAGGCAGCGTGATGACGTCATCGCGCCGCCTCAGCCGTACAGAGCGAGACACAGGCCGGAAGAGGCCTGCATCGCATCGTTGACATGGAGGTAAGTATAAGTGTTTTTTTTTTTTTATGTATCATATATATATATATATATATATATATATATAATACTTTTACTGCCACATAACACATAATGGGGGGCTGTTATTACAGGCACATAATGGGGGGGCTGTTATTACTGGCACATGATTGGGGGGGAGTGCTTTTATTACTGACACATGATTGGGGGGGGGGAGTTCCTTTATTTCTGGCACATGATTGGGGGCACTATAGGGGCATCTACTGAGGCTACAAAGAAGGGGTATTAAATATGGGGGGCTCTGTACAGTAGAATTTTATACTGGGACACATTATGGTGGGTACTATAGGGAAGGGGGGAGAGGAGTAATATGGGGTCATCTACAGGGGGCACTAAGAAGGGGTATTTTTTACTTGCAAATTATGAGGGACACTGAGGGTATCTACTGGGGCATTTTATACTGGTACATTATGGGGGGCACTAGGAGGAAGGGGGGAGAGGAGTACTATGGAGGCATTTACTGGGGCATTATATTGGGGTATTTTATACTGGCACATTATGGGGGCACTTTGGGGACATTAGCTCAACTGGGGGCATTACAAGGGGGTATTTTTTGCACTGTCACATTATAAGGAGAATTATTTCTACTCGGATGGGGGGGGCATTATGGTGGGCTTTATTACTCCCCCATGGTATGAGCCCCCTAGTAGCAGCACCGGCCTTTCTTTGCTCTGCTATCCCTCTGCCCCTTCTCCAAATCCTTATTATGAAATCTTTCTCATTAGGATAAAACACAACATCAGCTCCACCGAGCCCCCCAGCCAAAGTGTTGAAGTGGCGTCCGAGATCCCCAAGGGCCAAGCCAAGTAACTGTAAGTTTTCATGTGAAATATGTTTGTTTTACACATATAGCATACACTGTGCCACACAATTATACAGTATACCTCTACACTGTGTAGTCTGTTTTATAACCACCATTGTTTTGTAGCGGCGGACAGAAAATAATCTGAAAGTGCCCCTCCCAAGGACCAGGCTCTGGATCTGCCACTGGTATAAGGAAGGATGAGTCATGTCCATTGTCTGATCAGCCAGGTGGCTGCCCATCCCCCATCACTGTCAGCATGGACCCCATTCAATATTGCTCAAAGTGACCAGTATCTAGTGAAGATATAGTGTGCGTGGACTTCCATATTGTTGAATGGATTAGGCAGTGGCTGAGGGACAGACAACAGAGGGTTGTAGTCAATGGAGTATATTCAGACCATGGTCTTGTTACCAGTGGGGTACCTCGGGGATCTTTTCTGGGACCTATATTGTTAATATCTTTATCAGCGAAATTGCAGAAGGCCTCAATGGTAAGGTGTGTCTTTTTGCTGATGACACAAAGATTTGTAACAGGGTTGATGTTCCTGGAGGGATACACCAAATGAAAAAAGGATTTAGGAAAACTAGAGGAATGGTAAAAAATCTTTTAACTAAAATATTTAATGTTGATAAGTGCAAGATGGGGGGGTAAAAACCCAAGAGCAGAATATAAAATCAGTGATATAGTCTTAACCTCAGTATCTGATGGAAGGGATTTAGGGGTCATTATTTCAGAAGACTTAAAGGTAGGCAGACTATGTCACAGAGCAGCAGGAAATGTTAGCAGAATGCTTGGGTGTATAGGGAGAGGCATTACCAGTAGAAAGAAGGAGGTGCTCATGCCGCTGTACAGAACACTGGTGAGACCTCATTTGGAGTATTGCGCGCAGTACTGGAGACCATATCTCCAGAAGGATATTGATACTTTGGAGAGAGTTCAGAGAAGAGCTACTAAACTAGTACATGGATTGCAGGACAAAACTTACCAGGAAAGTTTAAAGGACCTTAACATGTATAGCTTGGAAGAAAGATAAGACAGAGGGGATATGATAGAAATTTTTAAATACATAAAGGGAATCAACAAGGTAAAAGAGGAGAGAATATTTAAAGGAAGAAAAACTGCTACAAGAGGACATAGTTTTAAATTAGAGGGGCAAAGGTTTAAAAGTAATATCAGGAAGTATTACTTTACTGAGAGAGGAGTGGATGCATGGAATAGCTTTCCTGCAGAAGTGGTAGCTGCAAATACAGTGAAGGAGTGTAAGCATGCATGGGATAGGCATAAGCCATCCTTCATATAAGATAGGGCCAGGGGCTATTCATAGTATTCAGTATATTGGGCAGACTAGATGGGCCAAATGGTTATTATCTGCCGACACATTCTATGTTTCCATGTAAGATCATTCTACTGGTTCTTATAGATTTGAGACTATCTGCGGGACATTGCTACGGCTATTGTCAGTATAAGGTACGAGTATACCGACAAGGCAGATATGCATGTCTTAAAAGCAGATATGTATCCATAAAGGAATAGCAAAGCCGCAGCAGAGGTATAATATGTATCTCTTGTTATGCAGACTTCACTTCTCTAATGTGTATAGATATTTGAAGGGAAGAAGCCCAGCGCATTGCACTTAGTGCTCACAAACCGGCAAACGTCCCCCTACACACTGAGAACACGTCTCCAAGCCCATGAGAAGGTTTCCATACTGACGGTTTTACTGCTGGTCCCGATTCAACCCTAGTACCCTCTGCTAGAGCGTTCTTCGGTTAAATCTGACACAGGGAGACAGATGACCATCTATAAAAACGCACACATCCTAAGATAAAATGTCTGCATAATAAAATTTCCACAACACTTATTTCCTGTGATGTCATGGTCATGAGTAGCGAAAGGGGAGTGTCTATAGTAGCTGGGTGGGAGAAGCTATATACTATCTGGGCATTGTTAGCAGTAGTGCTGGAGCTATGGCAGGGAAAGGAGAAGTGCATCATGGGTTTGGTTGGATAAAGCAACAGGAAGGCTACTTTCACACTAGCGTTATTGGATTCTAGCAGGCAGTTCCGTTGCCAGAACTGCCTGCCGGATCCGGAAATCCGTATGTAAACAGATAGCATTTGTTTCCGGATCCAGATGTGGCTCCGTCTGACAAATGCATTGCAATACTGGATCCGTCTCTCCGGTGTCATCCAGAAAAACAGATTTTTCCGGAACACTAGGTACCGGATCTGGCATTAATACATTTCAATGAAAAGTGCTGCATTATTTTCTCCGGCCAAATACCTTAAAAGGGACTGAGCTGAAGACATCCTGATTAGAGTTGAGCGGACACCTGGATGTTCGGGTTCGAGAAGTTCGGCCGAACTTCCCGAAAATGTTCGGGTTCGGGATCCGAACCCGATCCGAACTTCGTCCCGAACCCGAACCCCATTGAAGTCAATGGGGACCCGAACTTTTCGGCACTAAAAAGGCTGTAAAACAGCCCAGGAAAGGGCTAGAGGGCTGCAAAAGGCAGCAACATGTAGGTAAATCCCCTGCAAACAAATGTGGATAGGGAAATGAATAAAAATAAAAATTTAATAAATAAAAATTAACCAAAATCAATTGGAGAGAGGTCCCATAGCAGAGAATCTGGCTTCATGTCACCCACCACTGGAACAGTCCATTCTCAGATATTTAGGCCCCGGCACCCAGGCAGAGGAGAGAGGTCCCGTAACAGAGAATCTGGCTTCATGTCAGCAGAGAATCAGTCTGCATGTCATAGCAGAAAATCAGGCTTCACATCAGCCACCACTGCAACAGTCCATTGTCATAAATTTAGGCCCAGCACCCAGGCAGAGGAGAGAGGTCCCGTAACAGACAATCTGGCTTCATGTCAGCAGAGAATCAGTCTTCATATCATAGCAGAGAATCAGGCTTCACGTCACCCACCACTGTAAGAGTCCATTTTCATAAATTTAGGCCCAGCACCCAGGCAGAGGAGAGAGGTCCCGTAACAGACAATCTGGCTTCATGTCAGCAGAGAATTAGTCTGCATGTCATAGCAGAGAATGAGGCTTCACGTCAGCCACCACTGCAACAGTCCATTGTCAGATATTTAGGCCCAGCACCCAGGCAGAGGAGAGAGGTCCCGTAACAGAGGATCTGGCTTCATGTCAGCAGAGAATTAGTCTGCATGTCATAGCAGAGAATCAGGCTTCACGTCACCCAACATTGGAACAGTCCATTGGCATATATTTAGGCCCCGGCACCCAGACAGAGGAGAGGTTCATTCAACTTTGGGTAGCCTCGCAATATAATGGTAAAATGAAAATAAAAATAGGATTGAATGAGGAAGTGCCCTGGAGTCCAATAATATATGGTTAAGGGGAGGTAGTTAATGTCTAATCTGGACAAGGGACGGACAGGTCCTGTGGGATCCATGCCTGGTTCATTTTTATGAACGTCAGCTTGTCCACATTGGCTGTAGACAGGCGGCTGCGTTTGTCTGTAATGACGCCCCCTGCCGTGCTGAATACACGTTCAGACAAAACGCTGGCCGCCGGGCAGGCCAGCACCTCCAAGGCATAAAAGGCTAGCTCTGGCCACGTGGACAATTTAGAGACCCAGAAGTTGAATGGGGCCGAACCATCAGTCAGTACGTGGAGGGGTGTGCACACGTACTGTTCCACCATGTTAGTGAAATGTTGCCTCCTGCTAACACGTTGCGTATCAGGTGGTGGTGCAGTTAGCTGTGGCGTGTTGACAAAAGTTTTCCACATCTCTGCCATGCTAACCCTGCCCTCAGAGGAGCTGGCCGTGACACAGCTGCCTTGGCGACCTCTTGCTCCTCCTCTGCCTTGGCCTTGGGCTTCCACTTGTTCCCCTGTGACATTTGGGAATGCTCTCAGTAGCGTGTCTACCAACGTGCGCTTGTACTCGCGCATCTTCCTATCACGCTCCAGTGCAGGAAGTAAGGTGGGCACATTGTCTTTGTAGCGTGGATCCAGCAGGGTGGCAACCCAGTAGTCCGCACAGGTTAAAATGTGGGCAACTCTGCTGTCGTTGCGCAGGCACTGCAGCATGTAGTCGCTCATGTGTGCCAGGCTGCCCAGGGGTAAGGACAAGCTGTCCTCTGTGGGAGGCGTATCGTCATCGTCCTGCCTTTCCCCCCAGCCACGCACCAGTGATGGACCCGAGCTGCGTTGGGTGCCACCCCGCTGTGACCATGCTTCATCCTCATCCTCCTCCACCTCCTCCTCATCCTCGTCCTCCTCGTCCTCCAGTAGTGGGCCCTGGCTGGCCACATTTGTACCTGGCCTCTGCTGTTGCCAAAAACCTCCCTCTGAGTCACTTCGAAGAGACTGGCCTGAAAGTGATAAAAATGACCCCTCTTCCTCCTCCTCCTCCTCCTCCTCCTGGGCCACCTCCTCTTCCATCATCGCCCTAAGTGTTTTCTCAAGGAGACATAGAAGTGATATTGTAACGCTGATAACGGCGTCATCGCCACTGGCCATGTTGGTGGAGTACTCGAAACAGCGCAACAGGGCACACAGGTCTCGCATGGAGGCCCAGTCATTGGTGGTGAAGTGGTGCTGTTCTGTAGTGCGACTGACCCGTGCGTGCTGCAGCTGAAACTCCACTATGGCCTGCTGCTGCTCGCACAGTCTGTCCAGCATGTGCAAGGTGGAGTTCCACCTGGTGGGCACGTCGCATATGAGGCGGTGAGCGGAAAGGCCGAAGTTACGCTGTAGCGCAGACAGGCGAGCAGCAGCAGGATGTGAACCCCGGAAGCGCGAACAGACGGCCCGCACTTTATGCAGCAGCTCTGACATGTCGGGGTAGTTGTGAATGAACTTCTGCACCACCAAATTCAGCACATGCGCCAAGCAAGGGATGTGCGTCAAATTGGCTAGTCCCAGAGCTGCAACGAGATTTCGCCCATTATCACACACCACCAGGCCGGGCTTGAGGCTCACCGGCAGCAACCACTCGTCGGTCTGTTGTTCTATACCCCGCCACAACTCCTGTGCGGTGTGGGGCCTGTCCCCCAAACATATGAGTTTCAGAATGGCCTGCTGACGTTTACCCCGGGCTGTGCTGAAGTTGGTGGTGAAGGTGTGTGGCTGACTGGATGAGCAGGTGGAAGAAGAGGAGGAGGAAGCCGAGAAGGAGGAGGTGGCAACAGGAGGCAAAGAATGTTGCCCTGCGATCCTTGGCGGCGGAAGGACGTGCGCTAAACAGCTCTCCGCCTGGGGCCCAGCTGCCACTACATTTACCCAGTGTGCAGTTAGGGAGATATAGCGTCCCTGGCCGTGCTTACTGGTCCACGTATCTGTGGTTAGGGGGACCTTGCTACAGATGGCGTTGTGCAGTGCACACTTGATTTTATCGGATACTTGGTTGTGCAGGGAAGGCACGGCTCTCTTGGAGAAGTAGTGGCGGCTGGGAACAACATACTGTGGGACAGCAAGCGACATGAGCTGTTTGAAGCTGTCTGTGTCCACCAGCCTAAATGACAGCATTTCATAGGCCAGTAGTTTAGAAATGCTGGCATTCAGGGCCAGGGATCGAGGGTGGCTAGGTGGGAATTTACGCTTTCTCTCAAATGTTTGTGAGATGGAGAGCTGAACGCTGCCGTGTGACATGGTTGAGACGCTTGGTGACGGAGGTGGTGGTGGTGTTGGTGGTACATCCCCTGTTTGCTGGGCAGCAGGTGCCAACGTTCCTCCAGAGGCGGAGGAAGAGGCCGAGGCGGCAGCAGCAGAAGAGGCCGAGGCGGCAGCAGCAGAAGAGGTAGCAGGGGGAGCCTGAGTGACTTCCTTGGTTTTAAGGTGTTTACTCCACTGCAGTTCATGCTTTGCATGCAGGTGCCTGGTCATGCAGGTTGTGCTCAGGTTCAGAACGTTAATGCCTCACTTCAGGCTCTGATGGCACAGCGTGCAAACCACTCGGGTCTTGTCGTCAGCACATTGTTTGAAGAAGTGCCATGCCAGGGAACTCCTTGAAGCTGCCTTTGGGGTGCTCGGTCCCAGATGGCGGCGGTCAGTAGCAGGCGGAGTCTCTTGGCGGCGGGTGTTCTGCTTTTGCCCACTGCTCCCTCTTTTGCTACGCTGTTGGCTCGGTCTCACCACTGCCTCTTCCTCCGAACTGTGAAAGTCAGTGGCACGACCTTCATTCCATGTGGGGTCTAGGACCTCATCGTCCCCTGCATCGTCTTCCACCCAGTCTTGATCCCTGACCTCCTGTTCAGTCTGCACACTGCAGAAAGACGCAGCAGTTGGCACCTGTGTTTCGTCATCATCAGAGACATGCTGAGGTGGTATTCCCATGTCCTCATCATCAGGAAACATAAGTGGTTGTGCGTCAGTGCAGTCTATGTCTTCCACCGCTGGGGAAGGGCTAGGTGGATGCCCTTGGGAAACCCTGCCAGCAGAGTCTTCAAACAGCATAAGAGACTGCTGCATAACTTGAGGCTCAGACAGTTTCCCTGATATGCATGGGGGTGATGTGACAGACTGATGGGGTTGGTTTTCAGGCGCCATCTGTGCGCTTTCTGCAGAAGACTGGGTGGGAGATAATGTGAACGTGCTGGATCCACTGTCGGCCACCCAATTGACTAATGCCTGTACCTGTTCAGGCCTTACCATCCTTAGAACTGCATTGGGCCCCACCATATATCGCTGTAAATTCTGGCGGCTACTGGGACCTGAGGTAGTTGGTACACTAGGACGTGTGGATGTGGCAGAACGGCCACGTCCTCTCCCAGCACCAGAGGGTCCACTAACACCACCACGACCATGTCCACGTCCGCGTCCCTTACTAGATGTTTTCCTCATTGTTATGGTTCACCACAACAACAAAAATATTATTTGGCCCAATGTATTGTATTCAAATTCAGCTGAATATAAATTTGAGGCCTAGTATTTAGGCGCTGGGTGACCGGTATGGATTTAGTGACAGAATTAGACTTGGAAATGCACAGTAGCGTGTGTGTGAAGTTATTCTGAATGACCCTATGTGCACCTTGAATATTATATACCCTTTTAGGGATAGATTTCAAATAGCTCTGATATAGCAGAAACCACTAAATTATGAAATTGCTAAATTTGGAATTGTATTTCAACCCAGAACAAAAAATGTGCTTTGACGGACACTAAATAACTTGCCCAGCCACAACAGTACAGCGGTAACGACAGATTTAGCGGGATATAAATTTGAGGCCTAGTATTTAGGCGCTGGGTGACCGGTATGGATTTAGTGACAGAATTAGACTTGGAAATGCACAGTAGCGTGTGTGTGAAGTTATTCTGAATGACCCTATGTGCACCATGAATATTATATACCCTTTTAGGGATAGATTTCAAATAGCTCTGATATAGCAGAAACCACTAAATTATGAAATTGCTAAATTGGGAATTGTATTTCAACCCAGAACAAAAAATGTGCTTTGACAGACACTAAATAACTTACCCAGCCACAACAGTACAGCGGTAACGACAGATTTAGCGGGATATAAATTTGAGGCCTAGTATTTAGGCGCTGGGTGACCGGTATGGATTTACTAACAGAATTAGACTTGGAAATGCACAGTAGCGTGTGTGTGAAGTTATTCTGAATGACCCTATGTGCACCTTGAATATTATATACCCTTTTAGGGATAGATTTCAAATAGCTCTGATATAGCAGAAACCACTAAATTATGAAATTGCTAAATTGGGAATTGTATTTTAACCCTGAACAAAAAATGTGCTTTGACGGACACTAAATAACTTGCCCAGCCACAACAGTACAGCGGTAACGACAGATTTAGCGGGATATAAATTTGAGGCCTAGTATTTAGGCGCTGGGTGACCGGTATTGATTTAGTGACAGAATTAGACTGGGATATGGCCAAAAAATAACCACACTATTGCTGGTTAAATGCACTTGGTGTGACAGCTTGACCAACCACACTACTGAGGGTTAAATGCACTTGGTGACGGGCGCAGCTTGCCCCTGATGTAGTATATGGCCAAAAAATTAACAGACTATTGCTGGTTAAATGCACTTGGTGTGACAGCTTGACCAACCACACTACTGAGGGTTAAATGCACTTGGTGATGGGCGCAGCTTGCCCCTGATGTAGTATATGGCCAAAAAATTAACAGACTATTGCTGGTTAAATGCACTTGGTGTGACAGCTTCACCCTGATGTAGGCTTTAGCCAAAAAACAACCACACCATTGAGGGTTAAATGCACTTGGTGACAGGCGCAGCTTGCCCCTGATGTAGTATATGGCCAAAAAATGAACAGACTATTGCTGGTTAAATGCACTTGGTGTCACAGCTTGACCAACCACACTACTGAGGGTTAAATGCACTTGGTGACGGGCGCAGCTTGCCCCTGATGTAGTATATGGCCAAAAAATGAACAGACTATTGCTGGTTAAATGCACTTGGTGTGACAGCTTGACCAACCACACTACTGAGGGTTAAATGCACTTGGTGACGGGCGCAGCTTGCCCCTGATGTAGTATATGGCCAAAAAATTAACAGACTATTGCTGGTTAAATGCACTTGGTGACGGGCGCAGCTTGCCCCTGATGTAGTATATGGCCAAAAAATAAACAGACTATTGCTGGTTAAATGCACTTGGTGTGACAGCTTCACCCTGATGTAGGCTTTAGCCAAAAAACAACCACACCATTGAGGGTTAAATGCACTTGGTCGCAGCTTGTGCTGGCGCACCACAAGACACAAAATGGCCGCCGATCACCCCAGAAAAAAGTGACTGACAAACGGTCTGGGCAGCCTAAAAACAGTGAGCAATTGAATTTCAGCAGCTCAATGACCCACAGCTGCAGATCGATCGATTAATCAAGTCCTTTGGAGGAGTTAATCTGCCTAATCTCGCCCTACTGTCGCAGCCGCAACCTCTCCCTACGCTAATCAGAGCAAAGTGACGGGCGGCGCTATGTGACTCCAGCTTAAATAGAGGCTGGGTCACATGGTGCTCTGGCCAATCACAGCCATGCCAATAGTAGGCATGGCTGTGACGGCCTCTTGGGGCAAGTAGTATGACGCTTGTTGATTGGCTGCTTTGCAGCCTTTCAAAAAGCGCCAAGAAAGCGTCACAAAAGCGCCAAGAAAGCGAAGAACACCGAACCCGAACCCGGACTTTTATGAAAATGTCCGGGTTCGGGTCTGTGTCACGGACACCCCAAAATTCGGTACGAACCCGAACTATACAGTTCGAGTTCGCTCATCCCTAATCCTGATGCATACTGAACAGATTGCTTTCTATTCAGAATGCATTGGGACAAAACTGAAGCATTTTTTTTTCCCATATTGAGCCCCTATGACAGAACTCAATACAAGGAAAACTTTAACACTAGTGTAAAAGTAGCCTTACATGGTGAAAACGGGTCAGGAGAGTCCAAATTGAAATAAAGCATGGGGAACATGTACATAGGGTAAGCAACCTACATGAGCTACATGAGTAACCATAATAATTCTGGAAAATCTATAGTGCTTGTTGCATGTTTAAGTGCAAATCTCAGAGGTATCCTGGAAGCTATCCCTTCCAGTTTATCTAGTTTATCCCATCCCTTGAGGAGAAGCTGTTTTAGAGTAGTCCTCTGACTCTGGAGGCCATCTAATTCCCCTTTCTCTCCGCTTTGGAATAAATACACCACTGTGCGGCATTCACTTCTTTTAAATGGTGACCACTGTATTACAGATTGTAAGACAGAAGGCATCTTCCACCAAAAAGAGATCTTTTTTTCTTTTCTTTTTTTTATAAAACTTTAAGCACTGTAGTGTTATTAAACAGGCTGGCTATATACCAGCTACCATCTATTTACCCATAGCCAGATATGTCACATTACATTGGTAATGCTATCTTGGCATTAAAGAGCTTGACAGGGGTTGGATACAGTCCTAGGAGACCGCGTGTATTCAGACCATAACAAATCTGAAGGCCGATTTAGACCAACTTGACCCCAAAACTAATTTTGGGAAATTCACTCTCAATCTCTATTAGTTATTTATTAGGCTACTTTCACACTAGCGTTCGGGGCTCCGCTTGTGAGTTCCGTTTGAAGGCTCTCACAAGCGGCCCCGAACGGATCCGTACAGCCCCAATGCATTCTGAGTGGATGCGGATCCGCTCAGAATGCATCAGTTTGGCACCGTTTGGCCTCCGCTCCGCTCAGCAGGCGGACACCTGAACGCTGCTTGCAGCGTTTTCGTGTCCGCCTGGCCGTGCGGAGCCAAACGGATCCGTCCAGACTTACAATGCAAGTCAATGGGGACGGATCCGTTTGACGTTGACACAATATGGTGCAATTTCAAACGGATCCGTCCCCCATTGACTTTCAATGCAAAGTCAGGAGTCCCCATCAGATCGGAGTTTTCTCCGATCCGATGGTATATTTTAACTTGAAGCGTCCCCATCACCATGGGAACGCCTCTATGTTAGAATATACCATCGGATTTGAGTTACATCGTAAACCTCAGATCCGACAGTATATTCTAACACAGAGGCGTTCCCATGGTGATGGGGACGCTTCATGTTAGAATATACTGAGAACTGTGTACATTGCTGCCAGGCAATCAGGGGGCAGACCCCCCCCCCCCCCTCCTCCTGTAATTAACTTATTGGTGGCCAGTGCGGGCCCCCCTCCCTCCCCAGTATTAAATATGACCAGTGCGGGGGCCTCCCCCTCCCTCCCTCCCCAGTATTAAATATGACCAGTGCGGCCTCCCCCTCCCTCCCTCCCCAGTATTAAATATGACCAGTGCGGCGGCCTCCCCCTCCCTCCCCAGTATTAAATATTACCAGTGCGGCCCCCTCCCTCTATATTTATTGGTGGCCGGGCCAGTGCGGATTCCAAGTATTGTGAGCAGTGCGGCCTCCCCTCTCCCCCCCTAATTAAAATCACCCCCCCCCCTATCATTGGTGGCAGCGGAGAGTACCGATCGGAGTCCCAGTTTAAATCGCTGGGGCTCCGATCGGTTACCATGGCAACCAAGACGCTATTGCAGTCTTGGCTGCCATGGTTACTTGGCAATAAATACAAGCATTATACTTACCTGAAGAGCTGCGATGTCTGACCGGCCGGGCGCTCCTCCTACTGGTAAGTGACAGGTCTTTAGCAATGCGCCGCACAGACCTTTCACTTACCAGTAGGAGGAGCTCCCGGCCGGTCAGACATCGCAGCTCTTCAGGTAAGTATAATGCTTGTATTTATTGCCAAGTAACCATGGCAGCCAAGACTGCAATAGCGTCTTGGTTGCCATGGTAACCGATCGGAGCCCCAGCGATTTAAACTGGGACTCCGATCGGTACTCTCCGCTGCCACCAATGATGGGGGGGGGGGTGATTTTAATTAGGGGGGGAGAGGGGAGGCCGCACTGCTCACAATACTTGGAATCCGCACTGGCCCGGCCACCAATAAATATAGAGGGAGGGGGCCGCACGTGTCATATTTAATACTGGGGAGGGAGGGGGAGGCCGCCGCACGTGTCATATTTAATACTGGGGAGGGAGGGGGAGGCCGCCGCACTGGTCATATTTAATACTGGGGAGGGAGGGGGGGCCGCACTGGCCACCAATAAGTTAAATACAGGGGGGGGGGGGGGTCTGCCCCCAGCTGCCTGGCAGCATCTGCCAGGCAGCAGGGGGCAGTCGTGTACACAGTTCTCAGTATATTCTAACATGAAGCGTCCCCATCACCATGGGAACGCTTCTGTGTTTAGAATATACTGTCGGATCTGAGTTTTCCGAAGTGAAAAATCAGATCTGAAATAAACAGTTATGCAAACGGATCCGTTCTGAACGGATGCAAGCGTTTGCATTATAGGAGCGGATCCGTCTGTGCAGACACCAGACGGATCCGCTCCTAACGCAAGTGTGAAAGTAGCCTTAGTTATAATGTGTAACTTTGAACATAATCCATCTCATCTAACATCCATTAAGAGATTCCCTACTACTGTACGTAATAAATGCTTTATATTGGGGAGATTGCCTTGTGCTAAGGAATGTTGGCTCGCAGGCTTTTTACGAACCCTATTTGCCTCAGGATTAATTATCCCTATTGTCTATGCTTTCTGGCTTGTAATCATTATAGAAAGCACATATACCTGCTTGTAAATTGTGTTGATATTATATTTTCAGCTTCACAATGCACTTCTGACATGTTTTCATTACAGATTTAGAAGAGAAGATTGATGACCTGAACAAAGCTAATGAAGAAAAAGCCAATGAGCTCCTACAACTGGAGCAGAAAGCCGGCGAGCTTAAGGACTACATAGTTCAGGAAGAAATTAAGCAAGTTAACTGCAGAGACTAGTTATTTTTCACTCCATTTTTACTTTATGTGTATTTCAAGAGACTGACTGACTAATCTGTTAAAATAAAGTTGTTTTAAACGCAGTCTACACTATTGTCTTTGCTTAGACGTTTGCGGAACGGATGCCCTAACGCTTATACAGCCGACAGTTATTCCTTCTGACCCCCCCACCCTTCATACAATGCATTCTGGAAATTTTCCGACCCTTTCAACTTTTTTTCATGTTTTGTTATGTTGCAGCCTCGTGCTAAACTTAAAAAAAAAAAAATCTAGTTTCCCCCCATCATTCTGCACTCAATCCTCTTAATGAGAAAGTGAAAACAGAATGTTAGAAATGTTTGCAAATTTGTTAAAAAGGAAAAAAAAAAATATTTGGACATACGTATTCAGAACATTTCAACAGTTCAATCTGGGCTTTATGGCACACTGGCCATGGTGTTTCCTCAGTAAAAGGGCTTGTTCACATGACCGTATGGCTTTTTCAGTGTTTTGCGGGCCGTTTTTAATGGATCCGTTTTTTGTTTCAGTAGTGTTTCCGGTTCCATTACGTTTTTCCGTTCCGTTTTTTTATATGGCGTATACAGTAAATACATAGAAAAAAATGGGCTGGGCATAAAATTTTCAATATATGGTTCAGCAAAAACGGAACGGATACAGAAGACATACGGAGTACATTCCGTATGTGTTCCGTGTTTTTTTTTGTTTTTTTTTGCGGACCCATTTACTTGAATGGAGCCACAGAACTGGATTTGCGGGCAATAATAGGACATGTTCTTTCTTTGAACGGAAAAACGGAAATACAGAAACGGAATGCATACGGAGTACATTCCGGTGTTTTTGCGGAACCATTGAAATGACTGGTTCCGTATAAGGATCGTATACAGAACTCAAATAAGGGCCCGTATACGGAACGCAAAAACAGTTTGTGTGAAAGACAAATGAATGTCTGATAAAACCAAGATTGACCTTTAGTGTGCTATTATCTTTCCTTATAACCATGTTATAAGGGAAAATAATAATGATCGGGTCCCCATCCCAATCGTCTCCTAGCAACCGTGCGAGAAAATCACACTGCATCCTCACTTGCTTGCGATTTTCACGCAGCCCCATTCACTTCTGCGTGAAAAACGCTGAATATAGAACATGCTGCACTTTTCACACAACGCGCAAGTGATGCGTGAAAATCACCCGCTCGTGTGCACAGCCCCATATAAATGAATGGGCCCAGATTGAGTGCGGTTGCTATGCGTTCACGTCACGCATTGCACCCGCACGAAAAAAATTTGCTCGTGTGAAAGGGGTCTTAGAGACATTTTTAGCCCATCAGTGCCTTTTATTAGCGCATAAGATACGGAAATGGTATGCAGTATACAGGGAATGCCAAAGCTACCACGTTATCACTGCTTTAGGGATCAAAACTGAATGCCTGTGAAGTACACAATTAGAATGTACAGATATAGCTGCATTCTTACCTATTATGTCAGGGGGTTATATTCCACCATTAACCTCTTCAGTGAAGCACACAGAATCCATCTGCCCAGGACCTCACCCATGCAATGGCTTGTATGCCGTAATCAGGGTATCATCTATCATTAACACATTCCTGCATTCCAGTGGTCTAGGTATGTGTCATGGTAATAATGAACTGGGGGGGGGGGGGGCGGTGGTTAGAATTTCCTTTTTAGAGGAATAAGCATGAAATGAACTAATTTACAATTGACTACAAACATTCACGGCTGTGCCTGGTACAACAGCTCAGTTCCAATCTTTAAGCAGGAAATTCCTTGTAAGGCCTCTTGCACACAAACGTATTTTCTTTACCTGTCCGTTCCGGGTTTTTTTTTGCGGACCGCATGCGGAACCATTCACTTCAATTGGTCCGCAAAAAATTAAAACAGAAGTTACTCTGTGTGTATTTCGTTTCTGTATGTCCGTATTTCCGTTCCGCAAAAAAATGTCCTATTATTGTTCGCATTAGAATAGTACTGTTCTATTAAGGGCCAGCTGTTCTGTTCCGCAAAATACGCACACATATTTTTTGCTGATCTGTTTTTTTGCGGACCACAAAATACATAGTCGTGTTCAAGAGGCCTAATGCTTGTAAGGCTGGCTCAGCTGAATGTGATAACACTTTTCACTTAGCAACCTATTGCTTCCCTTTCGTCCTAACCAGCAGCACAAGTGGGGTATTCGCCCCTGTGAAGCTGGTCAGGACAGGCGGAATTTTTGCTGAATAAAATTCTGCATCCTTAGTAATTAATTAGTTTATTAACTCCCCCCTCCTTATATAGGCCGCCCTCCATAGGACTAGTTGCTTTTTTTTTTTTTGTCCTGTGTGTTGGTCAGACAGGCATGACTCTACCCAGAGTCTCTCCCCCTGTAGTTTGGGGAGAAATTGATAATTTCTGCATAGTTATATTTACTCTTATGTTTTAAAATCTTCTCTTACAGGTTCAGGCAGAGGACGGCTGTCTCCTGCCTGTCAGCGGGCGTAAGTATGAGAACATCCTGGCTGTAGGTAGCCGGTAAGTTAGACAGGGAAGTGGATAATGTGGATAAGTGCAAGATAATGCACCTGGGGCGTAAAAACCCAAAGGCAGAATATAGAATATTCGACACAGTCCTGACCTCAGTATCTGAGGAAAGGGATTTAGGAGTAATTATTTCAGAAGACTTAAAGGTGGGAAGACAATGTAATAAAGCAGCACAAAATGCAAGCAGAATGCTTGGATGTATAGGGAGAGGTATAAGCAGTAGGAAGAGTGAAGTGCTTATGCCGCTGTACAGAACACTGGTGAGACCTCACTTGGAGTATTGTGCGCAGTACTGGAGGCCATATCTCCAGAAGGATATAGATACTCTAGAGAGAGTTCAGAGAAGAGCTACTAAACTGGTCCATGGATTGCAGGATAAAACTTACCAGGAAAGGTAAAAAGACCTTAATATGTATAGCTTGGAAGAAAGAAGAGACCGAGGGGATATGATAGAAACTTTTAACTACATAAAGGGAATCAACTCGGTAAAGGAGGAGAGCATATTTAAAAGAAGAAAAACTACCACAAGAGGACACAGTTTTAAATTAGAGGGGCAAAGGTTTAAAAGTAATATAAGGAAGTATTACTTTACTGAGAGAGTAGTGGATGCATGGAATAGCCTTCCTGCAGAAGTGGTAGCTGCAAATACAGTGAAGGAGTTTAAGCATGCATGGGATAGGCATAAGGCCATCCTTCATATAAGATAGGGCCGGGGCTATTCATAGGATTCAGATATATTGGGCAGACTAGATGGGCCAAATGGTTCTTATCTGCCGACACATTCTATGTTTCTATGTTTCTATGTTTCTAAGTGCACAGAAAGCGGAGCTGTGGAGCTCCCTTCCCCCTGTCCTTTCTCCGCTCCGCTCCGCTCCTGTCCGCCCGCCCCCCCCCTCACCTCCCTCTATAGTCTTCGCTCCGGCCCTGAGATCGCGCCTCAGCTCCGGTGAGTCGGACGCGAAACCGGAAGTGCGTCACTGACACTTCCGCTCCGCAACTTAATTCAGGGCCGAGACAAAATACAGTTAATAATCTGTGTTATTCTTGCGGGGGGAGGAGGTAAAAAGATTTAAGTCTTAGTGGGAACTTTCTATATTTATAAGTTAGTCCCACAGTGGGGAGCCTGGGGATTGTTGGAGGAGGAGCTGTTGCTCCCTCCTCCCCCCTTCCTCCCCTTCCTGCTATATAAGGCCAGGCTGCTGGCTGGGTCAGTGTTGCACTCAGTTTCTGTGTGCAGCTGACCTTGACTGTTGGCTGATCCAGTGTTCGTCTCCTTACTCTGATCAGAAGGCTCAAGGTTGTGCTCAAAATTCTTAGTCATGATGTCACCTTCTCACGGTAAGATTGACGTCTGGGCTAGACCCTTTCTTTTTTTGGGGCGTTGGAACTATTTAATAGTGCTTACTTCTTTTCTTAGGAAAAGCCGCCCACAAGCAGAAGCACCTGTCTTGTTCCAGTTGTGGCACCCCGTTACCTGATGCCTACGAGTTCCATCGCTGTCCAGGCTGTCGCCCTAGGCCAGCCAAACCGGGGCCTACGATCGTAGAAATGTTCTCTTGGATGAAAGAGTTCTTGGACACCTCCGTCGCGGAGATCAAGGGGGCGGTCTCCAACAAGAGACCTAGGCAGGCCTCGCCTGGACCTGTTCCAATGTCTGAAGACGTGATCTTGCTTGGCGAGAATTCTTCCTCTGAGGAAGAGGAGTCGGTCTTTTCCTTTCCAGCCGAGAAGACACAGAGATTTCTGTGCTCCATCAGGTCAAGGGACCAGGATGTTGAGCATGGGGAAGCTCCACACTCCACCGCTAGAGGGCCAAGGGCCTTCAAAGTGGACGAGTCACTTAAAAAATGAATGGCAACAGATTGGAAACATCCAGAGAAAGGAGCGGTCTTAACCAAGAGGTTCAAACTTATGTTCCCCCTACAGGACGGGGACTCCCTGGATTGGGTCCCACCACCTAAGGTGGATATGGCAATAGCCAAGCTTTCCAGAAGAACCTTGGTGTCTTCCGATGAAGGGAGTAACCTGAAGGATCCCCTGGATAGACGCACAGAATGTTCGCTTAGGCGTAATTATGCTGCGGCGTCCGCTTCTGTGGCCATAGCCGGTACCGATTTCATTCGCGTCCGCACGCTGAAGATCCAAGCAGACATAGATTCAGGAGTCGCCAGAGATGACATCCTGGATCAATTTAAAACCCTCTTATTAGGCATAGATTTTCTGTACGCTTCCCACAACGGCACTTCAGCAGGAGGGTACTCTGCCCCGAGGGACAGGAAACGACGTAGAAAGCAGAAGTTTAAATGCCTCCTCCCCATTACCTTCTCCAGTCATTTCCTGTCCCTTGGGATGAGTGGAAAGTGGGCAGGCTCCCTCCTGCCGAAGTTCCATGCGCCCAGCCTGCGGTGAGTATTCCCTGCTTTGCAGGAGGGCTGTGGCAGAGCGGCGGACGCTGGGGGCGAGATACGGCTCCCACCGCTTGCTTCCGGCATAAGTCCTCACCCGGACGGTGCAGCGGCTCAGGAACAAGCCGCTTGCAGGGCCAGAAGGCGCGCGGGATCTCTGGGCCGAGATCTCGCGAGATCCGGTCACGTGACCCCGGCTGGGCCATGTGACGCGCCGGCAGGTCAGGTGACCAGGAAATGATTCAAATGCAAAAATGGCATTCCTTTCCCAAAAGCCTTCCACTTTCAAAATGGTCACGGAGCCCCAGATAGAATGGGATATGGAGGATGACGATGATAATTGTTCGTCTGACTCGAGATCCTCCTCTGATGAAGAGGTCAGTGGGCCGTTATGCTCAGTAGAGGACACTGACGCCCTCTTGAAAGCAATAAGATTAACTCTAAATATTGAAGAATCTAGACAGTCAGTCGGTCCAGGATCGGATCTTCTAGGGGCTGGGTGATAGGAAGAGGAGAGTGTTCCCGATCCATGACAGGATCCGAAAGCTTATACGGGATGAATGGAAGGACCCAGAGAAAAGGGCTGGTACTTCAAAAGTCTTTAAAAGAAAATATCCCTTTAGCGAGGAAGATTCGGCTCTTTGAGATAAAACACCAAAGGTTGACGCCCCTGTTGCACGAATTTCTAAAAAGGCAGCCTTACCTTTTGAAGACGTCGGCTTATTAAAGGATGCTATGGATAAGAAATGTGAATCCGTACTTAAAAAGGCTTGGGAATCCAATACCGCCATGTTGAGACCTAGCATAGCTGCTACCTATACCGCTAGATCTCTGTCTCTCTCAGCTGGAGGAACACCTGGTCTCTGACACCCCCAGAGAGGATCTCCTGGCCTCCTTGACGATTTTGAAACAGGCCTCTAATTTCCTGGCAGACGCTTCTGCCGACCTGGTAAAGTTATCAGCTAGGTCGGCGGCTCTTTCTAACATGGCAAGGAGGTCAGTCTGGTTACGCTCTTGGTCAGGTGATACTGCTTCAAAAAATAAACTCTGCAGTATCGCTTGCGAAGGAGATCGTCTTTTCAGTTTGGTCTTAGATGACATTATAGAAAAGGCCTCTGAAAAAAGGGGTTTCCACCAGAGTCCAGGTTCTTCCAACAGCGTTGTTCCTTTCGCCCCCAAAGAAAGGGTAGACAGGACCGTAGGAAAAAGGATCCCTCTAGTTCTTGGCAGTCCTCAAAGGGGAGAGGTAGAAATTTCCTCTTTAGTCAGGATAAGTCTACAAAACAGTCCTCCCAATGATGCCAGGAGCCCGGTGGGGGGGAGATTGAAAGGGTTTGCCCCTGCTTGGGAAAAAAATCTCAAATTCAGCCTGGGTCCTAGACGTAATTAGTCAGGGATACCAGCTGGAATTTTGCACTCTCCCTCCAGACAGATTTGTTTTGAACAAAAGATTGAAATCAGATCACAATCTTCTAGAGTCTCAAATTTCCCTTTTGTTAGAAAAAAGAGCAGTGGTTCCAGTTCCAGCAGACCAAGAAGGAAGGGGTTTCTACTCCCCAATTTTTCTTGTAAAAAAAACCTAATGGCTCTTTCAGAGCAATTATCAATCTAAAGTGCCTCAACAAGTACATAAAATACAAGAGGTTCAAAATGGAGACAGTAAAATCTACAGTGAACCTTTTGACTCAGGGCTGCTCCATGGTAACACTCGACCTGGCGGACGCATATTACCATGTTCCGATCCATCAGAAACATCAAAAATATCTGCGTTTCACAATTTTCAAGGTGGAGCGTCTTCTCCATCTCCAGTTTCAGGTGTTTCCCTTTGGCCTGGCCTCTGCACCCAGAGTGTTCACAAAGATCATTGCAGAAATCTCAGCTTTTTTTCACCAGAAGGGGATAAACTTCATACCCTATTTGGACGATCTTCTCATTACAGCAGCCTCCCAGACTCAACTGCAGTCACAGGTGAAGTTCGTCCTGGAGACCTTAACATCCCTAGGTTGGAAACTAAATCTAGAAAAATCTAATCTATCACCCAGCTGAAAGATGATCTTTCTAGGTATTCTTCTGGATTCCACCCAAATGACCTCTTTTCTTCCAGAACAAAAGATCCGGGACATCAGGTTAAGGATTTCTGTCTTTTTAAACCAGACAAAGGTCACGTTCCGAAGGAGTATGAAAATTCTGGGACTCATGACATCGACGATTCCTGCGGTGAAATGGGCCCAGGCTCACGGGAGACCACTTCAGGAATTCCTGCTAAAACAGTGGAACAAGAGCGTCTTCTCCCTGGAAAAAAGAGTTACCTTACCTCCAGGGGTCAGACTCTCCTTACAGTGGTGGCTGAACGAGAGAAACCTAGTCAAGGGAGTCCCTTGGAGGCTCTCCAATCAAACAGTGGTAACAACAGACGCAAGCGGGGGAGGCTGGGGAGACCATTGTCAGGGTCAGTTGTTACAGGGGTCCTGGAATGCAGAGACCCTTCCCCTTTCTTCGAACGCCAAAGAGCTTCTGACTGTGTTTCTGGCCCTAAAAGCCCTGACTCCAGTCATCCGAGGAAAAAATGTAAAAATTCTCTCCGACAATTCCACCACGGTGGTATATCTCAACAAGCAAGGGGGCACAAGAAGCAGTTCCCTTTGTCGGATAGCATCTCAGATCTTTTCTTGGGCAGAGTCAAACATCCAGCCATAACCGCGGTCCATCTAAAGGGGGGCGAGAACACACTAGCAGACTTCCTGAGCAGGAAGAGAATTTGGCCAGGGGAGTGGAGCCTCAAAAAAGCGGTGTTCCAGAACATCTGCAGCAGATAGGGAGTCCCAAGTATAGACCTCTTTGCTTCCCAGAAGAACAAACAGGTGGACCTTTTCTATTCCCTCTCAGCAACGGACCACCCGGTGAGAGTAGATGCCTTAGCGGGTCCATGGCCTTTGGGTCTGCTATATGCGTTCCCTCCTTTCCAGCTTATACCAAAGGTTCTGGCAAAGATAATAGAGGAACGAGCCCATGTCATCCTAGTGGCTCCAAACTGGCCCAAAAGGCCTTGGTTCTCCCTCCTTCTGAACCTCTCCAAGGGGGACTTCTGGACCCTTCCTCAGTCTCCGGACCTCCTCCATCAGGGCCCAGCCTGGCATCCAGCAATCAGTCAACTAAAATTGACAGCTTGGAATTTGAGCGCTCCATTATGAAGTCCAAGGGCTTCTTGGATGCAGTTATTTCTACATTGCTCTCTAGCAGGAAGCAAGTAACTTCCAATATCTACTGGAGAACTTGGAAAGCCTTCCTTTCATTTGCCAAGGAATCCTGGAATCCCACTCTTCCCCCAGATATGAGGGTAATCCTGGACTTCCTTCAGAAAGGGCTAGGAAAAGGTCTTTGTGTCAGTACAATTAAAGTCCAGATTTCAGCCCTTAGTGCCTTCTTGGATTGGCGGATTTGGATGTGGTCAAGAGGTTCATAAAGGGAGCCAGCAGACTTCACCCAGTTATTAGATCTACGATTCCGCCTTGGGACCTTAATTTGGTCCTTTCCGTCCTTATGGACCATCCCTTTGAACCTCTTAAGTCAATCCCCCTCAGGTTGCTGTCCTTTAAATCCGCTTTTCTCATAGCTATCACTTCAGCCAGGAGAGTGGGGGAGATCCACGCTCTATCATGCAGACCTCCATATCTAACCATCCTTGACAATAGGATTGTTTTGAGACATGAACCCTCCTTCTTACCAAAGGTTTTCTCTAAATTCCACTGCCAACAGGAGATTTCCTTACCTTCCTTCTGCGCAGGGGCGAAGTCTCCGAGGGAAGAATGTTTCCACCATCTAGATGTACGTAGATGTATTCTTGGCTATCTGGAAGCCACCAAGGGACTGCGAAAGTCCGACCGTCTTCTGGTCCAGTATGCAGGCCAAAATAGGGGGCAGGCAGCTTAAAAAATTACTATAGCCCGCTGGATAAGAATGACCATTGCAATGGCCTATACAGTTAAAGGTCTTACTCCTCCGGGGGGTCTAAAAGTCCATTCAACCAGAGCAGTCTCCACCTCCTGGGCAGAATCTGCCTCCGCCTCCTTGTCACAGATCTGCCAGGCCGCTACGTGGGCAAATCCTTCCACCTTTTTTAACCACTATAGGTTGGACGTTCAGTCCAATTCGGATTTGTCGTTCGGATGTAAAGTCCTGTCAGCGGCAGTCCCCCCCTAATGGATTCCTTTGTTATTCCTCCTCCTGAAGTGCCGTTGTGGGAGGCGTACGGAAAAGATGATAATTACTCTTACCGGTAATTGGATTTTCCGTATAGCCTCCACAACGGCACTGGGTTTTTCCCACCCATTAATGTCTTTACTTTTTTTTTGTCTATTATAACTTGATTTATATCTCCCTACAAATAAAAGGTTACTTCTTCAGCATCATCCTGGTTCCTTTGGTATTTACTGGAGAAGGTAATGGGGAGGAGGTATTTAAACTTCTGCTTTCTACGTTGTTTCCTGTCCTTGGGGGCGGGGTACCCTCCTGCTGAAGTGCCGTTGTGGAGGCTATACGGAAAATCCAATTACCGGTAAGAGTAATTATCATCTTTTATGGTGGATGCGTCTCAGCAGCAGCTAAGGCTTGCTGCCAAGTCAATGGCTTTGCCTGCTGCCACCAAACGGCCATTATGGCTGAAGCCCTGGGTAGCGGACAATATATCCAAATTTAACTTGTGCTCCCTCCCTTACGAGCCTGGCAGGTTGTTCGGATCCGAGCTAGACCGCCTCATGGAAAACCTAGCAGACAAGAAGGGAAAATCTCTCCCTCAGCAATCCTTTCGAGGACGTGGGAGAGGCAGAGGTGGAAGATTCCAGGGAAGAGAGGGGAACCAGAGACGTTCCGAAGGTAACAGGAGAGGTAGAGGTCGCGGTCGCGGGAACCGCAGGGCTGATTAATGACTCTCGGCAGCCCACCACCTCCCCATCTTCACCCCCCACGCTTCCACATGAATCTCCCTGCCTGAATCCTCCAGTAGGAGGTCGTTTATTTTTGTTCAAAGATTTTTGGAAGCAAATAATTCCAGATCCTTGGGTGCTGCAGGTTATCAGCACCGGTTACAGGATCGATTTCAGTTCCCAACCTCAAGAGAGGTTCGTCCTTACAGGACGTCTAACACCCAGCAGACAACTGATCCTGGAGGACTCTGTACTCCAGTACATTGTCAAAGGGGCCTTAGAGGAGGTTCCTCCTCGAGAGCTCGGTCAGGGAGTGTATTCTCCCATCTTTCTTGTTCCAAAGCCGTCAGGAGACTGGCGCATGATTATCGATCTGCGTTACCTAAATCGGTTCATCAGAAAGAAGCGTTTCCGAATGGAAACCATTCGCTCTGTCCTAAACATCCTGATCCCAGCAGACATGATGGTGACGATAGATCTGAAGGATGCTTACCGTCATGTTCCTATCTGTCCGGCCCACAGGAAATATCTCAGAGTTGCTGTCTTCATAAAAGAGGTAGTGAAGCACTACCAGTTTGCTGTGTTGCCCTTTGGCATCTCCTCTGCGCCACACACCTTCACAAAGGTTGTGGCTCCTGTGGTCGCCCACTTAAGGCTCCTCGGCTTAGAAGTTGTCCCTTATTTAAACGACTGGCTTTTAAAAGCCGCGTCCGCAGACATCTTACAAGCCCAGCTTCAACAAGCTCTCCACACTCTGCAGATCCTGGGGTGGCTCGTGAATTGGGACAAATCAGAGTTGGTCCCCTCTATCACAAGGCGGTTTCTGGGGTTTGTGATAGATTCACAACTAATGACCCTATATCTATCTCCACAGAGGAGAGACAAAGTAATAAAAGCTGCAGAGTTTCTCCTACCCCCCAGACGGGTGTCTATTCGGGTTATCATGAGGATGTTAGGCCACATGTCAGCGTCTGCAGAGGCAGTACCTTGGGCCTTGTGGCATCTTCGGCCACTACAAGAGGAAGTCTTAGCGGTTTGGAATCGCAAACCCAGAGACCTAGATCGGAATCACTCCCTGTCTGTAGAAGTCCGTTCCTCCCTCAGGTGGTGGAAGAACCTAGTGGATGGAATGCATCTAGCCCAACCTACTTGGGTGATCCTGACCACGGACGCTTCCCTTCTAGGCTGGGGAGCCCATCTGGGACACAATACAGTTCAGAATACCTGGAATCCTCAGGAGAGACTCCTATCGTCCAATCTGAGGGAGCTGAGGGCGGTGAGATTAGCCCTCAATCACTTCTCACCTCTCATCCAAGGTCAAGCCGTGAGAGTACGGACTGACAACACAACTGTGGTTGCTTATCTAAACAGACAGGGAGGAACGAGATCCCGGACCCTCCTGAGGGAGGTGGGATTAATTTTATCTTGGGCAGAGAGCAATCTATCTCATCTAGTGGCAGTCCACATCAGAGGGGATCTCAATATAGTAGCAGATCATCTAAGTCGGGGCCTTCCGGTACCAGGAGAATGGTCCCTGAACGACAACATCTTCTCCAGGATAGTCCAACGCTGGGGGACTCCCGAGATCGATTTGATGGCAACCCGTCTGAACGCCAAAGTAAGCAAATTCTGCTCCTTGTACAAGGGGGACAATCCGGTAGCGATAGATGCTCTGTCCATAACATGGAGGTTCAGGCTGGCCTATGTATTCCCTCCAATTTCCATGATACCAAGGGTATTGATGAAGATCAAGCAAGACCAGACCTCAGTGATAGCCATCATCCCATTCTGGCCGAAGAGGTCTTGGTTCACCCAGCTCATGCAGATGAGTCAGGGCAATTATTGGAGACTTCCCCTAATACAGAACCTAGTGTACCAGAACACAGGTCCCTGTCTAGATCTGAGGAGGCTCAGTCTGACAGCCTGGAGACTGACCGGACCCTTCTAGAAGCTAGAGGGCTTTCGGTGGAGGTCCTGAGAACAATCTCTCACTCCAGAGCGGATTCTACGAATCAGAAATATTCCCGCATATTCAAAATATTTAAGCGATGGTGCACGGATAGAGAGGTAGTTTCCTCAGATCCTCCTCTCTCTGATATTCTTCAATTCCTGCAAGATGGTCTAGACAAGGGTCTAAGCCCATCAACATTGAGAGCTCACATTGCTGCCTTGTCAGCATGCCTTGGTAAACCAATTTCTCAGGACCCCCTAATCAAGAGGTTCCTTAAAGGTGCTCAGAGGCTTAGGCCCAGCATCCAGAGACCAGTCCCTGAGTGGGAGCTGCCAGTGGTCCTAAGGGGGTTGTGCTCCCCTCCCCCCCCCCCCTTCGAGCCTTTGGAACAGGTAGACTTAAAATACCTTTCCCTCAAGGTTGCCTTTCTCTTGGCCATAACCTCAGCCAAGAGAGTTGGGGAACTCCAGGCTCTGGGGGCAGCGGAACCATATTTAAGGTTTCTGCAGGACAAGGTCCTGTTAAGATTTCTGCCTACCTTTCTACCAAAGGTTCCTTCATTTGTGAATACCAACCAGACAATAACACTGCCGGTGTTTTCTCCTACTTCTAACACTCCTGAGGAGGAGAGATTACTTTCCTTGGACATCCCAAGGGTCCTCAGAATATACTTGAACAGAACTGAAGAGTTGAGGAGATCAGAAAATCTGCTGATCTCTTATTCAGGGAACAACAGAGGGCTCAAAGTTTCCAAGCCCACCTTGAGCAGATGGATTAAAGAGGCTATTAAGCTGGCGTTTACGTCCCAAGACTTACCACCGCCATCCTTCTTATTTGCCCATTCGACAAGGGCAGTTTCTACATCATATGCGGAAAGGAAACTAATCCTTTTAGAGCAAATTTGTGCTGCTGCCTCGTGGAGTACGCAAAACACCTTTATTTCCCATTACCGCCTGGAGAATAGGCGTTCAGAGGGAACAGCCTTTGGACGGTCTGTGTTAAATGCTGCTCGTCCACAGGTCAGCTCTCTAACTCCTGTGGGATAATTCAACTACTTAGTAGTAGTCCTTTAGCCCTCCCAAGATTTGTGCGAGGTTCCTTGCTACTTTCCCACTTGTGCTGCTGGTTAGGACGAAAGGGAAGCGTCAATTTTGACGTAAATTTGTTTTCCCTTAGTCCTAACAGCAGCACAAGTGGGGTATTCGCCCCTGTGAAGCTGGTCAGGACAGGCGGAATTTTTGCTGAATAAAATTCTGCATCCTTAGTAATTAATTAGTTAATTAACTCCCCCCTCCATATATAGGCCGCCCTCCATAGGACTAGTTGCTTTTTTAACAAGTAATCATAACAGCATAGAGGGAGGGATATTTGTGTGCTGCTGTTAGGACTAAGGGAAAACAAATTTACGTCAAAATTGACTCTTCTTTCTGGTGAAAAAGTACTTTTACTCCGTACACATAGAACAGTAAAGGGCGTGCCCAATCCACCCTGTGCACCCTCTGCCAGTCCTTCCCTCTCCTTCCTGATTGGCAGGTTCCTGCATACTCATCTTGCCTGGCCCTGTCAATCAAGAAGGAGAGTGAGAATCTAGCAGAGGAAGCAGGAGGAGTAATGGTGCAATGGTGCATGGAATGGATTGGGTCTGGTTTAACAGTGAATTTCCTGCTGTGTACTGCAGTACCAGGCAAGACCACAACCTGGGAAATTAATGAAATGGATGTAACCTCATTGTGATTAGCCAGGGTATAGGGAGTCAGACACCCACTGATGAAATATTACACTTTCAAGCTTGACGTTTAGCAGTGAAAAAAAAAAATGCTGGCTAAGTACAATGTTATTATTGCATTTTGCCTTATTTTGGAATCATATAATACATAGGTTATGGGTGCACCCTTTAAAAGAAGTTTCCAGACATCCAATATTAATGACCTATCCTCAGGGACTTAAATATTGGTGAGGGTCCGACACCCCACACCCCTACTATCTAATGTGCTGGACCTAAGGCCGAGAGCTATATAGCTGTTTTACTTATAATCTTTAATTATCCTGTTGAGAGCAGGAGCGCATGGCGTCATTGGTTGCTATGATGCCGTGCGCTTCATGCCGCAGCAACCAATGACGCCGTGCGCGTCTGCTCTCAACAGGATGCCAGGCCGTGTTACCACGGACCGCTCTCGGCTACGGAACACGGCCGTGTGCATTCGGCCTAATACTGTGAAAGGAGAGGGAACCACAGCTCCATTCAGTTTAGTGGCCATGCTGTGTTACTGCACTTCAGCCTCCATTGACGTGAATGGGAGATGATGATGAGTAATCCAACCTGACCAGTGGTTCCCTCTCCATCCGCAATGTTAGTTCCAGTGAAAGTGGCTGCATGAAATAGCTGATCTGAGTTGCGGGTTGTCGGAAGAGTTGCCAACTGGAATTTTTCTTTTTACTGGACAAATTATCCAACAATCAAGGGACAGACAACATTTTTTATGGGCAAAATGGAAAACCTTAATGAATAATTAAAGATTATAAGTAAAACAGCTATATAGCTCAATATACTGATAAAAATTACCAGCATTTAATGGAAACTGTGAAAAATAATAATTACCACAAGAATAACCTGCTCAAGTACCTTCAGCCTCAAAATAATCACAGACACAGGAAAAAAAGTTGCCTATTTTTACAGACTGTCTAGAATGCCGATCGCAGACATTTGACCTCTCAGATGCTATGGTCAAACATGACCACGGCATCTGAGCGCGTGAAATACCGGAAGAGTACGCTTCTGGGTTTGCTATGGCTCCACCCGTGTTGCAATCGGAGGAGCCGAAGCCTGTATGCGGCAGCCCCTGTCATTCAGAATGACAGGAGGCTGCTGCATAGTAGTTTCTATGGAGCCTCTGCCTGTAAAATCATCATTTACTCCAATTCAAATGCACTGGAGTATTAGATAAGCGATCCAATGACTGCTTGTTATAGTTCCTTATGGGAACTATAAAAAAAAGCATTAAAAAAATACAAGTTTAAAAAAAAATAGAAAAAAAAAATCACCCCCTTTTCCCCAAAATGAAAATAAAAAAATACACATCATGTGTTGTGCCGTGTGATACTATCTAAATATAAAAATATTTATCCCATACAGAAAAAAGAGAAAAGTGTCAAAATGGTCGCTTCTCTTCCCACAAAAAATTAAATAAAAATTCATACACACCCTAGAATGGTATCAATAAAATGTACAGATCGCCTCCAAAAAATGGGTCCTCACACAGCTCTGCACACATAACTACAAAAAAGTTATAGGGGTCAGAATATGACAAAGAGAAAAAAAAGATCATTTTTTTCCAATATCAAAACGCAAGAAAAACTATACATATGTGGGATCGCCTGATACATACTGACCTGGAGAATGAAGAGCACGAGTCAGTTTTACCACATAGTGAATGGCGTAAAAAAAAAAAAACTGTAAACTGTGGCAGCATTGCATTTTTTTTTTCCAATGCCACCCCATTTGGAATTTTTTTTTGCCCACGTCCCACTACATCCTATGCAATATTAAATGGTTGCTTTAGAAAGTACTACTTGTCCTGCAAAAATATGGCTACGTGAATGGAAAAATTAAAACGTTATGGCTCTGGGAAGACAGGGAGCGAAAAATGAAAACGCAAAAACTGAAAATCGTCTCATGGGGAAAGGGTTAGTGGCATATCCGAAGGATAGATCATCAATATTGGAAGTCTGGAAAACCACTTTACATCACATATAACCACACACGCAGAATATATGTATTTTTTTACATTTGTTTTTCAATTCTTTTTCAAGTAATTTATAATTTAGAATTATCAAGTGCATTCATGTCGTTTTGAAAATTCTTAACAAGCATATAATTACTGTAGGTCATTTCCTATAATTAAAGTGAAATATTGTCTCCTGAGTCTCCCCGGAGGCTTTTATCCATATACGTTTTTCTTTTCAATCATCACTGAAATTCCAAGTCTATTGTACTTTTAATGACACCAATTCACAAAGAATTCTGCAAACTGAAAAGCATCTGAGGAAGATCCGTCACATCTCACTAAATGAAGCGCTATATGTTAGGCCTCATGCCCAAGACCGTTGTGTTCCGTTCCGCAAAATGGAGTTCCGTTGTTCTGTGATCTGTTTCAGTTTTTGTTTCTGTGTGTCTTCCTTTATTTTTGGAGGATCACTAGACATGAAGGAAAGTAAAAAAAATTCTAAGTCAAGTTTGTCATGCAAATGATAGGAAAAAAACGGACGCGGACGACAATCTTGTGTGCCTCCGCGTTTTTTCACGGACGCATTGACTTGAATGGGTCTGCAAACTGTTTTCCGTGAAAAAAATAGGACAGGTTATATTTTTTTTGACGGACTGGAACCACATATCACGGACACGGATGACAAACTGTGCATTAGCCGAGTTTTCAATGGACCCATTGAAAGTCAAGGGGTCCTCAGAAAATCACAACAAAAAACAGAACAAAGGACACGGAATGAAACAACGGTCGTGTGCATGAGGCCTTAAGGTCCCTTTACACTGGCTGAGCATTAGCCAGATAATGGCTACCAAGAGTTCGTAGGAACACTCATTAGCGATGATCTGCCGGTGTAAAGGTGCCACTGATTATCCAATGACGCATCACATGAACACTCCTCAGTTGTCTACAGTGATTGGCTGCAGCGGTCATGTCTCACCTCTGTTTGTAAACAAACACTGACAGGAGTGCTGGGCCAGCTCTGGAGAAATGGGTGAGTATATCATGATTTTTATTTTTATTTTTAAGCAATTCTAAGGGTTTTCCAAGATTTTTAATTATCTCAGACCACCACCTTTGAGGGCTTATTTATACTGTAAAAATGTATGTTACCCTTATGAAAGGGAAGTCTAGTACAGCTTTAGGTGTGTACAGCTGTTAGTACAGGTCAGTTTGGCTATTAGGAGCACACATGGTATATGGGTCCTGTGTATTAATGAACGGATGACTGATGCCTCTAAGGACATTAATCAACAGGTTGAATTATGGGCATACACTGCAGCCTATCAGTCACCGCTGAGAGGAATGGAGGGTGGTTAGGGGAACACTCTCCTCTTGAATATACTGGACTCATATTGGAGAATTCATTTTACACCGGTCTATGATATCCCCATGGTTGCCAGAGCAGAGGATGCGCCTAATCAGGGCAGGCATCAGCAACCAGCATACCAGGGCAAATGCCGGGGCCCACTGGACCTGGGAGGGCTCCAGAGCCACACTGCCAAATACGTGAGGTGAGGCGATTAACCTCAGGTGGCATGGTCCTAGAGATAAGTGGGGGGCAGAGGCGGCAGCAGGGCCGTGGGAAATGAGTTCCATTATGGGGGGCACTATGAGGGCACCTACTGCAGCATTTTATAGGGGCATTTTATAATGGCACACATTATGGGCTTTAATATGGGGAAGAGAGAAAGTGGAGCACTATGGGGGCATCTACTGGGGGCATTTTGTACTGCACATTAAAGTGGGCACTATGGGGAAGGGGGAGAGGAGCGGTATTTACTGGGGCACTATATTGTGTATAGTATTACAGACTGCCACTCGGCAACTGGTGTCAATGCGGAGTGAAGTATTTTATTTCCGTAAAACACAAATATACATATAGATCACAGAAAGAAATCTAAACATAAAAAATTTACCTTCAAAGGTGACCTTAACATATAATAATCTGTGGTATATTATAGCTGAGTTGTCCGCCCAGTATCCTGCAGATCGTCACACTCTTAGTTGTCTGGTTCTGGTATTATTACTATTATCAGTGTGGAGCTCTCAGATCTGAGCAGTTCAAACCAGTCATAACCCACCATGTAAATAATAGTTCAAAGTCGCTATTGGATAACGTATATACACCTCACCCAAATTCGCTCACTATCTGTATAGCAACGAACAATTATTCAGCATATAGAATTATAACGCAGTTCCAGCATTAAAATATATAAAAGTTCCAAGGGTTTGAGGGAGACTTTTGCTCTTAAGGACTTCCTTTTGTTGCAAGATAAACAATAATCAACAGACCGTTATCCGTCACAATGGGGTAACTTCATATCCTCCCCACTCGGGATTAAGTACAAGCCGTTTAAATCCTCTGTGCGAGGTTTTTCATCATTCGTTTGTGACCTTATTCAGTTAAGTAAGTGTAGTTGTTCCAGTACTATTTGTAGAATCAGGGCATGAGTACAGAGCTCATACAGAGTGGCGTCCCACTCGATAAATGGAGCAACGTCTGTCTTAGTTGTATACAGTAGTATAGTACACCAAATTCACTGCCGTCCTTTAATCACCACGTCCTTGGTGTTCATCCGCATTTAGTTGCAGCACTCCACGTGGTGAGACCAGTTTGTTTGGGTTACACCCAATCCAGGTAATCTCCCAGGTCCCAGGTGCAGCAGTCTGGAGTAGTAGTTAACACTTGCTTTTACAGTTAGAAAAAAAATAATAATACTTTGATGAATTCTGCTAGCAGATAAAAATTCACTCGTCACAAGTACCTGAAGGCTGAGTATATATTCCCAAATGCATTTCGAGATCTAAATTATAACTGACCTCTTCCTCAGTGGTATCTCAGCCTCAAATAACAACCCCCTTTTTTTATACCTCACTTCCTATGTTATAGGGTATTACCCCCCCCCCCCCCCAAAAAAAAACTGGAATCTTAATTGTCCTTATCTGTCATTTTAGAGTTTTTCTTTAGTCTCTTCATCTCAAAGAGCAGTCATTAATCCCCTCTATAGATGTTGTTCCAGATAAAAAAAATACAAATAAAAAAAACACTTATGCGTTTTTCAATGCATTTTTTTAAAAGGGAATTGTGTTTTTTGTTCCTATTCTGACTCCGATTGTTGTAATAGCGATTTATCCCTAGTGAGACCTCTATGCCTGGCCTGTATAAGCAGATATAATCACTGCGGACAATCCTTATCAGATAGCTTTAACTCACCAACACTGAGTTTATCCATGTAAGTTGCTTTATTCTGTAAGCCAGATAACAGAGTACAGCAGGACAGATGGATTCTGGTATTGTGCGGTCAAAAGATGATGCTTTTGTAAGCTTACATGAGAATACATGTGTACCTATTCAATGCCTAGAGCAGTATGGAGAAACAGGAAGTGAGGTACACAGAAGAAGGGGTGAAGCAATGAAATGAATGACAGATATCACAAACAGAAAAACAAGCGCATTACCAAAAACAGCCACTAGTTATGAGCATATAACCAAATATAGAATATCATAAGAATTAAACTATATAGATTTTAACTGCGTAGCAGCACAGTTCCAGTGCTGCTTGAATACTTCCATCTGTCCTCCAAATAGAGGATTTTTATCTATTGTTAAAAATGCTCACTAAAATTACATATATTTCATGTATGACATACAACTACATATTTGAGGTCCATAGTTATCAAAAATTGCTTAACAATGTTTATATAGACTACACTAAAAGATCCTATTCTCTTATCGACTCAATACTTCAACTCAAAACTTCATTGTTGAATATGTTGCAGTGGATCATAAGGTGGTAGCCTTCCACAGAGGAGGGACCACCGGTTACTCATAACAATGGTGCCTCATCGATGGAAGGTGTCCACCCAAAATCTACAGAAATCCAAACAACTCGATCTCTGCATTTAGACCTTGTGGGATAAGTGTGTTGAACTAAAAAATTTGTCGAGACTCTACTCTGGGCATCTTTCCAATGTAGTTCCCTCCTCTCCAGTCGTTTTCCACTTTTTCAATTGCTGTAAACCTCAAACCTTCAATCTTTTGGTTATGGTAGAGTTTAAAGTGGTTGGACAGAGTGTGATTAGTATATCCTTTTTTAATATTGGCTAGATGTTCAGCAATACGCTTCTTTAACGGTCTTTTGGTTCTCCCCACGTACTGCTTACCGCAAGGGCACTCTATTATATGAATTACACCATCGGAATGACACGTCAAGTGCTCTTCTATTTTTTGTGTATGTATGGTTGTGGTAGATGATACTTCCACTGTTTTTGCAACATACAAATCCCACAATGGTAAAAACCTTTTAAACCCACCATTCGATGTAGAGATATTTTCTTTATGCTTTTTGTTTTAGCCGATGGTGCAACCTTCAGACCTAAGTTTGATGCTATCTGTGGGGTTTTAGGGATCATAGGACCTATGGTCTTGTCCTTCTAAGGATAATGCCAGTGTTTGGCTATAATTTTCAGAATTTTTAAGTATTGCGTATTAAAGGGTAGTATCAACCTCATTACTTCTGTGGACATCTCATTAATGTTTCTTGTCTTTTGTTTAAAAAAAAGTCAACCTATCCAATTTACATACTTTCTCAAATGCCTCTTTCATTCTGGCTGCCTCTTCAAATTTACAGTTGCGCTTGATTCCCTCACAAAGGGATATTTGTGAGCCACCCTGGTAAATGGCAGCTATTATAAAGTATAAAACTGTTCTTGGATACTTTTTCATGGAAAGTGTTACAGACAACTTTTTGTCCTATTGTCACCTTTAGGTCCAGGAACTCAATCCCTACTTCCGAGATATTTGAAAAAAAATGTAGATTAGAGTCGTTAACATTAATTTTTGTTAAAAACTAGCCCCTCATCTACTATATAAGTGTATTTTATACTGGCACACATTATGGGGACAGTATGGGGAAATAAGCTTAACTGGGGGCATCAAGAGGCGGAATTTTTTGTACTGGCACACAGAATGGGGGCATTTTTGTACTAGCACACATTAAAAGGGGTATTTTTTACTGCTGCTCAGGGGGCATGTTTCTACTGTCACATTATAAGGGGAATTATTACTACTGGGGGACATTGTGGTGAGCTTTATTATTGAAAAAAAAATGATCAAAAAGGTATATGTATGCATAAATTGTAAAAGCTACAGCTCTTCCCATTTTTTTTATATTTATATATATTGTAAGGGATCGTCTCTTTTCGTGGGTCACACTCACAGATATCTTCGCAGATACGATTATAATGTCCAAACTCTTGCTTTATTTCAGACACTTTAGCAAAGCACAGGTTAAGAAGTCGTAGCTTCAACTTATCACATATGACATCCACACAAAATAACAAACCTTTGCCCAGCTAGGCTCTAACTAAACACATAAGCCTGACTCACCTAGAGAGCCCTGTTCACACATGGAACACAAATGCGGCTTTCCTCAGCTATTCAGTCCAGTAACCTCCAGGCTGTGACACTTCAATACCTTTTTGGGGGATTGTGGCCCAGTAGTCCTCTCGACTCTGGCCTCGTGATCCTTGCTTTACAGGCGTCACCGCGTCCCCCTAAGTTCAGGCTATCGCCTAGCCTTGTGGCCCCTCAGCCCACCTGGCTGAGACCACTCACACAGAGTCTCACCAGGACTATGCTTCACAAGACACTCCAGAGTGAGACACACCCAAGATCCAGTAGCAGGATTAAATAGGATCCCTGGACATGAGCATGCCTCAAGTCCTGGACTGGAACCTGGGGAACAGGCACCCACCCAACACATTGCCTGTTCCCAGTAAAAGCCTGTTCTGAACTAGCTGAACCAGCTACACTATCTACATGGTGTCCCCCAACTATTTTAGTGGACACCTGAACTAGGGCTTTTACTCCACCAAGGCCAGGCCCCTAGGTGACACGCTCCAGGTGCACACAACACTCCTTTTATCATGCTTCCCTGTGACTTTACTGCACACCTCAAATTTCACATTGCCACTATATATATATATATATATATATATATAGTGGGGTTTCGCTCTGGAAGATAGGGTAAGCGGGTTTTTAACTCAAAACGTCAGTGTTAATTCACACTTGAAGCAATTGCACAAAACAGCACGTAACTTTGCAGTCTTGGTGTTAATTCACACACAATGGAAAGTTCATATAACACAAGTCACCTTGCTGGCAGTTCTGCCTCCAGTAGTCCACAGCAGGCTTTAGGGGGCCTGTTTCCCCAGCATGCGGCTCTAAGCCCTCCAGCACAGCACAAAGCCTCATATCCCAAAAACATAGACATCTCTGCTGAGCCCAGCTGCCTATTTAAGGACAGCCAGGTGCTGCCAAAACCCAGACCGGCACTTAAACTCCGGTCCGGTATTTGACCTCACCTGGCTGGAGGAGAATACCTGCCTTGCCAGACATAACCCCTCACTGTGTCACAATATTTATAACTTAGACTAGACAGTCTGAAGATGAGACAGATTTATCATCTAGCATCAGCCACTGTGATAAAGTTTACACTATCTTACTTTTAGACAGTACTAGTAAATTTTCTTCGGCTATGTATCCAGTTTACTTTTTTGCTTCTTTGAGTAGCCAAATGGCACATTAATGCAGATTTACTAAATAAAAAATGCAGGGCCGCACCGCCAATTAGGCGAGGTGAGGCCCTGGTGACAAGTGGGGGGGTGGCGGCACAGCAGCGGGAGATGAGCACTTCGATTGTGGAAGTGCTCATCTCTATGCTCATCTGTACCGCCATCTTCAGGACAGCGATACAGATGGCTGTGCTGCAGGGCAGGGGAGAGGCGTCTCCCTTCCCTGTTCCTCTGATAGGCTGCAGGCACTAGGCCCGCAGCTTTTCAGAGGCCGGTGCAGAGCAGGACACAGGCTGGAAGAGGCCTGCATCACATCGCTGAAAGCAGCACGGAGGTAAGTATATGTGTTTATTTTTTTATATGGCACACAATGCAGGAGAGGAGTGCTATGGGGGCACTTCTTACTGGCATATTATTGGGGGGCACAAAGAAGGGGTATTTTATTTGGGGGCACTATGGGGAAGGGGGAGAGGAACACTATGGGGGCATCTAGGGGCACTTCTTACTGGCACATTATTGAGGGTCATCTACTGAGGCCACAAAGAAGGGGTATTTTATATGGGGACTCTGTATAGGGGAATTTTATACTGGGACACATTATAGTGGGTATTATGGGGAAGGAGGAAAGAGGAGTACTATGGGGTCATCTACGGGGGCACTAAGAAGGGGTATTTTATACTGGCATTTTATGTGGGACACTGAGGGCATCTACTGGGGCACTATATAGGGGCATTTTATACTGGTACATTATGGGGGGCACTATGAGTAAGGGGGAGGAGCACTATGGGGGGCATTTACTGGGGGCACTATATAGGGGTATTTTATACTAGGAAATAATGGGGGCACTATGGGGAAGGAGGGAGAGAAGCACTGTGGGCCATTGGCTTGGGGGAATTATATAGGGGTATTTTATACTGGCGCACATTATGGCAGCACTATGGGGACATTAGCTTAACTGGGGGTATTAAAAGCAGAAAGGCTAGGTGCACCCCTAACGCTGGGTTCAGACCTGGGCATTCTCAAAGGAGCGCTCTGTATGCGCGATTGTACCGGCGTTTGCAATCGCGCATACAGAGACAAGTGAACGCCCATTGTCGCGCGTTCCCGAAAGTCTATGTACGGGAACGCGCGACAAGACGCCCCAAAGAAGCTAATGTACGTCTTGGGGCTGTAAAACGCCCAGGTGAGAACCATGCCGATAGGGAAGCATTGGTTTCTCCTTGTTGAGCGTTTTACAGCGGGTAGGAACACGCTGTAAAACGCTCAGGTGTGAACCCAGCGTAAAAGCTCCAAAAAGCTGGCATGCATACCTTGCTTCACATTTAACAAGCATTTTACACACTTTTCTAAGCTTTTTATGACTCACCACACAAGGGATTTGGCTCCACAAGATAGGGGTGTAGCTTCATGGAAAAAAGAGTGGTCGAAATATCTCTGTGCACCAACATTTCAGCGCATTGTTTATGTAAAACTTAATGGTTGTGTAAAGATAGGCTAAAGATTTTTTTTGGTGCAGAGACAACATTTTTGCGCAATTCTGGTGCAGGATGCATGATAACATCCTCCAAAACAGTAAATTTGTCTAATATTAAGACTGTGATGCTTATTCTTAGACAGTGCAAAGTGCACCAATATTAGTTGAGCAGCTGAATGAGAAGGTAGGCCTTGGGGGAGAGAGAGGCTGCCTAGCCACTGGATCCGAATAGATGCTAAGATCTGTAGAGAACAACCAACCTGCCACCTCTTGCACCTTCCCAGCAAGCACGACTTCTATCACACAAAGCATATGAGGCCTCTTACTTCTGCCTGCAGCCCTTACTCCTAGAACAGGGTTCAGCACCCTCTGGCACTCCAGCTGTTGAGAAACTACAAATCTCAGCATGCTCCATTCATTTCCGTAGGAGTTCTGAGTACAGCTAAGCAACTGTGCATGCTGGGAGTTTTAGTTTTACCACAGCCAGAGTGCTGAAAGTTGCTGACCCCTGTCCTAGAGCATACAAGTACCTCTCGGCCCCTTAAAATGCCAGTGTATACAATGACCCTAGGAAACTCTTCAAAAAAGGGTTACTTGAATCTGACACATGTTGGAGATGCAAACAACACAGTGGTACGTTAATCCCTATTTTGTGGTCGTGTCCCGGGCTTCACACATTTTGGAATCAGGTAGCCAGACTACTAATTCCACTTCAGTGGTTGAGCTCTAACCCTCCCACCTTAGAACAGTGGTTTGACAAAGTGGACCAGGTATGTATGATGGAGGAGTTAGCTGGCTGGGCTAACAGAGCACAAGTATGTTAGGCTGTGGAACCCCTGGAAAGCTTTTAGACAACTTCACTAGCTTAGTTCCACCATAATATGATGGGAGCCTGTGTCTACTTGGGTCGCTTCTGCCTCTGCCTTTGCATCTGCATTTGCCTTCGTCGTGGAATCTTGCCTTTCCTGAGATCTGAGCCTTTGTCCAGTCCTTAATGAAGATATGTCACCTCATATACGGCTATGTATCAGCTGCAACTGAAAAATGTTTATCCCTGTTTCAACCCCCCCCCCCTTTGTTCATTGTTTATGTTCCCCCACCCCCCTTCCTCCTTCCCCCTCCCAACATGCTTCTACTCATTCCCCGGATACATTGAACTTTTATTGTTTGGCATGAAGTGAACTTTTCATCTTTGTATCACTTTGCTCGTTTTTCAAGACAGAAAATCTTAATAAAAAGAGATTTGATAAAAAGTGACAGTGTATGCACACTTCCTTCTGCCCCGCACTATGGTAGCCTGCCTTGAGTTATTTAAGGTGCCTGAGCAATAGGTTGTTTAGTTAGCTGGTTCCTGCAGAAGTGCCCTGACATTTAGACTTTACTGGTTTATACTAGTGCTGCCTACCCTGACTTCAGCCTATGGTTTTGCCTGATCCCTTGGTGCTCCGCTTTGGTGTCTATCGACTCTTGTGGCTCAGCAGCCACTGAAAAAAGAGTATTTCTAGAGGCAGCAGCCTGGTGGTCCCCTGCAGTGAAGTCCAGATGCCTGTATAGGGGTTAAAGGATGAAGACCGAGGGGGGTTACTTAGATAATGCCCCAAGCCAAATCTAAATGCATCAGTTTAGTTCAATTGCAAGCAGCGTTTTGTGTCCGGTTTGCAAAACTGAACAAACCTGATCAGGAATAAAAATTAAAGTCAATGATGCAGGATCTGTTTTTTTTAGTTACAGAAAAAACAGATATGGCACTCATTGGCTTACAATGATTTTCATGCCTGATCAGGTTTGTTCAGTTAATACAACCAGATCCGGCTGAAACTGAGTCATCAGGATGTATTAAATGGAACGGATCCTTTTCGTTTAGGTTTTAAGATCCTCTGTCAGATCTCAGAACCTGAATTAAAAATGCAGATGTGAAAGTAGCCTATTGTTTCTCCAAGTGAGACCAATAAACATCCTTTTCATGTTACGCCCGTGTCTGACTGATTTCCTTCCACCATTCTAGAGTAGGGAGCTACCTCTATGTAGTAAGTAAACCTCTGACTCTTGTCGCATCTGTCTGGGAATCTTCTCCTCAATCAGCTTATTCTGACAAGGAATTCAACCTTACTATAGGGAGGAGACTGACCATCAGAGGACACAAGTTCTCCATCTCACTGCTGTTAAAGTGATGGATGCTGTTATTACCGGCAGCACTCTGATCTTCACTAGACATGACAGCTATCCTTCCAGACACACTAACAGTCTAGCACTTGTCTGGGCAGTGAATACCCTGAGGTCAAGATTTGTGATAACTGCAGGATGTCAGTGAATGTAAACAATGTAGGAACAAGAGGAAAGCTAGACAATACTAACATAACAACTCCTGCATAGCTTTATCATCCAGCATCAGCCACTGTGATAAATCGGGTGCAGAATGAGGCAGTCTGGCTGTTTACACTGCTTAAAGGCCCCTTTACATGGCCCAATGTATGAGAATTGCCTGCTCGCCAGAGGAGGAAACTGCCACATTTGCATGCAGTGATCGTCTCCACAGTATGGGGAGGAGCGATAGCTAATACATCGCTAGTCCCCATACAGAATCATTGTTTGATGGCAGCAACTAAACTGCTGCCGGCAAACATTGAATCTGTATGGGGACGAGCAATAGCATTAGCGATAGCTCCTACCCATACAGTGTATAGGGGATAGCTGTATGTGAATGATGATTTAGATAGCTGCACCAACGATCTACTAACCAATGAATGGTGCAGTGGGACTTACTCCCAGCATCGCCACCAATCTGCTGTTTGAAGAGACTGCTGCGCTCTGGTGAGTGCCACGGTCTCCTAACAGCTTACCAAGCACAGTGCCCTCAATTGGATAGTGGCTGCGCTTGGTATTGCAGCTCAGTCCCACTCACTTAAAAGGGACTAAGCTGCGCCCAGGCCATGTGACCAATGAACGTGACATCACTGCTACTAAACTAGTACATGGATTGCTTTGCAGGATAAAACTTACCAGGAAAGATTAAAGGACCTTAACATGTATAGCTTGGAAGAAAGACGAGACAGAGGGGATATGATAGAAACTTTTAAATACATAAAGGGAATCAAGAAGGTAAAAGAGGAGAAAATATTTAAAAGAAGAAAAACTGCTACAAGAGGACATAGTTTTAAATTAGAGGGGCAAAGGTTTAAAAGTAATATCAGGAAGTATTACTTTACTGAGAGAGTAGTGGATGCATGGAATAGCCTTCCTGCAGAAGTGGTAGCTTCAAATACAGTGAAGGAGTTTAAGCATGCATGGGATAGGCATAACGCCATCCTTCATATAAGATAGGGCCAAGGGCTATCCATAGTATTCAGTATATTGGGCAGACTAGATGGGCCAAATGGTTCTTATCTGCCGACACATTCTATGTTTCTATATTTCACTGGCCTTGGTCTCTTCAAATAGCTGATGGTTAAGGATGCCTTGAATCAGATACCAATGACCATCCTGAGGATAGGCCATCCGTATAAAACACTTGGACACCTATAAATGTAATTCCCCTTTTAAATACACTTTTATTCACTGCTCTGTGGTATCAGTGAATGGAACAGATTATGTACTACACTGTACATGATTGTGTGAAATATTATTCATAGCTGCAAATGAGACAATGGACTGAATGCTCTCTTGCCAATGGAGCCATAGGTGATGGACGACATGCACCACATTCCTAGAGATCAGTGGTTGTAAGAGTTGCATTCCAGGCACTTAATCACATAAGAGCATGGAGTAAATGCCAGGGTGTAGGAAAGGTTTCATGATAGTTAATAAACTGTTCTTAGTCATCTACATGATCTGTAAAGGATGTACTGCTATGTAAATACGATTAATTCTCTATACGTGTAGTGGCATGTTCACATCTGATCTGGAGACCCCGTTCAGGACCTCTGTTGCAGATTCCTCCACACAAAGAAAGGTCCTGCACCATGAAATCCTGACAGGCTCATCATTACAGAGAGCTATGTTTTAGGGCTCATGCACACGGCCGTTGCCCCGCCGTGGCCGTATTGCGGGTCCGCAATACACAGGGCACTGGCCGTGTGCACCCCACATCACGGTTGCGGACCTATTCACTTGAGGTGCGGAAGCACGAATCAGAACCCCACGGAGTGCTTCCATGGTGTTTCTGGCCGTGCCTCCGCACCGCAAAAAAGTAGTGCATGCACTCCTTTTTTGCGGTGCGGACCATCGGATGCGGATCGCGGACCCCATTCAAGTGAATGGATCCGCGATCGGCATGCGGCTGCCCCACGGTCGTGCCTGTGCATTGAGGACAGCAGCACATGCCCAGCCGAGCAAGCCGGCACACAGCTGTAGGCATGAGCCCTGACTCTGAAATACTCCAGTCTGGACATGGGAGAAGAGTCTGTTGTAAAGCTTCTCTCTGTCCTGCGCAGCTTGGCCTATTGCTTATAATAAGTAAATCCAGACACAAGTCAGGCAAGTTGGGGTGAAACTGCACAGTGGACTCTCCTCCCTGTGCATGCACTCTTTCTGTTCCTCTCTCATTTTTATGCCTCTTGTACAAGACCATGGTTTGGTTCCGCATCCGCGCCGCATTTTTAGCAGCTCGGGTGCGGACCTATTCACTTCAATGGGGCCGTTTCTCCGTTCCGTGGCTCCGTTCCGTTTGGCGGACAAGAATAGGCATTTCTATAATGGGACGTCTGTTCCGTTCCCTAAATTGTGGAAGGCACACGGGCGGCATCCATGTTTTGCGGATCTGCAATTTGCGGACCACAAAACACAACACGTTCTTGTGCAAGAAGCCGTAAAAGCAAGCTATCCCTTTAAAACAGCCTCAGGGCTTGTTCACATCTGTGCTGGAGGCTCCGTTCAGGGCCTTTGTCCTAGATTCCATCAAAAGGACCTGGCAAAAAAGTATTTTTGTCTAGTAAAAAAAACTGGATCCCAAATGGACTCCATCCGTTCGCCCCAGTTATGTGCAGAATCCAACACTTTCATTATTTTCATTGTTCTGCTCCTCAAACAGAACAGAACAACATAAATATATAGCAGTGGTGTGAACTCACCTTTGGGTATAGAAAAGTATTGTGTTAGCAGTCGATCATCTTGCAATTATCAACCCCAATTTTTCCAATCACATGTAAGTTCAGATGTGACAAACATCAACCCTTTAACGACTGCCCACTATCTTTTAACGGCAGGCGTTGCAAGTCTTCTGTCTGCAGAGACGTAATTTGACGTTGTTGCAGTTGAGGGGGGTTACAAGCTGCAGGAGCACGCCTACACTAACAACTAGCTGTTACTAACCCAGGATCTTTACTATATATACACAGCTGGTAAAATTCATAAATCAGAAATCTATTGTTTGCCAGTATATTCCTAAATACTGTACACTTTAATTACTGACAGACAACTAGGGGTTCTCTGGACTACAGATATTGATGACCAATCCTCAGGATAGGTCATCAATATCAGATTGGTGGGGGTCTGACTCCCAGAACCCCCACTGACCTGATGCTTAAGCCTGCCACAGTGCCGCAAACTATACAGAGCCGGAGGTAGACAGCGCTGTCCCCTGTGTAGTGGCCGCGCTGGGTACTGCAGCTCAGCTCTCTTTCAAGTGAATGGGAGCTGAGCTTCAGTATGTAGAAAGTACATTGTGAATTAAGTCTACTGTTTCCGCTTTGTACACTTTTAGCTTTCAGGGCCATGGAAGCTCAAAACAGCTGATCCATGGGGGTGCTGGATGAACTAGTTTGATTCAGGGTGGGGGAAATTGAGAATTTCTGCTCTGAAACAAAGAAACCAAGCAACCTTGGATAGCTCAGTGGTTAGCTGCTCGTTTTACAGTGCTGGAGTTCTGGGCTCTAATCTGATCAAGGACCTATATGCCTAGAGTTTGTATGTTGCCCCTGTGTTGGTGTGGTTTAGTGAGTTCTCTGCTACAAACAGCTGATTGGAGGGTATCCAGTGTCAGACCCCCACCAATCTGATATTGATGACATTATTCTATAAAACGCCTTTTATATGGATTAAAATAAACAATGATATTTATATTTTGTGAATGCACTTAAGCCAAGTGCTGGACTGAAGCTTCATGATATTGGTGGCCATACCTACGATACACAGTCCGGTGAGCAGATTTTTTTATTTGTTTGGAGAATAGGTCATCAGCATCTAAAACAGGGATTAGCTTCCTTTAGGACTCCAGCTGTTGTGAAACTACAACTCCAAACATTGCTTTGTCCACAAAACAGTTTCCCCGACTGTATAGCACTAGATCTAGTACAGGAGGACATGGCAGACTGAGAAGGGCTGTTATCCTTACTGTGCTTGCTGTCATTGCACACAAGCTTCTGCAAGTCTCCACTATCATCTCATTCATTCACACCTTTGAGCAAGTCACCTCTGGAGGACACAGCAATGCTCAGGACAGAGAGGGGTGTGACTACTGTGCAGCACTGGAGGAGGGGGTCATGTTCTCTGCACTGAGCATGCTCAAGAAAGTTAAAGTCTCAACTTTTTTGGGTCTGAAAGGAAAAATTCCTCAGTCATTCAGAGGGCAGAGGAGGAAGCACATCCTGTAAGACAGATGTTCTCCTCCTCATATGTATTATAGCAATTGTATAGCTCGAGTCCTCATTGTTTTTTTCTTTTGCAGGAGGGAGCTGATTCTGAGTGAGTCCCCAGCCAGGAGGACAATGGGACAGCTTCAGGTGCCAGCACTTATCCTAGGTAAGATCAAGACTTGCATCTGGATGCAATGGATTTCATGCTCTGTGATTTAGATGCTAGGGTGAAGCTTCATGGCTGAGAGTCTTCTGCAATGTGACCTTCAGCTTAGGATTTAACCCGTTCCCTTTGTGAGGTGTGTGCTGTATAGAGGCAAATCACTTTTTATTGACCCTATTACTTTGCCGGGTGTTGCTGCCACTGGAAAAGTTAGTTTTCCATGCATTTTAGAGGATCCAGCTAAATCTGAACGTATCCATTCTACTCTTTTTAAGATTAGACTGTTATGACAATTACTCATACTGTTGCTAGAGCTATGAATGACTGGATGACTAATTTATGTACGTTATCATTTCAATGGTAAAGCAGTTGGGACTTTGATCTTTTTCCATCGCTGGACACTCAAAAAGAAAAGCTCATTTATAGATGATATCACATACACCAGGACAAACCATTTAGTAAATGCAGTTGTTTGGTTACTAGTTATACAAAACTACTATTGTCACACTTTCATTTATGCTGCACTATTAAGGTATGTCCACACAGTCAGGCTTCCCGATGCAATTTTGGAATCCAAAATTCTGAGTAGATCGTAAAAGGAGAGAACGTATAATGGACTGATGTGAGTTCTCCTCTTTTTTTGAATTCACTCCTGGTTTAGACTTCCAAAACCTTTGTGTGTGGCTGTACCCTTACACAGCACTGTCCGAGCTCAACTTGGCTTATGATAGTTTCGATGCATCTTACTGGAAGCCTCACTGGCTATGGCCAGTTTTACTGTAACATTACTCCGGGTGTGTCTGCCAGGGATGTGTTCCAAGCAAAGTCGTACAACCCAAGTTCCTCCAGTTAATATCTAATGAAATTATTATTCGACTGCCATTCATGACCTTAGGGAGAGAAGTTAATGGTTACCAAAAGAAAATCAAGCTCATTTATGCAAGTTAAAAAAAATGTAGAAACCTTTCCTGGACTGACTGCATGAGGGATGGAGAATAGGACCAAGTCTCCTGGGTTCTCTAGAAAGCTAAAAAATGGAACGTCAGTCAAATCCATACTCCAGTGCATTTTGAAACACACCAGGCTTCTGGATTTGTGTATTAGCTTAGTGTACACCATGTATCTCCAGGATAATGTAGATCTTCTGTTGAACTCTTCTACTTTATCAAGGAGACTCTTGGAATTTGCTGACATTTTAGGGGGAAACATTAATATTGGATCTTTCAGAAACAGCAGCCTGTACACCCTGAGTTGGGAACTACATGGAGCTGATAATTATTTCCATTCATATTACTTCTTAGTAACTACAGAGGAAACCTATTTGCAACCACAGACCTCGGCATTATCTCTTATGTTCTGGTGGTACAGATGTTTAGTCTTATGTTGCTTTGAAAACTGCGTTATTGTGACATCCGAGGAAAAAATATAATGGTATGCTGAACATAACACTGAAAAGATTATAAATCCCGGTCACATCCTGCAGCAAAAAAATAGTTAATTACCCCCAACAGAGGGAACAGAAATGAGACACATGGAGTGCTCTGTAGGTTGCCAGTGGTATGTAGATAAAGCCTTTTGTATTGAAATGACCCTTTTCTGTAGCCTCCCACCCAACAGCATAGCATTCCAACTAGAGCAAGTACACCACCCACTGCAAAGGCAAATATAAGGATGGGGAGTTAGGCTACCTTCACACTCTCGTTTGGTGCGGCTCCGTCATGGATCTGCACAGACGGATCCGTTCAGATAATACAACCGCATGCATCCGTTCAGAACGGATCTGTTTGTATTATCTGTAATATAGCCAAGACCGATCCATCTTGAACACTGTTGAAAGTTAATGGAGGACAGATCCGTTTTCTATTGTGCCAGATTGTGTCATAGAAAACTGATCCATTCCTATTGACTTATATTGTGTGTCAGAACGGATCCGTTTGGCTCAGTTTCGTCAGACGGACACCAAAACGCTGCTTGCCTCCAGAGCGGAGTGGAGACTGATCGGAGGCAAACTGATGCATCCTGAGCGGATCCTTTTCCATTCAGAATGCATTAGGGCAAAACTGATCCGTTTTGGACCGCTTGTGAAAGCCCTGAACGGATCTCACAAACGGAAAGCCAAAATGCAAGTATGAAAGTAGCCTTACTTTGGCCTGATACACTAGTATTTTGGCAAAGGCAACCTCTAGCAAGTATTTTCAACGACTTGCTTTGTTTTCTGTATTCTCTTTGTTAAAATGGATTTTAGGCTGTTTCACCGTTAATAGCACCACACTTTCTCCAGTCTTACAAGTCCGCTGTCCGGGGATAACATTTGATTCTGCCCTGTCCTTTAATAATATAATAATAAAATGTATTTATACAGCGCCACCATATTCCGCAGCACTTTACAAGTTCATAGGGTTCATATACAAAACAAAAATAACTGGATAATATACAACTGAAACACTAGGAGTCAGGGCCCTGCTCGCAAGAGATTACAATCTATGAGGAATTGGGGGTGACACATTAGGTAGTTGATTGTGATAAGTAGGATTTGGGCCATTATTGAACTGACAGGAGTGGTGCCGGCCGATCTGCTTCGGGTTTAGGACTACTAGAGCAGTGTTTCCCAACCATTGAGCCTCCAGCTGTTGCAAAACTACAACTCCCAGCATGCGCGGACAGCATTTGGCTGTGCTGGCATGCTGGGAGTTGTAGTTTTGTAACAGCTGGAGGCACACTGGTTGGGAAACACTGTACTAGAGGATCGAGTTTAGGCCAGAGGAGTTGGTGGTGGTGGGGGGGTTAGTCTGGGAAAAGTCAGTTTAGGTAGCTTGATAAGCCTGCCTGAAAAGATGTGTTCCTAAGACACGTTTGAAGGTGGAGGAGTTGTGGATTGACCTAGTATTCCAGGGCAGAGTATTCCAGAGGGTAGGTGCAGCTCGAGAAAAGTCTTGAAGACAGGAGTGAGAGGTACGAATTATGCGTCTCGCTGGATATGCCATACGTGCAGCACCGAGTGACGCAGCCTCCGGCTCTGAGAGGTCTCCAGCGCGCAGCACGATTCCCTGTTCCTCCCAGGCTGCAGGAAATGCTAAATGTATGGGCGACCTGTATCTGGGAGATGATATACTCTGCTCCTGATGAAAGGCTGCCCTATTAGGGTAGCACAGAAACGCGTCGCGTAGATGCTACATTAGGCAGGGATCAATTACTATACTCAGGTCATTGAGCTAGACAAGAATATTGGGGCATGATCGGTGGCTACAATTGCATATCAGACCAATCAAACACCCTTCTCGTCAGAATATATTGTCATTAGCTCTGAATGACCTGCGGAGTAACCAGATACACATCAAGTGAACACTTCCAGCACCGCGCACAGTTTGTTTTACTCATTGGTGCCAATGGGGCTAGTGGTTGCATATTTATGCTAACAATCCACTACCCTACAGCACCTAGCCTAAATTGAACTGTTGGCGGGTAGCCACTATATTTTAATATTTATATAATACATTTATCATTTTAAGTGTCCTTCTCTGGCAGTTAATCAGTTACTTAGTATTATAAGCACTCAAACCAGTATTTACGTTAATCATTCGTTCATACTAACGGCAGAATAAAGCAGAGACAGACGAGTTGATTTCAGCAGTCTGTCATTTATAAGTTAAAAGTAAGTGGTGGCCGAGAACCAACATCACAATCATTGCAGACTGGGCCTGGAAAAGAGTCCCGGCCACCTGAGAAGAGTCATAAATTCCTGCTCTCCATGCCCACCTAGTTTTCTCCCTTTCTCTCTAGGGAGATGGGTGAGAGTGCAGGAGATTATGAATAACCATGACTCTTCTCAGGTAGGTTTGACTCTTCTCAAGGCCTGGGCTGCAATGATTATGATGCTGGTTCTCAGCAACCGCTTACTTTTAGCTCATGAGTGACACACCGCTGAAATCAGTACTTCGGTCACTATTTTATACTGCCCTCATTGAGGTCAGCATAAAATTGATGACAGGTTTCCTTTAAAGTGTCACTTTAATAAAGAGCACTTCTCTTTCCTCGTTCTAGCAATCGGTGGGGGTATCAGCACTCAGACCTCCACCAATCAAAACCTTTGATATGTCACAATGTTCAGTGACCCTTTAAAGGACAAGATAAAAATAAGAGTCCTAAACCACATGTAGTTACATCTCATAAACCCCTATTGGAACTTGACAGAAGTGGCCAGTCATGGAAGTACTTTAGTGGTTTGTGTGTGTTTTTTTATACTTTTAGTTTTGAAATAAATGTGAGAAATTCAGATCAAACGCATGTCCCATTCCATTGGTTGAAGAAACCTATTATTTTTGGCCATAAATCTCAATTTAACTGGATTACCTGGATTTCCATTTCTCAGTTTAGAAATGTATAGAAACCATCTGTGCTTGGATAACATGGAATATAACAGTGACTCACGGTATAAGATAAAAGTAATGCTAGAAAAAGTTAAGTAAAAAGGACATGTTGTCTTTAGAGCTCCCTGGGAAGGGCGACTAATTCAGGAATCCTACCATCTATGTGAGAAGAGGAAGACTATTGAATCCCAGAGTTTGTTTAGCCTTTGAAGTTGAACCTAGTTGTGGAATTTTGTGTGGTTAACTGATCAGTGTGGAGTGGGCTTTGTATGGTGAAGGTAGGGGCTTGTCACTGCTGTTGACGTGACCAACGTGTCCCGGATTCTCAGCTTTGTAAAACAGAATTAGAACGCTATCTTCACCCATAAGTGGACATGAGAAGGTATAACAGATAATACATTAGGTCATGTCATTGGATGGTAAATTCTTTAGAATCCCAAAATTCTGATCTGTTAGAATCAGACTTTTCTGATTTGGTAGAATTTAGAATGAGAGATAGGAAGAGACAGAGAGAGACTTTTCCTGGCATTTGAAGTTCTTTCAATTAGGTGAATCTTGCTGATATCTACTACAGACTAAGATACAAGTCATTCTGATTGGCCACACATTGGAGCCACTTTTCAGAGAAAACATTTGGGGGAAATTGCTAAGCTAAATGCAGCAGAATTCTGTATTGGCATACATGCTTTGCACCACATTTATTATATGTTTAGACCATTTTTCTGCCTCTCTTGGCATTGGGGCGTGACTTAGGGAGAAAAGTTATGTATCGCAGTGCGCCAAAATATGTGTAAAATTCTGCTGCAAAGTAAGCCAAGTAATAGATAATATACATTTAGGTTGGATACTATAATACAACAAATTTATCAGCATAAATAATGAAAATGTTCAGGGGCCGATCCCCTTTCCCCCCAAACCACACTTTCACCATGCTCCCTTTTCAGGAACTGGTGACAGCAGCCTAAAAATGCAAGTTGCACTTATTTATCACCAGAAAACTGGTGTATGGGAAATGATAAGTTCCTCCATTTGACCTTTCACCACTCCTGACATGCCTGTTTTAATAGCTCCATGCATTCCCCGTGTAATAACAATTCTGGAGCATCTATTCTTATGTCTGTATGTTGTGCCATTCCTTTATTATTCCTGCTAGAAGTTATGAATGAATTGCTAGCAGTCTGCAGTAAGGGTACAGAGGGGTGGTAAAAGGTTGGGGGGGAGTGCCCGCATTGCTGAGAAAAATGAAGTTTTAATATATGCAAATGAGCCTCTAGGAGCAATGGGGGCGTTGCCGTTACACCTAGAAGATATGCTTTCTCTGCAACTGCTGCCCCCTTTCCACTTTGACAGGGCCAGACTCGATTACATTTACAGTGGCTGTCAATTAAAGTTCAGAGGGTGCAGCAGTTGCAGAGAGAGCTGAGCCTGTAGGTGTAATGACAACACCCCCGTTGCTCCTAGAGGCTCATTTGCATATATGAAAACATATGTGAACATGGGACCAACACAGATGCCTTCAGCTGTCAAGCGCATATGTAACAGGTCAGTCAGTTTAGATATGGCCAGGCAGTGTGCATGAATAAAAAAAATAAAAGACTCAGCTGTCACTAGCGCTCCAGTTCCAGCACCAAGATCCCTTCTTCTCTGTCCCCACTGGACCATGGAAATGTGGCTTGCTGTCATGCACAATCTAGATTAGCCACTTTTATAGGAAGCCAGTTAGCTTTACCTACATGTCTTTAGCATGTGGGAGGAAACTAGAGTACCTATACTTTTTGCAGGTATTGGCTTTATTTTAATAGAGCCCGATTCAGATAGAAGGGCCCTCAACTATCCACTTAGAAAGCCTTATAGGCCAATGATCGGAGTGATTATTGGCAGCGTATCCCGGAACGATCCTTCTGGTGCCGCTGATCACCGAATAACAATGAAAACGCTTGTTCGTCAGGTGGAAACCTCCCTGATGCGCCCACTTAAATCATTGTTATGGGGCAGTAAATCATGCTGTCTAAACAGTGATCTGCTGCCCAGAAACAATGAATGTGTATGGGGGACAACTGATCACTCTAGCACTCACTCCCATACAGTGGAGGTGATTGCTGCATCTAAAAGTCTTCTTTGTGTAGGCACCTAAATTATGGTTTCTGGGCAGTGGATCGTGTGGTCTAAACACCTATCTGCTGCCCAGAAACAATGCAACTGTATGAGGATGAGCGATCGCAATAGTACTTGCTCGTTCTCATACCGTGGAGGTAATCAAGGTATGTGATAGCAGCAGTCTCCTCCACTTTACCATCAGCCGATTATCAGGAAGGAACGCTTCTTTCCCAACAATCTGCTGCTTGCCGGCCCGTGTAAACCCACCTTAAGTTTAAAAAGGAAATAGGAAAAAAATGTATTTTGTGGGAAAACATTAGAACATGAAAGGAACAGAGAACAAGTATCATTGGCCGAGGTATTGGTTCCTCACATCTGTCATACAACATGCCTAGTCTAATGAAATGCTAATGGCTAGAAGGGGATCTCGTGTGCGTCTAAGCCACATGATGTCACCCGTTTTTATTGTTTCCTGTGTGTACATAGAATAGTGTTTTTCTTGTCTTGAAGGCATTTATATAGTAAGTTCTGGGGTGGCTTCTAGCAATTAAGGCTACAAATAGAGACACCACCAGACTTTGTTAAGCTGTAAGATGCTTTTATGTGACTATAAAGACTGCTTATAGTGTTTTTCATATCAAGCTGAACTTCACTTTTAATACTCATGTAACAAAAGCTCAGCTTCAAATAATTCCTGTGACTTTATATACTTATTTATTAAAGGTCTGTTCTACTTCATCTTTTCAGTTATCATTTTGGGAGTTGCCCAGTCTCAAGAGCCGGACTTCAGCTATGGCTGTGCAGAAGGCAGCTGTTATCCAGCCACCGGTGACCTCTTAATAGGACGGGCAGAGCAACTTTTTGCATCCTCCACATGTGGGATCCAGAAACCTGAACCTTTCTGTATTGTCAGCCATCTCCAGGTAATGCCTCCTGTTGCACCCTCTTAATGTTATTCTTCACTGTCCACAAGGCATGGTAGCAGCATTCTTTTCCCATGAAATCTGAGGATGCAATGTGTCCTATGGGGGATCTGTATATCTTCCCAGGCACGGATGCAGCTCTCCCCCTCAACATTCCCCACTAAACACAAAACATCTGGCTGCCGTCAGGCCGTAATGCGAATATTCACGCACATTTGCATTGTTTGAACAGTTGCATCTGTACAGTGTTTCCTGTGCTTGTTTATTCTGCCTAAAAGAGCATTTTCTTCCAGTTTTAACTATTTGTATACTATGTACAACTACAATATATCTTACAGGTTCTGGCTATAGTTTGTAATATTGCAGAATGCAGATCTGAGAACACAGCAAATTTCCAGCCTTAAAGGGGTTGTTCATCCTTGCCAGAGCTCCCTACATGGCTGGACCTGTGGAGAGAAGTACACTTATCTGCGCCATGCTGCTGGGTTCCAGATCCCTCAGTCCCCTACCGCTGTTGCCTCCCAGCATGTCAACTTCTTTTATTTGACATGGGTCATGTGTCTGCTGCATCCAATGACTGGCCACATCGGTGATGTGTCCCCCATGTGTCAAGTCACGGGGGAAACATCACTGCGTCAAATATAAAGTTGTGGGAGTGGGGGACTGAAGGAGATGGAAAACAGTGTCTGGGGAAGTAAGGGTGCTTCCCTCTGCAGGCATGGCCATGGGGTGGGGGTTGGCAGAAAGGCCTCTTTTTTTGTGGGTGTAGAAATTATTCTCAATTTCAGCTGTCTTGATGCCCTACATGAAAATGCAGAAGCAGCTGTTGATGACACTGTAGGAGTCCTTCCATGTATTCGATCCAATTGCGTATTATTCATAACTAGAAATGGGTGACACCAAAACAAATTCTTGCCGCATACTTTGTGGATTTATATCACCCTCGTTGTTGTGAAGCACAGTCTGTTATACTTAGATAGAGTTTTCCAGAAGGCAGTGTCTAGACCATTTCCTAATTGCTGGAACTTCCTTCTTACGTACGTGCAGCTAAGGTCTTCAGTGGCAAGGATGTACATATCACAGAGGCTCTTATGGAACTGATGATAAGAGGGGACCTCATCCCAGTTTACTAAAGACTATATGAATCTGACTAGAAGCCCCATGTCCACAAACACCATAAGGCCAGTTGAATTCCGTTATAAGTTCCCTTATAATGGAATATAACGGAATTCTAGGACGGAATGCAAAACGGAAGCCTTTAAGAGGCCTTCCATTTTACTCTGTCCTAATACATGGGGGCACATAACGGTTCCGCTTGTTTCTGTTATAGATGATGGAAAATATACAAGTGAAACCCGAAAAATTAGAATATCGTGCAAAGTTCATTTATTTCAGTAATGTAACTTAAAAGGTGAAACTAACATATGAGATAGTCTCAGTACATGCAAAGTGAGATATGTCAAGCCTTTATTTGTTAGAATTTGGATGATTATGGCTTACAGCTTATGGAACCCCAAAGTCACAATCTCAGGTGCCCTTTGCTCAGGGGGTATGGATTAATTAGCTGACTAGAGTGTGACACTTTCAGCCTAGAATAGTGAACCTTTTCACAAAATTCAAATTTTAAGCTGCATTAATGCAATTCCTTTTAAGTTGCATTAGGCCTCATGCACACGGCCGTGCCGTTTTTTGCAGTCCGCCAACCGCGGATCCGCAAAAAAACGGAAGCCGCCCGTGTTGCCTTCCGCAATTTTCGGAACAGAACGGGCGCCAGCAATATAAATGCCTATTATTGTTCGCAAAGCGCAGACAAGAATAGGACATGTTATATTTTTTTTGAGGGGCCACGGAACGGAGCCACGGATGCAGACAGCACACGGAGTGCTGTCCGCATCTTTTGCGGCCCTATTGAAGTGAATGAGTCCGCATCCGAGCCGCCAAAACGGTGGCTGGGATGCAGACCCAAACAACGGCCGCGTGCATGAGGCCTTACTGAAATAAATGGACTTTTGCACGATATTCTAATTTTTCGAGTTTCACCTGTAGTCCTGTCGACAGGACTATTTTTTCTGTTATGTATAACGGAAACAAACTGAACCGTTTTGTGCCCCAATATACATGTATTAGGACAGTTATATGCGTGGCGTTGATCCGGGTGACTTTAAAAGGCTGAGGCAGTATATTATGGCTTTGCTAAGTCTAGTCAGTCATACCAGTTCATACATTTTCAGTTTATGCAGTAGAGTAAGTTTTTGTTAGAAAATATCTGCAAAGCGTTTGAATATTTTTGGAATAGTAAGTAAGATTTCTTCATTCTGTGTTCTGCTCTGGCATTTGCAATCTTCTCATGTAACTTGCATGTTTCCCGTGTGCTTTTCCTGCCAGAATTGTATCTGTTTGACGAATTCTCTCATTTTACAGCCAGAACATTTTTCTCTCTCTATAAACATACACTGTTTTTCTGATGAGTAATTTGCTGGTCTAAACTCCCAAAGCTCTGTTATCTACTGTAGTCTGCTTAGAGCCAGGCGGCTGCGATAAAGCCCGTCATGGTGCTGCAAGCAGGAAAGGAGGAGGTGCAGCGCAGGGTCACTTGAAGTAGATTATCCGTGACCTAGTGACCCATGATTATACTGGGACAAGCATTTTTCTCATGGAAGGAACAGATAAAAGGGAGGGGAGTATTGAGTACTTGTCAAGATGTATATAACTCCGGACCTCAGCTAAATGCTATGCAGTAAATGACTAATAATACAAAGCTCAATGGCTTTGATTTGGATCTTTAGTTTTTAGATTTAGGAGCTAAAGTTGTCCCAAATAAGTTTTTAAGCCCAGATCTCTGCTGAATAGATACAGATTTAAAGGGGTTTATATATCATCCTATATTGATGACCTGTCCATAGGTTAGGTCATTAAAGTGGTTATCCAGAAAAAGATATTTATGACTTATCTTCAGGATAGGTAATTAGTATCAGATCTGCGGCCGATCAGCTGTTAGAAGAGGCCTTGAGCGCCACAATGTCACATCACTGTACATTGGTCACATAGTTTAGCTGCAACTCAGCCCCATTCAAGTCAATGGGGCTAAGCTGCAATACCAAGCACTGCCACTTTACGATGTACGGCGCTGTCCTTGGAAAGGTCCCCCCGGAGCCTGCATCGCTCACCAGAGCTTTGTTGAGCGCAGCGGCTCCCTGAAAAAGCTGATCGGCGGGGGTGCTAGGACTTGGACCCCCGCCAATGTGATAATGATGACCTATCCTGAGGATAGGTCATTATCTTTTCCAAGATAACCCATTTAATAAGTGATCAGTTGGGGTTCAACTCCTGGCACCTCCACCGATCAGCTGTTTGAAGAGGCCAGTGATGTCACGCTCACCGGTCACATTCAAGCGAGTGGGCCTGAGCTGCAATAGCAAGCTCAGCCACTATACAATGCACGGCGCTGTGCTTAGTTAGCTGTGAGGATGCTGCAGCCCCTCATCAAACAGCTGATCAGCGGGGGTGCAGGTGTCAGATTCCCACCAATCAGATAAGGATAGGTCATCGGTATAGGGGTCCCGGAAAACCCTTTTAAACAATCTGAACTTCCTGAATACTTGTTATTATGGAGTTACATGTATGACACCATGTAATACACTCCTATGTTCGCCCTATTGTAGATGAAACATAGAGCACACCAGGGAGAATGCATCCTCATCTTTGCATCAGTGATGCACAAGTGTCTTTTGCACTAAAACTGTGAGACTTTGGGGGATTTTAGGCCATCTTGTATCTTAAAGATAAAATAGGAGAGGACTTTGGACTGAAAGCTTTGTGTAAATGGATACTTTGATAAAAAAATGCCAAATCTGAAACACATTATCTTTTTAGGATGAAAAGAAATGCTTCATTTGTGATTCCAGAACGCCCTATGACGCCGAGACTAACACAGAGAGCCATCGTATAGAAAATGTAGTCTCTACATTTGACCCCAATCGCTCAGATTACTGGTGGCAGTCAGAAAATGGTAATTTATCGTAGTCTATAATATAAAGATTGTGATCTCTTTGACAGTAAGCTATTTTCTCTGAATGCTGGGAACATATACCATAGACTCTTACATGTCTGCTCCACATTTTCTCTCATGATGGACAGTGGGGTAGAGTTATATAAAACTGGCTTAGTTGCCCATAGCAACCAATCAGGTTCCGCCTTTTATTTTTCAGAGATCGTTTGGAAAATGAAAGATGCAATCTGATTGGATCCTATGGGGAAACTAAGCCAGTTTTCCTTTACACCAGTTTTGATAAATCCCCAGTGACCTTTTAAGGCTACTTTTACTTCTGCATTTTTGATGGATTCATCATGGATCAGCAAAAACGCTTCCGTCATGATAATAAAACTGTCTGCATCCGTTCTGAACGGATCCGGTTGTATTATCTTTAACATAGCAATGACGGATCCGTCTCCAAAACCATTATAAGCCAATGGGGGATGGATACGTTTTCTTTTGTGTCAGAGAAAACGGATCTGTCCTCATTGACTTGCATTGTGAGTCATGACCGATCCATCTTGCTCCACATCCCAGGACGCACTCAAAAACGCTGCTTGCTGCGCTTTTGTTTGTGTCATGGGAACGCAATAAAACGGAACAGAATGCATTCTGGTGCACTTCGTTCGCTTCAGTTCAATTCTGTCCCCATTGACAATGAATGGGGACAAAACTGAAGCGTTTTTCTCAGGCATTGAGATCCTATGACAGATCTTAATAGCAGAAATTGAAAACACAGATGGGAAAGTAGCCTAAATTGCTTATTATAAAGGGGTTGACCCATCTGGACTACTTTTTCCATTCCATAACTACTATAAACGAACAGCTCCTTCACCAATCTATTCAAACTCCTCATCAACATAGTCATGCTGGTAACATGGAATGTGGAGGACTAGGGACCCCCATTCTAGTGACTCCAGCCGCCAAACATCCTGGGTATAGATGAGAAATGTGTTTGGTGGGGAAGATCTGACCATCTGACCACAAGCTGGTAGAGAACCTAAATGTTATTGTTCCTTGCACTACAACTCCAAGCAGGATGTTCAGAAATAATGAGGTCTATTCACTGAGCACAGAAAGAATAAGATATATTTCTCTTTTCTTTACCAAGGTCTGGAAAATGTCACCATCCAGCTGGATCTTGAAGCGGAATTCCATTTCACTCATCTCATCATGACCTTTAAGGTTAGGAATCCATGAGTTCTTCTCGCGGATACAATGGCCGCTAGTATGTGATTAACTTGTACAGTATAAGGGCCTATTGTGAAGGCGGGCATGCGACCGTTGAAGGGGAACCTACAAAGCGGACATGCCTTCAGAGCAGATTTATTGTAGTATAGGATATCTGCACATAGAGTAACCAAAGTCAATTTGTGTAATCCCCTTGCCGTGTGTTTACCGAGGCACCACATCTGCATACAGCGTCCTTGTCCCAGACCCAAACAGATGTCAGGAAATAACGTATGCGCTGTAATGTACATACTTAGTACATGTTAGATGTGCTCTTGTGTTTTTGGCAGGCCTTCTTGCCAAGAGCTTTACTGTTGGTCAGACTCTCCATGTTCTAAGAACTTCTCCTGTTCTTTGCAGACTTTCCGCCCAGCTGCAATGTTGATTGAGAGATCATCAGATTTCGGGAAAACGTGGAACGTATACAGATATTTTGCCTATGATTGCGAGTCTTCCTTCCCTGGAATCTCCAATGGGCCAATGAAAAAAGTCGATGATATCATCTGCGACTCGCGATACTCTGATATTGAGCCATCTACAGAGGGAGAGGTATTTTCTTACCTTTTTATTGTATGCTCATAAAATTTTATGTGGAATTTTTAAAGGTTGGCATTATTACATTATTTTTTATTTTGTGATCTAGGTTATTTATCGCGTCTTAGACCCAGCTTTCCGCATTGATGATCCATACAGTACTAGAATTAAAAGTAAGAAGCCATATGTGCATTGTATAGTATTGTACATTGCTTTTTTACAGTGTGTGGTTTTAAAGGTTCGGCAGACAGCTGTCTCTCCTGACCGACCATACCCATGCATGCCCAGCAACACCATGAGTGCACTCTTTGGGAACGGGTAGACTTACCCTAAGTTCACACCTGAGCGTTTTACAGCGCGTTCAAACGCGCTGTAAAACGCTCAACACATGAAAACCAATGCTTCCCTATGGGAATGGTTCTCACCTGGGCGTTTTACAGCGCGTACGATCGCGCTGTAAAACGCCCGACGCATAATCAAGTTCTTGAGCTTCTTTGGGGCGTTTTGACGCGCGTTTGTGGCCATAGGACACTGCAGTCAATCACAAAAACGCGCGTCAAACGCGCGTTTACTATTGAAAAAAACGCTCATAAAAACGCGCGACTAAAACACGCGTAAAACGCGCGTTTGAGAAACGCTCAGGTGTGAAAGCAGGGTTAGGGCACTGTTACACTTCCCAGTGTTCAGGCCGTGCGAGGATAAACACATCAATTGGCGCATGTTTGCATCAGACTATATGGGGGAGGAATGATTGCTATTGCGATTGTTACTCTCCAGTCTGTTGTATTGCATATACGATGAGAGCTTACTCATTTGTAGGCTGATCAGCAGCACAATTACACACTTATTCCCAATCACTGGCCCAAATATTGCTCAGGGCCTTCAAGGGGTTGTCTCACTTCAGTAAGTGGCATTTATCATGTAGATAAAGTTAATACAAGGCACTCATTTTTCCATCACATTATACACTGCTCGTTTCAATGGTTACAGACCACCCTGCAATGCATCAGTGTCAGCCTCTCTGGTGACCGGGACCATGGGAACGCACATAAGCGGGTGCTTTTTCCTATATTGTGCAAGCACGACCACCACTGATGGATTGCAGGGTGGTCTGTAACCATGGAAACGAGCAGTGTATAATGTGATAGAAAAATGAATCCAGCCAGCAAAGGAGGCAATATGGACAATCACAATACAGTAGTAAGTGGCTTGTATTAACTGCATCTACATGATAAATGCTACTTGCTGAAGTGAGACAACCCCTTAAAGGGTATATGCACATTATGCATATTACACTGTTTTAGGCGGATTTGCACAAAATACACGTCATACCAGCAAAGTTAATGAGATTTTCCAAATCTTACGTACACGGTGCATTTTTATGCATGGTAATGTACCTGTGCTGTGGATTTTGAAGTCTGCAGCATGTTGTTGTTTGTGCAAACTTTCAGTGCAGATTTTACCCTTTCCAATGGATACGGTGAGATCATGGATTTTGCTGCAGATTTAATGTGGAAACACAGTAAAAAAAAAAAAAACGCAGGAAAGTCCTCACAAATGACACTGCTATGTGCATGTAGCCTTAGGCCTCATTGAGACAAACGTATGGCCACCGTGCCTGTGTTCCGCAAATAGTGGTCCGCAATACACAGGCACCAGCCGTGTGAACTCAGTGCTTGCAATCCGCAAGATACGGCAAAAGATTTGTCCTATCTTTTGCTGTGCAGAGTTACGGACCCGAAAGCCCACGGAAGGTCTTCCGAGTGTTTCTATGAGCTTCCAATCCGTGTCTCCACTCCGCAAAAGATAGGACATGTCCTGTCTTTTGCCATATTTTGTTAATAGCGGACCCATTCACGTCAATGCGGTCTGCAACACGGACACCGTGGCCATACGATTGTGTGAATTGGGCCTTAGTCATTGTCAGACGCCGCGGACAAGGTCCTATGTCCTCTGATGGTCAGCCAGTCCCACAGAATCGACAGGTTTGGCTGACGTTAATCTAATGTATATGGCCAGTAAATGACAAACAAGGCAAAACTAATCACACAGTGAATGCTTTTTAGGCCTCATGCACACGACCGTTGTTTGGGTCCACATCCGAGCCGCAGCTTTTGCTGTCCGCATCCGTTGCTCCGTTCCGTAGCCCCCCCAAAAAATTATCACATGTTCTATTCTTGTCCGTTTTGCGGACAAAAATAGGCATTTCTACAATGGGCCGCCCGTTCCATTCCGCAAATTGCGGAAGGCACACGGACGGCTTCCGTGTTTTGCGGATCTGCAATTTGCGGACCGCAAAAAACGGAACAGTCGTGTGCATGAGGCCTTACTGGTCCCTTAACATTAGAAAAATAATCCAGTACAAAGGTAGTATGACTGCTTTCATATGCTGAGAAAATATCGAATCCAATCCGTGATTACTTATACAGTACTATACAGATGTAGCAGAGTTAATGTACGCACTTGTTAACAGCTAGTTAACACGTTATGACTGTGACTGTTTGCTGCATCTGTATGTACCAGACTGCAAATCCCGGGACTGAGAAAATGCCAGAATTCTTAGTAGGAAACACAGTAGATGTGTCTCCACATAGAACTTTCTAGACGTCAGGTCTTATTGCTCCTCATCTTTGTGCTTGTTTTAAGGTATGCTGAGAATTACCAACCTGAGAATTAAATTCTTGAAGCTCCACACTTTGGGAGACAACCTGCTGGATTCCAGGGTGGAAATCAAGGAAAAATACTACTATGCGATTTATGATATGGTTGTCCGTGGCAATTGCTTCTGCTATGGACATGCCGGTGAATGCGCCCCTGTTAAAGGTTACTATGACAGTGTTGAAGGAATGGTAATTATTACATTTATTCCATGCAAAGAATCATTCTGCGCCCCATTAACCCCGTATGTTGTATGCATCAGATTGCCCAGTGGTTGGTTCCATATTCTTTGTGATACAGATTTTGCAGGGCTTTGTTTTTCAGATGTAGCAGTGCTGAGTTTGTTTGGCATTCATATATCAATACGTGATTATATACGATATTACGTTATAGTGCTGGTTTTCCACAGGACTACAGGAAGGAGTATTCTAATAGCTTAAAGGGGACGTGTCTCCTCTCTAGCTTTATTGAATACCTGCAATCCCCTTGAAATAGCAATACAATAACATTTCTAGGAGGAATAACAGAGAAACAACACTACGCAGATATATAAGAAACAATGTTGTTATTTCATGAAGTATACAAGTATTAATGTAAACGGACATGTCAGGAATGGTGACAGATCCAATCTAACATAGAGCGTTATCCCATTGCACAATGAAGCGCCAAAGTGTTAGGTGAGAAAGTCAGCTCTGCTACATAAATGTCTGTTAGAAACCCTTTGGCACCGAGCCTTGGGTTGCACTGCTAATAGTAAGTGATAACTGCTTTCCACGTCTTATTATTTGCTGGTTTGAAAGGGATTTTCCCACAGCAGACTTTTATGGCCTATCCACCCCCACCCACCCCGAGAAGGGGGGGTACAGCTACCATCTCAAGTGTATGGGGCACGTGGAAATAGACAAGCAGGCTCACTGATTTTGCATCTCCCATTCATTTATGGAGTCACTGTGCGGATATTTCTCTCCTGGAAAGCTGCCCCCCACACACACATTTTGATGGTTTATTAGGCTATGACCACACGGTCAGGTTTCCTGATGCAGTTTTGGAAGCCAAGATCATGAGTGGATCACAAAAGGATAGAAAGAGTTAAGAACAGATACGACTTCTCCATTTTGAATTTACTCCTGGTTTTGACTTACAAAACCTCCCGCAGAACCTGACTGTGTGGCGGTACCATTACTGTTCTGTAAGAAAGGGTGTGCCATAACTTTCTGATCAAAGGGGGTGTGATCCTAACAATCCGAAGGGGCCACAGTTGTGTTGGCATTTCTTCTGCACAATGGCACTAAATAATCACCCACTGGGCTTTTAGCTGCCACACATGGGAAGTGTCCTAGGAGCGTCGGTGTGCAAGGAAAATCTAGAGCCATGGGGCATCCATCAGAATCATAGGGGTATGAGCAGTCATACACTGGCAGATTATACAACTAGAAGTGTTAGACTTCCTTAAGAGGACCTGTCACCACTCCTGACATGTCTGATTTAATAGCTTCATGCATTCCCCATGTGATAACAATTCTGGAGCCTCTATTCTTATGGCTCTATGATGTGTCATTCCTGTATTATTCCTGCTAGAAGTTATAAATGAATTGCTAGCAGTCTGCAGTAAGGGTACAGAGGGGTGGTAACCAGTGTTGGGCGAGCATGCTCTGCTGAACACCATTCTGACTCAGCCGAATACCGCGATGTGCCTAGCATCGCGATGCTCGAATCTCCTCCCTGCACGTTCGTTGGCTGCTACGCAGCCAATAAACATGCAGGTAAGTACTGCCCTCACTGTAATGCCGTAGCCATGTTGGTTACTGGCATTATAGTGATTGGCTGGCTGGAACGCGTCATCGGCTCCTTAGTCAGGGAGAGCTGCAGCAGAAGAGACAGATAGTGTAGGGACAGTAGTTATTTTTTTTAGTGTTGAAAGGTGTTAGAGACCCAAAAGTACTTTTAAGGACTATTGTTTTATCTGGTGCAATAGATATTAGCACAACCTGCGCTAAATTGCGTGCAATTGTAACACCCCTCTGTACCCTTACTATAACAATTCATTCATAACTTCTATAAAGGAACGGCACAACATAGAGCCATAAGAATAGAGGCTCCAGAATTGTAATTACACAGGGAATGCATGAAGCTATTAAAACAGAAATGTCAGGAGCGGTGACAGGTCCTCTTTAAGCAAGGTTTTACCATAATAGGCCTCCTCTGTAGGTTTGTCCACAGATAACAGCCCTGCAATCAGACATTTTATTACTGTTCAGATTGAAAGGCTAAGCATTCGTAAGTCATTTGTTCTGTTGTGTTCATGCAGTAAAATGTAACATCCGAATATTCCCCCCGTAACAAAGCTCTGTTCTCACATTTTAGGTCCACGGCCGCTGTGTTTGCAGACATCACACAAAAGGTTTAAATTGTGAGCAGTGCATGGACTTTTACAACGATTTGCCTTGGAGACCTGCAGAAGGTCGGAGCAGTAATGCTTGTAAAAGTAAGTGACCCCCCAAAATAAAGAGCTTTATTCATGGACGGTTTGTAGCTAGCAGGTTTAAAGCTGTCAAAAGCCTAAGGCGTCGCAACCAATCCTATGTTATGAGGTTGCCCTTGTGCGGTGGAGATGTCTCAACGTATATTGCGTCCTTAGTCTTGGGGTCATCTCCTGCCCTATATGATGTATGTGTTTTGTCTTTTTCTGCAGAATGTAATTGCAATCAACACGCCACACATTGTCATTTTGACATGGCTGTTTATATGTCAACTGGAAATAGCAGCGGTGGGGTATGCGACGACTGTCAGCACAACACAATGGGACGGAACTGCGAGCAGTGCAAGCCATTCTTCTATCAGCACCCAGACAAAGACGTCCGGGACCCAAATATATGCCAGAGTAAGTATCCTAGATAAAAGGCGAGTCTTTGCTCTGCTGGCAGTCCTCCATCATCTCCAGCTCTCGGCAGCTATTGTTTCTTTTAGTGTTCGCGATGCCTGAGGAGAGGTGTTGTATGACTTTATAAGGACCTCTTCTCAGAACCTGCTTAGACTTTTTTAGGCAGATGCATTCCCTCTTAGAAGAGCAGCATTGTCACTTGGCACCCGCTGCAGAATATACCCGTGCCGTATCCATAAACAATCCTTTCATCAATGTTCCGTTTTTTTTCAGCTTGTAATTGTGACCCAGCTGGTTCTCAAAATGAAGGCATATGTGACCGCTACACCGACTTCTCAGTTGGCCTCATTGCTGGACAGTGTCGCTGTAAAGCAAATGTGGAAGGTGAACGCTGTGACCGGTGTAAGGAAGGGCACTACCAGCTAAGTGCAGAAGATCCAGATGGATGCCAACGTGAGAACCTTTTAGAGTGATTTGGGAATATTTTTTTACGTAGTGACCGTTTCGATCAGATTAGGCAATGCTTTTCTGTCTCTTGCAGCTTGTGGATGCAGTCCTCTGGGGACCATACCTGGCGGTAATTCCTGTGACTCTCAAGATGGAAACTGTTATTGCAAGCGTTTTGTGACAGGAAAGAAGTGTGACCAGTGCATGGTAATATTAACCTTAACTAATACTTGTTCCTACATTACCCTGGTTGTGTCCTGCAGATGTGCTAAAATGACAAACTCGCCCTTTTCTCCCTTCCAGCACTGAGCTCTGGTCCGCTGCTGATGTCATCATCCTGGCTGCAGCAGTGACATTCCGTGCATAGAGATCGCCATACAGCCAATCACTGGCCTCTGCAGTGCACAGGACGTTACTGCCGAGTCCAGTGATTGGCTGTAGCGGTGACTTGTGTACATGGAACATCACTACTGCAGCCAGGAAAACATACAGCAGCAGGGAGTCCAGAGCTCAGGGTAGAAAAGGGTGAGTAACAATTCTTTTGTTATTTTACCATCATTCAGAAACTACCTAAGGCATGGATGTCAAACTCATGGCCCTCCAGATGTTGCAAAACTACAACTCCCATCATTCCCTGATAGCTGTAGTATGCCCAGGCATGATGGGAGTTGTAGTTTTGCAACAGCTGGAGGGCCACGAGTTTGACATCCCTGACTAAGGGAATGTGTTCTCAGAGAACGGATTAGTGTTTAAATCATATTTTATTTATGTTAAACATATTTTTAGGCACTTTTGGTGACTTAAAAAAATTCTGTAATGATCTGTAATAAAAAAAATATATTGCACTTTTTACGCTGATCACTAAGTTTGTAATATGCTGTCATTTTCTGTACTGTAGAGATCAGCAGTCATCTCATTATCACCACAGGCAGATTAATGAACAATAACATACATATAGATAACACAGGATCTTCCATTCACAAGAGCTTCTGGTCAGAGCCTATCTACTTGCCTCCTCTGTATAATGACCCCCGCACAGGTCACAGAGCGTGCCTAGAAGACTCTCCCATAGATATCAATGAACATCTCCTGACTACAGGTTCCTATGGTCTATGTGGCTGCTGTAAAGCATATCTCTGACGTTATCTGCAGCTCTGGCAGGATGGTCACCCTCATACTTATGTACTGAAAATAGGATGAAAAATATACAATCTAATAATTAAAACAGAGTAGAAAAAAAGAAAAACTATCAATGTCTGGTTTTAATTAGTAATGTGACACATTCCCTTTCAAGGGCATCTGTCTGTGAATTTGTACCTATGAAACTGACCTGTTACATGTGCACTTGGCAGCTGAAGGAATCCCTGTTGGTATATATGCAAATGAGCCTCTAGGAGCAACGGGGGTGTTGCCGTTACACTTGGCACTATTTTCTCTGCAACTGCAGCACCCTTTTCAGTTAGGCCGAGTTCACACGAACGTGTGTGACCCGTGCCCGTGCTGCACGATCGCCGGCCGTGGGTCAGCCGCATCGGATCGTGGACCCATTCACTGTAATGGGTCCGTGATCCGTCCGTTCCGCAAAAAGATAGGACCTGTTCTATCTTTTTGCGGAACGGAAGTACGAGACGCAACCCCACGGAAGCACTCCATAGTGCTTCCGAGGGGTCCCGTTCCGTGCGGCCGTTCCGCAATTCCTGATTTGCAGACCCATTGAAGTTAATGGGTCCGCATCCGTGATGCGGAATGCACACAGAACTCTGGCCCTGTATTGCGGCCCGCAATTTGAGGGCCACAATACGGCCACGGATCACACACGTTCGTGTGAACTCGGCCCTAGGCAGTGAAAACTACCTAGGCCTGTCAAAGCGGAGAGAGCACGGAAGTTGCAGAGAGAGCTGAGGCTCTAGGTGTAATGGCAACGCCCCCGTTGCACATGCAACTGGTCAGCCAGTTTCATAGGTACCAATCTACTGACAGATGCCCTTTAATGCTGCATGTTCACCCATGACACATTTGCAGTAGGCTATGCAATACTCTAAATCTGCTGCACGAACAGGGGAGTAGTCATACTACTAGCAGTAGGTTATAGTATTTGTAGCTAGTTATTGTGCAGTAATAAAGCATGGCATGGCTCAGATGCATAATGCCGCCTGTACGAGGTACTGTTACATACGGAGAAAAAATACAAAGCATATATACAATGGCTGTTCATATTTGCAAACCATAAAAATAACGGCAATGTTTGTGGTCTTTTCTCTGCAGCAAGAATTTTGGGGACTGAGCAACGATTTGGATGGCTGTCGGCCCTGTGATTGTGACCGCGGTGGATCACTTGACAATAAGTAAGCCACACGAGACTTCATTCTCTAGTAATCATTCACTTTTAGGGTGGAACATGCCAACGAGTTAGCAGAGCACAGCTCTAAACTACCTTCTACAAATCAAATCTATGTAGTTAACCCCTTAGGCCTTGTGTACAAGACCATATTTTTCATCCATGTGCTATCCTCATTTTTTGGCGATAGCCCACTGACCCATTCATTTCTATGGAGCTATGTAGAGCTTTGTGGATCCATGTGACCATTCCACAAATGATAGAACCTGTCCTATTCTAGTGATTTCTACTAGTAATAGGAGTGAGAGAAATGCAGAATGCACATAGAAAGTATGCGTATTTTGCAGACCGAAATACGGACAAAGTCCAGGTGCACTAGTATCACAGATAGGGGATGCATGGTCACAAGACAGATCATGTAATTGTATCACTGGGAAACGAATCCTGACTGAATCCAGTCTTTATAGAAAGATAGCGTAGATAAAGGGGAATAGTACAATTCTTAAAGGGGTATTCTGACCTTAGGGTATGACCACATGGTCAGATTTATTGATGTATTTTTGGAAGCCCAAATCAGGCAAATAAAGAAAAGTCGTATCAGTTATGATCTTTTTGTGATCCAATCCGGATTTTGGCTTCCAAAACTGCACCAGGAATCCTGACCATGTTGCCGTGCCCTAAGGTTGAAATAACCCTTTAAAATTTAATAAATACTAGTTCCATAACTGATAAGACTGGATGAAGGCGGGAGTCTTTTCCCAGCAATATATTTATGGTATATCTACAAGCAGGGGTGCACCTAGCCTTCTGCTGCCTGAGGCGAAAACTGAAACGGCGCACATTCCCCCCCCCCCCCGGTGCCAATTTCTTAACCTAACCCCTTTGCCACAATGAAAGCGCTCCTTGCCCATGGCCCTTTCGCTGCCACCCTCTTGCCCCTACCTGGTGCTGCCTGGCCTCATTGCTGGTGCACCCCTGTCCACAAGATATGCCATAAAAGTCTGATAGATGCAGTGCCCCTGTAGAACAGAGGACCCGCATCCTGCTCAGTGAGTGGGACGCAGGCCACCACATCCAGGTGTGGAACGAATGGAGAAGTATTCGCCTATTTCCGTAAGCTCCATAGAAGTGACTGCAGAGGGCTGCACACATGCACAATCACCTCTCCATTCATTCTCTGCCTGGGATCCGCATCTGTCAGACATTTATAGCATATCCTGTAAATATGTCATATAGTGTAAATCTAATAGTGCTCAAGTATGGGCCAAATGCGGTTTCCAAATCCATCTGTCTATTCTGGCTTGTTTCCTGGCCCAGCGCATTGTGTTTTAGGCTTGTTTTACTCTGTTCCCAGCTGTTCTCCTGAATCTGGCCAGTGCCGCTGCAGACCACACATGATTGGCCGCCAGTGCAATGAAGTGCAATCTGGATTCTATTTCATCTCCTTAGACCATTACATCTATGAAGCCGAGGATGCAGATTTTGGACCTGTAAGAAGTTAAATGTCTTGTGGGAGGTTCTGGTTTCCATTTCTTAGCATTGCTTAGTCTGTGCTGTTTGCCAACAGGGCGTAAGAACTGTGGAGAGGCAGCTCCCTCAAGATCGCACTCCTTCCTGGACAGGACCTGGTTTTGCCAACGTTCCAGAAGGAGCATACTTGGAATTTCATATCAACAATATCCCAACCTCTATGGAGTATGACCTCTTGATTCGTTATGAGCCACAGGTAAGCAGTTGTATCACTCTATTAATACTATGGGAAAAGCAGGGTGAGGGGCAGTAGCCCTTATTGCTGTACGTTGCCAGATTTTGGATGCTCGACAACACTCTGATCTGTTTGTCTTTCTGTTATTTGTTTGTCAGCTTCCAGAACAATGGGAAGAAGCAGTGATTACCATCATACGTCCTGGAAAGATTCCCACCAGCAGCAGATGTGGTAACACCGTGCCCACCGATGACAACCAGATTGTGGCATTACCACCAGGATCTCGGTGAGTACAGAGTCCATACACAGAGTACAGTATGTTTGAAAATTTTATTTGATTGATCGATCACCTTAAAGGGGTTGTCTAGCATCAGGAAAAGAGGCTGCTTTCTTACACAAACAGCACCACACCTGTCCACAGGTTGTGTGTGGTATTACAGCTCATCCCTATTCATTTCAGTGGAGCTGAGCAATATTACCAGACACAATCTCACCGTCACCCAGTAGCATAAATGATCCCACTAACCCCAGTGCTCATTTTCTGCCGATATTTCCAGACGTGTCCACTAATGATCCTGTGGTTTTGAGAAGCTTTCATACACCAACTAAAATGTCAGCCTCCAAAGCTGCCCATAACTTTTAGGTGTTGGCCAAAATGAATTGTCTCACACATCGCAACTCCCAAATACACGCTTGACTTGACCCAAGCATGCATGTGTTTTCAATGGAGAGGACGGACTACGCATGCCCAATTCTTTCCTCCAGTGTCTGCTGCTGGAGGAAAGTTTGATGATCCCCATGCCCATTAGATGGCCGGCTGATCCTGTAGAAACCGATGGGTTCAGGTAATATTTACTTAATGTTCAGTCTATGAACACCTCAAGTCATTGTAAACTGAGCCGTTGTATCTGCAGTAATTCCTTAATACACAAATATTATACGAAATGCCTCCTTTACTTGCAGGAGCAATTCATGTAGAGCTCAAGGACATTTCACAAGTGTGTACCTTCATCAGTATATCCACAGCAGCCATCTTTACATAGTGTTTCCTGTGCCAGCTTTCTGTCATAGGAGAAAGGGCCGCACTTGGGGGGTATTAAAGGGCATGTGTCAGTAGGCTATAAAAAAAGGCTAACCTGTTACATGTGCACTTGGCAGCTGAAGGCATTTGTGATGGTCCAGTGTACATATGTGCCCGAATTGCTGAGAAAAATTAAGATTTTAATATATGCAAATAAAAGAGCTGAGCCTCTAGGTGTAACGGTAACGTTATTTTTCGCAGCAATGCGGGCACATATGTACACTGGACCATCACAGATGCCTCCAGCTGCCAAGTGCACATGTAACAGGTCAGCCAGTGTCATAGGTACAAATCTGCTGACAGATACCCTTTAGGCTACATGCACACGACCGTGGCATTTTTTGTGGGACAACAATAGGACATGCAATATTTTTTTTGCGGGGCCACGGAACGGTGCAACGGATGCGGACAGCATACGGAGTGCTGTCCGCTTCTTTAGCGGCCCCATTGAAGTGAATGGGTCCACATCCGAGCCGCAAAAACGGCGGCTCGGATGCAGACCCAAACAACGGCCGTGTGCATGAGGCCTTAAGCACAGGAAATGTTATTTTAGTTTGTAGGGAATGATTTAGGTAAATGGTACATAATACTGAATCGCTATAAATATTTTTGGATTTCCCTGTTTAAACCTATATTAGTAAATATTCTAAATATGCTAATGCAACCATTTAATATATAGCATATATATAGTAAAATGAATATTATATAGTAAATATTAGCAAATATTATATAGTAAAACGGATGAAGATGAAATCACATTTAGTGTGGATGGATGATGACTGGTACCAACATCAATAGCTCCAACTCTCTGAAGTTTCTCATTTCCCCAGGTCATGGTACAGTCAGGTCCATAAATATTGGGACATCGACACAATTGTAACATTTTTGGCTCTATACACCACCACAATGGATTTGAAATGAAACAAACAAGATGTGCTTTAACTGCAGACTGTCAGCTTTAATTTGAGGGTATTTACATCCAAATCAGGTGAACGGTGTAAGAATTACAACAGTTTGCATATGTGCCTCCCACTTGTTAAGGAACCAAAAGTAATGGGACAATTGGCTTCTCAGCTGTTCCATGGCCAGGTGTGTGTTAATCCCTCATTATCCCAATTACAATGAGCAGATAAAAGTTCCAGAGTTCATTTCAAGTGTGCTGTTTGAATTTGGAATCTGTTGCTGTCAACTCTCAAGATGAGATCCAAACAGCTGTCACTATCAGTAAAGTAAGCCATCATTAGGCTGAAAAAACAAAACAAACCCATCAGCGAGATAGCAAAAACATTAGACTGGGCCAAAACAACTGTTTGGAACATTCTTAAAAAGAACGAACGCACTGGTGAGCTCAGCAACACCAAAAGACCCGGAAGACCACAGAAAACAACTGTGGTAGATGACCGAAGAATTCTTTCCCTGGTGAAGAAAACACCCTTCACAACAGTTGGCCAGATCAAGAACACTCTCCAGGAGGTAGGTGTATGTGTGTCAAAGTCAACAATCAAGAGAAGACTTCACCAGAGTGAATACAGAGGTTTCACCACAAGATGTAAACCATTGGTGAGCCTCAAAAACAGGAAGGCCAGATTAGAGTTTGCCAAACGACATCTAAAAAAGCCTTCACAGTTCTGGAACAACATCATATGGACAGATGAAACCAAGATCAACTTGTACCAGAGCGATGGGAAGAGAAATGTATGGAGAAGGAAAGGAACTGCTCATGATCCTAAGCATACCACCTCATCAGTGAAGCATGGTGGTGGTAGTGTCATGGCGTGGGCATGTATGGCTGCCAATAGAACTGGTTCCCTTGTATTTATTGATGATGTGGCTGCTGACAAAAGCAGCAGGATGAATTCTAAAGTGTTTCTTGCAATATCATCTGCTCATATTCGGCCAAATGCTTCAGAACTCATTGGACGGAGCTTCACAGTGCAGATGGACAATGACCCAAAGCATACTACAAAAGCAACCAAAGAGTTTTTTTAAGGGAAAGAAGTGGAATGTTATGCAATGGCCAAGTCAATCACCTGACCTGAATCCGATTGAGCATGCATTTCACTTGTTGAAGACAAAACTGAAGGGAAAATGCCCCAAGAACAAGCAGGAACTGAAGACAGTTGCAGTAGAGGCCTGGAAGAGCATCACCAGGGATGAAACCCAGCGTCTGGTGATGTCTATGCGTTCAGGACTTCCGGCTGTAATTGACTGCAAAGGATTTGCAACCAGTTATTAAAAACTGAAAGTTTGATTTATGATTATTATTCTGTCCCATTACTTTTGGTCCCTTAACAAGTGGGAGGCACATATGCAAACTGTTGTAATTTCTACACCGTTCACCTGATTTGGATGTAAATACCCTCACAATAAAGCTGACAGTCTGCAGTTAAAGCACATCTTGTTTGTTTCATTTCACATCCATTGTGGTGGTGTATAGAGCCAAAAATTTTCGAATGGTGTCGATGTCCCAATATTTATGGACCTGACTGTATATCAGTAGTGAGAATTTAGAGCAACTGGACTTTTAGTATTTTTTTTTTTTAATACGTTTTGCTAGTCATTCTCAATTAGAAGGAGAAAGCCGGTCTGATGATTAGTGAAGCGTATTTCTACTAATTAGTTCCAGCTTGCCTTTTCATGGATATGCTTGGCCTCTGTTAGGCCAGAAGCACAGCTTGTATGTGGGCTGAACCCCACAAGTCTCAGGGCCTACAGAGGTTACATCAGATCGCTCTGTAAACCTACTGTATAACGTGCTTTGCTCTCTACTTCTAGGTATATTGTCCTTCCTCGTCCCATATGCTTTGAAAAAGGCCTGAATTACACGATAAGACTGGAACTGCCTCGGTATTCCATCAATTCTAATGTGGAGAATCCTTATACATTAATTGACTCGGTGAGTGCATTTTTATGACTGGTTGGATATTTTGTATGTTCATTGTCTGATCATCTTTTATGAAGAATCAGCTATTATATACTGAATATTACATTTGAGCAGAAATCCGACTACAGGTTCTACACATCTTCAATAAGACGGTCGTAGCTATTCTCACATTGTTCTTCACATGATATTTTCTGACTAGTCCAACTTGCCTTGAAGTACCTTGGTTGGCTGAGGAGCAGTAAGCTGGGCTTATGGAGTGCGGCACCCTGTACTTTATGGTCATTTAGTGGTTTTAGACTTTATGAGAGTAGACTTCTGTCCCATGCACTGCAACATATAATGATCTGAATGGAATCCCGAACTGCATCTGTAACCTCATTTCCACAGCTTGTTTTGCTGCCTCATGTCAAATCCCTGGACTTATTCAGCATGGGAGGCTCAGGCGAGGACATCAGCAACGCCTGGCAGACCTTCCAGAGATACAGATGTGCAGAAAACAGCCAGAGTGTTGTGAAAACTCCACAAACTGAGGTCTGCAAAGACTTCCTTCTCAGTATTTCTGCAATCCTACATGAAGGTGCCCTGGGTATGTATCTATATTCACCATACTTACTGACTGTCATTCTTTGTGGTGGAGACTGTTGGGCCAGTCTTCTAATATTCCTGCCGTAAATGTATAAATAAATTGCCAACTCCAATTCCCTATGTCAAAGGGTATGTCTCTGCACAGTCCGCCACCGGCTTCACTGATCTGCCAGACTGTGCATCCCTGTTGGTAATCCATTCATAAACATCTAGTAGGTATAACCGAGGAATGGCACAACGCAGACTGCTAGAAATTTTAATTTCATGTCAAATACAAATTATTTATGTCCAGAGGTGTCTGGTCCTCTTTAATACACCATGGTACAAATAAAGCCTCTCCCATTAAAATACTATTCATTTTAGAATATGTATATAAGACTGTTCACACTGGCATTGTCGATCCTGTTTATAACAGAAGTCATGGCGATGTGATGGATCAGTCTTAAAATAGATCAGAATGACGACTGATTGGTAAACAGGTCTGTGGGTGTTCCGTTAAGGTTTGCCTGCATGCTGCGCCATTCTTACAATCAGTCAGAACCTCCGAAAGTATTAACACATGCGAATATCTCTTAACGATGACTAACAATATAGGGGGGTCGTTTATCAATCTGAAATACGCCTAAATTAGACGTATTTCAGGCGCAGCGGTTAATTGTGCCGCAGTCTGCAAATTTTCCCACGCTCATGTCAATTCTAAAAAAGTGGGCGTGGCATGGACGGGGAAGGGGACCGTCTCATTCACCATTTTCTATGCCTGATTCAGGCGTAGAAAAAGGTCTAAATGTAAGAAAGATAGGAAGCCGTCTTACATTTAGAACTGGCGTCTCGTAATAACTTTGGCGGCTCCACCGCCAGCTTCAGGATTTATTAAGACCGGCGTCTAAAATGCTGGTCTTAATAAATGTGCGCCATAGTTTTAAAACAATATTTCTATATTTAGTAATCTATTTTAAAAAATGAAGCATAAAAATAATATTGTGAGAAAAATCAGAGGATGTATGTAACATATATGAAACCAAAATTGCATTTGAGTGGGATTTTCAGAAGTGGGACAGACAAAGGAGAAACGCCCAATGGTGGAAGTATTGGTATGGAGTAGCGGTGCACTTTTACAGTTTTGCCATTTTCATTTTACCTAGAATGCCACTGTGACCCACAAGGCTCCTTGAGTGCTGTATGTGACCCAAATGGAGGACAATGCCAATGTCGCACAAATGTTGTCGGTAGGAACTGTGATAAATGTGCCCCAGGGACCTACGGATTTGGACCTAATGGATGTAAACGTATGTATTATTTTATATTACTTTAAAGAAATGTAATAGTAACTCATCAGGAAGTCCACAACGTGTAATTGGGAACTTGTAATTCTGCAATTTAGTGGTTTACTGTACTTATCCTTAGAAGATGCATAAGACTGTTTATTGCAAGGACATCAAGTGCCTTCCCAAACTGGACAAACCTATAAGATACCTTAGATAAGGAATTTTTTTAATAAAGAAAGGGCGGTGAAAAAAGAATCTGACATGTTAAAATCCAAACATGTTAGATTCCAGGAGTAGAATATTGATGACCTATCTTCAGGACAGGTCTTCAACATCTGATCAGTGGGGGTCCGACACCCAGCACCCCTGATGATCAGCTTTTTCTAGAGGCTGTGTTACTTTGGTGGGCTTTTCAGCCTCTTCACAGCTTACCAACACAACTCCGTACATTGTATAGGAGCTAAGCTTGGTATTGCAGCTCAGGTCCATTCACTTGTATAGGAATGAGGTGCACATAGACCATCTAACCACTGAACGTGATGTCACTGGCCTGGGAGGAAGCTGCAGCTCTTACTTGAGTGTCATGACCTCCTTCAACCGCTGATCGGCAGGGGTGCCAGGGGTTAGACCCCACTGATCTGTTATTGATGACCTATCCTGAAGATAGGTCGTCCATATTCCTCCCCAGGCAAAAAATTATTTAATCCTCTGAGGAATGGTCAGGATCCATCATACACATAAATCTGGCCATACTTGGCCAAACTTTTTTCGTCCGAATCTGCAGCGTGTTCAGCTGACCCACTAATGGGTGTGGGGAGCTTCCGAATATTTTACCTGATTGTTTTAAGTTGCCGCCAGGACTCTATGGCAGAGGCTTTCTCTGCTCTACCTATAGCATATGCAGACACTTTTGGTCAAGCTGAATATGAATGTATATGGGGAAGCCAGGAGGGACACGGAAGAACTAGCTGGTAAATTGAATGTGTATGGCCAGCTTTAGACTGTTGATGGATCTTGCTGACTTTGTTTTATTCTACTGCAGAGTAGATGGAAGGAACAAGCTAAGTTGTTGCTACATGTAACTTCTACTTTTCTTTTTCTTTTTGTGTTGTATTTTGTGCTTTTATCTGCAAAAGTAAAAATTCAAGCCTTTAATCACTATTATTATCACCATAACCACCTTTTTCAAACACATCCAATTAATTTACCCTCATCTTTGTAGCTTGTGAGTGTAACCTGAAAGGATCTTCTCATGCCTTCTGCCACGTGGAGACTGGTCAGTGCCCATGCTTCCATGGTGCCTTTGGACGTCAGTGTGATGAATGTTTGCCTGGTTACTGGGGATTTCCTAACTGTCAACAATGCCAATGTAATGGGCATGCAGATGAATGCAACCCACTCACTGGAGAGTGCACCCACTGTAGAGATCATACTGAAGGCTACGGCTGTGACAGGTAGATCTTTCTCAAAGAAATGAAAGAAACTTTTTTAGTTATGGTTCTGTGTGAGTTTATTATTGATGTAGTAGGTACTTCTTCATAATTTCATCATTGCTGTGGTAGATGTTGAATGTAAATACATTTATGCATCTTGGTGCCTGAGCTCAGGTCCCCATAACCAACTGATATTGACTGGCGGGCTGGTATGTAAATTGTTAATATGTAAAGTTGGTGTGAACTGGACTAACTGTGAATTCATCGTCTTGGTTTTCATTTTTCATGGTGGAAAGTAGAGATCAATTGTAATATTTCTATACCAATTAGTTTAATGTATTATGTGCTTATTTGTAGGTGTACAGCTGGCTATTATGGTGATCCCAGGTTAGGCTCAGGTGATCACTGCAGACCTTGCCCATGCCCTGACGGACCTGGTAGTAGACGACAATTTGCCAGTGGATGCTACAAAGATCCTTCAACTGAGCATGTCATATGTTCATGCAACAAAGGCTATACAGGTAATCATGAGCTGGCATTGCAGAGGAACGTTTTCAGCCACTGAAGGGATAATGTCTTATTACAGACCATGGATGCCTATGTACTACAGGGCCAAGCCTAGTCTGCCATTTGAGTAGAGGCACTTCTAGGACCACACTTGTAAACTGATAATGTGATGTTTTTGTGTCGCCATTGTAGGTGTTAGGTGTCATGAGTGCGCCTCTGGTTATTTCGGAAATCCAGAAGAGATTGGAGGAACATGTCAACCATGTAATTGCAACAATAACATAGATATGTCGGATTCACTTGCCTGTGACAAACGCACTGGAGTGTGTCTGAAATGTCTCCATCACACAGAGGGCGAGAACTGTCATCAGTGTCAACTAGGCTACTACGGAAATGCCTTCCAACAAGACTGTAAAAGTGAGAATTAATTTTGTGTTCCCCTAATGCATAAATTCAGTTAGTCTATATTAGTAAAATGATCCTTAGACAGTTTCCCTTTGAAAAAAAGTGTGTCCCTTTCCTCATCTTGAATGTCAGAGTATTGACCTCCTTGTATGCATCTAGCGAGAGACCAGAAGGCACAAATACTTATTTACATACCATTCAAGTACTTAAAGGGAGTCTGTCGCCCCTTATCTGAGGGCAGCCTAAACCGATGATGGTTCCATACTACTGTACGTACTCTATACTGGTAACTTGTTTGCTAACTTTTATAACACTTGTCTTATTTTTAGAGTGCGTCTGTAATTACCTGGGTACTGATCAGAATTACTGCCAGGGCGATGAGAGCTGCCACTGTAATATTACCACAGGGCAATGTCCATGTTTGAGCAATGTGATTGGACAGAGCTGCGATCACTGTGCACCAGATACCTGGAATCTAGCTAGTGGAAATGGGTGTGAGTCATGTGGCTGTGATCCTGCCCGTTCCTTGGGCTCATCCTGCAATCAGGTAAGTGCATGACTAATATTTTGGATATAGATTACATATATTCTGCTGATGTATGGAAAACCCCATTTTTTTATGTTTTTCTTTGCAGTTTACAGGGCAGTGTCATTGCATGTCTGGCTTTGGTGGCAGAAACTGCAGTGAATGTCAAGAACTTTTCTGGGGTAATCCAGATGTTGAATGCCAAGGTAAATAAAGTCCATTTTCCCACCATTGTGAACTGGAAACAAGCATTTTTTTTTAAAATATATCTCTCCAATGCATGTAGAATGAAACATGAAGAAACTTTACAAATGGTCTTTATTATTTCTTGCTATTTTGTGTTTCCAGCTGCTATGCAGATCTACATCACTTCATGGTAGCAGAAAGCAAATGACTCCTGTGTGATGTGATCCAGCAGTTGTTCTTTTGTCTATTTGTACCCTACTTCTTGCAGATAAATGGAGTTTTGTTACTATGGAATTATATCAGTGCTGTACATAGAATTCCATTAATTTATTTTCAGAAATTTAAAAAATACATATAATGACCTGTTAAGTGATGATTGATTGCTAAATATTTTGGTCACTAGTGTTCATATGTCAGCAGCCTCTGAGCAGTCCAGTGAAGAAGTACAGGCTGCTCTACGGCCAGTATCCACCCAGTGGTGGGGGGTTTGACATAAACATTAATAAAAATGGTGATAATAAACAGGATAACATCTGCATGGAGTTCCTCCCCATGTTTGGTTGGGTTTCCTCTGGGTGCTCCGGTTTCCTTCCACACTCCAAAGACGTACTGATAGGGAATTTAAAATGTGAGCTCCATTGTAGAAGCAAGCAATGATAATGTCTGCTGAATATATCGGCGCTATATAAGTGAGTAAAATAAATAAAAATACTGGCAATTTGTTGATAATGACATTTCCTATTATGATCTTTAAAGTTGCTCAAAGCTGGAGCTTCGCCAAGTATTCACTAACATCTCTTGTTAGGGTCTATTTATATTCAGCAGAGTTTTTGCTGAGATTTCTGCAACTGACCGTAATAACCTCCATTGAGATTATTTCAGCAGCCAGAACTTAGATTTTTGCAAGGACAAACTTTGGCTAAATCAGTAGTACGAGTGAATATAAGAAACATTTCATTATATCTTATAAGAGGAAAATTCCTTTTTCCCACCATAGCAGCTCACTCCTCTTCCCCCTCCCCTCTATATAGACTTCTAAGGGCAGTAAACTGACAGTCCATCCTGGTCCCGCTAGATAAATTTAGCAATGAATTCTGAGTGAAGGGCCTGACAGGTAGAGAAAAGGCATTTTTCTGATAAGACATATTACAAAGTTTCTTGTATTCACCTGTACTATTGATTTTCCTAAAGTTTTTGTTGAAAGGTTAGTGACTATTTAAGTTTCAGGCACAAGTGAATTTTTTTGTCCTCTAGTTTAAAGGATCACTGAGCTGTCCAAAAACTTTTGATATGTCATAGCGAGGGGATCTGAGTTCTAAGACCCACACTAATCGGTAGAACGAGGAGACAGAAGCACTTGCATAGCATACTCTCTCTTCTCATGGCAGGAAACAGACTCAGTAGAAGTTTATGGGCCGTCTTGATTCATCTCCTGCAGCTCGAGAGAGCAACTATGTGAGCGCTTCTCCTCATTTTAGTGATTGATGGGGGTCTCAGAACTCAAACTCCCACCGATCAAAACCTTTCATATGTTGCTATGACGTATCAAAAGTTTTTAAAAGCTCAGTGACCCTTTACGCAGTTTTGAACTAATAGACCATAAACCTGTAAACATAGAATGAGAGTACATGAGTAATGCAAACATCTTGGGAACTGGAATGGTGACATAAGATCAAAGGCTCTTATCACATTGCACTTTAGTTGGGAAGTGGAGTATTTCATCATAATCAGTAGGGATTAAGCGGAAGATCAGAAAACACTGCATTTTCTTCATGCAAAGCTGCATTACTTAGCTAAAGAAGCTCATTAGCCTTTAAGTTTGAGCCCCTTCCCCCCTTCGCCTCCAGCTACAGAAGTCTCTTTTAGAATCACTTACCAAACAAATCACTAATCCCTTCCATAGAAATGCATCTAAGTGCACAATGTTTTAAAACAACATATGAACTATGAGTTTTTTTACAGGAAGTAAATATCACTTGGTTGATCGGTAATTTTGATAATCCATCCTATTTGATGTAACGGTTGCCTACAAGTTGGAGTATGCCTTCTCATGTTTGGCACTGGTGTGAATGTATACTGTTCGTCTGGCATTCGTTAATTATAGTGATTTAGTCAGCGCTGATCATTGGAGTCATTGTGCATTGTTTGCAGCCTACACATTTCTGGACAGATAATGCTTTGTAGAGACGGGCAATGAAGGCATGCCAAAGCTGAACAAAGTCCTAACTGTTCCCTTACAAATCGGACTTCTTCTTTATGTTAGTATATGACATGGGTGGAGACATTGACAACAGTGATGCAGTACAATCATGGTTTTATTAATGTTCCTTTGCATACCTCCCAACTTTTGGGACTGTCTAAGAGGGACACTTATGGTTTATTGAGTGAAAGTCTATTTAATACAGAATATTTACAGACTTAGCCTGCATGCACACGAACGTGGTTTGGTTCCTCATCCGAGCCGCATTTTTTGCGGCTCGGGTGCAGACCTATTCACTTCAAGTGGGGATGCAAAAGATGTGGACAGCACACGGAGTTGCTCCGTTCGTAGCCCCGCAAAAAAAATAATAGAATATGTCCTATTCTTGTCCGTTTTGTGGACAAGGATAGGCATTGTTACAATGGATCCGCCAAAAAAAGGATGCCATACGGACGTCATCCGTTTTTTGGGGGGGATCCGCAATTTGCGGACCGTATGACACAAACGTTCGTGTGCATGTAGACTTATACAGACTGTTACAGACGAATAGTTTTGTTAGCTCACAATAGCGCAAACATTATCTGAATAGAAACATTTCTAAAATCTAAATAGCATCAAATGAAATAATATACAAGGTGGGGTCAAATACACAAAGAGGAGCCAAACACTTTTGTAAGGCAAATCTATACCTCAGATCAAAAAGAGGGACATTTAAGGAGAAAAGAGGGACAGAGGGACTTAGTTCCAAAATAGGGACTGTCCCTTACAAAAGAGGGACACTTGGGAGGACTGCCTTTAGGATGCTAAACGGCCTTCAAAAAGCTCACTTTACATTATGAATTATATAAAGCGTGGAAATGAACATGGTATATCACACTTTTTACACCTTTGACACTGCCCTAAGGTTAGAATTTTTAGTGCGTTCTTATAGCCACTGCCAGGGGTGGATACAAAAAAGAATATAATCCTTTCCAATATACTTTTCCTTTCAATTTGTTTGAAATTATGGGAGACATTTATCAAACCAGATACATCTGGTTTTTGGTGTAAAAATTTCCCGATTGCTGGGTTTTCTGCAACATTTCTGTGACATTTAGGATGCTGAAATACAGCAACAGCTGCAGCTTAATGCAGGAGGAACTATGCTAAGCTGACAGTAGATGGCGCTGCGTTAAGCATCACTGTTTATTCAAGTGCAGTTCTTCCAAGGTATGTACTGTCTGGTGATGTAGATGTCATCTCTGGTAGTCTCCATCTTGATGGTTTATCTTACAGTTAATGGTTGCTGTTTTGTCCCGAGTAAAGTTAACCAGTTCTTTGTTCTCCCACGATGTTTGAGCGCTGTTCGTAAAAGCTGCAAACACTGCAACATAGGAGACATGACACTTTTCAAAGTGGTCTATGTTTAAGGACACTTGGAAATGTCACACACAAGTCTCAGAAAAGTCTTATCTTTTGCCAAGCAGCCCCCTGGTGTATTTTTTTTAGATTATAAGTTATACAGCACAATACAGTTGCACCTAAAAAAATAAAACTGCACCGTCACATAAATTTGGTGCAACCACACAATGCAAAACCAGACTTAAAATTGACATAAAAATGATCTGGATTGTGAAAATGTCCCCCAATATCTGCATGTATGAAAGTATTACTACGCCATATTAGAGCATTCGTAAATTCTGGGACAAAAGCATCTGAATGATTAGATGACGCTAAACACGTAGACATTTCAGCATGGCCTCCTAACTTGCAGTTCTTGTACATTACAAGGATGACTTGTTTCAAGCTTTAATGTCAAGGACAACGCTTTCCTGCTTGGTTTAGTTTAATGAAAGAACAATGTCACAGTTGTTTTTTTTATAGCGGTTGAATTTGAAATCATAGGACTTCCTACAGTTGGATGCTTTCCACTTCTTTACTTTTTAATATTATTCTTTTGTACTTCAGGAGGTTACTTTTATGCTGTAGGTTCCACTTAATTGACGAAGTATACTTCAATCCTCAATAGCTACTTTACTTGTAGTTTTCTTTTATATGTATATAAATATTATATATTATATATTTAGATATAATATTATAAAAAAAACATATATTGAAAATAAATTGTGCTTTTTCCTTCTTGCAATAAAATGGTTTATCTAATGTTAGATTATGTATTAAATAGCAGAGGACAACTTCAGGGTCTTCTGAAGATCAAAAGATCTTGGCATTTCTTGTGCTGACATTCTTAATGTATTTGGTGTCTCCCTCCCAGTTTTGATCTTTATGTAAAAAGAGTTTAAGTGGCCCTCACTAGAAAGATCTTTGTTGTGTACTGAAGGAAATAGTCCTCTTTGAAAGGCACAGCGGGAGATCCTAATCACTCTGGGCTTCCTGCACAGATCTAGGGGTTTGGTGCATAAAAGAAAAGTCTGTGGGACCAAATTATCTCTACTGTTCATTATAGCTGGAGAGCCCATATATTCTTGTAAGGCTGGGTTCACACCACCATTTAGTTTTCTGATCTGTCAGAAGAACAGAAAAATGTAAAATAAAAACGGATTCTTTATTTTGAGCATCCGTTGTACTAATTTTTCTTCCATTCTTGTCTGTTCCTTCTGAGATCCGTTATTTTAGACAGGAGGAAAAAGTCCTCCACACAAGATGCTTAACATAAAGGGTCCATTTTTTTTTTTATACTTATTTTATTTTGATGGATTAGAAAAACAGAAAACTAAACCGTTATCTGAGCCAGGCCTAAGGCTGGTTTGTTTTATTAGAAAGTTCTATCACAAAACTAATGGCACACATTTAGTAGATGCAGTGGAGGCCAGAATAAATAGCTAAAGGAGGTCATAGACAATAGCTCTCCTGGCTGTCCCATACAAATGAACGTTCGTTTTTGGCACATATGCCGAATCTGGTGCCTTGCAGAACTGGGGTCTCAGGTTTGAATCTGACCAAGGACAACATCTGCATGGAGTTTGTATGTTCTCCCCGTGTTTGCGTGGGTTTCCTCGGGGTACTCTGGTTTCTTCCCACTCTCCAAAGACATACTGATAGGGACCTTAGATTGTGAGCCCCATTGGGGACAGAGAGTGATATTAATGCATGTCAAGTGCGATGGAATATGTCAGCGCTATGTAAGTAAATATAATAATAAATATGCTGAATATATCTATAGAACCCCCAAGTCTTACATTTGGCATAGGCTACTTTTATATAAATTAACATACTTTTTTTTTTTTTTTTACTGCATAGAAAAATGCAACCTGAAATGTTTTCCTATACATATGGAGACAATGTGGATTTTCCCCCTAGGTGTATAATTTAAAATGGGACACTGAATTTTATATATATTTTTTTGCAGTTTGTGACTGTGACTCAAGAGGTATACAGACCCCTCAGTGTGACCGATCCACTGGACACTGCATCTGCAATGAAGGAGTAGAAGGAGTGCGCTGTGATAAATGTGCACGTGGTTACTCTGGCATTTTCCCAAATTGTGTACCCTGTCATAAGTGCTTTGCCCTCTGGGATGTCATCATCAAGGAACTCTCCAACAGGACAAATAAAATGTTAGACCGTGCCAATGCTATGAAAGTCACTGGAGTCATTGGACCTTACCAGAAGACCGTCGATAGAGTTCAAGCAAAATTGGAAGAAATTCAAACCATCATCTCCCAGAGCCCTGCCTCACAGCCACTGAAAAACATTGATAGTCTTTTTGAAGAAGCAGAGTAAGTAAAGTGTTGATATTTCAGGGTGAAAGCCGTTGTCTATGTGCCGGTGAAAGCAAACAATAATCTTATAATTTATTGAGGGCTCATGCACACAATCGTGTCCATATTGAGGCCCGCAATCCATGGATCTGCAAAATATGGACTCCTTCCGTGTACAATCCGCATTTTTCTCACTCTCATTACAAGAAATTACTATTGTTGTTTGCAATAAGGACAAGAATAGGACATGGACCTATGTGAATGGGTCCATGGACCTATGTGAATGGGTCCATGGACCTATGTGAATGGGTCCATGGACCTATGTGAATGGGTCCATGGACCTATGTGAATGGGTCCATGGACCTATGTGAAGGGGTCCATGGACCTATGTGAAGGGGTCAATGGACCTATGTGAAGGGGTCCATGGACCTATGTGAAGGGGTCCATGTGCAATCTGCAGAAAATCGGACACGGATACAAAATATGGTTGTGTGCTGTGCTAAATTATTGCTGTCATTTCTGTTATCTTACAAGGAAAATGAAATCAGAGTTGCTGGAGAAAGTTACAGAAGTAGAAGAGAAGCTTGCAAAGATCAGTCTCAATGGTTCTGACCAAGTCGCCGCCCTGCAGGCAGATGCCGATAGTGTCAGCAAAGCACTGAAACAACTTGGAGAGCAGCTGGAGTACATGAAGATTTCCAATGTTCGAGGTAGGTTTCTCCAAAAATATCTTCATTATTTGCTGGAATAGCAGCACACCTCAGAATAAGGGCGCATTCAGACGACCGTAGTGTTTTGCGGATACACAAAACACGGATACCGGCCGTGTGTGTGCCGCAATTTTGCGGACTGCACATGGCCTCAACAAGAATAGGACATACTCTATCTTTTCAATGGAGCTGCGGAACGGAACCACGGATGTGGACAGCAGACAGTGTGCTGTCTGCATCTTTTGCGGCCCTATAGAAAAGAATGGGTCCGCACCCGTCCAACAAAATTGTGGAACGGATGCAGACTCATTGATACAGCTATCTGAATGAGCCCTAATGCCGTATACATCCTCCTGCAATGTCATCTGCACCCACTGTTTTAATGGAGTAGGACAACATAATCTGAGAAAAGCCTAAACCTTCCCAAAATCATAACACTGCTGTCTGGTATATTTTCAGATTCCCATTTAAAAGGGTTTTTCAAGATTTTTAAACCTTTAGCAGAGAGCAGGGGCTGTGTAAATTATTTTTATAAAAAACAAAAAAAACACCTTAACTTTTTTAACTGTCTCACTGGTCCCATGCTACCACTCCAGTCCACACCACTCTGATTCCTGCAAGGTCTGCAGAAGTCATGTGCTGCCCATCATTCACATGACTGCAGCAGCCAGTCACTGGCCTCAGTGGTCACTTGTAGTACAGTGTGAATAGTTAGCTCTGCTGAGCATGCTTGTTATATTGAATGAGTGGAAGAAAAAGAGCTCCACCATTACTTATTTTCAAAAGAATCCCAAAATGGTTAAACTTCAACCTGCCATCGGATGGAGAAGTGAGTGAACAGTCGAGTGGTAGGTTGTTTGAAATTTGATGGGAAAGCATTGCTTTTCTTGTGTTTGCAGGCGCTATGGACAGCATCAACAAGTATTTCCAGATGTCCCTAGAGGCAGAAGAAAAGGTCAATGCCTCAGCCGTCAACCCAGATAGCATTCTAGAGCATTCAGCTGCTACACGGAGGGAGGTGGAAGATCTCATCGATGAAAAGGAAACTATTTTTAAGCAAATACAAGATGAGCAGTCACGCATTTTGGATGAACTTGCCGGTGAGATCCAGAATTTGGACCTGTCTTCTGTGTCTAAAGAGGTATGTGAAATTGTAACTCTGGTAAATCAATGAATGCCTATCTCATAAAATTATAGTCATAACTACAGGAGATGCAATCACTTTATGGTCTTTAGAATGAAGGATCCTCAGTTTAACTGTAGCCCTGTGTCCCCTTCTACGCTGTCCCTGTACAGCGGTGCGTCCGGCCAGCTCTGCAGGGGTCTGCAGCCAACCCCATTTACTTAAGGCGGACACAACATTTGAAGAAGACCTGCACCTGTCCTGTTTTCATAACAACTTGCATTGCCCTTGTAATAACAATGATGGAACATCTTTCTATATAACTTACACTTTTTTGAAATAATTGCCAGCAGTCTGTAATAAAGATCCCGGTGTTACCAGTTGGGGTTGTCCCTGCACAGTCCAATCAGTACTGCCAGTAACAGACTCTACAGGGACACACCCACAACTGGTAACACCCAGTGAGGCCAATTCATTTATAAACTTCTAGTAGGAATAATAGAGAAATGGTACAACATAGAGCTGTAGAGATGTTACAGAATTGTTATTACATGGGGAGGCAAGTAGTTAGGAGGAGTTGTGAGGAGACATGACAGGTCCTCTTGAACCTGCTGTGTGGCCCGTTTCATTTTCCTAAGCAGTGGGAGTCCCAAGGGATTGACCCCCAGTGATAATCAAGTGATGGCATATCTCAGTAATGTCTTGCGGAATGTAATTTTCCATGTTGCCCAGCTGTTTTTTATATCTCTGCTGAGTTCTAGATCCCTTATATCCATGAAATCACTCTTTCTGTAGTTTTTTTGCTCCCAGCACACTGGGGAAAAAACACGATCCCAAGTTTCTAATTCCGAAATAATCTGATGTTCTTTTGAGTTTATTGATCTTTTTTTTTTTCTAGACCTGTGGAACCCCAATTGGCGCATCATGTGAAGATTCACAATGTGGAGGGCTGGGCTGCACAACAGAAGATGGCGAGAAGAAATGTGGTGGGGACGGCTGTGGTGGGCTGGTGACCGTGGCTCATAATGCATGGAAAACAGCCATGAACTTTGACAGAGAGATTCTGAGTGCTATGGCAGAAGTAGAGGAGCTCTCTAAACTGGTAAGTGATATGACCAACGTTCGAAATCAAATAACATGTCCAGCTATGACTTTCTATGGCTTAAACATGTGAAATGTATTTTAATGATGACCTTTGCAAATATGTCAGTGTTGAGTCCAGTCTGTTTTGAACCCTAAGGGCTGTTTCACACGAGCGGATGCCGTGCGTGACATCCGCTGCGTGAATGAGAGCCAAGACCTGATGCGGAAGGCAGAAGCACGGAGCAGTAACATGATTGATAATATTCCGTGCCTCTCTGTGATCTCAGATAAAGTTGTCACTGTGATTTTGTAGTAAAGAGATCACAGAGAGGCATGGAGCATTATCAGTCATGTTACTGCTCCGTGTCTCTGCTGTCCGCATCGGGTCTTGGCTGTCATTCACGCAGCGGATGTCACGCACGGCATCCGCTCGTGTGAAACAGCCCTAAGGCTGGGTTCATACATGACTGATTAGCTGCGGATTTTCGTGCGGCAAATCCACAGCATTATACAGTACCAGCAAAGCAGATGAGATTTTAGCAAATGTCATCCACATGTTCTGTAAGAAAAACGCAGTGTAAATTGACCTAAGGTGCGGATTTGAAATCTGCAGCATCTCAATTTATCCTGCGATCTCTGGATCTCTCCTGCGGATATCACCCTTTGCAAAGGAGAAGGCGAAGCACATTGTCTTTTCCGCGCCAAAAACCACATGCACTTTCGCCACTAACTTTGCTGCGGGCACGCAGTAAAAACCGCAGCAGATTTTTACACAGTATTCAGTCAAGTTAGAATCGGCCCGTAAGGTGTATTTATGCATAGTGACTAGTGGCAAAATTTGAACGCAAACTACAACATAATCATATAAGAAATAACGGAAAAACAGTTTTAGATTCATGAAATTGAGGGTTTGGTCACAAAAACAATAATGATTTTGAGTTCCTTATCAGTCGTCTTACAATTAGAACAATATTGCCATTAGAGATGTGCAAATTTCCGGTTATGAAATTCGTTTGCGATTCGTTTACTGGTAAAAGAGGAATTGCGTTATGGATTCCGTTACCACGGACCATAACGCAATTCTATGATGGAATGCATAACGGAATACCTTTAGAAGCATTCCGTTATTAATTCCGTCATAATAGAAGTCTATGGGCTGCAAAACAGATCCGTCCCGTTTCTGTTTTGCAGGAGAGGACTCCCCTGCATAACGGAAACGGGACAGATCCGTTATGCAGCCCATGGACTTCTATTATGACGGAATGAATAACGGAATGCTTCTAAAGGTATTCCGTTATGCATTCCATCATAGAATTGCATTATGCATTTACCAGTAAACAAAGCGTGAACGAATTTCAAAATATGAAATTTGCTCATCCCTAATTGCCATCACTAGTGTTAAGGTGGCACCTTTATAAAATAGTTGGCTGATCCTGCCAGAATCAGTGTGAACCTTTAATCACACTGTCACAGGAGCCATGTTTAGGGCACTTAGTGAAACATGTCAGACTATGTAATGGCAATGAACCATACTCGACACTGTTCACATTGCGGAAAAATTCCAAAGTAAAGTGGTATGTGCATTGTTTTTTCTTAAGGTTGCTGAGTCGAAGCTAAAGGCAGAGGAAGCAAAACAAAATGCCCAAAGTGTTCTCAACAAAGCAAATGCAACAAAGGACAAAGTTGACAAAAGCAATGAAGATCTAAGAAATCTCATTAAACAAATAAGAGACTTCTTAATGCGTACGTATAACTTCTCGAAGGGTAACTCTTTGTAGATGCTTCCTGGTGTGACCCTTGAACTTACCTGTGCTGATTCATTTCTTAATTATCTTTAGAGGAGTTGGACTCCATTTGTGTGAAATATACATACCGTTTAATGATAAAGCAGCCACCACTAGAGGGAGCTAACTGCCTATTGTTATGAATTGAACACAATAGTAAAACAATATATGATAAGTGCCAAAGCTCCCCTTAGTGGTGGCTACAGGTAACCCGAATTTTTGCATTTCATTCGGCAGTTATGTATTCTCTTAAAAACAGACCTCCAATCCCTATAAAGTTAGAATGAGAAATTAATTGGTACAGTATGTTGGAATGACATGGTGCTAAAAGGTGAACATTCAATTTAAAGGGGTTGTCCCATTAAAGCAACTTATCCTCTCTCCACAAGATAGCAGACAAGGGTCTGAATGGGTCAGGAATTGAAGCCTGTGTTCTCCTGTTTGAATATTGCGGTGGACTCATGCATGCTGCCACTCCATTCAGCTCTATGGGGCTTCTGGAGATAGCTGAGTGCTTGTACTTAGCTATCTTCAATAGTACCATAGAGTTGAATGGGGTGATGAACATGCATGCAAGTCTGCCACTCCATTCAAACAGGCAGCACGGACAACCATTCTAGTGATCTGTGTGGGCCCCAGTGATCAGACCCCCACTGATCAGACTCTTATCCCCTATCCTGTGGAGTTGTCTTAATGGGAAGGGTGGAAGCTTGGACCAGCAGGTTCAGTCACTATGAGATGCTAAATCAATAATAAGCCCTATAGGCTTTGTACAGGGCTGTAATAGGGGCCTTTATATAGTGTTTCCATGCACACACCACAAGGGGCTAGCAGATCATTTATTTAAAGTATGTGACAGGTAATATTTTGTTGGGTCTTTCTTCACTGACAGAGGATGGCGCTGACCTAGACAGTATAGAAGCTGTTGCCAATGAGGTTCTAAAAATGGAGATGCCAACCACCCCTGAACAGTTACAGGCCTTAACAGAGGATATACGTGAACGTGTGGAAAGTCTTTCTGGAGTGGAAACAATACTTCAACAAAGTGCTGGAGATATAGCAAAAGCAGAGACTCTTTTAGAAGAAGCCAAACAGTCCAGGTAACTATTGAGTCCATGCGGTTTCTAAAAAGAAGCCATTTTGAACATTATATAGGTCTGGACACACTCTTTCAGTTGGTGTAATTTGTAGAAAATTTACTTCCAATGTGTAAATGTATTAAGAGGGAGGCTGCATTATTTGGTGGAGGAAACATTTTCGGCCACCATCTTGAAATCCGCCATATTGAATTCAGCTCAGGTTTTTCAGTTGCCAGTTGAAAGACTGTATGGTCTATGGCAGGGATGCTCAACCTGCCGCCCTCCAGCTGTTGCAAAACTACAACTCTCAGCATGCCCTTATAGCTGTAGGCTGTCCAGGCATGTTGGGAATTGTAGTTTTGCAACAGCTGGGGGTCCGCAGGTTGGGCATCCCTGGTCTATGGCTATCTTCTCTGTCTGCTCCATAAATGTGTGTTCATTACAGCCGGAATAGGATATTTTTTTTTTCTATTAGGGGAGGGAAATATATTGCTCCAGATAATATGTCAATACTTATTTTGGACGAAAGCAACCCATTTTACCCCATAGTTATGAGATTGTTTCACGTCAATGATCGACTGTGGCTGGTGAAATGGATTGGGCAGAAGTCTGGGATCCTTGTGCTCATACACTTACTTCAGGTGTAGTAAAAACCACAAGAAACGACAGACCCTGACAATTATAGTTGTAGAATCATACAATGACTACCGTTTGAGGGGTGAAAAAAACCCAGGAAACTCCAGGACAATAGTTTGTCTTCTCTTGTGGTTTAAGAATATTGTTATCTAGAGGGAATCTATAATAGTTTCATCTTTTTCCACATATGAAAACCCTAAAATAACTTTAACATTTCTTTGTAATCACAGCAAATCTGCATCGGATATTAGGGCTACAGCTGACCTGGTGAAAGAAGCCCTGGAGGAAGCAGGCAAAGCCCAAAGTGCAGCTGAAAAAGCCATTAAACAAGCAGACGACGACATAAAAGGAACAAATAACCTACTCACTTCCGTAAGTTAAAAATAGCTGAATGTGAAGATATTGAATCATTTGTTTTTCACGACTAACGAGGCTTGGCACCAATAAGGGAAGATAATATTGTGGAAATGCAGCATACATTATTTTTCATTTTAGTCGAGTTTTCTAATTTAGTAGAGTTTTAATCTGGTTGTTTTCTGTTCATAGATTGAATCTGAGGCGGCAGCATCTGAAGAAACCTTAAATAACGCAACCCAACGTATTGCAAATCTTGAAAAAAGTCTTGGAGAGCTACTGAAAAAGTCAGCTGCCAATTCTGCAACTCTGAATTCTATAGAGAAATCTTCGGAGGATGCTAAAGCTAACGCAGATGGTGTTAAGAAGGTTAGTTCATAACAAAAATGGTAATATTTTAGGTTTTTAGTAAAAATTGCGTCTAGGATAAGTGGAATGGATTCCAGAGAGTTTTCCTTTAAAGGGTTTTCCAGCAAAAGGGCTCACACCCACGAACGTGCCATGTTTTACGGATCTGAAAAACACGGATCCCGCCAGTGTGCCTTCTGAAATTTGCGGAACGGAACGGGCGGCCCATTATAGAAATGCCTATTCTTATCCGCAAAATGGACAAGAATAGGACATGATCTATAATTTCTGCTGGGCCATGGAACTGCAGCTCAGATGTGGAACCAAACCACGTTCGTGTGAATGCGCACTTAGACATTCAGTATTGTATGTGGTGCTGTTTCGGAAAGAAAGGAGCCATATTTTTCTATCATCATGATAGAGGACCATGTGATTTTCCGTTTTTCATTCCTTGCTTTCCCAGAGTCATAACTTTTTTATTTTTCTATTCACATAGCTTTATGAGGTTTTATTTTTTTTGAGACAAGTTGTATTTATTGCACCACAAGTTGTCTAATCGCACCACTTACGGTTGCATACAATGTAGTGGGAAGCGGGGGGAAAATTCTGCCACCATTTATTTAATTTTTTTACGGCGTTCACTATGTGGTAAGATTGACCTGTTACCTTCACTCTCCAGGTCAGTACAATCACAAGAGTACCTCACTTGTAAAGTTTTTCTTGCATTTTAATACTGAAATTTTTCTGCACTTTATTCTGAACCCTATAACTTTTTTGTAGTTATGTGTACTAAGCTGTGTGAGGGCTCAATTTTTGCCAGGCGATCTGTCCTTTTGAGTGATACCATTTCGAAGTGTGTATGACTTTTTGATCACTCTTTATAAAACATTTTTGGGGGGTTGAAGTGACAAAAAAGGGTGACTTGGCCGTTTTTATTTTTTATTTTCATTATGCCATTGCCCATGATCTGTATTTTTTTTTGTAAGTATTTTTTATTTTAGGTGATTTGAAATTTTATTTTTTTTTGTAAGCATTTTTTTAAGTCACCCTGTGTGACTATAACTGGTAATCATTAGATTGCCCATTGTGTTCATTTATGCTACATGGTCTTCATTGAACACTTCATTTTCAATATAACAATACAATGCTGCCACCTAGTGGTCTGTATTAGTATATTCCACAATAGTTGCTGAAACCTGTTTGAGGCTTTGGGCTATGAGAACAGTGTAACAGGTTCCCTAATCTCAGCCGGTGGACGCTGTCATGGGAGCACATGGCTCCTCCTTCCATGGTCACATTTGACATGTACGACAGAGGTCATGAAAGGGTTAATATCAGATCTGTGGAGTCCAACACCTAACACTCCCACCAATCAGCTGTTGGCACTGGAAACTATAAAATGGACTGAGGTCTCTGTCCACTATGCGGTTTCTGGCGTTCACTTGAATGGGAGCTGAGCCACAGTAGCCCAGCACGGCCAGTACCGGGGGCAGGACCTTGTGCTTCCGGGTCTGTCCACTGTACAGTTTCGGATGCCGGCAGCTCCCTGAAACAGCTGACTGCGTTGGTGCGGGGTGTCAGACTCCCACCAATCTATCCTGAGGATGGGCTATTAGCAGGAACAGTGGACAGTTTTAAAAAGGGTTTAGGTGAATTCTTAAAAGTCACTGGAATAGCCTGGCGGACCCTGCTACCGCAAGTGTGAAAGTAGCCTTACTCATATGGAGATCCTTAAGTCAGTCAGAAACAAGACACATGCAGTTCCTATCACACATAGGAAACACGCAATGCACGCACCAAGAAATTTTTTGCCTAACCCTATTAAGTGTAGCACAAGGGCGGCCTCACTTCAACAAATGGCATCTATTATGTAGAGAATGTTAATACAAGGCACTTACTTATGTATTCTGATTCTCCATTTTGACTCTTTTCCATCACATTATACACTGACCACTACGCAATCCAGCAGTGGTGGCCGTGCTTGCACACTATAGGTAAAGGTGTTGGCCTATGCACACTTCCAGCCTTTCCCTATAGTGTGTAAGTACGGCCACCGCTGCTGGAGTGCAGGGTGGTCGTAACCATGGATACGTGCTGTGTATAATGTGATGGAAAGGAGGCACAATGGGTAATAACAGTAATAATAGTCCCCACCCATCCCTTGGTTGAACTTGATGGACTTATGTCTTTTTTCATCCGTATTTACTATGTAACTAAATATCTAAGGACCAGAAAATTCTGTTATAGTGAATGTGGCTGAGCCAATATACCATATGCTAGCTGTGGTACTTATTTTTTGAGAGTGCAGTCATTTTTTTATAATCCTGGACAACCCCTTCAAAACTTTTCGCCCTCAATTCAATTGATTACTGGTAAATTCTGCCCGAAGGCAGTGTAAGACTCTAAACCGTGTGTTCAGGATGGAAAGAGGTAAACCAATGTATGGGTAAGGCCCCATGCACACGGCCGTGTTTCACAGCCGTGTGCGGGCCGTGGAACCGCGGCCTGGATCCCTCCTGAGAGCAGGAGCGCACGGCGTCACTGGTTGCTATGACGCCGTGCGCTCCCTGCTGCCGGCACAATACAGTAATACACTGGTATGATCTATACCAGTGTATTACTGTACTGTGCCGGCAGCAGGGAGCGCACGGCGCCATATCAACCAATGACGCCGTGCGCTCCTGCTCTCAGGAGGGATCCAGGCCGCGGTTCCACGGCCCGCACACGGCTGTGAAACACGGCCGTGTGCATGGGGCCTAAGGATCAATAATCCCAATAGCAGCTCTTTGTGTCTGCAGAGTCTGTAATGTTTAAAGGGGTTGTCCGGGTTTAGAGCTGAACCCAGACATATCCCCTTCTTCACCCAGACAGCCCCTCTGAGATCAGCATTGGAGCATTTCATGCTCCGATGCTCTCCCTTGCCCTGCGTTGCATCGCGCAGGACAGGGGCTGTTTATATTTTTACACTGCTAGGCGGAAGCAGGCCATTATACAGACTAGTGCCGAGCTGAAGCCCACCCATTAGTGCCGTCGTAGTGATGTCACCGGGAACACTGCTATGCCTAGCAGAGACCTGGTATGTTGCTGGATCGAATGAAAAAGCCCTTTCCTGCGCGATTCAGCTCATGGCAAGGGAGAGCACTGGAGCATGAAATGCTCCGATGCTCATCTCAGAGGGGCTGTCCGGGTTCAGCTCTAAACCCGGACAACCCCTTTAACTTTTATTTTCATAAATCACAGCTTAAAGGGGTTGGTCACTTTCTGGTTCTGACCAATGTATATGTAAGATGTCTGTACGGCACGTAATAATATAGCCTTTGTTGATATTTGTTCATTTCCAATATTGCAGGTCTTAGATGATGAACTTAGTAATAAATACAAGAAAGTTGAAGACTTAATAGCAAAGAAAGCTGAGGATTCATCCGAAGCCAGAAGAAAAGCAGAACAACTTCAGAATGAAGCTAAAGCCTTGTTATCGAAAGCAAACAAGAAGCTTAACTTACTAAAAGGTAATTTTTTAATATTCACCTTTATACTTTCACATATGCATTTCCACCGTGCTTTATCGAACTACTGGTTTCATGGTATAGGAGCATGGAAATCAGTGTTAACATGCACATTGTATTTCTTTATCATATTATCTACGGAACAACCCTGTAGAAAACAAAAGGAAAGGAATTTGTTTTCAACTTCAGGCCACTTTTCCCAATTTGGATGGTGCAAATGTGATTGATTCTTTTATAAGGGTGCGTTGGGTACATGGGTGGGCAAAATCTGTGTTACATGCAGATTTTGACACCAAGTTGCCAAACATTGCACCTAATGCATTGCAAAAAAAGAAACCCGCAGCATAAGTTGGCAGGTCGTGTAATCAAAATCAGCACCGCAGGTCCAGTTCTGTGCAGATTCACTGTCTGCAGGAGATTTTCTTTTAAGATCTCATTCACTTTGCTGCTACAGGATTGTGTGGAGGATCTATCCGCCCTGTGTGGCCATACTCGAATGTTAAATGTTCTCAAGTTACTGACAGTGCTTTTCCGTGATTTATGAGCTCATGGGAAAGAAGCCAAGAGCAGCGACCTATGACTGCAGATAAATGGATATGGTTCATATTTTCACAGATTTAATTATACAAATAGGTTCAACCCCCTCCCTAATTACAGCTGAAGTTCATGTAAAGGAAAATTCCATCTTAAAACACAAATAAGAGGATGGCTAGTATGTGAAAACTGTCCAACAACAGACAGAATTGTGCTGTCAGGCCCCCTAGGGGGGCAAAAAACACCACTAAAACACCAAAGTGCAGAAAATCATCAGCAAACGCCTATGTGTGGAACACCGTGGATCCATGGTAGATTTAGGGTTTTTAGCTAGCTTTTGCTACGTTTATTTACGTGTATTTTTGGTCTGCATCCGATCCGCATTTTTTGCAAATCGAATACAGACCTATTGATTTCAATAGGGCTACAAAAAATGTGGACAACATACCGTGTGCTTTCTGCATCCATGTGTCTTATCCTTGTCCGTTTTGAGCACAATAGGCATCTTTAACATAGAGCACAACCTGTACAATGAGTAAATGCAGAATACACAGAATCAGTATCCATGTTTTGCGGATCCACAACTTGCAGACAGCAAAACGGATACGGTTATGTGCGCGAGACCTGTCTAAGCGTACCCATGTGCTACCATAACAATGGGGTGCAGAAACTATATAAAGCTGGTTTTAGATGGCCATCACCATGCCGCATTTTGAGGTCTGCGTAACGGCAGCAAGAAGGATCATCCTTCTGCAGTTCTAATGAACCAAAATTAGGTCACTACAGAAGTGTGGGATAAAGAGAAAGCAAGTAAAAACACACATTACAAACCCACAGTACCACCTGGGGAACCCTGACCGAAAAGTGGCAGACATTGAGGTTATATGCAGGAATTCTTTTTGTACCGAGGACTTGCTTCGTAGGTTACATACAGAGGCAGTGGTGTATTTTGCCACGGCTATCACCCTTTGCATGGCACCAGAGTTTGCACTGTACAAGCTATCAGGCATGCCCTTGAGTAGAAAACCTGCAGCATGTCCTGAAATCCAAGTAGGTGTTTCCATTACATCCTGGTTAGGTTTCTAAACCACATTTACATGTATTGTAATCTGGTGCAGAATCCATTGTAAGATTGGATTAGAACGTGCAATAGAACCAATCTTGGTCTTTCCATTGCTGAAGGTGGCGATGTGTTTGTATTACAAAGCCTTCATTATTTAGGACATATATGCCACAGTTCATCTTGGTTTTAATGTACATAAAACAAATGTAATTTTCTGCATTTTTTTTATTTTTTATTCAGATTTAGAAAAATCTTATGAAGATAACCAAAGAATATTGGAAGAAAAAGCCAAAACGCTTGTAGCTTTGGAAGATCAAGTCAGGTCACTCTTACAGGCCATCAGCCAAAAAGCATCAGTCTACAGCACATGCTTATAAGCCAGATACTGACAACGGACACCAAGTCATTGGGACCAATGGTTCTCTAATTTATTGGTCGTTTAGTAGAACCCAAGAAAAGACCTTTTCTTCTCTATTTTATGAAATAAAAGAAAGATTTGAGTAATCACTTTGGAAACCAATGCAGTATTGTTTATATATTGCCATCTGCTAATAGAAAGCATTTTACTATCACTTAGCGTTTTATTTTATAGCAATTAATCTACTTACACTAGATCTAGGATTTCTTTGTGCACACCAATATTCTTCTAACAAACACCTTGTTGTCCAATTACAAAACCTAAATATACCAGTATCCTGCACACCATGGAAATTCAATTTCCTAAAAATTTTATATTTCAGATGAGGTGTGCTTTGCCCCATCGATGTGCCTGGCATCATTATGGAGTTTTTAGCCGTAAATGCCTCCTCTCCATTGTGAGTGATGGGTAACCTCCACTTATTTAATATAAAAAACAAATATATATATTATATCTCCATCCAGCCAGATACTGTATATGCACCAAATAATCTGAATAAAGCACAAACAATTACAACTGTTCCAATGGTTCTGTTCACTTCAGATATATTCCCTACAAGGCTGGGTTCACATGTAGCATTGTGTGTGGCGGCTGTAAAAAACACATGTTTGGTAATGGTTTTGCAACACGGTTTTTGGTATGTGCAGTTTTTACAGGTTAAATTCATTTTTTTTTTGTTTTACCTTTAAAAATTGCACAACCCTAGCTATTTGCTTTAAAACATGTACTGTTTTACTGTGTTGCACACTTCTGCTATGTGTGAAGCCAGACTTTAAAGGATAACTGTCATTATATATATATATATATATATATATATTATTATTATTTTTTTTGGAGTATTGGATTGTGGTGATTAATATCTCCTTGGTGGCCCTATTTTAACTTTTCACTGTGTATTCAATTACCCCTTAATTCCACATCTTTGTTCCCTGTACTGCCTACTTTTACCTGTGCCTAAAATAGGGTTGCTAGGCATGGTCTGTCTATGTGTTGAAGGACGGAGCAGGCAGCGTGCAAGGTCACATTACTGACAGCCAGGGACTGTAAGTAAATGATTAGAGCCAGGTCCTCCCCAGCAGCTGATAACAGTGCCTGGGCTGTGTGCACTTCTCCCTGTCCCTGCGCTTGGCAGACGCTCCCTCACTCAGCAGAGCTGGACAATGCAGAGTTGGAGCAGCACAGACCAGGGAAGGGACATATGCCATCTGCTCAGTGTATAAATGAAAGCAACATGTGGTAAGAGGGCCCCTTTGTGCTGCACGAGATTAACCCTTTAGGGGGGAGGGCTCTGGTTACTGACACCTTTGGGGGGCTATTGTTACTGGCTAGTGAGGGCAGGCGGGATTAGCCTCAGGGTGAGGGCAGTGGCGGCCATCTTAACTAAATAGAGAAATTGCAGTTTTATGCAGACTGGTTGCTAAGGGCTGAATCTTATTAAATATGGGGCCAGTCAGTCTAATAGTAATTGATTCAGGAATATCATGCTATTAGTAACTACATATATGAAAATTGAAATTAGGGTCTAAATGTGACAGTTATCCTTTAAAGTTTCTTATGTGGCATATTGTTAACCATAAAGTACAGTAAGGGTTCCTACACACGGCAGATTTTGTTGCAGCAATTTCCATGTGCTTACCGCCCTATGAATGGAATTGATTTCTGCAACCAAAGCAGCCATGTGTTAAGGCACCCTAAAAATCTAAATCTTCAGCTGTAGAAAATATCAATGGTATAAAGATATAGACATGGTTCCTGACTACACAAAAGTACAATTAGTTACTTCTTGGCCGTGTTGATCCATAGCAAGATAAAAAGAAAAACTGCTGAAGTAAATACCAATTTGTCCCTAAATAAGGAGGTAGAGAAATCCTCCATGAGGGCTCGTGCACACAACCGTATGTATTTTGCAGTCCGTAAAAAACACAGATGACGTCCGTGTGCATTCCGTATTTAGCAAAACGGAACAGCTGGCTCCTAATAGAACAGTACTATCCTTGTACGTACTGCGGACAATAATAGGACATGTTCTATTTTTCTGCAGAACGGAAATACGGAATGCACACGGAGAAACTTCCTTTTTTTATTTTTTGCGGACCCATTGAAACTAATGGTTCTGCATACGCTCCGCAAAAAAAACTGAACGGACACGGAAAGACAATACGTTCGTGTGCATGAGCCCTGACTCCAAATATCAGCATCAAATACGGATGATAAAACGTTTCTGTGAACATAGAAGATGCCCTTTAAGTCCATATAACGTGTGCAATAGGATTTTTAGACATATGTTTACAAACGTATTTTCTGTAATCCTTGACAATACAACCTAGTTATTCCCAAATAGCAGGTGCCCATCTCTATCACCCCCCCCCCCCCCAGCTCTCCAATGTTACTCTTATATACTAAATTGCAGGTTGTAGCCCAATTAAATATACATGTTTTTCACATTACAGTTGTCCTTACACATCATATTGAAAATGTAAAATCTTCCATAACGGTAGAGAATGAGAAGACATGTTGGCTTTTAAACATGCCTGATGCTTTTATACATTGGAAATAAGTATAAATCTAGCAATGGTATCTCTCCCTTACAGACACACATGTATGCGTGTTAAATCTGACATGTTTATGGCTAGCATTAAGTCCCTTATAGTGTGTTACACGTTTGCACTATATATTGCAAAAAGCGAAATCCAGTGCCACAAAATAAAACTCTGTATGAAATCAGTCTATCCATCTCAGACTGATGTAGGTCTCACTTCCTCATCAGCTTACTTGATGAGCCAGACCGTTGTGTTCCCTTAATTCTTTACCAGGTAAAGTGTTGTACATTTTGGAACTCTGCTGCAGTACCCTCCCCCCCCTCCTATGTTGGGGGAAGGAGGGGCATGCTACTTCGATCCGCTCTATTGCTAGTTGTATAGTAAAAGATCTAAAACATTAAAGGGGTTGTCTGGGCATATCAGATGGGCAGGGGTCCGACACCCGGCACCCCTGCCGATCAGCTGTATGAGGAGACTGTGCGCGCAGTGCCCTCTCCTTTCTCTCTTCCTGTCCGCTGCTGCGGTCTATGTTCTTTGCCACAGACAGCAGTGGTGAACAGGAAGCGAGACAGGAGATGGCACATGCGCACTGCTCATCGCCAGGGGTGCCAGGTATCGGACTCTCACCAATTTGATATTAATAAACTAGCCAGGGGATAGAGGATAGATCATCAATTGTAAAGACCTGGACAACCCCTTTAAAACAAAAATGGAACACAGCGCTAGCTGTGATACAGCCGGATACAGAACATTTAGAAAACAGGCCAGGAGTGAAAGCTGCAAGTATATACACAGCTCCCACTTCTACCAGCTGTATCATGGCTAGAATCCATGGTCCTATTATAAAGCATAGGTGCTTATCCTAAAAAAGATCTGGCTTAAATCTATAGCCACTATACAGCCCAAGATAGGCCTCTTTCACACGAGCGTGACGGATTAGGTCCGGATGCATTCAGGGAAACTCGCACCATTTTGCCAGTAAGTTCAGTTTTTTCCTTGTAGGTGCAATGCGTTTTTTACTGAACCCCTATGGGGCCAGGGCTGCGTGAAAAACACAGAATATAGAACATGCCGCGTTTTTCACACAACACAGAACTGATGCGTGAAAACAAATGCTCATGTACACAGAAACATTGAAATGAATGGTTCAGGATTCAGTGCAGGTGCTATGCGTTCACTTCACGCATTGCACCAGCGTAGAAAACTCGCTCGAGTGAAAGGGGCCAAAGAGCTTAGTAGCAAGATTGCATCTCATACATGCTTGGCTACTGTCACCCTTGGCTAAGTGCCACAATGCTGGGATGTATGATATCTGTCCTGAGCAGCAAAAGGGTTAAACTCAGGGTCAGAAAATGCTCTCAAAGATGTCAGCACCTTTGTCAGATTCTCGGCACATGTTCGAAAATTAGTCTAGAACACATAGTTAAATCTGAACGTTATTAAATTCATGCATCATATATGTAGATTTCCATTCCGAAAATGAAATTATGCTATCTTAATAGAACTAATACACTAGAACCTACAACACGTATGTGAAATGTTTATGATGAAAGCCACTTGGACAACCATGGTTTAAATCATGATATTGATCTTTGGAGTTCAGAAAACATGAGATCACACCACAAACAGAATAAAAGATACAGACTCAGCGTGAAAGTATGAATACATCTCCTTTAGGCAGATGACAACTATATTTCAGCTCTTTCGCGTTGAATTTTCACTGTAAAAATTTGGCTTCCACAATAGTGTTTCCTGTGTGTATTACCAACCGACATTTATATTAAGTGCATTGTACATGGGTCTTAGTCATGTACATTCCCGACTCCAAACATAACGTTAAATACTTGGATTTGACAAGAGTCCGTTGGACTGAGTATTAAACATTGACAGACATCTAGCAGCCTGCCACGGATCTTATAAGAAACCTATGTACACACAACAGCTTTCTCCGTCCACTTAAAAATTGATGGCTTTCCCAAACGATGCTGCCAGGTTCGCTTCCCTGAAGGCTTCTGATACAGTCTGCAAGAAGGAAACAACTCGTATTACTGGGGCAGATAAACAAATAAGAAACCTACAATTGTATAACACATAACTGAAAAGTAATACAAAAAGTGCTGAATACTTACAGGGTGGGCATGGCACACTCTGGCTATATCTTCACAGGAGGCACCGTATTCCATGGCAAGAGCAGCTTCATTAATCATTTCCCCGGCACCCTGGAAGGGGAAAATCGTAATCGCTAGTCAGGATGCATTCACAACACAGAGCAAAATTATATGGCAGAAAAAAAGTTATTAGTAAGTTCAATAACTCAGAAGATATGAAGATATGCAAAAACTAAGAATTAATTATACTCAAACAATTCCAAAAACATTCCAAATGTAGATTAATATTTCACTTCATTAATGCCTAAATGCCATATCGCCAGGCTTTAAGCCATGATGAACTGTGATACAAGTGAAGAATACTCACTGATCCAAGGATGTGCGCTCCCAGCATTCTGTCAGTTGACTTATGACTCAGGATTTTCACCAAGCCGTCTGTGTCTGCATTTGTCTTAGCCCTGCTGTTGGCAGCAAAAGGAAACTTCCCAACTTTGTATTCCACACCCTGTACACAAAAACATTGGCGATTGAATCTTTTCAACTATTATAGTCAATTGGAAAACCAAACAGATTTCAATGATTTCCATTAAAAAAAGAGGATACTGAAGAGAACAAGTCTTAGGGTACTTTCACACTAGCGTTTTTATACTGGATCCGGCAGGGTTCAGCAAAAACGCTTCCATTACTGATAATATAACCGTCTGCATCCGTTATGAACAGATCCGGTTGTATTATGTTTAACATAGCCAAGACGGATCCGTCATGAACTCCACTGAAAGTCAATGGAGGACGGATACGTTTTCTATTGTGCAGAGAAAAATGGATCTGTCCCCATTGACTTGCATTGTGGGCCATGCCGGATCCCTCTTGCTCCGCATCTCAGGACGGAAAGCAAACTACAACATGTTGCGGTTTGCTCTCCGGTATGGGAACGCAACTAAACGGAACGGAATGCATTTTGGAGCAATGAATGGGGACAAAATGGAAGCGTTTTTTTCCGGTATTGAGCCCCTATGACGGATCTCAATACCAGAAAACTGCTTCAGCAAAAAAAAAAAAAAAAGGCCCAAACAGGATTTGTATGGTACTGCAGCTCTGCTTTATTCAAGCTACATTCGCAATTGCGGATAAGAATAGGACATGCTCTATATTTTTTGCAGGGCCGCAGAACGAAACAACGGATGCGAACAGCACACGGTGTGCTATGTGCTGTCTGCATATTTTGCGGCCCCATGTAAATGAATGGGTCCACACCCGTTCCCTAAATATTAATTGGGAACTAGTCACATATTATCTCACATTTATAAGATATATTAAGTAGGGAGATTTAGCAAACTGGTGTAAAGTGGAACTGGCTTAGTTGCCCATAGCAACCAATCATAATCCACCTTTCATTTTCCAAGGAAGCTGTAAAAAATGAAAGGTGAAATCTGATTAGTTGCTATGGGCAACTAAGCCACTGTTACTTTACATCAGTTTGATAAATCTCCCCCAAGGTCTTTCAGTAGAGGAAATCCAATTGAGACAGATCAAGAGGAGTAAAAAAGGTCATGCATCTCAAACTAGAATATAATCGAAATGGTTAATTTCAGTAATTCAATTCAAAAAGCGAAACTCATATTCGATAAATTCATCACATACAGTGATCTATTTCCAGTGTTTATTTTTAATGTTGATGATTATGGCTTACAACTAATGAAAACCCAAAAGTCAGTATCTGCAATATTGTGAAGAAGTTCCATAGTGTAGGCTCATGGTGTCACACTCTAATCAGCTAATCAACGCCAGACACCTACAAAGGTTTCCTAAGCCTGTAAGTGGTCCCTCAGCCTGGTTCAGGGGGCTGCACACAATCATGAAGAAGACTGACGACTTGCCAGTTGTCCTGGAGACCCAAGGAAAGTAAGCCGCAAAAAGTCATTGTCCGGTGTCGGTGGGGTATATGGGGGAGCAGCCAATGGCAGGCGGTGACTAGCCTCACAAGCTTCACCCAGAATGCTAGGGAGGCTCATCCCCGCTTGCCATTGGCTGCTCCCCCTCCGACACTGGAGGTTTTCATCCACACATGGGGAGAAGCAGCCAGGTAAGGGTACTTTCACACTAGCGTTTTTATTTTCCGGCGATGAGTTCCGTCCTAGGGGCTCAAATCCAGAAAAGAACTGATCAGTTTTATCCTAATGCATTCTGAATGGAGAGTAATCCGTTCAGGATGCATCAGGATGTCTTCAGTTCAGTCTTTTTGACTGATCAGGCTTTTCAGAAAACTGTAGCATGTTGTATTTTTACCTCCGGACAAAAATCCTGAACACTTTGACTGAATGCCGGATCTGGCCTTTTTCCCATTGACTTGCATTAACGCCGTGTGTTCAGTCAAACCAGATCCGGCTTTTGCATGTTAAACCCGAAAAACGTGAAAAAAAAGTCCATAAATGGCGGATCCGTTTTTTCCAATGCATTTTTTCATTGTGATCAAAATCCTGATCAGGATTCAAATGTAATCCGTTTTCACACGTTTTTTCCGGATCCGGCGGGCAGTTCCGGTGTCTGAATTGAACGCCGGATTTAAACAACGCTAGTGTGAAAGTAGCCTAAGTAGATTCAGTGTGAGGGGCCCAGGCATATAGGGGAAATTTTTTAGTCTCGGATAACCCCTTTAAAGGGGTTTTTGGGTGATGCTGATTTTTACGCAACTACCCACAGCCTGCCCAACGAAAGTAGAAGATTTATACTTACTTGCACCACACCGCTCTGGTCCTCCATCTTTTGGTCCTAACACCGTTTACATTCGGCAGTGCATGTGCATGGTCCCATTAACAGCTCCAGCAGTGATGTGGCTACAAGCAGCATGTCACCACTGAAGCCAGTCATTGGCTGAAGCGGTGCATGTGACCATGCCCACGCACTGCTGGATATAAACAGTGCAGGACTGGAAGATGGAGAAAGCAGAGGCAGCGCACAGGAGCCCGACGGTGTAGAACAGGCAAGTATGAATCTTCTACTTTGGGGAACAGAATGCAGGCACTTGCTTAAAAATCAATATTACTGGAGAATCCCTTAAATAAGTGTTTATGAGCTGTCTGGAAAACAGAGATAAGGGCTACACAAGAGCCATCACAGCTATCACAGGACTCACTGTGAACACAAAGACTTCTACTCTGCAACTACACAGAGACAGACATCTGCACAGAGAAAAAGGCTAAAAATTAGAATCTAAAAAATTGATTTGTAGCCCAAAATGATCAGAATGCAATAATGAAAAAAATATCCCCAAAGGTGTCTATAGACTTTAAAATGGGTTGCCCATTTCAACAAGTCATTTCAGTTAGAAGGTTCCCCACCCCCGACAAAATACAGGAGAAATTAATCGTTACACAATGTCCACTGAAATGCCGATGTGCTGGGTCCACTAGAGTGAGAGAAGCTTTTTCAGCCACTCTCCACTCTGGCTTATAGATGGACTTTCCTCCCCAATTAACTCTTTAATAGGAAATTTGAAAGATATTTGTACACCAGACGGCCACTTTCAAACTGTAATATTTTAGATAAGACTGTCTTTATAACATTACCTCTTCTTTTAATTGTTCTTCAGTTTTTCCAATCCAAGCCACCTCAGGGTGAGTGTAGATCACAGATGGCACACAGTTGTAGTCAATGTGGACTGCTCCACCGGCCATCCCTTCAACACAAATTATACCTTCATCTTCAGCTTTATGGGCCAACATAGGTCCAGCTACTACATCACCAATCGCATATATACTGTTGAAAACACAATATAAATAATTGGTCCACAGAGAAATGTAAGATCTAGTTCAACACAACATTATGTTTTCTGTTAACACCAAGATCGAAACCGTGTTACTTTTCCAAAAAGTAAAAGTCATCAACTGGCTGAGCTGATTAACTTAACATTTTTTATGAGATTTGCCACAGTTTCTGTGGCTTTACTCTACATAGAGTTGGTCCTGACCAGGAAATGTCTAGAGAACTCCAACTCAGCCTCAATCAGTACCTTGGCTTTTCAGTTCATTTAAGAAAGGATGACAGAACTCGGATGCAATCCACACAAGCTAACACTCATAACTAATTGGTAACTGATACAGTGAGATAAGATTGATTTATAGATCATATGGTGTAAAGATGCCCAGATAATCAGGCAGATTATTGGAAACAAACTATCCTGCAAACGCTCGTTCCCAACAATCTGCCTGTGTAGCTGATCACTCGAATGAATGAAACTGTCGTTCGTGCAGATACCTCAATTATTGTGGGCAGCTGATCATGCCATCTAAACAGCGACCTGCTGCCCAGAAACAATGCAGCTGTGGAGGTGATCGCTTCATGTAAATGAAGAGCTTCACCTTTAACTTAACAAGCAGCTGACAGTTGGGAAGGAACAAATGTAAATGCACCTTAAGCCCTGAAAACTAGATTTTTGTACTTACCGTAAAATCAGTTTCTCTTCTGTTCATTAGGGGACACAGGCTTGACCATGGGTATGGCTGTTGCCGCTAGAAGGGCGGACACTAAGCACACAAAGTGTAAGCTCCTCCCCTTAAGCTATAACCTTCCTACAGGGACTAAGCTAAATCAGTTAGTGCAAAAACAGGAAAAAAAAATAAAAAATCCCCGAAAAGGCCCCTAAACAAAAGAATGGGTGGGAGCTGTGTCCCCCAATGAACGGAAGAGAAACAGATTTTACGGTAAGTACAAAAATCTAGTTTTCTCATCCGTATCATGGTAGGACACAGGCTTGACCATGGGACGTTATAGAGCAGTCCCCAAGGGTGGGCATAACAAGCAACCCTCCCGTCAATCAGAGAACCGCTGTCTACAAAACTACACCCCAGAGAAGCGTCAGCAGACACAAAGGTGTGCACTCTGTAAAACTTTGAAAAAGTATGCAAAGACGACCAGGTAGCCGCCTTGCACACCTCAAGGGCCGAAGTCTCCTGATGCACTGCCCGAGCCGAATGAGCAGTCACCCGGAAGGGTAGGGCCTGGCTATTAACACGGTACGCTTCCACAATGGCCAAACGAATCCATCGGGAAATGGAAGTCTTTGACGCTGCCAGCCCTCAGGGAATCCGTCCGCCTGAAAGATGCTGTCTGGGACAGATAGACTCGAATGGCTCGTAACAAATCCAGGGTATGGAGCGACTGCTCCCAGGGATGAGACGGGGCCGGACAAAATGAAGGGAGAACAATCTCCTCATTTAGATGGAATGCCAACACCTCCTTCAGCAGGAAGGACTGCACAGGGCGAAGGACCACCTTATCCTAATGGAGGATCAGGAAAGGCGACTGACACGAAAGAGCCACGAGTTCAGACACTCTACGGATGGACGTGATTGCCACCAAAAACACCACCTTGTAAGACAGAAAGTGAAGAGACACCTGCTGCAAGGGCTCAAACAGAGAAGACTGGAGAGCATTGAGCACTAGATTAAGATCCCAAGGATCCAATGGAGGACGGAAAGGGGGAGCAGCATGAACCACCAAAAGTGAAGCCAAATTCCACTGAAAAAGAGAGCTGACATTTGCCCTTTGAGGGAGCTGAGAGCCAGCCCCAAGTCCATGCCCAACTGTAGGAAAGCCAAGAGTCGCGGCAAAGAGAACCGAACGGGAGGCAGCTGATGCCGCTCACGCCAAATAAAGTAGGACTTCCAGGTCCGGTGGTAGATTCTGGAAGATGACGGCCCTAATCATGGTCTGGACCACCGCATCCGAAAAACCCCGAGCCTTCAGAAGGGTGGCTAACAGCCATGCCGTTAAATGTAACGACCCTAAATTTGGGAGGAAGATCGGCCCCTGCGACAGAAGGTCCTCTCGAAGAGGAAGAGGCCAGGGTTCGTCGGCGAAAAGGGCAACCAGAGATGAGTGCCACACCTGGCGCGGCCAATCTCGGGCCACAAGAATGACGGGCAGTCCCTCGGACCTGATCTTCCGGAGGAGATGCGGAATGAGAGGAAGAGGCGGGAACACGTAAGGAAACGTAAACCGACTCCACGGAGTCACCAGCACGTCGCACGCCAGGGCCTAGGGGTCCCTGGACTGCGCAACAAAGTCCTCGACTTTGTTGTTGAAGCGGGAGGCCATGAGATCCACATACGGTCGCCCCCACCGCTCGCAGATGGCACAAAAGACCTGCGGGTGAAGAGCCCACTCGCCGGGATTGAGAGGCTCCTGGCTGAGGAAGTCTGCGATTAAGTTGTCGACGCCGGGGATGTGAATTGCTGGAACAGGTTTCTTCGCCCAGCTGAAAATCAGCACCTTCTCCTCCATGGCTCCCGGGCTCCGGGTGCCACCCTGGTGATTAAGGTACGCCACCGCCGTGGAGTTGTCGGACTGAACCCGAACTGGATGACCCCTGAGATGGTCGGCCCAATGCCACAGAGAAAGTCAAATCGCCCTCAACTCTAGAACATTGATTGGAAGGGAGCACTCCTCGCGTGACCATACCCCTTGAACAGGAGATATTTTCAAACACTCCCCCCAACAAGTTAACTTCCAACTGAGAGGAAGGAACGAGCGACCTGATAACAACATCGGAGAGACCAACCACCATCTGAGGGCCTGGCGAACCAGGGCAGGGAGACGCCTGGGCCGATCAAGAGAGGCAGAGGAGCGGTCCCAGATGGACAGAATGGCTCGCTAAAGCGTTCTGGTATGGAATTGAGCATAGGGAACTGCTTCGAAGGCAGAGACCATGTGACCCAGAGCCCGCATGCAGCGACGAATGGGAACCGAACCTGGCTGCAACAAGGGAAGAATCTGAAGACAGAGAGTGGATAGCTTCTCCGGGGGCAAGAACACCTTGGCCTGAAATGTGTTGACTACCATGCCCAGATAAGTCAACCGCTGCATTGGATAAAGACAAGACTTCTGCCTGTTCAGGATTCATCCGAAGCGCTCTAGGGTGTGCAGAACAATGCTCAGGCTGTCAGCCGCCCCCCCCCAAATGATTGATCCTTTACCAGGATGTCGTCTAAGTAAGGGATCGCTACGATCCCCCTGGCATGGAGCAGGGCCACGACTGCCGCCAGAACATTCGTAAAGACCCTGGTCGAACAGGAGGGCTACAAACCGGTAGTGAAATGGACCCACTGCAAACCGGAGAAACCTCTGATGACTGACGCATATGGGCACGTGAAGATAAGCATCCTTGATGTCTACTGGGGACAGGAACTCCCCCGGTTCCATAGACACAATGACCGACCTCAGGGACTCCATCCGGAAGCTGCGGACGCAAAGGAAACGGTTGAGCGCCTTGAGGTCCAGAACGAGCCGGACTGCCCCCTCTTTTTTGTGGATCACAAAGAGATTGGAGTAAAACCCCCGAAAACAGTCTTACGCAGGAACCGGAACAACCACACCTTGCTGCAGCAGCGTCCGAATAGCCTGAAAAAAGTAATCTGCGGCTGAGGGAGAGGCGGGAGGGAGATGACCAAAAAAAACTGAACGGAGGGGAGGACTTGAAATCCAGCTTGTAGTCCTCTACAATGACCTCCCTCACCCATGCGTCTGAGACGCGAGCCAGCCAGACATGCCGAAACAAATGAAGCCGGCCGCCCACCCGAACGGAGGGAGTCAGGAGCCGCCCGTCATGCAGCGGAGCTCTTGGGGTTAAAGTACTTGGAGCCCTGTTGACGGGAACGCCAGGAAGGGCGAAGCTTGAAGGAGGGTTTGCGCTTCTGATCCGTGGCCGACTTGTCGGACGCTATCTTGGGGCTGGAAAAACTTCAGCTTTTTTTTTACCTATTAGACTGCCCGCTGTTCTGTGGTAAATGCGTGCTCTTATCACCTGTAGCGTTCAAAATTATCTCATCCAGGTGCCTACCAAAAAAGCCTGCTGCCGCCCAGCAAGACAGCCATAGGGTACAGCAAATGGTAACCAACAGGGCTGATGAACGCGTGGGGTCAGGACGACCATTTCTTAGTCAAACCCTCCGGAAAAGGATACAGGACGTTTAAGAGCTTTGGCAAGATAAAACGTCTATCCGGGAAATTCCACTCCTTGGAAATAGAGGAATCAAACTCCTGGTGGTTGGGGGAAACACTTGTGCGAGCGACGGGACCTTCTAAAAGGAAAAAAAAACTAGCTGGCAGACGATCGGGATCTTCAACCTGCAACGTCTCGATAACCGCCGTACTTAGATTGTCCACCATAGAGGATAGTTTGGACGACTGACCCTCCGACTAGACAACATCCTCATCTACCCCCCCCCCCCCTCAGAACATGCCTCTTCCACTGAGGACACGTCAGAGTGAGACTCCCTAGCAGGAGGAGGAGAGGCCTAGGAAACGGGAACATCTACCCGCATCCCCGGCCGACTCAAGACTCAAGACTCTGGCCGGGGGAAAAATAGGCCAAGGGGGGAACTTGCACAAAAGTCGGGGCCTCAATTAACCATGGCCCCAGCATCAAGCCGATGCGCTTGCCGTTGTGGGAGTGCGATTAGGGATGCACTACAATGGAAAACGGACACCCCAATGATCAGCGCAGGTACATGGCGCCCAGTACACTCCACACACTCTGTCACTCTAAAGTCCCCCTCCCCCAGCAGCGCCCTCCTGGGGAGGGGGAGGGGAAGGTACTGGTATATACTCACCTGTGCGGCGTCTTCTGCCCCCCTGGCTCCAGCCGGATCACCACCTTCAGGGTGTGGCCCCTTGGGGAGGAAATACCATTAATTTACATTGAAATGTATTAGGGCCGGATCCGGTATAAAAAATACCACAATGCCGGATCCGTCCTTATGACGTAAAAATGTGGAAAAAAAAAATAGAAACGGATCAGTTTGTCCGTATGACAAACGAAGAGACACATCTATTCTTGCAATGCATTTGTGAGAAGGATCCGAATCAGTCTACAAAATGCTGTCCGTTTGCATGCAGATTGCCTGCCGGCTCACTCTGCCGCAAGTGTGAAAGTACCCTTACACTTCGTGTGCATAGTGTCCACCTTCTAGCGGCAACAGCTATACCTATGGTCAATGCCTGTGTCCCCCAAAAGATACGGATGAGAAATGTAGATTTCTGGAACATCTGTATGTGGTCCTGTGGCAGTTTCCCATCATCATTTACTGTGCTCAGGGTTTGCATGTAATGAATGCATTGAGTTCTGGATTACAAGTTTTTACTTACTTTGGGATTTTTGTCTGGAATCTAGAGTTGATTGGGATCCTCCCCCTGTTATCCAGCTCAATTCCAAGGTCTTGCAAACCAAGATTTTGGCTGAAGGGACGGCGACCGATGCACACAAGTAACACATCACAGGTTATGACCTCTGCCTTTCCACCAGCTGCTGCTTCAACACTGTCAACAGAATTAAAACCAAGTCAGCAGCCAACATTTCATTTCTGTTACATAAGGTCAGAGGCTCCATTACAAGCCTACGTTACAGATTCCGTAAAAAACTAAAAAAAAACAGGACAAATACTAAATGGCGTCCATATGGTACCGCTGCTGTCCATAATGTAGCAGATCCAGCACAGAAAAGTAGAAATACCAACATCTATGTGAACCCAACCTAATACTAATAATAGCTCAGTCCTTTAGAATACTGCTTCATTTTCACTTTTTTGTTCATAGCTCAACCTTCTAGAATTTTTTTACTTTCCTACATAAAGATTAGTTTACTTCTAAACTCCTTGGGTAAGAGATCCCATCCTAATTGTTGGCTAAGGCTATGGTTCCATGGGGGCATTTGGCTGGTCACAGCAAATGAAAGGCAACCTGAGGGGCAGGAACATATCGACATATGTTGTGCAATAATCGCAAGTCACTGAGCAAATTTTTACTGTACTCATAGCATTATGTGCGTACAGTGCAGTAGGCCAGGTCAGGCATGAACTCACAGCACATAGATCATTATAATGATACGAGTTCGGGCTAGCATAGTTTGGTTTGGAAAATTAGGCCATCACACGACTGAACATGAAAGTGTTAAATAAGCCTAATAGTGACCACAACTTGCCATTGGTCCCAAGTTTGAAGAAAACCCTTTTCTGTGCATGTATGGAGATAAAGCCTTTAAAGCATAATTTATTGCACAGACACCATCCTTCATGCTGTGGGCCAGACCAAAGATCCCCAAATCTCTCTAGATTATAAACTTGCATGGGCAGAACTATCAATCCTAGGCTACATGCACATAAACTGATTTTGTTTCCGTGTCTGTTCCATTTTTTTGCCGATTGGATGTGGACACATTCATTTCAATGGGTCTGCAAAAAATGCGGACAGCACACTGTGTACTATCTACATCCGTATGTCTTTTCTTTAGCCCCGCAAAAAATATAGAGCATTTCCTATTCTTGTCCGTTTTGCGGACAAGGATAGGTATTGTTACAACTGATCCGCAAAAATAAAGAAACGACAAACGGATGCAATCTGTAATTTTTTGCGGATCAGTATCTTACCGGTAAGATAAAGATATTTTTGCTCTTTCCCTTATAGAAAGGGTTATACTGATGGCATGTTGTAGCAATAAACCGCACTTACGAAACATCAATTTTCCCATCTGCTGTCCTAGTCGCACCCGTGACCTTTGTGTTCAGCTTAAATTTCAGACCCTGTTTTTGAAGGATTCTCTGGAAATTTTTGGAGATTTCCATGTCAATCCCTATTCCACCAACATGTCCCAAAAATTCAACTGCTGTAACATCTGCTCCTAATCGTTGCCACACAGAACCCTGAAAAAGATGAGAAGCAAAAAATGACATCAGTTAGACGATAAAAGGGTGCTCCCAGAATTATTTAAAATGGCAGCAAGGAACCTTTCGAGCAGGACTGGTTGACTCCACTTGCAGAGGTGCCTGGGGGGGGGGGGGGGGGGGGGGGGACTTTCTACACAATACACTCTGGCACTTGCATATACTATAATCACTGTATTCCTGTCAAGCTCTGCCACTAACAACTTTGCTATGGTAAGCTTCAAAGCCTTCCTGAGCCCCAAGCTACCATAGCACAGCACTCAGTAAATGACTGCTCAGATGCCGTGGTCGCAACTGACCACAGCATCTGATGGGTTACGCACTTTGTAGATATGGCACCAACTCATCTCTTCATAAAGGATTGGAGGCAACTAGGGATGAGCGGAATTGTGTTTTACAAGTTCGAGTTTTATTACAACTCAGTTACCCCGAGCCATAAGGGAATTCTATGACTGAATGCCTTTAAGAGGCATTCCGTCATAATAGAAGTCTATGGAGAGAACTCCAGCATAACGGAAACTAGACGGATACGTTATGCCACCCATAGACTTCTATTATGACGGAATGCCTCTTAAATTCCCTTATGGTCCGTGGTAACGGAATCTTTCACGGAACTGTAATAAAACTCGAACCGTGAACTTGTAAAACACAAGTTCGATTATATCCCTAGTTGCAACCAGTTATGCTTACATCCAGGGGCATAGCAAGTAACCATGGGGCCCCATAGCAAAACTTGGAATGGGGCCCCATTCCACCATGACTCCATTCAGCGACATGTTCAGAAATACTTATGATAGGTCTCCGAAATGCACAGGGCAAAGGCACACAGTGTAGTCATAGCATAGGGATAGTGCACAAATCGATGTCACAGTATTGCTATAATGCACACAGTGATGTCACAGTACAGAGATGATCAATACACTGATGTCACAGGACAGGGATAATCTACCCAGCCATGTTACAACACTGGAACTATACAAGCAGTGATGTCAAATGCAAGTGTAATGCACATATGATGCGACAGTACAGGAATAGCGTAGATCCAATTTCAGAGTGGGCTTTTATTGTGGGCAGTCTAAGGCACACCTGTGCAATATTCATGCTGTCTAATCAGCACCTTGATATGCCACACCTGTGAGGTGGGATGGATTATCTCGGCAAAGGAGAAGTGCTCACTAACACAGATTTAGACAGATTTGTGAACAATATTTGAGAGTAATGAGTCTTTTGTGTATGTAGAAAATGTTTCAGATCTTTGAGTTCAGCTCATGCAAAATGGGAGCAAAACCGAAAATGTTGTGTTTATATTTTTGTTCAGTGTATATAGCCACTATACTAAAATGATAAGCATTCTACATACCAGTTCAACACCAATTACACCACCACCAATGACCACCATCTTCTCAGGCACTTTCTTCAGCGATAATGCACCAGTGGATGATACTACCGTTTCTTCATCAATCTGTAATGAACAGCACTAGATAAATATAAATTTACACACATATACAAATTTTCCATCAGATCATATTTTGACGATAATACCTCAATTCCTGGAAAAGGAGTAACCTCGGATCCAGTTGCTATAAGGATGTTCTTTGTGTTGATGACTTGCGTGCTGCCATCTGCTTTTGTTGCAGTCACTTGGTTTTTCCCTGTGATTTTTCCAAAGCCTTGAACATGTGCAACCTGCAGTAGATACACTGCTGATGACTACAGAAATGTGGATGTACATATGCTCATGGCAGATTACAGCGGTATAGAGCGATCAATAGCGGTAATAGGAAAAACACTGGCGTAAATCTCTTCTAAACCACTACAACCATGGCCCTTGCCCAATATATGAAAGGAGTAATTAAGTAGACTCATCCAACACGGTGAATAATGTAGCCGTCACTGATGGCCATCCTAGCGAACTATGCACTGGTTTCCAGACTGCTTGCTCACACACAAGGCTTGAGACAACCAACTTTAAAGTGTACCTAAACTTTTAGGCACACTTTATTAAAATTCATAGGCAACGTTCACATCTGCATTTTGCATTCTGGTTTTGAGATCCAGCAAAAACGGATCCGGTATTTATATTTTTAACATTTTTAAAGGTCTGCGCATGCACAGACCGCAAAACAGGACCCGTTTTTCTGGAACACTTGGGGACAGATCCAGCATTAATGCATTGCAATGGAAAAAAATGCCGGATCCGGCATTCCGGCAAGTTTTCCGGAATCTTGGCCGCTGCTGTATTTTCCTCCGTCCAAAAACCGTACAGTGACAGAACTGAAGACATCCTGATGCATACTGAACGCAATGCTCTCCATTCAGACTGCATTAGGATAAAACTGATAGTTTTTTTTTCTGATATTGAGCCCCTGGGACGGGACTCAATACCGGAAAAGTTTATTGCAAGTATGAAAGTACCCTAAAAGGACTCGTTCCATCCTGATGGCTCAGTTTCAGATCTGGTGGTATTAAATCAAAACTGAACAAACAATGATTTTCATGCCGGATCAGGTAAGTCAATGGGCACTGGATCAGTTTTTTTTTCTGTACCTAGAAAAACAGATCAGGCACCACTGACTTACATTGATTTTCATGCCGAATCAGGTTTGTTCAGTTTTGCAAACCGGACACACAAAACACTGCTTGCAGTGGTTTTGTGTCCGGCCCCAAAACGCAACAGAACTGAACCGAGGCATACTGATCAGTTTTGTCCCCATTGACAATGAATGGGGACAAAACTGATCAATTTAAAATTTAGGTTTTGAGATACTCTGCGGGATCTCAAAACCTGAATTAAAAATGCAGATGTGAAAGTAGCCATCGAAAATGATTCAAAAATAAAATTCGCAATTGACTTTATTTTGTTACCTTTTCATGCAAAATAGGCACCTGAAATCCAGGTGACTATTTGCGCTTTAGAATCCGTACTCCCATGCTCTGCTGAGTAGGTGAGTAAGGACTCCCTCCCTGTGGCCATACTCTAGCGCTGTACTGGCAGGAGGAATTCCATAGCACTGCACCGCTCTTCTAAAGCCTTGCATACAAATGCTATGTTAGGCTTTAGCAGAGCAATGGCAGGCAGGAGGAGAAATGCTTTATGTCAGCTCCTGCTCTGCGCCCTCTCCGCTCAGCTAACTAGCAGGGTGGGAGCTGACATAAGACATTGCTTTCCTACCTGTGCCCACTCTGCTAAAGCCTGACATAGCACTTGACTGCAAAGCTTTAGGGATGTAGCTCTGGTACAGAGAGGTGCTGCATTGTGCTATGGAGCTCCTGTCTGTACAGCAGTTGCAGTACGGCCCCAGGGACAGAGCCCACACAGCAGTGCACAGGTGAATGAACTTCAGGTGCCTATTTCGCATGAAAAGGTTAAAAAAATAAACAAATTACAAATATTATTTTTGACATATTTTCTATTTGCTTTATTAAAGTATACCTAAACATGTAGGTACACTTTAAGGATACATTTCAGCATGGCCATAACTTTGTAGGCGTAAATGTAAAAATATAACTATGAAACATATGATCAAACAAAAGCTAGATGCATATATTACGGTGTAATAAAGCTGTGATATTCAGACCTTATTCTGTTTAAACAGATGAGCAATGCCCCCTGTGAGTGACTTTACGGCCCCGCTTTTCTGTTCCATCATCTTCTCTAGATTTAAATGGACCCCGGTCACTGGAAAGAAAATAATGAATATAATGTCTCACAGTATAACTACAGACATGTCATGATCTCAGTCAGCACATTGTGAACATAGCGTCACACTAAGGCCCCTTTCACACAAGCGAGTTTTCCGCGCGGGTGCAATGCGTGAAGCGAACGCATAGCACCCGCACTGAATCCTGACCCATTTATTTCAATGGGTCTGTGTACATGAGCGTTGTTTTTCACGCATCAGTTCTGCGTTGCGTGAAAATCGCAGCATGTTCTATATTCAGCGTTTTTCACGCAACCCTGGCTCCATAGAAGTGAATGGGTCTGCGTGAAATATGCATTGCATCCACAAGCAAGTGCGGGTGCGATGCGTTTTTCACTGATGGTTGCTAAGAGATGTTGTTTGTAAACATTCAGTTTTTTCTAACGCGCGTGAAAAACGCATCAAAACGCATTGCACCCGCGCAGAAAAAACTGAACAACTGAACGCAATCGCAGACAAAACTGACTGAACTTGCTTGCAAAATGGTGCGAGTTTCACTGAACGCACCCTGAACGCATCCGGACCTAATCCGTCACGCTCGTGTGAAAGAGGCCTAAGGGTGCCTTCACACATGGCAGATTTTGCTGAGAATTTCTGTGACTGAAAATCAGTTCCATTCATTCGAATGTACTTGTTTTGGCAACAAACACATGGATTTCTACAAGCCACATTGGCAGCTTTCACACGAGCTGTACACTCCGGACTCGGAGCGCCAGTATAAGACAGTTCCCGTCCTGAACTCCCAGCACTGCCGGGGTCGCATAGCATTTTATTGATTTATGATGCTATGTAACCCTTATAGTTCTGGAATGTATTGGATAAGACTGACAGCATTATGTCACTGTTATCCAATACATTCCAGACCTCTAAGGGTTACATAGCATCATAAATCAATATAATGCTATGCGACCCCGGCAGTGCTAGGAGTTCAGGACGGGAACTGTCTTATACTTACGCACCGAGTCCGGAGTGTACAACTCGCTCATGTGAAAGCGGCCATTTAGAAGAATGGAACGAATTTTCACTTACAGAAATGTTGGCAACAAAACGGCCCAAAAATCTGCACTATTTATCACTTTTTTGAAAGTGTGAAATCCGCACACACACAAAAAGATAAAAATAAACAATTGACACGCTGCAGATTTCAAAATCCGCACAGTAGATCAGTTTCTACAAGTTTACATGAGATGTATCTAATCTGATACACTTTGGTTTTTCTGCACATAATCTACATCGTGTGCAGCCACCCTAAGGGCTCTTTCACACTTGCGTTGTCCGGATCTGGAAAAACGCAAGTGAACTGAAAGCATTTGAAGACAGATCCGTCTTCAAAATGCGTTCAGTGTTACTATGGCAGCCAGGACGCTATTAAAGTCCTGGTTGCCATAGTAGTAGTGGGGAGCGGGGGAGCAGTATACTTACAGTCTGTGCGGCTCCCGGGGCGCTCCAGAATGACGTCAGAGCGCCCCATGCGCATGGATGACGTGCCATGCGATCACGTCATCCATGCGCGTGGGGCGCCCTGACGTCACTCTGGAGCGCCCTGGGAGCCGCACGGACGGCAAGTATGCTGCTCCCCCGCTCCCCACTACACTTTACCATGGCTGCCAGGACTTTAGTGTCCCGGCAGCCATGGTAACTATTCAGAAAGCTAAACCTCGGATCCGGCAATGCGCTGAAACGACGTTTAGCTTAAGGCCAGATCCGGATTAATGCCTTTCAATGGGCATTAATTCCGGATCCGGCCTTGTGGCAAGTGTTCAAGATTTTTGGCCGGAGCAAAAAGCGCAGCATGCTGCAGTATTTTCTCCGGCCAAAAAACGTTCCGGTCCTGAACTGAAGACATCCTGATGCATCCTGAACGGATTTCTCTCCATTCAGAATGCATTAGGATAAAACTGATCAGGATTCTTCCGGCATAGAGCCCTGACGACGGAACTCTATGCCGGAAGAAAAGAACGCAGGTGTGAAAGAGCCCTAAGGGTATGTTCACATATTGTGGAAATGCTGCAGATTTTCTACAGCACAAACCTCAAGCGTTTTAGTAAAAGTGCAACAAATGGTGCATTTATTGGTGCAAATTTCATTGCAGAAATGCTGCCGATTTGATGCTTTGCAACAGGTGAAATCTTCATCACAGGTCAGTTTCCGCTGCAGATTTTTGCTAAAACTAATGAGTGTATAACACTGTGGATTATGTGCATGCGATTCCGTAACAGAAACATCTTGGGTTTTTCAATGCCACATGCTGTTTTTATGGCGTTTTCGGCAGCACTCTTCTCTAAACAACCGTGTGAACTAAAAAACTGATACGTGTACGTGTAGCAGCCATAAAACTGCCCAAACCTACCTTCAATTCCTCTGCTTGCAAAATCCTTTCCATGCGCTAAATGGTAGAGATAGGAGTTGTTCAGCAAAGCCTGTAAAAGGATAGTAGTTTAATCTACATTATGTTTGAAAACCAAATCTCTATAAAACAATAATTTAGGCAGGTAAAAGACAAAGTGTACAAACACGTTAGAAGTGTGAGGGGGAGGGGGGGCAGGGCCCCTATATACCGCACCCCGGGCAGGTGACTGCCTTAACTTTACATTGCTGAGCTTTGCTGTCAGGATGATCACATAACTCACACGCTATTACTATCTACTGTACAGCGGGAACTGTGCTCTGGAGTAGATTGTAATGACGTGTTCCTGTGTGTGATATGCTATCATAGCTGAGCAGCCCGATAGGAATGGGGAGCTGGACCACATCTCTCCTCCCTACACCTGCCTGGCTGTTTAGCCATGGTGGCATATCACACACAGGATCACATCATTATTATCTATTGCGGAGCACAGTTCCCGCTGTACATTAGATCGTTATGAAGTGATTATGTATGGGGTTACGCCGTCAGAGAAAGCAGACACCGGAGCGCAGTGTATCGAGGCCCCACGGGCAGCTGTACAAGTGGAAGCAAACCATACAACTCACATTCTAGGACGGAATACAGGCGGCTGTTTTTACACAATTCCCAGAGAACCACAAGGCCTGACACAGACAATATTTTACCTCAGATTTTAATGCAAATCTACAGCAATATCTTAAGTGTAACTTATAATAATTAGCCATTCAAACATACCTTAGATGGGATACATCCAACGTTTAGACAGGTTCCACCAAGAGTTTCATTCTTCTCCACACAAACAGTCTAAAATATAATTTATAGATTTATCAAATGGCATTTAAATAAATACAAGGAGGCCCAAGAAAAAGTAGCCAGCTTCCAATATCTCCAAATCAAATGCCTAATAGTAAATCAGTCTTAGTTGTCCATAGCAACCAATCAGAGCTCAGCTTTTAGTTGCTACAGGGCTCTGAAAAAATGAAAGCTGAGCTCTGATTGGTTGCTATGGACAACTTAGACAGATTTACTACTAGGCAGTTTGATTTGGAGACGGGATCCTTTTTTGTGGGCCACCCTGCATCACATGCTTTGTTAAATGGCTAATAAAGTTAAAAGGCATATGTCACATTTAAATGACTTGCCGTCTAAGCAGTACCCTAAGGCTCTTTTGAATTTAAAGAGGACCTTTCACCACTCCTGACTTGTCCGTTTTAAAAGCTACATGCATTCCCCATGTGATAAAAATTCTGGAGCATCTATTCTTATGGCTCTATGTTGTGCCATTCCTGTATTATTTCTACTAGACGTTATGAATGAATTGCTATTAACCTTCAGTAAGGGTACAGAGGGGAGGTAACCAGTTGGGGATGTGTAACTGCACAGTCTGACAATGGCAGCACTGATTGGATAGAGTGAGTCTGTACAGGGTCACACCCCCAACTGGTAACACCCTTCTGTACCCTCACTGCAGACTGCTAGCAATTAATTTATAACTTCTAGTAGAAATTAAATATTTCCAAATCTTATTCACTTTGACTTAGGGTCCATTCACACATCTGCAATTTCATTCTGCATTTTGCGGAACGGAATTGCGGACCCATTCATTTCTTGATCCGCACTTCCTATCCCGAAAAAATAGAACATGTCCTATTCTTGTTTGCAATTGCGGACAAGAAAAGTCATTTTCTATGAGAATGCCGGCGATGTGCATTCTGCATTTTGCGGACCGCACATCGCCAATGTCCGTGTTTTGCGGATCCACAATGGACGTGTGAATGGACCCTTAACAGTATTTGGAATCCAAAATCAGGAGTGGAACCTTCAGAAAAATGTGGTGTAAACGCTGCAGAGTTGCTGCACATTGTACAGTAGCAGCAAAAGTAGAGGCGGGTACCTGCAGAGGCTGAAATCTTCAGCATTTTCACAACGAAATCTGCAGCAAAATCGGAACAACGTGGTGTGGATTTTGCTGCTGTGAAAAATCAATAGTGGACCCCATGGCAGCATGCCCTATACGCTGCGGATCTTCAGCATGCAATTCCGTAATGTGGTCATACCCTAGCTGTATTATCTGAATTGAACTGTACTAGAATTAAACGGACAAGTAAAGGTCTCAAAAATGGCACAGCACAATTTTCCAACATAACAAAAACATCCCATGTTGCTGCATCAATACAGAAATAAAAAAAGTAAAAAAATAAAAAATAAAACTAAAATGGAAAGCCAGGGTGGAATAATTAAACCGTTTGTGGTCCTTAAACGGGTGGTCCAGGATTTTTGTATTGATAACCTATACTCACTGAATCGAATGAAAGCAGGACTGTAGTCACCAGCTCCATCCACTACACAATCGAAGGAGGTGTATAGTCCCAGCACCTACTTTCAGTGCTACAAGATAACAGCCGAGTTAGACCCCCGCTGATCGCATATCGATGGCCCTTCCTGAGGATAGGCCATCAATATCAAAATCCTGGACAACCCATTTAAGATCAAAACTAACAGGTAAAAGCACACCCTAGCATCGGGCAGCTTTATACCATGAGGTACATGACACTGCACAACAGGCACTCACCTGGAAGCCCAGTTGGGCGGCTTTGATTGCAGCGACATAACCTCCTGGACCAGAGCCAATAACTGTGACATCAGCATCCACTTCAACACAAAGAATCACACAAAATTAAAGAAGAACTCCCACAAAAATACTATTTATTCTCCGACCTGCTAGAAAGGTACAATGCTGTATGATGGATATCAGCATCGCTTAGTGGACTCCAATTACTTTTAATAGGCTCCTTTGGGTTCCATCATTAGGATGGCAAGAATACCGCTGTGTGATTCTGGGGTCACACTAGCGGCACACATGCACACCAAGGCCACGACCAGTGTCACGGTGTAGCCATAATCTAATAAGTAAAAGCTGGGTGCTATCGCAGGGATGTTAGCCCTCTCAAGTCCCCAGACACTGGTCGCTCCTACAGGTGAAACTCAAAAAATTTGAATATTGTGCAAAGTTCATTTATTTCAGTAATGTAACTTAAAAGGTGAAACTAATATATGAGATAGTCTCATTACATGCAAAGCGAGATATTTCAAGCCTTTATTTGTTAGAATTTGGATGATTATGGCTTACAGCTTATGAAACCCCAAAGTCACAATCTCAGAAAACTTAATATTGTGAAAAGGTCCAATATTCTAGGCTCAAAGTGTCACACTCTAGTCAGCCAATTAATCCATACCCCCTGAGCAAAGGGTTCCTGAGCCTTTAAATTGTCTCAGTCTTGTTTAGTAGGAATCACAATCATGGGAAAGACTGCTGACCTGACAGTTGTGCAGGAAACAATCAGTGACACCGCCATAAGCCTCAAAAGGTAATTGCAAAAGAAGTTGGATGTTCCCAAAGTGCCTTTTTTAAAGCACATTATTTGAAAGCAGCCCGGAGAGGCTCGTCAGGAAAAAGCCTTTCAAAAGTGTTGGGGACATTTACAAGGAGTGGACTGAGGCTGGAGTTAGTGCATCAAGAGCCACCACTTACAGAAGGATCCTGGACATGGGCTTCAAATGTCGTATTCCTCTTATCAAGCCTCTCCTGAACAACAAACAACGTCAGAAGCGTCTTACCTGGGCTAAAGAAAAAAAGAACTGGTCTGTTGCTCAGTGGTCTAAAGTCCTCTTTTCTGATGAGATCAACTTTTGCGTCTCATTTGGAAACCAAGGACCCAGAGTCTGGAGGAAGAATGGAGAGGCACACAATGCAAGTTGCTTGAAGTCCAGTGTGAAGTTTCCATAGTCTGTGTTGATTTGGGGAGCCATGACATCTGCTGGTGTTGGTCCACTGTGCTTCATTAAGTCCAGAGTCAATGCAGCTGTCTACCAGGAGACTTTGGAGCACCTCATGCTTCCTTCTGCAGACCAGCTTTATGGAGGTGGTGACTTCATTTTCCAGCATGACTTGGCACCTGCCCTGCACTGCCAAAAGTACCAAAACCTGGTTCAATGACCATGGGATTACTGTGCTTGATGGCCAGCAAACTCACCTGACCTGAGCTCCATAGAGAATCTATAGGGCATTACCAAGAAAAAGATGGGAGACATGAGACCGAACAATGCAGAAGAGCTGAAGGCTGCTATTGAAGAATCCTGGTCTTCCATAACACCACAGCAGTGCCATAGGCTGATAGAATCCATGCCACGCCGCATTGAGGCAAAAGAGGCCCAAACCAAGTACTGAGTACATATGCATGATTATATTTTTCAGAGGTCCTACATTTTTCTATTTAACATCCATTTTTTATTGATTTCATGAAATGTTATAATTTTCTGAGATTGTGACTTTGGGGTTTCATAAGCTATAAGCCATAATCATCCAAATTGTAACAAATAAAGGCTTGAAATATCTCGCTTTGCACTCTCTCATATATTAGTTTCACCTTTTAAGTTGCATTACTGATATAAATGAACTTTTGCACAATATTCTAGTTTTCCGAGTTTCACCTGTATTATCTATGATATGCTGGCACAGCTAAAATGTTACAAATTAAAAGCTTCTGTAATACTAATAAATTATAGATTGAAATAATTCTACATTACAGCACATAAAACGGTAAAGCCATCCTGAGCATACAAGGGCTGACATTCTGGGACGGCCATTACTGCCCAGTACATTCTTAGGAGCAGGGTCAGAGGGTGATGTCACCAGACAAGACAGAACTTACATGGTTGGTCTGAGTAGGTTCGGAGCGGCACAGCACATATTCTTTTCAACCCAGGAGTGACGTGCTTTAAGTGAGCCTTCTAATACAAGAACACAAGGAGGTCAGTGTGTAGTCTAGCACATAAATGGTTAAAGACGTACTCTCTTGTAGTAAATCCTTGCATCGCCAGGAATTACCAATACTAAAACATCTGGTCTTAAAACTGTATGTCATGTCATTCCTCTGTTCTTCCCCCTGGTAAAACACACTTGTAACTTATTTCTGTAGCAGCGGGAATAACAGTGGAATGGCATAATGCAGAATTCTCAGAACTGTAAGGCCAGATGCACACAAGCAAGTTCAATGCGAGGAACTCGCGGCGTGCGTCAGTGAGAGGTCCCGTTCTGGCCTCCGCTCCTATGACAGAATACTGTGTAACCCTGAGGGTCCTGGAATCTATTGAATTACAGCTTATGCACAAGCCCGTTGCCATTTTGGCAGATCTTCAAAACACAGATACTGGCCGCGTGAGTTCTGCACTTTGGCGTAACAGTACAGTCCTATCCTTTCCATAACAAGGACAAGAATTGGACATGTTCTATTTTTTTTTTGCGGGTGCCACAGAACCAACATAAGGATGCGGACAGAACACTGTTTGCTGTCCACATTTTTTGCAGTCCCGCTTTAGTGAGTGGGTCCACAACCGACGTGCAAAAAATGCGGATCGGATGCAGTCATGTGAACAGGCTCTTAGAGCTCATGCATACGGCAGCTGCTATTTCTGCAGTCTGCAAAACACGAATACCGGCCGTGTGCGTACCACACGGTGTTTGTCCACATCTTTTGCGGCCCCTATTAAAGTGAATGGATCCGGATCCGATGTGGACATGAGTCCTTGCACTGACATAATGCTGTCAGTGTAATAGAATAAATTTCAGGACCCTTAGGGCTGTTTCACACGAGCGGATGCCGTGCGTGACATCTGCTGTGTGAATGACAGCCAAGACCCGATGCGGACAGCAGAAGCACGGAGCATTAACATGACTGATAACGCTCCGTGCCTCTCTGTGATCTCTTTCCTACGAAATCACAGTGATAACTTTATCTGAGATCACAGAGAGGCACGGAACATTATCAATCATGTTACTAAAACAGTCATGTCAGGAGAACCGATAGGTCTTATTTAACGAGGACTGTCACTTCTCCTGATGTGCGATTTAGGCCTCATGCACACGACCGTTTTATTCCGTGTCCGTTGCACCGTTTTTCGTGATTTACTGCGGACCCATTGATTTTCAATGGGCCAGTTGAAAACTCGGCTAAAGCACCGTTTGCCATCCGTGTCCGTGATTCCAGTCCGTCAAAAAAATATAACCTGTCCTATTATATTCGCGGAAAATGGTGTGCGGCCCAATTCAAGTCAATGGGACCGCTAAAAAACGGGGAGGCACACAAGATTGTCATCAGCGGCTTTTTTTTCCTATCATTTGCATGGCAAACCTGTCTTAGACTTTTTTTTTTACATTCCTTTATGTCTGGTGGTCCTGCAAAAATAAAGGAACACACACAAAAACAAAAACTGATTACGGAACAACAGAACCCCATTTTGCGGAACGGAACACAACAACGGTCGTGTGCATGAGGCCTTAGTAAGTACTTATATACCCCATGTAATAATTCTGAAGGATCTTTTCTTATGACTCTATGATTGGCATTCCTTTATAATTCCTTCTAGAAGATATGAATGAATTGCCAGCAGTCTGCAGTAAAGGTCAATCTGTGTGTCACCAGGTGGGGGTATGTCCCTGCACAGCCTGCTCTGATTGGATAGTGTCAGACTGTGCAGGGACACCCCCAACTGGTTACCACCCCTCTGTACCCTAACTGCAAACTGTTGGCAATTCATTCATAACTTCTAGAAGGAATAATAAAGGAATGGCACATCATAGTTATAAGAATAGAGGCTCCAGAATTGTTATTACACAGGGTAGTTACTACTACAGACATGTCAGGAGAGGGGACAGACCCTCTAACTGCTATAATCGGTTTTCTTCTGATGACTGGATACGGTTTCATTTATAATGCTCTACAAGAAATCCCATCTAAAACACTTGAAAATGATGGGGGTCCCCTCCCCTCCTCTACAAGCCAGGGTACAGGGTACATTGTGCACTACCGTATGCATTAGGGGGCCTTCCCACTGCAGAAATTCAAGTCCCATTCATCTAAAGGGGTCTGTTTTGGTGGGAAGCACTTGGATTTCTACAAGCCGCATTCAGATGCATGGAACTGATTTGCAGTCATAGAAATTTTCAGACATTAAATCTGCTGTGTGAACAGGCCTTCTGCAGATACCAGTAGCATTGCCCGCAATCTCAGCCGATTGCTCAGTATCACCAGCGAGCCATTCCCCCTCATGGGTCAGAGTATATTTTGGAGTTGGTATGACGGTGTACTGAGAGGTGCTGAGGAATTCACCAGGTGGAGGATCAGTCAGCTGACACCTTTGCTGCAGGTTAGACAGAGGTGTCAGCCATGGGGCTGGTGTGTGACCAGAGATGTGCAGTCACATGCCACTCAGTGACACAGACCTTCTATTCGGGCACATGGCACTCACTGGCGAGCTGCCTACTAGCCGAAGCGCAAAGCTGAGAACTCCCATGATCACCTACTAACATATAAGGCTGCTTTCACTGTGATCCGAGAAATGCAGTCCATGAGACGGCCGCCATACCCGGACTGACAGAGGGTGAGCCCCACTCACAGTACCACAGATTGATTGGACAACTGTCACAAGAACTGGATTTCACGGATCTCATAATACCGTGTGAAAGAAGCCTAATACTACACGTCCCATGGCGATCTGTAGACGCCGACTGTTTCCCCGGTGATATGGCCTACATGTGACGTATCCGATGATCTAACCAAGAAAAGACCCCGCGGACCCTACATGACCACAGACTCATATCAGCTGTTGCCAATCTCACCCCAGGAATGGATGGAAAATGTTAACGGATAAGTGTAATGTTTCCTTTAAGAAGAGGAGAAGTGAAGGGCTTATAGGGCCAGCTTCTTACTCAGGACACCCACAGGCACAGACTGGGCACCAATGGCAGGTGTCAGGACTAGAGCCTGGCTCCCTACGCTCAGTGGTACTTGAGATTGGGGACTACACACAGCACTGAAGGTCAGCACAGCCCAGAGCTCCGGGACAGGCACGACTGGTACTCTAGGCCCAGCTCTCACACTGACAGGAGCCGGAGGGAGCGCTGTCTCCGCACTACGGCCCGGGGGAGGGTGTCCGGCTGCGTCCTGCTTGCTTTACCTTGCTTATGGTGCAATACACGCGGCTCCAACTGTGCATTTTGCTTTCGTAGATGTGACCCACTCGGCTCCCTGTCTAGGCTTCCTAGGATCAAGGACTCCACAAGGTGCGCAGGCGCCAAGGGGAGTGGCGGCCGCTGTGCAGTCTGGGCAATGTAGTCTCACGTCCCACGCACGGCTGCTCGTCACGTGACAAGTTGTACGCTGAGCTTTGGTAGCGTGTGTTACACTGTGTTGGAGGGATGCTGAACTTGGTGGTGTGGACAGCAGAGGACCTCTGGGCTGGAACTACCATTGCAGGAAGAGGGGACTGACAGGAAGGACAGCCAGCTTCCAGTTTACTCAGTCAAATCTGCAGATTGTGAATGACATTAGTAGGCTGTAGTTTTCTGCCACAGATTTCACCCCCTTCAGTGCAACGGGGTGCACCATCCAAACTGGTCTTTTTGCCTCAGGAAGCGGTAGGACTGCAGGGGGTGGACATTCAGCCTCCAGCCCTGCACTCCTGCATCCTGCTCAGCCTTGCATACATTTGGTGTCAAAGAGAGTCAGAGACCAGGCCAGATTAAACAAGAGTCCTCCTTTATTGTGTGCAGGATTAAAGTTCTAGTACATCCAGCAGTAGTTTGTATAAAATGCAACGTCCTCACAGATGTTGCAGCATGAGCTAAGCAGATGAATATGTCATTGGCCCTCAGATTACTTTGGCTAAAATATCTACTATAGGGTCCACTGGCTAAGAGCTGTGCTCTAGCAACTGTGGCTGTAGTGTCCGCTATTCTAGAGTACGTAGGTTGTCTTAACTTGTTATCCATCTGCTGCAGCAGGGTCTGGATCGCCTTAATCTGGGTTACTTTGCTGTCTCTCTCTCTCTCTGTAGCCATGCAAATCCTTCTCTTTTAGCGCTTGCTTGTATCTCCTGGAGCTCGTGGAGGTGACGTATCGGTTATTTGGTCAGTTATTTCCATCAGTTATTGTGAGCCAAAACTGGGTGTGGGTCAAAAACACAGAACAGGTGAATATCTTTCCATTATACCTTTTTCTCTGAGTAGGCTTCACTTCTGCTTTTGGATCACAATAGCTGATGGAAATAACTGACATGTGAACTTGGCCTTAGGGTACTATCACACTAGCGTTTTTCTTTTCCGGTGTTGAGTTCCATCACAGGAGCTCAATACCAAAAAAAAAAAAAAAAAGATCAGTTTTATCCTAATGCATTCTGAATGGAGAGCATTCCGTTCAGTATGCATCAGGATGCATCAGTTCAGTCCCTCTTACGTTTTTTGGGAGGAGAAAATACCGCAGCATGCTGCAGTTTTCTCTCCGGCTGAAAATCCTGAACACTTGCAGGAATGCCGGATCCGGCATTAATTTCCATTGAAATGTATTAGTGCCGGATCCGGCATTAAGTGTTCCAGCAAAACGGATCTGGGTATTTCGGTCTGTGCATGCGCAGACCTTTAAAAATAAAAATACTGGATCCGCTTTTCCAGATGACACTGGAGAGACGGATGCATTATTTCAATGCAATTCAACCCACATCCGGATACATCTGACAAATGCCATCCGGTTGCGTCAGGATTGCTGGATCCAGCAGGCAGTTCCGGTGACGGAAACTGCCTGCCGGAATCCTCTGCCGCAAGTGTTAAAGTAAAGAGCAGAAGCTTAAAATGTGATCATACGATGAGACCAGCGAGATCCAGCCCTGAGCAAGTGTTAGGCTACTTTCACACTAGCGTTTTGGCTTTCCGTTTTTGAGATCCGTTTATGGCTCTAACAAGCGGTCCAAAATGGATCCGTTTTGCCCTAATGCAATCTGAATGGAAAAGGATCCGATCAGAATGCATCAGTTTGCCTCCGTTCAGTCACCAGTCTGCTCTGGAGGAGGACACCAAAACGCTGCCTGCAGCATTTTTCTGTCCGCCATGTGGTGCGGAGCATGACAGATCCATCCTGGCACACAATGTAAGTCAATGGGGACGGACCCGTTTTCTCTGACACAACAGAAAACTGATCCCTCCTCCATTCACTTTCATTGGTGATCAAGACGGATCCATCATGGCTATAGAAGACATAATACAGCCGGATCCGTTCATGACAGATGTATACGGTTGTGTTATTGTATGAGAAGCATTTTTGCTGATCTATGACGGATCCACAAAAAACGCTAATGTGAAGGTAGCCTAAGTCAGTGGAAATAAAGCCAGGCACACAACGATATAAGGGGGAATGGAGAATTTTATTTAATTTATAATCTTATTAATGATGGGACTGAAGTTTTGGTGTAAATTGCAAATCAAAGTCTAGGATAAGTTACATCCATTGACTTTTATTGATTCAGGGGAAGGCGAAAAAACCCCCTGTAGGGGGAAAAATTCCTTCCCGACTCCGCTTAGGGCAGTCAGACGATTTCCCTGGATCAGATATTATGAATCCAGAGGAAGGCGAAAAAACCTCACTGAGCCGCAGCCATCAGCTTGTAATGAGGAAAAATTCCTTCCCGACTCCATGCATGGCAGTCAGATTAGTCCCAGAATCAATGACTAAATAATCTGTCCGCAAGGGGATGGCCAAATTATACTTTGAATTAGGTGAATGGCTGAATTGGGGGGAAGGCAACTGTGTTGATCCAGAAGAAGGAGAGAAAAAACCCCTTTATGACATCTGCCAATCTGTCCTAATCTAAGGGGAAAAACACTCCTTCCAGACTGCAAATAAAGCAGTGGGAAAATAGTCCCTGGATCAAATGCCCGTACACATCATCCAGTGGGATCGGCTCCAGGATCAGTGTCCTCTGTCGTCAAGATGTCTTCAAGGTGTTTTCCTTCAGTCCAATCGCAGGGAGGGCTTCCAGGATCCAGTCTTCCCTTACCTGTTATTGTCTTCATACTGTGGTATATATGATAGGAAGAATCAATACAGATACCATATAATGTGGTGTAATATACAAAGATTTTGTGCTACATATGAAGATTAGGGATTTTACACAACTGTTTAATGCTCAGAAAATTTGAGCTTCACAATTGGAGCAGCTTAAATCTTGAATTTATACAACTGTATAGGAACACTGCTTATTTCAATCTATATACCTGGATCTTTTCTTCTGTCCATCCATTGATCTTCTCCAGGGGCTCAGGAGGACATTTTGCTCTGGTGACATTAGAGCTGGTGGAGGGTTTACTGGGTGTCAAATGATAACCCTCTGAAAATGGCCTGATGTTTCAGTGGCAATCGTCGCTTCTTGGCCGCTGCTGCCTCCATTTCGTCCAGGTTGAATTGTGTGGAACAGCTTTGAGGTATAGATGGCTACAAGAAAAAGAAATAGATATAACTGAGGATATGGTCATCACAATTGGTGACAGACCTGATATGAAGCTTATGCTGGTAGTATTTCCACATGTAATATGATTATCTTATGTACTCATCCCCCACCATAATAAGATAGATTTTTCTGTAGGAGTATAAAGCATATTAAATGCCAAATTCGGGTAGTGGCCTGCACTCATTACAGGGGTCTGCCTCCAACCAGCTCCATTCAAGAATTATTTGTCACAAATATAATTATGACTTTACCTTCCAAAATACAGTCAAGGTGCGAACTACTGAAAACACATAAAAGCTCTGTATGCTGACATGCATTACTGGCGTTGGAGTTCAGTGGCCCAATCCCCAAACCACCATATCCTGTGACAATTGCTACTGCTTGATGGCTCTGCCCCCTCCTTATTACCTGCCAACATGTCCCCCTATCAAGCCCCTGACATTGAGAATCATATACACAGTGGCGTAGCTAGAAATGACTGGGCCACACAGCAAATTTTTGAATGAAGCCCCCCTCCCCCAGTAATTTTTTCGCAACCCCTTCCTTTTATGCTGCCCCCATTCCTGTGTCTCAGATGAGGCCTGGCAGCTGTTCCATCCGTTTTCTACACTGTATATACTGTCACTGTATATAATTTCATTGTGTAATACTGTTATGGGGGCCCTGACAAAATCTTTTAGTCCTCCTCTTCCTGCATGGGCCCCTTCTGGGTCAGGGCCCCAAAGCAGCCGCTTTCCCTGCTTCCCCTATAGTTACACCCCAGCATATACAGTGTATGAAGTGTATCTAGAGCACGGTAGACTTTCTGTTTATGTACTTACTACAGGGATGTGTGGTGGTGGCATCTGAAGGGCTTCCACTGAGACCCAGTCAATATGCTGGAAGAAATGATGGCCTCTGATGTTACCATGGACTCCTAAGCGCTTGGCAGGATCTCTCTGGAGGAGCTGAAAATGAGAAATGTAATGATAACTTAGTGACTATAACGACCTTTGAACACAATGACCAATCACATTCCAGATCTTACATTTTCAGGGGAAAGCTGGGAAATGAAATCTCCACTTTTCTCTTGCGCAAGTTTTGGTAAATTTGCCCTAATGTTTATTCTGTCTGAATGCTGGACTTAGGCTGTAGTGTCAGCAATGGGAGATTTTAGAAATCTGTGGCTGCTTGTTACATAAGCTCAGAGGGGTGGACTAAGTATGTAGACTTGTCCTCTGTACATTAACTACCAGACTCTTACTTTAAAGGAAAACTCATATTCCAACTATCCAGTAGGTAAATTATTCCTAAAAATGTTACCATGGGAGAACGACTATAACGTCTGCCTCAGTGCTGGTAAAAATGGCAGCCCATGCTGCTCCTTTTTAACCAGGCTACGGGCCAGGACTCTTGTCATAGATTGTGCTATTACTAAGTCTGTGCTGGATCTGGTCAGGTTGTGGGTCCAGAGGTGACTCCTTAGCATCCTCTGTTGTGTAGACCAGTATTGTAACCTTGTATACTACAGAAGTGCTGGTTGTGTATTGTTACCCAGCGAGCAGCACCTCAGAGGGGCGACCCTTCCCGAACACTACAATGGTGAGTACTAGTGAAGGAGATCATGGTGCACTATGGGGTATTGTAGGGAGAGATGTCTTCTATCACAGGTTGTCATGTAACATTGTATACAGTACAGTAGTGTCATGTAGGAACATACTGACCTTTTTAATGATGTCCTTAGCGTCGGAGCGTGTTGTGCACTGACTGGTAATCATTTCTTTTAAGATGACCCCAAATGAATACCAGTCCACTCCGACGCCATACTCCTTCATAGCCAGCATCTGCCAGGAAGGAGAGAAGATTAGTACACAGCTCTTACCCACATTGTAGGTGCTAAGGTTTCTGCCATTGCCAACATATCATAGAATGGAGTCACTCAAGGTGTTTAGCTGAATGATGACAAGATGTTCTGCCTCCATCCAGCAGCAGATACACTGCAACCACAAAGTCATCTTTTGTAGACTCGCTGTAACCAAGTGTTACATGGGGGTTCATTCATTTGAATGAGCATATTCTAATATTAGGTTTCTCCACAAGCACCCACTGCAGTGGAAATGAATGGTCACCCCGAGCTTCCCCTGGCAATACCAGCTGACCCCTGAGATCAGTAGATGGCATGAAGGTAATTAAAGAGGTCATTTCATGGGTCCAGAAAAAGTCAGACTTCCACCAATATGATGCTCCTGCTTATCCTAAGGATGAATGATCAATATTCTGAACCCCTTCAATACTAATGGATCAGTGAAAATGATGCAAACTCCCCTTTTTCTCACCTCAGGAGCCACGTAGCCTTCTGTTCCAGCATATTCGGTGGCTGTGCGGTCTCCAAGCATGTTCTCAAGTGCGAGACCGAAATCCGTGATCTTAATATGGCCCGTCTCAGCCACCAGGATGTTCTCGGGCTTGAGGTCTCTGTGGATGATGCCCTTAGAATGGAGATATTGGATGCCACACACGAGCTCAGCGGCATAGAATCTGTCAGAAAAGTAAATGAATGAATATAATGCGAGGATAACACAGAAGACTCTTAGACTTTCTTACCAGTCACCAGAATAAGAGACAATAATGTTTCTTATCACTGTCAAATGATGAGGCAGTGTCTTATGGAAAGGGCTGCATGGTGGCTTAAAATCACATGGACTTCTATTCCAGGGTTTTAAAGAGCAACTAGTCCTAGTCATGTTCTAGAATGTGTCGCTTATGGCCATTAATAACTATTCCCGGAGGGCCCCTTTAATACCTAGGAATATGATTAAGGCTCCTACACATCGGACTGGGGAGATATCAGAAAAAAAGATCACAAAGATGTGATTTCTGGAGGAACGTTTCCTCTCTGTCTTCAAGTCTTCTTTTGGGGGAACAGATCTCATCAGTGTGATGTGCAGGAGGCCGGACACTGGATCTAATATTTCAGGTCATTTTCTAACCGTTTAGCTGAGGTTCTTATTTAACTATACCTTGCACTGGGGATGTCAAGCCGCCCCTTCATCTGTAGGAACTGATCAAAGTCCCCGCAGCTCATGTATTCCAGACCAAGTAGAACAAGCATCTGTGACATAGAAGACACCATTACCAAACCCTCAGAACATCTACACATGAACTATATGGAATCTAGCAGTGGCTTCTGTCATCTTTAAAGGGATATTCCAGTGTCAATAAGTAAAGTTTATTATTTGTATATAGTGAAAGATTCTACAATTTTACAATCTTTCTGTATCAAATACTCATTTATTAGGATCTCTGCTTGCAGTTACTGAATGGGAACCGTCATTAGTTTCCTCCCAGCTGCTATAAATCTGTCCTGGTCCTGTGATGGAGATATGGTGCATAGCATGGACTTTATTGAGCCAAGTGTCTGCGTGTCCATAACATGGGGAGGATAGGTTTTTAGCCACTGGAGGTAAACAATGAAGGATCCTGTTACATAACTTCAAGTAATACAGTGTTTATGGATATGCTGAGTTGTGTATGTAATATGCTCCTCGAGGATCGGGCATGAGTACTGTATTTGTACAATAATCCTAAAAGATAAAAACTAATACCTAAAAAATGAAATAATGCAGCAGAAGAAGCATGGCAGGACAATGCAGAGCAAAGACAGGAGACACTTGGGTATGTACATTTAATAAGGTGATCATATGCGCCATTGCGGTTTGTTTCTATGGTCAGCAGATGACACACTGACTAAATCTATTAACCCTCTCTACGCTAGACCACAAAATAAGTGACCTCAACCAGGGAAGGTTAAATAAGTGGAAAATGTTATTTTCGAATTTTCTGTAATTCAAACCTGGGAGCGTCTTATAGTCCACAAATAAAGTAAATTAGAAAATGATATAACCTGTCATCATAGAATAAATAACCTTTATTTGCTCCTTTAAAGAGGATCTTTCACCACTCCTGACATGCCTGAATTGCTAGCAGTCTGCAGTGAGGGTACAGAGGAACAGTAACCAGTTGGGGGGTGTACCTGCACAGACTCACTCTATCCAATCAGTGCTGCCATTTTCAGACTGTAAGTAAATGGAGCAGTGGTCATGTATCCAAACTACTGCTTCATTCATATGGGGACTCAGGGACCTCCATTCTTCTGATCACTGGGGGTCCCTGCAGTCCTATCTGACCCCTTTCTTTCAAATGGCTGGTCGCTCTGAGAGGTGCTGCAGTGAAGGGGCCTAAGTTCTCCCCCAAGTGCTGCTGCCCCCTTTTCTGCTGATTGGGTTACGAGTGGAGACATTTGACAAAAGTAAAGTAATCAGAAGTGTACCTTGGTCTGGAATGCAAATTCCGCGTGGACAAGGAAGGGGCTCCCAGATGCCAGCTGTAAGACTCGGTGCTCCACCAACACATCCGCCTCATCGCAGTTGGCAACCATGGCTCTCTTGCTGCTGATCTTAACAGCATACTTCTGATGGTTAGAAGTATCCTCCGCCAAGACGACCTTACCATAACTTCCCTCCCCGAGCACATGATGGAAAATTAATCTCTTCCTGATGGTATCGGAGAGTGTGCTTCTAGAGCAGGTTGGCCGAACACCGCTGTCCTCGACTAGGGGGAAAATAATAGAAAGACATGTAAAAGGATATTCCCATCTTAGGCTTTTATACCATATTGATTGGCTTGGTTCTTTCTGTTACTCTGATAGACGATAGCTGCCAACAATCCCAAATTTGTATAGCCAAGAACAGAGCTTAGCTATCTCCAGCAGTCCCATAGACTCTGAATGGTGATCGGTGAGGGTCTATACTGTTCTATTTGAAGGGGTATTCCCATCTGAGACAATGAGACACCTTTGGGACCCACACCTATATCGAGAACGAGCTGGGAAAGTGGTGGCTGGAGGACCCCAGATGTCCACTGGGTCCAGCCACCACCAAGCGCTGTTCCAATAGTAGTGAATGGGAGCACACCCGTTTGCGCAGCCACTGCTCCCATTCATTTCTATGAGGCCGAACTATTTCAATGGGGCTTAGCTATTTTCTGCCTCCCATAGAAATGAATGGAGGGCAGCCGTACTTGTGCGGTGCGCCCTCTGGGACTTTGTTGGCTGCGTTTATGAAATAGGTGGGAGTCCCAGAGGTGGAACCTGCACCTATGAGACAATGGTGGCAGATCCTACAGATATGACCCCGTTGTCTCAGATGGGAATACCCATTTAACAGAATCCAGCACCGTAGATAAATACAGACCTAGACCAGACTCTAACATATATACTGAAATCAGACCCCTTAATAAATACAGACCCCAGACCAAGTGCCTTAACCCCTATATATATTGTGGGTACTTCCTCTGGTAGACAGGATTAGCGGACGCAGTATAGAGGCAACAAAAAGTTTTTGGGATCAAACAGTTCAGTGTTTTATTCACACTTTAGGCAAGTGCTCAAACAAGCAGTCATATTCAAACAAAAAGTCACCTTGCTTTGTTGGTGGTAATTCAAACAATGCGGCAATTCTGCCTCAAAGAGTCCTTGCTGATAGCAGCACCAAACTGTTTTCACACCAAACAGGTAGCAAGCCTTCATCCAGACACAAGGCTCCCAGATCCCAACACAGAGACATGGCATTTAAGCCCAGCTGCCTATTTAAGGACAGCCAGGTGCTGCCAAAACCCGGACCGGCATTTAAAATCCGGTCCGGTATTTGCCCTCACCTGGCTGTAAATCAGCCCAGCAGCACATGCTGGGAGGAAAATACCTGTTTTCCCAGACCAAACCTCTCTCTGTGTCACCATACATATATATATATATATATATATAGCTATACCGTATTTTTCGCCCTATAAGACGGACCGGCCCATAAGACGCACCTAGATTTTTGAGGAAAAAAATAGGAAAAAGAAAAAATCTAACCAAAAGGTGTGCTTTTGGTGGGTTTGAACTAATGGCGGTCTGTGCATGAAACTATTATGGGGGATCTGTGGATGATGCACTGTTATGAGGGGGTATTTGTGGATGGCACTGTTATGTGGGGTATCTGTGGATGGCATTGTTATGGGCGGAGCTGTGGATGGCATTATGATGGGGGGGTCTGTGGATGGCATTATGATGGTGGGGGGATCTGTGGATGACATTATGATTGTGGGGGGTCTGTGGATGGCATTATGATGGGGGGGGGATCTGTGGATGGCATTATGATGGGGGGGGGGATCTGTGGATGGCACTGTTATAGGGTGGTTGATCTGTGGATGACACTGCTATATGTGTCACCCACAGTTCCCCCCCATAACAGTCCCATCCACAGATGCCCCCATAATAATGCCATCCACAGACCCCCCCACCATCTTAATGCAATCCACAGATCCCCCACACCATCATAATGCCATCCACAGACCCCCTTCCCCATCATTATCCCATCCACAGGTTCCTAGGGAGGGACTGTAGTAGGCGGGGAGAGCGGCGGGCAGTGCAGGCACTGTACTCAGTCCCCGCCGCTCAGTATGTACTGTATTATACGTAGTGTTAATCATAATATCTAAACTGAATAATGATGTGCTCCCCCTGTGCTTACCGGTACATGACACGCTCCTGTAGTAAGCACTAGCAGCTAGCAGGCAGGCCGGGCGGCCGTAACTCACTGAGGTCACATGCCTGCTCCGCCTGCTTCATTCATAAAGTAGGCGGAGCAGGCATGTGACCTCCGTGAGTAACGGCTGCCCGGCCTGCCTGCTAGATGCTAGTGCTTACTACAGGAGCGTGTCATGTACCGGTAAGCACAGGGGGAGCAGGGGGAGCGCATCAATATTCAGTGCGATGATTAACACTACGTATAATACAGTACATACTGAGCGGCGGGGACTGAGTACAGTGCCTGCACTGCCCGCCGCTCTCCCCGCCTACTACAGTCCCGCCTCCCTCCTCCATCCTCCCTAATATATCGCAGACTGCGATGTAAACTGCCAGCATTCGCCCCATAAGACGCATTTGGGGGAAAAAAGTGCGTCTTATAGGGCGAAAGATACGGTATATATACCCTTTAAAAAAATACAAATATTCTTTGCATCGCCATTTTCTGACACCCACATTTGTCTTTATTATTAGAGCCATGTAAGGGCATATTTTTGTGGTGTATTGTTTTTTTTTTGTACCATGATTTTTCTGTATTTTTGGGCAACAACCCATGACAGGCCTAGGTCTTTTTAATAAGCCCTGCGATTTTTCAACAGGGGTTCCAATTGGAGGACTTAGGTAACCCCCCCCCCCCTCCCTCTGTCAAACTTCATAGATGCTGCAGTCGCTATTGACAGCAGCATCTAAGGGGTTAAAAGACCGGTATCATCATCACATGCACTGCTGGCAGGTGTCTACTGTATTATACAATCAGCATCCACCATATATAGAGAGTGACCTCAACATGTGAGCTTGATCCATATAACGCTCTATCACATATGACATACATATAGGGGATTATGCATTAAGGGGATGGATGATAAAAACTGAAGCCTATGTGCCATTTACCTGCTGTTACTCCCATGGAGAATTATGATATATACATTTACAGTATGGCGCCACCTGCTGTTTAAAGCATATAACAATCTGCATCTACTGAGCTAAGTGCTGCTGGTCACAGGTCAGTCTCTGTCCTCATAGCCAGGTCTCTTCACAGTGGTCCTCTCTGTTCACCGCAGGGCAGCTAGAAGAAATAGCTTTCTTCCCTGTGCTCACTGCAGAGGAGCTAAATAAGAAAGGCGTCTTCCATGCAGAAAGCTATTTCTATTGGTTCTTCTGCTGGGAACACAGGATCACTTCGCAGAGACCTGGCTCTGGAGGAGTGAGCATGTCTAATCGGCTCACTGAGCTCAGTAGGTGGACCTGCACATTGCTATACACTGTGAACACCAGGTGGCGCTATACTATGTAAGTAAATGTCATAACTCTAAAATAGAGACATTTTTACAGAATCTGAATGGTAAATGTGCTCTGTTTTTATAATGGATATGACATATAATGGTGAACCAACCCATTTCCCCTTCCTGACATATCATATACCTATACACTGTAATGCTGCAGGGCGGTGTATGGAGCAGGCTCCACAGGGGGTGCCAAGTGTGCAATAAAAAGAATCACATTTAAAAATTCATTTTAAAGAAGCTAAAAAAGCCTCTTTCCTTTTTCTTGTATACAGTAATAGGCCCCATGCACACGGCCGTTGTTCACGGCCGTGTGCGGGCCGTGGAACCGCGGCCTGGATCCCTCCTGAGAGCAGGAGCGCACGGCGTCACTGGTTGCTATGACGCCGTGCGCTCCCTGCTGCCGCCGCAATACAGTAATACACTGGTATGATCTATACCAGTGTATTACTGTTCTGTGCCGGCAGCAGGGAGCGCACGGCGTCATAGCAACCAGTGACGCCGTGCGCTCCTGCTCTCAGGAGGGATCCAGGCCGCGGTTCCACGGCCCGCACACGGCCGTGAACAACGGCCGTGTGCATGGGGCCATAATGATATAATTGGTGTCACTGCGTCTGTAAACTTCCACCCTAATAAAATATACCCCATGATAAATGCTTTACAAACACACACACAATGCCAGACGTTTTTTATTTTGTACATGTAATAAAACATAAGGAAAACAATGGATATTTATTAGCGCTATGACTGTGCTGATCCGCGGGATAAAGGTAACATCACTGAGCGCCAAACTTACAGAGCAGACCCCTGAATACAAACCCTGGAATAAATACACACCCCAGAATAACTACAGACCCCAAATCATCTAAATGAATACCGTTTTGTGTCAAAGCTGCTGCACAACATCTTTCATCTCATTACTGGGGGCACTGCCCCACTTATATATTCAGCTCAATATTTGGGATCAGTATTTGGAAGCCAAAACCCAGAGTGGGACCTACACAGAGGGGAAGGGTGATGGAAACCTCTGTATTTCTTATGTATTTCTGGGTTTGACATATACAAACCAAATATACCTGACAGTGACCTAACTCTACAGAAAGAGGTTCTGCAGCAGCTGAAGGGTGTAATGCACTTCCTATAATACATTATTCAGAATATGAGAAGTCACCTTGGAGGTCAGGGATCTGTAGACATGAGCTCTGCACGGGGCCTTGTACATCTATAGGGACCTGGAGCTCCTGATGACTTCTGCTCCCTTACAAAAGGGGCACAGCGTCCATGTATCAGAATCACTCCCGTGTATGCGGGGTTGTTACAGTGTTGTACTATACACAATACAGGCTGCTGTCTATGACAGCCTATATTCTCTCCATGCACAGGCTTTGCTGAAAACTCATACAGGACACTATGGGGGGGATTAGAAATAATTCCTATAATAACATTAAATGCTTAAAACAGACCTGTGTACGGCCTAATTCACACTGCACTGCCCTAGCCCAGTGTCTAAATACCCTGAGCAGGCAGAATGGCTTGTTGGCGCTCCCAGGGTACATCCCCGCTAGCACTCCTCCCCCACCCCTAGTACCACCCCAGATATCCCCTTCCTTCTGCTTGTCTCAGGTCTCAGCTCTACAGAACAGATTCATGTAAAGTTATACAATGTGCCCAGGATGTGTAGCTTCTGTATTACTGTATGTGTGCATCTACCTGAGACTCCCTGGTCCTCCTGCTGGTCTTCTTTCTTGATCCGTGACTTCTTTCCATCTTTTGAAGAGATGATGAGTTTTCTCTTCTTGCCGCATTTTGGCTGTTGAGTCACATCTTCATCCACTGGAATGATGGGTTGATTAGGAGACATCTTCTCAAAGGAGCTGGATGTTATCCTCTTCTTCCTCTTCTTGCTCCTCTTGGGTGTCTCCTTGTCTTCATCAGCTGAGGTCAGGATGGTACGTTGCTTCTTCCCTCCTTTCCTCCTGATGACAATCTCCTCTTCTTCCTCCATCTTCTTCTGCTCATCAGCCGATGAGTCAGAAATGTGTCTCCTCTTCTTCTGTCCTCTCTTCCTCACAGCAATCTCCTCTTCTTCCTCCATCTTCTTCTGCTCATCAGCCGATGAGTCAGAAATGTGTCTCCTCTTCTTCTGTCCTCTCTTCCTCACAGCAATCTCCTCTTTATCCATCGCAGCGCTTTCCCTGGGGTAAGCAGATATGTCCTCCGTCGCCAGTCAACTCCAACTGCCACTTCTAACTGCCACCAACCATTCAGACACGGGCACCACAGTTGCCCTGGTTACATGGATTGTGATGTGCCCAGTAACTGGCCAATAGCGTTCAGCCATTTGTGCCAGGCTCTTTTTGAACATATCTATTGAAAATACATTTCTTATCTGAAATATAATGGATTTAAGTTTCCATTTTACTTTGAGGTTTAAGGAACACGTTGAAAACTCTTATGAAATAAAATATGCCACAAAGTTGGAGCAATAATTTGCTTTATAAAAATATTAGGAGGCACATGTGCCATATTTATAAGAAATTCTGTTGTTATGAGAAATCTCTGCATTGTGCCATTCCTCTGTTATTCCTCCTGGAAGTTTATAAACAAATTGACAACCTATACAGTTCTTACATAGTCTGTTCATAGGGACGAGGGGAATAGTAACAGCAGTTGTCAGGCTGGGGCTACACAGAAACGTTCTGTAGCACTACCCCCAAAGTGACCAGAAAGCAGCCTCGCTGCACGGAGGAACTTCTTCCGGCAGCGCCATATAGATGGGGCACTTGCTTGGCTATTTGTGGAGCTCCCATAGTGATGACTGGAGAGCACATGTGTGTCAGGCTCTGCTTCACTTTGTGTTCCCTGTTCTCTAGATAGGAGCGGGTCTCAGAGGTGGCACCCAATCAGAGGCGTAGCTAGAACTGACTGGGCCCCACAGCAAATTTTTGTACGGGGCCCCCCACACACTTACACACTTATTCACAAACCCCCTCCTCCTGTGCAAACCCATCTCATTTTGTGACTTTTTATTTACTGTATTTATTTATTTGCCTCTCATTTTTAGCACGACTTTATTGTTTTTTAACATTTCCAGTTGCTGACGGAGTTTATATTCAACTCAAACCCTTCACAACCTGCGCTGCAATTGTACTAGACATGTCTGATTTACCGCTACATTTCCACAAGTATTATAGCCTCTGTACCTTTCATACCGCAGTCATACACGCACTCTCCACGTACATGGACGCAGTCATACACGCACTCTCCACGTACATGGACGCAGTCATACACGCACTCTCCACGTACATGGACGCAGTCATACACGCACTCTCCACGTACATGGACGCAGTCATACACGCACTCTCCACATACATGGACGCAGTCATACACTCACTCTCCACGTACATGGACGCAGTCATACACGCACTCTCCACATACATGGACGCAGTCATACACGCACTCTCCACGTACATGGACGCAGTCATACACGCACTCTCCACATACATGGACGCAGTCATACACGCACTCTCCACATACATGGACGCAGTCATACACTCACTCTCCACGTACATGGACGCAGTCATACACGCACTCTCCACATACATGGACGCAGTCATACACGCACTCTCCACGTACATGGACGCAGTCATACACGCACTCTCCACATACATGGACGCAGTCATACACGCACTCTCCACATACATGGACGCAGTCATACACTCACTCTCCACGTACATGGACGCAGTCATACACGCACTCTCCACATACATGGACGCAGTCATACACGCACTCTCCACGTACATGGACGCAGTCATACACGCACTCTCCACGTACATGGACGCAGTCATACACGCACTCTCCACATACATGGACGCAGTCATACACGCACTCTCCATGTACATGAACGCAGTCATACACGCACTCTCCACGTACATGGACACAGTTATACACGCACTCTCCACGTACATGAACGCAGTCATACACGCACTCTCCACGTACATGGACGCAGTCATACACGCACTCTCCACGTACATGGACACAATTATACACGCACTCTCCACGTACATGGACGCAGTCATACACGCACTCGCAACGTACATGGACACAATTATACACGCACTCTCCACGTACATGGACGCAGTCATACACGCACTCGCCACGTATATAGATGCAGTCATACACGCACTCTCCATGTATATGGACGCAGTCATACACGCACTCTCCACATACATGGACGCAGTCATACACGCACTCTCCGCATACATAGACGCAGTCATACACGTACTCTCCGCGTACATGGACGCAGTCATACACGCACTCTCCACGTACATGGACGCAGTCATACACGCACTCTCCACATACATGGACGCAGTGATACGCGCACTCTCCACGTACATGGACGCAGTCATACGCGCACTCTCCACATACATGGACGCAGTCATACACGCACTCTCCACGTACATGGATGCAGTCATACACGCACTCTCCACGTACATGGACACAATTATACACGCACTCTCCACGTACATGGACGCAGTCATACACGCACTCTCCACGTACATGGACGCAGTCATACACGCACTCTTCACATACATGGACGCAGTCATACACGCACTCTCCACATACATGGATGCAGTCATACACGCACTCTTCACGTACATGAACGCAGTCATACATGCACTCTCCACGTACATGGACACAGTTATACACGCACTCTCCACATACATGGACGCAGTCATACACGCACTCTCCACGTACATGGACGCAGTCATACACGCACTCTCCACGTACATGGACGCAGTCATACACGCACTCTCCGCATACATAAACGCAGTCGTACACGCACTCTCCACATACATGGACACAATTATACACGCACTCTCCACGTACATGGACGCAGTCATACACGCACTCGCAACGTACATGGACACAATTATACACGCACTCTCCACGTACATGGACGCAGTCATACACGCACTCTCCGCATACATAGACGCAGTCATACACGTACTCTCCGTGTACATGGACGCAGTCATACGCGCACTCTCCACGTACATGGACGCAGTTATACACGCACTCTCCACGTACATGGATGCAGTCATACACGCACTCTCCACTTACATGGACGCAGTCATACACGCACTCTCCACATACATGGACGCAGTCATACACACACTCGCCACGTATATAGATGCAGTCATACACGCACTCTCCATGTACATGGATGCAGTCATACACGCACTCTCCACGTACATGGACGCAGTCATACACGCACTCTCCGCATACATAAACGCAGTCGTACACGCACTCTCCACATACATGGACACAATTATACACGCACTCTCCACGTACATGGACGCAGTCATACACGCACTCGCAACGTACATGGACACAATTATACACGCACTCTCCACGTACATGGACGCAGTCATACACGCACTCTCCGCATACATAAACGCAGTCGTACACGCACTCTCCACATACATGGACACAATTATACACGCACTCTCCACGTACATGGACGCAGTCATACACGCACTCGCAACGTACATGGACACAATTATACACGCACTCTCCACGTACATGGACGCAGTCATACACGCACTCTCCGCATACATAGACGCAGTCATACACATACTCTCCGTGTACATGGACGCAGTCATACGCGCACTCTCCACGTACATGGACGCAGTTATACACGCACTCTCCACGTACATGGATGCAGTCATACACGCACTCTCCACTTACATGGACGCAGTCATACACGCACTCTCCACATACATGGACGCAGTCATACACACACTCGCCACGTATATAGATGCAGTCATACACGCACTCTCCATGTACATGGACGCAGTCATACACGCACTCTCCACGTACATGGACGCAGTCATACACGCACTCTCCGCATACATAAACGCAGTCGTACACGCACTCTCCACATACATGGACACAATTATACACGCACTCTCCACGTACATGGACGCAGTCATACACGCACTCGCAACGTACATGGACACAATTATACACGCACTCTCCACGTACATGGACGCAGTCATACACGCACTCTCCGCATACATAGACGCAGTCATACACGTACTCTCCGTGTACATGGACGCAGTCATACGCGCACTCTCCACGTACATGGACGCAGTTATACACGCACTCTCCACGTACATGGATGCAGTCATACACGCACTCTCCACTTACATGGACGCAGTCATACACGCACTCTCCACATACATGGACGCAGTCATACACACACTCGCCACGTATATAGATGCAGTCATACACGCACTCTCCATGTACATGGATGCAGTCATACACGCACTCTCCACGTACATGGACGCAGTCATACACGCACTCTCCGCATACATAAACGCAGTCGTACACGCACTCTCCACATACATGGACACAATTATACACGCACTCTCCACGTACATGGACGCAGTCATACACGCACTCGCAACGTACATGGACACAATTATACACGCACTCTCCACGTACATGGACGCAGTCATACACGCACTCTCCGCATACATAAACGCAGTCGTACACGCACTCTCCACATACATGGACACAATTATACACGCACTCTCCACGTACATGGACGCAGTCATACACGCACTCGCAACGTACATGGACACAATTATACACGCACTCTCCACGTACATGGACGCAGTCATACACGCACTCTCCGCATACATAGACGCAGTCATACACATACTCTCCGTGTACATGGACGCAGTCATACGCGCACTCTCCACGTACATGGACGCAGTTATACACGCACTCTCCACGTACATGGATGCAGTCATACACGCACTCTCCACTTACATGGACGCAGTCATACACGCACTCTCCACATACATGGACGCAGTCATACACACACTCGCCACGTATATAGATGCAGTCATACACGCACTCTCCATGTACATGGACGCAGTCATACACGCACTCTCCACGTACATGGACGCAGTCATACACGCACTCTCCGCATACATAAACGCAGTCGTACACGCACTCTCCACATACATGGACACAATTATACACGCACTCTCCACGTACATGGACGCAGTCATACACGCACTCGCAACGTACATGGACACAATTATACACGCACTCTCCACGTACATGGACGCAGTCATACACGCACTCTCCGCATACATAGACGCAGTCATACACGTACTCTCCGTGTACATGGACGCAGTCATACGCGCACTCTCCACGTACATGGACGCAGTTATACACGCACTCTCCACGTACATGGATGCAGTCATACACGCACTCTCCACTTACATGGACGCAGTCATACACGCACTCTCCACATACATGGACGCAGTCATACACACACTCGCCACGTACATGGACACAATTATACACGCACTCTCCACGTACATGGACGCAGTCATACACGCACTCTCCGCATACATAGACGCAGTCATACACGTACTCTCCGTGTACATGGACGCAGTCATACGCGCACTCTCCACGTACATGGACGCAGTTATACACGCACTCTCCACGTACATGGATGCAGTCATACACGCACTCTCCACTTACATGGACGCAGTCATACACGCACTCTCCACATACATGGACGCAGTCATACACACACTCGCCACGTATATAGATGCAGTCATACACGCACTCTCCATGTACATGGACGCAGTCATACACGCACTCTCCACGTACATGGACGCAGTCATACACGCACTCTCCGCATACATAAACGCAGTCGTACACGCACTCTCCACATACATGGACACAATTATACACGCACTCTCCACATACATGGACGCAGTCATACACACACTCGCCACGTATATAGATGCAGTCATACACGCACTCTCCATGTACATGGACGCAGTCATACACGCACTCTCCACGTACATGGACGCAGTCATACACGCACTCTCCGCATACATAGACGCAGTCGTACACGCACTCTCCACATACATGGACGCAGTCATACACGCACTCTCCACATACATGGACGCATTCATACATGCACTCTCCACGTACATGGACGCAGTAATACACGCACTCTCCACGTACATGAACACAGTCATACACGCACTCTCCACGTACATGGACGCAGTCATACACGCACTCTCCACGTACATGAACGCAGTCATACACGTACTCTCCACGTACATGGACGCAGTCATACACGCACTCTCCACATACATGGACGCAGTCATACGCGCACTCTCCACGTACATGGACGCAGTCATACGCGCACTCTCCACATACATGGACGCAGTCATACACGCACTCTCCACGTACATGGATGCAGTCATACACGCACTCTCCACGTACATGGATGCAGTCATACACGCACTCTCCACGTACATGGACACAATTATACACACACTCTCCACGTACATGGACGCAGTCATGCACGCACTCTCCACGTACATGGACGCAGTCATACACGCACTCTCCACATACATGGACGCAGTTATACACACACTCTCCACATACATGGACGCAGTCATACACGCACTCTCCACATACATGGACGCAGTCATACACGCACTCTCCACGTACATGAACGCAGTCATACACGCACTCTCCACGTACATGGACACAGTTATACAAGCACTGTCCACATACATGGACGCAGTCATTCACGCACTCTCCACGTACATGGACACAGTCATACACGCACTCTCCACGTACATGGACGCAGTCATACACTGTACTCTCCGCGTACATGGACGCAGTCATACACGCACTCTCCACGTACATGGACGCAGTTATACACGCACTCTCCACGTACATGGATGCAGTCATACACGCACTCTCCACTTACATGGACGCAGTCATACACGCACTCTCCACATACATGGACGCAGTCATACACACACTCGCCACGTATATAGATGCAGTCATACACACACTCTCCATGTACATGGACGCAGTCATACACGCACTCTCAACGTACATGGACGCAGTCATACACGCACTCTCTGCATACATGGACGCAGTCGTACACGCACTCTCCACGTACATGGACGCGGTCATACACGCACTCTCCATATATACACGCACTCTCCACGTACATGGATGCAGTCATACACACTCTCTCCACGTACATGGACGCAGTCATACACGCTCTCTCCACGTATATGGACGCAGTCATACACGCACTCTCCACGTACTTGGACGCACTCTCCACATACATGGACGCAGTCATACACGCACTCTCCTCATACATGGACGCAGTCATACATTCACTCTCCACATACAAGGACGCAGTCATACACGAACTCTCCACATACATGGACGCAGTCATACACGCACTCTCCACATACATGGACGCAGTCATACGCGCACTCTCCATATACATGGACACAGTTATACACACACTCTCCTCATACATGGACACACTCTCCACATACATGGATGCAGTCATACACTGACTCTATACATACATGGACACACTCTCCACATACATGGATGCAATCATACACTCACTCTCCACATACATGGACACACTCTCCTCATACATGGATGCAGTCATATACTCACTCTCCACATACATGGATGCACTCTCCACATACATGGAGGCAGTCATACACACACTTTCCACATACATTTTTCTTCCCTAATTACCTTGAGTTTTAACCTTTTTTTGTTACCATTTACATATCAATATGAGGGCCTATTTTTTGGCGGGACAAGTTGTACTTTCTAATGCCACCTATTAATATGGCATACAAAGTAGTGGGAAACAGGGAAAAAATTTGATCTTCATTCAGTGCGATTACTACAAATGCATAGTTTTTTTTATGTCTAAATAGTGTAAAAATAAATGAAAAAAAGTTTTCAGCACAATATTTTGACCCCCATATTTTTCTTTTATTGTTATATCTACTGAGCTGTGCGGACGATCTTTATTTTTTATATTTTTTTTACATTTTTGTATTGCTTTTTTATGGTTTTATAGCTCATGTTTGAGGCTACAATACTCACCATTTTTTTATTCCGTACCATCATGTTTCATAAATATCCATGATGGTACTAGAATTGCTGATTTCTTATGTTGGCCTGCCACCTGCTTTGAGAATCAAAGGCCTAATGGAATTGTTTATCTAAGAAACAAGGTGGGCACTCCAAAAACGGCAAAAATAGACAGCTTATCCATCCCAATTTGAGAATCCAGGCCTAATGGAATTGCTTATCTATTTAAAAAGGGGAACACCCTAATTACAGTTGAATTACACAGGTTATTCACCCCAGTTTGAGAATCAAGGTCTAATGGAAATAAACAAGGTTGACACTGTTCAATTAGATACCTCTGTGCAGGGATTGATGCAAACTGAGCTGTCTCCTATGAATCCCTTTAGATTATAAAGCCTGCACTGTCCCTGCACTCTCCCTATGCTCTCCCTACAGTGTATAAAAACTCTCCCTATGCTCTCCCTACAGTGTGTAAAAACTCTCCCTATGATCTCCCTACACTGCTCCTGCACTGTTCCTTCAGTCTCTGTATCCAAGATTCTACAATTAAAGTTTTGTTAAACGCTGTCTCTAGCACTTGGCACGTCTGTCCCTAAGCTCAATTCACTGTCAAATGGTGGAGACTATGGGGGATTAAGATTTTTATTGGGCTGTAACATCACAGAGGATGGTCATCTGCCCATGGGCTGGCTGCACTGCATTATGGGTGATCTCTTGTTCCTGGGCTCCTTACTTTTACTTTGTAACACATGTAGCCGCCATTTTAGGAAAAAATTGATTCGTTAACACGAGGAGCCATTAAATTCTGATTAGTTGCGAATCCAGTTTTTCCTAAACTTCAGATCAAATTCCACTTCGGATGTTTTAATTCCCTCAACACTACCTATAATATTGCCTCTCTGATTAGGTTGGCCATGGACTAAATACATCTGACTGAGGTACATAGATGACGTGTTTCTAATATGGATGGAGTCACTAGTGTCTTGATGCATTTGACGAGGGGATTAAGTTTACACTTGTATCAACAATACAATTGAGTCAACAATACAATTTCTATACAGATTGTTGAATATTAAAGATGGGGTCCTTCATACAAATGTTTTACATGTTAAACCAACGGTCAAGAACACATTACAATACCGGAGTTGCCATCAGGGTTGCCAACCGTCCAGAAATTTCTGAACAGTCTGTAAAAATAGGAGACTTTTTTTTCCGTAAAAAAAATAGACAAAAAATAGACATGCCCTTTTTTTTTTGGAGGCCAGTAGTACGTGAATAGATTATTTTAGTGGTAATTATTATAATTTTACAACTCACACTAAATGCTAGAGATGAGGTTTTACCATACTATATATTAAGCTATAGACATTTATTACTAATAATCTTTATCGTTCATTATGGTTTACCAATTTGTCCGTAAATACTGTTGCAGCTAGCCTATGCATCCATATAAAAAATTTATTAAATTATATTATTATAGACACATCAGTTAGGCAGGGGTGGACTGGGAAAAAAAAAACTGAAACCGGACCAATTTTGTAGGCGGGTCCAAATTTACATAAGGTAGGATAACAGAAGTAGGTGGGGCCAGCAGTACCATGGTGCAGAGCCAAATACCGCCCCAGCAGAGCCAAATACCACAGTGCAGCACAGAATACTGACTCTGCAGAACCAAATGTCACAGTGCAGCACAGAATACTACCCCAGCAGTACCAGATACCACAGTGCAGAACAACATACTACCTTTGTAAAATCAAATACCACAGTGCAGAACAAAATAGTGCTGCCACAGTATGAAACTATCCTCATCCTGAGGACAGCAATATCGTTGAATTCAGGAGGGAACCTGCCGCTACTGGTCAAGTTCTTAAGTCCCCAATGTTCCTACATGAAATGATACTGATAGCATCAGATCATTATATATGTACCTTGCTGGTGGCCATGAGAAGGGCTTGGGCAGCCTCCTGCGCATCCACCCACTGGGAAATTATTCTGAAGGGTCTATGGCCAATCTGCCCATGGGTGGTGATGACTTCTAGGTACAGAAGCAGGCCAGCCAGCTTTATTTTTTCATCAGGACCTGCCTAAGTCATGCAGGGACCCCCACAGTCTTGCTGCTTTGTGAGCAGGTAATATTTGTAGTAATCTGTACAGTGGGCCCCCAGAAATAATTTTACTAGTGGGCCAAGTCTCAAAGTGCAGGGATACAGTAGTTGTGTGACCTAGGGGAACTCCCTGGGAAGTCAGTGGCTACCGTATAGGTGCTGGACCCCAACATACAGCACACTAGAAATTTTGTAGGAAGCCAGTTTGCCTATTTGCTTATTTTTGAAGTGTGGGAGAAAACCGGAGTTCATGATGGAAACCCATGCAAACACAGGGAGAACATGCAAAATCCATGCCGCTGTCCCTGGTCAGTTTTAAAACCCAGTACTAAGTACTGAGCCCCTGTGCTGTAGTACTCTAAAGTCCTTTCAAAATTAATTTTGATGAATAATGTATAAGTGAAACATACATGGCTCATACAAATAGTATAAAGGCTTAAGATTCACAGTTGACATTTATCAAACATGGTATGGATCATAGCAACAAATCAACAAATTTCCAATGAGGTATCAGGTGCAGATGGGCTGCCACACCAGACTTTAGATATAGTATGGTATAGGGTAGTGAGAAAATGGGGGGGGGGGGGGGGATAGGGTAAGGGCAAAGAGAGAAGTCACCCCCCTTCCCCTCCCTAGGTAGGCACACTATCATCATTCAAGTATTCAAATATACATGGGCCTGTGCACATAAAAAGCGCATGTTTTGGTGGGAGTGACCTGCAGTCACAGGGTTTTGTCAATGTTCGCGTTGTCAGGGTGTTGCCTGCATTCGGTGGACTTATGATTCCCTAGGTACTGAAATCAGGCTTGGACTCAGTTTACAGTGTATTATAGCAGGAACCACCGAAAGCTGCATACTACCCCGGTTTACACAGAGGGCGATTTATATGCTCATTATAGCGACGTTTTGGTGCAGTGCCGCCTGAATTGCTCTTTTTGGTGAATTATATGGACTTGCATTTGGTTTCGCTGCAGCTGTGTACATTCATTGATTATGTCTGAAGACGTGGGTCCGGGTTTGAATGAGGGCAGAGAAGGGGCGGACGCCTTCTTTACGGAGTGTAACTCCAAAGACAACTTACAGGCAATCAGTACAAAGACTTTAGAAATGAAGATTTCCCAATTGGCCGACAAAGAGGCACGACTATTTTGGTTGGTTAATTCTTTGAGATCATATAGAGACAGCGGGAGAGTACCGCGCGGTTTACGAATATATACAAAGAGCTAGCACAATATGCAGATGACGTGTCATTTAATTTGGAATGGAAAAAATTACATATGGACTTTTCAATGCAAATTTTAAAGATGGTGCTGCATAGAAATGAACAAGAATATGAGGCAGTGAATGACGCCTTATTAAAAGCAAAAGAGAAATTACGTACACGCCTAACTGAAAACCAAATACAAGTTTTTGAAAGAAAACTTAATAGGAAGTTGGTTATCACACAACAGAAATAAAAGAGAATAAGAAGGATACATTTTTGTGGGATAAAAATGACTATGAAACTGGGAGGGCATTTGATTGGGGAAGAAGGAGACAACGTAGGAGACACCCACAAAGGAGAAATAGAACGGACGTTTGGACAACCGATTCTGATTCTAGTGCATCAGATGACCCTAATACATCAACTGAAAAAGGCTTTTGTTTCTGTGAAGGTTTGTCTGCCTCAGCCCTGTGATGTCTGGATGTTTTTGCAAAGCAATAAAGAAAAAACTGCAACTGGTGAGTGCCTCTGATTTTGCTATTTTCATCTCTTTGTGGATTGGACTCTGTTTGCAGTGTATTATAGCAGGCACCACCGAAAGCTGCATACTACCCCGGTTTACACAGAGGACGATTTATATGCTTATTATAGCGACGTTTTGGTGTAGTGCCGCCTGAATTGCTCTTTTTGGTGAATTGAAATCAGGGGGTTTGCTAAGCCTATAGGTCCTCCAGGGATTCCATATCTTTAGGAATTTCTCATGTTTTCTCTCTTCCCAACTTGCCAACGCCACTAGGTGGTACATCTGGTCTACTTTGTCTCTCCACTGTTCTATGGTGGGTGGATCCCTACTCAACCATTTCAGTGGGATTAATAGTCTCGCTGCCTGAATCAGGTGGGTAGCCAAATCCCCTTAAGGCTACTTTCACACTAGCGTTTTCGCTGGATCCGGTAGGGTTCAGCAATAACGCTTCCATTACTGATAATACAACCATCTGTATCTGTAACATAACCAAGACAGGTCCGTCATGAACTCCATTGAAAGTCAATAGGGAACGGATACTTTTTTTATTATGTCAGATTGTGACAGAGAAAACAGATCCGTACCCATTGACTTGCATTGTGGGTCATGACGGATCCATCATGCTTCGCATCCCATGACAGAAAGAAAACCGCAGCATGTGGTTTGATCTGCGGTATGAGAACGGAACGATATGTATCTTAGAGCATTCCATCCTGTTAAGTTACGTTTTGTCCCCATTTACAATGAATGGTAACAAAACTGAGGTGTTTTCTTCCGGTATTGAGACCCTATGACGGATCTCAATACCGGAAAATATAAACACTAGTGTGAAAGTAGCCTTAGATGGTTGCCAAGAGGTCGTGGGTAACCAAAGGATAGCTTCTGCGGTCAAGGTAATAAGGAAGGGGGATATGCTATTGAGTGTGTGATCTCCAACCAAAAGGTTTATATTCTTGGGCAGAACCAGAAGATGTGGCTCAGTGAGCCTTCTCCAGTCCCACATCTCCAGCATGTGCAGGAATATTGTAGGCCCCTTAAGTACATCTGCTTGGGGGTTTTGTACCATTGTGTCAATACTTTATAAGAGTGTTCCTGAACCCGTATGCATTGCGAGAACCCATGAGAGTGAGAATGTATACGCAGAATGTCAATTTGAAAAAAATCGATGCTCAATTCTGTGGCCCAGGTCTTTATGTATTGAGGGGTCACTTTGTTCCTTGGTGTCAACAGGGAGTGGTACAAAAGTGAAATAAATTTGGATCTGACCGTCCTCTTATGCATTAACTTTTCAACGTATCTCTTACCTCTCCCAATTGTTTACATAATAGCCTACCAGTAGATAGGAGTTCAGAGGTAGCTAGAAAATTACCTCGGGTGGAGGTGAAAAAAGCAGATTGAGGATCTCCTTCTGGGTTAGGCATTTCCCCAAGGAAATCTTCCAATATGTGGTCTCGGAACCTGTCCCATACCGGTGTGAGATTGGTCACCCCTGGTCTTACTAGAAAGGGAATCAGACCTGCCGGCATTGCAAGGGATGGGCTACTAAGCAAGCCATAGTCTTTGTTTAGTGTTCTTACAACTGATATTGTTCCTCTAAGAAGAGGACTGTCCCCTATAGAGGCAGCAGAGACACCTCTCTGTTCTCCCGCTCTCTGTTCTCTCTGTTCGTGTGTGAGATGTCTTAGTTCCACTTCATTGCCTAGGACCCTATAATTGGGGACTTGAATTTGGAGCTATCTTTTCAAGTGGATCTCTCTATAAAAGTTGAGGACATCTGGGAGACCAAAGCCACCATGCTTCTACTCTAAAGTTCTGTACTTGTACTCTTTTTTTAAAGGTGTCCTCTGAAAATAATCTTATCACAGAAGCCCCTTTTCCACCTTATGGAACTGGTCTGACTTTTTGACTATACCCTGTTTTTTGTTTGCCCACTAGCCAAAGTTGAAAATAGTACCTGGTATTGTTTTTTGGTACCTGATCTAAGGAGGTTTCAAGTGAGCCAAGCCAGTGCTATGAAGTAATATGATCACAATGCTGTCTAGTAATTGGCCAGAGAGAATCTTTACTACACTGCATCTTCATACGTAAAAGAGGGAGGTAAAGCCAGTACCATGCAGTGGAAAATTGGCTGGGTGCACCAGCGACCAGGTGTAATCTGTGGGGATACCTGGTAGTAATAGCTTGATTTTCCCTTTAGTGGTACCAGGGGGATATATGGCATTACACAGTGACCATTCTTATAAATGTCTGTGTAAAGCTGGACAGATCCTCCACAAAGACATTCCCTAAAAATTACTTTTTGTTAATACTTTTTTTTTTTTTTTGATTGCTACAATATATCTTCAGAAAAGTTCTGGAATGAAAAAAGGAAAAGTGTTTGATTCCAAAAGAAAGCACCAGAAAACTTGCAGGTGTGACTGCAACTCTTGCCCGAATTCTAGGGTATGAGCCAGACTTACGTCATGGCCCCTGGGGCTGCAGCACAGTTGATCTTTTTGGCTACAACTTAAAGGCTATGTACACCTTTGGGGACAATATTTGCATTATTGCATTATATTCATTTTGAGCTAAAAAATCATTTTTTAATTTGTCTTTATTAAAAATATTGAACCCTTTTGTCTGTACATAGCTGAGATGCTCTAATAGCAGCCTCTGGGTTATCTCTTTTCCATCAGTTGGGGAGCTGACGGGCTCCTTATCTGCTCTCTGACCTTATAAACACTCATTATATCTCAGGTCTTATCTTACTGATAAGAACGTGGCTTAAATGTTTATGACCTTTTAGTATTTTAGAGAAGAGGTTTATTAGATGACCGGCAAAAAGTGACAGTACCAGTCACACAGTTAAAAAAAAAAAGTTAACCCTCTGTGACAGAACGACTCAATATTTTTAATAAACGCCAATTAAAAGTATGATTTTTAGCCAAAAATGAGTAAAATGCAATCGCAAACAAAAATTGCCTCCAAAGGTGTACATAGCCTTTACAACAAATGATCTTCTCAAGCTGGGGTCTTCCACTACCTTCCTCTTCCCTTACCACTATTGGGAGGCAGAGAATTGAGGTTTACCCCAGCTGTTTCACTCTGGTAGTAGCTGAGATGCCTACAACAGTGGTTGCAAGCCTCGGTGCCTGGCTCATAAACAAACCAGGGGCGTTGCTAGGGTCTGAAAACATCCAGGGCACAAGCAAACTGTATCACGCCCCGTGAAGCCACGCCCCCACCCTCACCGCCTAGTGGGAGGAGCGGGTGCGTGACGTCACTGAGCGAACGCCGCCCGCACTGCATGTTTCCGGAGCCCAGTGTGTAAGATAGTAATCAGATTGTTGTATTTCTAGTTCAGATGGCGAGCTAGGAGGATTCAACAGATTATTTTTTCTCTGCACAGCAGGTAAAAGGGAGGATATAGGAAACTATAGTTTTGTCTGTTGCGTCAGAGAAAATTTCTGCTTGTTAAAAGAACATTTTTCGCTCTATTTGTGCAAGGATAAGGTAACAGTTTTTCTGTTGTATAGTTTTTGGTGGATCTGTGTTGATTGTATGGAGGTTGTATGATGCGAGTGTGTGCTGAATAGTACAGGGAATTGTGTTTTTTTGTAACTTCCTAACTTTTATGTTACTGTGATTTTGTAAGAGGCAATTTTATAGAGGTTTATAGAGGCAGCAATTGGTTTTAGTGTGTGTATGACCGTGTGCTTGTCGCCCATCTTGATGACCATGTGCTTGTCGGCCATCTTAGTTAGTTTGCTATGGAGTCGATTTGATTGTTTTTGCCTGAAATGTTAGTTTTGTCGAATAGTTATCTTGTCCTTTTGTAACCTTTCTATGTACAGTTTGATTTGATGAGTTTTGTGCTGGATATCGGTTTAGTGTTCGGTTATGGTATAGCGCAGTGACCAGTCTGATACAGGAACCATTGTGTGAACATTAGTGGCAGTTTAGCCTATAGTTGATGATTCTGCTTAATGTTTGTATATCTGTGGCTGTTACACCGAATTGTAGACTTGTTTGGCATAATTAATACGGGTACTACAGTGTAGAAAGGTTCTGTGCCAAAAGTATTGGGACAACTCCTAGAAATTACAAGTCAATCAAAGGTAGTCAGACGCACAGGTTTGTGAGACCACCAAAAAGGGGTGCCCGCGGTCAAGTAGTAACACCCCACTACTCGACCGCGTATCGAAGACTGGGCACACCTCAAGATATTAAGCCATACATTTATTTGTTAAAACAATCATAAACCAGTATCTGTAAAATAAATAATAAATAAATATGACGGTACAATCATTAAAATCACCAATGGTCCTGGATAGCAGCGAATATACTATTTCATTATTAGAAATGCACTATTCGTTATTTCAAATGCTAGGTAAAAATGCGCAGCAGCGCAAATGGACTTGGGTAGCTCGATCAAAATAGCAGAAGTGAAGAAAATAGCAGAAGTTAATGGAAACAATGTCCTTTAGGAGTCAACAGCACTAATTCAGCAGCAAATCCGAATGCAAGGTAGCTGGAAGTTCGTTCCTTTATAGCGCACACAGTGACAAACTAATATACAGCGGCGTCCCGCAGCATCTAGATCTCAGCGGTGTCCCGCTAACATAAACTGTATAATAGACTTGGGCACACCGCCCCTCCCACAAATGCAGGCTGACTAATCAGCCTTACCAACATATCTGTATATACTGCATCTATTATACCTCGTACCTCACATATCAGTACACTACTGTATATACTTTATACCTGTACACACTGCATATATTATACCCCGTACCTCACAGATCAGTACACTACTGTATATACTATATACCTGTACACACTGCATATATTATACCCCGTACCTCACAGATCAGTACACTGCTGTATATACTATATACCTGTGCACACTGCATCTATTATACCTCGTACCTCACATAAAAGTACACTGCTGTATACTCTATACATCTGTACACACTGCATCTATTATACCTCTTTTGTGTGCCAGGGCTGTTTTGTAATCCCAATCCGGCCCTGAAGGCATAAACTAAAAAATGCAGCAGCAGGAATAGTTCATGGAACAAAGAGAGAGTCCTGGAATGGGTAGTGGGAGGGGCTATAAACGGGGAATGGGGTCCCAATTTCGATTCTTGCTTTGGGGCCCAGTGTTTTCTATGTAGGCCCCTGATGGAAGATACACTATATTGGTATTCAGGTTAAATTGCCGTGTTGGCACTTTGTGATAAATAAGTGGGTTTAGGTTGCAGTTTGGGCACTCGGTCTCTAAAAGGTTCGCCATCACTGCTATAGGGTAATATCAGCTATAGGTTTAATAATAGCTCTGGCTCCTGCTCCTCGCTTGTTAATCCTGTATGGGTGTCCAGGCAGCTAGACGGCACGTAGATGTGGTAAAGGGCATAAGTTTGTGGGATCCTCCAGTTGTGAGAAAGGTCAACCTTGCTAATGAAACCCCCGATCTCTTTAATAACACCCATAGACCAGATTATATCTGCTGGAAAGAAGGGTGTGACGTTCAGACTCAGGGAGCGATACCTCAGTATATTCAGTTATTACTGGAAGCCTGTGACCGTCAGAAGTTCTTGTGTGGAGTTGACGGGTCCATATTATTTCCAATGCGGTTTAGCCACTTATAAGGTAATTCGCCCTAATGCCAGAGGTTCATGTGTCCTGGTAAAGCTTGTCCCTGCATCTTACTTTGCAGCCGATTGGGAGAAACTGATGGTGTGGAAGGAGGTAAGAAGGGCAGGGAGAGCTGGAAGGGATTTGTTTTGTGGCTGGACGGGGTGGGGAGTTGTACTTATGAAGCGATTGAACAATTCCTCGTCCATAGTGGATGAGATGTTCAATGAAACCGTTGAGGCAGAGAGAGAGATCACAGAGAAACATCAGTAGAGCGTCCAGAGGAGGGTTTCTGTGAATTAGATGACAGTTATACCTGGCTAGCAGACACCATTGATAAGGGTCAGGCCCATACTGACAGGAGCAGGGCAGAGGAGCTATGACTAGTGAGGGTTGGAATCCTTTTAAAGCTTTGGGAGGTCTTGGGGCTCACTGGTTTCCATGGGATCCAGGCGAAAGAAAATAGGACATGAACTTATGTTTTTTTTTGTTTCCATTCCTTCTATACGCCGGAGTGAGATGTTCCTGATGTCTAGTCGAATGAGTTACCGAAGCCCGAACAGAGAAGATGCCCTGAAGACCATGGACCAGATGCAGAGGATTCCAAACCAGCCGGCGACCAGCGCGAAACACCACCCCCTGAGTCAGCTCCTAAAGAAAAGAATCTCTGAGTCAAGATTTGTTTTAAGCTACGTGTCAAGATTGACTTTCTGTTCTCCATCATCTGTTTTGTTTTATGGATTCAGGACTTTTCGTAGACAAGACTGTTTTTTTTTTCCAAAGAAGAAGATCGAGATTCGTCAAGGAACACTGGGGAGCATATGACAAAGAGGAGGGACTGTTGTGGAAATTTTATTAGGATGTGAATTTGATATATTGTGTATTGTCATCATGTCTCTCAGTGTCAGGGTAAACCATTGGAGTGGATATCTTCCCGTGTATGTACTGTCACAGCTGCTGGGCACAGGGGTCTCTGTTGGTGAATGGTCCATGTGCTAAGCACTGGGCTGTGGGCCGGAGGAGACTGATGTGTTCAGCAGAGCAGTGTTTTGTTGGCTCGTGTATTGCCGCCGGCTAGGGCCCCCGCGCAAGACGCGGATTTATTGGCTTGGCGTGGATGCATTTGTTAAGAGAACAATATAAACGAAAGGAACGTGCGTTTGTTGTCTCTAGTGCGCCTGATCAGCCGCTGGAGATAATGACGTTGTGCTGTAAATAAACCTGCATGTGGATCATAGTAACTTTATCTGGCATTGATCACTGAGCAAGGCTGGATAAAGTTCACTCCAGTGGTAATGTTAGATTATTGTATACATGTGTTTGTTAGCTGGCTATGTTATTCTAAATGCTTGTCTTCCCATGTCATCACTTCCTGTACGTCATCACTTCCTGTATCCTTGTCTTGGGCCGGCCCCTTTTACACCTTTTGTTTAGTCAATAAATGACGGACACTGAGCAGGGCGGGAGGGGATGCTCAGGAGAATTCAATCAAGATGGTAACAAGTGGGTCTGTCTCTGACTGCAGATGATAAGAATGGATTTACCTTTTTCCTTACACAAACTTTGATGCGAGCTGATTACACAGTTAATTTTTCTACAACAGATTATTACAGATTTCTATTTCAAGATGAACGCTGATTTAAAGTTCAGTTACTGCAGGATATGGATTAGGATGGTGGGGCCAGTGAAGAGTAGTGCTGCGCAGCGCAGCGCAGGAGAGTCAGAGCAGCCGGCCCTGCCAGTATAACATTCGGGGCACTGGTCAAAACATCTGGGGCTCAAGCCCCAAATGTTTTGACCTACTGACGCCCCTGAAACAAAGATTAGTTTAGTAAAAAATTTTCGATATAGCGGCTCACCCCAATCAACTCGTGGACTAAGGTGCTCTTGTTCCAGGGCTGTCGCACAGCCTTACCAGGAGAGACAGATTTTAAAGAGAAAGATGGAACAGGCACTCTAACATCCGGAATAGCATAGAAAACAGATTTATTCAAATAGAAATATTGCTAAAAACATAAGCAATTAAGATCACTATAAAATATAAAATGTAATACTACAAGTTATAACACAGTAGAAATATTCTATAAAAACTAGTAGATAGAGATGTGATCATAGACCCTAAGCTGGTTGTGTTCTAGCACACGTCTCTCAGGTCTAGTTGAACATGCGGGTAAATGGATAATAGCAACAAACAATGGTGATGGCATCCAATGCGGCAAGAGGATGCTACAAGTCCCTCAAAACCATATCACATGGTGCACATACACTCACCTAAAGAATTATTAGGAACACCTGTTCTATTTCTCATTAATGCGATTATCTAGTCAACCAATCACATGGCAGTTGCTTCAATGCGTGTAGGGTTGTGGTCCTGGTCAAGACAATCTCCTGAACTCCAAACTGAATGTCAGAATGGGAAAGAAAGGTGATTTAAGCAATTTTGAGCGTTGCATGGTTGTTGGTGCCAGACGGGCCGGTCTGAGTATTTCACAATCTGCTCAGTTACTGGGATTTTCACGCACAACCATTTCTAGGGTTTACAAAGAATGGTGTGAAAAGGGAAAAACATCCAGTATGCGGCAGTCCTGTGGGCGAAAATGCCTTGTTGATGCTAGAGGTCAGAGGAGAATGGTCAGACTGATTCAAGCTGATAGAAGAGCAATGTTGACTGAAATAACCACTTGTTACAACTTAGGTATGCAGCAAAGCATTTGTGAAGCCACAACACGCACAACCTTGAGGCGGATGGGCTACAACAGCAGAAGACCACACCGGGTACCACTCATCTCCACTACAAATAGGAAAAAGAGGCTACAATTTGCACGAGCTCACCAAAATTGGACTGTTGAAGACTGGAAAAATTGGTTTCTTGAACATGACAATGAGTTCACTGTACTAAAATGGCCCCCCACAGTCACCAGATCTCAACCCAATAGAGCATCTTTGGGATGTGGTGGAACGAGAGCTTCGTGCCCTGGATGTGCATCCCTCAAATCTCCATCAACTGCAAGATGCTATCCTATCAATATGGGCCAACATTTCTAAAGAATGCTATCAGCACCTTGTTGAATCAATGCCACGTAGCATTAAGGCAGTTCTGAAGGCAAAAGGGGGTCCAACACCGTACTAGTATGGTGTTCCTAATAATTATTTAGGTGAGTGTATAGTTCCATATGTTCCATATATTCAAAACAGTCAATAGAACTACAGTTGCAAATGGATCCCTTTAATAGATGGTATTCCAGTGATCCAATAAATATAGCTGTAGCTGCATATAGATTATTCTGATCGATGATGTTCCAGTGATAGTAAAGGGAAGTATCTGAACCCAGGTCAGTTGGTTAATGTGGCCTGGTTGATCTAAAAAGAGATGCTGTTGTCTGTCCCGTACCTCACTGGCAAATCAGCTGTGAGGGGTCTATAGGACCTATTCATTCACCGCCTGAACCAATGGCAAATTAACGGTGGTGGAATAACAATAGGAAACATATATTTGTTACTGTCTCCTCGCCGGCAGTATGTACCGTCTCCTTTACAGTCTGGTATGTATTTCCCCGCTCACTCGAACAGGTGCAGACCGCGGTATAGCCGGCATCCCACGTGATCGGATTAAAGGCCAGGTTCCAGACATTCAAACATTAGTTTAGTGAACCTGCAGTGCATTGAGATGGAGCATAACGCATAACGCACACCAATATTTTTTAGAAGATGGAAAGATTTTATTTTAGGCCATCTCAAGGATGAAGAGTTAAAACTGATGTCTTTTGCACTCAGAAGGTGGTATCATCCGGGAAACATAAGGGGGGGGGGGGGGGGGGTGGGCAGGGCATTTGTGATGACCTAAAGAAGAAATAAACTGCTACTGCAAAAATACACCATAGACATGTGCCTGACTGAAAACACATACTTTCTGAAGGACACTTTTGAGACATCTAACACTTTTCTTTCTCGTGTGTACATGAGATAATGTGTGCTTGTTTAAAGGGGTTACATAACTTATGCCACATTTAGAAGTTATGCCCTAACTAACTGATCACTGGGGTCTAACTGCTGGGACCCTCACCAGTCCTCAGAACTGGGGTCCTACTTTCCCATTCTGATGGAGCAGCAGGTCAAGCATGTTCCCTGCCACTCCATTGTCTATGGGACTGAGCTCTTTATTCGGCTATCTCTGGCGGTTCCATGGAGAATGAAAGGAGTGGCAGGGTGCATGCTTGACATGCTGCTCCATCAGATTAGGTGGAGTTCTTGAGATCTGTGAGGGTCCCAACAATAAGTTAGTTGTCTCCTACACTGTGGATAGGGGATAACTGGATAACCTAAACTTGGCACAACCCCCTGAATATTCTGGCATGGTTTGTAATGGTTATGTGGTTCATAATCTATTTTGTAAGGGTCATTGCAGTTACATATGTGTAAATGATCATGTTTTCCTGTACAGAAGAATTCTTGACTGTTCTGAAGATGTATATATAGAATATTTTTCCTCTTTCTTAGAATCCCGAGCTGAAGCCATTCTGAAGTCGGCTAGTAATTTGGAACGAAATGATTTAGAAACTCTTCTTCAGATTCTCTCAAGCAATTTAGATGCTTCAGCACAAGAGCAGATCTTAATCACTCTCTGTAAGATCTCAGCATTGTCCGTAAACCATGTTAGTAACAGTAGCCTATTACTGTGGTGAACTGTCTAGTATACGCCTGGTCAAAATTCTGCTTTTGTCCCACTCTGGAGGACATGTGCTGGACTTTTTTATACACCGCTTTCCCTCATAAGCCATGCAGTTGGTATACAGAGGCAGTACCGGGTGACTCCAATCCCAGACTTTGCCTCTGTGGCACTGTTATATTGTATTACCCATACAGTGCTGTACCTTTTGGTAGCACTGTGCCCTGTACTGCAGCTCATCCCATTCAAGAGAATGGAACTCGGCTACTATACCAGGCACAGTGATACACCTGGTACGCAGAGCAGGGGATGCATTCCTGTGTTATGAAATAAAGAGCATGAATGTGATGTTTAGGTGTCCACATACTTTAGATCACTTCATAGGAAAATTACCCAAACGAAAATAAACTGTTATGTTGTGGTTCATACTACTATAACTGTGTTCATACATTTCTCCATCTGTGAAATTTATCCTCCTACTGCTCAAGCATGGGAACGCCCACTTAGGCACTTAATGCCACGGCACAACATAACCGTTTATGGGTATTTAGGGCATTTTCCTATAAAGTGGCCATCCACTTTAATATTTCACCTGGATTTGTTCTGTGTTTTAGGATATTATTCGGAATTTAGATGGTATTTGTATTATTGGAGGGTTCCTTTCACACGCTGATCCAAAAATAAAAGCAGGTGCTCTTAATGTACTCAACAACCTGAGCTTGAACCTACCAAATCAGGAACAAATACAGGTTACTTTAAGTAACATTGTAGAACAGCAGAGGCTGCCATTATAAGCTGTGGTTACATAGAACATTTTACAGGTGAAACTCGAAAAATTTGAATATCGTGCAAAAGTCCATTTATTTCAGTAATGCAAATTAAAGTAAATTGCATTAATGCAGCTTAAAATTCAAATTTTGTGAAAAGGTTCAATATTCTAGGCTAAAAGTGTCACACTGTCTAGTCAGCTAATTAATCCATATTCCCTGAGCAAAGGGCACCTCAAAAGTGTGACTTTGGGGTTTCATAAGCTATAAGCCATAATCATCGAAATTTTAACCAATAAAGGCTTGACATGTCTCACTTTGCATGTAATGAGTCTCTCTCATATGTTAGTTTCACCTTTTAAGTTGCATTACTGAAATAAATAAACTTTGCACAATATTCTAATTTTTTGAGTTTCACCTGTATTTTGCATTGAGGGAAGGGAATCTGTCAGCAGTTTTGACCATGTAGAACTGCTAACAGCACTAGTAAAGGGCTGGGGAGAGCAATACAAACATACCTTTTGTGGACCTTTTCTCCTCAGGAGTAGTGTCAATATGCACTTTTATACTGCCAGATTGTCCAGGGTTGTCCAGGATTAAAAAACATGGCTGCTTTCTTACAAAAACAACACTAGCCCTGGCCTAAGGTTGTGTGCGGTATTGCTGATCTGTCCCGTTGAATCCAACTCTTGAGTCGAGCTACAGTACCAGACATAATCCATGGAAAGGGGTGGTGCCGTCTCCTTTCTCTCTTCCTGCTTGCCATAGACATAGCAGCAGCGAGCAGGAAGAGAGACAGGAGACGGCACATGCCTTCTCCTCATACAGCTGATCGTTGGGATTCCGGATGTCGGACCCCCGCCAATCTGATGTTGAAGACCTATCCTGAGGATGCTTTATGACATACATTATGGCCACTGACTTTCCTTTATTCAAACCTCCTCAGGTAGGCTACTTTCACATATGCATTTTGCCATTCCGGTTTTGAGATGCAGCAGAGGATCTCAAAACTGGGCCAAAGCAGTTCTGTTTTGTCCCCTTGTATTCTGAATGGAAAGAGATCCATTTAGGATATCTTCCGTTCTGTCAGCATTCCGTTTTGTGACCAGACACAAAACCACTGGAAGATGCAGTTTTGTGTCCAGTCATCGAAACAGAAAAACCCGGATCAGTTACTAAAAGCAATGTAAGTCAATTGTGACGGACTGTTTTTTTAGGGTCTTAAAAAAAACGCATCCATCACCCATTGACTTTCAATGTATTTAATGAAGGATCCGGTTTGTTCCGTTTCAATTTCACATAACCGCATCCTAACGAAGCGAAAGCATACTGATGTGTAATCAAAACTGAACCGTTTAGGTCAGATTTTGAGATCCTCTGCCAGATTTCAAAACCTGAAACCAAAACGCATAAGTTAAAGTAGCCTTTGAACAAAAGTCGAACATTTAACCAGCACATGGAACAGTATTGCAACTTAATTTGTTTCTTTTGCTTCTTAGGCTTTTATAAATGAAGTATTAAAGGATATCACAGAGTGTTCGTTAAATTCTGAAGTCCAGCTGGCTGGCCTGAGACTGGTGATCAATATGTCAGTCACCAATAAGTACCATGAAAAGATGGAAGATTCTAGTCAAAATCTACTCAATTTACTAGACGAAGGAAATGACACCACCAAGGTATGGATTATCCCCATTAACCCCTGAAAGGGAATTTCTCACCTCCCCTGAGCTCTATAAAGTGCAGTGCTACATAAATAGTACTGCCACGCCTAACTCCAGATGGCTAAGTTATATGTCCATGCTCAGCCCTGTCCAACCCCCCTGCAAACCAAGGCTGCAGTATATTGAAAGGACTCATCCCGGAGTCCTCTCCAGTATGTGTGCATGCTCATGAGTCCTCACAGTGGACATGCAAGTTAGTGATCTGGAGTCAGGAGTGGCAGTGCTATTCATGTAGTACTGCACTTTATAGGGCTTGGGGTAGGTGACAGAGTCACTTTAAGGACACAGCTAGTTTTCGCTTTTGCACTTTAGTTTTTTCCTCCGAAGTTTCCTAGAGCTATAACTTCTTACATTTTCTGTTCATATGGCTTATTTTATTTGTGGGGGGAAAAGTAGTATTTTTTTTTAATGGCACCATTTAATTTACCATAGCTTGTATAAGATGATGGGGGAAAATAATTATTTGTGGGGTGAAACTGGAAAAAAACGCAATTCCACCTTATTCTTGGAGATTTTGTGTTTAGTGCCATTCACTGGGTGCTAAAAATGACATGATTCTTATTCTGTGGGTCAGTACTTTTACAGCAATAACAAATTTCTATAGTGTCTATTATATTTTACACATGGGATTTAATCAGGTGTAAAATGTAATACCATATATGAATTGATCATAATGTAATCCAGTCACATCCATGAATGTGTGAATCATGATGTATTAGGATTGGTTTAGGTATCTAATATATTAAGCCTATTATATTTTACAACATGAAAAAAATTAGAAATTTAAATCTGAAAGCCATAACTTTTTCGCAAAGGTACAGAGCTGTATGATGGCTATTTTTATTTAGTTAATATTGGTACCATTTTGGGGTACATACAACTTTTTGATAATTTTTTCATGAATTGCTAGCAGTCTGCGGTAAGGATACCAAGGGGTGTTACCAGTTGGGGGGGGGGGGGGGGGTGTACCTACACAGCCTGACAATGGCAGCACTGACTGGATAGAGTCTGTGCAGGTACACCCCCCCCCAACTGGTTACCACCCCTCTGTACCCTTACTGCAGACTGCTAGCAATTCATTCATACCTTTTAGTATAAAGAATAGAGGAATGGCACAACATAGAGCCATAAGAATAGATGCTCCAGAATTGTTATACATTAGGAATGCATGAAGCTATTAAATCAGGCATATCAGGAGTTGTAAAAGGTCCTCTTTAATTAACATTCGCCATGTGTCTACTTTATGTATGCTTCATTTTGTAAATTTCATTTTATTTATTTTTTGGACATTGGAAGGCTTCAAATTCTAGAAGCAATTTTTCTACTTTTCAAAAAGATTTTCAAAATAATATTTTTTAAATTCAGGAATGCATGAAGCTATTAAAACAGACATGTCAGCAAAGGTAACAGGTCCTCTTTAATAACTATTTTACATCATTTTGTCTTAAAGTAGAAAAATGAAAATTTCTAATTTTTCCTCATTTTCTTTGTTGGTGTTTCTTTTTGGACAAAAAAAGGTAAAAAATATTTATTTACATTTACTACTAGCATGAAGTATGACATATCACGAAAAATCATTTTCAGGAAGGCTTGGATAAGTAAAAACATTCCAAAGTTCTTACCACATAAAGGGACACATATATTAGATTTGCAAAAAGGCTTGGTAAGAAAGGTGACAATTGGCTGTATCTGCAAGGGGTTAAAGGATGATCCTGTTAGAACAAGTCACCCCCCTCCACAGGTCAGACCCCCACCGACTATGAGAACCCCTTAACATGAAATGAATATAGAGGCTGGTCAACCATTCATTCTGTATGGGACTGTTGGAAATGGCTGAGCAATGTACTTGTCTGTTTCCAGCAGTCCTATACACAATGAAAGGAGTGGCATGGTGCATGCTCAGCTAGCCACTACATTCATTTTGGGGTATGAGTCCCAGAAGTCGGATCCTCACCAATTTAATAGTTATCCTCTATCCTGTGCTATAACCGGAATACCCATGTAAATATAAATTACATATAAAATATTGGTGCCTGTCTTGGATTGTGATCTTTTAGTTTATCAGGTATTTCCCCCATAAGATACACACATTAAAACTTCTTGTGAACATGTCTGCAAATCCTTTGATGACTAGACCTCTCCTTGCAAGTAAGGTAAGATGTATTTTGTCTGTTGTGTTCTCTACACTTCAGGGTGCCATCCTTTCCTTAAACTTACATCACATTGACCCATACAATTCAACGAGGCAAAACACAATTCCTTTTTTCTTTTCATGGATCATTTTGTGAACGAGAGTAACCCTTTCTGTTTTTTCCATGTGATAAAAAAACATCTGCACGGAATTATCCATTTCTTTTAAGGATCTGATTGCTGATAAATCTGGTGCAAGGTTGGCACGTACTCCCAGATGTACACACTGATGTGCCCATAGACTTTAATGATCAGTAGGCTATTTGATTAGGAAATAAGTGAAAAGACGTATTAGAGATAAAAGATAATGTAGGAGTAGTTATTTGGAGGATTTGTACCAAAAGTAGTGCAAATGCAAAGCAGAGTAGTAGCCTATGGAAACCAATCAGATTCCAGATATATATATATATTTACAGGTCCTTTGGCAGTGACCTGATTGGTTGTCATTGGCAAATACTCAACTTTGCAGCAGCTTTGTTATATCTCCCCTTTTTGTCTTCTTCCTCCTCACGTAATTACCGTCTATTAGTGCCCCATGCCACTAGATATCGGCTTAGATATCCACGCCATCCATGTGGAAATGTGGAGGTGCAATCACCTCCACAGAATAACAGGGGCTCCTTGTGCACTTTCTCTCACTGACTGATTACGGAGCTGTTATCCTTAACCCTTTCATCACTGGGGGATGTTTTAGACATTTATTCCCCAAATTTCACAGTTTTGTAATGCAGCATTATAAAGGCTTAGACAATACTGTTTATCCCCAATCTTATAAAGAAATCGGTGGCCTGGGATAATAATTGCTAGTTGGGGTTATAATTAGGGTTGACACCTTTCCCAACAAAATATACTGACCAAGTTAAGCCACACCCCAAACGGGGCGAGGTTGTCGGGTCATGGCTCAACACGGGGTGTTAAGTCGCTGTCATACAGTAGCTCCCATTAGTGCCCCCTAGTATTAGTAATGCCCCCATTAATGCCCCCCCAAATTTATGTGCCCCAGAATGAATAATGCCGCCATTAGTACCACCCAGTAATGGTAATGCCCCCATTAGTGCACTCCAGAATTAATGCTCCCCATTAGTGCCCCAAGTAAGAGTAATGGCCCATTAGTGCGCTCCAGAATGAATAATGCCCCCATTAGTGCGCTCCAGAATGAATAATGCCCCAGAATTGATGCTGCTCATTAGTTTCCCCCAGTAAGAGTAATGGCCTATTGTGCGCCCCTTAATGAATAATGCCACATTAGTGCACTCACTCACTGCTCACTGGAAGCTCAGGACAGGACCTGCACTCCATCGTGAAGACGTCTCGCAGGTCCTGTCCTCCAGTCAGCAGCAAGTGTTCCCTGCAGCGTGAGCAAATGGAGGAGGTAAAGGCTGCACTGATGAGCGCTCCACAATGGAAGCGCTCTTTAGTAACTGGCCTTGTAGAAAAATTACCGGCAATAAGAAGAAAATTACCGGCACCGTCAGGGTCACTAAAATACCGGCCTTGACAGTGAGATACCGGCCGGGTGGCAACCCTAGTTATAATACATGACTGTATTAATGCATAATTACCTGATGCTCACACAAAATGGATTTGTCATGTTAGAGGGTTGTGCACTTAACTTCTGGGGTATTTTATCTATATTTACATTCATTTATTAGCTACGTCATGCTATACTTTGGGGCTTAGGGAACACATGATGTCTGTTCCCTGCATGTCCCCATAAGCAGATCTGAGAGCAGGGATACAATGGTTCCAGTCCATTAAGCCTCATCCACACGTCAGTGATTTCCATCAGTGATTGTGAGCCAAAAGCAGGACATAAGGTATAATGGAGAGATCTGTACCTGTTCTGTGTTTAGAGCCGCTCCTGGTTTTGGCTCACAATGACTGATGGAAATCACTGACCAAACACTGATGTGTGAATCAGGCATAAGATCTCTTTTACCAGTCATCTGTATACATCTGCATACACGGACATGCAGAGAAGGCAAATTGGGAAAAACTCCATATAATCTTAAAATTAGACAGCTCTAAACTAGAGCAGGCAGAAGGTGCACCAAACTTCTCACAGTGGCTCACTATGATCGCTTTGTGACATCTTACCAGTAATGGTAGACACTTAATTATGGCTTACTTCAGACCAATATGTTGCACCAAAATCTAAGTGCAGTTTGGTGCATTTAAAGATTCCTAAGCCATGCCTCCTTCTAGACACTCAGGGTAGGTTCACCCAGTTTTTTAGAGGATGTCTTGGGGCAGATTTTCCTGTTTTGTTTTTTAGCCAAAGCCAGAAGTGGATCCAGGAGGAAGGTGAAGTAATCCTTTCATTATTTCTGATTCCTTTTAATCCACTTCTGGCTTTGCCTGAAAAACTTACAGTAAAATCCACCTCAAAACCTTCTCCAAAAACAGTTTGAACCAACCCTTAACTATGTGATGAGGTGCAAAAACCCATAGGAGATGATTCATATATGATACATCTGTGCTTAACTGGTAGAGGAACAGCCTGCTGGAGTTCACCAGATCTGAAACTGCCAAACCCCATTGACTATAATGGGATCTGGCTGTTTTCTGGCATAAATGACGGCTTTGGCTGGACAGAAAGTCCTGCATGCACTGCTTTGTCCAGCAGAAACCAGAACATATGCCAGAAAGCGGCCAGATCACTCTTGAATACCATTAGAGTCAATAGGGTCGGGCACTGCAAGGCCGTAGCAAGCTGGATCAGTTAAACGCCACATGTAAATCAGTCCTAATCCGGCACAAGGTATATACACCAGTATTTTGGCACAAATTGATTCACTTCAAATTACCTTAATCTCCTCCAGTGTCTTCTCTACATGTCTCCTAGTCTCAGACATATGGAAGCCCTGCAGCTTCTGCTTGGGAACACAGCACTCATTTTGAGCGATGTGTTGAGGGGTTGTTACCAGCATGGGACTAATAGATTCAGCTACCTGTTACAGTCCAGGGTTGGCTTCTCGACATTACAATCTGATCCTGCCAATTGCACAATGCCCTCAAACAGGGGATGTAAGTAACTGACTAAGGCCCCTGAACTATGGCAGACAGATATCCAGCAACGTTCATGATCCACTCATAGTTGTAAGAGGATAATAATTGTATCTGGAGCAATAATGATCTGATCTCTTTGCAGGCACCATCATTGTTCCCATTGTTTTTTGATGGCAGCATTAATAGGGATGTACTCATAAGAGCCCTGAGTTTTACAGCAAATCTTTCTGAGAACCTGGCTAAAGAGCAGCAGTATGATGGCCCCCGTCACCTTAAAGAAGACTCCACCTATGCAGTTCTGTTTAAACATCCAGCAGTGCTCCAAAGAAATCTTGTACCATTATTACTCTTCCCCGACATGGAAATAAAAGAAGAAGCCTATAGATGTATTAGAAGTACTGAAACATTACTAATGGAACGCAGGAAAAGTTCTTAGTTTTTTATCTTCAGTAATAAACTTGTTAGACCTGAAGTGGTGGAAGTGTTAGCATTATCCACTAATGGTAGTACACGTCAGCCTCGACAAATACGGAGGTGCAAACACCTTTGCACAATAACCTTGGCTCATTGGGCACCTTCTCCACCCTGAGGCCTCGTCCACATTTTCATGTCAGTGACACATCCATGAAAAAAAGCGTACGTGTTTCATCCATGAAGATGTCCATGAAGGATCAGTGATTGGTCCGTGTGTCAGTTTTTTACTATCCGTGTGTCATTCGTAATTTACTGATGTTGCTCAGCTGAAAATGTATTTCCAAAGAATGTCCTATCAGTCTTCTGTGAAAAACGGACCCACAGATTTCTCCAGGCATGCTTGGTGCACATCACGGATCAAAGTAGTGCATGTCTCCGTGATTTTTTAAATTTTTTTTTACTGACCCATGCTTAGTAAAAGAAATACTGAAATGTGACAGACACGTTTAAATCAATGGGTACATGTGCTGTCCATGGAAAATGTCAGTGAAAAACGGAAATGTGAGCGAGGCCTGACAGAATACAGAGCTGACATATGAAGGTGGAATGACCATTTGGTTCCCCTTTTAATGACTGTGAGGGGCAGACTATGCTATTCTGCCTGCTGGGCAACACAAAGTTAAAATGTAAGCTAAACACCAGTGTGAACACAGCCTTGACAGTTTAGAATAAAAAATAATAATAAAAAAACACGAAAGTCCCACATGATGATAGATAGGATTTATTAGAACAGTTTTAGCAGACAAAGATAATTTTTCTCCACACTTGCTCAGTCAGCAGCTAGTAATTTGGTTGGAATGACTAATAACAGGATGCAAAATATTAATAATCAACATGACCAAAGTTGTAAAGAAATAGGATTTCTACACCAGCCAGGTACAGCTTTGGGATAGACCTCATTTAGAAGAGGACCTGTTAGCAGGACCAACCCTATAAAACTAGTGTTGATCACGAATATTCGAATTTCGAATTTTTATTGTGAATATAGGTACTTCGAAAATTTGCGAACATTTCGAATATAGTGATACACACTCACCTAAAGTATTATTAGAAACACCTGTTCTATTTCTCATTAATGCGATTATCTAGTCAACCAATCACATGGCAGTTGCTTCAATGCATGTAGGGTTGTGGTCCTGGTCAAGACAATCTCCTGAACTCCAAACTGAATGTCAGAATGGGAAAGAAAGGTGATTTAAAGAGGACCTTTCACCAGAATAAAAGTTGTAAAGTAACTATACAGACATGTAGAGCGGCGCCCAGGGATCCCCCTGCACTTACTGTTATACCTGGGTAACGCTCTGTTCTCCCGGTATTGCCTCCGGTATCTTCATAGTTAGGCTCCACCCAGGGGAACCTGCCGGCGCCTCCTACTCCCATGCAGCAGCGCTGGCCAATCACAGCGCTCAGCTCATAGCCTGAGAGGCTTTTTTCTCTCTCAGGCAATGAGCTGAGCGCTGTGATTGGCCAGCTCTACAGCATGGGTGAATGAGCCGACGGCAGGTTCCCCTGGGTGGAGCCTAACTGTAAAGATACCGGAGGCAATTACGGGAGAACGGAGCGGCGCCCAGGTATAACAGTAAGTGCAGGGGGATCCCTGGGCGCCGCTCTACATGTCTGTATAGTTACTTTAGAAGTTTTATTCTGGTGAAAGGTCCTCTTTAAGCAATTTTGAGCGTGGCATGGTTGTTGGTGCCAGACGGGCCGGTCTGAGTATTTCACAATCTGCTCAGTAACTGGGATTTTCACGCACAACCATTTCTAGGGTTTACAAAGAATGGTGTGAAAAGGGAAAAACATCCAGTATGTGGCAGTCCTGTGGGCAAAAATGCCTTGTTGATGCTAGAGGTCAGAGGAGAATGGGCCGACTGATTCAATCTGATAGAGGAGCAACGTTGACTGAAATAACCATTCGTTACAACCGAGGTATGCAGCAAAGCATTTGTGAAGTCACAACACACACAACCTTGAGGCGGATGGGCTACAACAGCAGAAGACCCCATCGTGTACCACTCATCTCCACTACAAATAGGAAAAAGAGGCTACAATTTGCACGAGCTCACCAAAATTGGACTGTTGAAGACTGGAAAAATGTTGCCTGGTCTGATGAGTCTCGATTTCTGTTGAGACATTCAAATGGTAGAGTCCGAATTTGGCGTAAACAGAATGAGAACATGTATCCATCATGCCTTGCTACCACTGTGCAGGCTGGTGGTGGTGGTGTAATGGTGTGGGGGATGTTTTCTGGGCACACTTTAGGCCCCTTAGTGCCAATTGGCCATTGTTTAAATGCCATGGGCTACCTGAGCAGTTCTGAAGGCAAAAGGGGGTCTAACACCGTATTAGTATGGTGTTCCTAATAATTCTTTAGGTGAGTGTATATAAATAATTTCAAATATTCAATTTCTTTTTTAATCAGTACACATGATCCCTCCCTGCTTCTAGCTTGTGGGCCAATGAGAAGGCTGCAGTATATTTGACTTTAGGAGTAGTGTTGTTTGCGAATTTTCGTAATACGAACTTTTTATTGCAAATTTTTCAACTTAAAACTATTAGACAAAGAAGATTATAGCACTGTATTAGCTAAATTGCTCTATATTCGATTTTTTTTTTGAATATTCGCTATATTGCTATTACAATCTGAAGTTCAGATTGGAAAAAAATTACAACTATAAAAAAAAGATTATAGCACTATATTAGCTAAATTGCTCTTTATTCATTTTTTTGAATATTCGCTATATTGCTATATATTCTTGTTTTAGAATATTATGAATATTCGAAAAACCTAAGTTATAGCAATATTCGGAAAAAAACTAATATAGATACATTTAGCTAATATTGTGCAATAATCTTTATTTTTTATAGTTGTCATTTTTTTCCAATCTGAACTTCAGATGAGAAAAAAATTACAACTATTAGACAAAGAAGATTATAGCACTATATTAGCAACATTGCTCTATATTCATTTTTTTTTCGAGTATTCGCTATATTGCTATATATTCTTGTTTTAGAATATTGCGAATATTCAAAAAAACAAAGTTAAAGCAATATAGCGAATATTCCCAAAAAACAAATATAGAGCAATTCTTCTTTGTCTAATAGATGTAAGTTGAAAAATTCGCAGTAAAAAATTTGCATTACAAAAATTTGAATATTACACAATTATTACTTTGCCGATTTTTCGAGTAAAAAAAGTGGTAGAATTTAAACGAATATTCGAATTTGCGAATATTCGATGAATATTCTACAAAATATTTGCGAAAAATCGTGAATTCGAATAAGACCCCTGTTCCTCCTAGATACGTACGAACAGGAGTCTCACTGGCCAAGCTATAAAGACAGGGGAAACAGAAACAGACATATGGCAATGGCAGGTAAGTGAGACTAGTACCACACCTACCTGCCACCGACACAGAGCCCGGAACTCATGTATAAGTGCTGCTGTCCACAACAACACAAGAGACACAGCACACAACACACATCACACGGGAAACCAGGAAACCATATGCTGCAATAAATAAAGACCAAAGAAACATCTACTTAACACCATACATAAAGCTTATGACCACAAGGGTGGCCCCCACTGGCAGATGGAATTACACAGGAGGCTGCTCCAGCTAACCATGGCTGAAGTACCCCTCAGACTACAGATATACACTGAGGCTTTATAAGCCCAAGTAGCCACACCCAACAGACACACCCAGTGTTCACACACACAGAAGGGAATTAACCCTTCCAACACAAGGCAAGGAAAGACGGCACCTTAAAGGGGAAGTACACACATAAACCCATACTTCACCTGTTGCCGCGGGCAACGGCATGCGTGGCAATCATGTCCTGGGGATCAGCCATACGGGCAACCAAGTGAAGAAAAGTGTCACAAAACACAGCATAGGCTGTGACAGTTATAAGGCTTAGAAGTTTAGAAGCAAGTTTTGAAATTTTTCAGAAATTTTCAAAAACCCACTTTTTAAGGACCAGTTCAGGTCTGAAGTCACTTTGTAAGGCTTACATAATAGAAACCAGCCAAAAATGACCCCATTCTAGAAACTACACCCCTCAAGGTATTCAAAACTGATTTTACGAACTTTGAGATACAATTTCAAAATTTCACTTTTTTGGCAGATTTTCCATTTTAATAATTTTTTTCCAGTTACAATGCAAGGGTTAACAGCCAAACAAAACTCTATATTTATGGCTCTGATTCTGTAGTTTACAGAAACACCCCGTATGTGGTCGTAAACCGCTGAAGGAAAGGAATGCCATACAGTTTTGGAAGGCAGATTTTGCTGGACTGGTTTTTTGACACCATGTCCCATTTGAAGCCCCCCTGATGCACCCCTAGAGTAGAAACTCCAAATAAGTGACCCTATTTTAGAAACTAAGGGATATGGTGGCAATTTTGTTGGTACTAGTTTAGGGTACATATGATTTTTGGTTGCTCTATATTGCACGTTTTGTGAGGCAAGGTAACAAGAAATAGCTGTTTGGGCACTGTTTTTCTTTTTTGTTATTTACAACAGTCATCTGACAGGTTAGATCATGTGATATTTTTATAGACCAGGTTGTCACGGATGCGTCAATACCTAATATATATACTATTTTTTATTTATGTAAGTTTTACACAATGATTACATTTATTTTAAATCATGTTTTAATGTCTCCATAGTCTGAGAACCATATTTTTTTCAGTTTTTGGGGGATTATCTTGGGTAGGGTATGATTTTTGCGGGATGAGATGACGGTTTAAATGGCACTATTTTGGGATGCGTATGACTTTTTGATCGCTTGCTATTAGACTTTTTGTGATGTAAGGTGACAAAAAATGGCTTTTTTACACTTTTTTTTTTTTAACGGTATTCACCTGAGGGGTTAGGTCATGTGATAATTTAATAGAGCAGGATATTACGGATGCGGCGATACCTAATATGTTAAATTTTTGAATTTACTGAAGTTTTACACAATAAGGCCTCTTTCACACTACCGTTTTTTTTTCCGTTTTGCGGTCCGTTTTTTGCGTTCCGTATACGGTCCGTATACGGAACCATTCATTTCAATGGTTCCGCAAAAAAAAACAGAATGTGTTCCATATGCATTCCGTTTCCGTATTTTTGTTTTTCCATTCCGTTGAAAGATAAAACATGTCCTATTATTGCCCGCAAATCACGGTCCGTGGCTCCATTCAAGTCAATGGGTCCGCAAAAAAAACGGAACACATACGGAAATGCATCCGTATGTCTTCCGTTTCCGTTCCGTTTTTTCTGAACCATCTATTGAAAATGTTATGCCCAGCCCAATTTTTTCTATGTAATTACTGTATACTGTATATGCCATACGGAAAAACAGAACGGAACAACGGAACGGAAACGGAAGCAAAAAAATGGAACAAAGGATCCGTGAAAAACAGACCGCAAAACACTGAAATGGACATACTGTAGTGTGAAAGAGGCCTAATAGCTTTTTTAAAACAAAAAAAATGATGTTTTAGTGTCTCCATATTCTGAGCCATAATTTTTGTATTTTTTGGGCGATTGTCTTAGGTAGGGGCTCATTTTTTGTGGGATGACTTGACGGTTAGATTTGTACTATTTGTTGGGCATACGCCTTTTTGATCGCTTACTGTTGTACTTTTTGTGATGTAAGGTGAAATGTTTATTTAGCACAGTTTTTATTTTTTTTATAGGTCAGAATGCTTTAACTCCTGTCTGTCTGTCTGTCTGGCGGGTTTGCAGGCGGGCAGGCAGACAACCGTGTCACTAACGCTAGCGCTCTCTTCTTTTATTGGTAATATATTTTTTTTTCTACAAAATTAATAAAATTAGTGGCAGACATAATCTTGTACTTCATACTACTACTCCTGTCATCCATTGTCTACCTATACTACCAGAAGTCCCTGTGGAAAAGTACATAGGGACTGCATGTAGTATAAGTGCATAGTGAAAGCTAGGAGTAGCAGTACCTAGGACTACTACTCCTACCATCCACCATGTATTCTTACTACCTGCATTGTCTATGCAAAAGTACATAGGGACTGCAGGTAGTATAAGTACACAGGTGATGCAAGGAGTAGTAGTACCTTGGAGTACTACTCCTGTCTTCCACTTTCTACTTATGCTACCAGAAGTCCCTGTGGAAAAGTACATAGGGACTGCAAGTAGTATAAGTACATAGTGGAAGCTAGGAGTAGCAGTACCTAGGACTACTACTCCTACCATCCACTATGTACTCTTACCACCTGCATTTCCTATGCAAAACTAGATAGGGACTGCAGGTATTATAAGTACATAGGTGATGCTAGGAGTAGTAGTACCTAGGTACTCATACTCCTAGCATCACATATGTACTTATAACATACAGCTCCTATGTATAAGTACATAGGAACTGCTTATGTTTAAAGGGATTTTGTCACCTCCTTTTACGATTTTAAGCTGCACCATCGCTATGTTGACTAAAGTAGCTTATTTCCTGGACTCTTCTTTTTACTTTATTTTGTTTAGTAGTTTTGATGTAAAAGCGATTTTTATGTTATGCTAATTAGGATCCAAGGTGCCCAGAGGGGCGTTTTTTTCACTCTCTGGTGCCCAGTGACGCCCCCCTGCAGTGCCCAAGACAGCCTCCTGATAATCAAAACACCCCCCACAGCCCGGCAAACGGTTCCGCCCCCTCCCCACGTCATAATCTACCTTATAGATATGCCCCGTCCTCCTTCCTGTCTGCGGCCAGAAAACTCGCGCAGGCGCAGTACCGCCTGCGCGATCATCAACGTCCTGAGGGCAACAGTGCTCAGGTCACAACACTGGGCTCGGCGCATGCCCAGTGAGACGTTTGAGGCTGTTGCCCTCAGGACGTTAATGATCGCGTAGGCGCAGGCTGTATTTCTGGCCTAAATGTGACACTCACTTATGCACGTCTAATCGCAGATGAGCACTATATGAAACAGATGTATTTTTTTCACCCCAGTAAGCACAAAGCTGTATTTCTGGCCTAAATGTGACACTCACTTATGCGCGTCTAATCCCAGATGAGCACTATATGAAACAGATTTATTTTTTTCACCCCAGTAAGCACAAAGCTGCATTTCTGGCCTAACTATGACACTCACTTATGCATGTCTAATCCCAGATGTGCACTATATGAAACAGATGTAATTTTTTTTACCCCAGTAAGCACAAAGCCGTATTTCTGGCCTAAATGTGACACTCACTTATGCACGTCTAATCCCAGATGAGCACTATATGAAACAGATGTATTTTTTTCACCCCAGTAAGCACAAAGCTGTATTTCTGGCCTAAATGTGACACTCACTTATGCACGTCTAATCCCAGATGAGCACTATATGAAACAGATTTATTTTTTTCACCCCAGTAAGCACAAAGCTGTATTTCTGGCCTAACTATGACACTCACTTATGCATGTCTAATCCCAGATGTGCACTATATGAAACAGATGTAATTTTTTTTACCCCAGTAAGCACAAAGCCGTATTTCTGGCCTAAATGTGACACTCACTTATGCACGTCTAATCCCAGATGAGCACTATATGAAACAGATGTATTTTTTTCACCCCAGTAAGCACAAAGCCGTGGTTATTTTCGATATCAATGCAATTTTGGGTGAGGTTGCCGGAGGCTTTGGTATCCTTCAACTGAATATCCCAAAGGTCCTTGATGCCTGATTTGTGGCTTTTATCCTTTGGAGGTATATAAGTCCTTTTTCCTTCTCCCTTTCTGGACTAGACTTTCATTAGAGCAGAAGTGCTGGATCTACACTCTTTCACTTCCAGAATCAGTCTATTAAATACTGAACTCCACACTGACCTGTCTCCACTAATCTGAACTCTGGTCTCAACTAATCTGTCTCACTAGGCCTGACCTGGGTATATATAATACCTAAGCTATATCCCCATCTAGTGGTGGCATGTATAAATTACACCTAATCTGCCTGGTAACAGGGATTTTTGCAGATAGATTAATACAGGATTATACAATACCACACAATACATTGTTAACCCCTTAGGGGCTCATGACGTACCGGTACGGCATGTTTCCCGAGTCCTTAAGGACCCATGACGTACCGGTACGCCATGAGTTTAAAACGAGATTGCGGAGCTGCGGGGGTTAATCAGAACAGGATGCCCGCTGAAATCATTCAGCAGGAATCCTGTCACAACACCGGGGAGGTCATATGACCCTCCCTATCGGCGATCGCAGCAAACCGCAGGTCAATTCAGACATGCGGTTTGCTGCGCTTTCTGCAGATTTTGATCCCCGCGGTCCCTGACCTGGACCCTGAACTTTAAAATGCCCCAAATAAAAAAAAATTCAGGCGGGTGTTGCAGGCGGTGCGGGAGGCGATCCCCCGCCCGCCTCCTCTTAAATAATCATTGGCGTCCAGTGGTATACCAGAGTGTCAGCACATTGCTGACACTCTGGTATAAATGGCTGACATCTCTGATGCGATGTCAGCCGTTTAACCCTTTCCATACCGTGTTCTGTACGGACCGCGATATGGAAGAGCAAAGGTTAACAGTCGGGAGCTCCCTGCCTCTCCCATCGGGGGGCTGCTGTGCCTTTGCAGCCCCCAGACAGGGTCGGGTCACAGAGAGAGGGAGCCCCCCTCCTTACCCTTCCCCATCTGCTCAGTTGTGGCCACAACTGAGCAGACAGGGAAGGTTCTCATGGCAACAGGACGCCTTCTCAGGCATCCTGCTGTCCATAGTGCTGAACAGATCTGTGCTAAAGGCATAAATCTGTTCAGACAAAGTGTAAGTAAAATACAGTACAATACACTATATAGTGTACTGTACTGTATTATACAGACATCAGACCCACTGGATCTTCAAGAACCAAGTGGGTCTGGGTCAAAAAAATGTAAAAAAAAGGTGAAAAAGTTAAGATATAAAAAAACATACTTATCACTGAATAAAAAAAATAAAAAAGTACACTACACATATTAGGTATCACCGCGTCCGTAACGACCTGATCTATAAAACGGTCATGTTACTTTCTATGCACGGTGAACGCCATAAAAATAAAAAAATAAAAACTATGAGAAAATTGAAATTTTGCCCACCTTACTTTCCAAAAAAGGTAATAAAAGTGATAAAAAAGGTCGCATGTACGCCAAAATAGTACCAATCAAACCATCATCTCATCCCACAAAAATCATACCCTACCCAAGATAATCGCCCAAAAACTGAAAAAACTATGGCTCTTAGACTATGGAAACACTAAAACATGATTTTTTTTGTTTCAAAAATGAAATCATTGTGTAAAATTTACTTAAATAAAAAAAAGTATACATATTAGGTATCTCCACGTCCGTATCGACCGGCTCTATAAAAATATCACATGACCTAACCCCTCAGGGGAAAACCGTAAAAAATATATTAATAAAAACGGTGTAAAAAAAGCAATTTTTTGTCATCTTACCTCACAAAAAGTGTAATAGCAAGCGATCAAAAAGTCATATGCACCCCAACATGTGAGTGAGTTGAACGCATTGCACCCGCACTGAATCCTGACCCATTCATTTCTATGGGGCTATGCACATGAGCGGTGATTTTCACGCATCACTTGTGCGTTGAGTGAAAATCGCAGCATGCTCTATATTGTGCGATTTTCACGCGACGCAGGCCCCATAGAAGTGAATGGGGTGCGTTAAAATCGCATAGCATCCGCAAGCAAGTGCGGATGCCGTGCGATTTTCACGCACGGTTGCTAGGAGACGATCGGGATGGAGACCCGATCATTATTATTTTCCCTTATAACATGGTTATAAGGGAAAATAATAGCATTCTGAATACAGAATGCATAGTAAAACAGCGCTGGAGGGGTTAAAAAAAATAACAAATAATTTAACTCACCTTAGTCCACTTGATCGCGAAGCCCGGCATCTCCTTCTGTAGCCTTTGTTGAATAGGACCTGTGGTGAGCATTAAATACAGGTAAAGGACCTTTGATGACGTCAGATCACATGCTCCATCACCACGGTGATGGACCATGTGATTGGAGCATGTGATCTGACGTCACCACAGGTCATTTAGCCCACAGCTAGTAAAGAAGAGACCGGGAACGACGCGATCAAGAGGATAAGAGTTAACTTTTTTATTTTTTTTAACCCCTCCAGCCCTATTGTACTATGCATTCTGTATTCAGAATGCTATTATTTTCCCTTATAACCATGTTATAAGGGAAAATAATACAATCTTCAGAACATCAATCCCAAGCCCGAACTTCTGTGAAGAAGTTCGGGTTTCAGTACCAAACATGCGCGATTTTTCTCACGCGACTGCAAAACGCATTACAATGTTTTGTACTGGCGCGAAAAAATCGCGCATTTTCCCGCAACGCACCCGCCTCTTATCCGGGCAAAAAAACTGACGCCCGTGTGAAAGAGGCCTAAAACATGATTTTTTGGGTTTCAAAAATGAAATCATTGTGTAAAACTTACATAAATAAAATAATTGTATACATATTAGGTATCGCCGCGTCCATGACAACCTGCTCTATAAAAATACCACATGATCTAACCTGTCAGATGAATGTTGTAAAAAAACTGTGCCAAAAAGCTATTTCTTGTTACCTTGCCTCACAAAAAGTGTAATATAGAGCAACCAAAAATCATATGTACCCTAAACTAGTACCAACAAAACTTCCAACCTATCCCGTAGTTTCTAAAATGGGGTCACTTTTTTGGAGTCTCTACTCTAGGTGTGCATAAGGGGGCTTCATATTGGACATGGTGTCCAAAAAAACAGTCTAGCAAAATCTGCCTTCCAAAAACCGTATGGCATTACTTTCCTTCTGCGCGATGCCATGTGCCCGTACAGCAGTTTACGATCACATATGGGGTGTTTCTGTAAACTACAGAATCAGGGCCATAAATAATGAGTTTTATTTGGCTGTTAACCCTTGCTTTGTACCTGGAAAAAAAATATTAAAATGGTAAAATCTACCAAAAAAGTGAAATTTGGAAATTGTATCTCTATTTTCCATTAAATCTTGTGCAACATTTAAAGGGTTAACAAAGTTTGTAAAATCAGTTTTGAATACCTTGAGGGGTGTAGTTTCTTAGATGGGGTCACTTTTAAGGAGTTTCTATTCTAGGGGTGCATCAGGGGGGCTTCAAATGGGACATGGTGTAAAAAAAACAGTCCAGCAAAATCTGCCTTCCAAAAACCATACGGCGCACCTTTCCCTCTACGCCCTACTGTGTGCCCGTACAGTAGTTTACGGACAGATATGGGGTTTTTCTGCAAACTACAGAATCGGGGCAATAAATATAGCATTTTGTTTGGCTGTTATCCCTTGCTTTGTTACTGGAAAAAATTGATTAAAATGGAAAATTTTCCCAAAAATGTAAATTCTCAAATTTCATCTCCATTTGCCAATAACTCTTGTGCAACACCTAAAGGGTTAACAAAGTTTGTAAAATCAGTTTTGAATACCTTTATGGGTGGTTTCTATTATGTAAGCCTCACAAAGTGACTTCAGACCTTAACTGGTCCCTAAAAAGTGGGTTCTTGAAAATTTCAGAAAAATTTCAAGATTTTCTTCTAAACTTCTAAGCCTTGTAACATCCCCCAAAAATAAAATATCATTCCCAAATTGATCCAAACATGAAGTAGATATATGGGGAATGTAAAGTAATAACTATTTTTGGAGGTATTACTATGTATTATAGAAGTAGAGAAATTGAAACTTGGAAATTTACAATTGTTTACAAATTTTTGTTAAATTTGGAATTTTTTTCATAAATAAAAATTATTATTTTTGTACTTTATTTTGCTAGTGTCATGAAGTACAATATCTTTAAGCCTGCCATCAAAGGTCACGCCCATGCTTTAAAGAGGCTCTGTCACCTGGTTCAAGCCTACCCTACCAGGCATATATCCTGGTAGGGCCGATGACACAGACAAAAACCACACCTTTATTTCTCATGTAGTAGGTCCGGTATGGCTGAAAAAGCAACTCTAAAAAAAAATATGCAAATGAGGAATTCAAGCACTGGGAGCACTATTTGCATCTGTCTGTGATTTCTCGGCCGAAATAATTGATCAATCTCTGCCTTGATAGAACCACTTTGACACACTGCTTCTGTGCAAATGACGGCCTTCTGCACCTAATCACACCCCAATGTCCATTTATTGACAGCACGGGCCAGTATCTCCTGCAAAATAAAACCTATTTGAGGTCCAAATACAGACCAGCTACCCCAGAGTACTTTGTTGTCATCAAACGGTGTCTTCTTGCACCAGTGTTGACATGGGGTAAAAACAAAGGTCACCTCATCACGCCCAGGAACACAATTTTGTTCCCACCAGTCCAGTTCAATTACATTTTCGCAGCCACAGCTATGCATCCAGACGGTAGTGATTCAAAATACAGAGGATTATGATAAAGAATGTCGGAAACAATTGACGGATCAGAAGACATACATTAAATTAGATAGGGATCCAGCACATGATTTTTATTTTATCCGATTTATGCAACATAGGCCGAGAGAAGGTACTTTTATATGAAACTGAATATAAGTATATATAAAAATAAAGGGATAGACTTATCTGAGAAACCAGCAGTAGCAAACTTTTAGCAGTGAGCACAATCCAGGAAGTAGTATAAACCGCAAAGTGAGGCAGTATGGGAAGGGATATAAAGGGTGGCAATCACTGCTAATAGATGACAGCTGGAAGAGGGAGAAGAGATGTCAAAGAGAAACTAAAACAAAAGAACATCATGCAGGAGGTACTGAAGAACGTCTGTCAGAACTTCTCAGAGACCTGGCGGTGACAGACTGTCCGAGGGTGTACAGATCCACTTAAAGCAGCGCTGCAAGGTAAGATACTTTATCTTGCTAAAACCTGTGCCTCCTCTTCTCTCTGTCCAAATCAGTGTGGAGTTGGAGTCTAAAAAGCTGATTTACAGTCCAGCCTGTTTTTAGTAAAGAACTCTAAAGAGATGATATTCCTGTGATTATTGGGTAAGACTTTTGACTGTGACTCTATTCATTTATGCCGGCTACCAATGCTTCATTCTCTCTCAAACACCCAGTTTCAACCTCACAAACTACTTTTATACATACAAACCGGATTCCAAAAAAGTTGGGACACTAAACAAATTGTGAATAAAAACTGAATGCAATGATGTGGAGATGGCAAATATCAATATTTTATTTGTAATAGAACGTAGATGACAGATCAAACGTTTAATCCGAGTAAATGTATCATTTTAAAGGAAAAATACGTTGATTCAAATTTTCACGGTGTCAACAAATCCCCAAAAAGTTGGGACAAGTAGCAATAAGAGGCTGGAAAAAGTAAATTTGAGCATAACGAAGAGCTGGAAGACCAATTAACACTAATTGGGTCAATTGGCAACATGATTGGGTATAAAAAGAGCTTCTCAGAGTGGCAGTGTCTCTCAGAAGCCAAGATGGGTAGAGGATCACCAATTCCCACAATGTTGCACAGAAATATAGTGGAGCAATATCAGAAAGGTGTTACCCAGCGAAAAATTGCAAAGACTTTGCATCTATCATCATCAACTGTGCATAACATCATCCGAAGATTCAGAGAATCTGGAACAATCTCTGTGCGTAAGGGTCAAGGCCATAAAACCATACTGGATGCCCGTGATCTCTGGGCCCTTAAACGACACTGCACCACAAACAGGAATGCTACTGTAAAGGAAATCACAGAATGGGCTCAGGAATACTTCCAGAAACCATTGTCAGTGAATACAATCCACCGTGCCATCCGCCGTTGCCAGCTGAAACTCTACAGTGCAAAGAAGAAGCCATTTCTAAGCAAGATCCACAAGCTCAGGCGTTTTCACTAGGCCAGGGATCATTTAAAATGGAGTGTGGCAAAATGGAAGACTGTTCTGTGGTCAGACGAGTCACAATTCGAAGTTATTTTTGGAAATCTGGGACGCTATGTCATCTGGACCAAAGAGGACAAGGACAACCCAAGTTGTTATCAACGCTCAGTTCAGAAGCCTGCATCTCTGATGGTATGGGGTTGCATGAGTGCGTGTGGCATGGGCAGCTTGCATATCTGGAAAGGCACCATCAATGCAGAAAAATATATTCAGGTTCTAGAACAACATATGCTCCCATCCAGACATCATCTCTTTCAGGGAAGACCCTGCATTTTTCAACAAGATAATGCCAGACCACATTCTGCATCAATCACAACATCATGGCTGCGTAGGAGAAGGATCCGGGTACTGAAATGGCCAGTCTGCAGTCCAGATCTTTCACCTATAGAGAACATTTGGCGCATCATAAAGAGGAAGGTGCAACAAAGAAGGCCCAAGACGATTGAACAGTTAGAGGCCTGTATTAGACAAGAATGGGAGAGCATTCCTATTTCTAAACTTGAGAAACTGGTCTCCTCGGTCCCCAGACGTCTGTTGAGTGTTGTAAGAAGAAGGGGAGATGCCACACAATGGTGAAAATGGCCTTGTCCCAACTTTTTGGGGATTTGTTGACACCATGAAATTCTGATTCAACATATTTTTCCCTTAAAATGGTAAATTTTCTCAGTTTAAACTTTTGTTCCGTGATTTATGTTCTATTCTGAATAAAATATTACAAGTTGGCACCTCCACATCATTGCATTCAGTTTTTATTCGCGATTTGTATAGTGTCCCAACTTTTTTGGAATCCGGTTTGTATGTCAACAACTCCATTGCATCCATGATCCCTAATCCAACCACCATAAGTTTGTTTGAACTTTTCCCACACTTCCACTAGAGTCTTTTCTGTATATACCTAGTGTATTCTGCACTGAGCCTCAACTTATTTGGGGGTTGAATGAGTTGAGGCTCAGTGCAGAATACACTAGGTATATAGTGGGGAAGTTCTGTGTTCTGAGTTGGGTTCCATGGAAAAATAATTTTAGTCTTCTAGAGTACACTGTTACAAAACTTGCGGACAACTGACAGATATGGCTAATAATCTTAGTGTCCCAGAGGGTTACAAGACAGAAAAGACTCTAGTGGAAGTGTGGGAAAAGTTCAAACAAACTTATGGTGGTTGGATATGGGATCATGGATGCAATGGAGTTGTTGACATATGTATAAAAGTAGTTTGTGAGGTTGAAACTGTGTGTTTGAGAGAGAATGAAGCATTGGTAGCCGGCATAAATGACCTCCGGGGCGTTACGAAAGGCACTTGAGGAGGGGACTGCAGCCCCATGAGAAGGTAAGCAATCTTGCCTGCCTCTAGTTGCTTTGTTTCATTACATCACGGCTGTCTGTCTGCTGGATGATGATCATACTGTGAGTAGTAACTGGTGTTGACATTTTGGGTCTTTAGAACCAGACTAAGAAGGAGCATTTACTCTATTCTGGATATTCTTCTCTGTGTTTTCTGTGGTTTGTGTTGTGTGTCAGGTGCCTCCCAGGTAGCAATTAACCAGGGCAAGAGAATCCCCCTGGCAGGAGGTTGCGCTTTGAGCGCAGGGACAGGACTGATGTAGACCATAAGAGATTTCTGCCTGTGAGAGTCTGAAGGAATTGCCAGACGAAGGGGCAGAGAGGGTGGTCCGACCGGCAGGCCAACTGTGGAAGCCGGAGTAGAATAATCCTGTCTGCCAGTGAGGTGAGCCCTGCTTTGGGGAGGTGCCACTTGTTTTAGTCTTGTTAATGTTCAAGTGGGTAAACAAGAAGTTGAAAAGTTTATCTTTATTGTGTATACTTGTTGATTGTGTCTACCCTCAGAAGAAGAAAAAAAAAACTGTGCAATGTAGCAGAGGAAATTCCCGTACTGATTCTTTGAAGATGTGACTCATCAAGTCCGGTTGTTAATGCCATCCTTCTAAGGGAGTGAGAAGTGTTTGGGTTAAATGTACATGCAAGAATTACTGCTGCAGAACCCGTAGGAACTCTGTTTGCTGAGATAGAGAACATATGAAGACAGAGAGTTGGGTACTTGTAAGGGACACCCCGTGTTGAGGTTATTATAGATCTAATGGGTCCTCAAGGTGGTCTGTGCCTAAGTCCTGACTAGGTGAACCAGAAGGACTGTCCGAGGGAGGATGATCTAGAGTAGGTGAACCAGAAGGACTGTCTGAGGCAGGAGGACCTAAGGTAACGATTTAACTAGATGTACCAGAAGGATTATGATCCGAGGGAGGATGACCTAGGGGAAGCCCGGCCGGCAAATTATGTAATTCAGGATTTGGGGTGTTAAAGTGCCTTTTGAGCCAGACCCAAATCCTGGGTTGGACTGAGACAGACCATGGGGACCATACCAAACAAGTCCGGGGAGCAGAAGAGGAAAACTTCCAGATAAATAGTGAGAGAGATAAAGTAGGAAAGAGTTTCTTGCAGCCTTATCAGTTAAGCCCTTGTTATGTACCGGCTGTGGGATTTATGGGAGAAACAGTCCGTGAATCTGAGCCAGTTAAACTAAAGATAAGACAGTACGGTTGTTACCCAATTGTTACTAAAGAAGAAACCCAGGGGTCGTCTGTCAGTTACAGGATGGTTCATGTTCCTAGAGAAGTTAACAAGGTGACAATTTTGAAAACCCCAGATAGAAGGGGGGCTGTTGAAAGGATTCAAGTGCCCAAAGGAGCACAAAGCCTAAGGGGGCTGGTGTCATACTGTTGCCCCTGGATTAGACATGCCTCCATGTTAATGCAGCCTCTGTGTGATTGTCTGTTATCTGACCCATTTCACCTGACAGAAGAGACACTAAATAATTTTCATACAATGAAGCTGTGCATAACCTCAGCCCCAGCCCTGAGTATTCCAAAATATGATGAGGAATTTAACTTCTTCTGTTCTGAAATTCAGGATCACAGTCAGCCAGGTTAGATCCTGTTGCCCGCGGCGCCCCCTCCTGTGTCAGGGCAGTCGCGGCAGTGCAGGCAATTAAATTAATGAGCAGCTGTGAAGACATGGCAGTTTCTGTGTATAGCTAGCACCCACACTCACCCCCCTGCCCACAATTTACTTTTTAGAAATTTGTTTGAGTTTCAGGAAGTGCAAACATACAGTTGTGCAAACACACAGGACATACTCACACAAGTGCAACCAAAATATATTTATATGGCTAGACAACTCAGACTCCAATGTGCACTCCTAATTTCTTTAAAAAAATTTACTACCCTGAATCCTGCTATTTTGTTACCGATCACAGATTCTGAAATGGGGGAGGGTAGCACAGGTAGCCTTTTGTCTTATTTAGCTGAAAATGCTTCTTATGATTGTATACAGTTGATGCAACAAGAAACTTCTGGATTTTCTCATAAAAAACCTCTTGATAACCCTGATTATGAGTGTTTTATAGATGGAAGCAGGAATATGGGAGAGGATGGCCGGTTCCACACTGGATATGCAGTGGTCACACAGCATGAGGTAGCAGCCATTGCTGAACCACTCCCTCTGCACATGTCTACACAGGAGGCAGAGCTGAAGGCACTCACTGAGGCGTGTAAATTGTCTCAGGGGAAGAAGGTGAACATACAGTTGTGCAAACACACAGGACATACTCACACAAGTGCAACCAAAACATATTTATATGGCTAGACAACTCAGACTCCAATGTGCACTCCTAATTTCTTTAAAAAAATTTACTACCCTGAATCCTGCTATTTTGTTACCGATCACAGATTCTGAAATGGGGGAGGGTAGCACAGGTAGCCTTTTGTCTTATTTAGCTGAAAATGCTTCTTATGATTGTATACAGTTGATGCAACAAGAAACTTCTGGATTTTCTCATAAAAAACCTCTTGATAACCCTGATTATGAGTGTTTTATAGATGGAAGCAGGAATATGGGAGAGGATGGCCGGTTCCACACTGGATATGCAGTGGTCACACAGCATGAGGTAGCAGCCATTGCTGAACCACTCCCTCTGCACATGTCTACACAGGAGGCAGAGCTGAAGGCACTCACTGAGGCGTGTAAATTGTCTCAGGGGAAGAAGGTGAACATACAGTTGTGCAAACACACAGGACATACTCACACAAGTGCAACCAAAACATATTTATATGGCTAGACAACTCAGACTCCAATGTGCACTCCTAATTTCTTTAAAAAAATTTACTACCCTGAATCCTGCTATTTTGTTACCGATCACAGATTCTGAAATGGGGGAGGGTAGCACAGGTAGCCTTTTGTCTTATTTAGCTGAAAATGCTTCTTATGATTGTATACAGTTGATGCAACAAGAAACTTCTGGATTTTCTCATAAAAAACCTCTTGATAACCCTGATTATGAGTGTTTTATAGATGGAAGCAGGAATATGGGAGAGGATGGCCGGTTCCACACTGGATATGCAGTGGTCACACAGCATGAGGTAGCAGCCATTGCTGAACCACTCCCTCTGCACATGTCTACACAGGAGGCAGAGCTGAAGGCACTCACTGAGGCGTGTAAATTGTCTCAGGGGAAGAAGGTGAACATACAGTTGTGCAAACACACAGGACATACTCACACAAGTGCAACCAAAACATATTTATATGGCTAGACAACTCAGACTCCAATGTGCACTCCTAATTTCTTTAAAAAAATTTACTACCCTGAATCCTGCTATTTTGTTACCGATCACAGATTCTGAAATGGGGGAGGGTAGCACAGGTAGCCTTTTGTCTTATTTAGCTGAAAATGCTTCTTATGATTGTATACAGTTGATGCAACAAGAAACTTCTGGATTTTCTCATAAAAAACCTCTTGATAACCCTGATTATGAGTGTTTTATAGATGGAAGCAGGAATATGGGAGAGGATGGCCGGTTCCACACTGGATATGCAGTGGTCACACAGCATGAGGTAGCAGCCATTGCTGAACCACTCCCTCTGCACATGTCTGCACAGGAGGCAGAGCTGAAGGCACTCACTGAGGCGTGTAAATTGTCTCAGGGGAAGAAGGTGAACATCTATACAGATACTAGGTATGGTTTTGGTATTGCACATGACTATGGACCCATATGGCAGGCTAGAGACTTTTTAACCTCTGCAGGTCAGCCCATTAAAACCAAAACAAAGACTCACTGTTTGAACTAATGAACTCACTACTGCTTCCAGAGGAAGTATCCATTGTCAAGGTTAAGGCACATACCAGACAACAAACCCATGAGGCTAGGGGCAACAACAGGGCAGATAGGGCTGCAAAAGAGGCAGCAGTGAAGCCTTGGAAACCCGAGGTAATCCATGTCGGAGCCCTGCAGCCTCACCACATGTCTGAAGATGTGTTGATTAAACTGTCTGCATAGGCAGATGAAGGAGAAAAGACCTCCTGGACTCAGAGAGGAGCAGTGCCAAATGGGCAGGGACTCTGGGGAGTGTCAGGAAAAATATGCCTACCCAGAGCCCTCTATCCTATGATGTCTCAGCGGCCCACGGGCCCACTCACCTATCGAAAGGTGCCATGGTAAGTGTGGTTAATACAGGGTGAATTGCTCTAGGGTTTTCTCTGTGCACTGAATAACCCCAGTCAAGTGGGGAAGACTCCAAGCAAGCACCTCCCCAGGCCACTTTACCCATTTCAGAGACTGCAGATAGACTATATACAACTACGAAAGGTAGGTGTGTATGAATTCGTTCTCGTGTGTGTTGATCTCTTTTCAGGTTGGGCGGAAACCTACCCAATAGCCAAAGCAAATGTCAAGAATACGGCAAAGAAACTGGTCAGTGAACTGATATGCAGGTATGGTGTTCCTGAAGTCATTGAGTCAGATAGAGGTTCTCATTCCGCAGTTGAAGTGAAGAGGGAAGTTATGCAGGCATTAGGGGTGATCCACGCTTTCCGAGTTGAGCGTTTGAATGGATAAAAGGCCATGCGGGAGATCCAGGGGCCCTGGATAGAGTGCTTGCCTCTGGCTCTATATTCAGTAAGGACTACCCCAAACAAGAGGACAGGGTTGTCCCCATTTGAGATCCTGTTTGGAAGTGCCCCTAGGTTAGCGTTGTACCTTCCCCAGCAGCTGAATAATGACAGTCTGACCAGTTACATACGGGCCCTCACAAAAAGGCTAGAAAACACGCATAAACAGGTGTTTGCTTCATTTCCAGATCCTGACTTAATAGAAGGAACTCACAACTTGCAGCCCAGAGACTGGGTGGTCATAAAAAGACATGCGAGAAAAGGACTAGTTCCAAGATTCGATGGTACATTTCAAGAACTGTTGACCACCCACACCGCTGTAAAGGTTGAAGGAAAACCCAACTGGATACACGCTTCTTACTGCAAGAAAGTCTTGGAACCACAGGGTGAAGGTCCTTCTGCTGACAGTGGCTCTGACCCTGAGCGTGTCAGCAGATTTTCGTCCACTGAATGATGAATGGGACAATGTTCTGATACAGCACCATCAGGTGTTGTTTGAAGGGATGAATGAAAAGTGACAGACTGTTGGATCTGTACTCACAGCCCTGTGAGTTCAGCCAGTATGCCCTATTTTGCCATGCCCCTCAGTTTATCTGAATTGACTGAACTGGCCAACTCTACTATTTTTTTCAGAGCCATGAAGCAGGTTAAGTCCAAACTAAAAACAGGGAGATACCCTTACCCGTTGCAGGATGGGCTGAGCCCCCCTGGTTCATAGTAAACAGATTAGGGCCACCAGCTGATTATAGCTCTACCCCCTGGAACGAGAACATGTGGTGCAATGTGTCATGCTTTCCAAGTTGGACACACTGTTGTTGTTTGCAAATACGGTCGAAAGGTATGTCTTTTAGTCCTGATAAATTCGGCTGCAATGACTGGTGTTGGTATAGATCCTGTAAAGGGTAAGAATCTGGCCTGCAACAACCGTATCTTAGTTGATTTAATTGCTGGAATAACCTCTAACTCCTCAGAGGGTCAGGGAAAGGAACCAGAACTGGCAGAAGGTGTCCGACTGGCCAAATTGATAACTCAGTTGTTTAATAGTACGGTGGTTGCAGTCCCAAAGATATATTCCTGGTCTGTGGGCATAAGGCATACTAATGGTTGCTCAGAAATGTCAATGGTTTATGTACAATCGCCCGGCTTACTCCTGCAACCTTTATAATACCCCATTCCGACATAGATATGTTTATTAATAAAGTTTGTAAGAAGGGGATACAATATTGAGATTATTGAGAGTATCTGTGGTACTGTTCCCCCTGAAGGGAATCCTTGGGGCAGAATAGGATTAGCTTGTTCCGAAGTACCTTTGGGCGGTAACAGTTCACAGATTTCTCAAAATGGGGGAATTGTGAGAGATAGAACTCCATCTTGTATATCCTATACCTATCTGAACCAGAGTTCAATTAGAGGTGATTAAAATGTTAGACAAGTGGGCGGGGGGGGGGGGGGGGGATTCAGCCGACAACCTCACCCCCCCCCCCCCCCCGCTGTTCTATTTGTATAAATGCTAGTTTCTGCTGTTCTAAGTTTAAGATCCTCTTTCTACTAAAGGTTTCATTTCTCCTGTCTTTTTGTGGTTTGTGTGATGCACGGCTGTTGGACGTCTACCAATAATTATGGTATAAGATTATGTGCTAATGTTACAATAACACCCCCTGTCACGGATGATCCGCGAGAATATTGAACTGTCCTCCCAATATTATCAATATTACTCTCCCTTATTGGTCGGTAGATATATTAAACAGTATTTATTTCCCTAGGCCCCAGAACCTACAATTTGATTACTCAGAGCGTCTCCTCCTGTGTACCCAGAGAACAAAATAGTCCTTTTGTTCAAGTCAGTCAATAGATGCCCAGCAGATAACGCAATTACAGCTGGCTTCCTTAGGTTGACAAAAGAGCTTCCCTTTCTGCAGAGATATCACAGCTAGGTGTGAAGACTACACCTGGGGGGAGCCATTTGGTGTCGCTGCCATAAGGGGCTTGTAAGCTAGCTGAATGCAGACAGGCCGGCACCAAGGTTCCTAGATTGACAAATGAATGTGAGATATGATTTTTACCTTTTTAAGAGAGACCATGCATCTTACGGACGTAAAAATTACATCATCGTATCACTCAGAATACACTGGACATGTACATATGACAACCAGAACTCTAGGAGATGCCCAGGTTAAGTTATGGCGTTACCCCATCATAGAACCAGGTATAATAGTCATATTTGGTATCCCTGAACTCCATATTTTGTGGGGAATGTGAATATGTGCTTGTTACTTGTGTACAGCGGAGACATACCGAGATATGGCACATACCATATTTCAGGGATTCATCTCAGGGATACAGCCTGCCCAGCAGGCGGACTCTCAATTCCCCGCCTTGATTCTGGGACCCTTTATAACAAAGACCTAGAATCTGCTAAAGGAGTTCTCCACTTTTAACAACACCTGAAGAGGGCCTCAGCCAGAGAACCTGTGGGCTGCAGGCAGATTCGGATTATTACACTGGACAAAGGTTTCTTGGACTTTATCCATGCAACGGACTATTTCACCAACGGACATCTTTTCTGCGGAAACTAAGTATTTTCTTTCTTTTCTCTCTTTTTGGTTATTGGACTATACTTTCCTTGATTATTGTTTTAATAATTACTGTACTTCTTGATAATTTGTATTGTACATATATATATATATAATAAATGACCTCCAAGTCATTTCTCTAGCCATATGCCTGTTTTCAAACACTGCAAAAACTTACCCTAGCCTCTCCGAAGAGAAAGCTACTCGGTTCTGTTATCTAGATAGTGGGTTCCTTGCTCCCATAAATTGCAAGGTGGTGGCAAGTTAAACTACCCTGTGTGTGGTTCCGGTCGCAGTTCGTCACACGCTTACTTGCGGTCAATCGGCGGTCCACTCCCTGCGCTTTCAGCCTATCGACTGTACGGACTCAAGTTAGACTGTCGGTGTGCTGAAAGTTGCTGGGAGGCCTGTTTGCGGATTGACCAGTAGGGGCGCTATGACGGTTTTGTGACGTATTGTGGCCGCGGCGGTCGCAGTTCATCACACCCCCCACCAATCTGCTGCATCAGAGAATCTCCGGCACAGAAACTACACAGCTATGTCTACTGTATAATGAATGGAGCTGGTAACAGCAGTGCTGATCACACTAAAGTAGATGGTAGCAGTGCTGCAAGTACAGGATTCCTTCACTGTGATGTTAGCACGGCAGTGCAGCGTGCAGAGAAGATGGAGGAGCTGTGGAGTGGCGCCCCTACAGAAAAGGTAAGTACTGGCGCTGGGGACATGGCTAGGAGGGTGAGATGGTGGCACTGGGGGGCAAGCTGGTTGAACTGGGGGGCAGTTGGTGGCACTGGGGTGGCAAGCTGGTGGCACTGAGGGGGGCAAGCTGGTGGAACTAGGGGGGGAACTGGTGGCACTGGGGGGAGCAGCTGATGGCACTGAGGGGGCAGCTTATGGTACCAAGGCGGCAGCTGATGGCACTGGGGGGAGCCTGATTGCACTGGATAGCAGCTGATGGCACTGGGAAGCAGCTGGTGGCACTGGGGGAGGCAGCTGATGGCACTGAGGGGGCAGCTTATGATACCGAGGCGGCAGCTGATGGCGCCGGGGGGAGCATGATGGCACTGGAGGGGCAGCTGGTGGCACTGGGGAGGAAGCTGGTGGCACTGGGAGTCAACTGATGGCACTGAGGGGGCAACTGATGGCACTTAGGGGAAGCTAATGGCACTGGGGGGAAGCTGATGGCACTGAGGGGAAGCTGATGGCACTGGGTGGAAAATGATGGCACTGGGGTGGCACTAGGGGGCAGTGGGTGGCACTGAGGAGACAGCTGATGGCACTGGGGGAAAAGAAGCTGATGGCCTTGGGGGGGGGGGGGGGAGCTGATAGCACTGAGAGGAAGCTGATGGCACTGAGAGGAAGCTGATGGCACTGGGTGGCAAATGATGGCACTGGGGTGGCACTAGGGGGCAGCTGGTGGCACTGAGGAGACAGCTGATGGCCTTGGGGGGGAGCTGATGGCACTGAGAGGGCAGCTGATGGCACTGGGGGGATGATGAATTTTTATAAAGAAAAACATTCTTTGAATTAGTTTTGCTATTAGAGTACTCGATTAATCGTTGGATTAATCAATAGAATATTCAGTTACAAAAATAGTCGATAGCTGCAGCCCTACTTTAAAGGGGTTGTCCGGGTTCAGCTCTGGACATACCTCCATTTTCACCCCGGCACTAATGGGCAGGATTTAGCGCTGCCCTAGCCATTAAAATAGCTAGGGCAGCGCTAAAGCCTGCCCATCAGAGCCGGTGACATCACCGAACACACTGCCGAGTGGAAGTTTCCGCCATGCAGTGTGTTATTGCAAATAAAAGATCGCTTGCTGCGCAGGGCAAGGGAGCGCATCCGAGCATGAGATGCTCCGATGCTAGCCTCAGGGGGGCTGTCTGGGTGAAAATAAGGGTATGTCCGGGTTCAGCTCTGAACCCGAACAACCCCTTTAAAGGGAACCTGTCACCTGGATTTTGGGTATAGAGCTGAGGACATGGGTTGCTAGATGGCCGCTAGCACATCCGCAATACCCAGTCCCCATAGCTCTGTGTGCTTTTATTGTGTAAAAAACCCGATTTGATACATATGCAAATTAACCTGAGATGAGTCCTGTACATGAGATGAGTCAGGGACAGGACTCATCTCAGGTTAATTTGCATATGTATCAAATCGGGTTTTTTACACAATAAAAGCACACAGAGCTATGGGGACTGGGTATTGCGGATGTGCTAGCGGCCATCTAGCAACCCATGTCCTCAGCTCTATACCCAAAATCCCGGTGACAGGTTCCCTTTAAATGGACAATCTATTTTTGTAAGGAGGAATAAGTTGATCACAGAGAGTATTGCTGCCGTCACCGGATGGGAGGGGAGAAAAGTTAAAAATGATGTGGAATGATAAATTTGAGAGATGATCAAAGATATTTGCTTGTACAATGTTACCTGCCAAAACTGTCATCAATCTCTGTATGGTACTAGCATATGTATTGTATGTACTCTTCCACTTCAATAAAAATAAATAAAAAAATAAAAATAAATGATGCATTAGGTGAAATCAGTAGTCAGGCCATGTCATACTAAGGCCTCTTGCACACGACCGTGTGTTCCCCTTGGCCGTAGTGCAGACCGAATACGGCGGGTCCGCAATACACGGGTCACCGGCCGTGTGCATTCAGCATCACGGATGGGATCCAATCACTTCAATGGGTTCGCAAATCCAGAGATGCAGTGCATAAAGGAACGGAACCACGGAACGAAAGCACTACGGAGTGCTTTCGCAGGGTTCCGTTCCTTGCTTCCGTTCTGCAATAAGATTGAACTTGTCCTATCTTTTCATGGAATGGATGGATCCTGCACCCATTCAAGTAAATGGGGTCGCGATCCACATGCGGCTGGCCCACGGTCGGTGTCCGTGCATTGCGGACCACAATTTGCGGTCTGCAGCAAGGGCAGAGGCAGCACACGTTTGTATGCAAGAGGCCTAACAGTAGGTGAGCAGAGTTTTCCAGAAAGGGACTCTTTTTGTAACTGCTGTTCACAGATAAGGGCATATTCACACACAGGAGCATCTTGAATTTTCCGTGATTAAGGCCTCATGCACACGACAGTATTTTTCACGGTCCGCAAAAACGGGGTCCGTAGGTCCGTGATCCGTGACCGTTTTTTCGTCCGTGGGTCTTCCTTGATTTTTGGAGGATTTTTGTCTGCCTGGCCGTGCGGAATTACAGATCCATCCTGAATTACAATGCAAGTCAATGGGGAAGGATCCGTTTAACGTTGACACAATATGGTGCAATTTCAAACGGATACGTCCCCATTGACTTTCAATGTAAAGTCAGGAGTCCCTTTTATACCATCGGATCTGAGTTTTCTCCAATCAGATGGTATATTTTAACTTAAAGCATCCCCATCACCATGGGAACGCCTCTATGTTAGAATATACTGTCGGATATGAGTTAGATCGTGAAAACTCATTTCCGACAGTATATTCTAACACAGAGACGTTCCCATGGTGATGGGGACGCTTCTAGTTAGAATATACTACAAACTGTGTACATGACTGCCCCCTGCTGCCTGGCAGCACCCGATCTCTTACAGGGGGCCGTGATCAGCACAATTAACCCCTCAGGTGCCGCACCTGAAGGGGTTAATTGTACTATCATATCCCCCTGTAAGAGATCAGGGCTGCCAGGCAGCAGGGGGCAGACCCCCCTCCCCAGTTTGAATATCATTGGTGGCCAGTGCGGCCCCCCCCTCCCTCCCTCTATTGTAATAATAGGTTGGTGGCACAGTGTGCGGCCCCCCCCGCCCCCCCTTCCTCCCTCTATTGTATTAATTTGTTGGTGGCACAGTGTGCGCCCCCCCCCCACCCTTCCTCCCTCTAAATAGTGTCCCTCCTGTGCACTGCCCCTCTTGCCGGTGCCAAAAAGAACCAACATTAGTCTGGTAAAAAATTATAAAGACTCCATGTTGCAGGTGGGTCCAAATTAGAAAACGGTAGGTAGGGTCAACAAAAGTAGTCTGGGACAGTAAACCATTAACCATGATAACACTGCTGATAGCAAGAAACTGCGCTTGTATAATCTGTATCAGAAATTGGCATGCTGCAAAAGTAAAATGTCCACTTTGCTAACTCCGCTGCATTTACATACAGCGAGGTGGATGCGATTTGAAATAGTCTGATCCACACATTGTAGAAAGTTTGCTCAGTCAAATCTGCAGATTGTAAATGACATTAGTAGGCTGTAGTTTTCTGCCACAGATTTCACCCACTTCAGTGCAACGGGGTGCACCATCCAAACTGGTCTTTTTGCCTCAGGAAGCGGTAGGACTGCAGGGGGTGGACATTTAGCCTCCAGCCCTGCACTCCTGCATCCTGCTCAGCCTTGCATACATTTGGTGTCAAAGAGAGTCAGAGACCAGGCCAGATTAAACAAGAGTCCTCCTTTATTGTGTGCAGGATTAAAGTTCTAGTACATCCAGTAGTAGTTTGTATAAAATGCAACGTCCTCACAGATGTTGCAGCATGAGCTAAGCAGATGAATATGTCATTGGCCCTCAGATTACTTTGGCTAAAATATCTACTATAGGGTCCACTGGCTAAGAGCTGTGCTCTAGCAACTGTGGCTGTAGTGTCTGCTATTCTAGAGTACGTAGGTTGTCTTAATTTGTTATCCATCTGCTGCAGCAGGGTCTGGATCGCCTTAATCTGGGTTACTTTGCTGTCTCTCTCTCTCTCTCTGTAGCCATGCAAATCCTTCTCTTTTAGCGTTTGCTTGTATCTCCTGGAGCTTGTGGAGGTGACGTATCGGTTATTTGGTCAGTTATTTCCATCAGTTATTGTGAGCCAAAACTGGGTGCAGGTCAAAAACACAGAACAGGTGAATATCTTTCCATTATACCTGAGTAGGCTTCACTTCTGCTTTTGGATCACGATAGCTGATGGAAATAACTGACATGTGAACTTGGCCTTAGGGTACTATCACACTAGCGTTTTTCTTTTCCGGTGTTGAGTTCCATCACAGGAACTTAATACCAAAAAAAAAAAAAAAAGATCAGTTTTATCCTAATGCATTCTGAATGGAGAGCATTCCGTTCAGTATGCATCAGGATGCATCAGTTCAGTCCCTCTTACGTTTTTTGGGATGAGAAAATACCGTAGCATGCTGCAGTTTTCTCTCCGGCTGAAAATCCTGAACACTTGCAGGAATGCCGGATCCGGCATTAATTTCCATTGAAATGTATTAGTGTTCCGGCAAAACGGATCCGGTATTTCGGTCTGTGCATGCGCAGACCTTTAAAAATAAAAATACTGGATCCGCTTTTCCAGATGACACTGGAGAGACGGATGCATTATTTCAATGCAATTCAACCCACATCCGGATCCATCTGACAAATGCCATCCGTTTCCGTCAGGATTGCTGGATCCAGCAGGCAGTTCCGGTGACGGAAACTGCCTGCCGGAATCCTCTGCCGCAAGTGTGAAAGTACTCTTACAGAAAGTAAAGAGCAGAAGCTTAAAATGTGATCATAAGATGAGACCAGCGAGATCCAGCCCTGAGCACGTGTTAGGCTACTTTCACACTAGCGTTTTGGCTTTCCGTTTGTGAGATCCGTTCATGGCTCTAACAAGCGGTCCAAAATGGATCCGTTTTGCCCTAATGCAATCTGAATGGAAAATGATCCGCTCAGAATGCATCAGTTTGCCTCCGTTCAGTCACCAGTCTGCTCTGGAGGCGGACACCAAAACGCTGCCTGCAGCATTTTTCTGTCCGCCATGTGGTGCGGAGCAAGACGGATCCATGCTGGCACACAATGTAAGTCAATGGGGACGGACCCGTTTTCTCTGACACAACAGAAAACTGATCCGTCCTCCATTCACTTTCATTGGTGATCAAGATGGATCCATCATGGCTATAGAAGACATAATACAGCCGGATCCGTTCATGACAGATGTATACGGTTGTGTTATTGTAACGGAAGCATTTTTGCTGATCTATGACGGATCCACAAAAAACGCTAATGTGAAGGTAGCCTAAGTCAGTGGAAATAAAACCAGGCACACAACGATATAAGGGGGAATGGAGAATTTTATTTAATTTATAATCTTATTAATGATGGGACTGAAGTTTTGGTGTAAATTGCAAATCAAAGTCTAGGATAAGTTACATCCATTGACTTTTATTGATTCAGGGGAAGGCGAAAAAACCCCCTGTAGGGGGAAAAATTCCTTCCCGACTCCGCTTAGGGCAGTCAGACGATTTCCCTGGATCAGATATTATGAATCCAGAGGAAGGCGAAAAAACCTCACTGAGCCGCAGCCATCAGCTTGTAATGAGGAAAAATTCCTTCCCGACTCCATGCATGGCAGTCAGATTAGTCCCAGAATCAATGACTAAATAATCTGTCCGCAAGGGGATGGCCAAATTGTACTTTGAATTAGGTGAATGGCTGAATTGGGGGGAGGGCAACCATGTTGATCCAGAAGAAGGAGAGAAAAAAACCCTTTATGACATCTGCCAATCTGTCCTAATCTAAGGGGAAAAACACTCCTTCCAGACTGCAAATAAAGCAGTGGGAAAATAGTCCCTGGATCAAATGCCCGTACACATCATCCAGTGGGATCGGCTCCAGGATCAGTGTCCTCTGTCGTCAAGATGTCTTCAAGATGTTTTCCTTCAGTCCAATCGCAGGGAGGGCTTCCAGGATCCAGTCTTCCCTTACCTGTTATTGTCTTCATACTGTGGTATATATGATAGGAAGAATCAATACAGATACCATATAATGTGGTGTAATATACAAAGATTTTGTGCTACATATGAAGATTAGGGATTTTACACAACTGTTTAATGCTCATAAAATTTGAGCTTCACAATTGGAGCAGCTTAAATCTTGAATTTATACAACTGTATAGGAACACTGCTTATTTCCATCTATATACCTGGATCTTTTCTTCTGTCCATCCATTGATCTTCTCCAGGGGCTCAGGAGGACATTTTGCTCTGGTGACATTAGAGCTGGTGGAGGGTTTACTGGGTGTCAAATGATAACCCTCTGAAAATGGCCTGATGTTTCAGTGGCAATCGTCGCTTCTTGGCCGCTGCTGCCTCCATTTCGTCCAGGTTGAATTGTGTGGAACAGCTTTGAGGTATAGATGGCTACAAGAAAAAGAAATAGATATAACTGAGGATATGGTCATCACAATTGGTGACAGACCTGATATGAAGCTTATGCTGGTAGTATTTCCACATGTAATATGATTATCTTATGTACTCATCCCCCACCATAATAAGATATATTTTTCTGTAGGAGTATAAAGCATATTAAATGCCAAATTCGGGTAGTGGCCTGCACTCATTACAGGGGTCTGCCTCCAACCAGCTCCATTCAAGAATTATTTGTTACAAATATAATTATGACTTTACCTTCCAAAATATAGTCAAGGTGCGAACTACTGAAAACACATAAAAGCTCTGTATGCTGACATGCATTACTGGCGTTGGAGTTCAGTGGCCCAATCCCCAAACCACCATATCCTGTGACAATTGCTACTGCTTGATAAATTTGCCCCCTCCTTATTACCTGCCAACATGTCCCCCTATCAAGCCCCTGACATTGAGAATCATATACACAGTGGCGTAGCTAGAAATGACTGGGCCACACAGCAAATTTTTGAATGAAGCCCCCCTCCCCCAGTAATTTTTTCGCAACCCCTTCCTTTTATGCTGCCCCCATTCCTGTGTCTCAGATGAGGCCTGGCAGCTGTTCCATCCGTTTTCTACACTGTATATACTGTCACTGTATATAATTTCATTGTGTAATACTGTTATGGGGGCCCTGACAAAATCTTTTAGTCCTCCTCTTCCTGGATGGGCCCCTTCTGGGTCAGGGCCCCAAAGCAGCCGCTTTCCCTGCTTCCCCTATAGTTACACCCCAGCATATACAGTGTATGAAGTGTATCTAGAGCACAGTAGACTTTCTGTTTATGTACTTACTACAGGGATGTGTGGTGGTGGCATCTGAAGGGCTTCCACTGAGACCCAGTCAATATGCTGGAAGAAATGATGGCCTCTGATGTTACCATGGACTCCTAAGCGCTTGGCAGGATCTCTCTGGAGGAGCTGAAAATGAGAAATGTAATGATAACTTAGTGACTATAATGACCTTTGAACACAATGACCAATCACATTCCAGATCTTACATTTTCAGGGGAAAGCTGGGAAATGAAATCTCCACTTTTCTCTTGCGCAAGTTTTGGTAAATTTGCCCTAATGTTTATTCTGTCTGAATGCTGGACTTAGGCTGTAGTGTCAGCAATGGGAGATTTTAGAAATCTGTGGCTGCTTGTTACATAAGCTCAGAGGGGTGGACTAAGTATGTAGACTTGTCCTCTGTACATTAACTACCAGACTCTTACTTTAAAGGAAAACTCATATTCCAACTATCCAGTAGGTAAATTATTCCTAAAAATGTTACCATGGGAGAACGACTATAACGTCTGCCTCAGTGCTGGTAAAAATGGCAGCTCATGCTGCTCCTTTTTAACCAGGCTACGGGCCAGGACTCTTGTCATAGATTGTGCTATTACTAAGTCTGTGCTGGATCTGGTCAGGTTGTGGGTCCAGAGGTGACTCCTTAGCATCCTCTGTTGTGTAGACCAGTATTGTAACCTTGTATACTACAGAAGTGCTGGTTGTGTATTGTTACCCAGCGAGCAGCACCTCTGAGGGGCGACCCTTCCCGAACACTACAGTGGTGAGTACTAGTGAAGGAGATCATGGTGCACTATGGGGTATTGTAGGGAGAGATGTCTTCTATCACAGGTTGTCATGTAACATTGTATACAGTACAGTAGTGTCATGTAGGAACATACTGACCTTTTTAATGATGTCCTTAGCGCCGGAGCGTGTTGTGCACTTACTGGTAATCATTTCTTTTAAGATGACACCAAATGAATACCAGTCCACTCCGACGCCATACTCCTCCTTAGCCACCATCTGCCAGGAAGGAGAGAAGATTAGTACACAGCTCTTACCCACATTGTAGGTGCTAAGGTTTCTGCCATTGCCAACATATCATAGAATGGAGTCACTCAAGGTGTTTAGCTGAATGATGACAAGATGTTCTGCCTCCATCCAGCAGCAGATAAACTGCAACCACAAAGTCATCTTTTGTAGACTCGCTGTAACCAAGTGTTACATGGGGGTTCATTCATTTGAATGAGCATATTCTAATATTAGGTTTCTCCACAAGCACCCACTGCAGTGGAAATGAATGGTCACCCCGAGCTTCCCCTGGCAATACCAGCTGACCCCTGAGATCAGTAGATGGCATGAAGGTAATTAAAGAGGTCATTTCATGGGTCCAGAAAAAGTCAGACTTCCACCAATGTGATGCTCCTGCTTATCCTAAGGATGAATGAGCAATATTCTGAACCCCTTCAATACAAATGGATCAGTGAAAATGATGCAAACTCCCCTTTTTCTCACCTCAGGAGCCACGTAGCCTTCTGTTCCAGCATATTCGGTGGCTGTGCGGTCTCCAAGCATGTTCTCAAGTGCGAGACCGAAATCCGTGATCTTAATATGGCCCGTCTCAGCCACCAGGATGTTCTCGGGCTTGAGGTCTCTGTGGATGATGCCCTTAGAATGGAGATATTGGATGCCACACACGAGCTCAGCGGCATAGAATCTGTCAGAAAAGTAAATGAATGAATATAATGCAAGGATAACACAGAAGACTCTTAGACTTTCTTACCAGTCACCAGAATAAGAGACAATAATGTTTCTTATCACTGTCAAATGATGAGGCAGTGTCTTATGGAAAGGGCTGCATGGTGGCTTAAAATCACATGGACTTCTATTCCAGGGTTTTAAAGAGCAACCAGTCCTAGTCATGTTCTAGAATGTGTCGCTTATGGCCATTAATAACTATTCCCGGAGGGCCCCTTTAATTACCTAGGAATATGATTAAGGCTCCTATACATCGGACTGGGGAGATATCAGAAAAAAAGATCACAAAGATGTGATTTCTGGAGGAACGTTTCCTCTCTGTCTTCAAGTCTTCTTTTGGGGGAACAGATCTCATGAGTGTGATGTGCAGGAGGCCGGACACTGGATCTAATATTTCAGGTCATTTTCTAACCGTTTAGCTGAGGTTCTTATTTGACTATACCTTGCACTGGGGATGTCAAGCCGCCCCTTCATCTGTAGGAACTGATCAAAGTCCCCGCAGCTCATGTATTCCAGACCAAGTAGAACAAGCATCTGTGACATAGAAGACACCATTACCAAACCCTCAGAACATCTACACATGAACTATATGGAATCTAGCAGTGGCTTCTGTCATCTTTAAAGGGATATTCCAGTGTCAATAAGTAAAGTTTATTATTTGTATATAGTGAAAGATTCTACAATTTTACAATCTTTCTGTATCAAATACTCATTTATTAGGATCTCTGCTTGCAGTTACTGAATGGGAACCGTCATTAGTTTCCTCCCAGCTGCTATAAATCTGTCCTGGTCCTGTGATGGAGATATGGTGCATAGCATGGACTTTATTGAGCCAAGTGTCTGCGTGTCCATAACATGGGGAGGATAGGTTTTTAGCCACTGGAGGTAAACAATGAAGGATCCTGTTACATAACTTCAAGTAATACAGTGTTTATGGATATGCTGAGTTGTGTATGTAATATGCTCCTCGAGGATTGGGCATGTGTACTGTATTTGTACAATGTCATAATCCTAAAAGATAAAAACTAATACCTAAAAAATGAAATAATGCAGCAGAAGAAGCATGGCAGGACAATGCAGAGCAAAGACAGGAGACACTTGGGTATGTACATTTAATAAGGTGATCATATGCGCCATTGCGGTTTGTTTCTATGGTCAGCAGATGACACACTGACTAAATCTATTAACCCTCTCTACGCTAGACCACAAAATAAGTGACCTCAACCAGGGAAGGTTAAATAAGTTGAAAATGTTATTTTCAAATTTTCTGTAATTCAAACCTGGGAGCGTCTTATAGTCCACAAATAAAGTAAATTAGAAAATGATATAACCTGCCATCATAGAATAAATAACCTTTATTTGCTCCTTTAACCTCTCCTGACATGCCTGAATTGCTAGCAGTCTGCAGTGAGGGTACATAGGAGTGGTAACCAGTTGGGGGGTGTACCTGCACAGACTCACTCTATCCAATCAGTGCTGCCATTTTCAGACTGTAAGTAAATGGAGCAGTGGTCATGTATCCAAACTACTGCTTCATTTATATGGGGACTCAGGGACCTCCATTCTTCTGATCACTGGGGGTCCCTGCAGTCCTACCTAACCCCTTTCTTTCAAATGGCTGGTCGCTCTGAGAGGTGCTGCAGTGAAGGGGCCTAAGTTCTCCACCAAGTGCTGCTGCCCCCTTTTCTGCTGATTGGGTTACGAGTGGAGACATTTGACAAAAGTGAAGTGGTCAGAAGTGTACCTTGGTCTGGAATGCAAATTCCGCGTGGACAAGGAAGGGGCTCCCAGATGCCAGCTGTAAGACTCGGTGCTCCACCAACACATCCGCCTCATCGCAGTTGGCAAGCATGGCTCTCTTGCTGCTGATCTTAACAGCATACTTCTGATGGTTAGAAGTATCATCCGCCAAGACGACCTTACCATAACTTCCCTCCCCGAGCACATGATGGAAAATTAATCTCTTCCTGATGGTATCGGAGAGTGTGCTTCTAGAGCAGGTTGGCCGAACACCGCTGTCCTCGACTAGGGGGAAAATAATAGAAAGACATGTGAAAGGATATTCCCATCTTAGGCTTTTATACCATATTGATTGGCTTGGTTCTTTCTGTTACTCTGATAGACGATAGCTGCCAACAATCCCAAATTTGTTGTCTCGGACGGTGTACAGGAAACAAGGCAAAGCAACATGTATAAATTACTCGCTGGATCCAAAAGCTAAGGAACCAAGGGAGACCCCTGCAGAAGACCTGGCACTTTCCTTGGCTGCTCAGCCTATGCAAAGATCCTAATGGTGGAGGTTTGCATATCCATGAACCTTGACTATAAAGCCCTGAGCACCCTACAATAGTGAGGGGACACGACCACCGGCTCCCTACACAAGATACGGAGGGAGTCAGGGTCACCCGGGATCCAGCAAACAGAAAATAACAGATAAAGGTACAACACTTACTTTGTAGCAGACAGGAGAACAAAGTCAGCATGCACACACACTCCAGGAAGAAGTATAAGCCGCCCAGAAAAGCATTCTGGGAAGGAATTTAAAGGGAAGCAATTAGTCCAACACATGACAGCTGAGAGAGGCTAACGAGAGGAGGAACTGAATACCACAACACAGAAACTCAAGGAGGAGGTTCTGAAAGGCCTCTGTCAGAGCTTCTCAGTTGTCTGGTTGTGACATTTGTATAGCCAAGAACAGAGCTTGGCTATCTCCAGCAGTCCCATAGACTCTGAATGGTGATCGGTGAGGGTCTATACTGTTCTATTTGAAGGGGTATTCCCATCTGAGACAATGAGACACCTTTGGGACCCACACCTATATCGAGAACGAGCTGGGAAAGTGGTGGCTGGAGGACCCCAGATGTCCACTGGGTCCAGCCACCACCAAGCGCTGTTCCAATAGTAGTGAATGGGAGCACACCCGTTTGCGCAGCCACTGCTCCCATTCATTTCTATGAGGCCGAACTATTTCAATGGGGCTTAGCTATTTTCTGCCTCCCATAGAAATGAATGGAGGGCAGCCGTACTTGTGCGGTGCGCCCTCTGGGACTTTGTTGGCTGCGTTTATGAAATAGGTGGGAGTCCCAGAGGTGGAACCTGCACCTATGAGACAATGGTGGCAGATCCTACAGATATGACCCCGTTGTCTCAGATGGGAATACCTATTTAACAGAATCCAGCACCGTAGATAAATACAGACGTAGACCAGACTCTAAAATATATACTGAAATCAGACCCCTTAATAAATACAGACCCCCAGACCAAGTGCCTTAACCCCTATATATATTGTGGGTACTTCCTCTGGTAGACAGGATTAGCGGACGCAGTATAGAGGCAACAAAAAGTTTTTGGGATCAAACAGTTCAGTGTTTTATTCACACTTTAGGCAAGTGCTCAAACAAGCAGTCATATTCAAACAAAAAGTCACCTTGCTTTGTTGGTGGTAATTCAAACAATGCGGCAATTCTGCCTCAAAGAGTCCTTGCTGATAGCAGCACCAAACTGTTTTCACACCAAACAGGTAGCAAGCCTTCATCCAGACACAAGGCTCCCAGATCCCAACACAGAGACATGGCATTTAAGCCCAGCTGCCTACCACTTCAACCCCGCTAGCTAAAACCCCCTTCATGACCAGGCCACTTTTTACACTGTTGCACTACACTACTTTCACCGTTTATCGCTCGGTCATGCAACTTACCACCTAAATGAATTTTACCTCCTTTTCTTCTCACTAATAGAGCTTTCATTTGGTGGTATTTTATTGCTGCTGACATTTTTTTTTTTTTTTTTATTTTTTTATTTTTTTGGTTTCAAAAAATTTATTGGGCAAAATACAAAACATTTACAATAAATAAGATTTTTACAATCTCTCAATTCTTAGTGACCCAGCTAATTATATATAAACATAAATATATTCAACTCGTCTTTTCATAGCAATTAGAAAACCCTCCCCTCCCTCCCCCCCAATTTGTGGTGCGTCAAAGTAGGACCCCCAAATATGAAACAACCTGACCTCAGCTAATCAAATCCTCCAACCGTCCCATATCCTACTCCACTGGTACTCAGTTTCCCTCCGTTTATATATAATTTTCTCATAGTTCTTTACCTTATCAGTTAAGTTTAACCATGTATTTATGTCTGGAGCGGAACGGGCAAACCAGGTCCGACTGATCAGAACTCTAGCCAACATCAGTATTCTGCTCAGGAAAATCTTTTGATACTTGTGATTTTTTAGTTTGGAAAGATCATTAAGAACAAATACTTGTGGTTCAAAAGGAATTTGAATTTTTAGTTTATACATAATACAGTTATTAATACTATTCCAATAATTTATAAGTTCTGGACAAGTCCATATCATATGGAGAAAGTCCGCTCCTACAGTGTCACATTTGGGACAGTTGGACGAATCTCTTAACCCACATTTATTCATCCACAAGGGAGTAATATATAATCTGTGACAAATATAGAATTGTATTAGAACATGGTTGAAGTTCTGGGATAATAAAGATAAATTCCCAAAAATATTCTCCCAGCCTTCTATTTGTAAATTCGGACAATCCACCTCCCACGCTTTTTGTCCTGGTGAGTGTATATCACTAAACCGTGTCTTTAGTAATAACTTATATATATTGGAAATTTTTATTCTAGAAGGTGTACCCCCTACCCAATCATTCAAAAACGGTAAATCATCTATATCCAACAGCCGCTTATCATCCAAACTAGATAATACAGATCGCAATTGAAAATACCTAAACCATGAAAGATTTTTTATAGTGTGTGTCATTTCTATAAAAGGTTTAATTTCTCTATCTTTAACTACCTGTGAAATATATAAAATGTTATTCTTCTGCCAAAATGTGTCAGCTGCAATTTCATCCAGCCCTTGTAAATAGAAATTATGCCAAAGAGGCGTAAATATAAGTGAACCCTTAACCTTCAACCATGTCCTAATTGTGGCCCACACTTTCAGGAGTAGTTTTATAGTCTCTCTGTAGCCTTGGTCATAGATCTTCAATAGCCCAGATTCCAACAAAGTGAAAATATTATTGTGAGCGTGACTAGTTACCAACTTCCCCAGCAGTGCACTGTTCTCTGATTCATAACACATTAGTAACTGGGCTGCAATAAAATACCCCTTAAAATAGGGGAGATTTAAGCCCCCGCACTCCACAGATTTATACAAATATTCCAACTTAATTCGAACTCGCTTTCTTCCCCAGATTAAATCATTAATTATTCTTTCCATAAGTTTAAAATGTTTATCTTGTATCCAAATAGGTGTATTCCTGAGCACATAAAGAAATTGTGGTAGTATCACCATTTTAACTAATGAAACTCGATCAGCTCTAGATAGGGGAAGTTTCAGCCAGATTCCTATTTTTGCTCTGATCTTTACCATTATAGGGATCAAATTAAGTTCTAAAAAATTTTCAACTCGAGGCGATATAGTCAAACCCAAGTATTGAAAAGTATCAACAGTATCCAACTGTGTAAAAGGAACCTCTTTCTGTAGCAGGGGGTCTATTGGGAGCAGACTGGTCTTGGCCCAGTTTATAAGAAAACCAGACACCTCTCCAAATAGTTTAACCATTTGAATAATCCTAGGGAGAGTAGTTTCCGTATGATCTATAAAGAACAAAACATCATCTGCATATAATGAAATACGGTCTTGTATTCCTAGTGTCCCAAATCCTTTGACCTGATCATCCTGCCTGATAGCAATCGCAAGGGGTTCGATATACACATCAAATAATAAGGGAGATAATGGGCAACCCTGACGGGTGCCTCTGTTTAAATCAATACTACTACTCAAAATTCCATTAAGGCTCAATTTGGCCCTCGGAGATCTATATAATAACTTAAGAATGCGTATGAACCTTTCTCCAAAGCCCATCCTAGCAAGAACCTTCCAGAGGAAGCGCCACTCCACCCTGTCAAAGGCCTTAGAGGCATCCAATGACAGGATGGAGCGGGCGGTCCCCCCAGGGGCCTGGATATTAGAAAAGAGCCGATGTAAATTATGATGTGTACCCTTATTTTGAATAAAACCGCTCTGGTCCGGATGTACAATGGAGGAAATGACCCTAGAAAGCCTTGTAGCGAGGACCCTCGCAAGAAGCTTTACATCTGCATTGAGCAGAGAAATTGGTCTATAAGATTCTAAATCTAGAGGGTCCTTGCCTTTTTTTGGGATTAATATTATTATAGCCTCCATCATTGAATCTGGTAGTATCCCATCCTTCATTGATTCAGCAAAGACCTCCAACAATCTGGGAAAAATACAGTCCCCATATTTAGTATAGAATTCATATGGAAGCCCGTCTGAACCAGGAGTGGAGTTAGCTGAGCATAGTTTAATAGCTCCCTCAAGTTCCTGCATTGAAACCTCCAATTCTAGTGCTTTTTTTTTGCGTCTCAGTAATAGTTGAGAAGTTGATCCTATCTAGATAGGAATCTATCTTATCCTCTGTAATGTTGGAATCAGCTTTGTACAGGTCAAGGAAATAATCAAGAAAGGCCTTCTCCACCAGGCCCTGTCTAGTGACTATCCTACCATCACTCGCTCGAACCTTATCTATATGTTTTTTTGGTTGTTGATTGGAGATTACTCTAGAAAGGAGTTTACCAGGTCGCCCTGACTCTGTAAAGTATTTTTGCCCTTTAAAAAAAAGACTCTGTTGAGCCTTATCCAGTAAAAAGTTAGCATATATTTGGGTGGCTTTTTGCATATTTTCCCTATTCTTCTGCGTCTTATTTATATGGAAGGATTCTGTCGCCAACACTACATCTTTTTCTAGATTTTTCTGTTTTTTAGCATATTCCCTTCTAAGATTCGTAATGTTACTAACCATCAATCCCCTCATATACGCCTTAAAGGTGTCCCATACCACTTGAATTTTTGCTGAGCCATAGTTTATATCCCAAAATCGGCCTATTTCATTTTGAATTATTTCATGTGTCTTTATAACTGATAGCCAATAAGGGTTTAGTCTAAAGGGAGGTTTTGGTGTATATCTTTCCTGAGATAAGCATAGTTCAAGTAATAGCGGAGAGTGATCGGATATTGACCTTGTTTCATATTTCATTCGCTTTATCAATTTCAGATGTTTACTATTTATCAATACAAGATCTATTCTAGACAACGATTTACCTGCATTACTAAAGCATGAAAAAACCCTTTTCCCCTGTCCCAGAGTTTCCCAAGCGTCCTCAAATCCAGCCTCCAAGCAAAACCGTGCAAGGGGAGACCCCTGGACCGGACTGTCCCTCCCAGCACTCATAGAAACCCTGTCACGTATAGGATCGATGACACAGTTAAAATCGCCAATAATCAATGTTGGACATTCTGGCCATTTATCCATGAATAATAGAAGAGAATTGAGAACCGAAAAAGAAAATGGCGGTGGGATATAGACAAAGGCCAAAATACATAGCTTTCCCCCTAACCTACAATATAAAAAGATAAATCTCCCCTGTTGGTCGACAGAGGATGCCTCACAGACGAAATCAATAAGTCTATGTATCAACACCGTAACACCTCTTGAATAATTGGAGAGGGTCGAATGATACGAATGCGCAGCCCATCCCCTGTCGACCACTCTAGTGGTCTCTTCAGTAAGGTGGGTCTCTAACAAGCATACTATTGCTGGTAGATGGGCCTGAGTCAGGTCAAAAACCGCTTGTCTCTTACCTCTTTCCCCCAAACCCCGTATATTCCAAGCAAAATTCTAATCATCGTCATCAACAATGGTTAAGTGAAGAAACAGGAGAGAGGGAGAAAAGAGAAAAAAGAAGAAAAGTAGTAAACCAAAAAAAAAGGGGAACCACACCTACTTTGACGCACCACAACCCAACCCACCCCCCCCCACCCCTCCCCCCCCCCCCCCCACAAGCAATCCACCACATATTGTAGTAGATTTCTTTCCTATGACCAACCCACCCGCACTCCCCCCAACACAGCCATCCCCATTAGGAAGCAGAGAAAAATACATTTAGGGGTATAGGCCCCTTATAGTACTAACTATTCCCGCCAGATCATAACCCAATTACATTATCGATTATTTCGGTCAAGCCAGTCCTCAGCTTCTTCCGGGGTGTCAAAAAAAAGGGTTTTGTCATTAAAAACAATCCGCAATTTGGCTGGGAATATAAGCGAATATTTAATATCTCTTTCTCTTAGCCTCTTTTTAACAATCATAAATGTGCGTCTCTTTTCTTGTATTTCTTTTGAAAAGTCGGGAAAAAAAGCCAATCTAACCCCGTTATACATAACTGGTGGGGATTCCCTCGCCCTTCTCAGGAGGACGTCCCTGTCCCCTGTCGTCAATAACTTAGCAAGGACTGTCCGAGGTTGTCTCCCTGGAATTGGTTTTCCCCCTGGGACCCGATGAGCTCTTTCAATCATAAAAAAAGGAGAAAATGAATCTTTCCCAAAGTTCTCAAGAATTAATTTCTGTACAAATTGGGTTGGATTTTTTTCTTCCGCGCCCTCTGGAATCCCAATTATTCTCACATTGTATCTTCGTGACCTATCTTCAAGGTCCACTACCTTTTTCTTCAAGAGATTATATTCAGATTTAAATGTGGAGACTTCCGTTTTTATTTTTTTGGATTCATTCTGTATAAGGGTGACGGAGCTTTCGAGGTTGTGGACTCTGTCTCGGATTTTGGACAATTCATCTTTTATTAGACCCACATCAACTTGAATAAACCCCAATTGGGTTGTAACCGCCTGTATTAAATCCCCGTTCTGTTTAACCGCGAGGAGTATTTCTTCTAGCGGAGAAGAGTTATCATTAGGGATTACTTCCCCCATTATACCGTCTTCTTCTTCGGGGTATCTAGCGAGTTTTTGTGTTTCTAACTCAGTTGGCTCTGAGTCATCATTTTTTTTTTTTAGAGAAAAATTCCTTTTGTCCGCCCCTGGTATTGACCCTAGGAGACCTCAGGAACTGGTCCAATTTTGTTGATTCAGGAGTTTTGGACCCGTGTTTCTGGCTTGAGAGATCAGTCGAGCGCCTAGTAGCTTTTGGGGCCATAACTTTTTTCCTGCTTTTTTTTTTTTATTTTTTTTTATAGTTTTTATTTATTTCTCTTTTGTCTTTTCTTTCGCCTTATTCCGCCTCTTTCTCTCCTTTTTAATATATATATCTTTTCTTCTTTGCTCTCCTTCTTTCTCCTTTTTTTTTTTTCCTTTCCTTTTTTTTTTAATTCTCTTTAACTTTCTTTCTTGTTTTTTATCTTTTTTTTCCTCCCTTTTTCTTCCACTCCCCTCTTGTTTATTCTTATTTTCTTATCTTCCTTTTTTTATAACTTTTTTCTTCACCTTTTTTTCTTCCCTTCTTCCCCCTTCGTCCCCCTATTTTTTTTCTTTTTTGTTAAATATATCCGCTCTTCTTTATACTCTTTCTCCTCCTTTAAATTCCTTTTTTTTTTTTTTTTTTTTTTTTTTCCCCTTCTCTTTTTTTTTAAGATACTGGACAAAAACCAGAGATCCAATACAGAATTAATTGTATCATGGGCTTCATACAGGCCCCCCCGAAGAGTCCAGCAAATTATCGATCTCCACTCAGGGTTAGTTAGATTCACAAACACAGGGAGGTTAATCACCACAGGATCCAGGAGAGGAGAGAGCAAGTCAATAGAGAGTGCAGACACAGGGGAAGGAACAGATCATGCACAATAGCGTGAGGAGAGAGGAAGCAAGGATGATTTGGCAGCGGTCCCAAATATGTATCCTCGGCTTGTCAGCTTGTCCAACAGAGGAGCCACTCACACTAACAACAGGAGGGGAGCAGCGAACCAACGAGGACCGGAGACACACTCCACAGAAGAACTCCACATACCGACCTGTTCACGACGGCAGGGGAGGTAAAACAGGAGAGAGCGGCAGAAGCGGCAGGAACAGCCAGATCGAAAATAAGCAGAAAAGCAGGCCCCACGTCCGAGCGCAACAACCGGTAACAACAGCGTCTTAGGCCGTAGATGAAAAGCAGTAGAGTAGCGCTGTAGATTAACCCACGGTCATGATGAGGGTGCGGGGAGAGTTCGGCACAGAGACGCCAACATGTTCCAAGCAGCGAGACAGCTGAGCCGGGAGGGGGGAGGCGGAGAGCGCGACGTCCTCTACGTCATCACGTCATCCGACGGACTGGCTGCTGACATTTTTACTTTTTTTGTTATTAATCGAAATGTAACGATTTTTTTGCAAAAAAATGACATTTTTCACTTTCAGCTGTAAAACTTTGCAAAAAAAACGACATCCATATATAAATTTTTCGCTAAATTTATTGTTCTACATGTCTTTGATAAAAAAAAAATGTTTGGGCAAAAAAAATGGTTTGGGTAAAAGAGAGAAATATCTTGGCAAAAGACAACTTTTCAATTTTTTTTATACAAAGTTGGCATTTGACCAAGATATTTTTCTCACCCAGCATGGGTATATGTAAAATGACACCCCAAAACACATTCCCCAACTTCTCCTGAGTACGGCGATACCACATGTGTGACACTTTTTTGCAGCCAAGATGGGCAAAGGGGCACATATTCCAAAGTGCACCTTTCGGATTTCGAAGGCCATTTTTTACACATTTTGATTGCAAAGTACTTCTCACACATATGGGCCCCTAAATTGCCAGGGCAGTATAACTACCCCACAAGTGACCCCATTTTGGAAAGAAGACACCCCAAGGTATTCTGTGAGGGGCATGGCGAGTTCCTAGAATTTTTTTTTTTGTCACAAGTTAGCGGAAAATGATGATTTTTATTTTAATTTTTTTTTTCTTACAAAGTCTCATATTCCACTAACTTGCGACAAAAAATAAAAAATTCTAGGAACTCGCCGTGCCCTTCACGGAATACCTTGGGGTGTCTTCTTTCCAAAATGGGGTCACTTGTGGCGTAGTTATACTGCCCTGGCAATTTAGGGGCCCAAATGTGTGAGAAGTACTTTGCAATCAAAATGTGTAAAAAATGGCCTGCGAAATCCGAAAGGTGCACTTTGGAATATGTGCCCCTTTGCCCACCTTGGCTGCAAAAAAGTGTCACACATCTGGTATCACCGTACTCAGGAGCAGTTGGGGAATGTGTTTTGGGGTGTCATTTTACATATACCCATGCTGGGTGAGAGAAATATCTTGGCAAAAGACAACTTTTCCCATTTTTTTATACAAAGTTGGCATTTGACCAAGATATTTTTCTCACCCAGCATGGGTATATGTAAAATGACACCCCAAAACACATTCCCCAACTTCTCCTGAGTACGGCGATACCAGATGTGTGACACTTTTTTGCAGCCTAGATGCGCGCAAAGGTGCCCAAATTCCTTTTAGGAGGGCATTTTTTGACATTTGGATCCCAGACTTCTTCTCACACTTTCGGGCCCCTAAAAAGCCAGGGCAGTATAAATACCCCACATGTGACCCCACATTGGAAAGAAGACACCCAAAGGTATTCAATGAGGGGCCTGGCGAGTTCATAGAATTTTTTTTTTTTTTTTGCATAAGTTAACGGAAATTGATTTTTTTTTGTTTTTTTCTCACAAAGTCTCACTTTCTGCTAACTTAGGACAAAAATTTCAATCTTTCATGGACTCAATATGCCCCTCACGGAATACCTTGGGGTGTCTTCTTTCCGAAATGGGGTCACATGTGGGGTATTTATACTGCCCTGGCTTTTTAGGGGCCCTAAAGCGTGAGAAGAAGTCTGGAATATAAATGTCTAAAAATGTTTACGCATTTGGATTCCGTGAGGGGTATGGTGAGTTCATGTGAGATTTTATTTTTTGACACAAGTTAGTGGAATATGAGACTTTGTAAGAAAAAAAATATATATATTTCTGCTAACTTGGGCCAAAAAAATGTCTGAATGGAGCCTTACAGGGGGGTGATCAATGACAGGGGGGTGATCAATGACAGGGGGGTGATCAATGACAGGGGGGTGATCACCCATATAGACTCCCTGATCACCCCCCTGGTAAGGCTCCATTCAGACATCCGTATGATTTTTACGGATCCATGGATACATGGATCGGATCCGCAAAACACATGCGGACGTCTGAATGGAGCCTTACAGGGGGGTGATCAATGACAGGGGGTGATCAGGGAGTGTATATGGGTGATCACCCCCCTGTAAGGCTCCATTCAGACGTCCGTATGATTTTTACGGATCCATGGATACATGGATCGGATCCGCAAAACACATGCGGACGTCTGAATGGAGCCTTACAGGGGGGTGATCAATGACAGGGGGTGATCAGGGAGTGTATATGGGTTATCACCCCCCTGTCATTGATCACCCCCCTGTAAGGCTCCATTCAGACGTCCGTATGATTTTTACGGATCCATGGATACATGGATCGGATCCGCAAAACACATGCGGACGTCTGAATGGAGCCTTACAGGGGGGTGATCAATGACAGGGGGTGATCAGGGAGTGTATATGGGTGATCACCCGCCTGTCATTGATCAGCCCCCTGTAAGGCTCCATTCAGACGTCCGCATGTGTTTTGCGGATCCGATCCATGGATCCGTAAAAATCATACAGACGTCTGAATGGAGCCTTACAGGGGGGTGATAAATGACAGGGGGGTGATCAATGACAGGGAAGTGATCAGGGAATCTATATGGGTGATCACCCGCCTGTCATTGATCACCCCCCTGTAAGGCTCCATTCAGACGTCCGTATGTGTTTTGCGGATCCGATCCATGTATCCGTGGATCCGTAAAAATCATACGGACGTCTGAACGGAGCCTGACAGGGGGGGTGATCAATGACAGGGGGGTGATCAATGACAGGGGGGTGATCATGGGTGATCAGGGGTTCATAAGGGGTTAATAAGTGATGGGGGGGGGGTGTAGTGTAGTGTGGTGTTTGGTGCGACTTTACTGACCTACCTGTGTCCTCTGGTGGTCGATCCTAACAAAAGGGACCACCAGAGGACCAGGTAGCAGGTATATTAGACGCTGTTATCAAAACAGAGTCTAATATACCTGTTAGGGGTTAAAAAAATCTGATCTCCAGCCTGCCAGCGAGCGATCGCCGCTGGCAGGCTGGAGATCCACTCGCTTACCTTCTGTTCCTGTGAGTGCGCGCGCCTGTGTGCGCGCGCTCACACGAAATCTCGGCCCTCGCGAGATGACGCGTATATGCGTCACTCTGCGCAGGGCTGCCGCCTCCGGACCGCACATCTGCGTTAGACGGTCCGGAGGCGGTTAAGGACAGCCAGGTGCTGCCAAAACCCGGACCGGCATTTAAAATCCGGTCCGGTATTTGCCCTCACCTGGCTGTAAATCAGCCCAGCATCACATGCTGGGAGGAAAATACCTGTTTTCCCAGACCAAACCTCTCTCTGTGTCACCATACATATATATATATATATATATATATATATACCGTATTTTTCGCCCTATAAGACGGACCGGCCCATAAGACGCACCTAGATTTTTGAGGAGGAAAATAGGAAAAAGAAAAATCTAACCAAAAGGTGTGCTTTTGGTGGGTTTGAACTAACGGCGGTCTGTGCATGAAACTATTATGGGGGATCTGTGGATGATGCACTGTTATGGGGGGGTATTTGTGGATGGCACTGTTATGTGGGGGATCTGTGGATGGCACTGTTATGGGCGGAGCTGTGGATGGCATTATGATGGGGGGGGTCTGTTGATGGCATTATGATGGTGGGGGGATCTGTGGATGACATTATGATTGTGGGGGGGATCTGTGGATGGCATTATGATGGGGGGGGGATCTGTGGATGGCATTATGATGGGGGGGGATCTGTGGATGGCATTATGATGGGGGGGGGGATCTGTGGATGGCATTATGATGGGGGGGGGATCTGTGGATGGCACTGTTATAGGGTGGTTGATCTGTGGATGACACTGCTATATGTGTCACCCACAGTTCCCCCCCATAACAGTCCCATCCACAGATGCCCCCATAATAATGCCATCCACAGACCCCCCCACCATCTTAATGCAATCCACAGATCCCCCCACCATCATAATGCCATCCACAGACCCCCTTCCCCATCATTATCCCATCCACAGATTCCTAGGGAGGGACTGTAGTAGGCGGGGAGAGCGGCGGGCAGTGCAGGCACTGTACTCAGTCCCCGCCGCTCAGTATGTACTGTATTATACGTAGTGTTAATCATAATATCTAAACTGAATAATGATGTGCTCCCCCTGTGCTTACCGGTACATGACACGCTCCTGTAGTAAGCACTAGCAGCTAGCAGGCAGGCCGGGCGGCCGTAACTCACTGAGGTCACATGCCTGCTCCGCCTGCTTCATTCATAAAGTAGGCGGAGCAGGCACGTGACCTCCGTGAGTAACGGCTGCCCGGCCTGCCTGCTAGCTGCTAGTGCTTACTACAGGAGCGTGACATGTACCGGTAAGCACAGGGGGAGCAGGGGGAGCGCATCAATATTCAGTGTGATGATTAACACTACGTATAATACAGTACATACTGAGCGGCGGGGACTGAGTACAGTGCCTGCACTGCCCGCCGCTCTCCCCGCCTACTACAGTCCCGCCTCCCTAATATATCGCAGACTGCGATGTAAACTGCCAGCATTTGCCCCATAAGACGCAGGGGCACTTTCCCCCCACTATTGGGGGAAAAAAGTGCGTCTTATGGGGCGAAAGATACGGTATATATATCCTTTAAAAAAATACAAATATTCTTTGCATCGCCATTTTCTGACACCCACATTTGTCTTTATTATTAGAGCCATGTAAGGGCATATTTTTGTGGTGTAGTTTTTTTTTTGTACCATGATTTTTCTGTATTTTTGGGCAACAACCCATGACAGGCCTAGGACTTTTTAATAAGCCCTGCGATTTTTCAACAGGGGTTCCAATTGGAGGACTTAAGTAACCCCCCCTCCCTCTGTCAAACTTCATAGATGCTGCAGTCGCTATTGACAGCAGCATCTGAGGGGTTAAAAGACCGGTATCATCATCACATGCACTGCTGGCAGGTGTCTACTGTATTATACAATCAGCATCCACCATATATAGAGAGTGACCTCAACATGTGAGCTTGATCCATATAACGCTCTATCACATATGACATACATATAGGGGATTATGCATTAAGGGGATGGATGATAAAAACTGAAGCCTATGTGCCATTTACCTGCTGTTACTCCCATGGAGAATTATGATATATACATTTACAGTATGGCGCCACCTGCTGTTTAAAGCGTATAACAATCTGCATCTACTGAGCTAAGTGCTGCTGGTCACAGGTCAGTCTCTGTCCTCATAGCCAGGTCTCTTCACAGTGGTCCTCTCTGTTCACCGCAGGGCAGCTAGAAGAAATAGCTTTCTTCCCTGTGCTCACTGCAGAGGAGCTAAATAAGAAAGGCGTCTTCCATGCAGAAAGCTATTTCTATTGGTTCTTCTGCTGGGAACACAGGATCACTTGGCAGAGACCTGGCTCTGGAGGAGTGAGCATGTCTAATCGGCTCACTGAGCTCAGTAGGTGGACCTGCACATTGCTATACACTGTGAACACCAGGTGGCGCTATACTATGTAAGTAAATGTCATAACTCTAAAATAGAGACATTTTTACAGAATCTGAATGGTAAATGTGCTCTATTCTTATAATGAATATGACATATAATGGTGAACCAACCCATTTCCCCTTCCTGACATATCATATACCTATACACTGTAATGCTGCAGGGCGGTGTATGGAGCAGGCTCCACAGGGGGTGCCAAATGTGCAATAGAAAGAATCACATTTAAAAATATATATTTAAAGAAACTAAAAAAGCCTCTTTCCTTTTTCTTGTATACAGTAATAATTACATAATTGGTGTCACTGTGTCTGTAAACGTCCAACCTAATAAAATATACCCCATGATAAATGCTTTACAAACACACACACAATGCCAGACGTTTTTTATTTTGTACATGTAATAAAACATAAGGAAAACACATATGACATACATATAGGGGATTATGCATTAAGGGGATGGATGATAAAAACTGAAGCCTATGTGCCATTTACCTGCTGTTACTCCCATGGAGAATTATGATATATACATTTACAGTATGGCGCCACCTGCTGTTTAAAGCGTATAACAATCTGCATCTACTGAGCTAAGTGCTGCTGGTCACAGGTCAGTCTCTGTCCTCATAGCCAGGTCTCTTCACAGTGGTCCTCTCTGTTCACCGCAGGGCAGCTAGAAGAAATAGCTTTCTTCCCTGTGCTCACTGCAGAGGAGCTAAATAAGAAAGGCGTCTTCCATGCAGAAAGCTATTTCTATTGGTTCTTCTGCTGGGAACACAGGATCACTACGCAGAGACCTGGCTCTGGAGGAGTGAGCATGTCTAATCGGCTCACTGAGCTCAGTAGGTGGACCTGCACATTGCTATACACTGTGAACACCAGGTGGCGCTATACTATGTAAGTAAATGTCATAAAACTCTAAAATAGAGAAATTTTTACAGAATCTGAATGGTAAATGTGCTCTATTCTTATAATGAATATGACATATAATGGTGAACCAACCCATTTCCCCTTCCTGACATATCATATACCTATACACTGTAATGCTGCAGGGCGGTGTATGGAGCAGGCTCCACAGGGGGTGCCAAATGTGCAATAGAAAGAATCACATTTAAAAATATATATTTAAAGAAGCTAAAAAAGCCTCTTTCCTTTTTCTTGTATACAGTAATAATTACATAATTGGTGTCACTGTGTCTGTAAACTTCCACCCTAATAAAATATACCCCATGATAAATGCTTTACAAACACACACACAATGCCAGACGTTTTTTATTTTGTACATGTAATAAAACATAAGGAAAACAATGTATATTTATTAGCGCCATGACTGTGCTGATCCGCGGGATAAAGGGAACATCACTGAGCGCCAAACTTACAGAGCAGACCCCTGAATACAAACCCTGGAATAAATACACCCCCCAGAATAACTACAGACCCCAAATCATCTAAATGAATACCGTTTTGTGTCAAAGCTGCTGCACAACATCTTTCATCTCATTACTGGGGGCACTGCCCCACTTATATATTCAGCTCAATATTTGGGATCAGTATTTGGAAGCCAAAACCCAGAGTGGGACCTACACAGAGGGAAAGGGTGATGGAAACCTCTGTATTTCTTATGTATTTCTGGGTTTGACATATACAAACCAAATATACCTGACAGTGACCTAACTCTACAGAAAGAGGTTCTGCAGCAGCTGAAGGGTGTAATGCACGTCCTATAATACATTATTCAGAATATGAGAAGTCACCTTGGAGGTCAGGGATCTGTAGACATGAGCTCTGCACGGGGCCTTGTACATCTATAGGGACCTGGAGCTCCTGATGACTTCTGATCCCTAACAATAGGGGCACAGCGTCCATGTATCAGAATCACTCCCGTGTATGCAGGGTTGTTACAGTGTTGTACTATACACAATACAGGCTGCTGTCTATGACAGCCTATATTCTCTCCATGCACAGGCTTTGCTGAAAACTCATACAGGACACTATGGGGGGGATTAGAAATAATTCCTATAATAACATTAAATGCTTAAAACTGACCTGTGTACCGCCTAATTCACACTGCACTGCCCTAGCCCAGTGTCTAAATACCCTGACCAGGCAGAATGGCTTGTTGGCGCTCCCAGGGTACATCCCCGCTAGCACTCCTCCCCCACCCCTAGTACCACCCCAGATATCCCCTTCCTTCTGCTTGTCTCAGGTCTCAGCTCTACAGAACAGATTCATGTAAAGTTATACAATGTGCCCCGGATGTGTAGCTTCTGTATTACTGTATGTGTGCATCTACCTGAGACTCCCTGGTCCTCCTGCTGGTCTTCTCTCTTGATCCGTGACTTCTTTCCATCTTTTGAAGAGATGATGAGTTTTCTCTTCTTGCCGCATTTTGGCTGTTGAGTCACATCTTCATCCACTGGAATGATAGGTTGATTAGGAGACATCTTCTCAGAGGAGCTGGATGTTATCCTCTTCTTCCTCTTCTTGCTCCTCTTGGGTGTCTCCTTGTCTTCATCAGCTGAGGTCAGGATGGTACGTTGCTTCTTCCCTCCTTTCCTCCTGATGACAATCTCCTCTTCTTCCTCCATCTTCTTCTGCTCATCAGCCGATGAGTCAGAAATGTGTCTCCTCTTCTTCTGTCCTCTCTTCCTCACAGCAATCTCCTCTTCTTCCTCCATCTTCTTCTGCTCATCAGCCGATGAGTCAGAAATGTGTCTCCTCTTCTTCTGTCCTCTCTTCCTCACAGCAATCTCCTCTTTATCCATCGCAGCGCTTTCCCTGGGGTAAGCAGATATGTCCTCCGTCGCCAGTCAACTCCAACTGCCACTTCTAACTGCCACCAACCATTCAGACACGGGCACCACAGTTGCCCTGGTTACATGGATTGTGATGTGCCCAGTAACTGGCCAATAGCGTTCAGCCATTTGTGCCAGGCTCTTTTTGAACATATCTATTGAAAATACATTTCAATATAATGGATTTAAGTTTCCATTTTACTTTGAGGTTTAAGGAACACGTTGAAAACTCTTATGAAATAAAATATGCCACAAAGTTGGAGCAATAATTTGCTTTAAAAAATATTAGGAGGCACATGTGCCATATTTATAAGAAATTCTGTTGTTATGAGAAATCTCTGCATTGTGCCATTCCTCTGTTATTCCTCCTGGAAGTTTATAAACAAATTGACAACCTATACAGTTCTTACATAGTCTGTTCATAGGGACGAGGGGAATAGTAACAGCAGTTGTCAGGCTGGGGCTACACAGAAACGTTCTGTAGCACTACCCCCAAAGTGACCAGAAAGCAGCCTCGCTGCACGGAGGAACTTCTTCGGGCAGCGCCATATAGATGGGGCACTTGCTTGGCTATTTGTGGAGCTCCCATAGTGATGACTGGAGAGCACATGTGTGTCAGGCTCTGCTTCACTTTGTGTTCCCTGTTCTCTAGATAGGAGCGGGTCTCAGAGGTGGCACCCAATCAGAGGCGTAGCTAGGACTGACTGGGCCCCACAGCAAATTTTTGTACTGGGCCCCCCACACACACTTACACACTTATTCACAAACCCCCTCCTCCTGTGCAAACCCATCTCATTTTGTGACTTTTTATTTACTGTATTTATTTATTTGCCTCTCATTTTTAGCACGACTTTATTGTTTTTCATCATTTCCAGCTGCTGACGGAGTTTATATTCAACTCAAACCCTTCACAACCTGCGCTGCAATTGTAATAGACATGTCTGATTTACCGCTACATTTCCACAAGTATTATAGCCTCTGTACCTTTCATACCGCACTCATACACGCACTCTCCACGTACATGGACGCAGTCATACACGCACTCTCCACGTACATGGACGCAGTCATACACGCACTCTCCACGTACATTGACGCAGTCATACGCGCACTCTCCCTGTACATGGACTCAGTCATACACGCTCTCTCCACGTACATGGACGCAGTCATACACGCACTCTCCACGTACATGGACGCAGTCATACAAGCACTCTCCACGTACATGGACGCAGTCATACACGCACTCTCCACGTACATGAACGCAGTCATACACGCACTCTCCACATACATGGACGCACTCTCCACATACATGGACGCAGTCATACACGCACTCTCCTCGTACATGGACGCAGTGATACACTCACTCTCCACGTACATGGACGCAGTCATACACTCACTCTCCACGTACATGGACGCAGTCATACACGCACTCTCCACGTACATGGACGCAGTCATACACGCACTCTCCAAGTACATGGATGCAGTCATACACACTCTCTCCACGTACATGGACGCAGTCATACACGCACTCTCCACGTACATGGACGCAGTCATACACGCACTCTCCACGTACATGGACGCAGTCATACACGCACTCTCCATGTACATGGACGCAGTCATACACGCACTCTCCACGTACATGGACGCAGTCATACACGCACTCTCCACGTACATGGACGCAGTCATACACTCACTCTCCACGTACATGGACGCAGTCATACACGCACTCTCCACGTACATGGACGCAGTCATACACGCACTCTCCACGTACATGGACGCAGTCATACATGCACTCTCCACGTACATGGACGCAGTCATACACGCACTCTCCACCTACATGGAGGCAGTCATGCACGCACTCTCCACGTACATGAACGCAGTCATACACGCACTCTCCACGTACATGGACGCAGTCATACACGCACTCTCCACATACATGCACGCAGTCATACACGCACTCTCCACGTACATGGACACAGTCATACACGCACTCTCCACGTACATGGACGCAGTCATACGCGCACTCTCCACGTACATGGACACAGTTATACACGCACTCTCCACGTACATGGACGCAGTCATACACGCACTCTCCACATACATGGACGCAGTCATATGCACACTCTCCACATACATGGACGCAGTCATACGCGCACTCTCCACGTACATGGACGCAGTCGTACACGCACTCTCCACGTACATGAACGCAGTCATACACGCACTCTCCACGTACATGGACACAGTTATACACGCACTCTCCACGTACATGGATGCAATCATACAAACACTCTCCACGTACATGGACGCAGTCATACACGCACTCTCCACGTACATGAACGCAGTAATACACGCACTCTCCACGTTCATGGACTCAGTCGTACACGCACTCTCCACGTACATGGACGCGGTCATACACTCACTCTCCACATACATGGACGCAGTCATACACGCACTCTTCAAGTACATGGATGCAGTCATACACACTCTCTCCACGTACATGGACGCAGTCATACACGCACTCTCCACGTACATGGACGCAGTCATACACGCACTCTCCCTGTACATGGACGCAGTCATACACGCTCTCTCCACGTACATGGACGCAGTCATACACGCACTCTCCACGTACATGGACGCAGTCATACAAGCACTCTCCACGTACATGGACGCAGTCATACACGCACTCTCCACGTACATGAACGCAGTCATACACGCACTCTCCACATACATGGACGCACTCTCCACATACATGGACGCAGTCATACACGCACTCTCCTCGTACATGGACGCAGTGATACACTCACTCTCCACGTACATGGACGCAGTCATACACGAACTCTCCACATACATGGACGCAGTCATACACGTACTCTCCACATACATGGACGCAGTCATACACGCACTCTCCACATACATGGACGCAGTCATACACGCTCTCTCCATATACATGGACACAGTCATACACACACTCTCCTCATACTTGGACACACTCTCCACATACATGGATGCAGACATACACTCACTCTATACATACATGGACACACTCTCCTCATACATGGATGCAGTCATATACTCACTCTCCACATACATGGATGCACTCTCCACATACATGGAGGCAGTCATACACACACTTTCCACATACATGGACGCACTCTTCACATGCATGGATGCATTCATACACACACTCTCCACATAAATGGATGTACTCTCCACATACATGGATGCACTCTCCACATACATGGAGGCAGTCATACACACACTTTCCACATACATGGACGCACTCTTCACATGCATGGACGCAGTCATACACACACTCTCCACATACATGGACGCAGTGATACACGCATTCTCCACATATATGGACGCACTCTTCACATATATGGACGCACTCTCCACATACATGGTTGCATTCTCCACATACATGGACGCACTCATTCACACACTCTCCACATACATGGACACACTCATACATGTGCTTACCACATACATAGATGCACTCATATACACTGGGATTCATAGGAGCTGTCTCCTATGAATCCCTTTAGATTATAAAGCCTGCACTGTCCCTGCACTCTCCCTGCAGTGTATAAAAACTCTCCCTATGCTCTCCCTACAGTGTGTAAAAACTCTCCCTATGATCTCCCTACACTGCTCCTGCACTGTTCCTTCAGTCTCTGTATCCAAGATTCTACAATTAAAGTTTTGTTAAACACTGTATCTAGCACTTGGCAAGTCTGTCCCTATGCTCAATTCACTGTCAAATGGTGGAGACTATGGGGGATTAGGATTTTTATTGGGCTTTAACATCACAGGGGATGGTCATCTGTCCATGGGCTGGCTGCACTGCATTATGGGTGATCTCTTGTTCCTGGGCTCCTTACTTTTACTTTGTAACACATGTAGCCGCTGTGGCTAAACCAACCTCGCCACTGGGTTTTGGAGAGGGCTGTTTAAAAGCCTCTTGCCTCAGGATTATGGCCCATAGTAACTTTAAAGGAGGAGTCATACCGGCCGCACAGCTTAACCACCTCCGGACCGCCTAACGCACATGTGCGTTCCGGAGGTGGCAGCGCTGCGCACAGTCACGCATATACGCGTCATCTCGCGAGACACGAGATGACGCGACTATGCGCGCGCGCGCATGCGCAGTTCGCGCCGGCATTTCGCACAGAAGTATTTCGTCAGCAACCTGCCAGCCAATGATCGTGGCTGGCAGGTTGCTGATTTTTAAAAAATCCAATCAGAAGCCACATAGCAGATCATATTAGTAAATATGATCTGTTATATGGCTGCCTGCTCCTCTGCTGGTTCTTTTCGTCGGTTGGATCCAGCAGAGGAGCAGGCTTCACAGTGAGTACACCAAACACTACACTATAGCCCCTGATCACCCCCCTGAACCCCAATTAACCCTTTGATCACCCCTTTGATCACCCCTGTCAATCACAAGTGAAAAGAAAAAAGTGATCAGTGCAAACTGTCACTTTTTTTTTTCACTGTTATTGACCGTTAGGTTTTAGGTATAGTTTAGGTCCCTTGGTTAGGTAGTTAGCGATCAGTTAGCGCCCAGCCCACCGCACCGCAGTCCGTTATTCGCTGATTAGCGTATCGCTAATCAGCATTTGTACTTTTATAGTATCTGGAAGTGATCAAAACTGATCACGGTCAGATCTATAATTGTATTAGTGTCACTTTAGTTCGCCCTCCACCCAAAACGCAGTGTTTGCCCGATCAGGCCTGATCGGTCGCCCACACGTGCGTTCGCCCACACCCGCCCCACCGCAGTGACAAAAAAAAAATTTTTTTTTGATCACTGCACATTCACTTTACACGTACTGCGGCGATAAAAAAATCAGTTTTGATATTTTTTATCAACCGCAGCGGCCTCCGGTACTTCGCTAGCCTCCCCTTTGTAAGACAGGCTTGCTTTTTTTTTCTTGGGTAGTCTCAGGGAATACCCCTAAATTTAGTTGCCCACATGTCTAACAGGGGGTATTCCTCTGAAGAGGCCTACAGGCTTCTGACCCAGTCGGATGAGGAGTGGGAACCCTCATCTGATGAATCCAGCGGGTCAGAATACGAACCTGTAGAAAGCAGTGGCTCTCTGACCCAAAGTTCGGACGAGGAGGCTGAGGTCCCTGATACCACCAGGCGTACCCGGCCCCGTGTCGCTAGACCGCAGGTTGCGCTGGATCCGCTTCAAGAGCAGCAGAGTGGGACTGGTGCTGTCGGATTACGTGGTGAGGCATACACCAGCAGCCCAGCCCTCCCTGGACCTAGTACCAGCACTGCCGTACAACCTGGTGAAGTAGCGAGCACCAGAAGGGCAGTTGAAGCTGGTACGGTGGCACGTGCAGTAGTGACCCCGTCGCAGCCACCGCAAAGACGTGCCCGTAGAGCCCCTAGAATCCCAGAGGTGCTGGCAAACCCTGATTGGCAGTCCCCAACTTCAGCCGCACCTGTAGTTTTTCCTTTCACTGCCCAGTCTGGAGTTCGGGTTGAGACGGCTCAGATCCGGTTCGGCCCTGGGATTTTCCGAGCTGTTCTTGACTGCGGAGCTTTTAGACATAGTTGTGGCCGAAACAAACAGGTATGCCACACAATTTATCACCGCTAACCCGGGAAGCTTTTATGCCCAGCCTTTCCGGTGGAAACCAGTCTAAGTTTCCGAACTTAAAACTTTTCTGGGCCTCCTCCTCAACATGGGCCTGACAAAAAAGCATGAATTGCGGTCATATTGGTCCACGAACCCGATTCATCACATGCCCATGTTCTCTGCTGCCATGTCCAGGGCACGTTTTGAGGCCATCCTGCGGTTCCTGCACTTTAGTGACAACACCGCCTCCCGTCCCAGGGGCCACCCTGCTTTTGACCGGCTCCACAAAATTCGGCCCCTCATAGACCATTTCAACCAGAAATTTGCAGATATTTATACCCCAGAGCAAAACATCTGCATAGACGAGTCCCTGATACATTTTACCGGGCGCCTTGGCTTCAAACAATACATCCCAAGCAAGCGCGCCCGGTATGGGGTCAAATTGTATAAGCTCTGTGAAAGGGCCACAGGCTATACCCACAAATTTCGGGTCTATGAGGGAAAAGATCAGACCCTGGAGCCGGTCGGTTGCCCTGACTACCTGGGGAGCAGTGGGAAGACAGTTTGGGACTTGGTGTCACCCTTATTCGGCAAGGGGTACCATCTTTATGTGGACAATTTTTACACAAGTGTGGCCCTCTTTAGGCATTTGTTTCTAGAACGGATTGGCGCCTGTGGTACCGCGCGAACTAGTCGCGCGGGCTTTCCCCAACGGCTCGTTACCACCCGTCTTGCAAGGGGGCAGAGGGCCGCACTGTGTAACGAAGAACTGCTCGCGGTGAAATGGAGAGACAAGCGTGACGTTTACATGCTCTCCTCCATTCACGCAGACACGACAATACAAATTGAGCGAGCAACCCGTGTCATTGAAAAGCCCCTCTCAGTCCACGACTATAACCTCCACATGGGAGGGGTCGACTTCAATGACCAGATGTTGTCTCCGTATTTAGTTTCCCGACGCACCAGACGCTGGTATAAGAAGGTGTCTGTATATTTAAATTAATTGGCTCTGTACAATAGTTTTGTTCTCTACAGTAAGGCTGGGAGAACTGGATCCTTCCTCAAATTTCAGGAAGAGATCATCGAGAACCTCCTGTATCCAGGAGGTTCCGTGGCCCCAACCACCAGTGTAGTTAGCCGTCTACACGAGCGACATTTCCCCAATGTCGTTCCTGGTACCTCAACCCAACAGTCACCCCGAAAAAGATGTCGTGTCTGTAGCAGGAGTGGAATAAGGCGTGACACCCGCTATTTCTGTCCTGACTGTCCGGACCACCCTGTCCTATGCTTTGGAGAGTGTTTCCGGAAGTACCACTCACAGGTACACTATTAGCATAGGGATCATCTCACCAGGACAGGCACACAGGGCTATTAGGGCCCATTCACTCACTGCTGCTGCAAACGTCTCCTTTCACATGGGACAAAGTGCATAACGCACTTCGCCACATCTTTGGGCAATTTGCGCTTTGCACATTGACCCATGGGGAAGGAGAGGTTTGTTCTATAAAGGTAAAAAACAAACAAAAAAAAAAAAAACACACCAGTAAGCAAACACGTTAATGTTCAGTTAAAAAAGTTAAAGTTTATATGTTCTGTTGCAAAGTTAATAAAATTATTGCGTTGCGGCCTGGTTTTTTCTTTTTTTTCTTTTTTTACCTTCCAGGTGGACCAACCGATTGACTAGCTGCAGCACCGATGTGCATTCTGACAGAAGCATTGTGCTGCTGTCAGATTACACGCAAGTCGGTGTATGCGGCGCTGCAAGACGGGATTTTCTCCTCTGCAGTGACAGATACGTTTGCCGAGGCATACGAGCTGAGGAGGAGGCGGCGTTCCTATGCTTTGGCAAGCACTTTGTATATATATATATATATATATATAAAAAAATAAATAAATCCCGGCAATGATTTATTCATCCACATCGATTGATGTGAATGGAGAAATCTGGTTTGCCAGGGCATACGAGCTAAGTGGGTATGGATGTAGGGCGGAGCTCCTATGTCCTGGCAGACGCCTTTCCCCTCCATTTTTTTTTTTTGGCAGAGATTTTTTCATCCACATTGATCGATGCGAATGAAGAAATCTGTGCCGTTCATTTTTTTCTTTCAGCCCAGAGGCTGAACGGAAAAAAAAATCTCATTACCTGTATGCTCAATATAAGGAGAATAGCAGAAACTCCTAATGCTGGTCATACATGTAATAATTGCGGAGACCCTCAAATGCCAGGGCAGTACAAACACCCCACAACTGACCCCATTTTGGAAAGAAGACACCCCAAGGTATTTGCTGAGGGGCATATTGAGTCCATGAAAGATTAAAATTTTTGTCCTAAGTTAGCGGAAAGTGAGACTTTGTGAGAAAAAAAAATAATAATCAATTTCCGCTAACTTATGCAAAAAAAAAAAAAATTCTATGAACTTGCCAGGCCCCTCATTGGATACCTTGGGGTGTCTTCTTTCCAAAGTGGGGTCACATGTGGGGTATTTATACTGCCCTGGCTTTTTAGGGGCCCTAAAGCGTGAGAAGAAGTCTGGGATCCAAATGTCTAAAAATGCCCTCCTAAAAGGAATTTGGGCCCCTTTGCGCATCTAGGCTGCAAAAAAGTGTCACACATCTGGTATCGCCGTACTCAGGAGAAGTTGGGGAATGTGTTTCGGGGTGTCATTTTACATATACCCATGCTGGGTGAGAAAAATATCTTGGTCAAATGCCAACTTTGTATAAAAAAATGGGAAAAGTTGTCTTTTGCCAAGATATTTCTCTCACCCAGCATGGGTATATGTAAAATGACACCCCAAAACACATTCCCCAACTTCTCCTGAGTACGGCGATACCAGATGTGTCACACTTTTTTGCTGCCAAGGTGGGCAAAGGGGCACATATTCCAAAGTGCACCTTTCGGATTTCACCGGTCATTTTTTACAGATTTTGATTGCAAAGTACTTCTCACACATATGGGCCCCTAAATTGCCAGTGCAGTATAACTACGCCACAAGTGACCCCATTTTGGAAAGAAGACACCCCAAGGTATTCCGTGAGGTGCATGGCGAGTTCCTAGAATTTTTTATTTTTTGTCGCAAGTTAGTGGAATATGAGACTTTGTAAGGAAAAAAGAGAAAAAAAATCATCATTTTCCGCTAACATGTGACAAAAAATAAAAAATTCTAGGAACTCGCCATGCCCCTCACGGAATACCTTGGGGTGTCTTCTTTCCAAAATGGGGTCACTTGTGGTGTAGTTATACTGCCCTGGCAATTTAGGGGCCCAAATGTGTGAGAAGTACCTTGCAATCAAAATGTGTAAAAAATGGCCTGCAAAATCTGAAAGGTGCACTTTGGAATATGTGCCCCTTTGCCCACCTTGGCAGCAAAAAAGTGTGACACATCTGGTATCGCCGTACTCAGGAGAAGTTGGGGAATGTGTTTTTGGGTGTAATTTTACATATACCCATGCTGGATGAGAGAAATATCTTGGCAAAAGACAACTTTTCCCATTTTTTTATACAAAGTTGGCATTTGACCAAGATATTTTTCTCACCCAGCATGGGTATATGTAAAATGACACCCCGAAACACATTCCCCAACTTCTCCTGAGTACGGCGATACCAGATGTGTCACACTTTTTTGCTGCCAAGGTGGGCAAAGGGGCACATATTCCAAAGTGCACCTTTTGGATTTCACCGGTCATTTTTTACACATTTTGATTGCAAAGTTCTTCTCACACATTTGGGCCCCTAAATTGCCAGGGCAGTATAACTACCCCACAAGTGACCCCATTTTGGAAAGAAGACACCCCAAGGTATTCCGTGAGGGGCATGGCGAGTTCCTAGAATTTTTTATTTTTTGTCGCAAGTTAGTGGAATATGAGACTTTGTAAGGAAAAAAGAGAAAAAAAATCATCATTTTCCGCTAACATGTGACAAAAAATAAAAAATTCTAGGAACTCGCCATGCCCCTCACGGAATACCTTGGGGTGTCTTCTTTCCAAAATGGGGTCACTTGTGGTGTAGTTATACTGCCCTGGCAATTTAGGGGCCCAAATGTGTGAGAAGTACCTTGCAATCAAAATGTGTAAAAAATGGCCTGCAAAATCTGAAAGGTGCACTTTGGAATATGTGCCCCTTTGCCCACCTTGGCAGCAAAAAAGTGTGACACATCTGGTATCGCCGTACTCAGGAGAAGTTGGGGAATGTGTTTTTGGGTGTAATTTTACATATACCCATGCTGGATGAGAGAAATATCTTGGCAAAAGACAACTTTTCCCATTTTTTTATACAAAGTTGGCATTTGACCAAGATATTTTTCTCACCCAGCATGGGTATATGTAAAATGACACCCCGAAACACATTCCCCAACTTCTCCTGAGTACGGCGATACCAGATGTGTCACACTTTTTTGCTGCCAAGGTGGGCAAAGGGGCACATATTCCAAAGTGCACCTTTTGGATTTCACCGGTCATTTTTTACACATTTTGATTGCAAAGTTCTTCTCACACATTTGGGCCCCTAAATTGCCAGGGCAGTATAACTACCCCACAAGTGACCCCATTTTGGAAAGAAGACACCCCAAGGTATTCCGTGAGGGGCATGGCGAGTTCCTAGAATTTTTTATTTTTTGTCGCAAGTTAGTGGAATATGAGACTTTGTAAGAAAAAATAAAAAAAATAAAATCATCATCATTTTCCGCTAACTTGTGACAAAAAATAAAAAGCTCTATGAACTCACTATGCCCATCAGCGAATACCTTAGGGTGTCTACTTTCCGAAATGGGGTCATTTGTGGGGGGTTTCTACTGTTTGGGCATTGTAGAACCTCAGGAATCATGACAGGTGCTCAGAAAGTCAGAGCTGTTTCAAAAAGCGGAAATTCACATTTTTGTACCATAGTTTGTAAATGCTATAACTTTTACCCAAACCATTTTTTTTTGCCCAAACATTTTTTTTTTTTATCAAAGACATGTAGAACAATAAATTTGGCGAAAAATTTATATATGGATGTCGTTTTTTTTGCAAAATTTTACAGCTGAAAGTGAAAAATGTCATTTTTTTGCAAAAAAATCGTTACATTTTGATTAATAACAATAAAAGTAAAAATGCCAGCAGCAATGAAATACCACCAATTGAAAGCTCTATTAGTAAGAAGAAAAGGAGGTAAAATTCATTTGTATGGTAAGTTGCATGACCGAGCGATAAACGGTGAAAGTAGTGTAGTGCCGAAGTGTAAAAAGTGCTCTGGTCATGAAGGGGGTTTCACCTAGCAGGGCTGAAGTGGTTAAATCTGTCTGTGGAATTGTATTTTATGTTATTATGCGTTCGGTTAAATTGTATGTTATGTGAGGGTACCCAGATAGCTAATATTATTGTATTCGTGTATTCTGAGTGCCATTCACCTAATGATATGCACTCAGACTTGAGCTATCTGGGGATATGTTAAATGTCTGTGTTTGCTGTGGGGGTGTGCCATTGTGTGTTTAAATGGTGATGTCTGTCCTGTTGTCTCCACATGTGTATTGGCGATCTCCCCTTTCTCCTGAGAGATAATTGGATTGCCCTCGGTTGTCTCTGGGACAGAGAGGAGGAAACCATGATGCATTGTGGGGATATGTTGTATCTGTCCTGTGTCGCAGTCTCCCTTCTGGTCCTCTGGGGGCGTGAACGATTGGTTGCTGTATTTACATTGTATGTGTTGTAAATTACTGATTGGTTGTATTTAAAAACCCTGTGGGCGGACCTGTATTTGCAACAACTGTAATAAAAACCAGGCTGGGTGTGCCAGCATGGCAGAGCACTGCTTGACCCTCAACACGGAGCCTTGTCTCGTTATTGGGGGAATTCCCTGTATGCTGTTAGAGACTGATTGCCAGGAGTGTAAGCTGATGTATGCTTTTCCTGTTCGTCTTCTAGCAGCTATTCGTGAGGTTCCAGTTTGGAGTGCTATTTTGTATCCAGTTCGAGAGGTTGGTGTTCTGCAGTAGCTGTGCCTGTCTCTCAGAAAAGGGCATATCGCCTAAACGGATTTTAACCCCTTGTCTGCTGAAACGGTCCGTTGGTGGCAAGCAGCGGGATCATTCCTACAGCCAGAAGGACTGCTACAGGAGACACCATTTCTGTGGATTCTACAATTTAAGGGCAACGCATGTCCCAGTACAGCAACCCTAGAGGCAACAGGATGGAACCAGCAGTGTTATACGAGGAGGAGGACCTGGATGGCCGGGATGCATTAAGGAAAGGCATCTGGTACCAGGCCCTGGATAATGTACAATTCCAGCGAGGTGAGAGTCTCCCCAGTGAAGAGGAGCGGTTGCAGAAGCAAGTGGCCCTGCGGATGCCCTTCCTGGGAGAGCAGCCCCTGGAGGAATGGGTGAAGGAACTAGAGCACCGGGTATGGCAGGAGCTATGGCTGGAGGATGCCTACCAGGTGCTTTGGTGGTATGTGGCACAGTTTATACCCTGGACAGCTGAGCATGACAAGCCAGAGGGAGAGGAGTTTGATGGTCCTGGCTTGTTATGGGAGTCCTTTGCAGAGCCTGACTTCGGGAGCCCTGCACAGTCCAGACTTCAGGACATTTTCTACGAGAGGGAGGCTAGGCAGAATTGGGATGACCCCCATGAGGTAGAGAAAGACCTGGCTCACCTAGCAACCCTGGAGTGGGAACTGGAGCAGGACTACCAAGATCTCTTCCACTCCATTGGGAAGGCTCAGCAGGACAGCAAGAAGTCAGACCCAGGTCCAGAGCCCTTCAGCTGGGAGGATATTGTGGATGTTTACTGGGAAGAACCCCAGGTGGCCGGTGGAGATGGGACCGAGGTCTCTCCACCGGTCCTGCAGGGAATTGGGAGCCTAGTCTCCATTCCCCAGCGGCAGGCTGAGTTACAGGGGGCAGAGGTAGTTGTTCCTGCCCCCCAGCAGCAGCATGATTTTTTGGGAATTGGGAGCCCAGTCTCCATTCCCCAGCGGCCGTGTGATGTACAGGGAATTGGGAGCCCAGTCTCCATTCCCCAGCGGCAGGTGGAGTTACAGGGGGCAGAGACAGTCGGTCCTGTCCCCCAGCGGCAGAGTGTCCTACAGGGAATAGAGAGCCCAGTCTCCTTTCCCCAGCAGCAGGACACTGTATTGAGAGCGGAGGCGGTCAGTCGCCCTCCCCAGCGGCTGGAAGTATGTATGGGAGAGGAGCTCGTTACCCCCTCTCCCCAGCGGCAGCTTAACGCACCAGGGGGAGACAGTAAGCCCCACAACTGTGCAGATGGGACCGTGGTCTCTGCACTCACAGCACAGGGGGTAGGGACAGTCGGTCCTGTCCCCCAGCAACAGGGCTGTTTAGCCAAAGAGGAGACAGTCGGTTTCCCCCTCCAACAACCAGATCTCCAGCCATCTCCGCAGGGATACCAGGAGGAGGAGGTAAGCGAGCCCTTCCCTTCCCAGCTACTTCCTAACCGAGTTCTGGGGGCAGTGGATGAGCCTGCAATACCCACTGATCCCTTCCCAGTGGAAGAGCTGGCATCAGGGCAGAGAGCCGCTAGCCTCTGCTCCACCGACCCCCTTGTTACAGGACTGGCTTGTACCCCCCTCACGCCAGCAGAAGAGCTGGCATCAGGGCAGAGCGCAGTTGGCCTCTGCCCTCCCCTATCCTCTTGTCCAGAGACTTACTTCCCACAGGCATCCCCAGCGGAAGAGCTGGCATCTGGGCAGAGCGCAGTCGGCCTCTGCCCACCAAGTACCTACAACTCCAAGCTGGAGAACCACAAAGCAAGGAGTAGCAGATGCCCACTCAACAGCTGGGGACATACAGAACAGAGCCAGGCCCTAAGATTCAACAGGTCCAGTATTGGGTTGTGGGTGGGCTGCCAGACTAACTCAGGTACCGACCGGCGTGAGGTCAGGTATCTGGTTAGTCTTCCCTGGGGGGGGGGGCGGAGATGTGTGGCGAAACCAACCTCGCCACTGGGTTTTGGAGAGGGCTGTTTAAAAGCCTCTTGCCTCAGGATTATGGCCCATAGTAACTTTAAAGCAGGAGACATACCGGCCGCACAGCTTAAATCTGTCTGTGGAATTGTATTTTATGTTATTATGCGTTCGGTTAAATTGTATGTTATGTGAGGGTACCCAGATAGCTAATATTATTGTATTCGTGTATTCTGAGTGCCATTCACCTAATGATATGCACTCAGACTTGAGCTATCTGGGGATATGTTAAATGTCTGTGTTTGCTGTGGGGGTGTGCCATTGTGTGTTTAAATGGTGATGTCTGTCCTGTTGTCTCCACATGTGTATTGGCGATCTCTCCTTTGTCCTGAGAGATAATTGGATTGCCCTCGGTTGTCTCTGGGACAGAGAGGAGGAAACCATGATGCATTGTGGGGATATGTTGTATCTGTCCTGTGTCGCAGTCTCCCTTCTGGTCCTCTGGGGGCATGAACGATTGGTTGCTGTATTTACATTGTATGTGTTGTAAATTACTGATTGGTTGTATTTCAAAACCCTGTGGGCGGACCTGTATTTGCAACAACTGTAATAAAAACCAGGCTGGGTGTGCCAGCACGGCAGAGCACTGCTTGACCCTCAACACGGAGCCTTGTCTCGTTATTGGGGGAATTCCCTGTATGCTGTTAGAGACTGATTGCCAGGAGTGTAAGCTGATGTATGCTTTTCCTGTTCGTCTTCTAGCAGCTATTCGCGAGGTTCCAGTTTGGAGTGCTATTTTGTATCCAGTTCGGGAGGTTGGTGTTCTGCAGTAGCTGTGCCTGTCTCTCAGAAAGGGGCATATCGCCTAAACGGATTTTAACCCCTTGTCTGCTGAAACGGTCCGTCACAGCCGCCATTTTAGGAAAACATTGATTTCTTAACACGAGGAGCCATTAAATTCTGATTAGTTGCAAATCCAGTTTTTCCAAAACTTCAGATCAAATTCCACTTCGGATGTTTTAATTCCCTCAACACTACCTATAATATTGCCTCTCTGATTAGGTTGGCCATGGACTAAATACATCTGACTGAGGTACATAGATGACGTGTTCCTAATATGGATGGAGTCACTAGTGTCTTGATGCATTTGACGAGGGGATTAAGTTTACACTTGTATCCTCTGAGTCAACAATACAATTTCTATACAGATTGTTGAATATTAAAGATGGGGTCCTTCATACAAATGTTTTACATGTTAAACCAACGGACAAGAACACATTACAATACCGGAGTTGCCATCAGGGTTGCAAACCGTCAAGAAACTTCTGAACAGTCTGTAAAAATAGGAGACTATTTTTTCCGTAAAAAAAAAAATAGACAAAAAATAGACATGTCCTTTTTTTTGGGAGGCCAGTAGTACGTGAATAGATTATTTTAGTGGTAATTATTATAATTTTACAACTCACACTAAATGCTAGAGATGAGGTTTTACCATACTATATATTAAGCTATAGACATTTATTACTAATAATCTTTATCGTTCATTATGGTTTACCAATTTGTCCAAAAATAATGTTGGATACCTATGAATTTAGGATTTGTCCAAAAAAAAAAAGAAAGATTCTGGTTGACAACCCTGATGTCAGCTAGCCTATGCATCCATATAAAAAATGGATTAAATTATGTAAGACTGCCCGTTATATTATTATAGACACATCAGTTAGGCAGGGTTGGACTGGGGAAAAAAAAAATGAAACCGGCCCAATTTTGTAGGGGGGTCCAAATTTACATAAGGTGGGATAACAGAAGTAGGTGGGGCCAGCAGTACCATGGTGCAGAGCCAAATACCGCCCCAGCAGAGCCAAATACCACAGTGCAGCTCAGAAAAGTGCCTCAGCAGAGCCAAATACCACAGTGCAGCACAGAATACTGCCTCTGCAGAACCAAATGTCACAGTGCAGCACAGAATACTGACTCTGCAGAACCAAATGTCACAGTGCAGCACAGAATACTACCCCAGCAGTAACAGATACCACAGTGCAGAACAACATACTACCTTTGCAAAATCAAATACCACAGTGCAGAACAAAATAGTGCTGCCCGCGCCACAGTATGAAACTATCCTCATCCTGAGGACAGCAATATCGTTGAATTCAGGAGGGAACCTGCCGCTACTGGTCAAGTTCTTAAGTCCCCAATGTTCCTACATGAAATGATACTGAAAGCATCAGATCATTATATATGTACCTTGCTGGTGGCCATGAGAAGGGCTTGGGCAGCCTCCTGCGCATCCACCCACTGGGAAATTATTCTGAAGGGTCTATGGCCAATCTGCCCATGGGTGGTGATGACTTCGAGGTACAGAAGCAGGCCAGCCAGCTTTATTTTTTTCATCAAGTCATGCAGGGACCCCCACAGTCTTGCTGCTTTGTGAGCAGGTAATATTTGTAGTAATCTGTACAGTGGGCCCCCAGAAATAATTTTACTAGTGGGCAAAGTCTCAAAGTGCAGGGATACAGTAGTTGTGTGACCTAGGGGAACTCCCTGGGAAGTCAGTGGCTACCGTATAGGCGCTGGACCCCAACATACAGCCCACTAGAAATTTTGTAGGAAGCCAGTTTGCCTATTTGTTTATTTTTGAAGTGTGGGAGAAAACCGGAGTTCATGATGGAAACCCATGCAAACACAGGGAGAACATGCAAAATCCATGCCGCTGTCCCTGGTCAGTTTTAAAACCCAGTACTAAGTACTGAGCCCCTGTGCTGTAGTACTCTAAAGTCCTTTCAAATTTCATTTTGATGAATAAGGTATAAGTGAAACATACATGGCTCATACAAATAGTACAAAGGCTTAAGATTCACAGTTGACATTTATCAAACATGGTATGGATCATAGCAACAAATCAACACATTTCCAATGAGGTATCAGGTGCAGATGGGCTGCCACACCAGACTTTAGATATAGTATGGTATTGGGTAGTGAGAAAATGGGGGGGGGGGGGGGGGATAGGGTAAGGGCAAAGAGAGAAGTCACCCCCCTTCCCCTCCCTAGGTAGGCACACTATCACCATTCAAGTATTCAAATATACATGGGCCTGTGCACATAAAAAGCGCATGTTTTGGTGGGAGTGACCTGCAGTCACAGGGTTTTGTCAATGTTCGCGTTGTCAGGGTGTTGCCTGCATTCGGTGGACTTATGATTCCCTAGGTATTGAAATCAGGCTTGGACTCAGTTTACAGTGTATTATAGCAGGAACCACCGAAAGCTGCATACTACCCCGGTTTACACAGAGGGCGATTTATATGCTCATTATAGCGACGTTTTGGTGCAGTGCCGCCTGAATTGCTCTTTTTGGTGAATTATATGGACTTGCATTTGGTTTCGCTGCAGCTGTGTACATTCATTGATTATGTCTGAAGACGTGGGTCCGGGTTTGAATGAGGGCAGAGAAGGGGCGGACGCCTTCTTTACGGAGTGTAACTCCAAAGACAACTTACAGGCAATCAGTACAAAGACTTTAGAATTGAAGATTTCCCAACTGGCCGACAAAGAGGCACGACTATTTTGGTTGGTTAATTCTTTGAGATCATATAGAGACAGCGGGAGAGTACCGCGCGGTTTACGAATATATACAAAGAGCTAGCACAATATGCAGATGACGTGTCATTTAATTTGGAATGGAAAAAATTACATATGGACTTTTCAATGCAAATTTTAAAGATGGTGCTGCATAGAAATGAACAAGAATATGAGGCAGTGAATGACGCCTTATTAAAAGCAAAAGAGAAATTACGTACACGCCTAACTGAAAACCAAATACAAGTTTTTGAAAGAAAACTTAATAGGAAGTTGGTTATCACACAAACAGAAATAAAAGAGAATAAGAAGGATACATATTTGTGGGATAAAAATGACTATGAAACTGGGAGGGCATTTGATTGGGGAAGAAGGAGACAACGTAGGAGACACCCACAAAGGAGAAATAGAACGGACGTTTGGACAACCGATTCTGATTCTAGTGCATCAGATGACCCTAATACATCAACTGAAAAAGGCTTTTGTTTCTGTGAAGGTTTGTCCGCCTCAGCCCTGTGATGTCTGGATGTTTTTGCAAAGCAATAAAGAAAAAACTGCAACTGGTGAGTGCCGCTGATTTTGCTATTTTCATCTCTTTGTGGATTGGACTCTGTTTGCAGTGTATTATAGCAGGCACCACCGAAAGCTGAATACTACCCCGGTTTACACAGAGGACGATTTATATGCTTATTATAGCGACGTTTTGGTGTAGTGCCGCCTGAATTGCTCTTTTTGGTGAATTGAAATCAGGGGGTTTGCTAAGCCTATAGGTCCTCCAGGGATTCCATATCTTTAGGAATTTCTCATGTTTTTTCTCTTCCCAACTTGCCAACGCCACTAGGTGGTACATCTGGTCTACTTTGTCTCTCCACTGTTCTATGGTGGGTGGATCCCTACTCAACCATTTCAGTGGGATTAATAGTCTCGCTGCCTGAATCAGGTGGGTAGCCAAATCCCCTTAAGGCTACTTTCACACTAGCGTTTTCGCTGGATCCGGTAGGGTTCAGCAATAACGCTTCCGTTACTGATAATACAACCATCTGTATCTGTAACATAACCAAGACAGGTCCGTCATGAACTCCATTGAAAGTCAATAGGGAACGGATACTTTTTTTATTATGTCAGATTGTGACAGAGAAAACAGATCCGTACCCATTGACTTGCATTGTGGGTCATGACGGATCCATCATGCTTCGCATCCCATGACGGAAAGAAAACCGCAGCATGTGGTTTGATCTGCGGTATGAGAACGGAACGATATGCATCTTAGAGCATTCCATCCTGTTAAATTACGTTTTGTCCCCATTAACAATGAATGGTAACAAAACTGAGGTGTTTTCTTCCGGTATTGAGACCCTATGACGGATCTCAATACCGGAAAATATAAACACTAGTGTGAAAGTAGCCTTAGATGGTTGCCAAGAGGTCGTGGGTAACCAAAGGATAGCTTCTGCGGTCAAGGTAATAAGGAAGGGGGATATGCTATTGAGTGTGTGATCTCCAACCAAAAGGTTTATATTCTTGGGCAGAACCAGAAGATGTGGCTCAGTGAGCCTTCTCCAGTCCCACATCTCCAGCATGTGCAGGAATATTGTAGGCCCCTTAAGTACATCTGCTTGGGGGTTTTGTACCATTGTGTCAATACTTTATAAGAGTGTTCCTGAACCCGTATGCATTGCGAGAACCCATGAGAGTGAGAATGTATACGCAGAATGTCAATTTGAAAAAAATCGATGCTCAATTCTGTGGCCCAGGTCTTTATGTATTTAGGGGTCACTTTGTTCCTTGGTGTCAACAGGGAGTGGTACAAAAGTGAAATAAATTTGGATCTGACCGTCCTCTTATGCATTAACTTTTCAACGTATCTCTTACCTCTCCCAATTGTTTACATAATAGCCTACCAGTAGATAAGAGTTCAGAGGTAGCTAGAAAATTACCTCGGGTGGAGGTGAAAAAAGCAGATTGAGGATCTCCTTCTGGGTTAGGCATTTCCCCAAGGAAATCTTCCAATATGTGGTCTCGGAACCTGTCCCATACCAGTGTGAGATCGGTCACCCCTGGTCTTACTAGAAAGGGAATCAGACCTGCCAGCATTGCAAGGGATGGGCTACTAAGCAAGCCATAGTCTTTGTTTAGTGTTCTTACAACTGATATTGTTCTTCTAAGAAGAGGGCTGTCCCCTATAGAGGCAGCAGAGACACCTCTCTGTTCTCCCGCTCTCTGTTCTCTCTGTTCGTGTGTGAGATGTCTTAGTTCCACTTCATTGCCTAGGACCCTATAATTGGGGACTTGAATTTGGAGCTATCTTTTCAAGTGGATCTCTCTATAAAAGTTGAGGACATCTGGGAGACCAAAGCCACCATGCTTCTACTCTAAAGTTCTGTACTTGTACTCTTTTTTTAAAGGTGTCCTCTGAAAATAATCTTATCACAGAAGCCCCTTTTCCACCTTATGGAACTGGTCTGACTTTTTGACTATACCCTGTTTTTTGTTTGCCCACTAGCCAAAGTTGAAAATAGTACCTGGTATTGTTTTTTGGTACCTGATCTAAGGAGGTTTCAAGTGAGCCAAGCCAGTGCTATGAAGTAATATGATCACAATGCTGTCTAGTAATTGGCCAGAGAGAATCTTTACTACACTGCATCTTCATACGTAAAAGAGGGAGGTAAAGCCAGTACCATGCAGTGGAAAATTGGCTGGGTGCACCAGCGACCAGGTGTAATCTGTGGGGATACCTGGTAGTAATATCTTGATTTTCCCTTTAGTGGTACCAGGGGGATATATGGCATTACACAGTGACCATTCTTATAAATGTCTGTGTAAAGCTGGACAGATCCTCCACAAAGACATTCCCTAAAAATTACTTTTTGTTAATACTTTTTTTTTTTTTTTTTTTGATTGCTACAATATATCTTCAGAAAAATTCTGGAATGAAAAAAGGGAAAGTGTTTGATTCCAAAAGAAAGCACCAGAAAACTTGCAGGTGTGACTGCAACTCTTGCCCGAATTCTAGGGTATGAGCCAGACTTACGTCATGGCCCCTGGGGCTGCAGCACAGTTGATCTTTTTGGCTACAACTTAAAGGCTATGTACACCTTTGGGGACAATATTTGCATTATTGCATTATATTCATTTTGAGCTAAAAATCATTTTTTAATTTGTCTTTATTAAAAATATTGAACCCTTTTGTCTGTACATAGCTGAGATGCTCTAATAGCAGCCTCTGGGTTATCTCTTTTCCATCAGTTGGGGAGCTGACGGGCTCCTTATCTGCTCTCTGACCTTATAAACACTCATTATATCTCAGGTCTTATCTTACTGATAAGAACGTGGCTTAAATGTTTTTATCCTTTTAGTATTTTAGAGAAGAGGTTTATTAGATGACCGGCAAAAAGTGACAGTACCAGTCACACAGTTAAAAAAAAAAGTTAACCCTTTGTGACAGAACGACTCAATATTTTTAATAAACGCCAATTAAAAGTATGATTTTTAGCCAAAAATGAGTAAAATGCAATCGCAAACAAAAATTGCCTCCAAAGGTGTACATAGCCTTTACAACAAATGATCTTCTCAAGCTGGGGTCTTCCACTACCTTCCTCTTCCCTTACCCCTATTGGGAGGCAGAGAATCGAGGTTTACCCCAGCTGTTCCACTCTGGTAGTAGCTGAGATGCCTACAACAGTGGTTGCAAGCCTCGGTGCCTGGCTTATAAACAAACCAGGGGCGTTGCTAGGGTCTGAAAACATCCAGGGCACAAGCAAACTGTATCACGCCCCGTGAAGCCACGCCCCCACCCGCACCGCCTAATGGGAGGAGCGGGTGCGTGACGTCACTGAGCGAACGCCGCCCGCACTGCATGTTTCCGGAGCCCAGTGTGTAAGATAGTAATCAGATTGTTGTATTTCTAGTTCAGATGGCGAGCTAGGAGGATTCAACAGATTTTTTTTCTCTGCACAGCAGGTAAAAGGGAGGATATAGGAAACTATAGTTTTGTCTGCTGCGTCAGAGAAAATTTCTGCTTGTTAAAAGAACATTTTTCGCTCTATTTGTGTAAGGATAAGGTAACAGTTTTTCTGTTGTATAGTTTTTGGTGGATCTGTGTTGATTGTATGGAGGTTGTATGATGCGAGTGTGTGCTGAATAGTACAGGGAATTGTGTTTTTTTTGTAACTTCCTAACTTTTATGTTACTGTGATTTTGTAAGAGGCAATTTTATAGAGGTTTATAGAGGCAGCCATTGGTTTTAGTGTGTGTATGACCGTGTGCTTGTCGGCCATCTTGATGACCATGTGCTTGTCGGCCATCTTAGTTAGTTTGCTATGGAGTCGATTTGATTGTTTTTGCCTGAAATGTTAGTTTTGTCGAATAGTTATCTTGTCCTTTTGTAACCTTTCTATGTACAGTTTGATTTGATAAGTTTTGTGCTGGATATCGGTTTAGTGTTCGGTTATGGTATAGCGCAGTGACCAGTCTGATACAGGAACCATTGTGTGAACATTAGTGGCAGTTTAGCCTATAGTTGATGATTCTGCTTAATGTTTGTATATCTGTGGCTGTTACACTGAATTGTAGACTTGTTTGGCATAATTAATACGGGTACTACAGTGTAGAAAGGTTCTGTGCCAAAAGTATTGGGACAACTCCTAGAAATTACAAGTCAATTAAAGGTAGTCAGACGCACAGGTTTGTGAGACCACCAAAAAGGGGTGCCCGCGGTCGAGTAGTAACACCCCACTACTCAAGGACATATAATAGCAATATATGGAAGACTGGGCACACCTCAAGATATTAAGCCATACATTTATTTGTTAAAACAATCATAAACCAGCATCTGTAAAATAAATAATAAATAAATATGACTGTACAAAATCACCAATGGTCCTGGATAGCAGCGAATATACTATTTCATTATTAGAAATGCACTATTCGTTATTTCAAATGCTAGGTAAAAATGCGCAGCAGCGCAAATGGACTTGGGTAGCTCGATCAAAATAGCAGAAGTGATCGACCACAGTTAATGGAAACAATGTCCTTTAGGAGTCAACAGCACTAATTCAGCAGCAAATCCGAATGCAAGGTAGCTGGAAGTTCGTATCGCTAATGGGAAACTTTGTACCTCCTTTATAGCGCACACAGTGACAAACTAATATACAGCGGCATCCCGCAGCATATAGATCTCATCGGTGTCCCGCTAACATAAACTGTATAATAGACTTGGGCACATCGCCCCTCCCACAAATGCAGGCTGACTAATCAGCCTTACCAACATATCTGTATACACTGCATCTATTATACCTCGTACCTCACATATCAGTACACTGCTGTATATACTATATACCTGTACACACTGCATATATTATACCCCGTACCTCACATATCAGTACACTGCTGTATATACTCTATACATCTGTACACACTGCATCTATTATACCCCGTACCTCACATATCAGTACACTGCTGTATATACTATATACCTGTACACACTGCATATATTATACCCCGTACCTCACAGATCAGTACACTGCTGTATATACTATATACCTGTACACACTGCATATATTATACCCCGTACCTCACAGATCAGTACACTGCTGTATATACTATATACCTGTGCACACTGCATCTATTATACCTCGTACCTCACATAAAAGTACACTGCTGTATACTCTATACATCTGTACACACTGCATCTATTATACCTCGTTTGTGTGCCAGGGCTGTTTTGTAATCCCAATCCGGCCCTGAAGGCATAAACTAAAAAATGCAGCAGCAGGAATAGTTCATGGAACAAAGAGAGAGTCCTGGAATGGGTAGTGGGATGGGCTATAAATGGGGAATGGGGTCCCAATTTCGATTCTTTCTTTGGGGCCCAGTGATTTCTATGTAGGCCCCTGATGGAAGATACACTATATTGGTATTCAGGTTAAATTGCCGTGTTGGCACTTTGTGATAAATAAGTGGGTTTAGGTTGCAGTTTGGGCACTCGGTCTCTAAAAGGCTCGCCATCACTGCTATAGGGTAATATCAGCTATAGGTTTAATAATAGCTCTGGCTTCTGCTCCTCGCTTGTTAATCCTGTATGGGTGTCCGGGCAGCTAGACGGCCCGTAGATGTGGTAAAGGGCATAAGCTTGTGGGATCCTCCAGTTGTGAGGAAGGTCAACCTTACTAATGAAACCCCCGATCTCTTTAATAACACCCATAGACCAGATTATATCTGCTGAAAAGAAGAGTGTGACGTTCAGACTCAGGGAGCGATCCCTCAGTATATTCAGTTATTACTGGAAGCCTGTGACCGTCAGAAGTTCTTGTGTGGAGTTGACGGGTCCGTACTATTTCCTATGTGGTTTATCCATTTATAAGGTAATTCGCCCTAATGCCAGAGGTCCATGTGTCCTGGTGAAGCTTGTCCCTGCATCTTACTTTGCAGCCGATTGGGAGAAACTGATGGTGTGGAAGGAGGTAAGAAGGGCAGGGAGAGCTGGAAGGGATTTGTTTTGTGGCTGGACGGGGTGGGGAGTTGGACTTATGAAGCGATTGAACAATTACTCGTCCATAGTGGATGAGATGTTCAATGAAACCGTTGAGGCAGAGAGAGAGATCACAGAGAAACATCAGTAGAGCATCCAGAGGAGGGTTTCTGTGAATTAGATGACGGTTATACCTGGCTAGCAGACACCATTGATAAGGGTCAGGCCCATACTGACAGGAGCAGGGCAGAGGAGCTATGACTAGTGAGGGTTGGAATCCTTTTAAAGCTTTGGGAGGTCTTGGGGTTTACTGGTTTCCAAAGGAAATAGGACATGAACTTATGTTTTTTTTGTTTCCATTCCTTCTATACGCCGGAGTGAGATGTTCCTGATGTCTAGTCGAATGAGTTACCGAAGCCCGAACAGAGAAGATGCCCTGAAGACCATGGACCAGATGCAGAGGATTCCAATCCAGCCAGCGACCAGCGCAAAACACCACCCCCTGAGTCAGCTCCCGAAGAAAAGAATCTCCGAGTCAAGATTTGTATTAAGCTATGTGTCAAGATTGACTTTCTGTTCTTCATCATCTGTTTTGTTTCATGGATTCAGGACTTTTCGTAGACAAGACAGTTTTTTTTTCCAAAGAAGAAGATCGAGATTTGTCAAGGAACACTGGGGAGCATATGACAAAGAGGAGGTACTGTTGTGGAAATTTTATTAGGATGTGTATTTGATATATTGTGTATTGTCATCATGTCTCTCAGTGTCAGGGTAAACCATTGGAGTGGATATCTTCCCGTGTATGTACTGTCACAGCTGCTGGGCACAGGGGTCTCCGTCGGTGAATGGTCCATGTGCTAAGCACTGGGCTGTGGGCCGGAGGAGACTGATGTGTTCAGCAGAGCAGTGTTTTGTTGGCTCGTGTATTGCCGCCGGCTAGAACCCCCACGCAAGACGCGGATTTATTGGCTTGGCGTGGATGCATTTGTTAAGAGAACAATATAAACGAAAGGAACGTGCGTTTGTTGTCTCTAGTGCGCCTGATTAGCCGCTGGAGATAATGGCGTTGTCCTGTAAATAAACCTGCATGTGGATCATAGTAATTTTATCTGGCATTGATCACTGAGCAAGGCTGGATAAAGTTCACTCCAGTGGTAATGTTAGATTATTGTATACATGTGTTTGTTAGCTGGCTATGTTATTCTAAATGCTTGTCTTCCCATGTCATCACTTCCTGTACGTCATCACTTCCTGTATCCTTGTCTTGGGCCAGCCCCTTTTACACCTTTTGTTTAGTCAATAAAGGACGGACACTGAGCAGGGCAGGAGGGGATGCTCAGGAGAATTCAATCAAGATGGTAACAAGTGGGTCTGTCTCTGACTGCAGATGATAAGAATGGATTTACCTTTTTCCTTACACAAACTTTGATGCGAGCTGATTACACTGTTAATTTTTCTACAACAGATTATTACAGATTTCTATTTCAAGATGAACGCTGATTTAAAGTTCAGTTACTGCAGGATATGGATTAGGATGGTGGGGCCAGTGAAGAGTAGTGCTGCGCAGCGCAGGAGAGTCAGAGCAGCCGGCCCTGCCAGTATAACATTCGGGGCACTGGTCAAAACATCTGGGGCTCAAGCCCCGAATGTTTTGACCTACTGACGCCCCTGAAACAAAGATTAGTTTAGTAAAAATTTTAGCGGCTCACCCCAATCAACTCGTGGACTAAGGTGCTCTTGTTCCAGGGCTATCGCACAGCCTTACCAGGAGAGACAGATTTTAAAGAGAAAGATGGAACAGGCACTCTAACATCCGGAATAGCATAGAAAACAGATTTATTCAAATGGAAAGATTGCTAAAAACATAAGCTCACTATAAAATATAAAATGTAATACTACAAGTTATAACACAGTAGAAATATTCTATAAAAACTAGTACATAGAGATGTGACCATAGACCCTAAGCTTGTTGTGTTCTAGCACACGTCTCTCAGGTCTAGTTGAACATGTGGGTAAATGGATAATAGCAACAAACAATGGTGATGGCATCCAATGCGGCAAGAGGATGCTACAAGTCCCTCAAAACCATATCACATGGTGCATATACACCCACCTAAAGAATTATTAGGAACACCTGTTCTATTTCTCATTAATGCGATTATCTAGTCAACCAATCACATGGCAGTTGCTTCAATGCATGTAGGGTTGTGGTCCTGGTCAAGACAATCTCCTGAACTCCAAACTGAATGTCAGAATGGGAAAGAAAGGTGATTTAAGCAATTTTGAGCGTTGCATGGTTGTTGGTGCCAGACGGGCCGGTCTGAGTATTTCACAATCTGCTCAGTTACTGGGATTTTCACGCACAACCATTTCTAGGGTTTACAAAGAATGGTGTGAAAAGGGAAAAACATCCAGTACGCGGCAGTCCTGTGGGCGAAAATGCCTTGTTGATGCTAGAGGTCAGAAGAGAATGGTCCGACTGATTCAAGCTGATAGAAGAGCAACGTTGACTGAAATAACCACTCGTTACAACCGAGGTATGCAGCAAAGCATTTGTGAAGCCACAACATGCACAACCTTGAGGCGGATGGGCTACAACAGCAGAAGACCCCACCGGGTACCACTCATCTCCACTACAAATAGGAAAAAGAGGCTACAATTTGCACGAGCTCACAAAAATTGGACTGTTGAAGACTGGAAAAATGTTGCCTGGTCTGATGAGTCTCGATTTCTGTTGAGACATTCAAATGTTAGAGTCCAAATTTGGCATAAACAGAATGAGAACATGTATCCATCATGCCTTGTTACCACTGTGCAGGCTGGTGGTGGTGGTGTAATGGTGTGGGGGATGTTTTCTGGGCACACTTTAGGCCCCTTAGTGCCAATTGACCATCGTTTAAATGCCACGGGCTACCTGAGCATTGTTTCTGACCTTGTCCATCACTTCATGATCACCATGTACCCATCCTCTGATGGCTACTTCGAGCAGGATAATGCACCATGTCACAAAGCTCAAATCATTTCAAATTGGTTTCTTGAACATGACAATCAGTTCACTGTACTAAAATGGCCCCCCACAGTCACCAGATCTCAACCCAATAGAGCATCTTTGGGATGTGGTAGAACGAGAGCTTCATGCCCTGGATGTGCATCCCTCAAATCTCCATCAACTGCAAGATGCTATCCTATCAATATGGGCCAACATTTCTAAAGAATGCTATCAGCACCTTGTTGAATCAATGCCACGTAGAATTAAGGCAGTTCTGAAGGCAAAAGGGGGTCCAACAACGTACTAGTATGGTGTTCATAATAATTCTTTAGGTGAGTGTATAGTTCAATATGTTCCATATATTCAAAACAGTCAATAGAACTACAGTTGCAAATGGATCCCTTTAATAGATGGTATTCCAGTGATCCAATAAATATAGCTGTAGCTGCATATAGATTATTCTGTTCGATGATGTTCCAGTGATAGTAAAGGGAACTATCTGAACCCAGGTCAGTTGGTTAATGTGGCCTGGTTGATCTAAAAAGAGATGCTGTTGTCTGTCCCGTACCTCACTGGCAAATCAGCGGTGAGGGGTCTATAGGACCTATTCATTCACCGCCCGAACCAATGGCAAATTAACGGTGGTGGGATAACAATAGGAAACATATATTTGTTACTGTCTCCTCGCCGGCAGTATGTACCGTCTCCTTTACAGTCTGGTATGTATTTCCCCGCTCACTCGAACAGGTGCAGACCGCGGTATAGCCGGCATCCCACATGATCGGATTAAAGGCCGGGTTCCAGACATTCAAACATTAGTTTAGTGAACCTGCAGTGCATTGAGATGGAGCATAACAATGACTAACGCACATCAATATTTTGTAGAAGATGGAAAGATTTTATTTTAGGCCATCTCAAGGATGAAGAGTTAAAACTGATGTCTTTTGCACTCAGAAGGTGGTATCATCTGGGAAACATAAGGGGGGGGGGGGGCAGGGCATTTGTGATGACACAAATGCCCTGTGTCACTTTTGAGACATCTAACACTTTTCTTGTTTAAAGGGGGTTACATAACTTATGCCACATTTAGAAGTTATGCCCTAACTAACTGATCACTGGGGTCTTACTGCTGGGACCCTCACCAGTCCTCAGAACTGGGGTCCTACTTTCCCATTCTGATGGAGCAGCAGGTCAAGCATGTTCCCTGCCACTCCATTGTCTATGGGACTGAGCTCTTTATTCGGCCATCTCTGGCGGTTCCATGGAGAATGAAAGGAGTGGCAGGGTGCATGCTTGACCTGCTGCTCCATTAGATTAGGTGGAGTTCTTGAGATCTGTGAGGGTCCCAACAATAAGTTAGTTGTCTCCTACACTGTGGATAGGGGATAACTGGATAACCTAAACTTGGCACAACCCCCTGAATATTTTGGCATGGTTTGTAATGGTTATGTGGTTCATAATCTATTTTGTAAGGGTCATTGCAGTTACATATGTGTAAATGATCATGTTTTCCTGTACAGAAGAATTCTTGACTGTTCTGAAGATGTATATATAGAATATTTTTCTTAGAATCCCGATCTGAAGCCATTCCGAAGTTGGCTAGTAATCTGGAACGACATGATTTAGAAACTCTTCTTCAGATTCTCTCAAGCAATTTAGATACTTCAGCACAAGAGCAGATCTTAATCACTCTCTGTAACATCTCAGCATTTTCCGTAAACCATGTTAGTAACAGTAGACTATTTCTGTGGTGAACTGTCTAGTATACGCCTGGTCAAAATTCTTCTTTTGTCCCACTCTGGAGGACATGTGACGGACATTTTTATACACTGCTTTCCCTCATAAGCCATGCAGTTGTTATACAGAGGCAGTACCGGGTGACTCCAATCCCAGACTTTGCCTCTGTGGCACTGTTATATTGTATTACCCATACAGTGCTGTACCTTTTGGTAGCACTGTGCCCTGTACTGCAGCTCATCCCATTCAAGAGAATGGAACTCGGCTACTATACCAGGCACAGTGACACACCTGGTACGCAGAGCAGGGGATGCATTCCTGTGTTATGAAATAAAGAGCATGAATGTGATGTTTAGGTGTCCACATACTTTAGATCACTTCATAGGAAAATTACCCAAACGACAATAAACTGTTATGTTGTGGTTCATACTACTATAACTGTGTTTATACATTTCTCCATCTGTGAAATTTATCCTCCTACGGCTCAAGCATGGGAACGCCCACTTAGGCACTTAATGCCACGGCACAACATAACCGTTTATGGGTATTTAGGGCATTTTCCTATAAAATGGCCATCCACTTTAATATTTCACCTGGATTTGTTCTGTGTTTTAGGATATTATTCGGAATTTAGATGGTATTTGTATTATTGGAGGGTTCCTTTCACACGCTGATCCAAAAATAAAAGCAGGTGCTCTTAATGTACTCAACAACCTGAGCTTGAACCTACCAAATCAGGAACAAATACAGGCTACTTTAAGTAACATTGTAGAACAGCAGAGGCTGCCATTATAAGCTGTGGTTACATAGAACATTTTACAGGTGAAACTCGAAAAATTTGAATATCGGGCAAAAGTCCATTTATTTCAGTAATGCAAATTAAAGTAAATTGCATTAATGCAGCTTAAAATTCGAATTTTGTGAAAAGGTTCAATATTCTAGGCTAAAAGTGTCACACTGTCTAGTCAGCTAATTAATCCATATTCCCTGAGCAAAGGGCACCTCAAAAGTGTGACTTTGGGGTTTCATAAGCTATAAGCCATAATCATCCAAATTTTAACCAATAAAGGCTTGACATATCTCACTTTGCATGTACTGAGACTATCTTATATGTTAGTTTCACCTTTTAAGTTGCATTACTGAAATAAATGAACTTTGCACAATATTCTAATTTTTTGAGTTTCACCTGTATTTTGCATTGAGGGAAGGGAATCTGTCAGCAGTTTTGACCATGTAGAACTGCTAACAGCACTAGTAAAGGGCTGGGGAGAGCAATACAAACATACCTTTTGTGGACCTTTTCTCCTCAGGAGTAGTGTCAATATGCACTTTTATACTGCCAGATTGTCCAGGGTTGTCCAGGATTAAAAAACATGGCTGCTTTCTTACAAAAACAACACTAGCCCTGGCCTTAGGTTGTGTGCGGTATTGCTGATCTGTCCCGTTGAATCCAACTCTTGAGTCGAGCTACAGTACCAGACATAATCCATGGAAAGGGGTGGTGCCGTCTCCTTTTTCTCTTCCTGCTTGCCATAGACATAGCAGTAGCGAGCAGGAAGAGAGACAGGAGACGGCACATGCCTTCTCCTCATACAGCTGATCGTTGGGATTCCGGATGTCGGACCCCCGCCAATCTGATGTTGAAGACCTATCCTGAGGATGCTTTATGACCTACATTATGGCAAGTGCACGGGTCAAGCTTGGATTCTTGACCAAAAATCCCAATTTGAATGAATTATATAACCTGATCCATTGAGGGGATCAAAGGGATTAAAACTTAACATTTAATGGTGATCAAATAGAAAAAATGGCACAAAAGAAGGAACATAAACATAAATAGACAGGCCCGAAAGGGCCAGACACACTTGCACAATTGTACCCCAATAACAGGAAATGGAACGTTCTCACCCGAGTAGTTGAATGGTGAACCGATCTCTGTAGATGGAACCTCAGTGACAGGGTCGCAGGTAAGGAGTCTGGTTCAAGGCGGGTGCTGGTTCCAGGAGTACGTGCAATGAGGATGGTACCACAGGTACTGGATGGTAGGCCGGGTCGGGAAAGATGATTCCCTAGTATATCCCTGAGTAAGGGGAGGGGCTAGTCGACCCTGCCTACCTATACGGAGTGCTTGCTCCGCAAGGAGCGACCCCGTCCGGATACCTAGCCCTGGTGGGGCCGGTGTCCCTAATGAGCCCTAGCGATGTCCCGACGTGTCACGTTTCAGTTTGGATTAACGCATCAGGGGACGTGAAAACATGGGCTAGCAGGCACTGTTGTGCCTGAAAGTGAAAGAAGGGCTGTTGGCTAGACCTGTAACGCGGACTAGCCGCAAAAATAGGAGCTAAGGCAGTAAAATAGGGACAAAAAATTATTGTATATTAACTATTTGGAACTGCCGAGAGGTCCAGTGGGGCCTATTCAAACTCCGGGTACGGTGGCCGGGCCAATGGGACCGGACCACCAAAAATCCTAAACAAAGGACCGCAGGTGCTGGTAGGCCAGTGGGCTGTCCAGATACACCAGCAGAGATGCCAGATGCGGTCACTGTGGGGCCCAAATCAAGGGTGGCTGTCAGCAAATGTTACCTTGACGAGTGCCATTTTAAATGAGGTGCCAGAGCGCGCCCTTTTTGCAATGCACGCCCCCTCCGAATGTCACATGGAGACCGGACAGGCTGGATCCTGTGGACAGCTGGCCTGCGTGCGCTGGAACGCAGCGTCAGGCGGCGCGTGCGCTCCACATGACGTCACCGCGACCGCGCCCCAGGAAAGGGGGGCGGGGTCGGGTGGAACGCACATGGAACGCAGGCGCCAGCCGGAGACGCCGCGAGCGCACGCAGGAGAGCAGGAGGGGTAAGGTAAAGGTCACAGAGGGCGGGTCTGGCTGCCTAGCAACCGGACGCCGCGCAGAGGCGCGCGGTGAGCCGGTGACCATATTAAGAGACCAGCGTGTCAGCGGTCTCAGAAGATAAGAGGAGAGAAAGTGCTCTCAGCAAGCAGAGCTTCTGTGGGAGGGAAAACTTAAGCAAAAAGGCCCAGATACTAAACAGAGGGCCGGCAAAGGGGTCAGGAGGCATGGAGGACAGGAAATAGTTATGACTATATATAGATTAATTAGAAGGGGGATCGATGAAGCAAAGGGGCTGAGCAAAGAAACCAATTAAATATCAATATCAATTAAATGTCGTCCATTGTTCACAGGAAACAGCTAAAATTCAGCTGTTCATTGAGCCCCAATGGTGTCATGGATTTAAGATAGTATATCCAGCGAAGTTCACGCTGAAGAATTAGCCGGTCCCAATCGCCTCCGCGGCGCGGCGGGAGGACCCGGTCAATGCCCATGAATGTGACGTGGGCAGTGCCGTTATGATGGGTACGGATGTGGTTGGCTATGGGCGTGTCCTTACTCTTTGAAATATCATTGAGATGTTCACCCACCCGCCTGCGAAACTCTCGTATGGTCTTGCCAACATATTCCCTGCCGCATTCGCAGGCTAGGCGGTAAATCACCCCCCGGGTCTTACAGTTGATGAAATGGTTAATGGTATAGACCTTGCCGGTGTTGTGGCTACAGAAGGTCCTACCTGTTTGCAGATGGCTGCATGCAATGCACCCACTGCATCTGTAACAACCCTTGATGTTTGACTGCAGCCAGGCGGTACCTGGGGGTACAGGCGGTATAAATTCACTCGAGACCAATCTGTCGCGGAGGTTACGACCCCTGCGGTAGGTGATATTGGGGTGAGGGCCCAGGACCTCTCTGAGGTCTGGATCCATCATGAGGACACCCCAATTTTGAGATAAAATGTTGCGGATCTCAGGTGCTGCACGATTGAAAATACTGATTAGGCGGATAGGGTTACCCGTCTGTTCTTGATGGGGTTTAGGAATAAGGAGGTCTGTACGGTCTGCCTGGAGTGCTGCTCTGAAAGCCAATCGTAGTACCCTATCGGGGTATCCCCTCTGAAGGAATCTCAGACGCAGATCGGCAGCCTGACAGATAAATTCCTTTTTCGAAGAACAATTTCTCCTAAGGCGGAGGTACTGGCCCTTTGGGATGCCTTTCCTAAGCGGGAGCGGGTGACTGCTTTCCCACCTAAGCAGGTTGTTGGTGGAACTAGGCTTCCTGTACACAGTCGTGGTCAGTTCCCCTTCCGCTGTTTTTGAGATGAGGACGTCCAAAAAAGGTAACTGGGCGATGTTATTCTCGCTGGTGAAGCGAAGGCCTATGTTGTTGATATTCAGCGCTTTCACCAGGGAGTGGAAGGATACTTCATCACTGTTCCAGATGATGAAGATATCGTCAATGTATCGCGCCCACAGTCCCACAGGGTCCAAGAGTACGGACCCGGTGTCAGTGAACACCAGGGTTTCCTCCCACCAGCCCAGGAACAAGTTGGCATACGATGGGGCACAAGGGCTCCCCATCGCAGTGCCCCTGAGCTGGTGGTAGATCCTGCCGTTGAAGGAGAACACGTTGTGGGTGAGCGTGAACTCCAACAAACGGAGAATAAACAGACTGTGGGCGCGATACTGACGACCTCGGCTACTCAGAAAGTGTTCAACAGCCTTGAGGCCTAGTGAGTGTGGGATGCTGGAGTAGAGTGCCTCGACGTCTATACTGGCCAATAGGCTATTCGCCTCTGTATAGATGCCCTCCAAACGTTTCAGTAGGTCAGTCGTATCGCGGGTATATGATGGGAGTGTAGTCACGAATGGAGCCAGAATCTTATCCACGTAGACCCCTGCATTTTGGCAAAGGTTGTCCACTCCGGAGACTATAGGTCGTCCCTTGAGTGGATTGACCCCTTTATGTAGTTTAGGGAGGCAATAAAATGTTGCCATGCGGGGGCACGGGGGAAATAAAAACCTGAATTCTTCATCAGAGATGAGATTTGCCAGCTTGGCCTCCTCTAGAATAGATTTGAGTTCAAGTCTAAATTCGTTAGATGGATCTCGTGCTAGTACCTCATAGGTGGAAGGGTCGTTCAGTAGAGACTCACACATTGCTCCATATCGACCATGGTCCATGACCACCGTGTTGCCCCCTTTGTCCGAGGGTTTGATGACAATGGACCGATCACTCTCAAGATCGGAAATCGCGGTGGCCTGGGCCCGGTCGACATTAGAGCAGTGTGGGGGCCTGACTTCCTCGACCTGGTTAGAAACCAGATCTAAGAATACATCAATACACGATGGATCAGCGGGTACTGGCGGCATTTTGTTATTTTTCAATTTGAGAGCAGTGAAGGGACCCAATCCGTCGTGTTGTGGTGGCCCCTTATCAAGGTCAAAGAGCAGGCGCACGTCTGACAAGATTTCAACCGGAATGCCCAGTTCGCGACACTGTCTCCTATCTTGTAATTTGAAAAATTTGTGCCAACGTAACTTGCGAACGAATAAATTGAGGTCCTTGATGATATCAAATCTGTCGAAACTAGGGGTAGGGACAAAAGAGAGGCCCAGTTGGAGGACCTGCGTCTCGATGGTACTGAGTTGACGGGAGGACAGATTAACGACCTGGGGGCCTAGGGGTTTGGAGGTTGTTGGACTCGGTTGCGTAGTGGATATTGTGAGGGTGGCGGGTTGGATTGCCCTTGGTTGGGGGTACCCCCTAAAAAACGGCGATCCCTTCCACGTGAGCTTCCTCGTCTACGCCCCCTACGGCTCCCTCCCCGTGGGGATTGTCTATTACCCTTAGGTAGACTATCTGAGTCTGAGTAATCGGTTTCTGTCGAGGAAAGGTCAGTCTGCGCCACACTGGTCTCACCTCTGTGAGCTATGGAGGAGTATATTCTGTTCTCCTTAAAGTCTGCCAGATCTCGCACAAATTGGCGGTGCTTCCGTTCCTTGAGATGATACTGATATTTATCAAGGTAATTTTGGAGTTGCTTCTCCTTAGTGGGAAAATCCGCCTCTTGTGCAAAGGTCTGGGCAGCTTCAATGCTCGCGGTCAGTTTTTTATTTAGAGTTTAAAGTTTAATTTTTTCTTCAGCTAATAGGAGACGCATCAGCCGCAGAGAGCTATTAGTAGCTTCCTGCTCCCACTTACTGAGGAAGCCTGGACTCCTGAATCTGGCCGCGGGCAGTAGCGAGATTCTGAGTCCACGAGGGACGATATTATGTTTGAGAAAGCTATCTCAAACATAATATCGTCCCTCGTGGACTCAGAATCTCGCTACTGCCCGCGGCCAGATTCAGGAGTCCAGGCTTCCTCAGTAAGTGGGAGCAGGAAGCTACTAATAGCTCTCTGCGGCTGATGCGTCTCCTATTAGCTGAAGAAAAAATTAAACTTGAAACTCTAAATAAAAAACTGACCGCGAGCATTGAAGCTGCCCAGACCTTTGCACAAGAGGCGGATTTTCCCACTAAGGAGAAGCAACTCCAAAATTACCTTGATAAATATCAGTATCATCTCAAGGAACGGAAGCACCGCCAATTTGTGCGAGATCTGGCAGACTTTAAGGAGAACAGAATATACTCCTCCATAGCTCACAGAGGTGAGACCAGTGTGGCGCAGACTGACCTTTCCTCGACAGAAACCGATTACTCAGACTCAGATAGTCTACCTAAGGGTAATAGACAATCCCCACGGGGAGGGAGCCGTAGGGGGCGTAGACGAGGAAGCTCACGTGGAAGGGATCGCCGTTTTTTAGGGGGTACCCCCAACCAAGGGCAATCCAACCCGCCACCCTCACAATATCCACTACGCAACCGAGTCCAACAACCTCCAAACCCCTAGGCCCCCAGGTCGTTAATCTGTCCTCCCGTCAACTCAGTACCATCGAGACGCAGGTCCTCCAACTGGGCCTCTCTTTTGTCCCTACCCCTAGTTTCGACAGATTTGATATCATCAAGGACCTCAATTTATTCGTTCGCAAGTTACGTTGGCACAAATTTTTCAAATTACAAGATAGGAGACAGTGTCGCGAACTGGGCATTCCGGTTGAAATCTTGTCAGACGTGCGCCTGCTCTTTGACCTTGATAAGGGGCCACCACAACACGACGGATTGGGTCCCTTCACTGCTCTCAAATTGAAAAATAACAAAATGCCGCCAGTACCCGCTGATCCATCGTGTATTGATGTATTCTTAGATCTGGTTTCTAACCAGGTCGAGGAAGTCAGGCCCCCACACTGCTCTAATGTCGACCGGGCCCAGGCCACCGCGATTTCCGATCTTGAGAGTGATCGGTCCATTGTCATCAAACCCTCGGACAAAGGGGGCAACACGGTGGTCATGGACCATGGTCGATATGGAGCAATGTGTGAGTCTCTACTGAACGACCCTTCCACCTATGAGGTACTAGCACGAGATCCATCTAACGAATTTAGACTTGAACTCAAATCTATTCTAGAGGAGGCCAAGCTGGCAAATCTCATCTCTGATGAAGAATTCAGGTTTTTATTTCCCCCGTGCCCCCGCATGGCAACATTTTATTGCCTCCCTAAACTACATAAAGGGGTCAATCCACTCAAGGGACGACCTATAGTCTCCGGAGTGGACAACCTTTGCCAAAATGCAGGGGTCTACGTGGATAAGATTCTGGCTCCATTCGTGACTACACTCCCATCATATACCCGCGATACGACTGACCTACTGAAACGTTTGGAGGGCATCTATACAGAGGCGAATAGCCTATTGGCCAGTATAGACGTCGAGGCACTCTACTCCAGCATCCCACACTCACTAGGCCTCAAGGCTGTTGAACACTTTCTGAGTAGCCGAGGTCGTCAGTATCGCGCCCACAGTCTGTTTATTCTCCGTTTGTTGGAGTTCACGCTCACCCACAACGTGTTCTCCTTCAACGGCAGGATCTACCACCAGCTCAGGGGCACTGCGATGGGGAGCCCTTGTGCCCCATCGTATGCCAACTTGTTCCTGGGCTGGTGGGAGGAAACCCTGGTGTTCACTGACACCGGGTCCGTACTCTTGGACCCTGTGGGACTGTGGGCGCGATACATTGACGATATCTTCATCATCTGGAACAGTGATGAAGTATCCTTCCACTCCCTGGTGAAAGCGCTGAATATCAACAACATAGGCCTTCGCTTCACCAGCGAGAATAACATCGCCCAGTTACCTTTTTTGGACGTCCTCATCTCAAAAACAGCGGAAGGGGAACTGACCACGACTGTGTACAGGAAGCCTAGTTCCACCAACAACCTGCTTAGGTGGGAAAGCAGTCACCCGCTCCCGCTTAGGAAAGGCATCCCAAAGGGCCAGTACCTCCGCCTTAGGAGAAATTGTTCTTCGAAAAAGGAATTTATCTGTCAGGCTGCCGATCTGCGTCTGAGATTCCTTCAGAGGGGATACCCCGATAGGGTACTACGATTGGCTTTCAGAGCAGCACTCCAGGCAGACCGTACAGACCTCCTTATTCCTAAACCCCATCAAGAACAGACGGGTAACCCTATCCGCCTAATCAGTATTTTCAATCGTGCAGCACCTGAGATCCGCAACATTTTATCTCAAAATTGGGGTGTCCTCATGATGGATCCAGACCTCAGAGAGGTCCTGGGCCCTCACCCCAATATCACCTACCGCAGGGGTCGTAACCTCCGCGACAGATTGGTCTCGAGTGAATTTATACCGCCTGTACCCCCAGGTACCGCCTGGCTGCAGTCAAACATCAAGGGTTGTTACAGATGCAGTGGGTGCATTGCATGCAGCCATCTGCAAACAGGTAGGACCTTCTGTAGCCACAACACCGGCAAGGTCTATACCATTAACCATTTCATCAACTGTAAGACCCGGGGGGTGATTTACCGCCTAGCCTGCGAATGCGGCAGGGAATATGTTGGCAAGACCATACGAGAGTTTCGCAGGCGGGTGGGTGAACATCTCAATGATATTTCAAAGAGTAAGGACACGCCCATAGCCAACCACATCCGTACCCATCATAACGGCACTGCCCACGTCACATTCATGGGCATTGACCGGGTCCTCCCGCCGCGCCGCGGAGGCGATTGGGACCGGCTAATTCTTCAGCGTGAACTTCGCTGGATATACTATCTTAAATCCATGACACCATTGGGGCTCAATGAACAGCTGAATTTTAGCTGTTTCCTGTGAACAATGGACGACATTTAATTGATATTGATATTTAATTGGTTTCTTTGCTCAGCCCCTTTGCTTCATCGATCCCCCTTCTAATTAATCTATATATAGTCATAACTATTTCCTGTCCTCCATGCCTCCTGACCCCTTTGCCGGCCCTCTGTTTAGTATCTGGGCCTTTTTGCTTAAGTTTTCCCTCCCACAGAAGCTCTGCTTGCTGAGAGCACTTTCTCTCCTCTTATCTTCTGAGACCGCTGACACGCTGGTCTCTTAATATGGTCACCGGCTCACCGCGCGCCTCTGCGCGGCGTCCGGTTGCTAGGCAGCCAGACCCGCCCTCTGTGACCTTTACCTTACCCCTCCTGCTCTCCTGCGTGCGCTCGCGGCGTCTCCGGCTGGCGCCTGCGTTCCATGTGCGTTCCACCCGACCCCGCCCCCCTTTCCTGGGGCGCGGTCGCGGTGACGTCATGTGGAGCGCACGCGCCGCCTGACGCTGCGTTCCAGCGCACGCAGGCCAGCTGTCCACAGGATCCAGCCTGTCCGGTCTCCATGTGACATTCGGAGGGGGCGTGCATTGCAAAAAGGGCGCGCTCTGGCACCTCATTTAAAATGGCACTCGTCAAGGTAACATTTGCTGACAGCCACCCTTGATTTGGGCCCCACAGTGACCGCATCTGGCATCTCTGCTGGTGTATCTGGACAGCCCACTGGCCTACCAGCACCTGCGGTCCTTTGTTTAGGATTTTTGGTGGTCCGGTCCCATTGGCCCGGCCACCGTACCCGGAGTTTGAATAGGCCCCACTGGACCTCTCGGCAGTTCCAAATAGTTAATATACAATAATTTTTTGTCCCTATTTTACTGCCTTAGCTCCTATTTTTGCGGCTAGTCCGCGTTACAGGTCTAGCCAACAGCCCTTCTTTCACTTTCAGGCACAACAGTGCCTGCTAGCCCATGTTTTCACGTCCCCTGATGCGTTAATCCAAACTGAAACGTGACACGTCGGGACATCGCTAGGGCTCATTAGGGACACCGGCCCCACCAGGGCTAGGTATCCGGACGGGGTCGCTCCTTGCGGAGCAAGCACTCCGTATAGGTAGGCAGGGTCGACTAGCCCCTCCCCTTACTCAGGGATATACTAGGGAATCATCTTTCCCGACCCGGCCTACCATCCAGTACCTGTGGTACCATCCTCATTGCACGTACTCCTGGAACCAGCACCCGCCTTGAACCAGACTCCTTACCTGCGACCCTGTCACTGAGGTTCCATCTACAGAGATCGGTTCACCATTCAACTACTCGGGTGAGAACGTTCCATTTCCTGTTATTGGGGTACAATTGTGCAAGTGTGTCTGGCCCTTTCGGGCCTGTCTATTTATGTTTATGTTCCTTCTTTTGTGCCATTTTTTCTATTTGATCACCATTAAATGTTAAGCCTACATTATGGCCACTGACTTTACTTTATTCAAACCTCCTCAGGTGGGCTACTTTCACATATGCATTTTGCCATTCCGGTTTTGAGATGCAGCAGAGGATCTCAAAACTGGGCCAAAGCAGTTCTGTTTTGTCCCCTTGTATTCTGAATGGAAAGAGATCCATTTAGGATATCTTCCGTTCTGTCAGCATTCCGTTTTGTGACCAGACACAAAACCACTGGAAGATGCGGTTTTGTGTCCAGTCATCGAAACAGAAAAACCCGGATCAGTTACTAAAAGCAATGTAAGTCAATTGTGACGGACTGTTTTTTTAGGGTCTTAAAAGAAAACGCATCCATAACCCATTGACTTTTAATGTATTTAATGAAGGATCCGGTTTGTTCCGTTTCAATTTCACATAACCGCATCCTAACGAAGCGAAAGCATACTGATGTGTAATCAAAACTGAACCATTTAGGTCAGATTTTGAGATCCTCTGCCAGATTTCAAAACCTGAAACCAAAACGCATAAGTAAAAGTAGCCTTTGAACAAAAGTCGAACATTTAACCAGCACATGGAACAGTATTGCAACTTAATTTGTTTCTTTTGCTACTTAGGCTTTTATAAATGAAGTATTAAAGGATATCACAGAGTGTTCGTTAAATTCTGAAGTCCAGCTGGCTGGCCTGAGACTGGTGATCAATATGTCAGTCACCAATAAGTACCATGAAAAGATGGAAGATTCTATTCAAAATCTACTCAATTTACTAGACGAAGGAAATGACACCACCAAGGTATGGATTATCCCCATTAACCCCTGAAAGGGAATTTCTCACCTCCCCTGATCTCTATAAAGTGCGGTGCTACATAAATAGTACTGCCACGCCTAACTCCAGATGGCTAAGTTATATGTCCATGCTCAGTCCTGTCCAACCCCCCTGCAAACCAAGGCTGCAGTATATTGAAAGGACTCATCCCGGAGTCCTCTCCAGTATGTGTGCATGCTCATGAGTCTTCACAGTGGACATGCAAGTTAGTGATCTGGAGTCAGGAGTGGCAGTGCTATTCATGTAGTTCTGCACTTTATAGGGCTTGGGGTAGGTGACAGAGTCACTTTAACCACTTCAGCCCCGCTAGCTGAAACCACCTTCATGACCAGAGCACTTTTTACACTTCGGCACTACACTCCTTTCACCGTTTATCGCTCGGTCATACAACTTACCACCCAAATGAATTTTACCTCCTTTTCTTTTCACTAATAGAGCTTTCATTTGGTGCTATTTTATTGCTGCTGACATTTTTACTTTTTTTGTTATTAATCAAAATGTAACGATTTTTTTGTAAAAAAATGACATTTTTCACTTTCAGCTGTGAAATTTTGCAAAGAAAACGACATCCATATATAAATTTTTCGCCAAATTTATTGTTCTACATGTCTTTGATAAAAAAAAAATGTTTGGGCAAAAAAAAAAAAAATGGTTTGGGTAAAAGTTATAGCGTTTACAAACTATGGTACAAAAATGTGAATTTCCGCTTTTTGAAACAGCTCTGATTTTCTGAGCACCTGTCATGATTCCTGAGGTTCTACAATGCCCAAACAGTAGAAAAACCCCACAAATGACCCCATTTCGGAAAGAAGACACCCTAAGGTATTCGCTGATGGGCATAGTGAGTTCATAGAACTTTTTATTTTTTGTCATAAGTTAGCGGAAAATGATGATGATTTTATTTTTTATTTTTTTTCTTACAAAGTCTCATATTCCACTAACTTGCGACAAAAAATAAAAAATTCTAGGAACTCACCATGCCCCTCACAGAATACCTTGGGGTGTCTTCTTTCCAAAATGGGGTCACTTGTGGCGTAGTTATACTGCCCTGGCAATTTAGGGGCCCATATGTGTGAGAAGTACTTTGCAATCAAAATCTGTAAAAAATGACCGGTGAAATCCGAAAGGTGCACTTTGGAATATGTGCCCCTTTGCCCACCTTGGCATCAAAAAAGTGTCACACATCTGGTATCGCCGTACTCAGGAGAAGTTGGGGAATGTGTTTTGGGGTGTCATTTTACATATACCCATGCTGGGTGAGAGAAATATCTTGGCAAAAGACAACTTTTCCCATTTTTTTATACAAAGTTGGCATTTGACCAAGATATTTATCTCACCCAGCATGGGTATATGTAAAATGACAACCCAAAACACATTCCCCAACTTCTCCTGAGTACGGTGATACCAGATGTGTGACACTTTTTTGCAGCCTAGATGCGCAAAGGTGCCCAAATTCCTTTTAGGAGGGCATTTTTAGACAATTGGATCCCAGACTTCTTCTCACGCTTTAGGGCCCCTAAAAAGCCAGGCCAGTATAAATACCCCACATGTGACCCCACTTTGGAAAGAAGACACCCCAAGGTATCCAATGAGGGGCCTGGCAAGTTCATAGAATTTTTTTTTTTTCGCATAAGTTAGCGGAAATTGATTTTTTTTTGTTTTTTTCTCACAAAGTCTCACTTTCCGCTAACTTAGGACAAAAATTTAAATCTTTCATGGACTCAATATGCCCCTCAGCAAATACCTTGGGGTGTCTTCTTTCCAAAATGGGGTCAGTTGTGGGGTGTTTGTACTGCCCTGGCATTTGAGGGTCTCCGCAATCATTACATGTATGGCCAGCATTAGGAGTTTCTGCTATTCTCCTTATATTGAGCATACAGGTAATGAGATTTTTTTTTCCATTCAGCCTCTGGGCTGAAATAAAAAAATGAACGGCACAGATTTCTTCATTCGCATCGATCAATGTGGATGAAAAAATCTCTGCCAAAAAAAAAAAAAGGAGGGGAAAGGCGTCTGCCAGGACATAGGAGCTCCGCCCAACATCCATACTCACTTAGCTCGTATGCCCTGGCAAACCAGATTTCTCCATTCGCATCAATCGATGTGGATGAATAAATCATTGCCGGGATTTTTTATTTTTTTTTATATATATAGAAAGTGTTTGCCAAAGCATAGGAACGCCGCCTCCTCCTCAGCTCGTATGCCTTGGCAAACGTATCTGTCACTGCAGAGGAGAAAATCTCGTCTTGCAGCGCCGCATACACCGACTTGCGTGTAATCTGACAGCAGCGCAATGCTTCTGTCAGAATGCACATCGGTGCTGCAGCTAGTAGATCGGTTGGTCCACCTGGAAGGTAAAAAAAGAAAGAAAAAAAAAAAGAAAAAACCAGGCCACAACGCAATAATTTGATTAACTTTGGAACAGAACATGTAAACTTTAACTTTTTGAACTAAACATTAACGTGTTTGCTTACTGGTGTTTTTTTTGTTTTTTGCTTTTTTACCTTTATAGAACAAACCTCTCCTTCCCCATGGGTCAATGTGCAAAGCGCAAAACGCCCAAAGATGTGGCGAAGTGCGTTATGCACTTTGTCCCATGTGAAAGGAGACGTTTGCAGCAGCTGTGAGTGAATGGGCCCTAATAGCCCTGTGTGCCTGTCCTGGTGAGATGATCCCTATGCTAGGTGTACCTGTTTGTGGTACTTCCGGAAACACTCCCCTAAGCATAGGGCAGGGAGGTCAGGACAGTCAGGACAGAAATAGCGGGTGTCACGCCTTATTCCACTCCTGCTACAGACACAACATCTTTTTCGGGGTGATCGGTGGGTTGAGGTACCAGCAACGACATTGGGGAAATGTCGCTCATGTAGACGGCTAACTACACTGGTGGATGGGGCCACGGAACCTCCTGGATACAGGAGGTTCTCGATGATCTCTTCCTGAAATTTGAGGAAGGATCCAGTTCTCCCAGCCTTACTGTAGAGAACAAAACTATTATACAGAGCCAATTGAATTAAATATACAGACACCTTCTTATACCAGCGTCTGGTTCTGCGGGAAACTAAATACGGAGACAACATCTGGTCATTGAAGTCCACCCCTCCCATGTGAAGGTTATAGTCGTGGACTGAGAGGGGCTTTTCAATGACACGGGTTGCTCGCTCAATTTGTATTGTCGTGTCTGCGTGAATGGAGGAGAGCATGTAAACGTCACGCTTGTCTCTCCATTTCACCGCGAGCAGTTCTTCGTTACACAGTGCGGCCCTCTGCCCCCTTGCAAGACGGGTGCTAACGAGCCGTTGGGGGAAGCCCGCGCGACTAGTTCGCGCGGTACCACAGGCGCCAATCCGTTCTAGAAACAAATGCCTAAAGAGGGCCACACTTGTGTAAAAATTGTCCACATAAAGATGGTACCCCTTGCCGAATAAGGGTGACACCAAGTCCCAGACTATCTTCCCACTGCTCCCCAGGTAGTCAGGGCAACCGACCGGCTCCAGGGTCTGATCTTTTCCCTCATAGACACGAAATTTGTGTGTATAGCCTGTGGCCCTTTCACAGAGCTTATACAATTTGACCCCATACCGGGCGCGCTTGCTTGGGATGTATTGTTTGAAGCCAAGGCGCCCGGTAAAATGTATAAGGGACTCGTCTACGCAGATGTTTTGCTCTGGGGTATACATATCTGCAAATTTCAGGTTGAAATGGTCTATGAGGGGCCGAATTTTGTGGAGCCGGTCAAAAGCAGGGTGGCCTCTGGGACAGGAGGTGCAGTTATCACTAAAGTGCAGGAAACGCAGGATGGTCTCAAATCGTGTCCTGGACATAACAGCAGAGAACATGGGCATGTGATGAATCGGGTTCGTGGACCAGTATGACCGCAATTCATGCTTTTTAGTTAGACCCATGTTGAGGAGGAGGCCCAAAAAAGTTTTAATTTCGGAAACTTGGACTGGTTTCCACCGGAAAGGCTGGGCATAAAAGCTTCCCGGGTTAGCGGTTATAAATTGTGTGGCATACCGGTTTGTCTTTGCCACAACTAAGTCTAAGAGCTCCGCAGTCAAGAACAGCTCAAAAAATCCCAGGGCCGAACCGATCTGAGCTGTCTCAACCCGAACTCCAGACTGGGCGGTGAAAGGGGGAACTACAGGTGCGGCTGAAGTTGGGGACTGCCAATCAGGGTTTGCCAGCACCTCTGGGATTCTAGGGGCTCTACGGGCACGTCTTTGCGGTGGCTGCGACGGGGTCACTACTGCACGTGCCACCGTACCAGCTTCAACTGCCCTTCTGGTGCTCGCTACTTCACCATGTTCTACGGCAGTGCTGGTACTAGGTCCAGGAAGGGCTGGGCTGCTGGTGTATGCCTCACCACGTAATCCGACAGCACCAGCCCCACTCTGCTGCTCTTGAAGCAGATCCTGCGCAACCTGCGGTCTAGCGACACGGGGCCGGGTACGCCTGCTGCTATCAGGGACCTCAGCCTACTCGTCCGAACTTTGGGTCAGAGAGCCACTGCTTTCTACAGGTTCGTATTCTGACCCGCTGGATTCATCAGATGAGGGTTCCCACTCCTCATCCGACTGGGTCAGAAGCCTGTAGGCCTCTTCAGAGGAATACCCCCTGTTTGACATGTGGGCAACTAAATTTAGGGGTATTTCCTGAGACTACCCAAGAAAAAAAAAGCAAGCCTGTCTTACAAATGGGAGGCTAGCGAAGTACCGGAGGCCGCTGCGGTTGATAAAAAATATCAAAACTGATTTTTTTATCGCCGCAGTGCGTGTAAAGTGAATGTGCAGCGATCAAAAAAAAAATTTTTTTTTGTCACTGCGGTGGGGCGGGCGTGGGCGAACGCACGTGTGGGCGACCGATCAGGCCTGATCGGGCAAACACTGCGTTTTGGGTGGAGGGAGAACTAAAGTGACACTAATACAATTATAGATCTGACCGTGATCAGTTTTGATCACTTCCAGATACTATAAAAGTACAAATGCTGATTAACGATACGCTAATCAGCGAATAACGGACTGCGGTGCGGTGGGCTGGGCGCTAACCGATCCCTAAACTACCTAACCAAGGGGCCTAAACTATACCTAAAACCTAACGGTCAATACCAGTGAAAAAAAAAGTGACAGTTTGCACTGATCACTTTTTCCCTTTCACTAGTGATTGACAGGGGCGATCAAAGGGGTGATCAAAGGGTTAATAGGGGTGATCTGGGGGCTAAGTGTGGTGTAGTGGGTACTCACAGTGATGTGTGCTCCTCTGCTCCTCTTCTGGAAACAACCGACCAAAAGAAGGAGCAGAGGAGCACAGCAGCCATATAACCCCATCATATTTACTAATATGATGGGTTAAATGGCTGCTGATAGTTTTTTTTTTAAAATCAGCAACCTGCCAGCCAATGATCGTGGCCGGCAGGTTGCTGACGAAATACTTGGCTACGAAATGCCGGCCCGCGATGCGCATGCGCGGGCCGGCTGTGACGAAATCTCGCGTCTCGCGAGATGACGCGCCGATGCGTCCAGGAGGAACAAATCAACCACCTCCCGGACGCATCGGCGCGTTAGGCGGTCGGGAGGTGGTTAAGGACACAGCCAATTTTCGCTTTTGCACTTTTGTTTTTTCCTCCGCAGTTTCCTAGAGCTATAACTTCTGACATTTTCTGTTCATATGGCTTATTTTATTTGTGGGGGGGAAAAGTAGTATTTTTTTAATGGCACCATTTAATTTACCATAGCTTGTATTAGATAATGGGGGAAAATAATTATTTGTGGGGTGAAACTGGAAAAAAACGCAATTCCACCTTATTCTTGGAGATTTTGTGTTTAGTGCCATTCACTGGGTGCTAAAAATGACATGATTCTTATTCTGTGGGTCAGTACTTTTACAGCAATAACACATTTCTATAGTGTCTATTATATTTTACACATGGGATTTAATCAGGTGTAAAATGTAATACAATATATGAATTGATCATAATGTAATCCAGTCACATCCATGAATGTGTGAATCATGATGTATTAGGATTGGTTTAGGTATCTAATATATAACTATTAAGCCTATTATATTTTACAACATGAAAAAAATTAGAAATTGAAATCTGAAAGCCATAACTTTTTCGCAAAGGTACAGAGCTGTATGATGGCTATTTTTATTTAGTTAATATTGGTACCATTTTGGGGTACATACAACTTTTTGATAATTTTTTCATGAATTGCTAGCAGTCTGCGGTAAGGATACCAAGGGGTGTTACCAGTTGGGGGGGGGGGGGTGTACCTACACAGCCTGACAATGGCAGCACTGACTGGATAGAGTCTGTGCAGGTACACCCCCCCCCCCCCCAACTGGTTACCACCCCTCTGTATCCTTACTGCAGACTGCTAGCAATTCATTCATACCTTTTAGTAGAAAGAATAGAGGAACGGCACAACATAGAGCCATAAGAATAGATGCTCCAGAATTGTTATACATTAGGAATGCATGAAGCTATTAAATCAGGCATATCAGGAGTTGTAAAAGGTCCTCTTTAATTAACATTCGCCATGTGTCTACTTTATGTATGCTTCATTTTGTAAATTTCCTTTTATTTATTTTTTGGACATTGGAAGGCTTAAAATTCTAGAAGCAATTTTTCAACTTTTCAAACAGATTTCCAAAATTAATATTTTTAAAATTCAGGAATGCATGAAGCTATTAAAACAGACATGTCAGCAAATGTAACAGGTCCTCTTTAATAACTATTTTACATCATTTTGTCTTAAAGTAGAAAAATGAAAATTTTTCCTCATTTTCTTTGTTGGTGTTTCTTTTTGGACAAAAAAAGGTAAAAAATATTTATTTACATTTACTACTAGCATGAAGTATGACATATCACGAAAAATCATTTTCAGGAAGGCTTGGATAAGTAAAAACATTCCAAAGTTCTTTCATATAAAAGGACACATATATTAGATTTGCAAAAAGGCTTGGTAAGAAAGGTGACAATTGGCTGTATCTGCAAAGGGTTAAAGAATTATCCTGTTAGAACAAGTCACCCCCCTCCACAGGTCAGACCCCCACCGACTATGAGAACCCCTTAACATGAAATGAATATAGAGGCTGGTCAACCATTCATTCTGTATGGGACTGTTGGAAATGGCTGAGCAATGTACTTGTCTGTTTCCAGCAGTCCTATACACAATGAAAGGAGTGGCATGGTGCATGCTCAGCTAGCCACTACATTCATTTTGGGGTATGAGTCCCAGAAGTCGGATCCTCACCAATTTAATAGTTATCCTCTATCCTGTGCTATAACCGGAATACCCATGTAAATATAAATTACATATAAAATATTGATGCCTGTCTTGGATTGTGATCTTTTAGTTTATCAGGTATTTCCCCCATAAGATACACACATTAAAACTTCTTGTGAACATGTCTGCAAATCCTTTGATGACTAGACCTCTCCTTGCAAGTAAGGTAAGATGTATTTTGTCTGTTGTGTTCTCTACACTTCAGGGTGCCATTCTTTCCTTAAACTTACATCACATTGACCCATACAATTCAACGAGGCAAAACACAATTCCTTTTTTCTTTTCAAGGATCATTTTGTGAACGAGAGTAACCCTTTCTGTTTTTTCCATGTGATAAAAAAACATCTGCACGGAATTATCCATTTCTTTTAAGGATCTGATTGCTGATAAATCTGGTGCAAGGTTGGCACGTACTCCCAGATGTACACACTGATGTGCCCATAGACTTTAATGATCAGTAGGCTATTTGATTAGGAAATAAGTGAAAAGACGTATTAGAGATAAAAGATAATGTAGGAGTAGTTATTTGGAGGATTTGTACCAAAAGTAGTGCAAATGCAAAGCAGAGTAGTAGCCTATGGAAACCAATCAGATTCCATATATATATATATATTTACAGGTCCTTTGGCAGTGACCTGATTGGTTGTCATTGGCAAATACTCAACTTTGCAGCAGCTTTGTTATATCTCCCCTTTTTGTCTTCTTCCTCCTCACGTAATTACCGTCTATTAGTGCCCCATGCCACTAGATATCGGCTTAGATATCCACGCCATCCATGTGGAAATGTGGAGGTGCAATCACCTCCACAGAATAACAGGGGCTCCTTGTGCACTTTCTCTCACTGACTGATTACGGAGCATGTTATCCTTAACCCTTTCATCACTGGGGGATGTTTTAGACATTTATTCCCCAAATTTCACAGTTTTGTAATGCAGCATTATAAAGGCTTAGACAATACTGTTTATCCCCAATCTTATAAAGAAATCGGTGGCCTGGGATAATAATTGCTAGTTGGGGTTATAATTAGGGTTGACACCTTTCCCAACAAAATATACTGACCAAGTTAAGCCACACCCCAAACGGGGCGAGGTTGTCGGGTCATGGCTCAACACGGGGTGTTAAGTCGCTGTCATACAGTAGCTCCAATTAGTGCCCCCTAGTAATTGTAATGCCCCCATTAATGCCCCCCCCCCCAAATTTATGTGCCCCAGAATGAATAATGCCGCCATTAGTACCACCCAGTAATGGTAATGCCCCCATTAGTGCACTCCAGAATTAATGCTCCCCATTAGTGCCCCAAGTAAGAGTAATGGCCCATTAGTGCGCTCCAGAATGAATAATGCCCCCATTAGTGCGCCCCAGAATTAATGCTCCCCATTAGTGCCCCCAAGTAAGAGTAATGGCCTATTAGTGCGCCCCTTAATGAATAATGCCACATTAGTGCATCCCAGAGTTAATAATGCCTCCATTAGTGCCCCATAGTAGGAGTAATGCCCCCATTAGTGCCCCATAGTAGGAGTAATGCCCCCATTAGTGCCCCCTTCTCTGCTTCTGCAAAATAAAAAATAAATAAATAAAAGCACTCACCTTCTCCATTTTATTGCGCTGTGGTGAACACTCACTGCTCACTGGAAGCTCAGGACAGGACCTGCACTCCATCGTGAAGACGTCTCGCAGGTCCTGTTCTCCAGTCAGCAGCAAGTGTTCCCTGCAGCGTGAGCAAATGGAGGAGGTAAAGGCTGCACTGATGAACGCTCCACAATGGAAGCGCTCATTAGTAACTGGCCTTGTAGAAAAATTACCGGCAATAAGAAAAAAATTACCGGCACCGTCAGGGCCACTAAAATACCGGCCTTGAAAATGAGATACCGGCCGGGTGGCAACCCTAGTTATAATACATGACTGTATTAATGCATAATTACCTGATGCTCACACAAAATGGATTTGTCATGTTAGAGGGTTGTGCACTTCACTTCTGGGGTATTTTATCTATATTTACATTCATTTATTAGCTACGTCATGCTATACTTTGGGGCTTAGGGAACACATGATGTCTGTTCCCTGCATGTCCCCATAAGCAGACCTGAGAGCAGGCATACAATGGTTCCAGTCCTCATTCACAAATCAGTGATTTCCATCAGTGATTGTGAGCCAAAAGCAGGACATAAGGTATAATGGAGAGATCTGTACCTCTTCTGTGTTTAGAGCCTGTAACGAGACAGTTTCCGCAGACAAGGGGTTAAAATCCGTTTAGGCGATATGCCCCTTTCCGAGAGACAGGCACAGCTACTGCAGAACACCAACCTCCCGAACTGGATACAAAATAGCACTCCAAACTGGAACCTCGCGGATAGCTGCCAGCAGACGAACAGGAAAAGCGTACAGTCAGCTTACACTCCTGGCAATCAGTCTCCAACAGCATACAGGGAATCCCCCCAATAACGAGACAAGGCTCCGTGTTGAGGGTCAAGCAGTGCTCTGATGTGCTGGCACACCCAGCCTGGTTTTTATTACAGTTTATTGCAGATACAGGACAGATACAACATATCCCCACAATGCATCATGGTTTCCTCCCCTCTGTCCCGGAGACGACCGAAGACAATCCAATTATCTCTCAGGACAAAAGGGAGATCACCAATACACATGCGGAGACAACAGGACAGACATCACCATTTAAACACACAATGGTACAATGGGACAATAGAACCACACCCAGCATATTCCTCCCAAGCTGACACAGACATTTAACATATCCCCAGATAGCTCAAGTCTGAGTGCAAATCATTAGGTGAATGGCACTCAGACCACACAAATACAATAATATTAGCTATCTGGGTACCCTCACATAACATACAATTTTATAAAACATATCACAGGAACCCCAAAACATGCAATAACCCCATAACCAATATATCCTCGGAACCGGGGGATCTGGGTGAACCACATGTCCAAAATTCACCCACATCCGTTCAGTAGTTTGGAAGATACAGTTACACTGAAAATATTCAAGTTATACCAAAAATAGTCACTAATAAATGTGTCCCCTGTTTGGTAGTTTCAAACTACTGAATGATGTCTCTGTGCACCAAATACAGGCAAGATAGCACCGTGTTGGAAAGTCAGAACAGTGTCTGTGAGCTAAAATGGCCGCTATCTATTGTTCTCACCATGTGCTTCATCCAAGCAAGTAAGGCAAAGGATGCAATCCAGGGACAGAGGGCTCCGTCCCAAGTGCCTTGAGACCCAATAACTTAAGGGACCATAATCCCAGGGCAGGAGGCTGGTAAACAGCCCCCTCCAAAACACCGTGGCGAGGTTGGTTTCGCCACAGAGCCGCTCCTGGTTTTAGCTCACAATGACTGATGGAAATCACTGACCGAACACTGATGTGTGAATCAGGCATAAGATCTCTTTTACCAGTCATCTGTATACATCTGCATACACGGACATGCAGAGAAGGCAAATTGGGAAAAACTCCATATGATCTTAAAATTAGACAGCTCTAAACTAGAGCAGGCAGAAGGTGCACCAAACTTCTCACAGTGGCTCACTATGATCGCTTTGTGACATCTTACCAGTAATGGTAGACACTTAATTATGGCTTACTTCAGACCAATATGTTGCACCAAAATCGAAGTGCAGTTTGGTGCATTTAAAGATTCCTAAGCCATGCCTCCTTCTAGACACTCAGGGTAGGTTCACCCAGTTTTTTAGAGGATGTCTTGGGGCAGATTTTCCTGTTTTGTTTTTTAGCCAAAGCCAGAAGTGGATCCAGGAGGAAGGTGAAGTAATCCTTTCATTATTTCTGATTCCTTTTTAATCCACTTCTGGCTTTGCCTGAAAAACTTACAGTAAAATCCACCTCAAAACCTTCTCCAAAAACAGTTTGAACCAACCCTTAACTATGTGATGAGGTGCAAAAACCCATAGGAGATGATTCATATATGATACATCTGTGCTTAACTGGTAGAGGAACAGCCTGCTGGAGTTCACCAGATCTGAAACTGCCAAACCCCATTGACTATAATGGGATCTGGCTGCTTTCTGGCATAAGTTATGGCTTTGGCTGGACAGAAAGTCCTGCATGCACTGCTTTGTCCAGCAGAAACCGGAACATATGCCAGAAAGCGGCCAGATCACCCTTGAATACCATTAGAGTCAATAGGGTCTGGCACTGCAAGGCCGTAGCAAGCTGGATCAGTTAAACGCCACATGTAAATCAGTCCTAATCCGGCACAAGGTATATACACCAGTATTTTGGCACAAATTGATTCACTTCAAATTACCTTAATCTCCTCCAGTGTCTTCTCTACATGTCTCCTAGTCTCAGACATATGGAAGCCCTGCAGCTTATGCTTGGGAACACAGCACTCATTATGAGCATGGGACTAATAGATTCAGCTACCTGTTACAGTCCAGGGTTGGCTTCTCAACATTACAATCTGATCCTGCCAATTGCACAATGCCCTCAAACAGGGGATGTAAGTAACTGACTAAGGCCCCTGAACTATGGCGGACAGATATCCAGCAACGTTCATGATCCACTCATAGTTGTAAGAGGATAATAATTGTATCTGGAGCAATAATGATCTGATCTCTTTGCAGGCACCATCATTGTTCCCGTCGCTCTTTGATGGCAGCATTAATAGGGATGTACTCATAAGAGCCCTGAGTTTTACAGCAAATCTTTCTGAGAACCTGGCTAAAGAGCAGCAGTATGATGGCCCCCGTCACCTTAAAGAAGACTCCACCTATGCAGTTCTGTTTAAAGATCCAGCAGTGCTCCAAAGAAATCTTGTACCATTATTACTCTTCCCCGACATGGAAATAAAAGAAGAAGCCTATAGATGTATTAGAAGTACTAAACATTACTAATGGAACGCAGGAAAAGTTCTTTGTTTTTTATCTTCAGTTAGACCTTGTTAGACCTGAAGTGGTGGAAGTGTTAGCATTATCCACTAATGGTAGTACACGTCAGCCTCGACAAATACGGAGGTGCAAACACCTTCGCACAATAACCTTGGCTCATTGGGCACCTTCTCCACCCTGAGGCCTCGTCCACATTTTCATGTCAGTGACACATCCATGAAAAAAAGCGTACGTGTTTCATCCATGAAGATGTCCATGAAGGATCAGTGATTGGTCCGTGTGTCAGTTTTTTACTATCCGTGTGTCATTCGTAATTTACTGATGTTGCTCAGCTGAAAATGTATTTCCAAAGAATGTCCTATCAGTCTTCTGTGAAAAACGGACCCACAGATTTCTCCAGGCATGCTTGGTGCACATCACGGATCAAAGTAGTGCATGTCTCCGTGATTTTTTAAAAAAATTTTTACTGACCCATGCTCAGTAAAAGAAATACTGAAATGTGACAGACACGTTTAAATCAATGGGTACATGTGCTGTCCATGGAAAATGTCAGTGAAAAACGGAAATGTGAGCGAGGCCTGACAGAATACAGAGCTGACATATGAAGGTGGAATGACCATTTGGTTCCCCTTTTAATGACTGTGAGGGGCAGACTATGCTATTCTGCCTGCTGGGCAACACAAAGTTAAAATGTAAGCTAAACACCAGTGTGAACACAGCCTTGACAGTTTAGAATAAAAAATAATAATAAAAAAAACACGAAAGTCCCACATGATGATAGATAGGATTTATTACAACAGTTTTAGCAGACAAATATAATTTTTCTCCACACTTGCTCAGTCAGCAGCTAGTAATTTGGTTGGAATGACTAATAACAGGATGCAAAATATTAATAATCAACATGACCATAGGATTTCTACACCAGCCAGGTACAGCTTTGGGATAGACCTCATTTAGAAGAGGACCTGTTAGCAGGACCAACCCTATAAAACTAGTGTTGATCACGAATATTCGAATTTCGAATTTTTATTGTGAATATAGGTACTTCGAAAATTTGCGAACCTTTCGAATATAGTGATATACACTCACCTAAAGTATTATTAGAAACACCTGTTCTATTTCTCATTAGTGCGATTATCTAGTCAACCAATCACAAGGCAGTTGCTTCTATGCATGTAGGGTTGTGGTCCTGGTCAAGACAATCTCCTGAACTCCAAACTGAATGTCAGAATGGGAAAGAAAGATGATTTAAAGAGGACCTTTCACCAGAATAAAACTTCTAAAGTAACTATACAGACATGTAGAGCGGCGCCCAGGGATCCCCCTGCACTTACTGTTATACCTGGGTGCCGCTCCGTTCTCCCGTTATTGCCTCCGGTATCTTCATAGTTAGGCTCCACCCAGGGGAACCTGCCGGCGCCTCCTTCTCCCATGCAGCAGCGCTGGCCAATCAAAGCGCTCAGCTCATAGCCTGAGAGGCTTTTTTCTCTCTCAGGTAATGAGCTGAGCGCTGTGATTGGCCAGCGCTACAGCATGGGTGAATGAGCCGACGGCAGGTTCCCCTGGGTGGAGCCTAACTGTAAAGATACCGGAGGCAATTACGGGAGAACGGAGCGGCGCCCAGGTATAACAGTAAGTGCAGGGCGATCCCTGGGCGCCGCTCTACATGTCTGTATAGTTACTTTAGAAGTTTTATTCTGGTGAAAGGTCCTCTTTAAGCAATTTTGAGCGTGGCATGGTTGTTGGTGCCAGACGGGCCGGTCTGAGTATTTCACAATCTGCTCAGTTACTGGGATTTTCACGCACAACCATTTCTAGGGTTTACAAAGAATGGTATGAAAAGGGAAAAACATCCAGTATGTGGCAGTCCTGTGGGCGAAAATGCCTTGTTGATGCTAGAGGTCAGAGGAGAATGGGCCGACTGATTCAAGCTGATAGAGGAGCAACGTTGACTGAAATAACCATTCGTTACAACCGAGGTATGCAGCAAAGCATTTGTGAAGTCACAACACGCACAACCTTGAGGCGGATGGGCTACAACAGCAGAAGACCCCACCGGGTACCACTCATCTCCACTACAAATAGGAAAAAGAGGCTACAATTTGCACGAGCTCACCAAAATTGGACTGACTGGAAAAATGTTGCCTGGTCTGATGAGTCTCGATTTCTGTTGAGACATTCAAATGTTAGAGTCCAAATTTGGCATAAACAGAATGAGAACATGTATCCATCATGCCTTGTTACCACTGTGCAGGCTGGTGGTGGTGGTGTAATGGTGTGGGGGATGTTTTCTGGGCACACTTTAGGCCCCTTAGTGCCAATTGGCCATTGTTTAAATGCCACGGGCTACCTGAGCAGTTCTGAAGGCAAAAGGGGGTCTAACACCGTATTAGTATGGTGTTCCTAATAATTCTTTAGGTGAGTGTATATTCATAATTTCAAATATTCAATTTCTTTTTTAATCAGTACAAATGATCCCTCCCTGCTTCTAGCTTGTGGGCCAATGAGAAGGCTACAGTATATTTGACTTTAGGAGTAGTGTTGTTTGCGAATTTTCGTAATACGAACTTTTTATTGCAAATTTTTCAACTTAAAACTATTAGACAAAGAAGATTATAGCACTGTATTAGCTAAATTGCTCTATATTCGATTTTTTTTTTGAATATTCGCTATATTGCTATTACAATCTGAAGTTCAGATTGGAAAAAAATTACAACTATAAAAAAAAAGATTATAGCACTATATTAGCTAAATTGCTCTTTATTCATTTTTTTTGAATATTCGCTATATTGCTATATATTCTTGTTTTAGAATATTATGAATATTCGAAAAACCTAAGTTATAGCAATATAGCGAATATTCGGAAAAAAACTAATATAGATAAATTTAGCTAATATAGTGCAATAATCTTTATTTTTTATAGTTGTCATTTTTTTCCAATCTGAACTTCAGATGAGAAAAAAATTACAACTATTAGACAAAGATTATAGCACTACAGGTCCTTCTCAAAAAATTAGCATATTGTGATAAAGTTCATTATTTTCTATAATGTACTGATAAACATTAGACTTTCATATATTTTAGATTCATTACACACCAACTGAAGTAGTTCAAGCCTTTTATTGTTTTAATATTGATGATTTTGGCATACAGCTCATGAAAACCCAAATTTCCTATCTCAAAAAATTAGCATATTTCATCCGACCAATTAAAGAAAAGTGTTTTTAATACAAAAAAAGTCAACCTTCAAATAATTATGTTCAGTTATGCACTCAATACTTGGTTGGGAATCCTTTTGCAGAAATGACTGCTTCAATGCGGCGTGGCATGGAGGCAATCAGCCTGTGGCACTGCTGAGGTGTTATGGAGGTCCAGGATGCTTCGATAGCGGCCTTAAGCTCATCCAGAGTGTTGGGTCTTGAGTCTCTCAACTTTCTCTTCCCAATATCCCACAGATTCTCTATGGGGTTCAGGTCAGGAGAGTTGGCAGGCCAATTGAGCACAGTAATACCATGGTCAGTAAACCATTTACCAGTGGTTTTGGCACTGTGAGCAGGTGCCAGGTCGTGCTGAAAAATGAAATCTTCATCTCCATAAAGCTTTTCAGCAGAAGGAAGCATGAAGTGCTCCAAAATCTCCTGATAGCTAGCTGCATTGACCCTGCCCTTGATAAAACACAGTGGACCAACACCAGCAGCTGACATGGCACCCCAGACCATCACTGACTGTGGGTACTTGACACTGGACTTCAGGCATTTTGGCATTTCCCTCTCCCCAGTCTTCCTCCAGACTCTGGCACCTTGATTTCCGAATGACATGCAAAATTTGCTTTCATCCGAAAAAAGTACTTTGGACCACTGAGCAACAGTCCAGTGCTGCTTCTCTGTAGCCCAGGTCAGGCGCTTCTGCCGCTGTTTCTGGGGAATGCGGCACCTGTAGCCCATTTCCTGCACACGCCTGTACACGGGGGCTCTGGATGTTTCTACTCCAGACTCAGTCCACTGCTTCCGCGGGTCCCCCAAGGTCTGGAATCGGTCCTTCTCCACAATCTTCCTGAGGGTCCGGTCACCTCTTCTCGTTGTGCAGCGTTTTCTGCCACACTTTTTCCTTCCCACAGACTTCCCACTGAGGTGCCTTGATTCAGCACTCTGGGAACAGCCTATTCGTTCAGAAATTTCTTTCTGTGTCTTACCCTCTTGCTTGAGGGTGTCAATGATGGCCTTCTGGACAGCAGTCAGGTCGGCAGTCTTACCCATGATTGCGGTTTTGAGTAATGAACCAGGCTGGGAGTTTTTAAAAGCCTCAGTAATCTTTTGCAGGTGTTTAGAGTTAATAAGTTGATTCAGATGATTAGGTTAATAGCTCGTTTAGAGAACCTTTTCATGATATGCTAATTTTTTTAGATAGGAATTTTGGGTTTTCATGAGCTGTATGCCAAAATCATCAATATTAAAACAATAAAAGGCTTGAACTACTTCAGTTGGTGTGTAATGAATCTAAAATATATGAAAGTCTAATCTTTATCAGTACATTACAGAAAATAATGAACTTTATCACAATATGCTAATTTTTTTAGAAGGACCTGTATATTAGCAACATTGCTCTATATTCATTTTTTTTCGAGTATTCGCTATATTGCTATATATTCTTGTTTTAGAATATTGCGAATATTCAAAAAAACAAAGTTAAAGCAATATAGCGAATATTCAAAAAAAAAACGAATATAGAGCAATTCTTCTTTGTCTAATAGATGTAAGTTGAAAAATTCGCAATAAAAAATTACAAAAAATTTAATATTACACAATTATTACTTTGCCGATTTTACGAGTAAAAAAAGTTGTAGAATTTAAACGAATATTCGAATTTGCGAATATTCGATGAATATTCTACAAAATATTTGCGAAAAATCGCGAATTCGAATAAGACCCCTGTTCCTCCTAGATACGGACGAACAGGAGTCTCACTGGCCAAGCTATAAAGACAGGGGAAACAGACATATGGCAATGGCAGGTAAGTGAGACTAGTACCACACCTACCTGCCACCGACACAGAGCCCGGAACTCATGTATAAGCGCTGCTGTCCACAACAACACAAGAGACACAGCACACAACACACATCACACGGGAAACCAGGAAACCATATGCTGCAATAAATAAAGACCAAAGAAACATCTACTTAACACCATACATAAAGCTTATGACCACAAGGGTGGCCCCCACTGGCAGATGGAATTACACAGGAGGCTGCTCCAGCTAACCATGGCTGAAGTACCCCTCAGACTACAGATATACGCTGAGGCTTTATAGGCCCAAGTAGCCACACCCAACAGACACACCCAGTGTTCACACACACAGAAGGGAATTAACCCTTTCAAGACAAGGCAAGGAAAGACGGCACCTTAAAGGGGAAGTACACACATAAACCCATACTTTACCTGTTGCCGCGGGCAACGGCATGCGTGGCAATCATGTCCTGGGGATCAGCCATACGGGCAACCAAGTGAAGGAAAGTGTCACAAAACACAGCATAGGCCGTGACAGTTATAATGCTTAGAAGTTTAAAAGCAAGTTTTGAAATTTTTCTGAAATTTTCAAAAACCCACTTTTTAAGGACCAGTTCAGGTCTGAAGTCACTTTGTAAGGCTTACATAATAGAAACCAGCCAAAAATGACCCCATTCTAGAAACTACACCCCTCAAGGTATTCAAAACTGATTTTACGAACCTTGAGATACAATTTCAAAATTTCACTTTTTTGGCAGATTTTCCATTTTAATAATTTTTTTCCAGTTACAATGCAAGGGTTAACAGCCAAACAAAACTCTATATTTATGGCTCTGATTCTGTAGTTTACAGAAACAAACCGCTGAAGGAAAGGATTGCCATACAGTTTTGGAAGGCAGATTTTGCTGGACTAGTTTTTTGACACCATGTCCCATTTGAAGCCCCCCTGATGCACCCCTAGAGTAGAAACTCCAAATAAGTGACCCTATTTTAGAAACTAAGGGATATGGTGGCAATTTTGTTGGTACTAGTTTAGGGTACATATGATTTTTGGTTGCTCTATATTGCACGTTTTGTGAGGCAAGGTAACAAGAAATAGCTGTTTGGGCACTGTTTTTCCCTATGCATTCCTATAACTAGATAGGGACTGCAGGTATTATAAGTACATAGGTGATGCTAGGAGTAGTAGTACCTAGGTACTCATACTCCTAGCATCACATATGTACTTATAACATACAGCTCCTATGTATAAGTACATAGGAACTGCTTATGTTTAAAGGGATTCTGTCACCTCCTTTTACGATTTTAAGCTGGCACCATCGCTATGTTGACTAAAGTAGCTTATTTCCAGGACTCTTCTTTTTACTTTATTTTGTTTAGTAGTTTTGATGTAAAAGCGATTTTTATGTTATGCTAATTAGGATCCAAGGTGCCCAGAGGGGCGTTTTTCTCACTCTCCGGTGCCCAGTGACGCCCCCCTGCAGTGCCCAAGACAGCCTCCTGATAACCAAAACACCTCCCACAGCCCAGCAAACGGTTCCGCCCCCTCCCCACGTCATAATCTACCTTATAGATATGCCCCGTCCTCCTTCCTGTCTGCGGCCAGAAAACTCGCGCAGGCGCAGTACCGCCTGCGCGATCATCAACGTCCTGAGGGCAATAGCGCTCAGGTCACAACACTGGGCTCGGCGCATGCCCAGTGAGACGTTTGAGGCTGTTGCCCTCAGGACGTTAATGATCGCGCAGGCCGTATTTCTGGCCTAAATGTGACACTCACTTATGCACGTCTAATCCCAGATGAGCACTATATGAAACAGATGTATTTTTTTCACCCCAGTAAGCACAAAGCCGTGGTTATTTTCGATATCAATGCAATTTTGGGTGAGGTTCCCGGAGGCTTTGGTATCCTTTAACTGAATATCCCAAAGGTCCTTGATGCCTGATTTGTGGCTTTTATCCTTTGGAGGTATATAAGTCCTTTTTCCTTGTCCCTTTCTGGACTAGACTTTCATTAGAGCAGAAGTGCTGGATCTGCACTCTGTGTGCAACAGACTAATAGGTCCTACAGTAGGCGGCCACGCTATTTAAATATACAACAAAGTTTTTCAAGGGTCATGCGACCAAAGTGTGGCTTGAATCACCTACTGACTAAATTTTTATTTTTGATACATAAAACTTTTACTCTTATTATTGCAATTTAAAATTTAACACTCTAAATTATGTTAAAAAATCCTCAGGATGAGCGGTGAGTACTGATAATAATTCTTGTGTACCTCTGCTCAGTGTACACCACTAGGTAGGATAGCCCCTGATAAATTTCTCAGGGCTTCCCCAATTTCCTAAACCTTTTCAGCAACTTTATGTTTAGTTGCACATATATCTCTACTATGGAGACTCACAATGCCCATCTGACTCTAAAATCTAAAGTGTTCCTGCTTCCCTGCATGTTTCGCCGACAAACTTCGGCGTCCTCAGGGGATATGCAGGTTAGTAATCTGTCTCACTAGGCCTGACCTGGGTATATATAAGACCTAAGCTATATCCCCATCTAGTGGTGGGATGTATAAATTACACCTAATCTGCCTGGTAACAGGGATTTTTGCAGATAGATTAATACAGGATTATACAATACCGCACAATACATTGTTAACCCCTTAGGGGCGCATGACGTACCGGTACGGCATGTTTCCCGAGTCCTTAAGGACCCATGACGTACCGGTACACCATGAGTTTAAAACGAGATTGCGGAGCTGCGGGGGTTAATCGGAACAGGATGCCCGCTGAAATCATTCAGCAGGAATCCTGTCACAACACCGGGGAGGTCATATGACCCCCCCCCCCCTATCGGCGATCGCAGCAAACCGCAGGTCAATTCAGACATGCGGTTTGCTGCGCTTTCTGCAGATTTTGATCCCCGCGGTCAAACTTTAAAATGCCCCAAATCAAAAAAATTTGCAGGCGGGTGTTGCAGGCGGTGCGGGAGGCGATCCCCCGCCCGCCTCCTCTTGAATAATCATTGGCGTCCAGTGGTATACCAGAGTGTCAGCACATTGCTGACCCTCTGGTATAAATGGCTGACATCTCTGATGCGATGTCAGCCGTTTAACCCTTTCCATACCGTGTTCTGTACGGACCGCGATATGGAAGAGCAAAGGTTAACAGTCGGGAGCTCCCTGCCTCTCCCATTGGGGGGCTGCTGTGCCTTTGCAGCCCCCAGACAAGGTCGGGTCACAGAGAGAGGGAGCCCCCCTCCTTACCCTTCCCCGTCTGCTCAGTTGTGGCCACAACTGAGCAGACAGGGAAGGTTCCCATGGCAACAGGACGCCTTCTCAGGCATCCTGCTGTCCATGGTGCTGAACAGATCTGTGCTAAAGGCATAAATCTGTTCAGACAAAGTGTAAGTAAAATACAGTACAATACACTATATAGTGTACTGTACTGTATTATACAGACATCAGACCCAATGGATCTTCAAGAACCAAGTGGGTCTGGGTCAAAAAAATGTAAAAAAAAGGTGAAAAAGTTAAGATATAAAAAAACATATTTATCACTGAATAAAAATAAAAAAAGTACACTACACATATTAGGTATCGCTGCGTCCGTAACGACCTGATCTATAAAACTGTCATGTTACTTTCTATGCACGGTGAACGCCATAAAAAAAAAAAAAACTATGAGAAAATTGAAATTTTGCCCACCTTACTTTCCAAAAAAGGTAATAAAAGTGATCATAAAGGTCGCATGTACGCCAAAATAGTACCAATCAAACCATCATCTCATCCCACAAAAATCATACCCTACCCAAGATAATCGCCCAAAAAACGATGGTTCTTAGACTATGGAAACAGTAAAACATGATTTTTTTTGTTTAAAAAATGAAATCATTGTGTAAAATTTACTTAAATAAAAAAATGTATACATATTAGGTATCTCCACGTCCGTTTCGACCGGCTCTATAAAAATATCACATGACCTAACCCCTCAGGGGAAAACCGTGAAAAATATATTAATAAAAACGGTGTAAAAAAAGCCATTTTTTGTCATCTTACCTCACAAAAAGTGTAATAGCAAGAGATCAAAAAGTCATATGCACCCCAACATAGTGCCAATCAAACCGTTATCTCATCTCACAAAAAATGAGACCATACCTAAGATAATTTCCCAAAAACTCAGACTATGGAGACACTAAGGCCCCTTTCACACGGGCGAGTTTTCCGTGCGGGTGCGATGCGTGAGTTGAACGCATTGCACCCGCACTGAATCCTGACCCATTCATTTCTATGGGGCTGTGCACATGAGCGGTGATTTTCACGCATCACTTGTGCGTTGAGTAAAAATCGCAGCATGCTCTATATTGTGCGATTTTCACGCGACGCAGGCCCCATAGAAGTGAATGGGGTGCGTTAAAATCGCATAGCATCCGCAAGCAAGTGCGGATGCCGTGCGATTTTCACGCACGGTTGCTAGGAGACGATCGGGATGGAGACCCGATCATTATTATTTTCCCTTATAACATGGTTATAAGGGAAAATAATAGCATTCTGAATACAGAATGCATAGTAAAACAGCGCTGGAGGGGTTAAAAAAAATAACAAATAATTTAACTCACCTTAGTCCACTTGATCGCGAAGCCCGGCATCTCCTTCTGTAGCCTTTGTTGAATAGGACCTGTGGTGAGCATTAAATACAGGTAAAGGACCTTTGATGACGTCAGATCACATGCTCCATCACCACGGTGATGGACCATGTGATTGGAGCATGTGTTCTGACGTCACCACAGGTCATTTAGCCCACAGCTAGTAAAGAAGAGACCGGGAACTACGCGATCAAGAGGATAAGGTGAGTTAACTTTTTTATTTTTTCTAACCCCTCCAGCCCTATTGTACTATGCATTCTGTATTCAGAATGCTATTATTTTCCCTTATAACCATGTTATAATGGAAAATAATACAATCTTCAGAACATCAATCCCAAGCCCGAACTTCTGTGAAGAAGTTCGGGTTTGGGTACCAAACATGCGCGATTTTTCTCACGCGACTGCAAAACGCATTACAATGTTTTGTACTGGCGCGAAAAAATCGCGCATTTTCCCGCAACGCACCCGCCTCTTATCCGGGCAAAAAAACTGACGCCCGTGTGAAAAAGGCCTAAAACATGATTTTTTTGGTTTAAAAAATGAAATCATTGTGTAAAACTTACATAAATAAAAAAAATTGTATACATATTAGGTATCGCCGCGTCCATGACAACCTGAACCTGAAAAAAAAAAAAAAAAACTGTGCCAAAAAAGCTATTTCTTGTTACCTTGCCTCACAAAAAGTGTAATATAGAGCAACCAAAAATCATATGTACCAACTAGTACCAACAAAACTTCCACCCTATCCCGTAGTTTCTAAAATGGGGTCACTTTTTTGGAGTCTCTAGTTTCTAAAATGGGGTCACTTTTTTGGAGTGTGCATAAGGGGGCTTCATATGGGACATGGTGTCCAAAAAAACAGTCTAGCAAAATCTGCCTTCCAAAAACCGTATGGCATTACTACAGTAAACTACAGAATCAGGGCCATAAATAATGAGTTTTATTTGGCTGTTAACCCTTGCTTTGTACCTGGAAAAAAAAATATTAAAATGGAAAATCTGCCAAAAAAGTGAAATTTGGATATTGTATCTATATTTTCCATTAAATCTTGTGCAACATTTAAAGGATTAACAAAGTTTGTAAAAATCAGTTTTGAATACCTTGAGGGGTGTAGTTTCTTAGATGGGGTCAGTTTTAAGGAGTTTCTACTCTAGGGGTGCATCAGGGGGGCTTCAAATGGGACATGGTATAAAAAAAACAGTCCAGCAAAATCTGCCTTCTAAAAACCATACGGCGCACCTTTCCCTCTACGCCCTACTGTGTGCCCGTACAGTAGTTTACGGACAGATATGGGGTGTTTCTGCAAACTACAGAATTGGGGCAATAAATATAGCATTTTGTTTGGCTGTTAACCCTTGCTTTGCTACTGGAAAAAATGGATTAAAATGGAAAATTGTCCCAAAAATGTAAATTCTCAAATTTCATCTCCATTTGCCAATAACTCTTGTGCAACACCTAAAGGGTTAACAAAGTTTGTAAAATCAGTTTTTAATACCTTGATGGGTGGTTTCTATTATGTAAGCCTCACAAAGTGACTTCAGACCTTAACTGGTCCCTAAAAAGTGGGTTCTTGAAAATTTCTGAAAAATTTCAAGATTTTCTTCTAAACTTCTAAGCCTTGTAACATCCCCCAAAAATAAAATATCATTCCCAAATTGATCCAAACATGAAGTAGACATATGGGGAATGTAAAGTAATAACTATTTTTGGAGGTATTACTATGTATTATAGAAGTAGAGAAATTGAAACTTGGAAATGTAAATTTTTTTTACAAATTTTTTGTTAAATTTGGCATTTTTTTCATAAAATAAAATGATTTTTTTTAAACTTTATTTTGCTAGTGTCACGAAGTACAATATCTTTAAGCCTGCCAGCAAAGGTCACGCCCATGCTTTAAAGAGGCTCTGTCACCTGGTTCAAGCCTACCCTACCAGGCATATATCCTGGTAGGGCCGATGACGCAGACAAAAAACACACCTTTATTTCTCATGTAGTAGGTCCGGTATAGCTGAAAAAGTAACTCTAAAAAAAATATGCAAATGAGGGATTCAAGCACTGGGAGCACTATTTGCATCTGTCTGTGATTTCTCGGCCGAAATAATTGATCAATCTCTGCCTTGATAGAACCACTTTGACACACTGCTTCTGTGCAAATGACGGCCTTCTGCACCTAATCACACCCCTATTCGAGGTCCAAATACAGACCAGCTACCCCAGAGTACTTTGTTGTCATCAAACGGTGTCTTCTTGCACCAGTGTTGACATGGGGTAAAAACAAAGGTCACCTCATCACGCCCAGGAACACAATTTTGTTCCCACCAGTCCATTTCAATTACATTTTCGCAGCCACAGCTATGCATCCAGACGGTAATGATTCAAAATACAGAGGATTATGATAAAGAATGTCGGAAACAATTGACGGATCAGAAGACATACATTAAATTAGATAGGGATCCAGCACATGATTTTTATTTTATCCGATTTATGCAACATAGGCCGAGAGAAGATACTTTTATATGAAAGTGAATATAAGTATATATAAAAATAAAGGGATAGACTTATCTGAGAAACCAGCAGTAGCAAACTTTTAGCAGTGAGCACAATCCAGGAAGTAGTATAAACCGCAAAGTGAGGCAGTATGGGAAGGGATATAAAGGGTGGCAATCACTGCTAATAGATGACAGCTGGAAGAGGGAGAAGAGATGTCAAAGTGAAACTAAAACAAAAGAACATCATGCAGGAGGTACTGAAGAACGTCTGTCAGAACTTCTCAGAGACCTGGCGGTGACAGAAGGTCCGAGGGCGTACAGATCCACTTAAAGTAGCGCTGCAAGGTAAGATACTTTATCTTGCTAACATCTGTGCCTCATCTTCTCTCTGTCCAAATCAGTGTGGAGTTGGAGTCTAAAAAGCTGATTTACAGTCCAGCCTGTTTTTAGTAAAGAACTCTAAAGAGATGATATTCCTGTGATTATTGGGTAAGACTTTTGACTGTGACACTATTCATTTATGCCGGCTACCAATGCTTCATTCTCTCTCAAACACCCAGTTTCAACCTCACAAACTACTTTTATACATACAAACCGGATTCCAAAAAAGTTGGGACACTAAACAAATTGTGAATAAAAACTGAATGCAATGATGTGGAGATGGCAAATGTCAATATTTTATTTGTAATAGAACGTAGATGACAGATCAAACGTTTAATCCGAGTAAATGTATCATTTTAAAGGAAAAATACGTTGATTCAAATCCCAAAAAAGTTAGGACAAGTAGCAATAAGAGGCTGGAAAAAGTAAATTTGAGCATAACGAAGAGCTGGAAGACCAATTAACACTAATTGTGTCAATTGGCAACATGATTGGGTATAAAAAGAGCTTCTCAGAGTGGCAGTGTCTCTCAGAAGCCAAGATGGGTAGAGGATCACCAATTCCCACAATGTTGCACAGAAATATAGTGGAGCAATATCAGAAAGGTGTTACCCAGCGAAAAATTGCAAAGACTTTGCATCTATCATCATCAACTGTGCATAACATCATCCGAAGATTCAGAGAATCTGGAACAATCTCTGTGCGTAAGGGTCAAGGCCATAAAACCATACTGGATGCCCGTGATCTCTGGGCCCTTAAACGACACTGCACCACAAACAGGAATGCTACTGTAAAGGAAATCACAGAATGGGCTCAGGAATACTTCCAGAAACCATTGTCAGTGAATACAATCCACCGTGCCATCCGCCGTTGCCAGCTGAAACTCTACAGTGCAAAGAAGAAGCCATTTCTAAGCAAGATCCACAAGCTCAGGCGTTTTCACTAGGCCAGGGATCTTTTAAAATGGAGTGTGGCAAAATGGAAGACTGTTCTGTGGTCAGACGAGTCACGATTCGAAGTTATTTTTGGAAATCTGGGACGCCATGTCATCCAGACCAAAGAGGACAAGGACAACCCAAGTTGTTATCAACGCTCAGTTCAGAAGCCTGCATCTCTGATGGTATGGGGTTGCATGAGTGCGTGTGGCATGGGCAGCTTGCATATCTGGAAAGGCACCATCAATGCAGAAAAATATATTCAGGTTCTAGAACAACATATGCTCCCATCCAGACATCATCTCTTTCAGGGAAGACCCTGCATTTTTCAACAAGATAATGCCAGACCACATTCTGCATCAATCACAACATCATGGCTGCGTAGGAGAAGGATCCGGGTACTGAAATGGCCAGTCTGCAGTCCAGATCTTTCACCTATAGAGAACATTTGGCGCATCATAAAGAGGAAGGTGCAACAAAGAAGGCCCAAGACGATTGAACAGTTGGAGGCCTGTATTAGACAAGAATGGGAGAGCATTCCTATTTCTAAACTTGAGAAACTGGTCTCCTCGGTCCCCAGACGTCTGTTGAGTGTTGTAAGAAGAAGGGGAGATGCCACACAATGGTGAAAATGGCCTTGTCCCAACTTTTTGGGGATTTGTTGACACCATAAAATTCTGATTCAACATATTTTTCCCTTAAAATGGTAAATTTTCTCAGTTTAAACTTTTGTTCCGTGATTTATGTTCTATTCTGAATAAAATATTACAAGTTGGCACCTCCACATCATTGCATTCAGTTTTTATTCACGATTTGTATAGTGTCCCAACTTTTTTGGAATCCGGTTTGTATGTCAACAACTCCATTGCATCCATGATCCCTAATCCAACCACCATAAGTTTGTTTGAACTTTTCCCACACTTCCACTAGAGTCTTTTCTGTCTTGTAACCCTCTGGGACACTAAGATTATTAGCCATGTCTGTCAGTTGTCCACAAATTTTGTCATTCAACACCAAAGAATACAATTTCCTGACGTCAGTTTCTCCTAGTCCTTCTCTCAAGCTTCCTCACTTGTAACAGTGTACTCTAGAAGACTAAACATTTTTCTCCAGGGAACCCAACTCAGAACACAGAACTTCCCCACTATATACCTAGTGTATTCTGCACTGAGCCTCAACTTATTTGGGGGTTGAATAAGTTGAGGCTCAGTGCAGAATACACTAGGTATATAGTGGGGAAGTTCTGTGTTCTGAGTTGGGTTCCATGGAAAAATAATTTTAGTCTTCTAGAGTACACTGTTACAAAACTTGTGGACAACTGACAGATATAGCTAATAATCTTAGTGTCCCAGAGGGTTACAAGACAGAAAAGACTCTAATGGAAGTGTGGGAAAAGTTCAAACAAACTTATGGTGGTTGGATTAGGGATCATGGATGCAATGGAGTTGTTGACATATGTATAAAAGTAGTTTGTGAGGTTGAAACTGGGTGTTTGAGAGAGAATGAAGCATCGGTAGCCGGCATAAATGACCTCCGGGGCGTTACGAAAGGCACTTGAGGAGGGGACTGCAGCCCCATGAGAAGGTAAGCAATCTTGCCTGCCTCTAGTTGCTTTGTTTCATTACATCCCGGCTGTCTGTCTGCTGGACGATGATCATACTGTGAGTAGTAACTGGTGTTGACATTTTGGGTCTTTATAACCAGACTAAGAAGGAGCATTTACTCTATTCTGGATATTCTTCTCTGTGTTTTCTGTGGTTTGTGTTGTGTGTCAGGTGCCTCCCAGGTAGCAATTAACCAGGACAAGAGAATTCCCCTGGCAGGAGGTTGCGCTTTGAGCGCAGGGACAGGACTGATGTAGGCCATAAGAGATTTCTGCCTGTGAGAGTCTGAAGGAATTGCCAGACGAAGGGGCAGAGAGGGTGGTCCGACCGGCAGGCCAACTGTGGAAGCCGGAGTAGAATAATCCTGTCTGCCAGTGAGGTGAGCCCTGCTTTGTTTTAAAGGGGAGGTGCCACTTGTTTTAGTCTTGTTAATGTTCAAGTGGGTAAACAAGAAGTTGAAAAGTTTATCTTTATTGTGTATACTTGTTGATTGTGTCTCCCCTCAGAAGAAGAAAAAAAAAAACTGTGCAATGTAGCAGAGAAAATTCCCGTACTGATTCTTTGAAGTTGTGACTCATCAAGTCCGGTTGTTAATGCCATCCTTCTAAGGGAGTGAGAAGTGTTTGGGTTAAATGTACATGCAAGAATTACTGCTGCAGAACCCGTAGGAACTCTGTTTGCTGAGATAGAGAACATATGAAGACGGAGAGTTGGGTACTTGTAAGGGACACCCCGTGTTGAGGTTATTATAGATCTAATGGGTCCCCAAGGTGGTCTGTGCTTAAGTCCTGACTAGGTGAACCAGAAGGACTGTCCGAGGGAGGATGATCTAGAGTAGGTAAACCAGAAGGACTGTCTGAGGCAGGAGGACCTAAGGTAACGATTTAACTAGGTGTACCAGAAGGATTATGATCCGAGGGAGGATGACCTAGGGGAAGCCCGGCCGGCAAATTATGTAATTCAGGATTTGGGGTGTTAAAGTGCCTTGTGAGCCAGACCCAAATCCTGGGTTGGACTGAGACAGACCATGGGGACCATACCAAACAAGTCCGGGGAGCAGAAGGGGAAAACTTCCAGATAAATAGTGAGAGAGAGAAAGTAGGAAAGAGTTTCTTGCAGCCTTATCAGTTAAGCCCTTGTTATATACCGGCTGTGGGATTTATGGGAGAAACAGTCTGTGAATCTGAGCCAGTTAAACTAAAGATAAGACAGTACGGTTGTTACCCAATTGTTACTAAAGAAGAAACCCAGTTAAGGGGCCGTCTGTCAGTTACAGGATGGTTCATGTTCCTAGAGAAGTTAACAAGGAGACAATTTTGAAAACCTCAGATAGAAGGGGGGCTGTTGAAAGGATTCAAGTGCCCAAAGGAGCACGAAGCCTAAGGGGGCTGGTGTCATACTGTTGCCCCTGGATTAGACATGCCTCCATGTTAATGCAGCCTCTATGTGATTGTCTGTTATCTGACCGATTTCACCTGACAGAAGAGACAGTGAAACATTTTCATACAATGAAGCTGTGCATAACCTCAGCCCCAGCCCTGAGTATTCCAAAATATAATGAGGAATTTAACTTCTTCTGTTCTGAAATTCAGGATCACAGTCAGACAGGTTAGACCCTGTTGCCCGCGGCGCCCCCTCCAGTGTCAGGGCAGTCACGGCAGTGCAGGCAATTAAATTAATGAGCAGCTGTGAAGACATGGCAGTTTCTGTGTATAGCCTGCACCCACACTCACCCCCTGCCCACAATTTACTTTTTAGCAATTTGTTTGAGTTTCAGGAAGTGCAGGGGGGATGGAAACATACAGTTGTGCAAACACACAGGACATACTCACACAAGTGCAACCAAAACATATTTATATGGCTAGACAACTCAGACTCCAATGTGCACTCCTAATTTCTTTAAAAAAATTTACTACCCTGAATCCTGCTATTTTGTTACCGATCACAGATTCAGAAATGGGGGAGGGTAGCACAGGTAGCCTTTTGTCTTATTTAGCTGAAAATGCTTCTTATGATTGTATACAGTTGATGCAACAAGAAACTTCTGGATTTTCTCACAAAAAAACTCTTGATAACCCTGATTTTGAGTGTTTTGTAGATGGAAGCAGGAATATGGGAGAGGATGGCCGGTTCCACACTGGATATGCAGTGGTTACACAGCATGAGGTAGCCATTGCTGAACCACTCCCTCTGCACATGTCTGCACAGGAGGCAGAGCTGAAGGCACTCACTGAGGCGTGTAAATTGTCTCAGGGGAAGAAGGTGAACATCTATACAGATACTAGGTATGGTTTTGGTATTGCACATGACTATGGACCCATATGGCAGGCTAGAGACTTTTTAACCTCTGCAGGTCAGCCCATTAAAACCAAAACAAAGACTCACTGTTTGAACTAATGAACTCACTACTGCTTCCAGAGGAAGTATCCATTGTCAAGGTTAAGGCACATACCAGACAACAAACCCATGAGGCTAGGGGCAACAACAGGGCAGATAGGGCTGCAAAAGAGGCAGCAGTGAAGCCTTGGAAACCCGAGGTAATCCATGTCGGAGCCCTGCAGCCTCACCACATGCCTGAAGATGTGTTGATTAAACTGTCTGCATAGGCAGATGAAGGAGAAAATACCTCCTGGACTCAGAGAGGAGCAGTGCCAAATGGGCAGGGACTCTGGGGAGTGTCAGGAAAAATATGCCCTCTATCCTATGATGTCTCAGCAGCCCACGGGCCCACTCACCTATCGAAAGGTGCCATGGTAAGTGTGGTTAATATAGGGTGAATTGCTCTAGGGTTTTCTCTGTGCACTGAATAACCCCAGTCAAGTGGGGAAGACTCCAAGCAAGCACCTCCCCAGGCCACTTTACCCATTTCAGAGACTGCAGATAGACTATATACAACTACGAAAGGTAGGTGTGTATGAATTCGTTCTCATGTTTGTTGATTAGGGATGAGCGAACTCGAACTGTATAGTTCGGGTTCGTACCGAATTTTGGGGTGTCCGTGACACGGACCCGAACCCGGACATTTTCGTAAAAGTCCGGGTTCGGGTTCGGTGTTCGTCGCTTTCTTGGCGCTTTTGTGACGCTTTCTTGGCGCTTTTTGAAAGGCTGCAAAGCAGCCAATCAACAAGCGTCATACTACTTGCCCCAAGAGGCCATCACAGCCATGCCTACTATTGGCATGGCTGTGATTGGCCAGAGCACCATGTGACCCAGCCTCTATTTAAGCTGGAGTCACATAGCGCCGCCCGTCACTCTGCTCTGATTAGCGTAGGGAGAGGTTGCGGCTGCGACAGTAGGGCGAGATTAGGCAGATTAACTCCTCCAAAGGACTTGATTAACTGATCGATCTGCAGCTGTGGATCATTGAGCTGCTGATCCTCAATTGCTCACTGTTTTTAGGCTGCCCAGACCGTTTGTCAGTCACATTTTTCTGGGGTGATCGGCGGCCATTTTGTGTCTTGTGGTGCGCCAGCACAAGCTGCGACCAAGTGCATTTAACCCTCAATGGTGTGGTTGTTTTTTGGCTAAAGCCTACATCAGGGTGAAGCTGTCACACCAAGTGCATTTAACCAGCAATAGTCTGTTCATTTTTTGGCCATATACAAAATCAGGGGCAAGCTGCGCCTGTCACCAAGTGCATTTAACCCTCAATGGTGTGGTTGTTTTTTGGCTAAAGCCTACATCAGGGTGAAGCTGTAACACCAAGTGCATTTAACCAGCAATAGTCTGTTCATTTTTTGGCCATATACAAAATCAGGGGCAAGCTGCGCCTGTCACCAAGTGCATTTAACCCTCAATGGTGTGGTTGTTTTTTGGCTAAAGCCTACATCAGGGTGAAGCTGTCACACCAAGTGCATTTAACCAGCAATAGTCTGTTCATTTTTTGGCCATATACAAAATCAGGGGCAAGCTGCGCCTGTCACCAAGTGCATTTAACCCTCAATGGTGTGGTTGTTTTTTGGCTAAAGCCTACATCAGGGTGAAGCTGTCACACCAAGTGCATTTAACCAGCAATAGTCTGTTCATTTTTTGGCCATATACAAAATCAGGGGCAAGCTGCGCCTGTCACCAAGTGCATTTAACCCTCAATGGTGTGGTTGTTTTCTGGCTAAAGCCTACATCAGGGTGAAGCTGTCACACCAAGTGCATTTAACCAGCAATAGTCTGTTTATTTTTTGGCCATATACTACATCAGGGGCAAGCTGCGCCCGTCACCAAGTGCATTTAACCCTCAGTAGTGTGGTTGGTCAAGCTGTGACACCAAGTGCATTTAACCAGCAATAGTCTGTTCATTTTTTGGCCATATACTACATCAGGGGCAAGCTGCGCCCGTCACCAAGTGCATTTAACCAGCAATAGTGTGGTTATTTTTTGGCCATATCCCAGTCTAATTCTGTCACTAAATCCATACCGGTCACCCAGCGCCTAAATACTAGGCCTCAAATTTATATCCCGCTAAATCTCTCGTTACCGCTGTCCTGTTGTAGCTGGGAAAGTTATTTAGTGTCCGTCAAAGCACATTTTTTTGTTCTGGGTTGAAGTACAATTCCCAATTTAGCAATTTCATAATTTAGTGGTTTCTGCTATATCAGAGCTATTTGAAATCTATCCCTAAAAGGGTATATAATATTCAAGGTGCACATTGGGTCATTCAGAATAACTTCACACACACCCGCTACTGTGTATTTTCAAGTCTAATTCTGTCACTAAACCCATACCTGTCACCCAGCGCCTAAATACTAGGCCTCAAATTTATATCCTGCTAAATCTCTCGTTACCGCTGTCCTGTTGTAGCTGGGAAAGTTATTTAGTGTCCGTCAAAGCACATTTTTTGTTCTGGGTTGAAGTACAATTCCCAATTTAGCAATTTCATAATTTAGTGGTTTCTGCTATATCAGAGCTATTTGAAATCTATCCCTAAAAGGGTATATAATATTCAAGGTGCACATTGGGTCATTCAGAATAACTTCACACACACCCGCTACTGTGTATTTTCAAGTCTAATTCTGTCACTAAACCCATACCTGTCACCCAGCGCCTAAATACTAGGCCTCAAATTTATATCCTGCTAAATCTCTCGTTACCGCTGTCCTGTTGTAGCTGGGAAAGTTATTTAGTGTCCGTCAAAGCACATTTTTTGTTCTGGGTTGAAATACAATTCCCAATTTAGCAATTTCATAATTTAGTGGTTTCTGCTATATCAGAGCTATTTGAAATCTATCCCTAAAAGGGTAGATCATATTGAAGGTGCACATAGGGTCATTCAGAATAACTTCACACACACCCGCTACTGTGTATTTCCAAGTCTAATTCTGTCACTAAACCCATACCTGTCACCCAGCGCCTAAATACTAGGCCTCAAATTTATATCCCGCTAAATCTCTCGTTACCGCTGTCCTGTTGTAGCTGGGAAAGTTATTTAGTGTCCGTCAAAGCACATTTTTTGTTCTGGGTTGAAGTACAATTCCCAATTTAGCAATTTCATAATTTAGTGGTTTCTGCTATATCAGAGCTATTTGAAATCTATCCCTAAAAGGGTATATAATATTCAAGGTGCACATTGGGTCATTCAGAATAACTTCACACATACCCGCTACTGTGTATTTCCAAGTCTAATTCTGTCACTAAACCCATACCTGTCACCCAGCGCCTAAATACTAGGCCTCAAATTTATATCCTGCTAAATCTCTCGTTACCGCTGTACTGTTGTTGCTTGGAAAGATATTTAGTGTCCGTCAAAGCACATTTTTTGTTCTGGGTTGAAGTACAATTCCCAATTTAGCAATTTCATAATTTAGTGGTTTCTGCTATATCAGAGCTATTTGAAATCTATCCCTAAAAGGGTATATAATATTCAAGGTGCACATTGGGTCATTCAGAATAACTTCACACACACCCGCTACTGTGTATTTTCAAGTCTAATTCTGTCACTAAACCCATACCTGTCACCCAGCGCCTAAATACTAGGCCTCAAATTTATATCCTGCTAAATCTCTCGTTACCGCTGTACTGTTGTTGCTGGGCAAGATATTTAGTGTCCGTCAAAGCACATTTTTTGTTCTGGGTTGAAATACAATTCCCAATTTAGCAATTTCATAATTTAGTGGTTTCTGCTATATCAGAGCTATTTGAAATCTATCCCTAAAAGGGTATATAATATTCAAGGTGCACATTGGGTCATTCAGAATAACTTCACACACACCCGCTACTGTGTATTTCCAAGTCTAATTCTGTCACTAAACCCATACCTGTCACCCAGCGCCTAAATACTAGGCCTCAAATTTATATCCTGCTAAATCTCTCGTTACCGCTGTACTGTTGTTGCTGGGCAAGATATTTAGTGTCCGTCAAAGCACATTTTTTGTTCTGGGTTGAAATACAATTCCCAATTTAGCAATTTCATAATTTAGTGGTTTCTGCTATATCAGAGCTATTTGAAATCTATCCCTAAAAGGGTATATAATATTCAAGGTGCACATTGGGTCATTCAGAATAACTTCACACACACCCGCTACTGTGTATTTCCAAGTCTAATTCTGTCACTAAACCCATACCTGTCACCCAGCGCCTAAATACTAGGCCTCAAATTTATATCCTGCTAAATCTCTCGTTACCGCTGTACTGTTGTTGCTGGGCAAGATATTTAGTGTCCGTCAAAGCACATTTTTTGTTCTGGGTTGAAATACAATTCCCAATTTAGCAATTTCATAATTTAGTGGTTTCTGCTATATCAGAGCTATTTGAAATCTATCCCTAAAAGGGTATATAATATTCAAGGTGCACATTGGGTCATTCAGAATAACTTCACACACACCCGCTACTGTGTATTTCCAAGTCTAATTCTGTCACTAAACCCATACCTGTCACCCAGCGCCTAAATACTAGGCCTCAAATTTATATCCTGCTAAATCTCTCGTTACCGCTGTACTGTTGTTGCTGGGCAAGATATTTAGTGTCCGTCAAAGCACATTTTTTGTTCTGGGTTGAAATACAATTCCCAATTTAGCAATTTCATAATTTAGTGGTTCCTGCTATATCAGAGCTATTTGAAATCTATCCCAAAAAGGGTATATAATATTCAAGGTGCACATAGGGTCATTCAGAATAACTTCACACACACGCTTCTGTGCATTTCCAAGTCTAATTCTGTCACTAAATCCATACCGGTCACCCAGCGCCTAAATACTAGGCCTCAAATTTATATCCCGCTGAATTTGAATACAATACATTGGGCCAAATAATATATTTGTTGTTGTGGTGAACCATAACAATGAGAAAAACATCTAGTAAGGGACGCGGACGTGGACATGGTCGTGGTGGTGTTAGTGGACCCTCTGGTGCTGGGAGAGGACGTGGCCGTTCTGCCACATCCACACGTCCTAGTGTACCAACTACCTCAGGTCCCAGTAGCCGCCAGAATTTACAGCGATATATGGTGGGGCCCAATGCCGTTCTAAGGATGGTAAGGCCTGAGCAGGTACAGGCATTAGTCAATTGGGTGGCCGACAGTGGATCCAGCACGTTCACATTATCTCCCACCCAGTCTTCTGCAGAAAGCGCACAGATGGCGCCTGAAAACCAACCCCATCAGTCTGTCACATCACCCCCATGCATACCAGGGAAACTGTCTCAGCCTCAAGTTATGCAGCAGTCTCTTATGCTGTTTGAAGACTCCGCTGGCAGGGTTTCCCAAGGGCATCCACCTAGCCCTTCCCCAGCGGTGAAAGACATAGAATGCACTGACGCACAACCACTTATGTTTCCTGATGATGAGGACATGGGAATACCACCTCAGCATGTCTCTGATGATGACGAAACACAGGTGCCAACTGCTGCGTCTTTCTGCAGTGTGCAGACTGAACAGGAGGTCAGGGATCAAGACTGGGTGGAAGACGATGCAGGGGACGATGAGGTCCTAGACCCCACATGGAATGAAGGTCGTGCCACTGACTTTCACAGTTCGGAGGAAGAGGCAGTGGTGAGACCGAGCCAACAGCGTAGCAAAAGAGGGAGCAGTGGGCAAAAGCAGAACACCCGCCGCCAAGAGACTCCGCCTGCTACTGACCGCCGCCATCTGGGACCGAGCACCCCAAAGGCAGCTTCAAGGAGTTCCCTGGCATGGCACTTCTTCAAACAATGTGCTGACGACAAGACCCGAGTGGTTTGCACGCTGTGCCATCAGAGCCTGAAGCGAGGCATTAACGTTCTGAACCTGAGCACAACCTGCATGACCAGGCACCTGCATGCAAAGCATGAACTGCAGTGGAGTAAACACCTTAAAACCAAGGAAGTCACTCAGGCTCCCCCTGCTACCTCTTCTGCTGCTGCCGCCTCGGCCTATTCTGCTGCTGCCGCCTCGGCCTCTTCCTCCGCCTCTGGAGGAACGTTGGCACCTGCCGCCCAGCAAACAGGGGATGTACCACCAACACCACCACCACCACCTCCGTCACCAAGCGTCTCAACCATGTCACACGCCAGCGTTCAGCTCTCCATCTCACAAACATTTGATAGAAAGCGTAAATTCCCACCTAGCCACCCTCGATCCCTGGCCCTGAATGCCAGCATTTCTAAACTACTGGCCTATGAAATGCTGTCATTTAGGCTGGTGGACACAGACAGCTTCAAACAGCTCATGTCGCTTGCTGTCCCACAGTATGTTGTTCCCAGCCGGCACTACTTCTCCAAGAGAGCCGTGCCTTCCCTGCACAACCAAGTATCCGATAAAATCAAGTGTGCACTGCGCAACGCCATCTGTAGCAAGGTCCACCTAACCACAGATACGTGGACCAGTAAGCACGGCCAGGGACGCTATATCTCCCTAACTGCACACTGGGTAAATGTAGTGGCAGCTGGGCCCCAGGCGGAGAGCTGTTTGGCGCACGTCCTTCCGCCGCCAAGGATCGCAGGGCAACATTCTTTGCCTCCTGTTGCCACCTCCTCCTTCTCGGCTTCCTCCTCCTCTTCTTCCACCTGCTCATCCAGTCAGCCACACACCTTCACCACCAACTTCAGCACAGCCCGGGGTAAACGTCAGCAGGCCATTCTGAAACTCATATGTTTGGGGGACAGGCCCCACACCGCACAGGAGTTGTGGCGGGGTATAGAACAACAGACCGACGAGTGGTTGCTGCCGGTGAGCCTCAAGCCCGGCCTGGTGGTGTGTGATAATGGGCGAAATCTCGTTGCAGCTCTGGGACTAGCCAATTTGACGCACATCCCTTGCTTGGCGCATGTGCTGAATTTGGTGGTGCAGAAGTTCATTCACAACTACCCCGACATGTCAGAGCTGCTGCATAAAGTGCGGGCCGTCTGTTCGCGCTTCCGGCGTTCACATCCTGCCGCTGCTCGCCTGTCTGCGCTACAGCGTAACTTCGGCCTTCCCGCTCACCGCCTCATATGCGACGTGCCCACCAGGTGGAACTCCACCTTGCACATGCTGGACAGACTGTGCGAGCAGCAGCAGGCCATAGTGGAGTTTCAGCTGCAGCACGCACGGGTCAGTCGCACTACAGAACAGCACCACTTCACCACCAATGACTGGGCCTCCATGCGAGACCTGTGTGCCCTGTTGCGCTGTTTCGAGTACTCCACCAACATGGCCAGTGGCGATGACACCGTTATCAGCGTTACAATACCACTTCTATGTCTCCTTGAGAAAACACTTAGGGCGATGATGGAAGAGGAGGTGGCCCAGGAGGAGGAGGAGGAGGAGGAGGAAGAGGGGTCATTTTTAGCACTTTCAGGCCAGTCTCTTCGAAGTGAATCAGAGGGAGGTTTTTGGCAACAGCAGAGGCCAGGTACAAATGTGGCCAGCCAGGGCCCACTACTGGAGGACGAGGAGGACGAGGATGAGGAGGAGGTGGAGGAGGATGAGGATGAAGCATGGTCACAGCGGGGTGGCACCCAACGCAGCTCGGGTCCATCACTGGTGCGTGGCTGGGGGGAAAGGCAGGACGATGACGATACGCCTCCCACAGAGGACAGCTTGTCCTTACCCCTGGGCAGCCTGGCACACATGAGCGACTACATGCTGCAGTGCCTGCGCAACGACAGCAGAGTTGCCCACATTTTAACCTGTGCGGACTACTGGGTTGCCACCCTGCTGGATCCACGCTACAAAGACAATGTGCCCACCTTACTTCCTGCACTGGAGCGTGATAGGAAGATGCGCGAGTACAAGCGCACGTTGGTAGACGCGCTACTGAGAGCATTCCCAAATGTCACAGGGGAACAAGTGGAAGCCCAAGGCCAAGGCAGAGGAGGAGCAAGAGGTCGCCAAGGCAGCTGTGTCACGGCCAGCTCCTCTGAGGGCAGGGTTAGCATGGCAGAGATGTGGAAAACTTTTGTCAACACGCCACAGCTAACTGCACCACCACCTGATACGCAACGTGTTAGCAGGAGGCAACATTTCACTAACATGGTGGAACAGTACGTGTGCACACCCCTCCACGTACTGACTGATGGTTCGGCCCCATTCAACTTCTGGGTCTCTAAATTGTCCACGTGGCCAGAGCTAGCCTTTTATGCCTTGGAGGTGCTGGCCTGCCCGGCAGCCAGCGTTTTGTCTGAACGTGTATTCAGCACGGCAGGGGGCGTCATTACAGACAAACGCAGCCGCCTGTCTACAGCCAATGTGGACAAGCTGACGTTCATAAAAATGAACCAGGCATGGATCCCACAGGACCTGTCCGTCCCTTGTCCAGATTAGACATTAACTACCTCCCCATAACCATATATTATTGGACTCCAGGGCACTTCCTCATTCAATCCTATTTTTATTTTCATTTTACCATTATATTGCAAGGCTACCCAAAGTTGAATGAACCTCTCCTCTGCCTGTGTGCTAGGCCTAAATATATGCCAATGGATTGTTGCAGTGGTGGCTGACGTGAAGCCTCATTCTCTGCTATGACATGCAGACTGATTCTCTGGTGACATGAAGCCAGATTGTCTGTTACGGGACCTCTCTCCTCTGCCTGGGTGCTGGGCCTGAATTTATGACAATGGACTGTTGCAGTGGTGGCTGACGTGAAGCCTGATTCTCTGCTATGACATGCAGACTGATTCTCTGCTGACATGAAGCCAGATCCTCTGTTGCGGGACCTCTCTCCTCTGCCTGGGTGCTGGGCCTAAATTTATGAAAATGGACTGTTGCAGTGGTGGGTGACGTGAAGCCTCATTCTCTGCTATGACATGCAGACTGATTCTCTGCTGACATGAAGCCAGATCGTCTGTTACGGGACCTCTCTCCTCTGCCTGGGTGCTGGGCCTAAATTTATGAAAATGGACTCTTACAGTGGTGGGTGACGTGAAGCCTGATTCTCTGCTATGACATGAAGACTGATTCTCTGCTGACATGAAGCCAGATCCTCTGTTACGGGACCTCTCTCCTCTGCCTGGGTGCTGGGCCTAAATATCTGACAATGGACTGTTGCATTGGTGGCTGACGTGAAGCCTGATTCTCTGCTATGATATGAAGACTGATTCTCTGCTGACATGAAGCCAGATTGTCTGTTACGGGACCTCTCTCCTCTGCCTGTGTGCTAGGCCTAAATATATGCCAATGGATTGTTGCAGTGGTGGCTGACGTGAAGCCTGATTCTCTGCTATGACATGCAGACTGATTCTCTGGTGACATGAAGCCAGATCCTCTGTTACGGGACCTCTCTCCTCTGCCTGGGTGCTGGGCCTAAATTTATGAAAATGGACTGTTGCAGTGGTGGGTGACGTGAAGCCTGATTCTCTGCTATGACATGCAGACTGATTCTCTGGTGACATGAAGCCAGATCCTCTGTTACGGGACCTCTCTCCTCTGCCTGGGTGCTGGGCCTAAATTTATGAAAATGGACTGTTGCAGTGGTGGGTGACGTGAAGCCTCATTCTCTGCTATGACATGCAGACTGATTCTCTGCTGACATGAAGCCAGATTGTCTGTTACGGGACCTCTCTCCTCTGCCTGGGTGCTGGGCCTGAATTTATGACAATGGACTGTTGCAGTGGTGGCTGACGTGAAGCCTGATTCTCTGCTATGATATGAAGACTGATTCTCTGCTGACATGAAGCCAGATTGTCTGTTACGGGACCTCTCTCCTCTGCCTGGGTGCCGGGGCCTAAATATCTGAGAATGGACTGTTCCAGTGGTGGGTAACGGGAAGCCAGATTCTCTGCTATGATATGAAGACTGATTCTCTGCTGACATGAAGCCAGATTGTCTGTTACGGGACCTCTCTCCTCTGCCTGGGTGCTGGGCCTAAATTTATGAAAATGGACTCTTACAGTGGTGGGTGACGTGAAGCCTGATTCTCTGCTATGACATGAAGACTGATTCTCTGCTGACATGAAGCCAGATTGTCTGTTACGGGACCTCTCTCCTCTGCCTGGGTGCCGGGGCCTAAATATCTGAGAATGGACTGTTCCAGTGGTGGGTGACGGGAAGCCAGATTCTCTGCTATGGAACCTCTCTCCAATTGATTTTGGTTAATTTTTATTTATTTAATTTTTATTTTAATTAATTTCCCTATCCACATTTGTTTGCAGGGGATTTACCTACATGTTGCTGCCTTTTGCAGCCCTCTAGCCCTTTCCTGGGCTGTTTTACAGCCGTTTTAGTGCCGAAAAGTTCGGGTCCCCATTGACTTCAATGGGGTTCGGGTTCGGGACGAAGTTCGGATCGGGTTCGGATCCCGAACCCGAACATTTCCGGGATGTTCGGCCGAACTTCTCGAACCCGAACATCCAGGTGTTCGCTCAACTCTAGTGTTGATCTCTTTTCAGGTTGGGCGGAAACCTACCCAATAGCCAAAGCAAATGCCAAGAATACGGCAAAGAAACTGGTCAGTGAACTGATATGCAGGTATGGTGTTCCTGAAGTCATTGAGTCAGATAGAGGTTCTTATTCCGCAGTTGAAGTAAAGAGGGAAGTTATGCAGGCATTAGGGGTGATCCACGCTTTCCGAGTTGAGCGTTTGAATGGATAAAAGGCCATGCGGGAGATCCAGGGGCCCTGGATAGAGTGCTTGCCTCTGGCTCTATATTCAGTAAGGACTACCCCAAACAAGAGGACAGGGTTGTCCTCATTTGAGATCCTGTTTGGAAGTGCCCCTAGGTTAGCGTTGTACTTTCGCCAGCAGCTGAATAATGACAGTCTGACCAGTTACATACGGGCCCTCACAAAAAGGCTAGAATACACGCATAAACAGGTGTTTGCTTCATTTCCAGATCCTGACTTAATAGAAGGAACTCACAACTTGCAGCCCAGAGACTGGGTGGTGATAAAAAGACATGCGAGAAAAGGACTAGTTCCAAGATTCAATGGTACATTTCAAGAACTGTTGACCACCCACACCGCTGTAAAGGTTGAAGGAAAACCCAACTGGATACACGCTTCTTACTGCAAGAAAGTCTTGGAACCACAGGATGAAGGTCCTTCTGCTGACAGTGGCTCTGACCCTGAGCGTGTCAGCAGATTTTCGTCCACTGAATGATGAATGGGACAATGTTCTGATACAGCACCATCAGGTGTTGTTTGAAGGGATGAATGAAAAGTGACAGACTGTTGGATCTGTACTCACAGCCCTGTGAGTTCAGCCAGTATGCCCTATTTTGCCATGCCCCTCAGTTTATCTGAATTGACTGAACTGGCCAACTCTACTATTTTTTTCAGAGCCATGAAGCAGGTTAAGTCCAAACTAAAAACAGGGAGATACCCATACCCGTTGCAGGATGGGCTGAGCCCCCCTGGTTCATAGTAAACAGATTAGGGCCACCAGCTGATTATAGCTCTACCCCCTGGAACGAGAACATGTGGTGCAATGTGTCATGCTTTCCAAGTTGGACACACTGTTGTTGTTTGCAAATACGGTCAAAAGGTATGTCTTTTAGTCCTCATGACAAATTCGGCTGCAATAACTGGTGTTGGTATAGATCCTGTAAAGGGTAAGAATCTGGCCTGCAACAACCGTATCTTAGTTGATTTAATTGCTGGAATAACCTCTAACTCCTCAGAGGGTCAGGGAAAGGAACCCGAACTGGCAGAAGGTGTCCGACTGGCCAAATTGATAACTCAGTTGTTTAATAGTACGGTGGTTGCAGTCCCAGAAGATATATTCCTGGTCTGTGGGCATAAGGCATACTAATGGTTGCTCAGAAATGTCAATGGTTTATGTACAATCGCCCGGCTTACTCCTGCAACCTTTATAATACCCCATTCCGACATAGATATGTTTATTAATAAAGTTTGTAAGAAGGGGATACAATATTGAGATTATTGAGAGTATCTGTGGCACTGTTCCCCCTGAAGGGAATCCTTAGGGCAGAATAGGATTAACTTGTTCCGAAGTACCTTTGGGCGGTAACAGTTCACAGATTTCTCAAAATGGGGGAATTGTGAAAGATAGAACTCCATCTTGTATATCCTATACCTATCTGAACCAGAGTTCAATTAGAGGTGATTAAAATGTTAGACAAGTGTCAGCTCTTTGCAGACACGCTGGGCGGGGGGGAATTCAGCGGACAACCGCCCAATATTATCAATATTACTCTCCCTTATTGATCAGTAGATCTATTAAACAGTATTTATTTCCCTAGGCCCCAGAACCTACAATTTGATTACTCAGAGCGTCTCCTCCTGTGTACCCAGAGAACAAAATAGTCCTTTTGTTCAAGTCAGTCAATAGATGCCCAGCAGATAACGCAATTACAGCTGGCTTCCTTAGGTTGACAAAAGAGCTTCCCTTTCTGCAGAGATATCACAGCTAGGTGTGAAGACTACACCTGGGGGGAGCCTTTTGGTGTCGCTGCCATAAGGGGCTTGTAAGTAGTGATGAGCGGCAGGTGCCATATTCGATTTCGACGAAATTCGCGAATATTCGATAGAATATTCGTTTTATATTCGTCGAAATCGAATATTCGTCATTAGTCTTGTTAGCGCGATTAATATGCGATTTAAATAATCGAATTTCGATTTTTAACTTATAGGCTACTCTCCTATTGAAATAGCAATGCGATTAATTCAAGTTATAAAAATCGAATTTCGATTTTAACTTAGCACTGCTATATTCCATATTCGTTAATTCTAGCCTAATATGGCATATAGCACTCCTAAGTTAAAATCGAAATTCGATTATTATAACTTGAAAAATCGAATTGCGATTTCAACGTAATTCTCAAATCCGACAGTACATTCTAGTATATGGAGTCGTTCCCATGGTGATGGGGACGCTCCATAAGCATGGAATATGGTTTCAATGGCTTGGTAGAATTAGCGAATTGACGAATATATTCGTTATATTCCACAAAACGAATATAACGAATGTATTCGTCATATTCCACAAAACGAAGATAACGAAGTATTCTGCATCTTCGTTTTAGCTACCTATTCATCAATTTCGCTAATTCTAGCAATGATATAGGAAAGTTGACTATAGAGACAGCTAAGTATATTTCGCTATGCGATTATATGACTGCTTTTTTTTTAAATAAATAGAATAATTATAATACCTGATAATTAATTATTATAATTATACTATTTATAAAAAAAAGCAGTCATATAATCGCATAGCGAATTAAACTTAGCTGTCTCTATAGTCAACTTTCCTATAACATTGCTAGAATTAGCGAAATTGATGAATAGGTAGCTAAAACGAAGATGCAGAATACTTCGTTATCTTCGTTTTGTGGAATATGACGAATACATTCGTTATATTCGTTTTGTGGAATATGACGAATACATTCGCTATATTCTTTTTATGGTATATGACGAATATATTCGTCATATTCGCTATTTCTACCAAGCCAACCATAGTAAACCTGGTCAAGTTGAAATCGCCATGCGATTAATATAACTCGAAGGAATCGCATGGCGATTTCAACTTGACCTGCTATGGAATATGGAATACTCCATATTAGGATAGAATTAACGAATATGGAATACAAGTTACAATCGCATTACGCGATAATGACAACTACGTAATTATCGAGTAAGGCGATTTATCTTTGTATGCATAATCATGCTGCACAAAAGTTAGCTTAACACCATAATAAAGTTACAATCGCATTACGCGATAATGACAACTACGTAATTATCGAGTAAGGCGATTTATCTTTGTATGCATAATCATGCTGCACAAAAGTTAGCTTAACACCATAATAAAGTTACAATCGCATTACGCGATAATGACAACTACGTAATTATCGAGTAAGCCGATTTATCTTTGTATGCATAATCATGCTGCACAAAAGTTAGCTTAACACCATAATAAAGTTACAATCGCATTACGCGATAATGACAACTACGTAATTATCGAGTAAGGCGATTTATTTTTTATTTTTCCGATATCGAGTATAGCGTTTTGAATCTTTCAATCATAAAATTCTCTTTACATACAATTTCTTAAACAGTGTTGAATATAGTTGGTATACTAGACATGCGTTAAAATAAGCTAAAATGTCAAAAGAAAAATAAATGGCGGGAGATTTACCTCAGCACTGGGCATGAAAATCGAAATGCGATTTTAAATTAGCGATAAAATCGCAATTTTTTTTTTTTTTTCAAACTGACAGAGTAGAATCGTCAACCCTCCCCTCTCCTACCTTGAATAGCCAATGGGAATGGCCTGTCACACCTTAGCAACATCCATAGCAACCAATCGGTTAGTAGCCTGCCCCTTCACTATATAAATCAAGACACCGCCCGGTTGCCATTTTGTGGGTTTAGTTGTTGAAGTGAGAGGAGCTTGATCGTTTGTTCAATTGAATTGTGCATTGATCTAATTGTGCATTGATCTAAATTATAGTTTATTAGATAGATAGGGATTAGGGAATTGATTAATTAGATAGTTTGCAGGGTAGTTCAGAAAGTTAGTTAGTTTAGGCAGTGTTAGGGCTCAGTTTATATAAAGTTCAGTGTAGAGTAGGGACTAGTTAGTTTGATTTGATTAAATACAGATAGGGAATTAGATAGTATTTTCAGTATCACTTAGCTTAGATAGAGTTAGGGTTTAGATTAACTTCTGATATATTAGCTTAGTGTAGGGTCTTAGTTTAGTGTCCTTCCGTATAAATTTGTAGTTTGTTCGTTTTGTCTTAGTCCGTCCGTCCGTCTTTGTGTTTGTTCCGTTGTAGTTAGTTAGTAGAAAAAAAAACAAAAAAACAAAAAAAAGTTTTACTGTTAATTGTGTTTGTTTTGTCTTAGTCCGTCCGTCCGTCCGTCTTTGTGTTTGTTCCGTTGTAGTTAGTTAGTAGAAAAAAAAACAAAAAAACAAAAAAAGTTTTACTGTTAATTGTGTTTGTTTTGTCTTAGTCCGTCCGTCCGTCTTTGTGTTTGTTCCGTTGTAGTTAGTTAGTAGAAAAAAAAACAAAAAAACAAAAAAAAGTTTTACTGTTAATTGTGTTTGTTTTGTCTTAGTCCGTCCGTCCGTCTTTGTGTTTGTTCCGTTGTAGTTAGTTAGTAGAAAAAAAAAAAAAAAAAAGTTTTACTGTTAATTGTGTTTGTTTTGTCTTAGTCCGTCCGTCCGTCTTTGTGTTTGTTCCGTTGTAGTTAGTTAGTAGAAAAAAAAACAAAAAAACAAAAAAAAGTTTTACTGTTAATTGTGTTTGTTTTGTCTTAGTCCGTCCGTCCGTCCGTCTTTGTGTTTGTTCCGTTGTAGTTAGTTAGTAGAAAAAAAAACAAAAAAACCAAAAAAAAGTTTTACTGTTAATTGTGTTTGTTTTGTCTTAGTCCGTCCGTCCGTCTTTGTGTTTGTTCCGTTGTAGTTAGTTAGTAGAAAAAAAAACAAAAAACCAAAAAAAAGTTTGACTGTTACTTGTGTTCATTTTGTTTTAGTCCGTCCGTCCGTCTTTGTGTTTGTTCCGTTGTAGTTAGTTAGGAGAAAAAAAAACAAAAAAACAAAAAAAATTTGACTGTTGTGTTTATTTTGTCTTAGTCCGTCCGTCCATCCGTCCTTCCGTCTTTTTGTTTGTTCCGTTAAGGAGAAAAAAAATGAGCCACAAAAGTGAGGCACGCAGCCAGAGCAGTAGGGGCAGGCGAAGGAACGCCGCTGGACAGCAGCCAGCAGTCAGTGGAGCACGCCTGATCCCAGATTTTTTTGGGCATTGCAGCCGCCCAATTGGTTCGGACGAGGCGGATGCAATTGTGGCATATGTGGCACAATCTAGCGCCACCGATTCATCCGCCCAGGCTCGCAGCAGGAGCAGCAGCATCAGCAGCGATGGGGCAACTCCTCCTCCTGCTTCACCACCCCCCAGTCCCCAAGATGCTACCCTGCTCCTGTTTAGCGAGAGTGAGAGGGACATCTTGGGGGACTTAATGCAGGAGGGTGATCTTCAATTCAGTCCACCTGATTGTCAGGACCTTATGGAAGGGATAGAGGAGGAGGAGGGGGTACCTCCTGTGAGTACCCCAGTCACATCCCTTCCAACTGGTGCGGGTGGGGTCAGCCACACTACTCCCGCACCTAGTCAGACTCAGGTGTCAGTGAGGGGACAGCAGAGCCATGGCAGGGGCTCCATGTTTGCTGGTCCTCTCGGTCCATCACATGGGGGCCTTGAGTCTGAGGAGGAGGGTCACACAGAGTGTGTGCCACCTCCTTCGTCACGTGATACCAGCACTGACGAAGGTAGGCAGGCCAGGCAAATGGTGCGCCAGGTCACCAGGGAGCCCAGTGTCAGGGGCTCCACTGGTAAGAGCGGCAGGCAGCAGCAGCCAGCTCCTACTGTGCGCACCGAGCCTGAACAGGCGCAGGTATCCTCCGCCCCATCTGACCAGAGGTTGGGGCGGAAGTCGCCTGTTTGGGCCTATTTCACCCTGGCAGCAGATGATGTCACAATTGGCATCTGTCAGCTATGCCATGCCAGGGTGAGGAGAGGGAGGTGTTTGTCTCGGCTGGGTACCAGTGCCCTGACCCAGCACCTTAGAGTCAATCACTGGCGGGAGTGGGAAGAGATGCGTGGTGGTCGTAGCAGCAGCGCCACCACCAGTGTGCAGGGGACAGCACCTCCTGCCACTGTTCAGCAGCAACCGCAGACTCAGTCCCACTCCACCACTCCCTCTCCTAGAGGTATTGGTACCGGCAGCCATACCTCTGCCTCCACTGCACCCTCCTCCAAGTCCTCCTCCTCTGCCGTCCGGCGCCAGCCCTCAATTGCTGAGGCTTTGGAACGCACCGCGCCCTACACCCCCGGGGACAGACGTGTGCGTTCTCTCAATGGGCTCCTGGCAAGGGTTATTGCCCAACATCTGCTGCCCTTCAACCTTGTGGATAGCAATCCATTCAGGCAGATGTTGGAGCAGGCCCAACCTAGATGGCGTGTCCCCAGCCGCCATTTCTTCGCCAGGACCGGCGTCCCTGCCCTCCACCAGCATGTGGTGCAGAATGTCTCCCTGTCGCTGGATCATGCTGTCAGCGACAGGGTGCATCTGACCATGGATGCCTGGACCAGCAGGCATGGGCAGGGGCGCTACATTAGTTTTACCGCCCATTGGGTGTCCCTCCGAGGCGCCGGGGAGGGAACAGCGGCATCAGACTTTGTGGTGCCGCCACGGGGTGTCCAGGGTGGAAACACTAGCCTTCCTCAAGCCACTGTCTCCACAGCTGCTGAGCCCCCCAGCAAGCGTCCCCGTAGCTACGCAAGTGTGGGGCACGTCCGCTGCCAGGCCGTGCTCCAGCTTGTTAGCTTAGGGGAACGGAGACACACAGGACCTGATGTTCTATCAGCACTACAGGATCAGGTCCAGAAGTGGCTGACACCCCGAAGGCTCCAGGCAGGTATGGTTGTCTGTGACAACGGCAGCAACCTCCTCGCCGCCCTCCATGCTGGCAGTCTGACACACGTCCCCTGCATGGCACATGTCCTCAACCTGGTTGTCCAGAAATACCTACGGACATTTCCAGGGTTGAGTGACATTGTGCAACGTGTCCGTCGGATTGCCAGCCACTTCCGACGCTCCCCAACTGCCTCCGCGTCCCTGTCCAGACTGCAGCGGGACAACAGCCTGCCCCCTCACAGGCTGCTTGTCGACAGCGTGACGCGGTGGAACTCCACCCTCCACATGCTGGAGAGGTTGTGGGAGCAGAGAAGGGCGGTGAGGGAATACCTGCTTGACCTAGGCACTCCAGGGCCAACCAACCCACTTCCATACATCACTAATGTGGAGTGGGGGCAGATACAGCAGGTCTGCCATGTGTTGGCCCCATTCGAGCAGGCGACCAAGATGGTCAGCGGGGAGCATGTCGGCCTCAATGACGTGCTCCCCTTAGTGTTCCTGCTGGACAGGACACTAGATCGCCTGCTCGAGGCTGGGGAGAGTGCCTTGGTGGAGCAAGATGAGGCGGCCTTGCTCCACCAGGACCAGGCCCAGGACGACGTGGAGGAGGAGGAAGACATTCACGACGTCCAGGAGTCTGTGCCTGGTCAGGAGGGAGAGACGGTGTTGGGGGCACCGTTAGTCCGGGGGTGGGGCAGCAGCAACAGGGACCACCATGAACAGCAGCTTGAGGACCAGGATGTCATGGTCCCTGGCAGCCATGATGAGGCACAGCGAGCTGTCCTGTTCCCTATGGCTGCCCACATGCTACGCTGCCTTAGGAGGGACCCCCGGATCAGGAAACTGAAGGAGAGTGATGATTTCTGGTTGGCCACCCTTTTAGACCCTAGATGCAAGGGGAAGCTGGAGCAGTTCATCCCAGCCAGCCGGAGACAGGCCCGGATGGAAAAACTGCGGGCCTGTCTCATCAAACGGCTGGAGGAGGCTAACCCGCGGCCTCAGGCTCCAGCTCTCCCCGCCCATCTCACCCAGCCAACGGCTGGTCCCAGCAGCACCAGCCGAGTTGGTGACCTTATGGGTGAGATGAGGCAGTTCTACCAGTCTGCGCGACCCAGTAGCAGCAGCAGCAGCAGTCACCACCAGCGGCTGGCCCGCATGGTGGCTGACTACATGGGGTCAGTCGGTGCTTCCGACAGCATGAGCACCGACGACCCCATGGAGTACTGGGTCGCCAGGCTGGACACCTGCCGTGAGCTCGCTCAGTATGCGCTGGAGCTACTGTGTTGCCCCCCCTCCAGCGTACTGTCTGAGCGGACCTTCAGCGCGGCAGGTGGGGTGGTCACGGACAAGAGGACCCGTCTGTCCACTGACTCCGTGGACAGACTCACCTTCATCAAGATGAACGAGTCCTGGATCGGCAGTGACTTCTTGGCCCCCGCTGTCGGTTCAGGCCGTTGAGAGGTCCCTTGTCCATCACTCTCCTTTTCTCTCCCTCCCAAAATCCGTTGTTTTTTAATCTTTTTAACTTATTTATTGATATTTTTAATTATTTATTAAATTATTTATTTATATTTAAATATGAATTGAATTATTAATGAATTAAACTGAATTTCTTTTTGATCAATTTAGTTATTAATTTATTGATTCTTTTTTTTATTTTATATTTATTAAATATATATTTATATATGATTTTGCATATATTTTTAAAAAAATCTGACATAATTTATTATTTTAAGTAATTACTGTGCATGCCCACACAGCACACAATCTGACCTCACTAGTCTACGCCAGGTTTCCTGATCAAGGCACATGGAAGATGCAGCAGAACACTGTCTTTTCACTTACAACGACATCATGTGTTTTCTTGAAGCCAGGGGGCTGTGGAAGTGTCGGTGTTTAGCAGCGGCTCTTTCGTTCCTCCTCATGTCTGTGAGGAGGAATGTGTCCCGACGCTCCACCAACCCATACACGATCAGTATCGCACACACGCTAGTCTACATCCAACTGCTACACCCATCCCTCATGTGCCTGTGTGAGCACCGAAGGCAGTGATGAGTCAAGTTTCATCGGCCGGAGTCTGGAAGCGTTCCGTCATGATCCGACGGGGGCAACGCAAACTCCATTTGGCCATGAATGCAGCGTTGTTCCAAAGCTGATGGAAGTGTCCACATTGGGGGTTCCACCAGTGAGCAACCTGCATGATCTCTTGCCGGTCATAGGGCATAATGATCCATTTTAAGAGGCTATTTTGAACAAACGTGGTATTGATGTCAGGCGCAAAGGGTGCATACTTCAGCATGGCACAGCGGATCGCCAACACTGTCATCCAGCACAGTGCATTTTTCATTCTGTTAAGAGGGCAACAAATGTTCTTCAGTTACATAGAACTGACACTAAACTGTTTGTGCATAACGATTAGCAGCTTGGCTACTTTTACATGGGCGTCGCAGATATGGTCCGAATGCGTCGCGTGAGCTTTCATGTAAAATGATGTGATCTTCCAAGCAAAGTTAATGACTTTTATCTGCGATTGTGCTAAGTCATTTATTTTTTTTCCACGGTGGTTCAATGCGTTGTGATGCGCTTTTCACGCCTCAGTTAAAAATATTCAGATTTATTTAGAACATATCTTAACAACCATCATTGAAAAACGTGCCCACACCTGCTTGAGGATGCGATGCATTTTTCACCCAACCCCATTAACTTCTATGGGCCGTGTCTTGCTTTAAAAATGCTGGATAAAAAACAAGCTGCATTTTTTAAGTAACACACAACTGATGCGTGAAAAATAAAAGCTCATGTACACAGACCCATAAAAAATAATGGCTCATGATTCAGTGCGTGTGCTATGCGTTCACATAACGCATTCCTACCGCGTGTTTAAATCGCCCGTGAGAAAGAAATTTATTTTTTATCTAATTTCATAAAATAGTATTCTTTCAGGATTTATATAAATGTACATTAATACGGTCCTCTAAAATGCGGTTGTACGGAGGAGTAAAAAAATCACCACTTAAATAGATCATATGTGGTAGCTAAATATATAGATGTTGTCTATAATGCAATATTAATATATCTATCTCACCCATTTCAGCACAGAAGCAATCAAATTTTGTAATAGTGCTGATATCAGCATTCTATTGGACCGTATTACTGCACATAGATATAGAACATAAACTAAAAATAATTTTTAATTATATAAAATACTTAATTAAACCATAACCGTGATTAATAAAGCACAAACAGTTTATGTAACTGAAGAACATTTGTTGCCCTCTTAACAGAATGAAAAATGCACTGTGCTGGATGACAGTGTTGGCGATTCCGCCATGCTGAAGTATGCACCCTTTGCGCCTGACATCAATACCACGTTTGTTCAAAATAGCCTCTTAAAATGGATCATTATGCCCTATGACCGGCAAGAGATCATGCAGGTTGCTCACTGGTGGAACCCCCAATGTGGACACTTCCATCAGCTTTGGAACAACGCTGCATCATCGCCAAATGGAGTTTGCGTTGCCCCCGTCGGATCATGACGGAACGCTTCCAGACTCCGGCCGATGAAACTTGACTCATCACTGCCTTCGGTGCTCACACAGGCACATGAGGGATGGGTGTAGCAGTTGGATGTAGACTAGCGTGTGTGCGATACTGATCGTGTATGGGTTGGTGGAGCGTCGGGACACATTCCTCCTCACAGACATGAGGAGGAACGAAAGAGCCGCTGCTAAACACCGACACTTCCACAGCCCCCTGGCTTCAAGAAAACACATGATGTCGTTGTAACGGATAAAAAAAATTTCCGCTGCACTTTCCATGTGCATGATATGTAAAATGAGATATCTTGTTCTATATGTACATGTTAATTCCTTTATATATTTACATACATTTTATGCATATCTATAATGTATATAATTAATCTCAATCTGTCTCAGTGGATGTATGTTGTTGCCCGGGTCTGGTGGGGGCCCATTCCCGGGATCACACCGCTGCTGCCCACACATTGCCTGCTGATGCCCGTCCTGCGCAGTTAGGCCGAGATATTTATAGGCCTTATACTGCAATCCTACTTCTACCTGCTGTTAATGCTGCTGTTGATCGACCTCACGTTGAATTGTCTGTATGACTTTTAAAACAAAGTTTGCTGCTGATGCCCGTCCTGCGCAGTTAGGCCGAGATATTTATAGGCCTTATACTGCAATCCTACTTCTACCTGCTGTTAATGCTGCTGTTGATCTACCTCACGTTGAATTGTCTGTATGACTTTTAAAACAAAGTTTGCTGCTGATGCCCGTCCTGCGCACTTAGGCCGAGATATTTATAGGCCTTATACTGCAATCCTACTTCTACCTGCTGTTAATGCTGCTGCTGATCCACCTCACGTTGAATTGTCTGTATCACTTTTAAAACAAAGTTTGCTGCTGATGCCCGTCCTGCGCACTTAGGCCGAGATATTTATAGGCCTTATACTGCAATCCTACTTCTACCTGCTGTTAATGCTGCTGCTGATCCACCTCACGTTGAATTGTCTGTATCACTTTTAAAACAAAGTTTGCTGCTGATGCCCGTCCTGCGCAGTTAGGCCGAGATATTTATAGGCCTTATACTGCAATCCTACTTCTACCTGCTGTTAATGCTGCTGCTGATCCACCTCACGTTGAATTGTCTGTATGACTTTTAAACAAAGTTTGCTGCTGATGCCCGTCCTGCGCAGTTAGGCCGAGATATTTATAGGCCTTATACTGCAATCCTACTTCTACCTGCTGTTAATGCTGCTGCTGATCCACCTCACGTTGAATTGTCTGTATCACTTTTAAAACAAAGTTTGCTGCTGATGCCCGTCCTGCGCAGTTAGGCCGAGATATTTATAGGCCTTATACTGCAATCCTACTTCTACCTGCTGTTAATGCTGCTGTTGATCGACCTCACGTTGAATTGTCTGTATGACTTTTAAAACAAAGTTTGCTGCTGATGCCCGTCCTGCGCACTTAGGCCCAGATATTTATAGGCCTTATACTGCAATCCTACTTCTACCTGCTGTTAATGCTGCTGCTGATCCACCTCACGTTGAATTGTCTGTATCACTTTTAAAACAAAGTTTGCTGCTGATGCCCGTCCTGCGCAGTTAGGCCGAGATATTTATAGGCCTTATACTGCAATCCTACTTCTACCTGCTGTTAATGCTGCTGCTGATCCACCTCACGTTGAATTGTCTGTATGACTTTTTAAACAAAGTTTGCTGCTGATGCCCGTCCTGCGCAGTTAGGCCGAGATATTTATAGGCCTTATACTGCAATCCTACTTCTACCTGCTGTTAATGCTGCTGTTGATCGACCTTACGTTGAATTGTTTGTATGACTTTTAAAACAAAGTTTGCTGCTTATGCCCGTCCTGCGCACTTAGGCCGAGATATTTATAGGCCTTATACTGCAATCCTACTTCTACCTGCTGTTAATGCTGCTGCTGATCCACCTCACGTTGAATTGTCTGTATCACTTTTAAAACAAAGTTTGCTGCTGATGCCCGTCCTGCGCAGTTAGGCCGAGATATTTATAGGCCTTATACTGCAATCCTACTTCTACCTGCTGTTAATGCTGCTGCTGATCCACCTCACGTTGAATTGTCTGTATGACTTTTTAAACAAAGTTTGCTGCTGATGCCCGTCCTGCGCAGTTAGGCCGAGATATTTATAGGCCTTATACTGCAATCCTACTTCTACCTGCTGTTAATGCTGCTGCTGATCCACCTCACGTTGAATTGTCTGTATCACTTTTAAAACAAAGTTTGCTGCTGATGCCCGTCCTGCGCAGTTAGGCCGAGATATTTATAGGCCTTATACTGCAATCCTACTTCTACCTGCTGTTAATGCTGCTGCTGATCCACCTCACGTTGAATTGTCTGTATGACTTTTAAAACAAAGTTTGCTGCTGATGCCCGTCCTGCGCAGTTAGGCCGAGATATTTATAGGCCTTATACTGAAATCCTACTTCTACCTGCTGTTAATGCTGCTGCTGATCCACCTCACGTTGAATTGTCTGTATGACTTTTAAAACAAAGTTTGCTGCTGATGCCCGTCCTGCGCAGTTAGGCCGAGATATTTATAGGCCTTATACTGCAATCCTACTTCTACCTACTGATGCTGCAGTGTGTCTTGGTGCTGTTAACTTAGTTGTAGAACTTTGACCAATAAAGTTAATCTTATAGTGCCATTGCCTGTATTTAATCTGAATATTTAGTCCTATGTATGTGTAGAACTTACACTATAGCGTTGACATTTATAAGATTTTGTGTTTATGTATCCTGCCTGCGTAGTTGTGTGAAAAAATTTGCAGTGCTTTTAGTGAAGAGTTATCATTTATAAGCTGATGCCTGTCATGACAGTGCTGGGTTACGCAGATCGAAGGGTAGCCCTTGTTCTGTAGCTTTAGTATTTAAATTCTACTGTCTGACATTATTCTGCTAAATTATGATTGATCCTTGTATTACATTACAAAAAAAATACTTGTTTAAGCAGTCTGTCAAGATTGTTTGGAGACAACCAGCATGGACCACTTATTTTCAATTGTAGTTACTCTAGTATATAGTATTGCATTTCTCAGAAATTGGTGTTCATATTTGCTATTCTGACATGTGATATGCTCATTATGTATAATCAATGATTAACCCCTTAGGGACCCATGACGTACCGGTACGGCATGTTTCCCGAGTCCTTAAGGACCCATGACGTACCGGTACGTCATGAGTTTAAATTGAGATTGTGGCGCCCCAGGGGTTAATCCGCACAGGATGCCGGCTGAAATCATTTAGCCGGTATCCTGTCACAACGCCTGGGGGGGTCATATGACCCCCCCCCCCCCCGTATCGGCGATCGCAGCAAACCGCAGGTCAATTCAGACCTGCGGTTTGTTGCTATTTCTGCTGTTTCTGATCGCCGCGGTCCCTGACCGCGGCGATCAGAAACTTTAGTGTGGCACAAATCTATAGTGATCACCCCCCCTGCACCCCTACATGATTTTAGCCTGGTGGGAGGTGCAGGGGGGGGTGTTGCGGGCGGTGTGGGCGGTGCGGGAGGCGGGCGGTGCGGCAGGCGGGATCGCGATCCCCCGCCCGCCTCCCGCCGAATAATCGTTGGCTTCTAGTGGGTATACCAGGGTGCCAGCACATTGCTGGCACCCTGGTATAAACGTCTGACATCTGTGAATGGATGTCAGCCGTTTAACCCTTTCCATACAGCGGTCCGTACGGACCGCTGTATGGAAAGAGTTAACAGTAAGATGCGGCTCCCTCCCTCTCCCATCGGGGGGCTGCTGTGCCTTTGCAGCCCCCCGATGGGAGAGGGAGAGAGCCCCCAGACAGCCCCCCGAAGCCCCAGTCCTTACCCTTCCCCGTCTGCGAAGTTGTGGCAGACGGGGAAGGTTCCCATGGCAACAGGACGCCTGCTCAGGCGTCCTGCTGTCCATGGTGCTGAACAGATCTGTGCTGAAAGCATAGATCTGTTCAGTGTAAGTAAAATACAGTACAGAAACCTATATAGGTTCTATACTGTATTATGCAGACACCAGACCCACTGGATCTTCAAGAACCAAGTGGGTCTGGGTCAAAAAAAAAAGTAAGAAAAAGTGAAAAAAAAGTGAAAATCAAAAAACACATTTATCACGAATTAAAAATGAAAAAAATTAAATTCCATACACATGTTTGGTATCGCCGCGTCCGTAACGACCTGATCTATAAAACGGTCATGTTACTTTCCCCGCACGGTGAACGCCATAAAAATAAAAAAATAAAAACTATGAGAAAATTTTTATTTTGCCCACCTTACTCCCCAAAAAAGGTAATAAAAGTGATCAAAAAAGTCGCATGTACGCCAAAATAGTGCCAATCAAACCGGCATCTCATCCCGCAAAAAATGAGACCCTACCCAAGATTATCGCCCAAAAACTGAAAAAACTATGGCTCTTAGACTATGGAAACACTAAAACATCATTTTTTTTGTTTCAAAAATTAAATCATTGTGTAAAACTTACATAAATAAAAAAAAGTATACATATTAGGTATCGCCGTGTCCGTATCGACCGGCTCTATAAAAATATCACATGAGTTAACCCCTCAGGTGACCACCGTAAAAAAAAAAAAAAAAACGGTTTAAAAAAAGCAATTTTTTGTCATCTTACGTCACAAAAAGTGCAATAGCAAGTGATCAAAAAGCCATATGCACCCCAAAATAGTGCCAATAAAACAGCCATCTCATCCCGCAAAAAATGAGACCCTACATAAGATAATCGCCCAAAAACTGAAAAAACTATGGCTCTTAGACTATGGAGAAACTAAAACTTTTTTGTTTTAACAATGAAATCATTGTGTAAAACTTACATAAATAAAAAAAAAGTATACATATTAGGTATCGCCGCGTCCGTGACAACCTGCTCTATAAAATTACCACATGATCTAACCTTTCAGATGAATGTTGTAAATAACAAAAAAAAAACAGTGCCAAAAAAGCTATTTCTTGTTACCTTGCCGCACAAAAAGTGTAATATAGAGCAACCAAAAATCATATGTACCCTAAACTAGTACCAAGAAAACTGCCACCTTATCCCGTAGTTTCTAAAATGGGGTCACTTTTTTGGAGTTTCTACTCTAGGGGTGCATCAGGGGGGCTTCAAATGGGACATGGTGTAAAAAAACCAGTCCAGCAAAATCTGCCTTCCAAAAACCGTATGGCATTCCTTTCCTTCTGCGCCCTGCCGTGTGCCCGTACAGCAGTTTACGACCACATATGGGGTGTTTCTGTAAACTACAGAATTAGGGCCATAAATAATGAGTTTTGTTTGGCTGTTAACCCTTGCTTTGTTACTTGAAAAAATATATTAAAATGGAAAATCTGCCAAAAAAGTGAAATTTTGAAATTGTATCTCTATTTTCCATTATATCTTGTGCAACACCTAAAGGGTTAACAAAGTTTTTAAAATCAGTTTTGAATACCTTGAGGGGTGTAGTTTCTTAGATGGGGTCACTTTTAGGGAGTTTCTACTCTAGGGGTGCATCAGGGGGCTTCAAATGGGACATGGTGTCAAAAAACCAGTCCAGCAAAATCTGGCTTCCAAAAACCAAACTGCGCACCTTTCACTCTACGCCCCGCTGTGTGGCCGTACAGTAGTTTACGGCCACATATGGGGTGTTTCTGTAAACGGCAGAGTCAGGGCAATAAAGATACAGTCTACTGTTTGGCTGTTAACCCTTGCTTTGTTAGTGGAAAAAATGGGTTAAAATGGAAAATTAGGCAAAAAAATGAAATTCTCAAATTTCATCCCCATTTGCCAATAACTCTTGTGCAACACCTAAAGGGTTAACAAAGTTTGTAAAATCAGTTTTGAATACCTTGAGGGGTGTCGTGTATAGAACGGGGTTATTTTTGTGTGTTTTCTATTATGTAAGCCTCGCAAAGTGACTTCAGAGCTGTAGTGGTCCCTAAAAATTGGGTTTTTGTAAATTTCTGAAAAATTTCAATATTTGCTTCTAAAGTTCTAAACCTTGTAACATTCCCAAAATAATTCCAACCTGAAGTAGACATATGGGGAATGTAAAGTCATCACAATTTTTGGGGGTATTACTATGTATTACAGAAGTAGAGAAACTGAAACTTTGAAATTTGCACATTTTTCGAAATTTTTTGTAAATTAGGTATTTTTTTATGCAAAAAAAAATTTTTTTTTGACTTCATTTTACCAGTGTCATGAAGTACAATATGTGACGAAAAAACAATCTCAGAATGGCCTGGATAAGTCAAAGTGTTTTAAAGTTATGAGCACTTAAAGGGACAGTGGTCAGATTTGCAAAAAATGGCCAAGTCCTTAAGGTGAAATAGGGCTGAGTCCTTAAGGGGTTAAGATAATATTAAAAAAATAAATATTTATTTTAAGTGTTAATAATCAACATTCACAAAATTTTTTAATTTGATTTAATTTTTTATTTTAGTTTGTTATTTTTAAAAAATTGTGTTTGGGTGAGCCTAGTTGTGGTTGTCACTGTAAAAGGTGGGGACTGCACCTGGACTTCCATTGTCAGCAGTTGTTGTGCAGTTAAAACTGTACAGGACTGATTGATAAACACAAAAAAAGTTTATTATTTTATTATTTATATTTATTTTATAAAAGGATCGAGGTTCAAACATGGTGTCGTCAGTCATCCTGGGAGGGATGTCTGACTTCCGTGTTGGCCTCTCTCTACATGGTTTTGGTGTCATACGCAGCCGTGTGGTAATCCGGTTTTGTGAATGTAGAATTATTGGCACATTTTGATGTAGCTATACACATTATTAATTTCGTTAAAGAATATATGTAATGAAAATTATCACCTGATTATTATAGAAATCATGTCAACATTTTTTGAGAGATTGCACTAAATTCATCCCGGTTTTCTTTTGTTAATGAGGTTGAAATGCTCCAACAATGAAATTTGCGTAATCACTTAAAAAATTTCTAATCCATGCTGGTTTTTTCTTCTAACAATATATATATTTTTTTAGCAAAAATTAAAAGTGAGGGCGAGCACTCAACACCTGGAAACAGTTAGTAATGCATAAAATAATTTATTAAATCACCATATAACAGTATGACATACAAATGGACCCTATAAACTAAAATCTAATGAATACATTAAAAACAATAAAAATGCCACTTGAAAATTAGTTGAATGATAACAGTCTTTTCTGTTCAGTGCTGCTAATATAGTAAATAGGTTTTGCCGCTATACTCTAGTATCCCATGCGTATATTGCAATAGTCAGTGGAATTCGCTGGCTTTTAAGTGCTGCTCCGATAGCAGCCCCACAGTAGTGCAAGAGGATTCAATATGTCCACCACCACATATAATCAGGGCTTGATCTCCTTAGACGCCAATGATCTTAAAACATGCACCTTCCAAAGGTACACCTCACCATGTGAGGTTTGGACTGATAGTGTTCCTACCTTCCTCTGATTTCGAGGACGTCCCGTCGGACGTGTACGGTGGATAGGCTGCAGGCGGCTGTTCCGGCGTCTCCCTCGTGGTGTCTGTGATCTGTGATCAGCTGTTCCCAAGTCTCGCGGGATTTCGGACGTGGTGTAACCCTGGACTGTACAGCGGTGGTTCGAAGTTCTGTACTTAGCGTCTCAAGAGTCTTGCTTCTTCCGCTAGTTGAATTGTTTGCATGGCCATGCGTCTATTGCGGAGATGCTTCTGATACAGGTGTACGGCCCAGACGCGTTTCGGGAACTCCGCAATAGACGCGTCTGGGCCGTACACCTGTATCAGAAGCATCTCCGCAATAGACGCATGGCCATGCAAACAATTCAACTAGCGGAAGAAGCAAGACTCTTGAGACGCTAAGTACAGAACTTCGAACCACCGCTGTACAGTCCAGGGTTACACCACGTCCGAAATCCCGCGAGACTTGGGAACAGCTGATCACAGATCACAGACACCACGAGGGAGACGCCGGAACAGCCGCCTGCAGCCTATCCACCGTACACGTCCGACGGGACGTCCTCGAAATCAGAGGAAGGTAGGAACACTATCAGTCCAAACCTCACATGGTGAGGTGTACCTTTGGAAGGTGCATGTTTTAAGATCATTGGCGTCTAAGGAGATCAAGCCCTGATTATATGTGGTGGTGGACATATTGAATCCTCTTGCACTACTGTGGGGCTGCTATCGGAGCAGCACTTAAAAGCCAGCGAATTCCACTGACTATTGCAATATACGCATGGGATACTAGAGTATAGCGGCAAAACCTATTTACTATATTAGCAGCACTGAACAGAAAAGACTGTTATCATTCAACTAATTTTCAAGTGGCATTTTTATTGTTTTTAATGTATTCATTAGATTTTAGTTTATAGGGTCCATTTGTATGTCATACTGTTATATGGTGATTTAATAAATTATTTTATGCATTACTAACTGTTTCCAGGTGTTGAGTGCTCGCCCTCACTTTTAATTTTTGCTACATATATTACTAGAGGAGGGGTGATCCTCTAAATTGGGCTAGCAGCACCATCCAGAACCCTGCCTGAGGTGAGCCACCAATTTTGAATTTCTAGACTATATATATTTTTTTGTTTAAAAAAAAAAAAAAAAATTATGACATAAATGTCATTTTTAAATGACATGAAAAAAATAAATGCACATACAGTTTTAGTAGTTATTAATTAACACACTGTATTAATTTCTATTTTAAAATAATTTATTATTATACTATTTGATATATTGATAAATTAATAATTTAGCGGAATTTTGTTCACACACGTAGTAATATATTTTTTGGGTCAAATAATAATAATTTTTAAATGTAATTAGTACTTTGCACTATTACGTTTTTGCACTACTTGACTACTGTGCAAAACTTCTGAAAAAAAATTGCTTACAGTTCATTAAAGAAACAATTTACTTTAAAGGGTACTTTATTGCAGCCCAGTTATTGATGTGCTATGAATCAGAGAACAGCGCACTGCTGGGGAAGTTGGTAACTAGCCACGCCCACAATAATATTTTTACCTTGTTGGAATCTGGCCTATTGAAGAGTTATGAGCAAGGCTACAGAGAGACTATAAAATTACTCCTGAAAGTGTGGGCTATAACTAGGACATGGTTGAAGGTTAAGGGTTCACTTACATTTACGCCCCTCTGGCATAATTTGTATTTACAAAGGCTAGATGATATTGCAGCTGACACATTTTGGCAGAAGAATAAAATTTTATATATTTCACAGGTAGTTAAAGATAGAGAAATTAAATCTTTTATAGAAATGACACATAATATAAGAAACCTTTCATGGTTTAGGTATTTTCAATTGCGATCTGTACTATCCAGTTTGGATGATAAGCGGCTGTTGGATATAGATAATTTATCTTTTTTGAATGATTGGGTAGGGGGTACACCTTCTAGAACAAAAATGTCAAATATATATAAGTTATTACTTAAGGCACGGTTTAGTGATACACAGTCACCAGGACAAAAAGCGTGGGAGGCGGATTGTCCGAATTTACAAATAGAAGGGTGGGAGAATATTTTTGGGAATTTGGTTTCACTATCCCAGAACTTCAACCATGTTCTAATACAATTTTATATTTGCCATAGATTATATATTACTCCCCTATGGATGAATAAATGCGGGTTAAGAGACACGTCCAACTGCCCCAAATGTGACACTGCAGGAGCGGACTTTCTCCATATGATATGGACTTGTCCAGAACTTATAAACTACTGGAATAGTATTAATAATTGTATTATGTATAAACTAAAAATTCGAATTCCTTTTGAACCACAAGTATTTGTGCTTAATGATCTTTCCAAATTAAATAATCACAAGTATCAAAAGATCTTCCTGAGCAGAATACTGATGTTGGCTAGAGTTTTGATCAGTCGGGCCTGGTTTGCCCGATCCACTCCAGACATAAATACATGGATAAATTTAACTGATAAGGTAAAAAATTATGAGAAAATTATATACAAACGGAGGGAAGTTGAGGACCAGTGGAATAGGATATGGGGTGGTTGGAGGATTGACTAGCTGAGGTCAAATTGTTTCATTTATAAGGGTCCTACTTTGACGCACCACAGACTAGGGGGGAGGGAGGGGAGGGTTTTCTAAATGTAATGAAAGGATGAGTTGATCATATTTATATCTATATATAATTAGTCGGGTCACTAAGAATTGAGAGATTGTAAAAATTTGTACTGTAAATGTTTTGTAGTTTTCCCAATAAATTTTTGAAAAATTTTAAAAAAAAAAATTAGGTCGCTCAGCACAATTCCCATTAAATACTGTGGAAAAAGTTATCTGGGTCTAAATGTGCAATAAATTAAATAAATTGAATTAATTGTCAATTTAAAAAAAAAAAAAAAAAAGAAACAATTTAAAAATTAAATTTTATTTTTTGGTTTATACAAGATAACTTTGCCCTAAAAAGGTATATTATATAAAATATATAATATCCCAGATGCGCTTATGAAATGTGGTCATGAAATAGAAAAGCGGAAGGGGCTGTCAGTTGAAACTTGTTATCAGGAGAACCATTAAGAGTGGATAGATACTACTGTATATCAACCCTGCTTGGAGTGAATTCAAATCCTCCAAAATAAAACAACATGTGTAGTTTAACAGAGAAATCAAAGTTAGGAATGCAACTGGTTTATTAGTTTTGGCTTGAGCAAAATCTGCCTGTGGTGAAGACTAAACTGACACCTGTGTGTGGACAGTGAATAATTTATGAAATACACTCAAAAATATTTTGACTCCATGATGGTGGTGGTAAAAACATTGTCGTCATCCTACTCCTCGACTTCCTCCAGTGACTATGAGGGTAATGAAGGTGGTTGGTGAGAGGGTACAGCTTCACCTCTTACCCACATCTGGTGGGCTAGAGTCTGAAATATGGCCCAATGGTACCGCCTGCTCTTGTTCCTCCACACTGAAATTAGACTCCCAACACATTTTTTTATGGAGTTCTGAAAATGAACTTATAAAGAATAAATTGCTTCAAAATAACAGATAATTTTTTTTTTTTAAATGTTAAAGCATAACCAATTTTTACGTCAAAAAATTATTATATGATGGGTTCTGTATAGAATAATTATTATATCAATGTTTTATTGTGCTTATTTCGGATTAAAAACAAATTACAAAACAAGGGTTAAAGATATTTTAAAATAGACTAACTTAATATCTCAATTAAGGTAATTTTTTTTGGGGGGGAAGGTACTATTGCTGTTACTGACTGGATGATTTAAATTTAGAAATAAATAAATATACATTTTATTTGGAAATAGGTTAAATAATATATCTTTAACGATGTGAGTGTATATGTAGAAATAAATAAATATATATATTTACTCTAGAAGAAGGACCATGATTCGCGCTGGTATATTTCATTTTTATTTAATTATTTCATGTTTCAATGGGTCATTAAATGAAATAAACAGTATACTAATAATGGCGAAAAGGCTAATTTTCTATAATTTGACAAAGATGGCCCATATCTTTGACTGTGCAATTGTTATGAAAAATCCTGTGCTTGTGCTGGGTCCCACATGGATTTATGAGGAACAATTACACGCCACCCCTCTGCCTTACAGGAGACCGTCACCACATTTATCATGTGAGTGAGGCCCCAGCATTTTCATATCTAGGTTCTATCTCCTATCCTCAATACTGGCATGTCTCATTATGCTAATCCTCCCTACCAGTTCTTGGCATGTCTGAGTTGTAAATTAACCAGGCATAAAGGTAGGGTTAATAAGCATGTCTTTAGTTTGGGTGCCTAAGAATAGCAACAGGAGACATACAGTCTGAGGTTTCCTTATGAAGCTGCATGAGGTGTGAGGTGATCTCAGCAGATGGTTATTAGGGTCTGTTGTCTTCAGAGGCTACAGGTGCGGTCATATGAACGTCCTGCTTCCTGGCTTAATATTCTTAATATTCTTATTTTACATTAACAGCCTGATTATACTCCTCAAAATATTTATGATTCAGATCCGGATAGGGACATGACATTGCTTAAGACCTAACTCATAGCATATCGCTGTGTGGTTGTGCCATCATCCGTCATATGACTGAATATTTCAGGAGCTTAAAACAGGTCAAAAGTTGAGATCAGTGCTTATTGCAACCGGGGATAGGACCAGAGAGTTTGTATTAACTGATAAGACAACAGTTGTGTTGCTGTTAGGCTTGTATTGGCTATCATACTGTAATTTATTTGTGTATGTCTCAGGATAGTACGTCCGACAGAGCATAGAACACCACAACAATTCTTTCCTGTTAGCAATGAATCTGTGTTCAAAGTTTCATTGAAATCAATTGTTGTTTTTTTGGAGTTTTTGAGGCACAGACATACATATGGTACATTTGATATAGATATATATATATATATATATATGTAAAATGAATTATTTGCTACGTTTCTAACCATGTAGAAAGTAAACATTTTGAGACGAATATAAATAAATACTTTCATAAGAGAACATGTACATTACTGAGTGTTGGCGATGTTATGTCAGCATTGTACCGGGACATTATTTTGTTCGGATCGACAAGATCCATTGACATGGTCCAGCATATGGTTGGAAAAATTATTCACTATGACTATTTTCTTGTGCCGGTGGTCATGTGTGTGCCACAATTCAAACCGAATACTGCGGACTGTGGCGCTCATAGCAGCACGCGTGACGGGACCAGGTCCAATCATAGACATTGTACAACATGTATACATGTAATGCCAAAATTTTTTAATACAAGTCTTAGTAATTAATGTGATCATGTCACCAAAATAAGCCAAAATTTAGTTCGATTAATGTAAAATGTTTGATTTTAGGTTACTGTTAGAATATTTCATTGAATTTAAAATGTATGTTTGTGGTGTATGAGGAATGGTGTATTAGCCATCTGAGGAGAGGTGTACCTGTCTAGTGAATTGACGGTACGGTATGGGGTGCACAGCTGGTTCGCCTCCACGTGGTGCACCCTGGGTAACGCTAAATGAACCAGCAAATACTGAAATACTGGAGGTCGATCATTACTTCTCCTAAACTGTGTATGTGTGTTTGAGTGAGAGTGAGGTGGGGGGGGGGGGAATGAGTTGATGGAGGCGGGTTTAAGGTGGTAAAGTGTTTAAGGGGGGATGTGGGGTTGGTGTGGGTTTTATAGCGTGGGATATATAGTGTGTAGCACGTAATTAAAGGTGAGATGTGCATATGAGAGATATTTGTCTGCTCTCCATACATACATGTTACAGACATTGTAGTGTGATGTAACCACTTTAATTTGTGCCATAATCAAACAGCTTCACACCTAATGACATAGCTATACTTCTGCGTCTGATGTCTGTGATCGTCACTAATACTGATGGTGGACATTTAACCCATAAGATGCAGTGGTAACTTGTTAACTATAACACTGCACTGCCCATTGCACATTGCACTGCCTTCCGGTGATGAGCCTGTGAGATCCAGCCCTCTGGATGTCACAGGCCACGGGAACTGTATGAGTAATCGACAAAGTATTATTCATAAAGCCAATGCATTCCAATACTGAAGTATTGGAATGCATTGTAAAGGGGATTAGACCCCCAAAAGTTGAAGTTCTAAATTGGTAAAAAAAATTAAGGTAAAAATAAAGTTGAAATTTTTTTTTGTCAACCATCCCAAAAAAATGTTTCATGTCAAAATACAGTATTTCTCACAAAAAACCCCAAAAATTACTATGCAAAAAAAAAAATACATAATAGGTATATAGAGCCAATTCAAGTGCCAATAAATCCAGCTAAAATCATACCTGTAAGGGACTCTGCGGTTTTGGTTCCCTTGCAGGCAGATACGGTGAGGCGTCCGCATGGGCGCCGGAGGGGAGGGCCGCGGGGATCTCTGAGGCAGAATTGCTGGGCTGATGGCAATACGTTGCGGCCGGTCCTGGCTCCGGTGTCTCCTGCGAGTTCCGTTCCGGCGTCCATGCTGGCACAATACAGTGCCCGTGCCAAGTGTGTTGGGCGTACGCGTGCACGCCCGAGGGGTTATTTGTAAAGAAATGCGCGGCCGAGTGTGCGTGCATCTTATGCGCTACGTCGGTCACTGGCAGGAAACGCATCTGTGCACAAATTCAAAGTTGATTAGGGCAGTGTTTCCCAACCAGCGTGCCTCCAGCTGTTGCAAAACTACAACTCCCAGCATGCCTGGACAGCCTTTGGCAGTGCAGGCATGCTGGGAGTTGTAGTTTTGCAACAGCTGGAGGCACACTGGTTGGGAAACACTGGATTAGGGATTTGATGCACAGGTGCTAATGAGTAGGATCATCGCATGACCTATGAGGTTCTGAAAAGCAGAACTCTGTGATTGACCAGTAGGTGTTTAAAAGGTGATCTCCCTGTGTGATCAGTGCTCACTGTTGTCTCTACAACCTGGGAGTATGCTGTTTCAGGTTCACTAAGTTTGTTCCATGCATGAACTCTGTTTGTCTCTATCAAGTGAATGCCTCTGGAAACCTAGTCTCTGCTCTACAGTTGCACCGTGTGTGGCCTCGGATCAGACCTTGGATACTTCACCGTCTCATCCTTAGGTACCTGGTTTCACAGACTCTTCTTTATGAACTTTAGCCTGGTCTGGCTTTTCTCTGACGTTTTCCCACAGAGGTTATTATTTGGTCTACGTTATTTCTGTATGATTTCTGGCTTGGACTTTACTGCTGTGTTTTCCATAAATCCACGTTTGTTCAGATCTTTGCCTGGTTGCTTGTGGTTCTGCAGCATTACAATACCCTAACCAAGGTAATCGCCAAAACAAATTAAGAAATTATGGTTCTCCGACTATGTAAACAATAAAACATGATTGTTTGGTTTCTAATAATAAATCATTGTGTAAAAAGTTCAGAAATTAAAAATGATACCTATTAGGTATCCGTGACAACCAAGTCTATGAAAAAAAAATAACAATCTAACCTGTCAGATGAATGTTGTAAATAACAAAAAATAAAAACGGTGATAAAACAGCTATTTTTTGTTAACTTCACTCACAAAAAGTTTAATATAGAGCAACCAAAAAACATATGTACCCTAAACTATTGCCAACAATACTGCCACCCTATCCCGTAGTTTGTAAAATGGGCCTATCTTTTCAAGTTTCTACTCTAGGGATGCATCAGGGGGGCTTCAAATAGGACACGGTGAAAAAAAAAACCAGTTCTCAATAAATATTGAGTTTGGTTTGACCGTTAACCATTGCTTTGGAACTGGAAATAAATAAATAAAATGGTAAATCTTACAAAAAATAGAAATTTAAATATTGTATCTCTATTTTCAATTAATTCTTGTGGGACACCGGACGGGTTAACAATATTTTCAAAATCTGTTTCAAATACCTTGAGGGGTGTAGTTTTTTATAATGGTCTCATTTTTGCATGGTTTCTATTAGGTAAGCCTCACAAATAGGGATGAGCGAAGCCGAAATGTATAGTTTTGGTTCGCACCGAATTTTGGGTTGTCCGTGACACGCAACAGAACCCTAACTTTTTCGTAAAAGTCCGGGTTCGGTGTTCGGTGTTCGTCGCTTTCTTGGCACTTTTTGAAAGGGTACAAAGCAGACAATCAACAAGCGTCATACTACTTGCCACAAGAGGCCGTCACAGCCATGCCTACTATTGGCATGGCTGTGATTGGACAGTGTAGCATGTGACCCAGCCTCTATTTAAGCTGGAGTCACTTAGCGCCGCCCGTCACTCTGCTCTAATCAGTGTAGGGAGAGGTTGCAGCTGCGGCGTTAGGGCGAGATTAGGCAGTGCTTAACTCATCCAAAAGACTTAATTCAGTGATCGATCTGCAGCTGTGGATGATTGAGCTGATGATATTGAATTGCTCACTGTTTTTAGGCTGCCCAGAGCGTTTTTCAGTCACTTTTTTCTATGGTAATTGGCGGCCATTTTGTCTCTTGTGGTGCGCCAGCACAAACTGCCACCAAGTTCATTTAACCATCAATAGGGTGGTTATTTGTTGTCTATATCCTACATCAGGGGCTTGGCTGTGCTTGCTATTTTATTGAGGGGTGAAATACAATTGCCAAAATAGCAGTTCCCTAAATCTGGTGTTTCAGCTGTGGCCAGCCAATTGTAATACTGTCTGGCAAAGGATATATTTTTGTTCAGGGTTGAAATACAATTCCCAAATTAGCAATTTCAGAATTTAGTGGTTTCTGCTGTATCAGACCTAATTTAAATATATCCCTAAAAGGGTATATCAGATTCAAGGTGCACATAGGGTCATTCAGAATAACTTCACACACACGCTACTGTGCATATCCCAGTCTAATTCTGTCTGTAAACGTATACCTGTCACCCAGCGCCTAAATACTAGGCCTCAAATTTATATTCAGCTAAATCTGTGGTTACTGCTGTGCCTGTATTAGTGTAATACGGTACCTAAATAGATAGCCAGATAGTGTTAGTTGTCTGTAAAAAAAGGCCTGAATTTGAATTCAATACATTGGAGAACATTCAAAACAAGGTCATGTTACCAGTGGGATTCCACAGGGATCTGTACTGGGACCAATTTTGTTTAATATCTTCATAAGTGATATTGCAAAAGGCCTCGATGGTAAGGTTTGTCTTTTTGCTGATGACACAAAGATATGTAACAGGGTTGATGTTCCTGGAGGGAAATGCCAAATGGAAAAGGATTTAGGAAAACTAGAAGAATGGTCAGAACTCTGGCAACTGAAATTTAATGTGGATAAGTGCAAGATAATGCACCTGGGGCGTAAAAACCCAAGGGCAGAATATAGAATATTTGACACAGTCCTGACCTCAGTATCTGAGGAAAGGGATTTAGGAGTAATTATTTCAGAAGACTTAAAGGTGGGAAGACAATGTCATAGAGCAGCACGAAATGCCAGCAGAATGCTTGGATGTATAGGGAGAGGTATAAGCAGTAGAAAGAGTGAAGTGCTTATGCCGCTGTACAGAACACTGGTGAGACCTCACTTGGAGTATTGTGCGAAGTACTGGAGGCCATATCTCCAGAAGGATATAGATACTCTAGAGAGAGTTCAGAGAAGAGCTACTAAACTGGTCCATGGATTGCAGGATAAAACTTACCAGGAAAGATTAAAAGACCTTAATATGTATAGCTTGGAAGAAAGAAGAGACCGAGGGGATATGATAGAAACTTTTAAATACATAAAGGGAATCAACTCGGTAAAGGAGGAGAGCATATTTAAAAGAAGAAAAACTACCACAAGAGGACACAGTTTTAAATTAGAGGGGCAAAGGTTTAAAAGTAATATAAGGAAGTATTACTTTACTGAGAGAGTAGTGGATGCATGGAATAGCCTTCCTGCAGAAGTGGTAGCTGCAAATACAGTGAAGGAGTTGAAGCATGCATGGGATAGGCATAAGGCTATCCTTCATATAAGATAGGGCCAGGGACTATTCATAGGATTCAGATATATTGGGCAGACTAGATGGGCCAAATAGTTCTTATCTGCCGACACATTCTATGTTTCTATGTTTCTATGTTAATATTTTTCTTATTGTGGTGAACGGTAACAATGAGGAAAACATCCAGTAAAGGACGCGGACGCGGACATGGTCGTGGTGGTGTTAGTGGACCCTCTGGTGCTGGGAGAGGACGTGGCCGTTCTGCCACAGCCACACATCCTAGTGTACCAACTACCTCAGGTCCCAGTAGCCGCCAGAATTTACAGCGATATTTGGTGGGGCCCAATGCCGTTCTAATAATAATGGGCGAAATCTCGTTGCAGCTCTGGGACTAGCCGGTTTCAAGCACATCCCTTGCTTGGCGCATGTGCTGAATTTGGTGGTGCAGAAGTTCATTCACAACTACCCTGACATGTCAGTGCGGGCCGTCTGTGCGCGCTTCCGCCGTTCAGTTCCTGCCGCTGCTCGCTTGTCTGCGCTAAAGCGTAACTTCGGCCTTCCCGCTCACCGCCTCATATGCGACGTGCCCACCAGGTGGAACTCCACCTTGCACATGCTGGACAGACTGTGCGAGCAGCAGCAGGCCATAGTGGAGTTTCAGCTGCAGCACGCACGGGTCAGTCGCACTGCGGAACAGCACCACTTCACCACCAATGACTGGGCCTCCATGCGAGACCTGTGTGCCCTGTTGCGCTGTTTTGAGTACTGCACCAACATGGCCAGTGGCGATGACGCCGTTATCAGCGTTACAATACCACTTCTATGTCTGCTTGAGAAAACACTTAGGGCGATGATGGAAGAGGAGGTGGCCCAGGAGGAGGAGGAGGAGGAGGAAGAGGGGTCATTTTTAGCACTTTCAGGCCAGTCTCTTCGAAGTGACTCAGAGGGAGGTTTTTTGCAACAGCAGAGGCCAGGTACAAATGTGGCCAGCCAGGCCCCACTACTGGAGGACGAGGAGGACGAGGATGAGGAGGAGGTGGAGGAGGATGAGGATGAAGCATGGTCACAGCGGGGTGGCACCCAACGCAGCTCGGGCCCATCACTGGTGCGTGGCTGGGGGGAAAGGCAGGACGATGACGATACGCCTCCCACAGAGGACAGCTTGTCCTTACCCCTGGGCAGCCTGGCACACATGAGCGACTACATGCTGCAGTGCCTGCGCAACGACAGCAGAGTTGCCCATATTTTAACGTGTGCGGACTACTGGGTTGCCACCCTGCTGGATCCACGCTACAAAGACAATGTGCCCACCTTACTTTCTGCACTGGAGCGTGATAGGAAGATGCGCGAGTACAAGCGCACGTTGGTAGACGAGCTACTGAGAGCATTCCCAAATGTCACAGGGGAACAAGTGGAAGCCCAAGGCCAAGGCAGAGGAGGAGCAAGAGGTCGCCAAGGCAGCTGTGTCACGGCCAGCTCCTCTGAGGGCAGGGTTAGCATGGCAGAGATGTGGAAAAGTTTTGTCAACACGCCACAGCTAACTGCACCACCACCTGATACGCAACGTGTTAGCAGGAGGCAACATTTCACTAACATGGTGGAACAGTACATGTGCACACCCCTCCACGTACTGACTGATGGTTTGGCCCCATTCAACTACTGGGTCTCTAAATTGTCCACGTGGCCAGAGCTAGCCTTTTATGCCTTGGAGGTGCTGGCCTGCCCGGCGGCCAGCGTTTTGTCTGTATTCAGCACGGCAGGGGGTGTCATTACAGACAAACGCAGCCGCCTGTCTACAGCCAATGTGGACAAGCTGACGTTCATAAAAATAAACCAGGCATGGATCCCACAGGACCTGTCCATCCCTTGTCCAGAATAGAAATTAACTACCTAAATATCTGACAATAGACTGTTGCAGTGGTGGCTGACGTGAAGCCTGATTCTCTGCTATGACATGCAGACTTATTCTCTGGTGACATGAAGCCAGATTCTCTGTTACGGGACCTCTCTCCTCTGCCTGGGTGCTGGGCCTAAATATCTGACAATGGACTGTTACAGTGGTGGGTGACGTGAAGCAAGATTCTCTGCTATGGGTCCTCTCTCCAATTGATATTGGTTAATTTTTATTTATTTTATTTTAATTTTAATTTATTTCCCTATCAACATTTCTTTGCAGGGGATTTACCTACATGTTGCTGCCTTTTGCAGCACTCTAGCCCTTTCCTGGGCTTTTTTACACCCTTTTTACTGCCGAAAAGTTTGGGTCCCCATTGACTTCAATGGGGTTCGGGTTCGGGACGAAGTTAGGGTCGGATTCGGATCCCAAACCAGAACATTTCTGGGAAGTTCTGCAGAACTTCTCAAACCCGAACAGCCAGGTGTTCGCTCAACTCTAATCACAAAGTGACTTCAGAACTGAATTGGTACCTAAAAATTTGTTTTGTGAAAATTTAGGAAAAATTCAAGATTGGCTTCTAAACTTCTAAGCCTTGTAACAACGCTAAAAAATTATATATCATTCACAAAATCAACAAAAAATTAAGTGGACATATTGGGGATGTAAAGTAATAACTATTTTATTGAGGCATTAATATGTATTATAGAAGTAAAGAAATTGAATCTTTAAAATTTGTTAATTAAAAAAAAAATTGGTTAAATTTGGTATTATTTTATATATAAAAATTAATTATTTATACTTCATTTTAACAGTATCATAAAGTACAATATGTGAGGGGGGGGGGGGGAATTCTCAGAATGGCCTGGATAAATCAAAGCGTTTTAAAGTTACCTCCACTTAAAGTGACACTGTTCCGATATGCCAAAAATAGCCTTATGGTGATAAATAGACCAGTCCCTAAGGGGTTAACAAATAGAACTGATATATGACTATATGTATGAATAGTGCATTATAGCAGTTGGATTATCAATGCTAATAATGCTAGTAAATACTTTCGATTCACCCAATAGGTTGAATTGATATCTAATCCTGCTAATAATAAGGTCTTTACGCAATGCTATTATTTTAACTTAAATTATTAGCATTGCTATTTTAACTTACTACTGTCCAGATTGAACCTAACCAACCAATAAAGTGAATCCTGCTCTATTTTCTTATTTGTTAAATCTAAAAGTCAATTGTTCACATTATTCAATTTTCCAATTAGTCCCCCACTATAAGTTTGGATCGAGTTCGAATGGAACATTAGCGCTATTTGTCTAATTTAATAGTGTATGGCTCAATATAAAAAAGTTACATTCGCACTCGAATACAACTTAGAGCAAGGTACCAATATGATATTTGCCTGCCTATACAGTCTACTATGTTTGGTTCGTTATCTCGAAAAAACGTCATTTAAATCATCGTGCGTCTGTGCGTGCCACTGCCTGCGTCTGTAGGGGCGTGTCTGGGATCGAGTAGTGAGTGGAGAGAGACGGACAAATATGTCACGAAGCAATTTTACTGATGAAGGAGCTGGAGTATTTCATCACTGTAAGTAATTCGACTCGGAAAAAGTATGTCACTGTGCTGTTGTCCAAGTCCAAAGTGCGGCAACTGTTCCAAGTCACTTTTAAAGGGGCGGTCAATGGTCTAGTGACTGTTATAGGTGCGGCCACTGTTCCAAGTCACTTTTAAAGGGGCGGTCACTAGTCTATTGACTGTTATAGGTGCGGCCACTGTTCCAAGTCACTTTTAAAGGGGCGGTCACTAGTCTAGTCACTGTTATAGGTGCGGCCACTGTTCCAAGTCAGTTTTAAAGGGGCGGCCACTGTTCCAAGTCACTGTTAAAGGGGCGGTCACTAGTCTATTGACTGTTATAGGTGCGGCCACTGTTCCAAGTCACTTTTAAAGGGGCGGTCACTAGTCTAGTCACTGTTATAGGTGCGGCCACTGTTCCAAGTCACTGTTAAAGGGGCGGTCACTAGTCTAGTCACTGTTATAGGTGCGGCCACTGTTCCAAGTCAGTTTTAAAGGGGCGGTCACTAGTCTAGTCACTGTTATAGGTGCGGCCACTGTTCCAAGTCAGTTTTAAAGGGGCGGCCACTGTTCCAAGTCACTGTTAAAGGGGCGGTCACTAGTCTATTGACTGTTATAGGTGCGGCCACTGTTCCAAGTCACTTTTAAAGGGGCGGTCACTAGTCTATTGACTGTTATAGGTGCGGCCACTGTTCCAAGTCACTTTTAAAGGGGCGGTCACTAGTCTATTGACTGTTATAGGTGCGGCCACTGTTCCAAGTCACTGTTAAAGGGGCGGTCACTAGTCTATTGACTGTTATAGGTGCGGCCACTGTTCCAAGTCAGTTTTAAAGGGGCGGCCACTGTTCCAAGTCACTGTTAAAGGGGCGGTCACTAGTCTATTGACTGTTATAGGTGCGGCCACTGTTCCAAGTCAGTTTTAAAGGGGCGGCCACTGTTCCAAGTCACTGTTAAAGGGGCGGTCACTAGTCTATTGACTGTTATAGGTGCGGCCACTGTTCCAAGTCACTTTTAAAGGGGCGGTCACTAGTCTATTGACTGTTATAGGTGCGGCCACTGTTCCAAGTCACTTTTAAAGGGGCGGTCACTAGTCTATTGACTGTTATAGGTGCGGCCACTGTTCCAAGTCACTGTTAAAGGGGCGGTCACTAGTCTATTGACTGTTATAGGTGCGGCCACTGTTCCAAGTCAGTTTTAAAGGGGCGGCCACTGTTCCAAGTCACTGTTAAAGGGGCGGTCACTAGTCTATTGACTGTTATAGGTGCGGCCACTGTTCCAAGTCAGTTTTAAAGGGGCGGCCACTGTTCCAAGTCACTGTTAAAGGGGCGGTCACTAGTCTATTGACTGTTATAGGTGCGGCCACTGTTCCAAGACACTTTTAAAGGGGCGGTCACTGTTCCAAGTCACTGTTAAAGGGGCGGTCACTGTGCTGTTGTCCAAGTCCAAAGTGCAGCCACTGTTCCAAGTCACTCTTAAAGGGGCGGCCACTGTTCTAGTCACTGTTATAGGTGCGGCCACTGTTCCAGGTCACTCTTAAAGGGGAAGCAGCTGTTCAAGTCACTCTTAAAGGGGAAGTCACTGTTAAAGGTGAGGTCTTTGTCAAAGTCAGTATTAAAAGGGCGGACTCTGTCAAGGTCACTGTTACATGGGAGGCCATTGTTGAAAGTCACTGTTAAAGTGGCGTCCAATGTGAAGTTTAATTTGTATATTTGCTTTTAATAAAAAAAAAAAAATTATTACTTTACTTTCATATAGTTCCATAGTGAACTATATAAATATGTACTCGTTTACCATTTTCATATTAAATTATATTTTTTTATGGTTGAGATGACTATAATTACTAATAATTGGATTTTAGAACTTTGGGATTACATCCTTTAATTGTTATATTGCAGAAAATGTTAGAAAAAAATTATGACGAGAGAACTTCTCGGATGGAGAAGCAGGTGATTCTGAGGCGAATTGCCCAGCACCTGTATAACCAGAATTCAAGGAGGCATTCGAAGAATGCATACTTAAAGAAATGGTCCGACCTGAAGAGGCACCGGATGAACCTCATCAAAGAGGTCAGAGACAGGAACTGTCCAGGTATGATGCTTACATTAATTTTCTATCACCCACCTATTGTTATTTATGTGTTCAGTTAGGCAAATAAGTATTTCTATCCCTTTACAACTGATAACTTAGTTGAGTGGTGTCGAACCGATGGGACGGGTGCTAGAGGCAGCACTCAGAGCCCTCTCTGTGGGCCGCATACCCTTGAAAAGGTCTAAGGTGCACTAATCGCCTTTAGACCTTTCCTACCATACAGCTTGGCAGGCACACTATTAACAGCACAGTCAGCATATTGAATGTAGGCAGCTGTTACAGCAAAATGATAATTGTGTAGAGGACAGACTATACTGGTATTCAGGTACAATGGGAACGTTGGAAATTTGCAATAAATAATTTAGTTGGGTTTCTCTTCTGCCTAAAAGTTCTCCAGCACGGATTTAGTACATGGTGGGACACGTAGCTGATATTTACAATATATACATACACTGACAGCGAGATACAGATATATGATGTAAACCCTTATCCAATGTCAAAACAGTTGACTTGGTCCACCTCATTTCAATAACCCTGCAACAGTACCTTACGAACAAATACCCCCCGGTACCTCATCCTAGCTCTTAACGTACTCAACTGTAAACCATCTGAAAGACTTCATTCATAGTTTTTCATCAAACACCAAATCATGTGAAATCAAACATAGGGGTAATCATCATCCCATCGAGATCACACCATAGATTCATTTGTGTACCGGTAGCTTATTTTTTTTTTTGCTTTGCTTGTTTATCTTGGAATTTTTGTAACATTTGTTCATTACAGGGGCTACTCTTCCTAAAGTGCGCCCTAAGCGCTCCAATAAGAAGAAGGTGGTGGTGGTGGAAGAGGAGCTGATGGAGGATGAGGAGGATGAGGAGCAGGAACAGGAGCAGGCAGGACCATCGGGGCATCAGGCCCATAGCCCACCGGAGGCAGATGAGGTCCAGGAGAATGAGGAGGAGGAACAAGACGAGTTGGTGACCACCCCCCGCCAGGAGGGTAAATACATTCTGTTGTTTTAATTCAAAAAATGTCCCCACACACATACAGGTGTCAGTTTAGTCTTCACCACAGGCAGATTTTAGTCAAGAAAACAATTTTAAACAAGTTCAAGTTAAACCTCTAATTCTTATTTAGACTTCAGATATTGCATAACCTAAAGTCCCCCACTTTGCGTTCGCTCCAAGCAGTGTAACAACAATATTAGTATATCACCAGTCTTTAGGGTCTGTCAGAGACCATGCTTATTTCTCCGCAGGTTAAGTTTTCACATCTCCTGTCCACACTTGAAAAGAACAGCATTTTTAATCCAAACTTTATTAAAAAGGCTTGATGGAGTACAGGAGTGACCTGTGCCACTATATCTGTCTGGGCAGCCAGTTCAAAAACCCGGAGCCTAATTAAATACTAGTAATTTTTTTTTTTACAGCTAGCTGATGTTACTGGTGTACTGATTTCCGTAAAGTATCTAAATGAGGCATACTGTTTAATAATGGCTGTAACGAACATCCAAAATATAAAAATTTTCTTAGACTAAAAAATGAAAGTGCACAAAACAATATTAATATTTATATAAAAAAATGTCAACAAAGAACGTACAACACACAACAGTAATATAAAACATGAACACTATAAAGTAATTAATATACATAAAAAGCATTAACTTAACTAATAAGTCCATAACCATAAAGTCTAATGAACTATTATTAATCCTAACTAAACCAATATATAATAGATTAAAATAGTAACATGGTACATAAGGCCGAATAAAGTCATTTGTCCATCCAGTTCGGCCTGTTATCCTGCAGGTTGATCCAGAGGAAGGCAAAAAAAAAAAAAGTGAGGTAGAAGCCAATTTTCCTCACTTTAGGGGAATAAAAAATTCCGACCCCGACTCAAAACAGGCAATCAAAATAACTCCCTGGATGAACGACCCCTCTCTAGTAGCTATAGCCTGTAATATTATTACACTCCAGAAATACATCCAGGCCCCTCTCTAGAAGCTATAGCCTGTAATATTATTATACTCCAGAAATACATCCAGGCCCCTCTTGAATCCCTTTATTGTACTCACCATCACCACCTCCTCAGGCAGAGAGTTCCATAGTCTCACTGCTCTTACCGTAAAGAATCCTCTTCTATGTTTGTGTACAAACCTTCTTTCCTCCAGACGCAGAGGATGTCCCCTCGTCACAGTCCTGGGGATAAATAGATGATGGGAGAGATCTCTGTACTGACCCCTGATATATTTATACATAGTAATTAGATCTCGCCTCAGTCGTCTTTTTTATAAAGTGAATAACCCTAATTTTCATAATCTTTAAGGGTACTGTAGTCGTGTGTGTGTCCACCGCCCCCCATTCCAGTTTTTACCTTAGTTGCCCTCCTCTGGACCCTCTCCAGCTCTGCTATGTCTGCCTTGTTCACAGGAGCCCAGAACTGTACACAGTACACCATGTGTGGTCTGACTAGTGATTTGTAAAGTGGTAGGACTATGTTCTCATCACGGGCATCTATGCCCCTTCTGATGCAACCCATTATCTTATTGGCCTCGGCAGCAGCTGCCTGATATTGGTTTTTGCAGCTTAGTTTGCTGTTTATTAAAATTCATTCATCCTTTTCCATGTCAGTGTTACCGAGTGTTTTACCTTTTACTATGTACGGGTGACTTGCATTATTCCTTCCCATGTGCATAACCTTACATTTGTCAGTGTTAAACCTCATCTGGAACTTCTCTGCCCAAGCCTCCAATCTATCCAGATCACTTTGTAGCAGTATACTGTCCTCTTCAGTGTTAATTACTTTACCCAGTTTAGTGTGTTCTATGAAAATTGATATTTTACTGTGCAAGCCTTCTACAAGATCATTAATAAATATATTGAAGAGAATAGGGCCCAATACTGACCCCTGAGGTACCCCTCTAGTGACAGTGACCCAATCTGAGTATGTACCACTAATAACCAACCTCTGTTTTCTATCATTGAGCCAGTTACTTACCCACATACAGACGTTTTCTCTCAGTCCGAGCATTCTCATTTTATATATACTAACCTTTTATGTGGTACAGTGTCAAATGCTTTGGAGAAGTCCAGATACACGACATCCATTGATTCGCCGCCGTCAAGTCTAGAACTTACCTCCTCATAGAAACTGATTAAATTAGTTTGGCATGACCGATCCCTCATGAAGCCATGCTGATATGGCGTTATCTGCTTATTTCTGTTAAGATGCTCTAAGATAGCATCTCTCAGAAAAGCTTTAAACAGTTTACCCACAACAGATGTTAAACTTACCGGCCTATAGTTTCCAGGCTCTGTTTTTAGACCCTTGTTGAATATTGGCACCACGTTTGCTATGCGCCAATCCTGTGGGACATTCCCTGTCAGTATAGAATCTGCAAATATCAGAAATAAGGGTCTGGCTATGACATTACTTAATTCCATTAGGATACGGGGGTGTATGCCATCCGGTCCTGGCGATTTGTCTATTTTAATCTTTTTAAGTCGCTGATGTACTTCTTCCTGGGTCAGACAGGAATTCATCTGCTTTATACACCAATCAATGATTGTCTTTTAAAGTAGATTTAAAATGTACATTTCCTTTACTTTTACAGAGCTTAACAGGTGTATTCGGAAATTTAGAAAGATGAAGCAGGAGCAGCTCGAGAGGATGAAGCAGTTGAGGGCGCATCAAATGAGGAGGATGAGGGAGCTGAAGCTCCAATTCTCACATGAGATAACAATGATGGAGATGGCCAACCAAAAGGCCATTGAGGAAGGGATCCAAGAGCTGATAGAAATGAAAAGGCTTCCATAATTTTTTTCATTTTATTTTTGTACGTTACTTCTGTTATTTGTTAATAATATTTTTCTTTATTTAAAGATTGTTTTCGAAAAATTTATTGACTATCTCATTTATTGTGTTTTGTTTTATTTTAACCAATGGGGTTAGAGTACGGACAATTTAGTCTGGGCCAAAGTAATAATTCATTATCATTACATACAGCAGCTGCCGTTGCATGGAAACAGGGTAATAGACATGGCGCCGCTTATGGTCGCACCACTTATTCACTATGACTATTTTCTTGTGCCGGTGGTCATGTGTGTGCCACAATTCAAACCGAATACTGCGGACTGTGGCGCTCTTAGCAACACGCGTGACGGGACCAGGTCCAATCATAGACCTTGCACAACATGCATACATGTAATCAAAAACTTTGGAAATACAAGTATTTGTACTTAATGTGATCATGTCATCAAAATTAAAAAAAAATATGGGTATGAATGAAGAAAAATTGATTTTAGGTTACCGTTAGAACATTCCATTGTGTGTGGGGTATGAGCAATGGGGTATTGGCCAATGGTCATCTAAGGAGAGGTGTACCTGTGTAGTGAGGTGACGGTACGGTATGGGGTGTACATCTGGTTCGCCTCTACGCTGTGCACCCTGGGTTATGGTAAATGAACCAGCGAATACTGAAATACTGGAGGTCAATCTTTACTTCTCATAAACTGTGTGTGAGTGAGGAGGTGGGGGGGGGGGACATGATGGAGGGGGGTTTAAGGTGGTGGAGGGTTTAAGGGGGGAGGTGGGGTTGGTGTGGATTTTATAGCGTTGGATATACAGTGTGTAGCACGTAAATAGAGGTGCTATGTGCTTATGAGAGACATTTGTCTGCTCTCCATACATACATGTTACAGACATTGTAGTGTGATGTAACCACCATAATTTGTGCCATAATCATTTACCGCTTCACACCCAATGACGTAGCTATACTTCATCCAGCAGAATAATTAAACATGGATTAATACTTATGCGGGTGCAGTGGCCACCTGCTTTGTGTGGCTGCATACACCCACGGCTAATGTGCGTGACCACCAGTAATACCGATGGTGGACATCTTAACCCATAAGATGTAGTGGTGACTTGTTAACTATAACAATACCAGCAATATGAATATTTTAGCAATAGTGTTGAATTCAAAATGCAACTTATTTTTATTGCATTGCAATTCCTGCTTTGGAGATTTTGCTATAGGTGGTATTGGTAGAATTAACTAATAAAACAAATATATTACTGTATGTCAGAATAGTGCATTATAAAATTTGGATTCACAATGTGGTTACTAATGATAGAAAATATTATCACATTGTGATTAAAAATTACCACTGCAAGATTCAATATCAGTTAAAGTTCGTTAATTCTAGACCCATTCCATTAGAGACCCAGCAGCAGCATCAAATTGAAATCGCAATGCGATTAATATAACTTGAAGTAATCGCATTACGATTTAGCAAAATACATTAGGCTAGTATTAACGAATATGGAATATAGCATTACTTCTAAGTTGAAATCGCAATGCGATTCCTTCGAGTTATATTAATCGAATTGCGATTTAAACTTGGACCTGGTTTACTATGGTTGGCTTGGTAGAATTAGCGAATATGACGAATATATTCGTTATATTCCACAAAACGAAGATAACGAAGTATTCAGCATCTTCGTTTTAGCTCCATATTCATCAACTTCGCTAATTCTAGCAATCATAGGAAAGTTTACTATAGAGACAGCTAAGTTTAATTCGCTATGTGAAAATTACTTTGATTTTTTTAGAAAAATAAATAGAATAATTATAATACCTGATAATTATCATAATTATTGTATTTATTTAAAAAAAAAATAAATAATATAATCGAATAGCGAATTAAACTTAGCTGTCTCTATAGTAAACTTTGCTATATGATTGCTAGAATTAGCGAAGTTGATGAATAGGTAGGTAGCTAGCTAGAGATGGAGAATATTTCGTTATCTTCGTTTTGTGGAATATAACGAATACATTCGCCATATTCGTTTTGTGGAATATAACGAATATATTCGTCATATTCGCTAATTCTACCAAGCCAACCATAGTAAACCAGGTCCAAGTTTAAATCGCAATTCGATTAATTCACGTTATAATAATCGAATTTCGATTTAAACTTAGCACTCCTATATTCCATATCCATATTAGAATTAACGAATATGGAATATAGCAGTGCTAAGTTAAATCGAAATTCGATTATTATAACTTAAAATAATCGAATTGCGATTTCAACGTAATTCTCAAATCCGACAGTACATTCTAGTATATGGAGACGTTCCCATGGTGATGGGGACGCTCCATGAGCACGCAAGTCGGCAGAAGCGGCAACGGGCACTGACTGGAGCAGCCAGGAAGCCCGGAATCCAAAGGACAGGTAAGAACAACTTTAGGCAAGTGGGAAAGAAAAAAATATTTAAAAAAAAAAAAAAAAAAAGAAAAAAGAATATTCGAAATATCGAATTTATATCACTATATTCGAAATATTCGCGAATTAGCGAAGTGCCGATATTCGCGAAAAAAATTCGCTATTCGAATATTCGCGCTCAACACTACTTGTAAGCTAGCTGGATGCAGACAGGCCGGCACCAAGGTTCCTAGATTGACAAATGAATCTGAGATATGATTTTTACCTTTTTAAGAGAGACCATGCATCTTACGGACGTAAAAATTACATAATCGTGTCACTCAGAATTCACTGGACATGTACATATGACAACCAGAACTCTAGGAGATGCCCAGGTTAAGTTATGGCGTTACCCCATCATAGAACCAGGTATAATAGTCATATTTGGTATCCCTGAACTCCATATTTTGTGGGGAATGTGAATATGTGCTTGTTGCTTGTGTACAGCGGAGACATCCCGAGATATGGCACATACCATATTTCAGTATTTCAGAACTGGCATTCATCTCAGGGATACAGCCTGCCCAGCAGGCGGACTCTCAATTCCCCGCCTTGATTCTGGGACCCTGTATAACAAAGACCTAGAATCTGCTAAAGGAGTTCTCCACTTTTAACAACACCTGAAGAGGGCCTCAGCCAGAGAACCTATGGGCTGCAGGCAGATTCGGATTATTACACTGGACAAAGGTTTCTTGGACTTTATCCCTGCAACGGACTATATCACCAACGGACATCTTTTCTGCGGAAACTAAGTATTTTCTTTCTTTTCTCTCTTTTTGGTTATTGGACTATACTTTCCTTGATTATTGTTTTAATAATTACTGTACATCTTGATAATTTGTATTGTACATATATATATAATAAATTACCTCCAAGTCATTTCTCTAGCCATATGCCTGTTTTCAAACACTGCAAAAACCCTAGCCTCTCCGAAGAGAAAGCTACTCGGTTTTCTTATCTAGATAGTCGGTTCCTTGCTCCCATAAATTGCAAGGTGGTGGCAGTTAAACTACCCTGTGTGTGGTTCCGGTCGCAGTTCGTCACATGCTTACTTGCGGTCAATCGGCGGTCCACTCCCTGCGCTTTCAGCCTATCGACTGTACGGACTCAAGTTAGACTGTCGGTGTGCTGAAAGTGGCTGGGAGGCCTGTTTGCGGATTGACCAGTAGGGGCGCTGTGACGGTTTTGTGACGTATTGTGGCCGCGGCGGTCGCAGTTCATCACACCCCCCACCAATCTGCTGCATCAGAGAATCTCCGGCAGAGAAACTACACAGCTCTGTCTACTGTATAATGAATGGAGCTGGTAACCGCAGTGCTGATCACACTAAAGTAGATGGAAGCAGTGCTGCAAGTACAGGCTCCCTTCACTGTGATGTTAGCACGGCAGTGCAGCGTGCAGAGAAGATGGAGGAGCTGTTGAGTGGCGCCCCTACAGAAAAGGTAAGTACTGGCGCTGGGGACATGGCTAGGAGGGTGAGATGGTGGCACTGGGGGGCAAGCTGGTTGAACTGGGGGGCAGTTGGTGGCACTGGGGGGGCAAGCTGGTGGCACGGAGGGGGGCAAGCTGGTGGAACTAGGGGGGCAGCTGGTGGCACTGGGGGGAGCAGCTGATGGCACTGAGGGGGCAGCTTATGGTACCAAGGCGGCAGCTGATGGCACTGGGGGGAGCCTGATTGCACTGGATAGCAGCTGATGGCACTGGGAGGCAGCTGGTGGCACTGGGGGAGGCAGCTGATGGCACTGAGGGGGCAGCTTATGATACCGAGGCGGCAGCTGATGGCGCCGGGGGGAGCATGATGGCACTGGAGGGGCAGCTGGTGGCACTGGGGAGGAAGCTGGTGGCACTGGGAGTCAACTGATGGCACTGAGGGGGCAACTGATGGCACTTAGGGGAAGCTAATGGCACTGGGGGAAAGCTGATGGCACTGAGAGGAAGCTGATGGCACTGGGGTGGCACTAGGGGGCAGCTGGTGGCACTGAGGAGACAGCTGATGGCCTTGGGGGGGGGGAGCTGATGGCACTGAGAGGGCAGCTGATGGCACTGGGGGGATGATGAATTTTTATAAAGAAAAACATTCTTTGAATTAGTTTTGTTATTAGAGTACTCGATTAATCGTTGGATTAATCGATAGAATATTCAGTTACAAAAATAGTCGATATCTGCAGCCCTACTTTAAAGGGGTTGTCCGGGTTCAGCTCTGGACATACCTCCATTTTCACCCCGGCACTGATGGGCGGGATTTAGCGCTGCTCTAGCCAGTAAAATAGCTAGGGCAGCGCTAAAGCCTGCCCATCAGAGCCGGTGACATCACCGAACAGACTGCCGAGTGGAAGTTTCTGCCATGCAGTGTGTTATTGCAAATAAAAGATCGCTTGCTGCGCAGGGCAAAGGAGGGCATCCGAGCATGAGATGCTCCGATGCTAGCCTCAGGGGGGCTGTCTGGGTGAAAATAAGGGTATGTCCGGGTTCAGCTCTGAACCCCAACAACCCCTTTAAATGGACAATCTATTTTTATTAGGAGGAATAAGTTGATCACCGAGAGTATTGCTGCCGTCACCTGTGATAGCAATGATCTGTTGTAATGTGCTGAGGGGTTAATGACGCATTAGGTGAAATCAGTAGTCAGGCCATGTCACACTAAGGCCTCTTGCACACGACCGTGTGTCCCCGTTGGCCGTAGTGCAGCCCGAATACGGCGGGTCCGCAATACACGGGACACCGGCCGTGTGCATTCAGCATCACGGATGGGATCCAATCACTTCAATGGGTCCGCAAATCCGGAGATGCAGTGCAGAAAGGAACAGAACCACGGAACGAAAGCACTACGGAGTGCTTTCGTGGGGTTCCGTTCCTTGCTTCCGTTCTGCAATAAGATTGAACTTGTCCTATCTTTTCATGGAATGGATGGATCCTGCACCCATTGAAGTAAATGGGGTCGCGATCCACATGCGGCTGGCCCACGGCCGGTGTCCGTGCATTGCGGACCACAATTTGCGGTCTGCAGCAAGGGCAGAGGCAGCACACGTTTGTATGCAAGAGGCCTAACAGTAGGTGAGCAGAGTTTTCCAGAAAGGGACTCTTTTTGTAACTGCTGTTCACAGATAAGGGCACATTCACACACAGGAGCATCTTGTTGCAGAATTTTCCGTGATTAAGGCCTCATGCACACGGTCCGCAAAAACGGGGTCCGTGATCCGTGACAGTTTTTTCGTCCGTGGGTCTTCCTTGATTTTTGGAGGATTTTTGTCTGCCTGGCCGCGCGGAGCCAAACAGATCCGTCCTGAATTACAATGCAAGTCAATGGGGACGGATCCGTTTAACGTTGACACAATATGGTGCAATTTCAAACGGATCCATCCCATTGACTTTCAATGAAAGTCAGGAGTCCCTTTTATACCATCGGATCTGAGTTTTCTCCAATCAGATGGTATATTTTAACTCACCATGGGAACGCCTCTATGTTAGAATATGCTGTCGGATATGAGTTAGATCATGAAAACTCATTTCTGACAGCATATTCTAACACAGAGACATTCCCATGGTGATGGGGACGCTTCTAGTTAGAATATACTACAAACTGTGTACATGACTGCCCCCTGCTGCCTGGCAGCACCCGATCTCTTACAGGGGGCCGTGATCAGCACAATTAACCCCTCAGGTGCCGCACCTGAAGGGGTTAATTGTACTATCATATCCCCCATAGGGTCCACTGGCTAAGAGCTGTGCTCTAGCAACTGTGGCTGTAGTGTCCGCTATTCTAGAGTACGTAGGTTGTCTTAATTTGTTATCCATCTGCTGCAGCAGGGTCTGGATCGCCTTAATCTGGGTTACTTTGCTGTCTCTCTCTCTCTCTGTAGCCATGCAAATCCTTCTCTTTTAGCACTTGCTTGTATCTCCTGGAGCTCGTGGAGGTGACGTATCGGTTATTTGGTCAGTTATTTCCATCAGTTATTGTGAGCCAAAACTGGGTGCAGGTCAAAAACACAGAACAGGTGAATATCTTTCCATTATACCTTTTTCTCTGATAGGCTTCACTTCTGCTTTTGGATCACGATGGCTGATGGAAATAACTGACATGTGAACTTGGCCTTAGGGTACTATCACACTAGCGTTTTTCTTTTCCGGTGTTGAGTTCCATCACAGGAGCTCAATACCAAAAAAAAAAAAAACTGATCAGTTATATCCTAATGCATTCTGAATGGAGAGCATTCCGTTCAGTATGCATCAGGATGCATCAGTTCAGTCCCTCTTACGTTTTTTGGGAGGAGAAAATACCGCAGCATGCTGCAGTTTTCTCTCCGGCTGAAAATCCTGAACACTTGCAGGAATGCCGGATCCGGCATTAATTTCCATTGAAATGTATTAGTGCCGGATCCGGCATTAAGTGTTCCGGCAAAACGGATCCGGTATTTCGGTCTGTGTATGCTGGATCCGCTTTTCCAGATGACACTGGAGAGACGGATGCATTATTTCAATGCAATTCAACCCACATCCGGATCCATCTGACAAATGCCATCCGTTTCCGTCAGGTATGCTGGATCCAGCAGGCAGTTCCGGTGACGGAAACTGCCTGCCGGAATCCTCTGCCGCAAGTGTTAAAGTAAAGAGCAGAAGCTTAAAATGTGATCATACGATGAGACCAGCGAGATCCAGCCCTGAGCACGTGTTAGGCTACTTTCACACTAGCGTTTTGGCTTTCCGTTTTTGAGATCCGTTTATGGCTCTAACAAGCGGTCCAAAATGGATCCGTTTTGCCCTAATGCAATCTGAATGGAAAAGGATCCGCTCAGAATGCATCAGTTTGCCTCCGTTCAGTCACCAGTCTGCTCTGGAGGCGGACACCAAAACGCTGCCTGCAGCATTTTTCTGTCCGCCATGTGGTGCGGAGCAAGACGGATCCATCCTGGCACACAATGTAAGTCAATGGGGACGGACCCGTTTTCTCTGACACAACAGAAAACTGATCCGTCCCCCATTGACTTTCATTGGTGATCAAGACGGATCCATCATGGCTATAGAAGACATAATACAGCCGGATCCATTCATGACAGATGTATATGGTTGTGTTATTGTATGAGAAGCATTTTTGCCGATCTATGACGGATCCACAAAAAACGCTAATGTGAAGGTAGCCTAAGTCAGTGGAAATAAAACCAGGCACACAACGATATAAGGGGGAATGGAGAATTTTATTTAATTTATAATCTTATTAATGATGGGACTGAAGTTTTGGTGTAAATTGCAAATCAAAGTCTAGGATAAGTTACATCCATTGACTTTTATTGATTCAGGGGAAGGCGAAAAAAACCCCTGTAGGGGGAAAAATTCCTTCCCGACTCCGCTTAGGGCAGTCAGACGATTTCCCTGGATCAGATATTATGAATCCAGAGGAAGGCGAAAAAACCTCACTGAGCCGCAGCCATCAGCTTGTAATGAGGAAAAATTCCTTCCCGACTCCATGCATGGCAGTCAGATTAGTCCCAGAATCAATTACTAAATAATCTGTCCGCAAGGGGATGGCCAAATTGTACTTTGAATTAGGTGAATGGCTGAATTGGGGGGAGGGCAACTGTGTTGATCCAGAAGAAGGAGAGAAAAAACCCCTTTATGACATCTGCCAATCTGTCCTAATCTAAGGGGAAAAACACTCCTTCCAGACTGCAAATAAAGCAGTGGGAAAATAGTCCCTGGATCAAATGCCCGTACACATCATCCAGTGGGATCGGCTCCAGGATCAGTGTCCTCTGTCGTCAAGATGTCTTCAAGATGTTTTCCTTCAGTCCAATCGCAGGGAGGGCTTCCAGGATCCAGTCTTCCCTTACCTGTTATTGTCTTCATACTGTGGTATAAATGATAGGAAGAATCAATACAGATACCATATAATGTGGTGTAATATACAAAGATTTTGTGCTACATATGAAGATTAGGGATTTTACACAACTGTTTAATGCTCAGAAAATTTGAGCTTCACATTTGGAGCAGCTTAAATCTTGAATTTATACAACTGTATAGGAACACTGCTTATTTCCATCTATATACCTGGATCTTTTCTTCTGTCCATCCATTGATCTTCTCCAGGGGCTCAGGAGGACATTTTGCTCTGGTGACATTAGAGCTGGTGGAGGGTTTACTGGGTGTCAAATGATAACCCTCTGAAAATGGCCTGATGTTTCAGTGGCAATCGTCGCTTCTTGGCCGCTGCTGCCTCCATTTCGTCCAGGTTGAATTGTGTGGAACAGCTTTGAGGTATAGATGGCTACAAGAAAAAGAAATAGATATAACTGAGGATATGGTCATCACAATTGGTGACAGACCTGATATGAAGCTTATGCTGGTAGTATTTCCACATGTAATATGATTATCTTATGTACTCATCCACAACCATAATAAGATATATTTTTCTGTAGGAGTATAAAGCATATTAAATGCCAAATTCGGGTAGTGGCCTGCACTCATTACAGGGGTCTGCCTCCAACCAGCTCCATTCAAGAATTATTTGTCACAAATATAATTATGACTTTACCTTCCAAAATACAGTCAAGGTGCGAACTACTGAAAACACATAAAAGCTCTGTATGCTGACATGCATTACTGGCGTTGGAGTTCAGTGGCCCAATCCCCAAACCACCATGTCCTGTGACAATTGCTACTGCTTGATGGCTCTGCCCCCTCCTTATTACCTGCCAACATGTCCCCCTATCAAGCCCCTGACATTGAGAATCATATACACAGTGGCGTAGCTAGAAATGACTGGGCCACACAGCAAATTTTTGAATGAAGCCCCCCTCCCCCAGTAATTTTTTCGCAACCCCTTCCTTTTATGCTGCCCCCATTCCTGTGTCTCAGATGAGGCCTGGCAGCTGTTCCATCCGTTTTCTACACTGTATATACTGTCACTGTATATAATTTAATTGTGTAATACTGTTATGGGGGCCCTGACAAAATCTTTTAGTCCTCCTCTTCCTGGATGGGCCCCTTCTGGGTCAGGGCCCCAAAGCAGCCGTTTTCCCTGCTTCCCCTATAGTTACGCCCCAGCATATACAGTGTATGAAGTGTATCTAGAGCACGGTAGACTTTCTGTTTATGCACTTACTACAGGGATGTGTGGTGGTGGCATCTGAAGGGCTTCCACTGAGACCCAGTCAATATGCTGGAAGAAATGATGGCCTCTGATGTTACCATGGACTCCTAAGCGCTTGGCAGGATCTCTCTGGAGGAGCTGAAAATGAGAAATGTAATGATAACTTAGTGACTATAACGACCTTTGAACACAATGACCAATCACATTCCAGATCTTACATTTTCAGGGGAAAGCTGGGAAATGAAATCTCCACTTTTCTCTTGCGCAAGTTTTGGTAAATTTGCCCTAATGTTTATTCTGTCTGAATGCTGGACTTAGGCTGTAGTGTCAGCAATGGGAGATTTTAGAAATCTGTGGCTGCTTGTTACATAAGCTCAGAGGGGTGGACTAAGTATGTAGACTTGTCCTCAGTACATTAACTACCAGACTCTTACTTTAAAGGAAAACTCATATTCCAACTATCCAGTAGGTAAATTATTCCTAAAAATGTTACCATGGGAGAACGACTATAACGTCTGCCTCAGTGCTGGTAAAAATGGCAGCTCATACTGCTCCTTTTTAACCAGGCTACGGGCCAGGACTCTTGTCATAGATTGTGCTATTACTAAGTCTGTGCTGGATCTGGTCAGGTTGTGGGTCCAGAGGTGACTCCTTAGCATCCTCTGTTGTGTAGACCAGTATTGTAACCTTGTATACTACAGAAGTGCTGGTTGTGTATTGTTACCCAGCGAGCAGCACCTCTGAGGGGCGACCCTTCCCGAACACTACAGTGGTGAGTACTAGTGAAGGAGATCATGGTGCACTATGGGGTATTGTAGGGAGAGATGTCTTCTATCACAGGTTGTCATGTAACATTGTATACAGTACAGTAGTGTCATGTAGGAACATACTGACCTTTTTAATGATGTCCTTAGCGCCGGAGCGTGTTGTGCACTTACTGGTAATCATTTCTTTTAAGATGACACCAAATGAATACCAGTCCACTCCGACGCCATACTCCTCCTTAGCCAGCATCTGCCAGGAAGGAGAGAAGATTAGTACACAGCTCTTACCCACATTGTAGGTGCTAAGGTTTCTGCCATTGCCAACAAATCATAGAATGGAGTCACTCAAGGTGTTTAGCTGAATGATGACAAGATGTTCTGCCTCCATCCAGCAGCAGATAAACTGCAACCACAAAGTCATCTTTTGTAGACTCGCTGTAACCAAGTGTTACATGGGGGTTCATTCATTTGAATGAGCATATTCTAATATTAGGTTTCTCCACAAGCACCCACTGCAGTGGAAATGAATGGTCACCCCGAGCTTCCCCTGGCAATACCAGCTGACCCCTGAGATCAGTAGATGGCATGAAGGTAATTAAAGAGGTCATTTCATGGGTCCAGAAAAAGTCAGACTTCCACCAATGTGATGCTCCTGCTTATCCTAAGGATGAATGAGCAATATTCTGAACCCCTTCAATACAAATGGATCAGTGAAAATGATGCAAACTCCCCTTTTTCTCACCTCAGGAGCCACGTAGCCTTCTGTTCCAGCATATTCGGTGGCTGTGCGGTCTCCAAGCATGTTCTCAAGTGCGAGACCGAAATCCGTGATCTTAATATGGCCCGTCTCAGCCACCAGGATGTTCTCGGGCTTGAGGTCTCTGTGGATGATGCCCTTAGAATGGAGAAATTGGATGCCACACACGAGCTCAGCGGCATAGAATCTGTCAGAAAAGTAAATGAATGAATATAATGCGAGGATAACACAGAAGACTCTTAGACTTTCTTACCAGTCACCAGAATAAGAGACAATAATGTTTCTTATCACTGTCAAATGATGAGGCAGTGTCTTAGGCCTCATGCACACGACAGTTTATTTTCACGGTCCGCAAAAACGGGGTCCGTAGGTCCGTGATCCGTGACCGTTTTTTCATCCGTGGGTCACAGTGTGCGCCCCCCATCGCCCCCCCCACCCCCCCTCCCTCTATTGTAATAAATCGTTGGTGGCACAGTGTGCGCCCCCCATCGGCCCCCCTCCCTCTATAGCAGTAACAACATTGGTGGCCAGTGTGCGGCCTCCCATCCCCCCCCTATTGTAATAAATCGTTGGTGGCACAGTGTGCGCCCCCCATCGGGCCCCCCCTTCCTCCCTCTATTGTAATAAATCGTTGGTGGCACAGTGTGCGCCCCCCATCGGCCCCCCCCTCCCTCCCTCTATTGTAATAAATCGTTGGTGGCACAGTGTGCGCCCCCCATCGGCCCCCCCTCCCTCTATAGCAGTAACAACATTGGTGGCCAGTGTGCGGCCTCCCACCCCCCCCCCTATTATAATAAATCGTTGGTGGCACAGTGTGCGCCCCCCATCGGCCCCCCTCCCTCTATAGCAGTAACAACATTGGTGGCCAGTGTGCGGCCTCCCATCTCCCCCCCCCCGATCATTGGTGGCAGCGGAGTTCAGATCGGAGTCCCAGTTTAATCGCTGGGGCTCCGATCGGTAACCATGGCAACCAGGATGCTACTGCAGTCCTGGTTGCCATGGTTACTAAGCAATAGTACAATAGTAGAAGATTCATACTTACCTGCTTGCTGCTGCGATGTCTGTGACCGGCCGGGAGCTCCTCCTACTGGTAAGTGACAGTTCCTTTAGCAATGCGCCGCACAGACCTGTCACTTACCAGTAGGTGGAGCTCCCGGCCGGACACGAACATAGCAGCAGCAAGCAGGTAACTATTAATCTTCTACTATTGTACTATTGCTAAGTAACCATGGCAACCAGGACTGCAGTAGCGTCCTGGTTGCCATGGTTACCGATCGGAGCCCCACCGATTAAACTGGGACTCCGATTGGAACTCCGCTGCCACCAATGATCGGGGGGGGGGGCGCACACTGGCCACCAATGATGTTACTGCTATAGAGGGAGGGGGGGCCGATGGGGGGCGCACACTGTGCCACCAACGATTTATTACAATAGAGGGAGGGAGGGGGGGCGATGGGGGGCGCACACTGTGCCACCAACGATTTATTACAATAGAGGGAGGAAGGGGGGGCACGATGGGGGGCGCACACTGTGCCACCAACGATTTATTACAATAGAGGGAGGAAGGGGGGGGGCCCGATGGGGGGCGCACACTGGCCACCAAGCTATTATTACAATAGAGGAAGGGAGGGGGGGGGGGGCCGCACTGGCCACCAATGATATTCAAACTGGGGAGGGGGGGGGTCTGCCCCCTGCTGCCTGGCAGCCCTGATCTCTTACAGGGGGATATGATAGTACAATTAACCTCTTCAGGTGCCGCACCTGAAGGGGTTAATTGTGCTGATCACGGCCCCTGTAAGAGATCGGGTGCTGCCAGGCAGCAGGGGGCAGTCTTGTACACAGTTTGTAGTGTATTCTAACTAGAAGCGTCCCCATCACCATGGGAACGCCTCTGTGTTAGAATATACTGTCGGATATGAGTTTTCACGAAGTTTTCACGAAGTGAGTTTTCACGAAGTGAGTTTTCACGAAGTGAGTTTTCACGAAGTGAAAACTTAGATCTGAAAAAGCTTTTATGCAGACGGATCTTCGGATCCGTCTGTATGAAAGCAACCTACGGCCACGGATCACGGACACGGATGCCAATCTTGTGTGCATCCGTGTTCTTTCACGGACCTATTGACTTGAATGGGTCCGTGAACCGTTGTCCGTCAAAAAAATAGGACAGGTCATATTTTTTTGACGGACAGGATACACGGATCACGGCCTCGGCTGCAAAACGGTGCATTTTCCGATTTTTCCACGGACCCATTGAAAGTCAATGGGTCAGCGAAAAAAAAACGGAAAACGGCACAACGGCCACGGATGCACACAACGGTCGTGTGCATGAGGCCTTATGGAAAGGGCTGCATGGTGGCTTAAAATCACATGGACTTCTATTCCAGGGTTTTAAAGAGCAACTAGTCCTAGTCATGTTCTAGAATGTGTCGCTTATGGCCATTAATAACTATTCCCGGAGGGCCCCTTTAATACCTAGGAATATGATTAAGGCTCCTACACATCGGACTGGGGAGATATCAGAAAAAAAGATCACAAAGATGTGATTTCTGGAGGAACGTTTCCTCTCTGTCTTCAAGTCTTCTTTTGGGGGAACAGATCTCATGAGTGTGATGTGCAGGGGGCCGGACACTGGATCTAATATTTCAGGTCATTTTCTAACCGTTTAGCTGAGGTTCTTATTTAACTATACCTTGCACTGGGGATGTCAAGCCGCCCCTTCATCTGTAGGAACTGATCAAAGTCCCCGCAGCTCATGTATTCCAGACCAAGTAGAACAAGCATCTGTGACATAGAAGACACCATTACCCTCAGAACATCTACACATGAACTATATGGAATCTAGCAGTGGCTTCTGTCATCTTTAAAGGGATATTCCAGTGTCAATAAGTAAAGTTTATTATTTGTATATAGTGAAAGATTCTACAATTTTACAATCTTTCTGTATCAAATACTCATTTATTAGGATCTCTGCTTGCAGTTACTGAATGGGAACCGTCATTAGTTTCCTCCCAGCTGCTATAAATCTGTCCTGGTCCTGTGATGGAGATATGGTGCATAGCATGGACTTTATTGAGCCAAGTGTCTGCGTGTCCATAACATGGGGAGGATAGGTTTTTAGCCACTGGAGGTAAACAATGAAGGATCCTGTTACATAACTTCAAGTAATACAGTGTTTATGGATATGCTGAGTTGTGTATGTAATATGCTCCTCGAGGATCGGGCATGAGTACTGTATTTGTACAATAATCCTAAAAGATAAAAACTAATACCTAAAAAATGAAATAATGCAGCAGAAGAAGCATGGCAGGACAATGCAGAGCAAAGACAGGAGACACTTGGGTATGTACATTTAATAAGGTGATCATATGCGCCATTGCGGTTTGTTTCTATGGTCAGCAGATGACACACTGACTAAATCTATTAACCCTCTCTACGCTAGACCACAAAATAAGTGACCTCAACCAGGGAAGGTTAAATAAGTGGAAAATGTTATTTTCGAATTTTCTGTAATTCAAACCTGGGAGCGTCTTATAGTCCACAAATAAAGTAAATTAGAAAATGATATAACCTGCCATCATAGAATAAATAACCTTTATTTGCTCCTTTAAAGAGGATCTTTCACCACTCCTGACATGCCTGAATTGCTAGCAGTCTGCAGTGAGGGTACAGAGGAGCGGTAACCAGTTGGGGGGTGTACCTGCACAGACTCACTCTATCCAATCAGTGCTGCCATTTTCAGACTGTAAGTAAATGGAGCAGTGGTCATGTATTCAAACTACTGCTTCATTCATATGGGGACTCAGGGACCTCCATTCTTCTGATCACTGGGGGTCCCTGCAGTCCTACCTGACCCCTTTCTTTCAAATGGCTGGTCGCTCTGAGAGGTGCTGCAGTGAAGGGGCCTAAGTTCTCCACCAAGTGCTGCTGCCCCCTTTTCTGCTGATTGGGTTACGAGTGGAGACATTTGACAAAAGTAAAGTAATCAGAAGTGTACCTTGGTCTGGAATGCAAATTCCGCGTGGACAAGGAAGGGGCTCCCAGATGCCAGCTGTAAGACTCGGTGCTCCACCAACACATCCGCCTCATCGCAGTTGGCAACCATGGCTCTCTTGCTGCTGATCTTAACAGCATACTTCTGATGGTTAGAAGTATCCTCCGCCAAGACGACCTTACCATAACTTCCCTCCCCGAGCACATGATGGAAAATTAATCTCTTCCTGATGGTATCGGAGAGTGTGCTTCTAGAGCAGGTTGGCCGAACACCGCTGTCCTCGACTAGGGGGAAAATAATAGAAAGACATGTGAAAGGATATTCCCATCTTAGGCTTTTATACCATATTGATTGGCTTGGTTCTTTCTGTTACTCTGATAGACGATAGCTGCCAACAATGCCAAATTTGTATAGCCAAGAACAGAGCTTGGCTATCTCCAGCAGTCCCATAAACTCTGAATGGTGATCGGTGAGGGTCTATACTGTTCTATTTGAAGGGGTATTCCCATCTGAGACAATGAGACACCTTTGGGACCCACACCTATATCGAGAACGAGCTGGGAAAGTGGTGGCTGGAGGACCCCAGATGTCCACTGGGTCCAGCTACCACCAAGCGCTGTTCCAATAGTAGTGAATGGGAGCACACCCGTTTGCGCAGCCACTGCTCCCATTCATTTCTATGAGGCCGAACTATTTCAATGGGGCTTAGCTATTTTCTGCCTCCCATAGAAATGAATGGAGGGCAGCCGTACTTGTGCAGTGCGCCCTCTGGGACTTTGTTGGCTGCGTTTATGAAATAGGTGGGAGTCCCAGAGGTGGAACCTGCACCTATGAGACAATGGTGGCAGATCCTACAGATATGACCCCGTTGTCTCAGATGGGAATACCCATTTAACAGAATCCAGCACCGTAGATAAATACAGACCTAGACCAGACTAAAATATATACTGAAATCAGACCCCTTAATAAATACAGACCCCAGACCAAGTGCCTTAACCCCTATATATATTGTGGGTACTTCCTCTGGTAGACAGGATTAGCGGACGCAGTATAGAGGCAACAAAAAGTTTTTGGGATCAAACAGTTCACACTTTAGGCAAGTGCTCAAACAAGCAGTCATATTCAAACAAAAAGTCACCTTGCTTTGTTGGTGGTAATTCAAACAATGCGGCAATTCTGCCTCAAAGAGTCCTTGCTGATAGCAGCACCAAACTGTTTTCACACCAAACAGGTAGCAAGCCTTCATCCAGACACAAGGCTCCCAGATCCCAACACAGAGACATGGCATTTAAGCCCAGCTGCCTATTTAAGGACAGCCAGGTGCTGCCAAAACCCGGACCGGCATTTAAAATCCGGTCCGGTATTTGCCCTCACCTGGCTGTGAATCAGCCCAGCAGCACATGCTGGGAGGAAAATACCTGTTTTCCCAGACCAAACCTCTCTCTGTGTCACCATACATATATATATATATATATATATATATACCGTATTTTTCGCCCTATAAGACGGACCGGGCCGTCTTATAGGGCGGTCCGTCTTATAAGACACACCTCGATTTTTGAGGAGGAAAATAAGAAAAAGAAAAAATCTAACCAAAAGGTGTGCTTTTGGTGGGTTTGAACTAATGGCGGTCTGTGCATGAAACTATTATGGGGGATCTGTGGATGATGCACTGTTATGGGGGGTATTTGTGGATGGCACTGTTATGTGGGGGATCTGTGGATGGCACTGTTATGGGCGGAGCTGTGGATGGCATTATGATGGGGGGTCTGTGGATGGCATTATGATGGTGGGGGGATCTGTGGATGACATTATGATTGTGGGGGGGATCTGTGGATGGCATTATGATGGGGGGGGATCTGTGGATGGCACTGTTATAGGGTGGTTGATCTGTGGATGACACTGCTATATGTGTCACCCACAGTTCCCCCCCATAACAGTCCCATCCACAGATGCCCCCATAATAATGCCATCCACAGACCCCCCCCCCCCCACCATCTTAATGCAATCCACAGATCCCCCCACCATCTTAATGCGATCCACAGACCCCCTTACCCATCATTATCCCATCCACAGGTTCTTAGGGAGAGACTGTAGTAGGCGGGGAGAGCGGCGGGCAGTGCAGGCACTGTACTCAGTCCCCGCCGCTCAGTATGTACTGTATTATACGTAGTGTTAATCATAATATCTAAACTGAATAATGATGTGCTCCCCCTGTGCTTACCGGTACATGACACGCTCCTGTAGTAAGCACTAGCAGCTAGCAGGCAGGCCGGGCGGCCGTAACTCACTGAGGTCACATGCCTGCTCCGCCTGCTTCATTCATAAAGTAGGCGGAGCAGGCACGTGACCTCCGCGAGTAACGGCTGCCCGGCCTGCCTGCTAGCTGCTAGTGCTTACTACAGGAGCGTGACATGTACTGGTAAGCACAGGGGGAGCGCATCAATATTCAGTGTGATGATTAACACTACGTATAATACAGTACATACTGAGCGGCGGGGACTGAGTACAGTGCCTGCACTGCCCGCCGCTCTCCCCACCTACTACAGTCCCGCCTCCCTCCTCCATCCTCACTAATATATCGCAGACTGCGATGTAAACTGCCAGCATTCGCCCCATAAGACGCAGGGGCACTTTCCCCCCTCTTTTGGGGGAAAAAAGTGCGTCTTGTGGGGCGAAAGATACGGTATATATATCCTTTAAAAAAATACAAATATTCTTTGCATCGCCATTTTCTGACACCCACATTTGTCTTTATTATTAGAGCCATGTAAGGGCATATTTTTGTAGTGTAGTTTTTTTTTTTGTACCATGATTTTTCTGTATTTTTGGGCAACAACCCATGACAGGCCTAGGACTTTTTAATAAGCCCTGCGATTTTTCAACAGGGGTTCCAATTGGGGGACTTAGGTAACCCCCCCCTCCCTCTGTCAAACTTCATAGATGCTGCAGTCGCTATTGACAGCAGCATCTGAGGGGTTAAAAGACCGGTATCATCATCACATGCACTGCTGGCAGGTGTCTACTGTATTATTCAATCAGCATCCACCATATATAGAGAGTGACCTCAACATGTGAGCTTGATCCATATAACGTTCTATCACATATGACATACATATAGGGGATTATGCATTAAGGGGATGGATGATAAAAACTGAAGCCTATGTGCCATTTACCTGCTGTTACTCCCATGGAGAATTATGATATATACATTTACAGTATGGCGCCACCTGCTGTTTAAAGCATCTACTGAGCTAAGTGCTGCTGGTCACAGGTCAGTCTCTGTCCTCATAGCCAGGTCTCTTCACAGTGGTCCTCTCTGTTCACCGCAGGGCAGCTAGAAGAAATAGCTTTCTTCCCTGTGCTCACTGCAGAGGAGCTAAATAAGAAAGGCGTCTTCCATGCAGAAAGCTATTTCTATTGGTTCTTCTGCTGGGAACACTAGGATCACTTCGCAGAGACCTGGCTCTGGAGGAGTGAGCATGTCTAATCGGCTCACTGAGCTCAGTAGGTGGACCTGCACATTGCTATACACTGTGAACACCAGGTGGCGCTATACTATGTAAGTAAATGTCATAACTCTAAAATAGAGACATTTTTACAGAATCTGAATGGTAAATGTGCTCTATTCTTATAATGGATAAATGAATATGACATATAATGGTGAACCAACCCATTTCCCCTTCCTGACATATCATATACCTATACACTGTAATGCTGCAGGGCGGTGTATGGAGCAGGCTCCACAGGGGGTGCCAAATGTGCAATAAAAAGAATCACATTTAAAATATATATTTAAAGAAGCTAAAAAAGCCTCTTTCCTTTTTCTTGTATACAGTAATAATTATATAATTGGTGTCACTGTGTCTGTAAACTTCCACCCTAATAAAATATACCCCATGATAAATGCTTTACAAACACACACACAATGCCAGAAGTTTTTTTATTTTGTACATGTAATAAAACATAAGGAAAACAGTGTATATTTATTAGCGCCATGACTGTGCTGATCCGCGGGATAAAGGGAACGTCACTGCGCGCCAAACTTACAGAGCAGACCCCTGAATACAAACCCTGGAATAAATACACACCCCAGAATAACTACAGACCCCAAATCATCTAAATGAATACCGTTTTGTGTCAAAGCTGCTGCACAACATCTTTCATCTCATTACTGGGGGCACTGCCCCACTTATATATTCAGCTCAATATTTGGGATCAGTATTTGGAAGCCAAAACCCAGAGTGGGACCTACACAGAGGGAAAGGGTGATGGAAACCTCTGTATTTCTTATGTATTTCTGGGTTTGACATATACAAACCAAATATACCTGGCAGTGACCTAACTCTACAGAAAGAGGTTCTGCAGCAGCTGAAGGGTGTAATGCACGTCCTATAATACATTATTCAGAATATGAGAAGTCACCTTGGAGGTCAGGGATCTGTAGACATGAGCTCTGCACGGGGCCTTGTACATCTATAGGGACCTGGAGCTCCTGATGACTTCTGCTCCCTTACAATAGGGGCACAGCGTCCATGTATCAGAATCACTCCCGTGTATGCGGGGTTGTTACAGTGTTGTACTATACACAATACAGGCTGCTGTCTATGACAGCCTATATTCTCTCCATGCACAGGACACTATGGGGGGGGATTAGAAATAATTCCTATAATAACATTAAATGCTTAAAACGGACCTGTGTACGGCCTAATTCACACTGCACTGCCCTAGCCCAGTGTCTAAATACCCTGAGCAGGCAGAATGGCTTGTTGGCGCTCCCAGGGTACATCCCCGCTAGCACTCCTCCCCCACCCCTAGTACCACCCCAGATATCCCCTTCCTTCTGCTTGTCTCAGGTCTCAGCTCTACAGAACAGATTCATGTAAAGTTATACAATGTGCCCAGGATGTGTAGCTTCTGTATTACTGTATGTGTGCATCTACCTGAGACTCCCTGGTCCTCCTGCTGGTCTTCTTTCTTGATCCGTGACTTCTTTCCATCTTTTGAAGAGATGATGAGTTTTCTCTTCTTGCCGCATTTTGGCTGTTGAGTCACATCTTCATCCACTGGAATGATGGGTTGATTAGGAGACATCTTCTCAGAGGAGCTGGATGTTATCCTCTTCTTCCTCTTCTTGCTCCTCTTGGGTGTCTCCTTGTCTTCATCAGCTGAGGTCAGGATGGTACGTTGCTTCTTCCCTCCTTTCCTCCTGATGACAATCTCCTCTTCTTCCTCCATCTTCTTCTGCTCATCAGCCGATGAGTCAGAAATGTGTCTCCTCTTCTTCTGTCCTCTCTTCCTCACAGCAATCTCCTCTTCTTCCTCCATCTTCTTCTGCTCATCAGCCGATGAGTCAGAAATGTGTCTCCTCTTCTTCTGTCCTCTCTTCCTCACAGCAATCTCCTCTTCTTCCTCCATCTTCTTCTGCTCATCAGCCGATGAGTCAGAAATGTGTCTCCTCTTCTTCTGTCCTCTCTTCCTCACAGCAATCTTCTCTTTATCCATCGCAGCGCTTTCCCTGGGGTAAGCAGATATGTCCTCCGTCGCCAGTCAACTCCAACTGCCACTTCTAACTGCCACCAACCATTCAGACACGGGCACCACAGTTGCCCTGGTTACATGGATTGTGATGTGCCCAGTAACTGGCCAATAGCGTTCAGCCATTTGTGCCAGGCTCTTTTTGAACATATCTATTGAAAATACATTTCAATATAATGGATTTAAGTTTCCATTTTACTTTGAGGTTTAAGGAACACGTTGAAAACTCTTATGAAATAAAATATGCCACAAAGTTGGAGCAATAATTTGCTTTATAAAAATATTAGGAGGCACATGTGCCATATTTATAAGAAATTCTGTTGTTATGATAAATCTCTGCGTTGTGCCATTCCTCTGTTATTCCTCCTGGAAGTTTATAAACAAATTGAAAAACCTATACAGTTCTTACATAGTCTGTTCATAGGGACGAGGGGAATAGTAACAGCAGTTGTCAGGCTGGGGCTACACAGAACCGTTCTGTAGCACTACCCCCAAAGTGACCAGAAAGCAGCCTCGCTGCACGGAGGAACTTCTTCGGGCAGCGCCATATAGATGGGGCACTTGCTTGGCAATTTGTGGAGCTCCCATAGTGATGACTGGAGAGCACATGTGTGTCAGGCTCTGCTTCACTTTGTGTTCCCTGTTCTCTAGATAGGAGCGGGTCTCAGAGGTGGCACCCAATCAGAGGCGTAGCTAGAACTGACTGGGCCCCACAGCAAATTTTTGTACAGGGCCCCCCACACACACTTACACACTTATTCACAAACCCCCTCCTCCTGTGCAAACCCCTCTCATTTTGTGACTTTTTATTTACTGTATTTATTTATTTGCCTCTCATTTTTAGCACGACTTTATTGTTTTTTATCATTTCCAGCTGCTGACGGAGTTTATATTCAACTCAAACCCTTCACAACCTGCGCTGCAATTGTACTAGACATGTCTGATTTACCGCTACATTTCCACAAGTATTATAGCCTCTGTACCTTTCATACCGCACTCATACACGCACTCTCCACGTACATGGACGCAGTCATACACGCACTCTCCACGTACATGGACGCAGTCATACACACACTCTCCACGTACATGGACGCAGTCATACACGCACTCTCCACATACATGAACGCAGTCATACGCGCACTCTCCACATACATGGACGCAGTCATACATGCACTCTCCACGTACATGGATGCAGTCATACACGCACTCTCCACGTACATGGACGCAGTCATACACGCACTCTCCACGGACATGGACGCAGTCATACACGCACTCTCCACGTACATGGACGCGGTCATACACGCACTCTCCATGTACATGGACGCAGTCATACGCGCACTCTCCACATACATGGATGCAGTCATACACACACTCTCCACGTACATGGACGCAGTCATACACGCTCTCTCCACGGACATGGACGCAGTCATACACGCACTCTCCACATACATGGACGCAGTCATACACGCACTCTCCACATACATGAACGCAGTCATACGCGCACTCTCCACATACATGGACGCAGTCATACATGCACTCTCCACGTACATGGATGCAGTCATACACGCACTCTCCACGTACATGGACGCAGTCATACACGCACTCTCCACGGACATGGACGCAGTCATACACGCACTCTCCACGTACATGGACGTGGTCATACACGCACTCTCCATGTACATGGACGCGGTCATACGCGCACTCTCCACATACATGGACGCAGTCATACACACACTCTACACGTACATGGACGGAGTCATACACGCACTCTCCACGTAGATGGACGCAGTCATACAATCACTCTCCACGTACATGAACGCAGTCATACACGCACTCTCCACGTACATGGACGCAGTCATACGCGCACTCTCCACGTACATGGACGCAGTCATACACGCACTCTCCACGTACATGGACGCAGTCATACACGCACTCTCCACGTAGATGGACGCAGTCATACAATCACTCTCCACGTACATGGACGCAGTCATACACGCACTCTCCACGTACATGGACGCAGTCATACACGCACTCTCCACGTACATGAACGCAGTCATACACGCACTCTCCACGTACATGGACGCAGTCATACACACACTCTCAACATACATGAACGCAGTCATACACACACTCTCCACGTAAATGGACGCAGTCATACACACACTCTCCACGTACATGGACGCAGTCATACACGCACTCTCCACGTACATGGACGCAGTCATACACGCACTCTCCACATACATGGACGCAGTGATACATGCACTCTCCACGTACATGGACGCAGTCATACACGCACTCTCCACGTACATTGACGCGGTCATACACGCACTCTCCATGTACATGGACGCAGTCATACGCGCACTCTCCACGTACATGGACGCATTCATACACACACTCTCCACGTACATGGACGCAGTCATACACGCACTCTCCACGTACATGGACGCAGTCATACACGCACTCTCCACGTACATGGACGCAGTCATACACGCACTCTCCACATACATGGACGCAGTGATACACGCACTCTCCACGTACATGGACGCAGTCATACACGCACTCTCCACGTACATGGACGCGGTCATACACGCACTCTCCATGTACATGGACGCAGTCATACGCGCACTCTCCACGTACATGGACGCATTCATACACACACTCTCCACGTACATGGACGCAGTTATACACGCACTCTCCACGTAGATGGACGCAGTCATACAATCACTCTCCACGTACATGGACGCAGTCATACACGCACTCTCCACGTACATGGACGCAGTCATACACGCACTCTCCACGTACATGAACGCAGTCATACACGCACTCTCCACGTACATGGACGCAGTCATACACGCACTCTCCACATACATGGACGCAGTCATACACGCACTCTCCACATACATGGACGCAGTGATACACGCACTCTCCACGTACATGGACGCAGTCATACACGCACTCTCCACGTACATGGACGCGGTTATACACGCACTCTCCATGTACATGGACGCAGTCATAGGCGCACTCTCCACGTACATGGACGCATTCATACACACACTCTCCACGTACATGGACGCAGTTATACACGCACTCTCCACGTAGATGGACGCAGTCATACAATCACTCTCCACGTACATGGACGCAGTCATACACGCACTCTCCACGTACATGGACGCAGTCATACACGCACTCTCCACGTACATGAACGCAGTCATACACGCACTCTCCACGTACATGGACGCAGTCATACACGCACTCTCCACATACATGGACGCAGTCATACACGCACTCTCCACGTACATGGACGCAGTCATACATGCACTCTCCACATACACGGACACAGTCATACACGTACTCTCCATGTACATAGACGCAGTCATTCACGCTCTCTCCACATACATGGACGCACTATCCACATGCATGGACGCAGTCATACATGCACTCTCCACGTACATGGACGCAGTCATACACATACTCTCCACATACATGGACGCAGTCATTCACATACTCTCCATGTACATGGACGCAGTCATACACGCACTCTCCACATACATGGACGCAGTCATACACGCACTGTCCACATACATGGACGCAGTCATACACACACTCTCCACGTACATGGATGCAGTCATACACGCACTCTCCACATACATGGATGCAGTAATACACGCACTCTCCGCGTATATGGACGCAATCATACACGCACTCTCCACGTACATGGACGCAGTCATACACGCACTCTCCACATACATGGACACAGTTATACACGCACTATCCACGTACATGGACGCAGTCATACGCGCACTCTCCACGTACATGGACGCAGTCATACACGCACTCTCCACCTACATGGACGCAGTCATACACGCACTCTCCACGTACATAGACGCAGTCATACACGCACACTCCACGTACATGGATGCAGTCATACACGCACTCTCCACGTAAATGGATGCAGTAATACACGCACTCTCCACGTACATGGACGCAGTCATACACGTACTCTCCATGTACATGGACGCAGTCATACACGCACTCTCCACTTACTTGTCGCAGTCATACACGCACTCTCCACGTACATGGACGCAGTCATACACGCACTCTCCACGTACATGGATGCAGTCGTACACGCACTCTCCACGTACATGGACGCAGTCATACACGCACTATCCACGTACATGGACGCAGTCATACACGCACTCTCCACATACATGGACGCAGTCATACACACACTCTCCATGTACATGGACGCAGTCATACACGCACTCTCCACGTACATGAAGGCAGTCATACACGCACTCTCCACGTACATGGGCGCAGTCATACACGCACTCTCCACATACATGGATGCAGTCATACACGCACTCACCACGTATATGGATGCAGTAATACACGCACTCTCCACGTACATGGACGCAGTCATACACGCACTCTCCACGTACATGGACGCAGTCATTCACGTACTCTCCATGTACATGGACGCAGTCATACACGCACTCTCCACATACATGGACGCAGTCATACACGCACTCTCCACATACATGGACGCAGTCATACACACACTCTCCACGTACATGGACTCAGTCATACACGCACTCTCCACATACATGGACACAGTCATACACGCACTCTCTACATACATGGACGCACTATCCACATACATGGACGCAGTCATACACACACTCTCCACATACATGGATGCACTCTCCACATACATGGATGCAGTCATACACGCACTCTCCACATACATGGACGCAGTCATACACGCACTCTCCACATACATGGACACAGTCATACACGCACTCTCCACGTATATGAACGCAGTCATACACGCACTCTCCACGTACATGGACGCAGTCATACATGCACTCTCCACGTACATGGACGCAGTCATACATGCACTCTCCACGTACATGGACGCAGTCATACACGTACTCTCCACGTTCATGGACTCAGTCATTCACGTACTCTTCATGTACATGGATGCATTCATACACGCACTCTCCGCATACATGGACGCAGTCATACACGCACTGTCCATGTACATGGACGCAGTCATACACGCACTCTCCACGTAAATGGACGCATTCATACACGCACTCTCCACGTACATGGACGCAGTCATACATGCACTCTCCACGTACATGGACGCAGTCATACACGTACTCTCCACGTTCATGGACGCAGTCATTTACGTACTCTCCATGTACATGGATGCAGTCATACACGCACTCTCCGCATACATGGATGCAGTCATACACGCACTGTCCACATACATGGACGCAGTCATACACACACTTTCCGCGTACATGGACGCAGTCATACACGCACTCTACACATACATGGACACAGTCATACACGCACTTTCTACATACATGGACGCACTATTCACATACATGGACGCAGTCATACACACACTCTCCACATACATGGATGCACTCTCCACATACATGGATGCAGTCATACACGCACTCTCCATGTACATGGACGCAGTCATACACGCACTCTCCACATACATGGACGCAGTCATAAACGCACTCTCCACATACATGGATGCAGTCATACACACACTCTCCACGTACATGGACTCAGTCATACACGCACTCTCCACATACATGGACACAGTCATACACGCACTCTCTACATACATGGACGCACTCTCCACATACATGGACGCAGTCATACACGCACTCTCCACATACATGGACACAGTCATACACGCACTCTTTGCATACATGGATGCACTATCCACATACATGGACGCAGTCATACACGCACTCTCCATGTACATGGACGCAGTCATACACGCACTCTCCACGTAAATTGACTCATTCATACACGCACTCTCCACGTACATGGACGCAGTCATACACACACTCTCCACGTACATGAACGCAGTCATACACGCACTCTCCACGTACATGGACGCAGTTATACACGCACTCTCCACGTACATGGACGCATTCATACACACACTCTCCACATACATGGACGCAGTCATACACGCACTCTCTACATACATGAACGCACTCTCCACATACATGGACGCAGTCCTACACGCACTCTCCACATATATGGACGCACTCTCCACATACATGGATGCAGTCATACACGCACTCTCCACATACATGGATGCACTCTCCACGTACATGGATGCAGTCATACATGCACTCTCCAAATACATGGATACACTCTCCACATACATGGACGCAGTCATACACGCACTCTCCACATACATGGACGCAGTCATACACACACTCTCCACGTACATGGACTCAGTCATACACGCACTCTCCACATACATGGACACAGTCATACACGCACTCTCTACATACATGGACGCACTATCCACATACATGGACGCAGTCATACACACACTCTCCACATACATGGATGCACTCTCCACATACATGGATGCAGTCATACACGCACTCTCCACATACATGGACGCAGTCATACACGCACTCTCCACATACATGGACACAGTCATACACGCACTCTCCACGTATATGAACGCAGTCATACACGCACTCTCCACGTACATGGACGCAGTCATACATGCACTCTCCACGTACATGGACGCAGTCATACATGCACTCTCCACGTACATGGACGCAGTCATACACGTACTCTCCACGTTCATGGACTCAGTCATTCACGTACTCTTCATGTACATGGATGCATTCATACACGCACTCTCCGCATACATGGACGCAGTCATACACGCACTGTCCATGTACATGGACGCAGTCATACACGCACTCTCCACGTAAATGGACGCATTCATACACGCACTCTCCACGTACATGGACGCAGTCATACATGCACTCTCCACGTACATGGACGCAGTCATACACGTACTCTCCACGTTCATGGACGCAGTCATTTACGTACTCTCCATGTACATGGATGCAGTCATACACGCACTCTCCGCATACATGGATGCAGTCATACACGCACTGTCCACATACATGGACGCAGTCATACACACACTTTCCGCGTACATGGACGCAGTCATACACGCACTCTACACATACATGGACACAGTCATACACGCACTTTCTACATACATGGACGCACTATTCACATACATGGACGCAGTCATACACACACTCTCCACATACATGGATGCACTCTCCACATACATGGATGCAGTCATACACGCACTCTCCATGTACATGGACGCAGTCATACACGCACTCTCCACATACATGGACGCAGTCATAAACGCACTCTCCACATACATGGATGCAGTCATACACACACTCTCCACGTACATGGACTCAGTCATACACGCACTCTCCACATACATGGACACAGTCATACACGCACTCTCTACATACATGGACGCACTCTCCACATACATGGACGCAGTCATACACGCACTCTCCACATACATGGACACAGTCATACACGCACTCTTTGCATACATGGATGCACTATCCACATACATGGACGCAGTCATACACGCACTCTCCATGTACATGGACGCAGTCATACACGCACTCTCCACGTAAATTGACTCATTCATACACGCACTCTCCACGTACATGGACGCAGTCATACACACACTCTCCACGTACATGAACGCAGTCATACACGCACTCTCCACGTACATGGACGCAGTTATACACGCACTCTCCACGTACATGGACGCATTCATACACACACTCTCCACATACATGGACGCAGTCATACACGCACTCTCTACATACATGAACGCACTCTCCACATACATGGACGCAGTCCTACACGCACTCTCCACATATATGGACGCACTCTCCACATACATGGATGCAGTCATACACGCACTCTCCACATACATGGATGCACTCTCCACGTACATGGATGCAGTCATACATGCACTCTCCAAATACATGGATACACTCTCCACATACATGGATGCAGTCATACACGCACTCTCCACATACATGGACGCACTCTTCACATACATGGACGCAGTCATACACACACTCTCCACATACATGGCCGCAGTCATCCATGCACTCTCCACATACGTGGACGCAGTCATACACGCACTCTCCACATACATGGACGCAGTCATACACGCACTCTCCATATTCATGGACGCAGTCATACACACACTCTCCTCATACATGGACACACTCTCCACATACATGGACACAGTCATACACGCACTTTCTACATACATGGACGCACTATTCACATACATGGACGCAGTCATACACACACTCTCCACATACATGGATGCACTCTCCACATACATGGATGCAGTCATACACGCACTCTCCATGTACATGGACGCAGTCATACACGCACTCTCCACATACATGGACGCAGTCATACACGCACTCTCCACATACATGGACGCAGTCATACACACACTCTCCACGTACATGGACTCAGTCATACACGCACTCTCCACATACATGTACACAGTCATACACGCACTCTCTACATACATGGACGCACTATCCACGTACATGGACGCAGTCATACACGCACTCTCCACGTACATGGACGCAGTCATACACGCACTCTCCACATACATGGACACAGTCATACACGCACTCTTTGCATACATGGATGTACTATCCACATACATGGACGCAGTCATACACGCACTCTCCATGTACATGGACGCAGTCATACACGCACTCTCCACGTAATTGGACTCATTTATACACGCACTCTCCACGTACATGGACGCTGTCATACACACACTCTCCACGTACATGAACGCAGTCATAAACGCACTCTCCACGTACATGGACGCAGTTATACACGCACTCTCCACGTACATGGACGCAGTCATACACACACTCTCCACATACATGGACGCAGTCATACACGCACTGTCCACGTACATGGATGTAGTGATACACGTACTCTCCACATACATGGACACAGTCATACACGCACTCTCTACATACATGGACGCACTATCCACATACATGGACGCAGTCATACATGCACTCTCCACGTACATTGACGCAGTCATACACGCACTGTCCACGTACATGGACGCAGTGATACACGCACTCTCCACGTACATGGACGCAGTCGTACACGCACTCTCCACGTACATGGATGCAGTTATACACGCTCTCTCCACGTACATGGACGCAGTCATACACGCACTCTCCATGTATATGGCCGCAGTCATACACGCACTCTCCACATACATAGACGCAGTCATTCACGCACTCTCCACATACATGGGCGCAGTCATACACATACTCTCCACGTACATGGACGCAGTCATATACACACTCTCCACATACATGGACACAGTCATACACGCACTTTCTACATACATGGACGCACTATCCACATCCATGGACGCAGTCATACATGCACTCTCCACGTACATGGACGCAGTCATACACGTACTCCACGTACATGGACGCAGTCATTCACGTACTCTCCATGTACATGGACGCAGTCATACACGCACTCTCCACATACATGGACACAGTCATACACGCACTGTCCACATACATGGACGCAGTCATACACACACTTTCCACGTACATGGACGCAGTCATACACGCACTCTCTACATACACAGACGCACTATCCACATACAGGGACGCAGTCATACACGCACTCTCCATGTACATGGACGCAGTCATACACACACTCTCCACATACATGGATGCACTCTCCACATACATGGATGCAGTCATACAGGCACTCTCCACGTACATGGACGCAGTCATACACGCACTCTCCACATACATGGACGCAGTCATACACGCACTCTCTACATACATGGACGCACTCTCCACATACATGGACGCAGTCATACACGCACTCTCCACATATATGGACGCACTCTCCACATACATGGATGCAGTCATACACGCACTCTCCACATACATGGATGCACTCTCCACGTACATGGATGCAGTCATACATGCACTCTCCAAATACATGGATACACTCTCCACATACATGGATGCAGTCATACACGCACTCTCCACATACATGGACGCACTCTTCACATACATGGACGCAGTCATACACACACTCTCCACATACATGGCCGCAGTCATACACGCACTCTCCATATTCATGGACGCAGTCATACACACACTCTCCTCATACATGGACACACTCTCCGCATACATGGACGCAGTCATACACTCACTCTCCACATACATGGACACACTTTCCTCATACATGGATGCAGTCATACACTCTCTCTCCACATACATGGATGCACTCTCCACATACATGGAGGCAGTCATACACACACTTTCCACATACATGGACGCACTCTTCACATACATGGATGCAGTCATACACACACTCTCCACATACATGGACACACTCTCCACATACATGGATGCAGTCATACACACACTCTCCACATACATGGACGCACTCATACATGTGCTTACCATATACATAGATGCACTCATATACACACTCATACACACACACTCAACATATACATAGATGCACTCATACATGTGCTCACCATATACATAGATACAGTCATACACGCACTGTCCACATACATGGACGCAGTCACACACGCACTCTCCACATACATGGATGCACTCTCCACATACATGGACGCACTCATACACACACTCTCCAAATACATGGATGCAGTCATACACGCAATCTCCACTTACATGAATGCACTCTCCACATAGATGGAGGCAGTCATACACACACTTTCCACATACAGGTATGCACTCTCCACATACATGGACGCAGTCATACACACACTCTCCACATACAAGTACGCATTCTCCACATACATGGACGCAGTCATACACACACTCTCCACATACATGGACGCAGTCATACATGCATTCTTCATATATATGGACGCACTCTCCACATATATGGACACACTCTCCACATACATAGATGCACGATCCACATACATGGACGCACTCATACACACACTCAACATTTACATGGACGCACTCATACACGCACTCTCCACATACATGTGCTCACCATATACATAGATGCACTCATATACACTGGACACACTTATACATGTGCTCACCATATACATAGATGCACTCATACATGTGCTCACCATATACATAGATGCACACATACACGCACTCTCCACATACATGGACGCACTCATACATGTGCTCACCATATACATAGATGCACTCTTATACACTGGATGTATTCATACATGCACTCGCAATATACATAGATGCACTCATACACACACTCACACTCTCCACATACATGGGCGCACTCATACGCACACACACTCTCCACATACATGGGCGCACTCATATACACTGGACACACTCACACATTTGCTTACCATATACATGGGCGCACTCATACACACACACACTCTCCACATACATGGGCGCACTCATATACACTGGACACACTCATACATTTGCTCACCATATACATGGGCGCACTCATACACGCACTCTCCACATACATGGACGCACTCATACATGTGCTCACCATATACATAGATGCACTCATATACACTGGACGCACTCATACATGCGCTCACCACATACATGGGCACACTCATACACACACTCTCCAGATACAGGGGCGCACTCATGCACACAGTCACCACATACATGGACCCACACATATACAATACACATATATAGACACCCAGCCTCCTACTGTGCCTCTTCCCCATACTCTAATGCCTCTGCACTTGTGCCATGCTGGATAGCAGTGAAGCTGGATGACATCTCATGAAATAATTCACCCAGCTTTCCTACTGAACTGCAGGTCACATACAGTGCACAGTCTGGGAAAGCTGAATATAACCGCAGTTTCCCTGCTACTCACATCACTGGTGCAGTTGTGGCAATCCAACTACTACAGTCCATTGTAGCACCACAGATAACAGTGAAAACTCAGAGTACATATAATGTAGTAGATATTCCTTGCAGTCCTATGTAACACCACCAGATAACACAGTGATAACTGCCTGAGTACAAATAATGTAGTAGATGTCACCTATAGGCCTATGTAACATCACCAGATAACTTATTATATTACTTCTTGTGGCGAAACCAACCTTGCCACTGGGTTTTGGAGGGGCCTGGCTACCAGCTTCTTGCCTCAGGATTATGGCCCATACTAACTTTAAAGGATAAGACAGACCGGCCGCACAGCTTAAATCTGTCTCTGTATTTTATGCTATGTGAGGGTACCCAGATAGCTAATTTTATTGTATTTGTGTAGTCTGAGTGCCATTCACCTAATAATATGCACTCAGACTTGAGCTATCTGGGGATATGCTAAATGTCTGTGTTTACTGTAAGGGTTGTGACATTGTATGTTTAAATGGAGATTTCTGTTCTGTTGTCCCCACGTGTGTATTGGCGATTTCCCTTTGTCCTGAGAGATAATTCAATTACTCCTCGGTAGAGTTGAGCGAACACCTGGATGTTCGGGTTCGAGAAGTTCGGCCGGACTTCCCGAAAATGTTCGGGTTCGGGATCCGAACCCGATCCGAACTTCGTCCAGAACGCGAACCCCATTGAAGTCAATGGGGACCCGAACTTTTCGGCACTAAAACGGCTGTAAAACAGCCCAGGAAAGGGCTAGAGGGCTGCAAAAGGCAGCAACATGTAGGTAAATCCCCTGCAAACAAATGTGGATAGGGAAATGAATTAAAATAAAAATTAAATAAATAAAAATTAACCAAAATCAATTGGAGAGAGGTCCCATAGCAGAGAATCTGGCTTCCCGTCACCCACCACTGGAACAGTCCATTCTCAGATATTTAGGCCCCGGCACCCAGGCAGAGGAGAGAGGTCCCGTAACAGAGAATCTGGCTTCATGTCAGCAGAGAATCAGTCTTCATATCATAGCAGAGAATCAGGCTTCACGTCACCCACCACTGCAACAGTCCATTTTCATAAATTTAGGCCCAGCACCCAGGCAGAGGAGAGAGGTCCCGTAACAGAGGATCTGGCTTCATGTCAGCAGAGAATCAGTCTGCATGTCATAGCAGAGAATCAGGCTTCACGTCAGCCACCACTGCAACAGTCCATTGTCATAAATTTAGGCCCAGCACCCAGGCAGAGGAGAGAGGTCCCGTAACAGACAATCTGGCTTCATGTCAGCAGAGAATTAGTCTGCATGTCATAGCAGAGAATCAGGCTTCACGTCAGCCACCAATGCAACAGTCCATTGTCAGATATTTAGGCCCAGCACCCAGGCAGAGGAGAGAGGTCCCGCAACAGAGGATCTGGCTTCATGTCAGCAGAGAATCAGTCTTCATATCATAGCAGAGAATCAGGCTTCACGTCACCCACCACTGTAACAGTCCATTGTCATAAATTTAGGCCCAGCACCCAGGCAGAGGAGAGAGGTCCCGTAACAGACAATCTGGCTTCATGTCAGCAGAGAATCAGTCTTCATATCATAGCAGAGAATCAGGCTTCACGTCACCCACCACTGCAACAGTCCATTTTTCATAAATTTAGGCCCAGCACCCAGGCAGAGGAGAGAGGTCCCGTAACAGACAATCTGGCTTCATGTCAGCAGAGAATTAGTCTGCATGTCATAGCAGAGAATGAGGCTTCACGTCAGCCACCACTGCAACAGTCCATTGGCATATATTTAGGCCCAGCACCCAGGCAGAGGAGAGAGGTCCCGTAACAGAGGATCTGGCTTCATGTCAGCAGAGAATCAGTCTGCATGTCATAGCAGAAAATCAGGCTTCACGTCAGCCACCACTGCAATAGTCCATTGTCAGATATTTAGGCCCAGCACCCAGGCAGAGGAGAGAGGTCCCGTAACAGAGGATCTGGCTTCATGTCAGCAGAGAATTAGTCTGCATGTCATAGCAGAGAATCAGGCTTCACGTCACCCAACATTGGAACAGTCCATTGGCATATATTTAGGCTGGGGAAGGGCTAGGTGGATGCCCTTGGGAAACCCTGCCAGCAGAGTCTTCAAACAGCATAAGAGACTGCTGCATAACTTGAGGCTCAGACAGTTTCCCTGATATGCATGGGGGTGATGTGACAGACTGATGGGGTTGGTTTTCAGGCGCCATCTGTGCGCTTTCTGCAGAAGACTGGGTGGGAGATAATGTGAACGTGCTGGATCCACTGTCGGCCACCCAATTGACTAATGCCTGTACCTGCTCAGGCCTTACCATCCTTAGAACGGCATTGGGCCCCACCATATATCGCTGTAAATTCTGGCGGCTACTGGGACCTGAGGTAGTTGGTACACTAGGACGTGTGGATGTGGCAGAACGGCCACGTCCTCTCCCAGCACCAGAGGGTCCACTAACACCACCACGACCATGTCCACGTCCGCGTCCCTTACTAGATGTTTTCCTCATTGTTATGGTTCACCACAACAACAAAAATATTATTTGGCCCAATGTATTGTATTCAAATTCAGCTGAATATAAATTTGAGGCCTAGTATTTAGGCGCTTGGTGACCGGTATGGATTTAGTGACAGAATTAGACTTGGAAATGCACAGTAGCGTGTGTGTGAAGTTATTCTGAATGACCCTATGTGCACCTTGAATATTATATACCCTTTTAGGGATAGATTTCAAATAGCTCTGATATAGCAGAAACCACTAAATTATGAAATTGCTAAATTGGGAATTGTATTTCAACCCTGAACAAAAAATGTGCTTTAACGGACACTAAATAACTTGCCCAGCCACAACAGTACAGCGGTAACGACAGATTTAGCGGGATATAAATTTGAGGCCTAGTATTTAGGCGCTGGGTGACCGGTATGGATTTACTAACAGAATTAGACTTGGAAATGCACAGTAGCGTGTGTGTGAAGTTATTCTGAATGACCCTATGTGCACCTTGAATATTATATACCCTTTTAGGGATAGATTTCAAATAGCTCTGATATAGCAGAAACCACTAAATTATGAAATTGCTAAATTGGGAATTGTATTTCAACCCTGAACAAAAAATGTGCTTTGACGGACACTAAATAACTTGCCCAGCCACAACAGTACAGCGGTAACGTCAGATTTAGCGGGATATAAATTTGAGGCCTAGTATTTAGGCGCTGGGTGACCGGTATGGATTTAGTGACAGAATTAGACTGGGATATGGCCAAAAAATAACCACACTATTGCTGGTTAAATGCACTTGGTGTGACAGCTTGACCAACCACACTACTAAGGGTTAAATGCACTTGGTGACAGGCGCAGCTTGCCCCTGATGTAGTATATGGCCAAAAAATGAACAGACTATTGCTGGTTAAATGCACTTGGTGTGACAGCTTCACCCTGATGTAGGCTTTAGCCAAAAAACAACCACACCATTGAGGGTTAAATGCACTTGGTGACAGGCGCAGCTTGCCCCTGATGTAGTATATGGCCAAAAAATGAACAGACTATTGCTGGTTAAATGCACTTGGTGTGACAGCTTGACCAACCACACTACTGAGGGTTAAATGCACTTGGTGACGGGCGCAGCTTGCCCCTGATTTAGTATATGGCCAAAAAATAAACAGACTATTGCTGGTTAAATGCACTTGGTGTGACAGCTTCACCCTGATGTAGGCTTTAGCCAAAAAACAACCACACCATTGAGGGTTAAATGCACTTGGTGACAGGCGCAGCTTGCCCCTGATGTAGTATATGGCCAAAAAATAAACAGACTATTGCTGGTTAAATGCACTTGGTGTGACAGCTTCACCCTGATGTAGGCTTTAGCCAAAAAACAACCACACCATTAAGGGTTAAATGCACTTGGTCGCAGCTTGGATGCACTTGGTCGCAGCACCGCACAAGACACAAAATGGCCGCCGATCACCCCAGAAAAAAGTGACTGACAAACGGTCTGGGCAGCCTAAAAACAGTGAGCAATTGAATTTCAGCAGCTCAATGATGCACAGCTGCAGATCGATCGATTAATCAAGTCCTTTGGAGGAGTTAATCTGCCTAATCTCGCCCTACTGTCGCAGCCGCAACCTCTCCCTACGCTAATCAGAGCAGAGTAACGGGCGGCGCTATGTGACTCCAGCTTAAATAGAGGCTGGGTCACATGGTGCTCTGGCCAATCACAGCCATGCCAATAGTAGGCATGGCTGTGACGGCCTCTTGGGGCAAGTAGTATGACGCTTGTTGATTGGCTGCTTTGCAGCCTTTCAAAAAGCGCCAAGAAAGCGTCACAAAAGCGCCAAGAAAGCGACGAACACCGAACCCGAACCCGGACTTTTACGAAAATGTCCGGGTTCGGGTCCGTGTCACGGACACCCCAAAATTCGGTACGAACCCGAACTATACAGTTCGAGTTCGCTCATCTCTACTCCTCGGGTGTCTCCAGGGCAGAGAGGAGGAAACTATGATGCATTGTGGGGATGTATTGTGTCTGTGTATCCTGAATTGCTGCATATCTGTCCTGTGTCACGGTCTTCCTTCTGGTCCCCTAGGGGCATGTCCACAAGATGGGGACCTGCATGAATACGGGCGGGTAGCCCTCAATAAAAAGTGCCTGTTTTATCCTTCATCATGTTGAGGCTGGTGTTTGGGTAACTGATCAACACTGGGGGATTGCTATACGCTGAAGATTTGCTATACTCCCCTGGCATAACTACTAGCTCTTGTAAGAGCTGTTCCTGCTCTCTGGATGTAGGAGAGGTTCACCCACTTGAAGCTGAAGCCCGGTCTTGGGTCCAGTGTGGTTGGAGAACGGTGAGACCCCAACCAAGCTGCGGCGGTTTGTGGGGTCTGCAGTACGTACGGTGTCAAGTGGAGTGCTTGGAGTCCTCGGAAAGCACTAGGAGCATCTATCGACGGAGATACCCGGTCGGGGTGCCAGGAGATCCGTTATATTTGGTGGCAAGCAGTGGGATGGCATCCTAGTGTGAGGAGAAGCAGCTCGGAGACACCGTTCGTGGAGTATATTGAGGGCAACGCTAGTATCCGTACAGCGCCCCTGGCTACAGCAGGATGGAATTGGCTAGTCTTCAAACAGCGTTCCACTATGATGAGGAAGACCTGGATTGCCGGGATGCATTAAGGAAAGACATCTGGTGCCAGGCCCTGGGTAATGTACAATACCAGCGAGGTGAGAGTCTCCCCAGTGTAGAGCAGCGATTGCAGAAGCAAGTGGCCCTGCGGATGCCCTTCCTGGGAGAGCAGCCCCTGGAGGAATGGGTGAAGGAACTTGAGCACCGGGTATGGCAGGAGCTATGTTTGGAGGAGACCTACCTGGCGCTCTGGTGGTATATGGCACAGTATATACCCTGGACAGCTGAGCATGACAAGCCAGAGGGAGAGGAGTTTCATGGTCCTTGCTTGTTATGGGAGTCCTTTGCAGAGCCTGACTTCGGGAGCCCTGCACAGTCCAGATTTCAGAACATCTTCTACAAGAGGGAGGCTAGGCAGGATTGGGATGACCCCCACGAGGTAGAGAAAGACCTGGCTCACCTAGTGACCCTGGAGTTGGAACTGGAGCAGGACTACAGAGATCTCTTCCACTCCATTGAGAGGGCTCAGCGAAAGAGCAGAGTGTCAGACCCAGGTCCAGAGCCCTTCAGCTGGGAGGATATTGTGGAGGTTTACTGGGAAGACCCGACTGAAGTATCCCCTGCTTCAGTACCAGCTACACAGGTAGGGGACCTCATAGACTGGTCCTGGGGGGAACCCCATATGGCAGGTGGAGATGGGACCGAGGTCTCTCCACCAGCCCTACAGAGGTGCTGGGCAGTCGGCCCAGATCCCCAACGGCAGACGGAGTTTCAGGGAGTAGAGACAGTTGGTCCTGCTCCCCAGCGGCAGTGTACTTTGAAGGGAGAGGAGACAACCAGTCTCTCTCCCCAACTACAGGGAGACAGCACCCCTAACTCCAATGATGCAGATGGGACCGCAGTCTCTGCACCAGGCCTACCGGGATGCTGGACGGCCGGTACAGAGTCCCCACCGACCCCGCAGGAATGCCAGGGGGAGGAGGTAAGCGATCCCTCCTCTCCACAGCTGATCCGCAACAAGGTCCTGGGGGTAGGATTCCCTGACCCCATCCCAGCGGAAGAGCTGGCATCTGGGAAGAGCGCAGTTGGCCTCTGTCCTCCTCTATCCTCTTTTCCAGAGGCTGACTCCACACAGGCTTCTCCAGCGGAAGAGCTGGCATCGGGGCATAACACAGTTGGCCTCTGCCCTCCCCTATCCCCTTCTCCAGAGCCGGACATCCCACAGGCTACCCCAGTGGAAGAGCTGGCATCGGGGCATAACACAGTTGGCCTCTGCCCTCCTCTATCCTCTTCTCCAGAGGCTGACTCCACACCGGCTTCCCCAGCGTAAGAACTGGCATCTGGGCAGAACACAGTTGGCCACTGCCCTCCCCTATCCTCTTCTCCAGAGGCTGACTTTCCACAGGCTACCCCTGAGGAAGCGCTGGCATCTGGGCAGAGCGCAGTCGGCCTCTGCCCTCCCCTATCCTCTTCTCCAGAGCCAGACTTCCCACAGGCTACCCCAGCAGAAGAGCTGGCATCGGGGCAGAGCGCAGTCGGCCTCTGCCCACCAAGTACCTACAGCTCCAAGCTAGAGAGAAACAAGGAAGCAAGGAGTAGCAGATGCCCCCTCAACATCTGGGGACATACAAAACAGAGCCAGGCCCCAAAATTCAACAGGTCCAGTATTGGGTTGTGGGTGGACTGCCAGACGAACTCAGATACCGACCGGCATGAGGTCAGGTATCTGGTTAGTCTTCCCTGGGAGGGGGAGATGTGTAGCGAAACCAACCTCGCCACTGGGTTTTGGAGGGGCCTGGCTACCAGCCTCTTGCCTCAGGATTATGGCCCATACTAACTTTAAAGGAGAAGACAGACTGGCCGCCCAGCTTAAATCTGTCTTTGGAATTGTATTTTATGTTCTGTGAGGGTACCCAGATAGCTAATTTTATTGTATTCGTGTAGTCTGAGTGCCATTCACCTAATAATATGCACTCAGACTTGAGCTATCTGGGGATATGTTAAATGTCTGTGTTTACTGTAAGGGTGTGACATTGTATGTTTAAATGGTGATTTCTGTTCTGTTGTCCCCACGTGTGTATTGGCGATTTCCCTTTGTCCTGAGAGATAATTGAATTTCTCTTTTTGGTGAATTGAAATCAGGGGGTTTGCTGAGCCTATAGGTCCTCCAGGGATTCCATATCTTTAGGAATTTCTCGTGTTTTCTCTCTTCCCAACTTGCCAACGCCACTAGGCGGTACATCTGGTCTACTTTGTGAAAAAATCTAAGATTTGAGCAGCTCTCACCTGCCGAGGATTTCACTGCTATAGCACGGAACAACTTCCTCACTCGAATCAGGAGCAATGACGAAAATATGGAAAAAGAGGTTTTGTCCAGCTTGTGGTTGTGGTAATCCAAAAAGGCTTTATTCGATATTCAGTAAAATCCAGGTACAAAAATGCAGAGTCTACATGTTTCGGGCGCAATTCAATCTCAGCCCTTACTCATGACTGTTTCAATAACACTGTTGAGTTTACCTTTATAGAGAGGAGGGTGAGCCTCCTCACCTGAGGCAATCAGGCTGAAGATCAACCACTCCCCTCCACAAAGGTGTACATAGATAAAAACATACCAAAGGAATAGTCCATATAAAAAATATATTGAAGAAATAGGAAAAAAGAGATAAATTGACAATTAATATTGCAGGATTAAATCCAGTTTTTTGTTTAGGCCTTGTGGTTGGCGACTTTCTAAACAGAAAATCCAATATGATTCTCTGTTTAAGAGTTTCCTTTTTCTGTCACCACCTGTTATTGGTTTTTTAACCTTTTCAATACCTTGTACTGACATATAGGAGACATCACCACCATGTACCATAGCAAAATGGAGAATTGCCGCCGATATGTTGCGGTTCTCATGGTGCGGTATGTCTGATATATATTTTCTGATACGTGTTTTTATTGCGTTTGTTGTACATCCTACATACTGCAGCATGCAACTTGTGCAAGTTATACAATAAATCGCATAGGTGGTGTTACAGTTTAAAAAGGTTTTTATTTAAAAAAACCTGGCCATTAGTACTGGATTCAAAACTTTGACAAATTTTCATATATTTACAGCAAGTGCAGATGGAGTGTCCACATTCATAGTTTCCTTTTGTTGACAGCCATGTACTTTTTGTTGTTCTAGATTTATCATTTTTGAAAAGGGATGGGCTCACAAAGCTGGCTACGGTGGGTGCCTTCCTTGCTGCACATTTAATGCCTTTTTGTGCCATTGTTGCCCATTTTTTGTCACATGCTAGCACTGGGAAGTGCTTTTTAACAATATTGCAGATTTGGATATATTCATTGCTATATTGTGTGACAAAAATATTTTTCTTTTCACATTTGGAAATCTCTCTAGTTTTTTGTCCCCTAGTTTCCACATGTGTAGCCAACAATGTGTTTCTGTTCATATTTGAAATATCTCTGTTGCATTTTTTCATAATTTTTTCAGAATATGCTCTGTGTGCTAGCCTTCTCATAATTTCTTGCGCCTCTGTCTCATAGGCTGTCCCGTCGCTGCAATTTCTTCTAGCCCTGATTAGTTCTCCTTTGGGTATATTTTTGATGGTGTGAATAGGGTGGCATGATTTTGCATGCAATAACGTATTTCCTGCTGTTGGTTTCCTATATGTGCTGGTGTATATGGAGGCCGTGGCGGAGTCCCCCCTGAGATGGAGATCCAGGAACTCTATGGCACTGTGTTGAACAGTAAAATGGATGCCGTTCACACACGCGTTCAGATATTTTGCAAAAGATGGTATGGCCGCCACATCCCCAGACCAGATAAAGATCAGGTCATCGATGTAACGGCCATACCATCTTATGCTGTCTGAAAATGGGTTGGTGTCGATGAGGAGAAAGCCCCTCTCCCACCATGCCATAAATATATTAGCAATGGAGGGAGAGAACTTGGCCCCCATCGACACCCCCGATGTCTGCAGGAAAAACTTTCCATCAAAAAGTAATTTCGTCTCAGAAGGAAGTCCACCACAGCTACCACATATTCTGTAAGCACTGCCGAAATATTTCCAAAATTCTCCAAAAACCATCCTAGAGAAATGTTAACCAGGTTATGGGGGATAGTAGGGTAAAGTGCAACCACATCCGCTGTCACCCAAAAGTATTTTTGGGACCACTCTAAATTTTGTACTGCTTGTAAGACGGATTTCTTATCCCTCAAAAAAACAGGGATATTTGGGATCAGGGGTTGCAGTAATGAGTCTACCCATTGGCAGAGGCGTTCTGAATATGACCCTATACCCGAGACGATTGGTCTCAGGGGAGGGGTAAAAATTGATTTGTGCACTTTTGGCAAAGAATGTAAAATTGGAATAACTGGAAATGCAACAAAGATATTGTCATGTTCTTTTTGGTTGAGAACATCTACAGGGAGTGCAGAATTATTAGGCAAATGAGTATTTTGACCACATCATCCTCTTTATGCATGTTGTCTTACTCCAAGCTGTATAGGCTCGAAAGCCTACTACCAATTAAGCATATTAGGTGATGTGCATCTCTGTAATGAGAAGGGGTGTGGTCTAATGACATCAACACCCTATATCAGGTGTGCATAATTATTAGGCAACTTCCTTTCCTTTGGCAAAATGGGTCAAAAGAAGGACTTGATAGGCTCAGAAAAGTCAAAAATAGTGAGATATCTTGCAGAGGGATGCAGCACTCTTAAAATTGCAAAGCTTCTGAAGCGTGATCATCGAACAATCAAGCGTTTCATTCAAAATAGTCAACAGGGTCGCAAGAAGCGTGTGGAAAAACCAAGGCGCAAAATAACTGCCCATGAACTGAGAAAAGTCAAGCGTACAGCTGCCAAGATGCCACTTGCCACCAGTTTGGCCATATTTCAGAGCTGCAACATCACTGGAGTGCCCAAAAGCACAAGGTGTGCAATACTCACACACATGGCCAAGGTAAGAAAGGCTGAAAGACGACCACCACTGAACAAGACACACAAGCTGAAACGTCAAGACTGGGCCAAGAAATATCTCAAGACTGATTTTTCTAAGGTTTTATGGACTGATGAAATGAGAGTGAGTCTTGATGGGCCAGATGGATGGGCCCGTGGCTGGATTGGTAAAGGGCAGAGAGCTCCAGTCCGACTCAGACGCCAGCAAGGTGGAGGTGGAGTACTGGTTTGGGCTGGTATCATCAAAGATGAGCTTGTGGGGCCTTTTCGGGTTGAGGATGGAGTCAAGCTCAACTCCCAGTCCTACTGCCAGTTTCTGGAAGACACCTTCTTCAAGCAGTGGTACAGGAAGAAGTCTGCATCCTTCAAGAAAAACATGATTTTCATGCAGGACAATGCTCCATCACACGCGTCCAAGTACTCCACAACGTGGCTGGCAAGAAAGGGTATAAAAGAAGAAAATCTAATGACATGGCCTCCTTGTTCACCTGATCTGAACCCCATTGAGAACCTGTGGTCCATCATCAAATGTGGGATTTACAAGGAGGGAAAACAGTACACCTCTCTGAACAGTGTCTGGGAGGCTGTGGTTGCTGCTGCACGCAATGTTGATGGTGAACAGATCAAAACACTGACAGAATCCATGGATGGCAGGCTTTTGAGTGTCCTTGCAAAGAAAGGTGGCTATATTGGTCACTGATTTGTTTTTGTTTTGTTTTTGAATGTCAGAAATGTATATTTGTGAATGTTGAGATGTTATATTGGTTTCACTGGTAAAAATAAATAATTGAAATGGGTATATATTAGTTTTTTGTTAAGTTGCCTAATAATTATGCACAGTAATAGTCACCTGCACACACAGATATCCCCCTAAAATAGCTAAAACTAAAAACAAACTAAAAACTACTTCCAAGAATATTCAGCTTTGATATTAATGAGTTTTTTGGGTTCATTGAGAACATGGTTGTTGTTCAATAATAAAATTAATCCTCAAAAATACAACTTGCCTAATAATTCTGCACTCCCTGTATGTTAAATCCATGTGATAACAGATCTTTTAATTCTTTCTGAAAAGTGGGGAGAAGGTCACCCGCTATAGATCCTATCATTGTGTAGCATCTGGTGAATAAGGGATCTGTATAGTTCACTATCCAGGATGACCACCGCTCCCCCTTTATCAGCTTGTTTCACAACAATGTCGTCCCTATTGCTGAGATTATGCAATGCTAGGGATTCTTTTTTAGATAAATTATTTGAGCTAAATTTCTTGTGTTGTGAAACAACAGAATTGTTCAATGAGACTAGATCCCTTTCAACTAGTTCTTGAAACCTATCCAGTGCATGTGATCTGGACTGCACTGGATAGAAATCGCGGTTGGAAGGGTTAAAGTCTGGCGAACAATGAACAGGATTGACAGGAGGACACGTTTCCCAATTCTAGTAGGTCATATACATGTAGCCTTTCATTGAAAGACATACTGGCTGAATCCAATGTATACTCCGGTATTGAGGTTGTATTAATGGTCCCTAAATCAAAATCTGCATTGGAGGTGGGCACATCGGCTGCAGCATCTCCCGGACTACACACCTGTGAGTCTATTGATTGGAAGTGCTGCTGCAGGGTTAGACTGCGAGCCAATCTGTTCACGTCCAATATAGTTTTGTACAAATCAAAATGGCATGACGGCGCAAAAGTTAGACCTTTCCCAAGAATCTTAAGTTCATGGTCCGACAATAGGCAGGCTGACAGATTTATTATTTGTAGTTCATTTTCCCCCTTCTGAATCTAGCGGGATGAGTAAGGGCTGAGATTTAATTGCGCCCGAAACATGTAGACTCTGCATTTTTGTACCTTGATTTTACTGAATATCGAATAAAGCCTTTTTGGATTACCACAACCACAAGCTGGACAAAACCTCTTTTTCTATATTTTCATCATTGCTCCTGATTCGGGTGAGGGAGTTGTTCCGTGCTATAACAGTAGAATCCTCCGCAGGTGAGAGCTGCTCAAATCTTTGATTTTTTCACAATAATTGTCTCTCTGTGTGTATTGGCGATGTCCCTTTGTCCTGAGAGATAATTGAATTATGTCTTGGTTGTCTCCAGGACAGAAGACATTGTGTATTCTCCTGCCTGTGATGATTACATCAACCCATTGTGTGAGGTAATTGTATCACAGGCAGAGGGGAGGATTTTGTGTGGGAGTGTCTGAGTGTATTGTACGTGGTTATTGGCTGTTTTTAAAAAACCCTGTGGGTGGTAACCTTGTTGGAAGATGTGTATAAATCAATGCTTGTGTGTTCAAATAAAGAGTTGCTGTTTTACATTCAACATAGAGCCTCGTCTCATGTGTGTGGGGATTGCTATACGCTGAAGATTTGCTATACTCCCCTGGCTATACTATAAGCCCTTGTAAGAGCTGTTCCTGCTCTTTGGATTTAGGAAAGGTTCACCCACTGGAGCCTGGAGCCTTGTCATAGGTCCAGGGTGGGTAGGAGACGGTGAGACCTCAACCAAGCTTCGGCGGTTCGTGGGGTCTGCAGCGCTTACAGTGTCAAGTGGAGTGCTTGGAGTCCTCAGGAAGCGCTAGGAGCATCATTCCACGGAGGTACCCGGTCGGGGTGCCAGGAGATCCGTTACAATGATAGATAGATATCTCTCCATCTTCACACACATATTATATACACACACACACACACCCTGTACACCTATGTACATATTTACACACATGTATGTATTTAATGTATATCACATTGTTGGAAAAGCAGTAACCTTTATTAAATGCTGGGAATGTAGGATTGCTAGCATTATGTTGATTTCTCTATGTAGTTATTTGACTGGAGGACTGATGAAATGACACCTGAGGTGCTGTTTTCACTATGGCATCATAAGTAGGCAGAGATGTCATGTGACTGCTCCTCTGAAGATGCTTGCTGTGATGCATGCTGGGATTTTTACTTTCACTTTGCATCTGCTCCGCCCACACAGCCGATCATCAATGTGAACATGCTATGCTGAATGAAGTAGAAACATTATATGTACACAGTGTATCTCTCATGATACAAATACCTCTTGGCTTTAGTTATTGTGTGGGGCACTTTATTGCTTTTTATACTTATGATGGCCAACCCCTTTAACATTGATTAGAAGGAAGTGTCAACTTTGTTACTAGATTCAACATTTTCTATCCTCTTGTCTATCATTGTCATCTTCATCTTTGTTGCTGTATTTAAGAAAATTATCCTCAAAGTGGTTGTCCCATTACAACAACTTATACCCTGTCCACAGTGCCCAATCGGGGGAGGGGGGGCCCTATGAGGTTGGATCACGATTGAGTGGAGCAGAAGACACACTTGTGTGCCACTGCTTCATTCAAATGGGGAACACGGCCCAGTTCTCATGACTAGTGTGGGCCCTAGTAAACGGACCGCTGCTGATCAGACACTTATCCCCTATCCTATGGATAGGGGATAAGTTGTGATGGGACATCTCCTTTAAATGGAAAGAATACTTATTTAAATTGTACAGGCTTCATCACTGAATCTAGGTGGTTCTACAATTTAACAGCTTTGTTCTCCACAGTCTGCGGCATTGTAAAACATTTCTGCAGAAATGCCACATACCGTATGTGGCAGATAGAAGCCTGATAGAGATAGACAATACACCATAGGACCAGAACAGCTTTAGAAACACATAAGTGTTCTGGTCCTGCTGTAGATTGTGTCCCAGTGAATTAAAATGTTTTAATATATGGAGTAAAATTTTGGAGATCTTCTTCAACCAAGTAGTGAATAAACATTAATTTGAAGAAATATGTAACACAGTATGTAGAAAAATAGTGTGTCGTAAAAGTAAGGAAACACCCATATAAAATGAAAATGGTTTGGCAGATGGTGATCCAATTTTAGACACGTTAATGAAACGCTGATTTTTATTCTATACAGGCGATGTAAATGATGGCATTATCTCAAGCAGAACATGAAGCATACATGCCATCACAGAAAATTTCAACCAATGCCACCCAAACAAGCCTCCCATTACCCACAGTGCACTTACTAGGCTTTTTGTAAAATGCTATCTCTTTGTAACAAAGCTAGAACCAGCCCTGTACCTCACATGGATGCAGAGTTCTTCCATTAACTGCCCCAATTGTTCTGCTGAATTTTTTTCAGGCTGGCAGCTCAGGGGGTGCTGCAGCTCTTTCCCTGTCCCAGCTTCTAAAAGGTGGCAGTTGAAGGATGAAACAGTGATGTTATCCAAGAATATAGATAAAATTAGTGGCTACAGCAGTGTGCCTCAGAATATGTCGGTGTGCAACCCACGACCTACCCAGGGTCGTATGAACCGTAGTAAATATGTAAGTATATATATATATATATCAAAAAAATATATATAAAGGATGGGGGACACTCAATCCTCTGGTAATATATGGACACGTCTCAATTATAAAAGATTTATTTAAAGTGCAATAATATAGAAACCAAAATATAGGGCAATTCCCAGGAAGCGCTTGTAATAAATTGCTAAATAAGTAAAATAAGGTACTATGATAAAATCCCTAGGTAAAAACAAAATAAAACAAACTACTAGTGATACATAAAAGTCGAGGAGAAACAGCAAGTGGAGGTGGCACTAAAAAGATAGATTGTATTTTATTGTATTGAATAGCTAGTGGCTATAATATTCTTTTTAATTAAGATCCAGATGCTGGTTTGAAAAATTTAGACATTTTGTTGTTGTGGGACAACCCCTTTAATCATTTATGGATTCTTGTTCACTTTAATACCCAGCTCTGTCTAAATACAACTTAATTACTCTTTACCAGTACTTTATAATTAAAAGGAATACTGTAATCAGCGAAAGTCAGCTTGTACTGTATGTTCTAAATATGTCTACATATATGCAAGGAGTCATAGCTATAACTATGCTTGTAAGCTATTAATTAATCAATTTCAAATTTTTCTTAATGCTCTGTTTGAAAAGCAATTACATTTATAGAGGAAGTCTTACGTGAAATTTCAACCTTTTGATAATGAGCATATAAAATCGAAGATATGTTGTAAGAGTGTGATACGCAAACATGATGAATGAGTTTGCACAGTAACTGCATACAATAACCAGGAAGGGATGAAGATGGTGATTTCCCACAACTGACTCATTGTTAGCACGGTGGCCTTGCACTGATGCAGTCCTGAGTTTGAATCTTACCAGGGAAACCTATGCGTGGAATTGGTTCTTCTGATTGTTTGGTTTCCTCTGGCCAGTTTGGGTTCTTTTAATACTCCACTGGTGGCCAAATAGTAGAATCCGCTGGTATACCTTATTGCAGGGACCAGTAGATCTCCAAGTTAGATAACCACGCTGTTCTTCAGCTCATTTCCACGAAGAAGTAGAAAACATGCCTTTTCATAGGTAAATGCTTCAGTATCATTTCACCTCCCTTTTTCAGAGGAAGACCGATTGAAAATTTCTGAGGATTGACCAACACTACTAGCTCGTATGATCCACACTTCCCATGAAGGCTTATAATATGTACTCTAGCACAGAGCAGATGGAGAAACAGCATGGTCAGATACAGTATGAAGCAAGCATTACTGTAGACAGGGCCGGATTAAGAGCATCATGGGCCTGGTGCTGAAGATTTTAATGGGCCTTTTTATCGAAAATGAAAACACAACGTAGAGAAATTTTTTATAACACAAATAAAGTGCATAGCTGAATAGATGTTGATGTATCGATACCTTGCATACCTTTATAGAATCAGTTCTTTAGCCTTTAGGGCTCTTTCACACTTGCGTTGTTCTGTTCCGGCATAGAGTTCCGTCGTCTGGGCTCTATGCTGGAAGAATCCTGATCAGGATTATCCCCATGCATTCTGAATGGAGAGAAATCCGTTCAGGATGCATCAGGATGTCTTCTGTTCCGGACCGGAACGTTTTTTGGCCGGAGAAAATACCGCAGCATGCTGCGCTTTTTGCTCCGGCCAAAATTCCTGAAGACTTGCCGCAAGGCATTAATCCGGATCCAGCCTTAAGCTAAACGTCGTTTCGGCGCATTACTGGATCTGACGTTTAGCTTTTTCTGAATGGTTACCATGGCTGCCAGGACGCTAAAGTCCTGTTTGCCATGGTAAAGTGTAGTGGGGAGCGGGGGAGCAGTATACTTACCGTCCGTGCGGGTCCCAGGGCGATTCAGAGTGACGTCGGTTTTGCATTGCTTCCAGTGGAGTTTGGCATTCATTCTGCATTAAAATCGGCGTTTGAAAATGGGCAAAATTCGATTTCAAAAGGAAGAAGAAGATGTTCTTCTCACTGTAAGTAATATTGTATTACAGCACTGTATTTTATTTCATATTGCATGCATGTCAGAACAATATTTAGCAACACTCAATCTACATCTAAATTATTTATATGTAGATTGAGTGTTGCTAAATATTCGTGTATGCCCGCCCCCCCCCCCCCCCCCCCCAATAGCAGATACTATATAGCCATGCAATATACAGGGTGGGCCATTTATATGGATACACCTTAATAAAATGGGAATGGTTGGTGATATTAACTTCCTGTTTGTGGCACATTAGTATATGTGAGGGGGGGAAACTTTTTAAGATGGGTGGTGACCATGGCGGCCATTTTGAAGTCGGCCATTTTGAATCCAACTTTTGTTTTTTCAATAGGAAAAGGGTCATGTGACACATCAAACTTATTGGGAATTCACAAGAAAAACACCGGTGCTCGGTTTTAACGTAACTTTATTCTTTCATGAGTTATTTACAAGTTTCTGACCACTTATAAAATGTGTTCAATGTGCTGCCCATTGTGTTGGATTGTCAATGCAACCCTTGTGGCAAATACAGCCACATTGAGAACTGTTGGACTGTATCCCTGACAATCCCTGTGACTATGGGCCCTGGGCGATTTGGCCCTTTAAATACAGAACTTGGGCATATTGCATGTTATTTCCCTGTTTCTGGGCTTAATGGATTCATTTGTACCATGCTGGGTGTGTTTCTATTGTCCCATTGTGTAGTAACTTTTCAGTTTAGGAGATAATGGGGGAGATACAGTGATTGATTCAATTATCTCCTAGACAGAGGGGAGGAATATGTGTGGGTTGTAACTACAATGTTATCGGATAATGTATGATAATGTGTGTGTCCCTCTCCTTCAGGGGAGCATGTAATAAAAAGGGCTGCAAGCTAGCAGCCAGGGAGTTCACCTCCAAGCTATGTGTCGTCTAGTTCTTGGAGGGATGGGATTTATACACGCTACCTGCATTTCATTCTGATGGTTCCTGTCTACCAGCGGAGATACTGCACTTCACCCTGCCTCTCCGCTACAATTGGTGGCAAGCGACGGGATTCGAATTTTACAGCAGAAGACCGTTCAGCTGTTTTATTTGATACGAACGGAAAGGAACCTCATCCGTACAAAGTCATTGTTCGTGAGTATGCAGATTTTATGCGAACAGATGACGAATGGGGACGGATTATACCAGGCTGAAAAGAGAAACGCTAAAGGCATTACTGGAAGCCAGAGGAATTATTGCCAGTAACAAAGCGAAAAGAGTCATTATTGCGGAACTCATGGAGGGCGATCAAGCAGCAGTTACACCAGCAGCCACGGAAACATATAGCTCAGCATGGGCCAACGAAATGAGGATAAGGCTGGCATTTTTTCCGTTGCCACATTGCCAGGAATTTCTGGAAAGGACATCAGCTGATATTAATGAATATCTAGCGGCCACCCGACCAAACCTCACTTCACCTGGGGGAGCAAACCCTCCTGCATATCCGGTAATATCAGAAAAACAGAAATTACCGCACCATGCATTTAAAACCTATGTGGAAACTGAGGACATTGATGGGTACCTGCAGGACTTCGAAAGATTATGCCAGCTGCATAAAATTGATCCTGCGGATAAGGTACCCCTATTGGCCGGCAAATTGTCGGGTAGGGCAGCGGAAGCATACCGGACTATGCCAGATGAGGACAGCACAGATTATCAAAAGGTAAAACAAGCCATATTGACCCGGTATGCCATTACCCCTGAGGCATACCGCCAGCTCTTTCGGGAGCTAAGGAAAGCCGAGAGAGATACCCACACGGAATGGGCACATAGATTGACCCGTGCTGCTAAAGGATGGGTACAAGCAGCACAGGTAACCCAGCTGGAAGAGCTGTTACAATTGTTATTACTGGAGAAATTTTTTCAAGGACTGTCTGACGAATTACAAAACTGGTTACGGGATCGCAAACCCAATACCGTACATGTGGCAGCTACTATGGCAGACGAGTACCAAGATGCCCGGCGGGCACAGAAGGTTGCCCAACGACCCCTTTCCGGGGCCCCTACAACTAACCCCGTTCCAGCATCCAGTCCAGCACCCTACAGATCGAGTGGGGGCAACTACCAACAAGCACCCAGATACCAGTCTCGCCCGCAGGTCAGATGCCATATTTGCAAGCAGCAGGGGCACATCCAGAAAGATTGTCCCAGGAACCGAAACCGTTCCAACTGGGGAAACCCTAGCCAGCAGATTCATCGCCCAGCGGCAGTACACTGCTTCCAAAATGAGTTTTCCCAGCAGCAATTGGTGCCAATGCCTCCAGGGGAACCCTTGGGCATTCTACACGAGGCCAACCCGATACAGGCCGCCTCTGACAACAGACAAGGCCATTGCCAGGCCGTCCACCTAGATGGCAGGAGCCGCCAGGGATTACGAGACTCTGGCGCCACCATCACCTTGGTTCGGAATCACTTGATCCCTGCTCACCAGCTCACCGGTGAATGTGTAGCTGTTCGAGTAGCCGGGGGTAATATCTACAAGATTCCTACTGCCCGGGTACATTTGATTTGGGGAGCGGGGTCTGGAAATGTGGAAGTGGGGTTCATGCAAGATTTGCCAGCGGATATTATTTTGGGCAACGATTTGGGGGAGCTGACTTCGGCGTTTGTGCCACAACGGAACCTCCAGGAAGCTTTACCTGTTGTTACCAGGCAGCAGGCCCACACCAACCCACCGGCAAATCACGCTGAGGCTCAGGTAAAGAACAATACCCCTGTTATCCCTTGGGCCCCCCCATTAGAGTTTGGTAGTGAGGTAGCTAATGACCCTTCCTTGCAAGTATATAAAGATAAAGTAGCAGGAAGCCAAACTGGGTTAGAGGGGGAGAGATATGGGTGGGAAAAGGGGTTACTGTATAGATATGCAGATAAGACAGTAGCTGGTACAGTTCCCGTATCTATGCGACAGTTAGTAGTACCTAAGAGATACCGACGTGAGTTACTAGGCATTGCTCATGACATCCCCCTGTCAGGACACTTAGGGGGTAGTCGGACTAAACACCGGTTAACGCAGAACTTCTTTTGGCCCGGTATCTCCAAAGACATTCGGCAGTATTGCCAAACGTGTGACACTTGCCAACGAGTAGGGAAGCGAGGAGATAAATATAAGGCTAAGTTACACTCCCTCCCTATAATTGAAGAACCCTTCAGTAGGGTAGCTGTTGACATTATTGGACCCCTAGCTAAACCCGGCCCCTCGGGGAAGCGTTTTATCCTGACGGTAGTAGATTACGCCACCCGTTGCCCTGAGGCAGTGGCATTGACTAATATTCATGCCGAGACCGTAGCCGAGGCCCTTATTAAAATATTCTCTCGCATGGGTTTCCTCCGAGAGATTATTTCTGATAAGGGCACCCAGTTCACCTCTCAGGTCACCCACCAGTTGTGGAAAACATGTGGGGTAAAGCCGATTATAAACTCGGCCTACCACCCCCAGTCTAATGGCCTCTGTGAACGGTTTAATGGAACATTGAAACAAATGCTCCGTACGTTCATGGAGACCCAGAAGAACTGGGAGCGGTTTTTGCCCCACCTGTTGTTCGCATACAGGGAGGTGCCTCAAGAGTCCACTGGGTTCTCACCTTTCGAGTTATTGTTCGGACGGAGGGTAAGGGGCCCCTTAGATTTAATCCAGGAACATTGGGAGGGGGAAGTCACGATAGAGGGTACCCCTGTTGTACCATATGTGCTGGAGTTTCGGGACCGCTTGGAGGAGCTAACCGAGACCGTACGCTCTAACCTCCGGGTGGCCCAGAGCCGGCAGCACCGATGGTATGATAGAGGTGCCAGGGACCGCAGTTTTCAAGTGGGGGAAAAGGTGTTGATTAGGGATGAGCGAACTCGAACTGTATAGTTCGGGTTCGTACCGAATTTTGGGGTGTCCGTGACACGGACCCGAACCCGGACATTTTCGTAAAAGTCCGGGTTCGGGTTCGGTGTTCGTCGCTTTCTTCGCGCTTTTGTGACGCTTTCTTGGCGCTTTTTGAAAGGCTGCAAAGCAGCCAATCAACAAGCGTCATACTACTTGCCCCAAGAGGCCATCACAGCCATGCCTACTATTGGCATGGCTGTGATTGGCCAGAGCACCATGTGACCCAGCCTCTATTTAAGCTGGAGTCACATAGCGCCGCCCGTCACTCTGCTCTGATTAGCGTAGGGAGAGGTTGCGGCTGCGACAGTAGGGCGAGATTAGGCAGATTAACTCCTCCAAAGGACTTGATTAACTGATCGATCTGCAGCTGTGGATCATTGAGCTGCTGATCCTCAATTGCTCACTGTTTTTAGGCTGCCCAGACCGTTTGTCAGTCACATTTTTCTGGGGTGATCGGCGGCCATTTTGTGTCTTGTGGTGCGCCAGCACAAGCTGCGACCAAGTGCATTTAACCCTCAATGGTGTGGTTGTTTTTTGGCTAAAGCCTACATCAGGGTGAAGCTGTCACACCAAGTGCATTTAACCAGCAATAGTCTGTTTATTTTTTGGCCATATACTACATCAGGGGCAAGCTGCGCCTGTCACCAAGTGCATTTAACCCTCAATGGTGCGTTTGTTTTTTGGCTAAAGCCTACATCAGGGTGAAGCTGTCACACCAAGTGCATTTAACCAGCAATAGTCTGTTTATTTTTTGGCCATATACTACATCAGGGGCAAGCTGCGCCCGTCACCAAGTGCATTTAACCCTCAGTAGTGTGGTTGGTCAAGCTATCACACCAAGTGCATTTAACCAGCAATAGTCTGTTCATTTTTTGGCCATATACTAAATCAGGGGCAAGCTGCACCCGTCACCAAGTGCATTTAACCAGCAATAGTCTGTTCATTTTTTGGCCATATACTACATCAGGGGCAAGCTGCGCCCGTCACCAAGTGCATTTAACCCTCAGTAGTGTGGTTGGTCAAGCTGTGACACCAAGAGCATTTAACCAGCAATAGTCTGTTCATTTTTTGGCCATATACTACATCAGGGGCAAGCTGCGCCCATCACCAAGTGCATTTAACCAGCAATAGTGTGGTTATTTTTTGGCCATATCCCAGTCTAATTCTGTCACTAAATCCATACCGGTCACCCAGCGCCTAAATACTAGGCCTCAAATTTATATCCCGCTAAATCTCTCGTTACCGCTGTCCTGTTGTGGCTGGGAAAGTTATTTAGTGTCCGTCAAAGCACATTTTTTGTTCTGGGTTGAAATACAATTCCCAATTTAGCAATTTCAAAATTTAGTGGTTTCTGCTATATCAGAGCTATTTGAAATCTATCCCTAAAAGGGTATATAATATTCAAGGTGCACATTGGGTCATTCAGAATAACTTCACACACACCCGCTACTGTGTATTTCTAAGTCTAATTCTGTCACTAAACCCATACCGGTCACCCAGCGCCTAAATACTAGGCCTCAAATTTATATCCTGCTAAATCTCTCGTTAACGCTGTCCTGTTGTGGCTGGGAAAGTTATTTAGTGTCCGTCAAAGCACATTTTTTGTTCTGGGTTGAAATACAATTCCCAATTTAGCAATTTCATAATTTAGTGGTTTCTGCTATATCAGAGCTATTTGAAATCTATCCCTAAAAGGGTATATAATATTCAAGGTGCACATTGGGTCATTCAGAATAACTTCACACACACACGCTTCTGTGCATTTCCAAGTCTAATTCTGTCACTAAATCCATACCGGTCACCCAGCGCCTAAATACTAGGCCTCAAATTTATATCCTGCTAAATCTCTCGTTAACGCTGTCCTGTTGTGGCTGGGAAAGTTATTTAGTGTCCGTCAAAGCACATTTTTTGTTCTGGGTTGAAATACAATTCCCAATTTAGCAATTTCATAATTTAGTGGTTTCTGCTATATCAGAGCTATTTGAAATCTATCCCTAAAAGGGTATATAATATTCAAGGTGCACATTGGGTCATTCAGAATAACTTCACACACACACGCTTCTGTGCATTTCCAAGTCTAATTCTGTCACTAAATCCATACCGGTCACCCAGCGCCTAAATACTAGGCCTCAAATTTATATCCCGCTGAATTTGAATACAATACATTGGGCCAAATAATATATTTGTTGTTGTGGTGAACCATAACAATGAGAAAAACATCTAGTAAGGGACGCGGACGTGGACATGGTCGTGGTGGTGTTAGTGGACCCTCTGGTGCTGGGAGAGGACGTGGCCGTTCTGCCACATCCACACGTCCTAGTGTACCAACTACCTCAGGTCCCAGTAGCCGCCAGAATTTACAGCGATATATGGTGGGGCCCAATGCCGTTCTAAGGATGGTAAGGCCTGAGCAGGTACAGGCATTAGTCAATTGGGTGGCCGACAGTGGATCCAGCACGTTCACATTATCTCCCACCCAGTCTTCTGCAGAAAGCGCACAGATGGCGCCTGAAAACCAACCCCATCAGTCTGTCACATCACCCCCATGCATACCAGGGAAACTGTCTCAGCCTCAAGTTATGCAGCAGTCTCTTATGCTGTTTGAAGACTCCGCTGGCAGGGTTTCCCAAGGGCATCCACCTAGCCCTTCCCCAGCGGTGAAAGACATAGAATGCACTGACGCACAACCACTTATGTTTCCTGATGATGAGGACATGGGAATACCACCTCAGCATGTCTCTGATGATGACGAAACACAGGTGCCAACTGCTGCGTCTTTCTGCAGTGTGCAGACTGAACAGGAGGTCAGGGATCAAGACTGGGTGGAAGACGATGCAGGGGACGATGAGGTCCTAGACCCCACATGGAATGAAGGTCGTGCCACTGACTTTCACAGTTCGGAGGAAGAGGCAGTGGTGAGACCGAGCCAACAGCGTAGCAAAAGAGGGAGCAGTGGGCAAAAGCAGAACACCCGCCGCCAAGAGACTCCGCCTGCTACTGACCGCCGCCATCTGGGACCGAGCACCCCAAAGGCAGCTTCAAGGAGTTCCCTGGCATGGCACTTCTTCAAACAATGTGCTGACGACAAGACCCGAGTGGTTTGCACGCTGTGCCATCAGAGCCTGAAGCGAGGCATTAACGTTCTGAACCTGAGCACAACCTGCATGACCAGGCACCTGCATGCAAAGCATGAACTGCAGTGGAGTAAACACCTTAAAACCAAGGAAGTCACTCAGGCTCCCCCTGCTACCTCTTCTGCTGCTGCCGCCTCGGCCTATTCTGCTGCTGCCGCCTCGGCCTCTTCCTCCGCCTCTGGAGGAACGTTGGCACCTGCCGCCCAGCAAACAGGGGATGTACCACCAACACCACCACCACCACCTCCGTCACCAAGCGTCTCAACCATGTCACACGCCAGCGTTCAGCTCTCCATCTCACAAACATTTGATAGAAAGCGTAAATTCCCACCTAGCCACCCTCGATCCCTGGCCCTGAATGCCAGCATTTCTAAACTACTGGCCTATGAAATGCTGTCATTTAGGCTGGTGGACACAGACAGCTTCAAACAGCTCATGTCGCTTGCTGTCCCACAGTATGTTGTTCCCAGCCGGCACTACTTCTCCAAGAGAGCCGTGCCTTCCCTGCACAACCAAGTATCCGATAAAATCAAGTGTGCACTGCGCAACGCCATCTGTAGCAAGGTCCACCTAACCACAGATACGTGGACCAGTAAGCACGGCCAGGGACGCTATATCTCCCTAACTGCACACTGGGTAAATGTAGTGGCAGCTGGGCCCCAGGCGGAGAGCTGTTTGGCGCACGTCCTGCCGCCGCCAAGGATCGCAGGGCAACATTCTTTGCCTCCTGTTGCCACCTCCTCCTTCTCGGCTTCCTCCTCCTCTTCTTCCACCTGCTCATCCAGTCAGCCACACACCTTCACCACCAACTTCAGCACAGCCCGGGGTAAACGTCAGCAGGCCATTCTGAAACTCATATGTTTGGGGGACAGGCCCCACACCGCACAGGAGTTGTGGCGGGGTATTGAACAACAGACCGACGAGTGGTTGCTGCCGGTGAGCCTCAAGCCCGGCCTGGTGGTGTGTGATAATGGGCGAAATCTCGTTGCAGCTCTGGGACTAGCCAATTTGACGCACATCCCTTGCTTGGCGCATGTGCTGAATTTGGTGGTGCAGAAGTTCATTCACAACTACCCCGACATGTCAGAGCTGCTGCATAAAGTGCGGGCCGTCTGTTCGCGCTTCCGGCGTTCACATCCTGCTGCTGCTCGCCTGTCTGCGCTACAGCGTAACTTCGGCCTTCCCGCTCACCGCCTCATATGCGACGTGCCCACCAGGTGGAACTCCACCTTGCACATGCTGGACAGACTGTGCGAGCAGCAGCAGGCCATAGTGGAGTTTCAGCTGCAGCACGCACGGGTCAGTCGCACTACAGAACAGCACCACTTCACCACCAATGACTGGGCCTCCATGCGAGACCTGTGTGCCCTGTTGCGCTGTTTCGAGTACTCCACCAACATGGCCAGTGGCGATGACACCGTTATCAGCGTTACAATACCACTTCTATGTCTCCTTGAGAAAACACTTAGGGCGATGATGGAAGAGGAGGTGGCCCAGGAGGAGGAGGAGGAGGAGGAAGAGGGGTCATTTTTAGCACTTTCAGGCCAGTCTCTTCGAAGTGACTCAGAGGGAGGTTTTTGGCAACAGCAGAGGCCAGGTACAAATGTGGCCAGCCAGGGCCCACTACTGGAGGACGAGGAGGACGAGGATGAGGAGGAGGTGGAGGAGGATGAGGATGAAGCATGGTCACAGCGGGGTGGCACCCAACGCAGCTCGGGTCCATCACTGGTGCGTGGCTGGGGGGAAAGGCAGGACGATGACGATACGCCTCCCACAGAGGACAGCTTGTCCTTACCCCTGGGCAGCCTGGCACACATGAGCGACTACATGCTGCAGTGCCTGCGCAACGACAGCAGAGTTGCCCACATTTTAACCTGTGCGGACTACTGGGTTGCCACCCTGCTGGATCCACGCTACAAAGACAATGTGCCCACCTTACTTCCTGCACTGGAGCGTGATAGGAAGATGCGCGAGTACAAGCGCACGTTGGTAGACGCGCTACTGAGAGCATTCCCAAATGTCACAGGGGAACAAGTGGAAGCCCAAGGCCAAGGCAGAGGAGGAGCAAGAGGTCGCCAAGGCAGCTGTGTCACGGCCAGCTCCTCTGAGGGCAGGGTTAGCATGGCAGAGATGTGGAAAACTTTTGTCAACACGCCACAGCTAACTGCACCACCACCTGATACGCAACGTGTTAGCAGGAGGCAACATTTCACTAACATGGTGGAACAGTACGTGTGCACACCCCTCCACGTACTGACTGATGGTTCGGCCCCATTCAACTTCTGGGTCTCTAAATTGTCCACGTGGCCAGAGCTAGCCTTTTATGCCTTGGAGGTGCTGGCCTGCCCGGCAGCCAGCGTTTTGTCTGAACGTGTATTCAGCACGGCAGGGGGCGTCATTACAGACAAACGCAGCCGCCTGTCTACAGCCAATGTGGACAAGCTGACGTTCATAAAAATGAACCAGGCATGGATCCCACAGGACCTGTCCGTCCCTTGTCCAGATTAGACATTAACTACCTCCCCATAACCATATATTATTGGACTCCAGGGCACTTCCTCATTCAATCCTATTTTTATTTTCATTTTACCATTATATTGCGAGGCTACCCAAAGTTGAATGAACCTCTCCTCTGCCTGTGTGCTAGGCCTAAATATATGCCAATGGACTGTTGCAGTGGTGGCTGACATGAAGCCTGATTCTCTGCTATGACATGCAGACTAATTCTCTGCTGACATGAAGCCAGATTGTCTGTTACGGGACCTCTCTCCTCTGCCTGGGTGCTGGGCCTAAATTTATGACAATGGACTGTTGCAGTGGTGGCTGACGTGAAGCCTGATTCTCTGCTATGACATGCAGACTGATTCTCTGCTGACATGAAGCCAGATTGTCTGTTACGGGACCTCTCTGCTCTGCCTGTGTGCTAGGCCTAAATATATGCCAATGGACTGTTGCAGTGGTGGGTGACGTGGAGCCTCATTCTCTGCTATGACATGCAGACTGATTCTCTGCTGACATGAAGCCAGATCGTCTGTTACGGGACCTCTCTGCTCTGCCTGTGTGCTAGGCCTAAATATATGCCAATGGACTGTTGCAGTGGTGGGTGACGTGAAGCCTCATTCTCTGCTATGACATGCAGACTGATTCTCTGCTGTCATGAAGCCAGATTGTCTGTTACGGGACCTCTCTGCTCTGCCTGTGTGCTAGGCCTAAATATATGCCAATGGACTGTTGCAGTGGTGGGTGACGTGAAGCCTCATTCTCTGCTATGACATGCAGACTGATTCTCTGCTGACATGAAGCCAGATTGTCTGTTACGGGACCTCTCTCCTCTGCCTGTGTGCTAGGCCTAAATATATGCCAATGGACTGTTGCAGTGGTGGCTGACGTGAAGCCTCATTCTCTGCTATGACATGCAGACTGATTCTCTGCTGACATGAAGCCAGATCGTCTGTTACGGGACCTCTCTGCTCTGCCTGTGTGCTAGGCCTAAATATATGCCAATGGACTGTTGCAGTGGTGGGTGACGTGAAGCCTCATTCTCTGCTATGACATGCAGACTGATTCTCTGCTGTCATGAAGCCAGATTGTCTGTTACGGGACCTCTCTGCTCTGCCTGTGTGCTAGGCCTAAATATATGCCAATGGACTGTTGCAGTGGTGGGTGACGTGAAGCCTCATTCTCTGCTATGACATGCAGACTGATTCTCTGCTGACATGAAGCCAGATTGTCTGTTACGGGACCTCTCTCCTCTGCCTGTGTGCTAGGCCTAAATATATGCCAATGGACTGTTGCAGTGGTGGCTGACGTGAAGCCTCATTCTCTGCTATGACATGCAGACTGATTCTCTGCTGACATGAAGCCAGATCGTCTGTTACGGGACCTCTCTGCTCTGCCTGTGTGCTAGGCCTAAATATATGCCAATGGACTGTTGCAGTGGTGGGTGACGTGAAGCCTCATTCTCTGCTATGACATGCAGACTGATTCTCTGCTGTCATGAAGCCAGATTGTCTGTTACGGGACCTCTCTGCTCTGCCTGTGTGCTAGGCCTAAATATATGCCAATGGACTGTTGCAGTGGTGGGTGACGTGAAGCCTCATTCTCTGCTATGACATGCAGACTGATTCTCTGCTGACATGAAGCCAGATTGTCTGTTACGGGACCTCTCTCCTCTGCCTGTGTGCTAGGCCTAAATATATGCCAATGGACTGTTGCAGTGGTGGCTGACGTGAAGCCTCATTCTCTGCTATGACATGCAGACTAATTCTCTGCTGACATGAAGCCAGATTGTCTGTTACGGGACCTCTCTCCTCTGCCTGGGTGCTGGGCCTAAATTTATGACAATGGACTGTTGCAGTGGTGGCTGACGTGAAGCCTGATTCTCTGCTATGACATGCAGACTGATTCTCTGCTGACATGAAGCCAGATCCTCTGTTACGGGACCTCTCTCCTCTGCCTGGGTGCTGGGCCTAAATTTATGACAATGGACTGTTGCAGTGGTGGCTGACGTGAAGCCTGATTCTCTGCTATGACATGCAGACTGATTCTCTGCTGTCATGAAGCCAGATTGTCTGTTACGGGACCTCTCTGCTCTGCCTGTGTGCTAGGCCTAAATATATGCCAATGGACTGTTGCAGTGGTGGGTGACGTGAAGCCTCATTCTCTGCTATGACATGCAGACTGATTCTCTGCTGACATGAAGCCAGATTGTCTGTTACGGGACCTCTCTCCTCTGCCTGTGTGTGTGCTGGGCCTAAATATATGCCAATGGACTGTTGCAGTGGTGGCTGACGTGAAGCCTCATTCTCTGCTATGACATGCAGACTAATTCTCTGCTGACATGAAGACAGATTCTCTGTTACGGGACCTCCCTCCTCTGCCTGGGTGCTGGGCCTAAATATATGCCAATGGACTGTTGCAGTGGTGGCTGACGTGAAGCCTCATTCTCTGCTATGACATGCAGACTAATTCTCTGCTGACATGAAGACAGATTCTCTGTTACGGGACCTCTCTCCTCTGCCTGTGTGTGTGCTGGGCCTAAATATATGCCAATGGACTGTTGCAGTGGTGGCTGACGTGAAGCCTCATTCTCTGCTATGACATGCAGACTGATTCTCTGCTGACATGAAGCCAGATTCTCTGTTACGGGACCTCTCTCCTCTGCCTGTGTGTGTGCTGGGCCTAAATATATGCCAATGGACTGTTGCAGTGGTGGCTGACGTGAAGCCTCATTCTCTGCTATGACATGCAGACTGATTCTCTGCTGACATGAAGCCAGATTCTCTGTTACGGGACCTCTCTCCTCTGCCTGTGTGTGTGCTGGGCCTAAATATATGCCAATGGACTGTTGCAGTGGTGGCTGACGTGAAGCCTCATTCTCTGCTATGACATGCAGACTGATTCTCTGCTGACATGAAGCCAGATTCTCTGTTACGGGACCTCTCTCCTCTGCCTGTGTGTGTGCTGGGCCTAAATATATGCCAATGGACTGTTGCAGTGGTGGCTGACGTGAAGCCTCATTCTCTGCTATGACATGCAGACTGATTCTCTGCTGACATGAAGCCAGATTCTCTGTTACGGGACCTCTCTCCTCTGCCTGTGTGTGTGCTGGGCCTAAATATATGCCAATGGACTGTTGCAGTGGTGGCTGACGTGAAGCCTCATTCTCTGCTATGACATGCAGACTGATTCTCTGCTGACATGAAGCCAGATTCTCTGTTACGGGACCTCTCTCCTCTGCCTGTGTGTGTGCTGGGCCTAAATATATGCCAATGGACTGTTGCAGTGGTGGCTGACGTGAAGCCTCATTCTCTGCTATGACATGCAGACTAATTCTCTGCTGACATGAAGACAGATTCTCTGTTACGGGACCTCCCTCCTCTGCCTGGGTGCTGGGCCTAAATATATGCCAATGGACTGTTGCAGTGGTGGCTGACGTGAAGCCTCATTCTCTGCTATGACATGCAGACTAATTCTCTGCTGACATGAAGACAGATTCTCTGTTACGGGACCTCTCTCCTCTGCCTGGGTGCCGGGGCCTAAATATCTGAGAATGGACTGTTCCAGTGGTGGGTGACGGGAAGCCAGATTCTCTGCTATGGAACCTCTCTCCAATTGATTTTGGTTAATTTTTATTTATTTAATTTTTATTTTAATTCATTTCCCTATCCACATTTGTTTGCAGGGGATTTACCTACATGTTGCTGCCTTTTGCAGCCCTCTAGCTCTTTCCTGGGCTGTTTTACAGCCTTTTTAGTGCCGAAAAGTTCGGGTCCCCATTGACTTCAATGGGGTTCGGGTTCGGGACGAAGTTCGGATCGGGTTCGGATCCCGAACCCGAACATTTCCGGGATGTTCGGCCGAACTTCTCGAACCCGAACATCCAGGTGTTCGCTCAACTCTAGTGTTGATCCTTAAACCTGTTAAGAATGATAAACTGCAGGCTTCCTGGCAGGGCCCATACAAGGTGGTGGAACAAGTCTGTGACACCACCTATGTGATCGGTCCATGTACTGGAGCAGGAGTTAGGCGGATGCTCCATGTTAACATGTTAAAACCATATCATGAACGCTCAGAGGAGGTAAATGCTATTTGCGCCTCTGCTGCAGAAGATATGGACAATTTACCTCTCCCTGATCTCCTGGGAATGGAGAACTGGAACGAAGACCTGGGAGAGGTACAATTGGGGGAAAGATTAAACCCGTAGGAAAGGGACCAGATTGTAGATCTCTTACGAGAGAAAAGCGAAACCTTCTCTAATGTACCAGGGTATACCCCCCTAGCCACTCACCGAGTGGAGACCCCTGGTCAGCTGCCCATGCGTCAACCCCCTTACCGTATCCCTGAATATGTCAAGGAACACATGCGTAAGGAGATTGACGAAATGTTAGAGCTTGGGGTGATAGAACACTCCGACAGCCCCTGGGCTTCCCCGGTAGTTCTAGTGCCGAAACGGGACGGCACGACCCGTTTCTGCGTAGACTACCGGAAGTTGAATGACAAGACGGTATCAGACGCCTATCCTATGCCCAGGATAGACGAACTCTTAGATAAGATGGCCCGTGGTCAGTACCTCACGACGATAGATTTGTGTAAGGGGTACTGGCAGATTCCCCTATCCGAGGATGCCATCCCCAAGTCGGCGTTCGTCACCCCATTTGGCCTGTACCAGTTTAAGGTCATGCCATTTGGGATAAAGAACGCCCCGGCTACCTTTCAGAGGATGGTAGATCGGCTATTGGAAGGATCCCAGGAGTTTGCGTGCGCATATTTAGACGATATCGCCATATTCAGCAGCTCCTGGGAAGAACATTTAACCCATATTGGGTTTATCCTAGATAGGATCCGGGAAGCCAACCTGACCCTAAAACCCAGCAAGTGCCATATAGGGATGGCAGAAGTTCAGTATCTGGGACACAGGGTGGGTAGTGGGAAACAGAAGCCAGAACCCGCTAAAATTGAGGCTGTCGCCAAATGGCCAACCCCCCGCACCAAGACCCAGGTATTAGCTTTCTTAGGTACCGCTGGGTATTACCGGAAATTTGTACCCAATTATAGCGCCGTAGCAAAACCCCTCACTGACCTTACCCGTAAAAATCTCCCTAAGATTGTCACCTGGAGCCCAGAGTGTGAACAGGCATTCCAAAAACTGAAAGACTCTTTGATAAATGCTCCTGTCTTGGCCGCTCCTGATCCAACTAAATGTTTTCTTGTCCACACAGACGCTTCAATGTTTGTATTGGGAGCAGTACTGAGCCAAGTCAGAGCTGATGGCGGCGAGCATCCTGTAGCTTACTTAAGCAGGAAATTGTTACCCCGAGAGGTAAGCTACGCCGCCATCAAAAAGGAATGCCTGGCCGTGGTGTGGGCCTTAAAGAAATTACAGCCGTACATTTATGGACAACAGTTCTCGCTACTCACCGATCACAACCCGTTGGTATGGCTAAACAGGGTGTCTGGAGACAATGCCCGGCTGTTGCGCTGGAGTTTGACGCTGCAGCCGTTTGACTTGACAATTCACTACCGCCCTGGGAAGCAGAATGGTAACGCCGACGGGTTGTCCAGACAAACTGACCTTGAACAATGATCGTTGGGTACTCTTCCGGACCTCCCCAAGCCGATCCGTTTGGATCAGACTGTGTATGCCGGCTTGGTTCTGGGGGAGCATTGTGGCAAATACAGCCACATTGAGAACTGTTGGACTGTATCCGTGACAATCCCTGTGACTATGGGCCCTGGGCGATTTGGCCCTTTAAATACAGAACTTGGGCATATTGCATGTTATTTCCCTGTTTCTGGGCTTAATGGATTCATTTGTACCATGCTGGGTGTGTTTCTATTGTCCCATTGTGTAGTAACTTTTTAGTTTAGGAGATAATGGGGGAGATACAGTGATTGATTCAATTATCTCCTAGACAGAGGGGAGGAATTTGTGTGGGTTGTAACTACAATGTTATCTGATAATGTATGATAATGTGTGTGTCCCTCTCTTTCAGGGGAGCATGTAATAAAAAGGTCTGCAAGCTAGCAGCCAGGGAGTTCACCTCCAAGCTATGTGTCGTCTAGTTCTTGGAGGGATGGGATTTATACACGCTACCTGCATTTCATTCTGATGGTTCCTGTCTACCAGCGGAGATACTGCACTTAACCCTGCCTCTCCGCTACAACCCTCTTCTCCCACTCTTCACACACTGATAGCAACACCGCAGGAGAAATGCTAGCACAGGCTTCCAGTATCCGTAGTTTCAGGTGCTGCACATCTCATATCTTTACAGCATAGACAATTGCCTTTAGATGACCCCAAAGATAAAAGTCTAAGGGGGTCAGATCGGGAGACCTTTGGGGCCATTCAACTGACCCACGATGACCAATCCACTTTCCAGGAAACTGTTCATCTAGGAATGCTCGGACCTGACACCCATAATGTGGTGGTGCACTGTCTTGCTGGAAAAACTCAGGGAACGTGCCAGCTTCAGTGCATAAAGAGGGAAACACATCATCATGTAGCAATTTCGCATATCCAGTGGCCTTAATGTTTCCATTGATGAAGAATGGCCCCACTATCTTTGTACCCCATATACCACACCATACCATCAATTTTTGGGTTCTAACAGTCTTGGAGGGATGTATCTAATGTGGGTTAGTGTCAGACCAATAGCGGTGGTTTTGTTTGTTTACTTCACCATTCACATAAAAGTTTGCCTCATCACTGAACAAAATCTTCTGCTTAAACTGAGGGTCCTGTTCCAATTTTTGTTTTGCCTATTCTGCAAATTCAGTGCGCCCAGCTGGGTCATCCTCGTTGAGATGCTGCAGTAGCTGGCGTTTGTAAGGGTGCCATTTGTGAGTAGCTAATACAGTGGGATGCGAAAGTTTGGGCAACCTTGTTAATCGTCATGATTTTCCTTTATAAATCGTTGGTTGTTACGATAAAAAATGTCAGTTAAATATATCATGTAGGAGACACACACAGTGATATTTGAGAAGTGAAATGAAGTTTATTAGATTTACAGAAAGTGTGCTATAATTGTTTAAACAAAATTAGGCAGGTGCATAAATTTGGGCACTGTTGTCATTTTATTGATTCCAAAACCTTTAGAACTAATTATTGGAACTCAAATTGGCTTGGTAAGCTCAGTGACCCCTGACCTACATACACAGGTGAATCCAATTATGAGAAAGAGTATTTAAGGGGGTCAATTGTAAGTTTCCCTCCTCTTCTAATTTTCTCTGAAGAGTAGCAACATGGGGGTCTCAAAACAACTCTCAAATGACCTGAAGACAAAGATTGTTCACCATCATGGTTTAGGGGAAGGATACAGAAAGCTGTCTCAGAGATTTCTGCTGTCTGTTTCCACAGTTAGGAACATATTGGGGAAATGGAAGACCACAGGCTCAGTTCAAGTCAAGGTTCGAAGTGGCAGACCAAGAAAAATCTCGGATAGACAGAAGCGACGCATGGTGAGAACAGTCAGAGTCAATCCACAGACCAGCACCAAAGACCTACAACATCATCTTGCTGCAGATGGAGTCACTGTGCATCGTTCAACCATTCAGCGCACTTTACACAAGGAGATGCTGTATGCGAGAGTGATGCAGAGGAATCCTTTTCTCCGCCCACAGCACAAAAAGTGCTGCTTGAGGTGGGCTAAAGCGCATTTGGACAAGCCAGCTTCATTTTGGAATAAGGTGCTGTGGACTGATGAAACTAAAATGTAGTTATTTGGCCATAACAAGGGGCGTTATGCATGGAGGAAAAAGAACACAGCATTCCAAGAAAATCACCTGCTACCTACAGTAAAATATGGTGGTGGTTCCATCATGCTGTGGGGCTGTGTGGCCAGTGCAGGGACTGGGAATCTTCTCAAAGTTGAGGGACGCATGTATTCCACTCAGTATCAGCAGATTCTGGAGACCCATGTCCAGGAATCAATGACAAAGCTGAAGCTGCGCCGGGGCTGGATCTTTCAACAAGGCAACGACCCTAAACACTGCTCAAAATCCACTAAGGCATTTATGCAGAGGAACAAGTACAACGTTCTGGAATGGCTATCTCAGTCCCCAGACCTGAATATAATTGAAAATCTGTGGTGTGACTTAAAGAGAGCTGTCCATGCTCGGAAGCCATCAAACCTGAATGAACTAAAGATGTTTTGTAAAGAGGAATGGTCCAAAATCCCTTCAACCAGAATCCAGACTCTCATTGGAACCTACAGGAAGCATTTAGAGGCTGTAATTTCTGCAAAAAGAGGATCTACTAAATATTGATTTCATTTCTTTTTTGTGGTGCCCAAATTTATGCACCTGCCTAATTTTGTTTAAACAATTATCGCATACTTTCTGTAAATCCAATAAACTTCATTTCACTTCTCAAATATCACTGTGTGTGTCTCCTATATGATATATTTAGCTGACATTTTTTATCGTAACAACCAACGATTTATACAGGAAAATCATGATGATTAACAAGGTTGCCAAAACTTTCGCATCCCACTGTATCTGCCGAAGGGATGTTCGACTAATGCCATTCTCCTGTGACATGCGGCAAGTGCTAAGCTGTGGGCTCTTGCTGAATGAAGCTAGGACAGCCACTGATGTTTCTTCATTAGTGACAGATTTAATGCGTCCACATTTTGGCAAATCCAACACTGAACCAGTTTCACGAAACTTAGCAAGCAGTTTTCTAACTGTAGCATGGGAGATAGGTGGTCTCGTAGGCTGTCTTGCATTGAAATCTGCTGCAATGACCCGGTTACTGCGTTCACCAGACATCAACACAATTTCTTTCCGCTCCGCACGTGTTAACCTCGGCGACATGTCAATGGCTGTAAACAAAGAGAAACTTGTAAATAACTCATGAAAGAATAAAGTTACGTTAAAACCAAGCACACCATTGTTTTTCTTGTGAAATTCCCAATAAGTTTGATGTGTCACATTTCCCTTGTCACAGGGTGCCAAAGGTGCTTAGCTTCGGGAGCAAGGATCTGTGTTTGGCCTTGTTCCCAGGGCAGCTTTGCTAGCTGGGAGGCTCCCTGCTCCTAGGTCTGCCTTGAGCACCGAGCTGATCACTCGATGCTCAATTTGTCTGACTGTTGGTCATGTGACGCTGGCCACGTCGCATGACCCTCACTCCCCACTATAAATACAGGCAGCCTGCTAGCCACAGGTTGCCTGTTAATTTTAGGTATCTGGTGATTGTTTTGTTCCTGCATACTTACCTGATCCTGTGTTCCCTGACGATTCTCTGCCTGCTACTCCTGTACTGCGCATCTCTCCTGGTATCCCGACCCCGGCTTCCACCTGACGATTCTTTGCGGACTCCTGTTGTACTTCAGTTCTCTCCTGGTATTTGACCTCGGCTTTCCTGACTATTCTTTGCTCATTCCTTAGTACTGCGTAGCTCTCTAGGTATTGACCCGGTTCGTTCACATTCCGTTATTTGTCTTGTCTGTCTTCCCAGCACGTATCCTAAGTTAGGGACTGCCGTCTAGTTGTCCCCTGTCATTAGGACTTGCGAGGCAAGTAGGCAGGGCCAGGGGTGAGGGTGGAGCGCAGTGGTCACTATCCTCCCCCCTGTGTGTAGTGTACGCTACCGTCACAACCCTCTTCCCATTGATAAAACAAAAGTTGAATTCAAAATGGCCAACTTCAAAATGGCCGCCATGGTCACCACCCATCTTGAAAAGTTTCCCCCTTACATATACTAATGTACCACAAACAGGAACTTAATATCACAAACCATTCCCATTTTATTAAGGTGTATCCATATAAATGGCCCACCCTGTATACCACACACTATATACCATACACACAATATATATAGATTTAAATTTATGTCCATGATCTTTTTTTGTCAGACCGCCAGTATTTGATGGTTCATTTAGCATTACCCAACGTGCACCACGGGGATGCAAACCAGAAGTACACCCAATACCGTACCGTCACTTAGCTAGACAGGTACATCGCAGCTTGGCTGGCCAATATCTAATTGCTCAGACCTCACATACATATAATTGTAATACAATCCGATCTTATATCGGTAACTTTAAATCTAATATTTCCCCTTTAACCCCTTCAAGACCAGGCCTATTTTCATTTTTACATTTTTGTTTTGTCCTCCGTCATGTTCCAAAAGCCATAACTTTTTTTATTTTTCCGTTCACATAGCTATATGAGGGCTTTTTTATTGCGGGACAAGATGCTTTTTTTTAATGCTACCATGTTTTCTATTAGAAAAAAAATATGTATGTAAAATTGGGAAAGGGTGGTGATTCAAACTTTTAATATAGTGGTGTTTTTTTTTTTGTAGTGTTAACTCTACTACATCCGTATTTCATCCCTTTTCAAATGATTACTTAATACCTGTTGTGACATGTACAAAATCTTCTGGTTTCATCATACATCTCTACCTCGCTGAGATTGTATATATATTAGTATACACATAGCGCGGTACTGATGTATGATGTCACCGGATGATTTCATACGTTTCACACACACATAAATATATATAGGTCTTCTTGTTTATATCTACATAAACTGCAAACATCATTCAGCATTCCAGTCAACGTCCCCGACCATTACATACACCCCCAACTTAAATTGCATGGGATTCAAGATTATATATATATATATATATATATATTTGTGGTCGTGGCAACCAAGAGAATGCACCCCGTCCCACCTGAGACTACCTTGCCCCTAAGCGGTTAGAGTTATGCCGCAACCGCGCCGTAGTAGGGACACCTAAAAGAGGGCATCCCCTTTAAGAGTAGTGGATAGTAAGGGTGGGTGGGTGGGGAAAACGCTGTAACAACGTACAGAGTGAGAGGGACGCTGGCTGTTAAAGTAGGCAGCCATGCCCCTCCCACAAATACAGGCCAATGAATCAGCCTTACACTTGTGGTCGTGACAACCAAGAGAATGCACCCCGTCCCACCTGAGACTACCTTGCCCCTAAGCGGTTAGAGTTATGCCGCAACCGCGCCGTAGTAGGGACACCTGAAAGAAGGCAAAAGACATACTGAGTAGCAGGAGTAATTATTACAGCATAGATCACGAAACCAGACTTTGGAAAGCCATTGACATCTTAGTTTTGGGTTAAGGTATATAGCGGCTAAAACACGAGGAGCGCCAACGACCCAACTTCTGGATGGCATGCGCTGGTACCTGATTCTTGTAGGCTGTGGATGCTGCACCTATACGAATAGATGTCCTGAGATCGTAGCTGGGTCGCCGCCCAAACTGGCAACTAAGGAGCGTATGCGAGACATGAACTGGTGAGTTGTGAGTGGTACCACCCCGAAAGGCAATAGTGGACTATCTGGCCTGAACCCAGCTAAGGCTATCTGCAGCTGATGAAGAACTCTGACAGGGCACCATCGATGAGACATAGGGAACTAGGACGTTGGGACTGGGGGACCTGTCTGCGAGGTCTTGGATGTCCTCAACAGCAGCACGTAACCCTCGGGACCCTGGACCAACTGGCTGACTGTGAGAAACTTGCTACTATAGGGGAACAAGTAAACTCCCCAGGCCTCAAGAAACCATAGAAGGCTAAATAAACAGCGGATTTAAGAACCAGGCTGGGCAAAACCCCGAAAGAGTTCCTATCCAGGATGTCAGATAGGTTACGAAAAGCAGTCCAGTAACAGCTTGTCTGCGTACTTGGCCTCCTGGTCCACATCTGCTCAAACCCCTCAACGTAGCTTTGACAGCATGCACAGAGAACGCCGATGCCCGTTCAGGATGACTGACAGAGGAAATGCTGCACCCCCGACAAGTACGACTTCACCGTGTTGTGGGACAGCTTGAGCTCCGAGTGGCAGTGTAGTGTCCCACTAGGTAGGGGTGGGCACTACACAAGGGTCAATTGGTGTGCGCGTTACTCCTACTCACAAGGAACAGAAATGTTATATTTAACTGTGCATTCAATGTATGTTCTAATGTGTTTTTACATGCAATGTACCCCTGTATGATGCAATAACAGGCCTAGTTGGGTGTAGTTAGACATCCCAGACACTAGAGGGAGATAGGGAGCCCCTAGTATAAATGTTCAGGCCTAGACAGGGAGAGGGTGTGCAGAGTCAGGAGTCTGAGAAGACAGAGGTTAGAAAGCCTGCTCCTGACATGCAGCTTGATAGCCCTGGCTGCTAGCTATGACCAGGAGGCTAGTGAGGAGATCCAGCCTGCCTGAGAACAAGAGAGCCTTAGTTAGCTCTGAAGATACCCCAGTTGCAGGACAGAACCTCCTGGGAGCAACCCACAGTCAATCACCAGCCGAGTAAGGAAATGCCAGGGACAGATAAGTAACCCTGATGGGCAGATGCAAATAGAAAGGAAAGCAAGGATTTAATTAATACCAGAGGAAGATAGTTACCAAGGATTTAAGCCACCCTTTAGGCATCCGGGCCTTGGGATATAAAGCCAGAACAGGAGTTCTAGAAAGGACAGTGTACATTGTTTCTGAGGAAAGGTACAACCTGCTTCTGAGTGCATTGTGAATTTACCCTCTGCGTATCTTGCATAATTATTACCTGCCGTTTTGTGAATAAGCCTACTTGTGGAACTGTGATTGAAAGACTGTGTTACCACCTGCTGTACAAAGTTGGACTGTTCAGTAAAGTAACGTTTGGTTCACTATACTACTTGTGTACCTCCATCATTCCAACTGCCAACCGGTGTGCCACCGTCAAAGGCACTGGCGTCACAAATCCAAAAGGGACCTTGCCCCAGGCACTTAAAATACCTGTAACATCCAGGGCACCTCATCCACCATCAGGCCTGGTCCCTACATACAGAGTGTGCCCCAGAGGAACCGTGTCTACGTCTCCTTCACTGCCACGCGCCTGCCCAGGGTTCTCCAATACAGTGAGTAACCCTCGATTGCCCATAACCGTGACCTCACTTCGCTATACCCTGCAGGTCTGGCGTGTTGCAGCAGTAGCCAATGAAGGCAAGGATGTATTCAACAAAACTGGACTCCCTTTGAGGGCATATTCCCTAAAACCTGCAAATGCCCTCCACCCAGTGCGATACGCCCTAGTTGTATACGGCGAAAGGGGCTTGGCTAGTAAGGAGTGGGCCGTCTCTAGGTGACCAGTTAAACCAGTATTAGTGACTCGTGAAGGGGGGCGGTGGCGCCCACAACATCCGCCTATGGCATGACCTGTGAAAAGGGAGAAATTAGCCCTCGATAAAGCATCAGCTGCGACATTTTGAGAACCTGGCACATGCGTACTACTAACACAAAATGATGTCGCAAGGAGAGTTGAACTAGACGTCTCAAGAGACATATGACATAAGACGACTTAGACAACCCATTGGTTAAAATATCTACCACCGCAGCGTTGTCGGTTACAAACAAAACTGTGCGATTTACCCAGCTGCTGCCCCAAACACGGGCGTCCACCACAATGGGGTACAGCTCGAAAAGTGCTGAGGTTTGCAGGAAACCTGGGATTTGTCTCACCTCAGCAGGCCACTCGCCTGCGACCAAGTGGGTGCCAAAATAGCAGCAAAACCTGAGCTAGCAGGTCTCTTGGGGGAGACCGGGACACCTAACTGGGAAAACAGCTCAACAATCTCCCCAGCCCTAAGGGATCTGACCCTGGCCTCGAGATCAGCATGAAGTTATCTGAATAATGAATAAATTCACAGCGTACCTTATATTCTAAAACCCAATGGAGGCCTGAGCCAACTGATCAAAGAGCCACGGGCTGCTCCTAGAACAGAAAGTGAGTTTGGTGGAAAAGTAGTATCGGACCTTCTACTTATCAATAGAAGAATACCTCATGCCCACTTCCTCTGAAGGAATGAGGGAGTTAAGACTAGGGACGTGGGAACCATGTGGGGCTGACAGGTCGATGATAAGTCTCTCCTTCTTGCTAAACTTACCTGTGACCACCCCATCGGGACTAACTCTCCACCGCTGAAAGGGGGGCACTTCAAAAGGACCGATCAAAACCCTTCTCCAACTCGGCTTCAAGAACACCCAGAAAGTAACACCCAGAGGGTGACCATGCACTTACCTGCTCAGAATACCTACGGACTGACAACCGCAGAAAGGTAGTAATACAGCACGACCTGGACGTGAGACGGTGCATGAGATACAAACCAAGCTTCCTCCCCACTCCCAGACGTGTACCCCTACTACCTTGCCGATAAGCCAAATTTCAGGATGTAACTTGAGACAAGGTTTGGACCTAGAAACAAAACAATTAAGGCATCAACACTGGATTGTGCACATGTCGTGAGGAAACCCTGCGAATGTGTAAAACGTGAATGATGGAACAAGAGCAGCATTTTTTTTTTTACAAATTAACCCTTTACCAATAAAAATTTACTAAACCTGGAAACCTAGGGAGGGTAAAATATTGCGGCAATCCGCATCTACTAAGCCCCGTACTGGCTTAACACTGACACCAGCGAACCTAGGCCCCTGACCTGCAGCCTCCGCTAGGATTGCTCACAGCGGACCAGGCCTGTAGACCGCGCGGTACTCTGTAACCCGCTCTTCCCCGGAGACCTTGCTTCGCCAACTATGAATTCCCGTTTTTTTTTTTTGTTTGTTTGTTTGTTTTTTAAAACCCGTCCCTACTAAACCAGACCCAACACACCCGTCTAAGATCCCTGGTAATCACCGGCATGGATTCAATAACACCCTGTACCTAAATAACCCCCTGGGAAACCTTATGTACGGGCAGCAGAAGGAAGCCAGCCACCGCCTATGAGCTGTTCCCCCTGACCGAGCCTAGTTCTCCCAGCCACGATCCCTGCCATCCGTGCCATACTTTGTTGAAGAATAGGAGCGGGGAAATGCTTTCCCCTGTACTTTTACGCAATTGCCGCGCGGGGAGCTCGCGCTGCTTCATGGCAGAGTGCAAGACGTGCGGGCAGCATTATTATTATTATTTTTTTATGAAATCAACCCTTTGCAAATTAAAATAAATCACTTGCATGGACTCATAACACCCTGTATCTAAATAACCCCCTGGGAAACCTTATGTACGGCTGGCAGAAGGAAGGCAGCCACCATCTATAACGTGCTCACCCTGACCAAGCTTAGTTCTCCCACCCCTGAAACCTGCCTAACTAACGGCATGGCGGCCCGTGCCAGACTTTATTGAAAACCAAGCTTGTGACTTCTCTCCACCCCCCCCCCCCCGACATGTACCCCTAGTACCTTGCCGATAAGCCACAAATCAGGGTGTAGCCGAGACAAGTTAGGACCTAAAAGCAAAACAATCAAAGACATTAACCCTGGATTGTGCATTCGTCGTAAAGAACCACGCAAACAAACAAAAAAAATAAAATTACCATTAACCCTTGCCAATAAGAATTGCCTAACCTGGGGGGAAAGCTACCACCGCAAGCTGCGCCTACTAAGCCCCTGTACTGGCTTGACACTGAGACGAGTGAACCTCGGCTCCTGACAAGCAATCCCAGCTAGGATTTACTACGGTGGACCAGGTCTGTAGACCGTGCAGTACTCTGTAACCCACCCCTCCCCGGAGACCTAGTACTCACCTGTATGGACTAATTAATCCCCCATGCCTAAATAACCCTCTTGGCGACCTTGCGTGCAGCCGGCAGAAGGAAGCTAGCCACCGGCTATGACCTGCTCCCCCTGAACGGCCTGGTTTTCTCATCCCTGATCCCTGCCTCACTAACGGCACGGCGGCCCGTGCCAGACTTTAACGAAGATAAGGAGTAGGGCCACGGTGTCCCCTGCGTCCCTACACGATAACCGCGTGGGGAGCAGCGCAGCTCCCTGGCAGAGTGCACCAGTGCAGGGGAACCCCCATCAGCCAGGGGCCGACCCACCGCCGGCTGGACACTCCTGCCGCGTGGGGAGCCGCGCAACTCCCTGGCACCATGAACCGGGCCAGGGGGAGCCCTTCATACACCGTGGCCCCCGCCCCCTATCAGCAAAATTCGTGTGCCGCGTGGGGAGCTCATGCTGCTCCTTGGCAGAGTGCACCAGTGCGGGGGTGCCCCCCATCAGCCAGGGGCCGATCCACCGCCGGCTGGTCATTTCTGCCGCGCGGGGAGCAGCGCAGCTCCCTGGCATTATGAACCGGGGCAGGGGGAGCCCTACTTCCATCAGGGGCTCAGCCCTCCACCGGTTTTGAAGTCGATGCCGCGTGGGGAGCCACGAAGCTCCCTGGCAGAGTGCATCAGTGCGGAGGAGCCCCCCTCAGTCAGGGGCCGACCCACCGCCGGCTGGACACCCGTACCGCGTGGGGAGCCGTGCAACTCCCTGGCATTATGCTCCGGTGCGGGGGAGCCCCCCCTCACCTAGGGGGACAAGCCCCCCGCCGGCCGGACCCTAACACTGTGCGCTGCAGAGAAGCAGCTTCTCACCCTCACCGACGTCAGGATATCCAGGTATGCTGAACTCCTCTCACTGGGAATCCTGGTGTGGCTCATCAAACGCTGTAACGACGTACAGAGTGAGAGGGACGCTGGCTGTCAAAGTAGGCAGCCATGCCCCTCCCACAAATACAGGCCAATGAATCGGCCTTACACATATATACACACTCACCTAAATAATTATTAGGAACACCTGTTCTATTTCTCATTAATGCGATTATCTAGTCAACCAGTCACATGGCAGTTGCTTCAATGCATGTAGGGTTGTGGTCCTGGTCAAGACAATCTCCTGAACTCCAAACTGAATGTCAGAATGGGAAAGAAAGGTGGTTTAAGCAATTTTGAGCGTGGCATGGTTGTTGGTGCCAGACGGGCCGGTCTGAGTATTTCACAATCTGCTCAGTTACTGGGATTTTCGCGCACAACCATTTCTAGGGTTTACAAAGATTGGTGTAAAAAGGGAAAAACATCCAGTATGCGGCAGTCCTGTGGGCGAAAATGCCTTGTTGATGCTAGAGGTCAGAGGAGAATGGGCTGACTGATTCAAGCTGATAGAAGAGCAACGTTGACTGAAATAACCACTTGTTACAACCGAGATATGCAGCAAAGCATTTGTGAAGTCACAACACGCACAACCTTGAGGCGGATGGGCTACAACAGCAGAAGACCCCACCAGGTACCACTCATCTCCACTACAAATAGGAAAAAGAGGCTACAATTTGCACGAGCTCACCAAAATTGGACTGTTGAAGACTGGAAAAATGTTGCCTGGTCTGATGAGTCTGGATTTCTGTTGAGACATTCAAATGGTAGAGTCCGAATTTGGCGTAAACAGAATGATAACATGTATCCATCATGCCTTGTTACCACTGTGCAGGCTGGTGGTGGTGGTGTAATGGTGTGGGGGATGTTTTCTGGGCACACTTTAGGCCCCTTAGTGCCAATTGGCCATCGTTTAAATGCCACAGGCTACCTGAGCATTGTTTCTGACCATGTCTATCCCTTCATGACCACCATGTACCCATCCTCTGATGGCTACTTCCAGCAGAGGATAATGCACCATGTCACAAAGCTCGAATCATTTCAAATTGGTTTCTTGAACATGACAATGAGTTCACTGTACTAAAATGGCCCCCACAGTCACCAGATCTCAACCCAATAGAGCATCTTTGGGATGTGGTAGAACGGGAGCTTCGTGCCCTGGATGTGCATCCCTCAAATCTCCATCAACTGCAAGGTGCTATCCTATCAATATGGGCCAACATTTCTAAAGAATGCTATCAGCACCTTGTTGAATCAATGCCACATAGAATTAAGGCAGTTCTGAAGGCAAAAGGGGGTCCAACACCGTATTAGTATGGTGTTCCTAATAATTATTTAGGTGAGTGTATGTATGTGTATATATATATATATATATATATATATATATAGTATAGATAGAAGGATGTGGGCAGCACAGCTGTCTGGACTGTACGGTTGGAGTGCCAGCGGCTGAGGAGGCGATCCACCTCCAACAATATAAAGACAAGAAATTCCACAGCACATCCAGTTGTAAAAAGTAAAAAAAGACGGCTTTATTCACCAGACACGCGACGTTTCGATCCGCTCAATGGGATCTTTGGGGTCACTGCTTGAAAAAGATCCCATTGAGCGGATCGAAACGTCGCGTGTCTGGTGAATAAAGCCGTCTTTTTTTACTTTTTACAACTGGATGTGCTGTGGAATTTCTTGTCTTTATATATATATATATATAGATGTATGTATGTTCAGTAAAAACTCAAAAACGCAACCATCGATTTAAACGAAACTTGGTATACACATCCCTTGCTACCTGGAAGGAAATCTTGCAGGGTCCCGGCTCTCTACGACGTACACGAGATATTCCCAAAAAATTACCTGTATTATCCAATACAAGCCTGCCAGCCTTTCACTTAAATCCTAACTGCCAATTGACGGGAGCTGTGGAGTTCACAGTTAAAGGGGCGTTCGCTGTGAAAGTCACTGTGAAAGGGCTGGTCACTAGGGATGAGCGAACTCGAACTGTATAGTTCGGGTTCGTACCGAATTTTGGGGTGTCCGTGACACGGACCCGAACCCGGACATTTTCGTAAAAGTCCGGGTTCGGGTTCGGTGTTCGTCGCTTTCTTGGCGCTTTTGTGACGCTTTCTTGGCGCTTTTTGAAAGGCTGCAAAGCAGCCAATCAACAAGCGTCATACTACTTGCCCCAAGAGGCCATCACAGCCATGCCTACTATTGGCATGGCTGTGATTGGCCAGAGCACCATGTGACCCAGCCTCTATTTAAGCTGGAGTCACATAGCGCCGCCCGTCACTCTGCTCTGATTAGCATAGGGAGAGGTTGCGGCTGCGACAGTAGGGCGAGATTAGGCAGATTAACTCCTCCAAAGGACTTGATTAACTGATCGATCTGCAGCTGTGGATCATTGAGCTGCTGATCCTCAATTGCTCACTGTTTTTAGGCTGCCCAGACCGTTTGTCAGTCACATTTTTCTGGGGTGATCGGCGGCCATTTTGTGTCTTGTGGTGCGCCAGCACAAGCTGCGACCAAGTGCATTTAACCCTCAATGGTGTGGTTGTTTTTTGGCTAAAGCCTACATCAGGGTGAAGCTGTCACACCAAGTGCATTTAACCAGCAATAGTCTGTTCATTTTTTGGCCATATACAAAATCAGGGGCAAGCTGCGCCTGTCACCAAGTGCATTTAACCCTCAATGGTGTGGTTGTTTTTTGGCTAAAGCCTACATCAGGGTGAAGCTGTCACACCAAGTGCATTTAACCAGCAATAGTCTGTTCATTTTTTGGCCATATACAAAATCAGGGGCAAGCTGCGCCTGTCACCAAGTGCATTTAACCCTCAATGGTGTGGTTGTTTTTTGGCTAAAGCCTACATCAGGGTGAAGCTGTCACACCAAGTGCATTTAACCAGCAATAGTCTGTTCATTTTTTGGCCATATACAAAATCAGGGGCAAGCTGCGCCTGTCACCAAGTGCATTTAACCCTCAATGGTGTGGTTGTTTTTTGGCTAAAGCCTACATCAGGGTGAAGCTGTCACACCAAGTGCATTTAACCAGCAATAGTCTGTTCATTTTTTGGCCATATACAAAATCAGGGGCAAGCTGCGCCTGTCACCAAGTGCATTTAACCCTCAATGGTGTGGTTGTTTTCTGGCTAAAGCCTACATCAGGGTGAAGCTGTCACACCAAGTGCATTTAACCAGCAATAGTCTGTTTATTTTTTGGCCATATACTACATCAGGGGCAAGCTGCGCCCGTCACCAAGTGCATTTAACCCTCAGTAGTGTGGTTGGTCAAGCTGTGACACCAAGTGCATTTAACCAGCAATAGTCTGTTCATTTTTTGGCCATATACTACATCAGGGGCAAGCTGCGCCCGTCACCAAGTGCATTTAACCAGCAATAGTGTGGTTATTTTTTGGCCATATCCCAGTCTAATTCTGTCACTAAATCCATACCGGTCACCCAGCGCCTAAATACTAGGCCTCAAATTTATATCCCGCTAAATCTCTCGTTACCGCTGTCCTGTTGTAGCTGGGAAAGTTATTTAGTGTCCGTCAAAGCACATTTTTTGTTCTGGGTTGAAGTACAATTCCCAATTTAGCAATTTCATAATTTAGTGGTTTCTGCTATATCAGAGCTATTTGAAATCTATCCCTAAAAGGGTATATAATATTCAAGGTGCACATTGGGTCATTCAGAATAACTTCACACACACCCGCTACTGTGTATTTTCAAGTCTAATTCTGTCACTAAACCCATACCTGTCACCCAGCGCCTAAATACTAGGCCTCAAATTTATATCCTGCTAAATCTCTCGTTACCGCTGTCCTGTTGTAGCTGGGAAAGTTATTTAGTGTCCGTCAAAGCACATTTTTTGTTCTGGGTTGAAGTACAATTCCCAATTTAGCAATTTCATAATTTAGTGGTTTCTGCTATATCAGAGCTATTTGAAATCTATCCCTAAAAGGGTATATAATATTCAAGGTGCACATTGGGTCATTCAGAATAACTTCACACACACCCGCTACTGTGTATTTCCAAGTCTAATTCTGTCACTAAACCCATACCTGTCACCCAGCGCCTAAATACTAGGCCTCAAATTTATATCCTGCTAAATCTCTCGTTACCGCTGTCCTGTTGTAGCTGGGAAAGTTATTTAGTGTCCGTCAAAGCACATTTTTTGTTCTGGGTTGAAATACAATTCCCAATTTAGCAATTTCATAATTTAGTGGTTTCTGCTATATCAGAGCTATTTGAAATCTATCCCTAAAAGGGTAGATCATATTGAAGGTGCACATAGGGTCATTCAGAATAACTTCACACACACCCGCTACTGTGTATTTCCAAGTCTAATTCTGTCACTAAACCCATACCTGTCACCCAGCGCCTAAATACTAGGCCTCAAATTTATATCCCGCTAAATCTCTCGTTACCGCTGTCCTGTTGTAGCTGGGAAAGTTATTTAGTGTCCGTCAAAGCACATTTTTTGTTCTGGGTTGAAGTACAATTCCCAATTTAGCAATTTCATAATTTAGTGGTTTCTGCTATATCAGAGCTATTTGAAATCTATCCCTAAAAGGGTATATAATATTCAAGGTGCACATTGGGTCATTCAGAATAACTTCACACACACCCGCTACTGTGTATTTCCAAGTCTAATTCTGTCACTAAACCCATACCTGTCACCCAGCGCCTAAATACTAGGCCTCAAATTTATATCCTGCTAAATCTCTCGTTACCGCTGTCCTGTTGTAGCTGGGAAAGTTATTTAGTGTCCGTCAAAGCACATTTTTTGTTCTGGGTTGAAATACAATTCCCAATTTAGCAATTTCATAATTTAGTGGTTTCTGCTATATCAGAGCTATTTGAAATCTATCCCTAAAAGGGTAGATCATATTGAAGGTGCACATAGGGTCATTCAGAATAACTTCACACACACCCGCTACTGTGTATTTCCAAGTCTAATTCTGTCACTAAACCCATACCTGTCACCCAGCGCCTAAATACTAGGCCTCAAATTTATATCCCGCTAAATCTCTCGTTACCGCTGTCCTGTTGTAGCTGGGAAAGTTATTTAGTGTCCGTCAAAGCACATTTTTTGTTCTGGGTTGAAGTACAATTCCCAATTTAGCAATTTCATAATTTAGTGGTTTCTGCTATATCAGAGCTATTTGAAATCTATCCCTAAAAGGGTATATAATATTCAAGGTGCACATTGGGTCATTCAGAATAACTTCACACACACCCGCTACTGTGTATTTCCAAGTCTAATTCTGTCACTAAACCCATACCTGTCACCCAGCGCCTAAATACTAGGCCTCAAATTTATATCCTGCTAAATCTCTCGTTACCGCTGTCCTGTTGTAGCTGGGAAAGTTATTTAGTGTCCGTCAAAGCACATTTTTTGTTCTGGGTTGAAGTACAATTCCCAATTTAGCAATTTCATAATTTAGTGGTTTCTGCTATATCAGAGCTATTTGAAATCTATCCCTAAAAGGGTATATAATATTCAAGGTGCACATTGGGTCATTCAGAATAACTTCACACACACCCGCTACTGTGTATTTCCAAGTCTAATTCTGTCACTAAACCCATACCTGTCACCCAGCGCCTAAATACTAGGCCTCAAATTTATATCCTGCTAAATCTCTCGTTACCGCTGTCCTGTTGTAGCTGGGAAAGTTATTTAGTGTCCGTCAAAGCACATTTTTTGTTCTGGGTTGAAGTACAATTCCCAATTTAGCAATTTCATAATTTAGTGGTTTCTGCTATATCAGAGCTATTTGAAATCTATCCCTAAAAGGGTATATAATATTCAAGGTGCACATTGGGTCATTCAGAATAACTTCACACACACCCGCTACTGTGTATTTCCAAGTCTAATTCTGTCACTAAACCCATACCTGTCACCCAGCGCCTAAATACTAGGCCTCAAATTTATATCCTGCTAAATCTCTCGTTACCGCTGTCCTGTTGTAGCTGGGAAAGTTATTTAGTGTCCGTCAAAGCACATTTTTTGTTCTGGGTTGAAGTACAATTCCCAATTTAGCAATTTCATAATTTAGTGGTTTCTGCTATATCAGAGCTATTTGAAATCTATCCCTAAAAGGGTATATAATATTCAAGGTGCACATTGGGTCATTCAGAATAACTTCACACACACCCGCTACTGTGTATTTCCAAGTCTAATTCTGTCACTAAACCCATACCTGTCACCCAGCGCCTAAATACTAGGCCTCAAATTTATATCCTGCTAAATCTCTCGTTACCGCTGTCCTGTTGTAGCTGGGAAAGTTATTTAGTGTCCGTCAAAGCACATTTTTTGTTCTGGGTTGAAATACAATTCCCAATTTAGCAATTTCATAATTTAGTGGTTTCTGCTATATCAGAGCTATTTGAAATCTATCCCTAAAAGGGTATATAATATTCAAGGTGCACATTGGGTCATTCAGAATAACTTCACACACACCCGCTACTGTGTATTTCCAAGTCTAATTCTGTCACTAAACCCATACCTGTCACCCAGCGCCTAAATACTAGGCCTCAAATTTATATCCTGCTAAATCTCTCGTTACCGCTGTACTGTTGTTGCTTGGAAAGATATTTAGTGTCCGTCAAAGCACATTTTTTGTTCTGGGTTGAAATACAATTCCCAATTTAGCAATTTCATAATTTAGTGGTTCCTGCTATATCAGAGCTATTTGAAATCTATCCCAAAAAGGGTATATAATATTCAAGGTGCACATAGGGTCATTCAGAATAACTTCACACACACCCTCTACTGTGTATTTCCAAGTCTAATTCTGTCACTAAACCCATACCTGTCACCCAGCGCCTAAATACTAGGCCTCAAATTTATATCCTGCTAAATCTCTCGTTACCGCTGTACTGTTGTTGCTGGGCAAGATATTTAGTGTCCGTCAAAGCACATTTTTTGTTCTGGGTTGAAATACAATTCCCAATTTAGCAATTTCATAATTTAGTGGTTCCTGCTATATCAGAGCTATTTGAAATCTATCCCAAAAAGGGTATATAATATTCAAGGTGCACATAGGGTCATTCAGAATAACTTCACACACACGCTTCTGTGCATTTCCAAGTCTAATTCTGTCACTAAATCCATACCGGTCACCCAGCGCCTAAATACTAGGCCTCAAATTTATATCCCGCTGAATTTGAATACAATACATTGGGCCAAATAATATATTTGTTGTTGTGGTGAACCATAACAATGAGAAAAACATCTAGTAAGGGACGCGGACGTGGACATGGTCGTGGTGGTGTTAGTGGACCCTCTGGTGCTGGGAGAGGACGTGGCCGTTCTGCCACATCCACACGTCCTAGTGTACCAACTACCTCAGGTCCCAGTAGCCGCCAGAATTTACAGCGATATATGGTGGGGCCCAATGCCGTTCTAAGGATGGTAAGGCCTGAGCAGGTACAGGCATTAGTCAATTGGGTGGCCGACAGTGGATCCAGCACGTTCACATTATCTCCCACCCAGTCTTCTGCAGAAAGCGCACAGATGGCGCCTGAAAACCAACCCCATCAGTCTGTCACATCACCCCCATGCATACCAGGGAAACTGTCTCAGCCTCAAGTTATGCAGCAGTCTCTTATGCTGTTTGAAGACTCCGCTGGCAGGGTTTCCCAAGGGCATCCACCTAGCCCTTCCCCAGCGGTGAAAGACATAGAATGCACTGACGCACAACCACTTATGTTTCCTGATGATGAGGACATGGGAATACCACCTCAGCATGTCTCTGATGATGACGAAACACAGGTGCCAACTGCTGCGTCTTTCTGCAGTGTGCAGACTGAACAGGAGGTCAGGGATCAAGACTGGGTGGAAGACGATGCAGGGGACGATGAGGTCCTAGACCCCACATGGAATGAAGGTCGTGCCACTGACTTTCACAGTTCGGAGGAAGAGGCAGTGGTGAGACCGAGCCAACAGCGTAGCAAAAGAGGGAGCAGTGGGCAAAAGCAGAACACCCGCCGCCAAGAGACTCCGCCTGCTACTGACCGCCGCCATCTGGGACCGAGCACCCCAAAGGCAGCTTCAAGGAGTTCCCTGGCATGGCACTTCTTCAAACAATGTGCTGACGACAAGACCCGAGTGGTTTGCACGCTGTGCCATCAGAGCCTGAAGCGAGGCATTAACGTTCTGAACCTGAGCACAACCTGCATGACCAGGCACCTGCATGCAAAGCATGAACTGCAGTGGAGTAAACACCTTAAAACCAAGGAAGTCACTCAGGCTCCCCCTGCTACCTCTTCTGCTGCTGCCGCCTCGGCCTATTCTGCTGCTGCCGCCTCGGCCTCTTCCTCCGCCTCTGGAGGAACGTTGGTACCTGCCGCCCAGCAAACAGGGGATGTACCACCAACACCACCACCACCACCTCCGTCACCAAGCGTCTCAACCATGTCACACGCCAGCGTTCAGCTCTCCATCTCACAAACATTTGATAGAAAGCGTAAATTCCCACCTAGCCACCCTCGATCCCTGGCCCTGAATGCCAGCATTTCTAAACTACTGGCCTATGAAATGCTGTCATTTAGGCTGGTGGACACAGACAGCTTCAAACAGCTCATGTCGCTTGCTGTCCCACAGTATGTTGTTCCCAGCCGGCACTACTTCTCCAAGAGAGCCGTGCCTTCCCTGCACAACCAAGTATCCGATAAAATCAAGTGTGCACTGCACAACGCCATCTGTAGCAAGGTCCACCTAACCACAGATACGTGGACCAGTAAGCACGGCCAGGGACGCTATATCTCCCTAACTGCACACTGGGTAAATGTAGTGGCAGCTGGGCCCCAGGCGGAGAGCTGTTTGGCGCACGTCCTTCCGCCGCCAAGGATCGCAGGGCAACATTCTTTGCCTCCTGTTGCCACCTCCTCCTTCTCGGCTTCCTCCTCCTCTTCTTCCACCTGCTCATCCAGTCAGCCACACACCTTCACCACCAACTTCAGCACAGCCCGGGGTAAACGTCAGCAGGCCATTCTGAAACTCATATGTTTGGGGGACAGGCCCCACACCGCACAGGAGTTGTGGCGGGGTATTGAACAACAGACCGACGAGTGGTTGCTGCCGGTGAGCCTCAAGCCCGGCCTGGTGGTGTGTGATAATGGGCGAAATCTCGTTGCAGCTCTGGGACTAGCCAATTTGACGCACATCCCTTGCTTGGCGCATGTGCTGAATTTGGTGGTGCAGAAGTTCATTCACAACTACCCCGACATGTCAGAGCTGCTGCATAAAGTGCGGGCCGTCTGTTCGCGCTTCCGGCGTTCACATCCTGCTGCTGCTCGCCTGTCTGCGCTACAGCGTAACTTCGGCCTTCCCGCTCACCGCCTCATATGCGACGTGCCCACCAGGTGGAACTCCACCTTGCACATGCTGGACAGACTGTGCGAGCAGCAGCAGGCCATAGTGGAGTTTCAGCTGCAGCACGCACGGGTCAGTCGCACTACAGAACAGCACCACTTCACCACCAATGACTGGGCCTCCATGCGAGACCTGTGTGCCCTGTTGCGCTGTTTCGAGTACTCCACCAACATGGCCAGTGGCGATGACACCGTTATCAGCGTTACAATACCACTTCTATGTCTCCTTGAGAAAACACTTAGGGCGATGATGGAAGAGGAGGTGGCCCAGGAGGAGGAGGAGGAGGAGGAGGAAGAGGGGTCATTTTTAGCACTTTCAGGCCAGTCTCTTCGAAGTGACTCAGAGGGAGGTTTTTGGCAACAGCAGAGGCCAGGTACAAATGTGGCCAGCCAGGGCCCACTACTGGAGGACGAGGAGGACGAGGATGAGGAGGAGGTGGAGGAGGATGAGGATGAAGCATGGTCACAGCGGGGTGGCACCCAACGCAGCTCGGGTCCATCACTGGTGCGTGGCTGGGGGGAAAGGCAGGACGATGACGATACGCCTCCCACAGAGGACAGCTTGTCCTTACCCCTGGGCAGCCTGGCACACATGAGCGACTACATGCTGCAGTGCCTGCGCAACGACAGCAGAGTTGCCCACATTTTAACCTGTGCGGACTACTGGGTTGCCACCCTGCTGGATCCACGCTACAAAGACAATGTGCCCACCTTACTTCCTGCACTGGAGCGTGATAGGAAGATGCGCGAGTACAAGCGCACGTTGGTAGACGCGCTACTGAGAGCATTCCCAAATGTCACAGGGGAACAAGTGGAAGCCCAAGGCCAAGGCAGAGGAGGAGCAAGAGGTCGCCAAGGCAGCTGTGTCACGGCCAGCTCCTCTGAGGGCAGGGTTAGCATGGCAGAGATGTGGAAAACTTTTGTCAACACGCCACAGCTAACTGCACCACCACCTGATACGCAACGTGTTAGCAGGAGGCAACATTTCACTAACATGGTGGAACAGTACGTGTGCACACCCCTCCACGTACTGACTGATGGTTCGGCCCCATTCAACTTCTGGGTCTCTAAATTGTCCACGTGGCCAGAGCTAGCCTTTTATGCCTTGGAGGTGCTGGCCTGCCCGGCAGCCAGCGTTTTGTCTGAACGTGTATTCAGCACGGCAGGGGGCGTCATTACAGACAAACGCAGCCGCCTGTCTACAGCCAATGTGGACAAGCTGACGTTCATAAAAATGAACCAGGCATGGATCCCACAGGACCTGTCCGTCCCTTGTCCAGATTAGACATTAACTACCTCCCCATAACCATATATTATTGGACTCCAGGGCACTTCCTCATTCAATCCTATTTTTATTTTCATTTTACCATTATATTGCAAGGCTACCCAAAGTTGAATGAACCTCTCCTCTGCCTGTGTGCTAGGCCTAAATATATGCCAATGGATTGTTGCAGTGGTGGCTGACGTGAAGCCTCATTCTCTGCTATGACATGCAGACTGATTCTCTGGTGACATGAAGCCAGATTGTCTGTTACGGGACCTCTCTCCTCTGCCTGGGTGCTGGGCCTGAATTTATGACAATGGACTGTTGCAGTGGTGGCTGACGTGAAGCCTGATTCTCTGCTATGACATGCAGACTGATTCTCTGCTGACATGAAGCCAGATCCTCTGTTACGGGACCTCTCTCCTCTGCCTGGGTGCTGGGCCTAAATTTATGAAAATGGACTGTTGCAGTGGTGGGTGACGTGAAGCCTCATTCTCTGCTATGACATGCAGACTGATTCTCTGCTGACATGAAGCCAGATTGTCTGTTACGGGACCTCTCTCCTCTGCCTGGGTGCTGGGCCTAAATATCTGACAATGGACTGTTGCATTGGTGGCTGACGTGAAGCCTGATTCTCTGCTATGATATGAAGACTGATTCTCTGCTGACATGAAGCCAGATTGTCTGTTACGGGACCTCTCTCCTCTGCCTGTGTGCTAGGCCTAAATATATGCCAATGGATTGTTGCAGTGGTGGCTGACGTGAAGCCTGATTCTCTGCTATGACATGCAGACTGATTCTCTGGTGACATGAAGCCAGATCCTCTGTTACGGGACCTCTCTCCTCTGCCTGGGTGCTGGGCCTAAATTTATGAAAATGGACTGTTGCAGTGGTGGGTGACGTGAAGCCTGATTCTCTGCTATGACATGCAGACTGATTCTCTGGTGACATGAAGCCAGATCCTCTGTTACGGGACCTCTCTCCTCTGCCTGGGTGCTGGGCCTAAATTTATGAAAATGGACTGTTGCAGTGGTGGGTGACGTGAAGCCTCATTCTCTGCTATGACATGCAGACTGATTCTCTGCTGACATGAAGCCAGATTGTCTGTTACGGGACCTCTCTCCTCTGCCTGGGTGCTGGGCCTGAATTTATGACAATGGACTGTTGCAGTGGTGGCTGACGTGAAGCCTGATTCTCTGCTATGATATGAAGACTGATTCTCTGCTGACATGAAGCCAGATTGTCTGTTACGGGACCTCTCTCCTCTGCCTGGGTGCCGGGGCCTAAATATCTGAGAATGGACTGTTCCAGTGGTGGGTAACGGGAAGCCAGATTCTCTGCTATGATATGAAGACTGATTCTCTGCTGACATGAAGCCAGATTGTCTGTTACGGGACCTCTCTCCTCTGCCTGGGTGCTGGGCCTAAATTTATGAAAATGGACTCTTACAGTGGTGGGTGACGTGAAGCCTGATTCTCTGCTATGACATGAAGACTGATTCTCTGCTGACATGAAGCCAGATTGTCTGTTACGGGACCTCTCTCCTCTGCCTGGGTGCCGGGGCCTAAATATCTGAGAATGGACTGTTCCAGTGGTGGGTGACGGGAAGCCAGATTCTCTGCTATGGAACCTCTCTCCAATTGATTTTGGTTAATTTTTATTTATTTAATTTTTATTTTAATTAATTTCCCTATCCACATTTGTTTGCAGGGGATTTACCTACATGTTGCTGCCTTTTGCAGCCCTCTAGCCCTTTCCTGGGCTGTTTTACAGCCGTTTTAGTGCCGAAAAGTTCGGGTCCCCATTGACTTCAATGGGGTTCGGGTTCGGGACGAAGTTCGGATCGGGTTCGGATCCCGAACCCGAACATTTCCGGGATGTTCGGCCGAACTTCTCGAACCCGAACATCCAGGTGTTCGCTCAACTCTACTGGTCACCATCAAAGTCACTGTTAAAGGGGCGGTCACCGTCAAAGTGACAGTTAAAGGGGAGACTTTAAGCCTCCTTCTAATTATAAATTTACCTTGACAACTAAATCAACAGGGAGGGAGGGCGGTTTGGCAGCAAACAGTCTAACGCTGGCAGTCTCAAAAAATGATATACCCAACATAACACCATCCAATAACCCCTTATCTAATTTCCGAACTGTTGTTTGGTTTACCTAAACATCAACATCCATTACCCAGTCACAATGCCCTATAGGGCACCTTTCTAACAAATCCCATGTTACCTCATCCTACCTTGTAACTTAGACTAGTTTTACCCATCTACAGTATAAACGTTTTTTTTTGTTTGTTTTTTAAAATAAGGTAAATCCACTATTGGTATAATTCATAATACCATGCAGATTCCACCATATAGGAATTTCTTGATCTTTACCTTGGTTATGGTTTATGAGTTGTTTGTGTAAATTCTTAACATTGTGTCATTATTACAGATAAACCCGTTCTCTCAGTCCGCCGCCACCACAAAAAAAAAAAAATACAAAATGTGGAGGCGCCCATGGAGGATGAGGTTGAAAATGTTCAGGCCACTTCACCCCCAGATGTAGGTGATACAGAGGCCACTGAGGAGGAGTCCAGACCTTCCTAGCCACCTGATTCCGCCCCCGAGCTCCAGAAGAGAAGGAAGAGGTGGTCTACACCCCCCATCGGGAGGGTAAGTATGTGCACACATTACTATAATTTGATATACATAACATATTCACAAGCATCCCATGATCCCCACAACACCCTGCATCTCCCGAGCTGTAATGCACATGTGTAATGAATCTGACAAATAGCAGCCGTTAGTTAACATGGCTGCCTGTTTAGCTGAGTTGCATTTGCACCCCGGTTCACAAATGATTATGCCTGGAGCAGGGTGTTTGTTGATCCGTAATAGACTGTCCCTCTGCATCAAGTCACGTTCCGCTGAGGCCTATGCTTAATGGCCGGCCGTGAAGTGGTTAAAGGTGGTAACAATGAGGGGACAACAGAAACTAGTGTTATAGTAAAAAAATAAAATAAAAAATGCACTATTTGTCTTAGATGTAACCCTAATTTTAATTATAATATTTTTTTCCAGTAGTGAACAAGGCTATAAAGGAATTGGAGGCCACCCAAAAAAAATTCTGTAAAGATGTTGTGGAGCTTAAGAAAATGCAGCATCGCTTTAATAAGAGGATTCGGCAAATGGAGGAAAAACAGCTTCACCAGCTCCAAAAAATTAACAAAATATTATTGGAGCTGAAAAAGTTGCCATAGAGGCTTGCTTTATTATTTTTGTTATAAATAACATAACTCAGCATTGTCAGGACCAATGGCAAGTATCGGTAACGGTGGAGTATAAGGCCCACACATAACTGAGCAGTGTCAGGAGTAGGACCTACAATAGCAATTATCGGTAACGGTGGAGTATAAGGCCCACACATAAGTCATCAGGGTCAGGACAGACTTCAGCATCAGCAGCAGGTACTGTATAAGCTGAGGGTACAGTATGAATCCTACACATAGCTCGGCCTAACTCAGCACGACAGCCAGCAGCAGGTTCGAAGTGTGTAGCCAGCAGCAGGTTCGAAGTGTGCAGGAGGAATTTGTTCACAGGAATGGGCCCCTTACAGACCAGGACAACACCAAAAATAAACCAAGACACCTTTGACAGCATCATGTTGTAAGTGTGCAGCAGGAGTGGGCTAACATGAAAAAAAATTACACTATTTGACTTTCTAACATTTTTGTTTAAATAAAAAATAATTATTTTAAACAGCAAGAAAAAGAAGTACAAAATTAGCTACACATTCCTCTGACTGATAGAACTTTAAAGATCGGACACATCAAGTCTGTGGCAGATAAATGTTTTTAACCACTTGTCCATCTGGGCCATTTGCACCCTTCCTGACCAGGCCTAATTTTCCAAAACTGACATATCTCACTTTATGTGGTAATAACTTTGGAACGCCTTTACTTATCCAAGTCATTCAGAGATTGTTTTCTCGTGACACATTGTACTTCATGATAGTCATAAATTTGAATCAATATATTTCACCTTTATTTATTAAAAAATCCCAAATTTACCAAAAATTTTGAAAAATTCGCAATTTTCTAAATTTCAATTTCTCTGCTCTTAAAACAGAAAGTGATACCTCATAAAATATTTATTACTTAACATACCCCATATGTCTACTTTATGTTGGCATCATTTTGGAAATGTCATTTTATTTTTTTTAGGACGTTAGAAGGCTTAGAAGTTTACAAGCAATTCTTAAAATTTTTTAGAAAATTGCCAAAACCCACTTTTTAAGGTCTGAAGTCACTTTGTGGGGCTTACATAGTAGTTACCCCCATAAATGACCCCATTGTAGAAACTACACCCCTCAAGTTACTTAAAACCGATTTTACAAACTTTGTTAACCCTTTAGGCGTTCCATAAGAATTAAAGGAAAATGGAGATCAAATTTTTTTATTTCACTTTTTGGGCAGATTTTCCATTTTAATCCAATTTTTTCTTTAACACATCGATAATTAACAGCCAAACAAAACTCAATATTTATTACCCAGATTCTGCGGTTTACAGAAACACCCCACATGTGGTCATAAACTGCTGTATGGGCACACGGCAGGGCGCAGAAGAAAAGGAACTCCACGTGGTTTTTAGATGCCATGTCCCATTTGAAGCCCCCTGATGCACCCTTACAGTAGAAACTCCCAAGAAGTGATCCCATTTTGGAAACTAGGGGATAAGGTGCCAGTTTAATTGCTACTATTTTTGGGTACATATGATTTTTTGATCATTCATTATAACACTTTATGGGGCAAGGTGACCAAAAAATGGGTTGTTTTAGCACAGTTTCTATTTATTTATTTTTACAGCGTTCACCTGAGGGGTTCAGTCAAGTGACATTTTTATAGAGAAGATTGTTACGGACGTGGTGATACCTAATATGTATACTTTTTCTTATTTATTAAAGTTTTACACAATAATAGCATTTTTGAAACAAAAAAATTATGTTTTAATGTGTCCATGTTCCGAGAGCTATATTTTTTATATTTTTTGAGAGATTTTCTTATGTAGGGGCTCATTTTTTGCGGGATGAGGTGACGGTTTTATTGGTACCATTAAGTGGGACATACGCATTTTTGATCACTTGGTGTTGCACTTTTTGTGATGTAAAGTGACAAAAATTGCTTGTTTTGACACAGTTTTTTTTTATGGTGTTCACCCGAGGGGTTAGATCATGTGATATTTTTATAGAGCTGTTTTTTACGGACGCGGCAATACCAAATATGTATTTTATTTTATTTGTTTCACTTTAACACAATAATAGCATTTTTAAAACCATAAAAATGATATTTTAGTGTCTCCATGTTCTAAGAGCTATAGTTTTTTTATTTTTTGAGAGATTTTCTTATGTAGGGGCTCATTTTTTGCGGGATGAGGTGACGGTTTTATTGGTACCATTTAGTGGGACATACGCATTTTTGATCACTTGGTGTTGCACTTTTTGTGATGTAAGGTGACAAAAATTGCTTTTTTTTTTTTACGGTGTTCACCCGAGGGGTTAGGTCATGTGATATTTTTATAGAGCTGTTTTTTTACGGACGCGGCAATACTAAATATGTCTATTTTATTTTATTTTTTCTATTTTTAACATTTTTTTTTTTTTCCTTACTTGGGGATTTTTTTTTTTTACATGTGAAACCTTTTTTTATTTTATTTTTTCAACACTTTATTTTTTATTTTACACTTTTCGTCCCCCATAAGGTCATACAAGACCTCTGGAGGACATTTACTTCACTTTTTCTTTTTTTTTCAGTTACAGGAAAAATACACCCCCCAGAGAGGCTGTACAGCGCAATACAGCGCTGTACAGCCTCAGTGCAGGGCTGATCGAGGTCTGTGAAAGACCTCACACAGCTCCTGCACTCTCCGGTCCCGGCGGTCACATGACCGCCGGGCCGGAACAGGAAGCGCATAGCTTCGGTGAGCGCTGTGTATGCAGCAATCCAGAAGGCAGGGACACCTGGGCACTGTCCCTGCCTTCTCTCTGGGTTGCCCTGCTGTCACTGACAGCGGGCAACCCGATCAGCAGCTGCACGATTAGCGTGCAGCTGCAGTTTCTGAACGGACGTTCAGAAACGTCCGTTCAGAAATAGAGATCCACCCATAGGACGTTTATATCCTATGGGCGGACGGGAGGAGGTTAATAACATTTTAACAATAACAATATCAAACATTTTAACAATAACAGTCATTTTTGGCTTATTTAAATTTTTTTCATGAAATGCATATGTTTTGTTATTTTACGGTTCCTCTGATCCATCCTCTGAACCTTTTCTGAAACCCGCCGCAGAAGCTTATGTAGAGCCAATCGATCCTTTTCTTGCTCCTTCTGGTACTTGGCCATTCGGTTATGGCATTTATTGATTACTGTATGTTTAAAAGAAAATAAAATATTAATGCAATTTAGTTTATCAGAGAATTAGTGCCTTGTGTGGAGTAGGTGTATAAACACTTAAGATTTACATCTAAATCCAAAAGTTACACATGTTTTTGGTCATTATAGTGTTTTTTAGATTAGAGATAGTTCGGATACAGTTTAATGTTATTTTTTTGGGTAGTTATATTTATTAGCTACTTTAGACACTTATGCCACTTGCACACGACCGTATGCCCTTCGAGACATACAGTCCAAAAAATAAAATCATATCAATATAGATAATAATCGCATCTATGAATATTTCAGAATTCGTGATCTACAGAACAATCATTGTGCTGCATGCAATATCTACACAAACAACATAAAAATGCTTTAAGAGAATATTACTTACAGTTAATATGATGTCGTCCTCGTCCTCATCTTTCTCAAATATGTGTCTGAACTTTGATGTACTTCCAGTAGCCATTGCAGTCATTCACTTTTAAAGTTCAAATAGTGATGATGAATGCTTTATAGACACTGGTCAGTCACTGGGTGGAGTGGGCGGTTCTAGTACTGTAAATTATGTTTACGTTACCTGCTTTATTTAAATTAGGGACAGCGATAGCAAAAAAATAAATAAAAATCGAATATTATTTGGAACAAAACGAAAAAACGAATAAATAGCAATATAGCGTTATTTAAATAATAATTTAGGCTGGCTCACAGTATTTTTGCATATAAAAATGTATTAACCCACTAAATATTAAACAAGACTTTATTTAGTGTCGACATATCAGCATAAATACATGTATAGATATATATAGTGCGGAGCTCACTCACACAAACCTATACGGCTGGAGTGCTCCAAACAAGTGAATAAATAGATAAGACCTTTTGGCTAACGTATAACTGCAAGAATCGTTCGATTGAACCACTCAAATGTCCATATAATTATGTACTGATTTACCAGTTGTTGGAACCGGAGAGGTTCAAAAAATTTTCTTACTGCGGTCTCCTACGGAGAAAGCTCTGCACTCAGATGCCGTTTGTCGATGGTAATTGCACCGCTTCCGACCGATGGCAATCCACTCACTCCTCTTACGGAGCAGGCTTCCGACCCGTTCTCACAGAGTCCCACGTGACCAGCTGGATGGTAGTTCGCTGGTTGATGACATAGGCGCTTGGACCCGTCGGGTTGGCGGAAGTTGGTACAGCAACTTGGTACTCAATTTGGTTTTGTTCGGCAGAGTTAAGTATACCGGCATAGGTTGAACCACCTTGTCGGTAGTTCGCAGATGGAATCATTTGACGATGGTATGGGACTTATTCCAATAATTGAAAAAAGTATTTTTCTTGCAGGATTATAAAAACCGCACCAATAGCAAGGTCTAATTCACACTAGACGCGTTTCGGAACGAAGTTCCTTCCTCAGTAGATAAATGTGGAATGCCTTGGCTTCACAGGCAAGGATATTGTGGCTACTAAGATTGCACCTCAATCAACAATTTATAGGATCATCAAGAACTTCAAGGAAAGAGGTTCAATTCGTGTTAAGAAGGCTTTAGGGCGTCCAAGAAAGTCCAGCAAGCGCCAGGATAATCTCCTAAAAAGGATTCAGCTGCGGGTTCGGAGTGGCACCAGTGCAGAGCTTGCTCAGGAATGGCAGCAGGCAGGTGTGAGCGCATCTGCACGCACAGTGAGGCAAAGTCTTTTGGAAGATGGCCTGGTGTCAAGAAGGGCAGCAAAGAAGACACTTCTCTAAAAAAAAAAAAAAACTTCAGGGACAGATTGATCTTTTGCCAAAAATATGGTGAATGGACTGCTGAGGACTGGGGCAAAGTCATATTATCCGATGAAGCCTCTTTCCGATTGTTTGGGGCATCAGGAAAAAGGCTTGTCCGGAGAAGAAAAGGTCATGCCAACAGTAAAGCATCCTGAGACCATTCATGTGTGGGGTTGTTCTCATCCAAGGGAGTGGGCTCACTCACAATTTTGCCCAAAAACACTGCCATGAATAAAGAATGGTACCAAAACACCCTCCAACAGCAACTTCTTCCAACAATCCAACAACAGTTTGGTGAAGAACAATGCATTTTCCAGCACGATGGAGCACCGTGCCATAACGCAAAAGTGATGACTAAGTGGCTCGGGGACCGAAACGTTGACATTTTGGGTCCATGGCCCGGAAACTCACCATATCTTAATCCCATTGAGAACTTGTAGTCAATCCTCAAGAGGCGGGTGGACAAACAAAAACCCACTAATTCTGACAAACTCCAAGAAGTGATTATGAAAGAAAGATTATGAAAGAATGGGTTGCTATCAGTCAAGAATTGTCCCAGAAGTTGATTGAGAGCATGCCCAGTCGAATTGCAGAGGTCCTGAAAAAGAAGGGCCAACGCTGCAAATACTGACTTTGCATAAATGTCATGTAATTGTCGATAAAAGCCTTTGAAATGTATGAAGTGCGTGTAATTATATTTCACTACATCACAGAAACAACTGAAACAAAGATCTAAAAGCAGTTTAGCAGCAAACTTTGTGAAAACTAATATTTATGTCATTCTCAAAACTTTTGGCCACGACTGTACGTACTCGGCCAGTGGATTTTTTTCACGAATTAAGGCCTGCATTCCAGTATATTTACCACTCATATTAAATGCATTATCATATGACTGACCCCTGCAGTCTTTGATGGAAATTCTGTTTTCTTCCAAAAATGTAAGAATTGTGTTTGCTAGCACCATACCAAATTTTGTGAAAATCTCCACTGGACCTTTAGCTAGTACATAGCGAAATATTATGGTCAGTTGATCAGAATTAGCAATGTCAGGGTTGAATCTACAGAAATTGAATAATATTTGGCTTGCTTAATTTCATTTATGATCTGCTGTAGCACTTGCTGACCAATCATTTCAATAAACTCATCACATATTGTTGATGACAGGTATGATATGTGACCTCTTCCCTTGTTGCCTTGCTTTTGAATATGTTCTGCTAGAAATGGATCATATTCAGCTAACAGCTCAAGACAGCCCAAAATATTTCCATTGTGTACTGATCCAATAATTTCATAATTTCCTCGAAATGGAAGACCTTGTGATGAAAGTAATTTTATAACTCTCAGAATGCGTTGAAGTATTTTGTGTCAATATTTTTTCTGATTCTCAAACTGTTTAACAAGCCCTTTGTCTATGCGTTGGTCAGGGGTTTTCAATTGCTTTTCCATGGGAAGCATTACTTTCATGCCTTCTTAAATCTCTTGTGGCGTGTCGCCAATCTGAATAACCAGTTGAAGCCAAATACTTTGTTTCGTCTTTCGAAAACAGTTTGAAAAGAGCATTATTTTTTTTGCCAGTTTTCGGGGAATAACACAGCAATGTTACCCTTAACTTTTTCTCCCTTCATCGTTTCTCAGAAAAACAAAGACTTTTTACAGTGTCTTGTATAAGTTTTACTTATTAAATGGTAAAACACTCGGTAACACTGACATGGAAAAAGATCTAGGAATTTTAATAAACAGCAAACTAAGCTGCAAAAACCAGTGTCAGGCAGCTGCTGCCAAGGCAAATAAGATAATGGGTTGCATCAAAAGGGGCATAGATTCCCGTGATGAGAACATACTCCTACCACTTTACAAATCACTAGTCAGACCACACATGGAGTACTGTGTACAGTTCTGGGCTCCAGTGAACAAAGCAGACATAGCAGAGCTGGAGAGGGTCCAGAGGAGGGCAACTAAAGTAATAACTGGAATGGGGCAACTACAGTACCCTGAAAGATTATCAAAATTAGGGTTATTCACTTTAGAAAAAAGACGACTGAGAGGAGATCTAATTAATATGTATAAATATATCAGGGGTCAGTACAGAGATCTATCCCGTCATCTATTTATTCCCAGGACGGTGACTGTGACGAGGGGACATCCTATGCGTCTGGAGGAAAGAAGGTTTGTACACAAACATAGAAGAGGATTCTTTATGGTAAGAGCAGTGAGACTATGGAACTCTCTGCCTGAGGAGGTGGTGATGGTGAGTACAATAAAGGAATTCAAGAGGGGCCTGGATGTATTTCTGGAGCGTAATAATATTACAGGCTATAGCTACTAGAGAGATATCGTTGATCCAGGGATTTATTCTGATTGCCTGATTGGAGTCGGGAAGGAATTTTTATTCCCCTAAAGTGAGGAAAATTGGCTTCTACCTCACAGGGGTTTTTTGCCTTCCTCTGGATCAACTTGCAGGATGACAGGTCGAACTGGATGGACAAATGTCTTTTTTCGGCCTTATGTACTATGTTACTATGTTACTTCGACATATCTTTTTTGAGACTCTAAAATTACTGTCCATATGTTGACAGTTGGCAACCCCTTTTTGACAAACATATTCCCTCAAGGAATCACAAATTTTCCAATCTCTAATATAATTTGGAAAAATTTCCTCTTGCTGCTCTGTGACAAACTCAGTTGGTGCACTTGTTCCTGCACTAGTTTCACTTGAAGTAGACACATGTGTATGTAGCAACCAAACTGGATGTACTGACATTGATTGCACTGGTTTAACTTGGAGCACTTGGAGTGGAAGCATGTACGTCACTTGGAGTGAAAGCATGTACGTCACTTGGAAGGAAAGCGTGTACGTCACTTGGAGTGAAAGCATGTACGTCACTTGAAGCACTTGAAGTGGAAGCATGTACATCACTTGGAGTGGAAGCATGTACAGTGAGGTCCATAAATATAAGGACATTGACACAATTCTAACATTTTTGGCTCTATACACCACCACAATAGATTTGAAATGAAACAAGATGTTCTTTAACTGTAGACTGTCAGCTTTAATTTGAGGGTATTTACATCCAAATCAGGCAAACAGTGTAGGAATTACAACACTTTGCATATGTGCCTCCCACTTGTTAAGGGGCCAAAAGTAATGGGGCAATTGGCTTCTCAGCTGTTCCATGGCCAGGTGTGTGTTATTCCCTCATTATCTGTCACGGCTGAGGATGGGGAAAACCCTCAGCCGTGCGATGCCAGAAGATGTTAGGCTGCTCAGCCAGGACGACAGGATTAGGGAGCAGGTCACCTCCTAAAGCGTCCCTAACTTGACCCCAAGTGCTAGCTGCATGGGCCGACCTTGAAGGTAGGAGGGCCCATGCTCAGGAACCTCGGATCCCTAACTCACCCTCCGACCGGTCCCTGAACTAGGAGTCAAGGTAAGACGGCCTGTTCCTTCTGGACACGGAGGAACAGGGGTCTCACTGGCCAAGCTACAAGGAATGGGGAAACACATACAACATACAGATATGACAGGCGAACTACTAGTTCCACACGTACCTGTCACAGCCACGCTGACTGGAACCCATGCATGCACTACTAATGTCCACAGAACAACTAGAGGACACAGCACATATAACACACAGGTAACCAGGACATCCGTAGTTGCAAATAAACAGAGACAAAGGAAAACATCAACTGAACATCAAGACATAAACTTCACATATAAACCTATGACCACAAGGGTGGCCCCCACTGGCAGATGATATACACAGGAGGCTGCTCCAGCTAAGCATGGCTGAAGCAACCCACTGACACATGCCAAACACTGAGGCTTTATAGGCCTAAGAGGCCACACCCACACAGACACACCCAGTGTATCACACACACAGAAAGGGAGTTAACCCTTCCAACACCAGGGAAGGGAAAACACCACTTAAAGGGGAAGTGTCCAAACCAAGATCACACTGTGGCTGTTGCCGCAGGCAACGACATGGGTGGCAACCATGTCCTGGGAGTCAGCCCGAAGGCCGGGACACTGCCACCACATGTACACATCCAACCAAACGTTGCCACGGGCAGCCACAGTGAAGGGAAGAGTCCTAGTGCACACACAACACAAAGCGCAGTGCACACCAGACAAACAAACACAACACCCAACATGAAGGTTGTTAGGTGCAACCGCATGCCATGCAGCAAGCTGCCCAGCACTGCTCAGGCTGCTCTGCTGAAACCAACACCATACAACTAGTTGCCCGCGGCAACCACAAGTGAGGCCACACACCAGCGGCCCTCACCTGTGATTGAACACCAAAACCAAACCGCAGGCAACCGCATGCGGTTGAGGAGTCACGACCATAACCGTGGCCGTGACACTCCCACCCCTCAAAGCCCCCCCCCCACCAAAAAAAAGAAAACTAGTGAGGGACTCACACAAGGGGATAGGAGAAGGGAACGTCCACTCTCAGGAAATGGTTCCCACAAAGTCGCTGCCAGCATGCATCCTCTCCCAGCACACACTAAAGCTAGTCCAACGAGGCCTGCAGCCAGCCACACCGACACAGGGAAGAGAACCACTGAGACGTGGACGAGGGGACTCTCCAATCACGTCCCCACTCCAGTCGCTGCCAGCAGACACTCCTAACCAGCACGCAGCCGGATCACTAACGCAATGCTGCCAGCAAACGACCAGAGATGGGAACATGGAGAGGGACGAGGGATCACCAACACGGACACGGAAGGTAAGGTGGCGCGGAATAAGCCACCAACCGTGCCGTTAACGGTGATCCCCCTTAACGCTCTCCCTCCGGAGAACGCACATGCAAGCCACAAGCAGATGGCACTGCATGCTGCACCCTCTTTCGAAGGTTGTTAGGTGCAACCGCATGCCATGCAGCAAGCTGCCCAGCACTGCTCAGGCTGCTCTGCTGAAACCATCACCATACAACTAGTTGCCCGCGGCAACCACAAGTGAGGCCACACACCAGCGGCCCTCACCTGTGATTGAACACCAAAACCAAACCGCAGGCAACCGCATGCGGTTGAGGAGTCACGACCATAACCGTGGCCGTGACATTATCCCAATTACAATGAGCAGATAAAAGGTCCAGAGTTCATTTCAAGTGTGCTATTTGAATTTGGAATCTGTTGCTGTCAACTCTGAAGATCAGATCCAAAGAGCTGCCACTATCAGTGAAGCAAGCCATCATTAGGCTGAAAAAACAAAACAAACCCATCAGAGAGATAGCAAAAACATTAGGCGTGGTCAAAACAACTGTTTGGAACATTCTTAAAAAGAAGGAACGCACCAGTGAGCTCAGCAACACCAAAAGACCTGGAAGACCACGGAAAACAGCTGTGGTGGATGACGATTAATTATTTCCCTGGTGAAGAAAAAACCTTCACAACAGTTGGCCAGATCAAGAACACTCTCCAGGAGTTAAGTGTATGCGTGTCAAAGTCAACAATTCAAGAGAAGACTTCACCAGAGTGAATACAGAGGGTTCACCACAAGATGTAAACCATTGGTGAGCCTCAAAAACAGGAAGGCCAGATTAGAGTTTGCCAAACAACATCTAAAAAAGCCTTCACCGTTCTGGAACAACATCCTATGGACAGATGAGACCAAGATCAACTTGTACCAGAGTGATGGAAAGAGAAGAGTATGGAGAAGGAAAGGAACTGCTCATGATCCTAAGCATACCACCTCATCAGTGAACCATGGTGGTGGTAGTGTCATGACATGGGCATGTATGGCTGCCAATGGATCTGGTTCTCTTGTAATTATTGATAATGTGACTGCTGACAAAAGCAGTAGGATGAATTCTGAAGTGTTTCGGGCAATATTATCTGCTCATATTCAGCCAAATGCTTCAGAACTCATTGGACGGCACTTCAAAGTGCAGATGGGCAATGACCCAAAGCATACTGCAAAAGCAACCAAATATTTTTTTAAGGGAAAGAAGTGGAATGTTATGCAATGGCCAAGTCAATCACCTGACCTGAATCCGATTGAGCATGCATTTCACTTGCTGAAGACAAAACTGAAGGGAAAATGCCCCAAGAACAAGCAGGAACTGAAGACAGTTACAATAGAGGCCTGGCAGAGCATTACCAGGGATGAAACCCAGCATCTGGTGATGTCTATGTGTTCCAGACTTCAGGCTGTAATTGACTGCAAAGGATTTGCAACCAAGTATTAAAAAGTGAAAGTTTGATTTATGATTATTATTCCGTCCCATTACTTTTGGTCCCTTAACAAGTGGGAGGCACATGTGCAAACTGTTGTAATTCCTACACTGTTTACCTCATTTAGATATAAATACCCTCAAATTAAAGCTGACAGTCTGCATTTAACCGCTTGCCGCCACGCTAACGCCGAAAGGCGTCATCGCGGCGGCTCTCCCAGGTCACACTAACGCCAATAGGCGTCATCTCGCGAGACGCGAGATTTCCTGTGAACGCGCGCACACAGGCGCGCGCGCTCACAGGAACGGAAGGTAAGCGAGTGGATCTCCAGCCTGCTAGCGGCGATCGCTCGCTGGCAGGCTGGAGATCCGAATTTTTTAACCCCTAACAGGTATATTAGACGCTGTTTTCATAACAGCGTCTAATATACCTCCTACCTGGTCCTCTGGTGGTCCCTTTTGTTAGGATCGACCACCAGAGGACTCAGGTAGGTCAGTACAGTCGCACCAAACACCACACTACACTACACTACACCCCCCCCCCGTCACTTATTAACCCCTTATAAACCCCTGATCACCCATGATCACCCCATATAAACTCCCTGATCACCCCCCTGTCATTGATCACCGCCCTGTCATTGATCACCCCCCTGTCAGGCTCCGTTCAGACGTCCGTATGATTTTTACGGATACATGGATCGGATCCGCAAAAAGCATACGGACGTCTGAATGGAGCCTTACAGGGGGGTGATCAATGACAGGCGGGATGATCACCCATATACACTCCCTGATCACCCCCTGTCATTGATCACCCCCCTGTCATTGATCACTCCCCTGTAAGGCTCCATTCAGACGTCCGCATGATTTTTACGGATCCATGGATACATGGATCGGATCCGCAAAACACATGCGGACGTCTGAATGGAGCCTTACAGGGGGTGATCAATGACAGGCGGGTGATCACCCATATACACTCCCTGATCACCCCCCTGTCATTGATAACCCCCCTGTAAGGCTCCATTCAGACGTCCGCATGCGTTTTGTGGATCCGATCCATGGATCCGTAAAAAATCATGCGGATGTCTGAATGGAGCCTTACAGGGGGGGTGATCAGTGACAGGGGGGTGATCACCCTGATTACCCTGATCACCCCGTCATTGATAACCCCCCTGTAAGGCTCCATTCAGACGTCAGCATGCGTTTTGTGGATCCGATCCATGTATCCATGGATCCGTAAAAAATCATGCGGATGTCTGAATGGAGCCTTACAGGGGGGGTAATCAGTGACAGGGGGGTGATTACCCTGATCACCCCCTGTCATTGATAACCCCCCTGTAAGGCTCCATTCAGACGTCCGCATGCGTTTTGTGGATCCGATCCATGTATCCATGTATCCGTAAAAAATCATGCGGATGTCTGAATGGAGCCTTACTGGGGGGGTGATCAGTGACAGGGGGGTGATCACCCTGATTACCCTGATCACCCCCTGTCATTGATAACCCCCCTGTAAGGCTCCATTCAGACGTCCGCATGCGTTTTGTGGATCCGATCCATGTATCCATGGATCCGTAAAAAATCATGCGGATGTCTGAATGGAGCCTTACAGGAGGGGTGATCAGTGACAGGGGGGTGATCACCCTGATTACCCTGATCACCCCCTGTCATTGATAACCCCCCTGTAAGGCTCAATTCAGACGTCCGCATGCGTTTTGTGGATCCGATACATGTATCCATGGATCCGTAAAAAATCATGCGGATGTCTGAATGGAGCCTTACAGGGGGGGTGATCAGTGACAGGGGGGTGATCACCCTGATTACCCTGATCACCCCCTGTCATTGATAACCCCCCTGTAAGGCTCCATTCAGACGTCCGCATGCGTTTTGTGGATCCGATCCATGTATCCATGGATCCGTAAAAAATCATGCGGATGTCTGAATGGAGCCTTACAGGGGGGGTGATCAGTGACAGGGGGGTGATCACCCTGATTACCCTGATCACCCCCTGTCATTGATAACCCCCCTGTAAGGCTCCATTCAGACGTCCGCATGCGTTTTGTGGATCCGATCCATGTATCCATGGATCCGTAAAAAATCATGCGGATGTCTGAATGGAGCCTTACAGGGGGGGTGATCAGTGACAGGGGGGTGATCACCCTGATTACCCTGATCACCCCCTGTCATTGATAACCCCCCTGTAAGGCTCCATTCAGACGTCCGCATGCGTTTTGTGGATCCGATCCATGTATCCATGGATCCGTAAAAAATCATGCGGATGTCTGAATGGAGCCTTACAGGGGGGGTGATCAGTGACAGGGGGGTGATCACCCTGATTACCCTGATCACCCCCTGTCATTGATAACCCCCCTGTAAGGCTCCATTCAGATGTCCGCATGCGTTTTGTGGATCCGATACATGTATCCATGGATCCGTAAAAAATCATGCGGATGTCTGAATGGAGCCTTACAGGGGGGGTGATCAGTGACAGGGGGGTGATCACCCTGATTACCCTGATCACCCCCTGTCATTGATAACCCCCCTGTAAGGCTCCATTCAGACGTCCGCATGCGTTCTGTGGATCCGATACATGGATCCATGGATCCGTAAAAAATCATGCGGATGTCTGAATGGAGCCTTACAGGGGGGGTGATCAGTGACAGGGGGGTGATCACCCTGATTACCCTGATCACCCCCTGTCATTGATAACCCCCCTGTAAGGCTCCATTCAGACGTCCGCATGCGTTCTGTGGATCCGATCCATGTATCCATGGATCCGTAAAAAATCATGCGGATGTCTGAATGGAGCCTTACAGGGGGGGGTGATCAGTGACAGGGGGGTGATCACCCTGATTACCCTGATCACCCCCTGTCATTGATAACCCCCCTGTAAGGCTCCATTCAGACGTCCGCATGCGTTTTGTGGATCCGATCCATGTATCCATGGATCCGTAAAAAATCATGCGGATGTCTGAATGGAGCCTTACAGGGGGGGTGATCAGTGACAGGGGGGTGATCACCCCCCCCCCCCCTGGTAAGGCTCCATTCAGACATTTTTTTGGGCACAAGTTAGCGGAAATTTTTTGTTTGTTTTTGTTTTTGTTTTTTCTTACTAAGTCTCATATTCCACTAACTTGTGTCAAAAAATAAAATCTCACATGGACGCACCATACCCCTCACGGAATCCAAATGCGTAAACATTTTTAGACATTTATATTCCAGACTTCTTCTCACGCTTTAGGGCCCCTAAAAAGCCAGGGCAGTGTAAATACCCCACATGTGACCCCATTTCGGAAAGAAGACACCCCAAGGTATTCCGTGAGGGGCATATTGAGTCCATGAAAGATTGAAATTTTTGTCCTAAGTTAGCGGAAAGTGAGACTTTGTGAGAAAAAAACTAAAAAAAATCAATATCCGCTAACTTATGCAAAAAAATAAAAAATTCTAGGAACTCGCCATGCCCCTCATTGAATACCTTGGGGTGTCTTCTTTCCAAAGTGGGGTCACATGTGGGGTATTTATACTGCCCTGGCTTTTTAGGGGCCCGAAAGTGTGAGAAGAAGTCTGGGATCCAAATGTCTAAAAATGCCCTCCTAAAAGGAATTTGGGCCCCTTTGCGCATCTAGGCTGCAAAAAAGTGTCACACATGTGGTATCGCCGTACTCAGGAGAAGTTGGGGAATGTGTTTTGGGGTGTCATTTTACATATACCCATGCTGGGTGAGAAAAATATCTTGGTCAAATGCCAACTTTGTATAAAAAAATGGGAAAAGTTGTCTTTTGCCAAGATATTTCTGTCACCCAGCATGGGTATATGTAAAATGACACCCCAAAACACATTCCCCAACTTCTCCCGAGTACAGCGATACCAGATGTGTCACACTTTTTTGCAGCCAAGGTGGGCAAAGGGGCACATATTCCAAAGTGCACCTTTCGGATTTCGCAGGCTATTTTTTACACATTTTGATTGCAAGGTAATCCCTTACACATTTGGGCCCCTAAATTGCCAGGGCAGTATAACTACGCCACAAGTGACCCCATTTTGGAAAGAAGACACCCCAAGGTATTCCGTGAGGGGCACGGCGAGTTCCTAGAATTTTTTATTTTTTGTCACATATTCCACTAACTTGCGACAAAAAATAAAAAATTCTAGGAACTCGCCATGCCCCTCACGGAATACCTTGGGGTGTCTTCTTTCCAAAATGGGGTCACTTGTGGCGTAGTTATACTGCCCTGGCAATTTAGGGGCCCAAATGTGTGAGAAGAACTTTGCAATCAAAATGTGTAAAAAATGCCCTGCAAAATCCGAAAGGTGCACTTTGGAATATGTGCCCCTTTGCCCACCTTGGCAGCAAAAAAGTGTGACACATCTGGTATCGCCGTACTCAGGAGAAGTTGGGGAATGTGTTTTGGGGTGTCATTTTACATATACCCATGCTGGGTGAGAGAAATATCTTGGCAAAAGACAACTTTTCCCATTTTTTTATACAAAGTTGGCATTTGACCAAGATATTTTTCTCACCCAGCATGGGTATATGTAAAATGACACCCCAAAACACATTCCCCAACTTCTCCTGAGTACGGCGATACCAGATGTGTCACACTTTTTTGCTGCCAAGGTGGGCAAAGGGGCACATATTCCAAAGTGCACCTTTTGGATTTCACCGGTCATTTTTTACACATTTTGATTGCAAAGTTCTTCTCACACATTTGGGCCCCTAAATTGCCAGGGCAGTATAACTACCCCACAAGTGACCCCATTTTGGAAAGAAGACACCCCAAGGTATTCCGTGAGGGGCATGGCAAGTTTTTAGAATTTTTTATTTTTTGTCGCAAGTTAGTGGAATATGAGACTTTGTAAGAAAAAAAAAAAAAAAAAAATCATCATCATTTTCCGCTAACTTGTGACAAAAAATAAAAAGTTCTATGAACTCACTATGCCCATCAGCGAATACCTTAGGGTGTCTACTTTCCGAAATGGGGTCATTTGTGGGGGTTTTCTACTGTTTGGGCATTGTAGAACCTCAGGAAACATGACAGGTGCTCAGAAAGTCAGAGCTGTTTCAAAAAGCGGAAATTCACATTTTTGTACCATAGTTTGTAAATGCTATAACTTTTACCCAAACCATTTTTTTTTTGCCCAAACATTTTTTTTTTATCAAAGACATGTAGAACAATAAATTTGGCGAAAAATGTATATATGGATGTCGTTTTTTTTGCAAAATTTTACAGCTGAAAGTGAAAAATGTCATTTTTTTGCAAAAAAATCGTTAAATTTCGATTAATAACAAAAAAAGTAAAAATGTCAGCGGCAATGAAATACCACCAAATGAAATCTCTATTAGTGAGAAGAAAAGGAGGTAAAATTCATTTGGGTGGTAAGTTGCATGACCGAGCAATAAACCGCTAAAGTTGTGGAGTGCCGATTTGTAAAAAAGGGCCTGGTCACTAGGGGGGTATAAACCTGTGGTCCTTAAGTGGTTAAAGCACATCTTGTTTGTTTTATTTTAAATCCATTGTGGTGGTGTATAGAGCCAGAAATGTTAGAATTGTGTAGATGTCCCAATATTTATGGACCTGACTGTACGTCACTTGGAGCACTTGAAGTGGAAGCATGTTATGTACATTACTTGGAGTGGAAGCATGTGCATCACTTGAAGTGGAAGTATGTACATCACTTGAACTGCTTTTTCCAGATGTGCTTTTTCCACAAAATTCTGTAATTTTTCTTGTTTTGGACAAATTTTTTTTATTTGTTTCTCTTCCTCTTTCTTAGCTTCCACCTTATCCCAACCACTATGTTGTTTTTTCATCCTTACGTGTAAAAACAAGAGAGACTATAGTCATGCATATATTTCTTATAAATTTCAATAAAGTATTTTTTTAAACCTGATGTGTTTTTTTTTGTCTTAGTAGTGGAATCAATCTAATAGATGGTGTCCATTACTAATGTGGGGCTTAGCGTTAGTTAAAAAAAACAAAAAAAAAACTGTTAACGCTAACCTCCTATTATTACCCTGGTACCTACCGGCACCAGAGGTATGGGAAAGGGCCAGGTACTGTCAGGCCATCCAGAGCAGTAGCAGGCTGATATTATTAGGCTGGCAGCAGCCAAAATAAATGGCCCAAAACACCTTGCTGTTAGGTTTTGTACCTGGCTAGTTATGGAAAATGGGGAACCCTTATTTCCATGACCAGCCAGGTACAAAAACAAACAGCAGCATCCTGGTGTTACCAGGGAGGCAAAGGCCAATTATTTTTGCTGTTGCCAGCCTAATAATACCAGCATGCTACTTCTCCAGGCCCAAAGCATAATTTTTTTGTTGCTCAGAGCCTGACGATACCCGGCTCTTCCCGGTAATGGTGGGTACCAAGGTAATAAAGAGGGGTTAGCGCTAGCTGTTTTACAGGCTAACGCTGAGCCTCAGCTTAGTAATGGAGGCAGTCTATTAGACCGATTCCACTACTAAGCCCCCCCCCCCCCCAAAAAAAACACACAACAGTTTTAAAAAAGTCCCGTCATTAACCCTTTTGTTGAGAAAAAAAATATATTCTTTGTTTCTTGATCCAAAGAAATTTGGTCTTCTTTCTGTAAGACCAGAAAAGAGAAAAATAAATAAATAGGTGATTAGTGGAGGTCCCTCTCATGTCGGTGCTCGTTTTTTGCATTGTGATTTGAAGCTTTTATTGGTACCATTTTGAGTAGATGTGACTTTTTGATCAATTTATATTCATAGTTTCATAGTTTGTAAGGTTGAAAAAAAGACGAGTGCATCGAGTTCAACCTAAAACCCTACTGTAAAAGAAGAGGAGAGAAAGAGACAGGAGGCCGCGCCTCGTGTGTGTGGCTGTATTTTTTATCTTGTCGCACTATATACAGGAAGCGCTTACCATATGTTGTTGTGTGGAGCCACAACAACTGTATAATGCTTATGCTGGTATTCTCCCGTCCAGCGTGCAGAGTCCTGTACTGCTGCCAAGGTTCCTTTTTCTCTGCCCCAGGTGTGGCAAGAGAAATAAGTATTGGAGATAAAAAGGCATGGTTTTTCTGAACCTTTTTTACGGCGCTGAAAACAGGAGCCAAATTCTCATGTAGTATTTAAAAAAAAGGAAAGTAGCTATTTATTCTTTTGTCAACGCGTTTCAAGGGCGCACAGCCCTCTTCATCAGGACAATAAAAGCATATGTTGAGTCACATTAAAACATCGTCTTTTTAAAGGTATTTTGGCGCGCAGGCCAGTGGTTTGCTGGGCGGGGAACTGGTGTGTATGACGTTACTCATGACGTCAAGTGGAGAACGCCCACAGTTGTCTAACTGTCACTGGGGGTTTGGTGATCGCTGTTGTATAATGGCTGATTGTTATCTATATGGTATGCGTGATTTTAGAGTGGTGTTTATATGTGCTGGCCGTACGGCATATTAAATTTCACGATCTAATGCTGTGTGTATATTGAGCTGCTGACAGCACTGTAAAGTAAGGGGGTCAGTCCTGGGTAGCGCTCTGAAAACCTGTAAGTGGCGGACTGTGAAAACGCTATGATTTATTGTGAATGACGGCATGGTAAGATAGGGGGGGTCCGTCCTGGGTTGCGCTCTAGAGTACTGCAGGTGGCGGACTGTGTTGGCGCTATGCTTTACTGTAAGTAGCGGACTGTGGTCTGCTGCTAGGTCTCAGGGTGATCGAAGTTCTTCTGGTGAGCAGATCTGGCACTAAAGAACAGCGGGGGAGGCGTATCACAGGTCGCAGCATTTTTGTGGATACAGCAATGTCCCGGTGTTTATTTTCTTGTGGAGGATGGAGGGTATATTCTTTGGCATTGTTTTGAAAAGGATTACTCAGGTAGAAATGAGGGTGCGGTGGTTATTTCTGGTTAGGGGTTGCGTCTCATGGTTCTCTCCTATGTTTTGTATAATCATATATAATCTCTCCTCTCATGTTTTGTATAATCATATTTTAATGGGTATTCTAGTGGGAGAAAGTGATGTTTGTTCCTAGTATTCTGGTTTATCGGCAGTGGATTTGCAAGCTGCAGGTCGTCAGTTGCGGTCTGTAGTCAGGTCTAGAGATGGGTAATGTTCGCCTCGGTGCGCCGGTCTGGCGCTTACCGAGAGGAGGGGGGGGGGGGGTGAGGAGGGGATGCACTATGGGTTAGTTTTGATGTTTTTTTCTTTTTGTTTATTTGTTTTTTATATAAATTGTGTTTTTACTAGCATTCCGGGCTGGAAGGGGCCGGCAGTAGACATATAGTCAGCAGGTAGTGTCGCTGTATTAGCGTTTATTATGTAGCAACCGGTGCGAAAAAAAAAAAGGGGGGGGGGGTAGGGAGGAAGGGAAGTTATATTTTATCGATATGTTTTGATGTGGCAACATTTTGTTATAGTGTGTTCATATATTTTTATTGACCTGGTCGGGTACACTATTAATTATATTTGTTCATGAGATAGAAGGATAAGGGGTGGGGGAGAAGGAAAGAGAGAAAGGAAAGGGGGGGGGGAGACAATATGTATTATATTTTAATAGAAAATGGATTAGATTAAAGTGAAAATAAATATAAATAGATAAATAAATAATAAAATAAATATAAAAATAAAAATAAATAAAAATACAAATACAAATAAAAAAATATAAAAAATATATAAATAATAAATAAATAATAAATATAGATAGAAATAAGTATAACAATAATAATAATAATAATAAAAAAAAATAGAAATGAAAGTAAAAATATAGAAATAAATAGATGACAATGGAAATGGTAATGATATATATACACACATACATATACAAGGAGATGGGTGGGGGTGGGGGGTGGGCACACTAGGGGTATGGTATGTATGTTAGTTTATTGTGATAAGAAGGGTTGTGGGTATAATTTTTTATTTATTTATTTAGATGACAATTTTTGTCAATTCATATTTTTGTTTATAGTATGGTTTCTGAAATTTCATTGAGTCCATATGGTGCAAGGGTGTCCAGCTGATATATCCAGTATACTTCTCTCTTTTGTAAGGTATTGAATCTGTTAAAGGGATTTTCTGGTATGAAATCAATTGGGGTGATGGTTAGGGGATGTTTTTCTTTTTCCATTGTTGATGCACAGTGTCTGGAGAGGCTGTGTTTGAGGTATTGTCTGCATATGTTGTATCTATGTTGGTTTAGACGGTTATGTAGGGCCTGGGTTGTGCGTCCGACGTACTGGAGGCCACATTTACATTTGATGAGGTATAACACATAGCAGGTTTGGCATGTCATATGATGTCTAATCATGAAGGTGGACCCATTTTTGTTTGAGGAAAAATGTGTGCGGTTATGTGTGATAACCTTACAGCATAGGCAGGTTTTTGTTCCGCATTTGAAGCTATCTTTCTGGTCTGGCCTATCCCTTTCTGAGGTTTTTTCATGTTGTTTTGGTTTGCTGGGGGCTAGCATGTTTTTCATAGTGGGGGCTCTTCTGTAGATGATTCTTGGTTGTGATGGCAGGTATTTATCAAGATAGGGATCTTGTTGTAAAATATGCCAGTGTTTGGCTAATATTGAACGGATGGTTTTGTTAGATGTGTTATATTGGTGATTAAGCTTAGGTGCATGTCGGATTTTTGTTCATTCTTAATCCCCTTCTCTAGGCAGTTTTTTTGTGATATTTGTGTGGTTTTTTCGTATGCGTCCTTTATTAGTTTCTTGGGGTACCCTTTTTCCTTGAATCTTTTTTGTATTATTTTAGCTTGTCGGATAAAATCTTCCCTTTGTGTGCAGTTTCGTCTGATTCGTTTGTATTGGCTGTAGGGGATATTTTGGAGCCATTTTTTGTGGTGAAAACTTGTGAAATGTATATAACTATTTGTGTCTACTGTTTTGAAGTATGTTTTGGTTATGAAATGGTTGTTTACGCTGGTGATTGTAATATCGAGAAAATCAATCTGTGTCTTGTTGAAATTTGGGGTGAAAGAAATTCCCCAATCTGTGGCGTTTAGCTGGGTGCAGAAGTCTTGGGCTTGTTTTTCATTACCATCCCAGATGATGAACAGGTCATCTATATATCTTCTGTAGTAGACGATGTGTTTATTAGGTTTGGAGATGTTCAAGATGTATTCCTTTTCGAATTCGCCCATGAACAGATTAGCGAAAGACGGTGCCACTTTCGTCCCCATCGCGGTCCCCCTGCACTGGTGATATGTGGTGTGGTTAAAGATGAAGAAGTTATTTTCCAAAATGAATTTTAGGCTTTCTAGGAGGAAGGTTATCTGTGGTGGTTTTAATTTTTTATCGTTTGATAGTACTCTATTTATGCATTTTATCCCTAGGTCGTTTTGTATGTTGGAATACAATGCAGTGACATCTATAGTGAACAGAGAGTATGTGTCTTTATATGGAATTCCGCTCAATTCTCGGATCAGTTGGCAAGAGTCGTGTAGATAACTGGGGAGCGTGCGAACATATGGTTGTAGGAATAGATCTAAGTAATGGGACAGGTTGATGGTGGCTGATTTGGTGTTGGATACGATTGGTCTGCCTGGAGGTTTTTTAGGATTTTTGTGAATTTTTGGAAGGTGATAGAAATATGGGATGCATGGGGATTTTGGTGTTAGAAAGTTTTTTTCTTTCTTATTTATGAGCTGTTGCTCATAAGCACCTTTGATTCGGGTGGTCAGCTCTTTAGTAAGAGCTGGGAAGGGGTTTTCTTGGACTGTTTCATAATAGGTTGGGCCTCTTAAGATGTTCTGTGCCTCATTTTCATAGTCCATATAGTCCTGTAGGACAATGCCCCCTCCCTTGTCAGCTGGATGGATTATTATCTCAGTGTTTTCTTGTTTTCTGCATAAATAGATCTTTTTGTTTTTGCCGTCATCTTTTTTATGTCTGTTGATATCAGGTCAAAGAAGGTTGGTATGAAATGTCCCTGGCTTTGTAAGGGGAAAAAATTGGACTTCGGGTGTACTTCCTGATGTATATAGATCGAGGGGTCATGGGGGATTTCAGGGTTTTGTGGCGGGGTTTCTGTGTTTTTTGTAGTTTTGGATTCAAAATGCCTTTTGATTGTGAGATTTTTTCAGAATTTTTGTATGTCTAAATAAAGTTCAAATGGGTCGACCGGATTATATGGACAGAAGGAGAGTCCTTTCTGTAATAGTCTATATTCAAATGTGGAAAGGATGTGTGATGAAAGGTTGAATATTTTTACTGTGGTTGCTTGGTCTTTTTGGGGTGTTTCGTTTTTATCAGGGGAGGGTTTGTTCTGTTTGGTTGTGTCTAAACAGACTTTCCTTTCTTGTTGTTTGCCTCCCCTACACCCTCGTGTTCTCATTTTCTTTTTCCCGGGTTGGGTTTGTAATACTGGGTGATAAGGGATGGGGTGATTTTTTGGGTGGGGCTTCCTCTGTGTCTGTAGGTTGGGTAATATATGTATGGGAGGTAGAGTTCTCGCAGAACCTAAAAAAGGAACCAGGGCGGTGGCTCCCGGCATGGTATTATCAATGATGGTATCCCCGGCTGTGCTCATGATGTTGTATGATGATGTCTCATGTACCGTTATATTGGTAATTGAGGTGTCCAATAGGAGGTTGGTTTCTTCTATGGTCGGAGTGACGTTATGCGGTCTTTTATTGCAGTGGCTATTGTGAATACTGCTTGTTTCCCCAGGTGAGTTGGTTGGGATGGGGAGTGTACTTGTATTGTCAGAGTGGGACCTGGATGGTATATTGTGTTTGGATTTAAAATCAAGGTATTTGGTTCTGAGGGCTCTGAATTTCGTTAGGAATTCGTCAGGCGAGGAATTGGAGGTGGTGTCGGGTAACGTGGAGGGGGTAGGTGCACTGTGGGTGTCGTTCTTGGGGTGGTGGGATGCAGGTTCTGCAGGACCCTTGTGTGTATGGCCGGGGGTGCAGCTGGGTCGCTGGGTTATGGTTTCTATTTCGGAGAGGGGTATGGGTAGTAGAGGTGGTGGTAGAGATGGTACCATCCTAATGGTAGTGGTGGGTAGAGTAGGATTGGTGTATGTGTAGCGCGGATCCCTACTTGTGGTTTGGATATTGGCTGGTTTACTATGAGCTTGATTGTTAGGTTTTTTAAAGTGGTTGTGTGAACGAATGGGTTTTGGTATTGTATGGTGCTGTAGACCTAGGGTATTGTGTATTTGTTCTTTGTGACGTGTTGCTGCTGAGGGGTATTGTTGGAAGTTCTTGTTTCTCTTCAGGGGTATGGGGATTTCTGATTTTGGGTAGTCTGTATCTATTGTGCTCCTTGTCTGCTCTATCTCTTTGTAATTTATTGGCTTTGTTCGCTATGATGTTCTGTTCATTGTAATATATTCTGTTTGTGAGATTATGATTTATCATTGAAAATTCTGGATGGGATGTGAAATTCTGTAGTTCTTCATCTATTCTATTAGTGTGGTGATCAGCCAGGGCTTTTCTTTTATTTGTGATGATTTTCATTAGGCCTGCTGCGCATTGGTCAAGGTAATCATTCCATTCATACACAAAATTCTTATCATCAGGAAAGGTAGGGGGATGTCTATCCTGAGGCCTCTGGGGGCTATATTTTCTTGCAGATAAATATTTAAAAACATAATGTCCAGAGAGTGGAATTGGTTTTAGGTTATCTTCCAGATTGTTGAAAAGTTCACACATATATTTTGTGTCATCAGGGGAAAAAAACGGCACATTGTCAATTTCACCTGTTGGCGTGTCCTGTTGAGAACAGTCTTTTTTTGATGTATAGCGGGATACTAGCGATTTCAGTGACAGTTGGACTGTGGGTGTTCTCCACTTGACGTCATGAGTAACGTCATACACACCAGTTCCCCGTCCAGCAAACCACTGGCCTGCGCGCCAAAATACCTTTTAAAAGACGATGTTTTAATGTGACTCAACATATGCTTTTATTGTTCTGATGAAGAAGGTTGTGAGCCCTTGAAACGCGTTGACAAAAGAATAAATAGCTACTTTCCTTTTTTTTTTTTTTATACCACATGAGAATTTGGCTCCTGTTTTCAGCGCTGTAAAAAAGGTTCAGAAAAAACATTCCTTTTTAAAACCCTACTGTGTTGATCCAGAGGAAGGCAAAAAACTCCCATGAGGCTGATGCCAGTTGCCCCATGACAGAGGAAAAATTCCTTCCCGACTCCAAATATGGCAATCAGAATAAATCTCGGGATCAACGTTCTATCCATATAAATCTAGTATTCATAACCTGTAATATTATTACTTTCCAGAAAAACATCCAGGCCCCCCTTGTACTTGTTTATTGAGTCAGCCATAACAACATCATGTGGCAGAGAGTTCCATAGTCTCACTGCTCTTACACAGTAAAGAATCTCTGCCTGTGATGACAGTAAAACCGTATTTCCTGTAGACATAGAGGATGCCCCCTTGCCATGGTTACTGGCCTAGGTATAAAAAGATCCCTAGAAAGATCTCTGTACTGTCCATTCATATACTTGTACATTGTGATCAGATAGCCCCTAAGATGTCTTTTCTCGAAACTAAATAACCCCAAGCTTGATAACCTGTCTTGATACTGTAATCCCCCCATACCATTAATTACCTTGGTCGCCCTCCTCTGCACCCGTTCCAGTTCAGCCATGTCCTTCTTATATAGAGGGGCCCAAAATTGGACAATACTCCATTTTTACACATTGGTGGGCCTAGTACAAAATTTTCATGATTTTCAAGATTTTCTAATCTATTTGGAGATATTTTTTTATCCACAGTAGCATGCTATATGAAACATGGTGTTGTGCAATGGGTTTTATACCCAATAAAACACATTTGCAAAACTACATGACAAAATGTAAGCATCTTGATTAATGATTATGTAGTGTCCCACTAGGTAAATGTGGGCACTACACAAGGGTCAATTTGGCCACGTTATTCTCCACCTCCTGTGGAACATGGTCATTGTATTTTATACAGTATTTTGTATTGCATTATAGTGTATATTTTCCTGTTGTCTCCTGTACCAGGCCGGTAGTTCCTCCTCCTAGACAGTAAAGGGAGCTAGGGAACCCCCTAGTATATATAGTTAGGCCCAGACAGGAAGGGGGCAGTGCAGTTTAGTCCAGGAGGCTAGTTAGTGCAGTCTAGCCTGCCTTAGTTTCCTGAGCACAGAAGCTCAGAAGTTGCATCCAGGGGAAGAAGTTGCCTCCTGAAGTTCCTTTAAAAGTACAGTGCAGAGCCAAATTTTACCCAGCCAAATAGAGAGCTGAAGGGCAGAAGGATATTCTACAGCAGGGAGACATATACCAGAGGAAGGTTTCCCTACCCAAGGATAAAGCCAGCAATAGGGCATACGGGCCTTGGAGAAAGCCAGACAGGAACTGAGGAAAATACAGCCTGATCTGTAAGTGTTATTCCCTCTGAGTATCTTGCAAGGACTTTGCCTGCCATTTATATGAAGCCTGCCTGTTACAACCTTTTACATGTGGAACTAACTAAAGACTGTAAATAGTTGAACTGTTCAGAAAAAAGGAAGTTCTGGTTCACTGCAACTTGTGTTCCTCAATTATTCCTACAATAAATCGGTGTGCCACCGTTATCAGCACTGGCATCATGAACTTAAAGGGATCTTGCCACCGGCACACTAAGCCTGCAACACCCAGGGCACCTCACCTACCACCCGGCCTGGTCCCTATATACAGAGAGTACCCCAGAGGATCCATGTGCCAGCCTCTCCATCACTGCTGTACGCCAGCCCAGGGTATATCAAAAACTGTGAGTACCAAGAACACCCTTGGTTTAGTAACTACCCCTGTGACCTCACATTCGCTCACCCTGCAGGGCTGCGTACTGCAATAATGATTAGCATTGTTCCATAAATTGTTTTGAAAAACACAAATTTTTACATGAATCCTGCAAAGATCCTATGTGTTAAAGCTCCCACGTTGGGAAAGGTTTGTACTCACAGGTGAAGTCTTCTCTGATCAGACTCATCCCTTTTCTCATTTCTGCATAACTGGAAGGCAAACATCTTAGAAGCAGCAGTTTTCCAGCACCCTTAGCACCTCTATATAAACACTCCTTCTATAGTGCCCCTGCATACAGTAGGTAGGTAGAAATTCACATAGTACGTAGATCCCCCATTGAGTAGGCAGGTAGGAAAAGACTGCATTATCGATCCCATTACGCCAATAATCCCCCCCCCCCCCCCATTAAGTAGGAGAGGCATATGCCGCTCGCTTGCCACAAGCGGCTTGTGTAGTTAATAACTGCGGATTGCAGCGCGTCTCAGGAGTGAGACCCGCTGCGATCTGTCCCTCAGCACCTGGAGTATAACTACCACCATGGGCAGTGTCTGTCCATGATGGGAGTCGTAGACCTAACAGTAAAAAAAAAAAGATGTGCAAAAGCCATCCCTCAGCGCTGCAGGTACTACAACTACTCACATCATGGGACAGTCTCTGTCCCATGATGGGAGTAGTTGTAGTTTAGCTATGTTAATAGATGCACAATTCTGCAAGAATTACATACACATTCCGCGTGAATTACGCATAACTTCAACTCCAATAGACTTCAGTAGGATTACGGCCCTGACTTGCATAAAAATATAAGACAGCACTTATATTTTTTCGCAAAGCAGAATGCAAAATTATGCATGCTAAAACACGCACCCGTTAAGTCTGAAGTGTGAATGAGTCTGAGTAATCCCATTCAAGTCTATTGGATTAAAGTTCATGCGTAATTTTGAAGAAGATTTACGCACGGGTTTGCGTGTGAAAAATCTGCCGTGTGAACTTAGCCTAAGTGTACATCTCTGGCCACAGATTAAATATACAGCCATCTATATACTGTAGATTGCTGTATATGTATAGCCACCCCCCAAGGAGTTAACTAGTGCTGCTGGATATGTCATTCAGGAGCACGTAATAGCTATTCACGCCTAGCTTTTCCATGCTCCTGAATCCTGAATGGCATATGTGTTTATAAAAGCTAATCTATTATAAGCAGATATGCCATTCAGGAGCTTGGAAAAGCTAGGTAGGCAAGAAATAGTCACCTAGCTTTTCCATGCTCCTGAATGGCATATCTGCTTATGTGCATACATGTTTATAATAGCTAAGCTTTTATATGCAGATCTGCCATTCAGAAGCATGGAAAAGCTAGGTGATAAACAGTCACCTAGCTTTTCCATGCCCCTGAATGTCATATCTGCCTATAGGCATATCTGTTTGTAATAGCTGAACTATTATAAGCAGATATATCATTCAGGAGCATTGAAAAGCTAGGTGTCAATTTCTCACCTAACTTTTCCATGCTATGATCTTGAGTGGCAAATCTGCCTATAGGCATATCTGTTTATAATAGCTGATCTATTATAAGCAGATATGCCATTCAGGAGCATTGAAGAGCTAGGTGACTATTTCTCACCTAGCTTTTCCATGCTCCTGAATGGCATATCTGCTTATGATAGATCAGGCTCAGCTATTATAAATATATATGCCTATAAGCAGATATGCAATTCAGGAGCATGGAAAAGCTAGGTGAAAAAACCATCACCCAGCTTTTCCATGCTCCTGAATGACATATGTATGTATAAATTATACAGTATACAGTATAATAGGTGAGGTGAGCCAATGCTGAGTTACTTTCTTACCGCCTATGAGTTGTTTTCTGGGCAAGTGGCAGTACACTGAAGGCTGCTGAACGTGACTCACCGCCAGCTGCCAGCACCGCACCTGACTCCAAGCAGGAATTTTTAACTTCCTGCGCGCAGCAGCTGTCACGGTCTTTCACTTTACGACAGGGCCCAGGCCCCAGGGGAGGAGTCTGATGTGACGACTCAGCGCTGCGCGCACAGCTGACCTATCACTGCCCTGGTGAGTTCTGTAAAGGGCCGACCTGGGAGATTTCTCCTTGTGGCGCCGGCCCTGTCATCATCTGACAGTCAGCCCGGACCTTCCAACTGGGTTGCGGGGCAGCCGCCAGGCGACTTCAGCAAGGCCGAGGCAGTGGCGGATCCAGAGCCTGGTCTCGGGAGGGGCACTTCCAGATTATTTTCTGTCCGCCGCCACAAAACAATGGTGCTTATAGAACAGACTACACAGTGTAAAGGTATACTGTATATTGTGTGGCACACACTGGCACAGTGTATGCTATATGTGTATAACATAAACAAATTTCACATGAAAACATACAATTACTTGACTTGGCCCTTGTGGATCTCGGACACCACTTCAACACTTTGACTGGGGGGCTCGGCGGAGCTGATGTTGTGTTTTCTCCTAATGAGAAAGATTTCATAGTAAGGATTTGGAGAAGGGGCAGTGGGGTCGTAGAGCAGGGAGAGGCTGGTGCTGCTACTAGGGGGCTCATACCATGGGGGAGTAATAAAGCCCACCATAATCCCCCCAATAGAAATAATTCTCCTTATAATGTGACAGTGCAAAAAATACCCCCTTGTAATGCCCCCAGTTGAGATAATATCCCCATAGTGCCCCCTTAATGTGCCAGTATAAAATACCCATATATAGTGCCCCCAGTAAATACCCCTATAGTGCTCCTCTCCCCCCTTCCTCCTAGTGCCCCCCATAATGTACCAGTATAAAATGCCCCATATATAGTGCCCAGTAGATGCCCTCAGTGTCCCCCATAATTTGCAAGTATAAAATACCCCTTCCTAGTGCCCCCGTAGATGACCCCATAGTACTCCTCTCCCTCACAGTACCCACCATAATGTGTCCCAGTATAAAATGCTACTGTACAGAGACCCCCATGTAAAATACCCATTTTTTGTGGCCTCCGTAGATGCCCCTATAGTGCCCACCAAGAATGCGCCAGTAAAAAGTGCCCCCAATAATGTGCCAGTAAAAAGTCCCCCAATAATGTGCCAGTAATAAGTGCCCCCATAGATGCCCCACAATAATGTGCCAGTAAAATTTTCCTCCATAGATGCCCCACAATCATGTGCCAGTAACAAGAGCCCCCGATCATGTGCCAGTAACAAGAGCCCCCCAATCATGTGCCAGTAACAAGAGCACCCCCAGGCCCCCAATCAAGTGCCAGGAACAAGAGCATCCCCCCCGACCCAATCATGTGCCAGGAACAAGAGCACCCCCCCCCCAATCATGTGCCAGGAACAAGAGCCCCCCCCCCCAATCATGTGCCATGAATAGGAGCACCCTCCAATCATGGCCAGGAACAAGAGCCCCCCCATCATGTGCCAGGAACAAGAGCCCCCCTATCATGTGCCAGTAACAAGAGCCCCCCATCATGTGCCATCAACCAGAACCCCCATCATGTACCAGTAACAAGAGCCCCCCATCCTGTGCTAGTAACAAGAGTCCCCCCCCATTATGTGCCAGGAACAAGAGCACCCTCCAGGCCCCTAATCATCTGCCAGGAACAAGAGCACCCCCAATCATGTGCCAGGAATAAGAGAACCTCCGCAATCATGTGCCAGGAACAAGAGCCCCCCATCATGTGCCAGGAATAAGAGCCCCCCATCATGTGCCAGTAACAAGAGCCCCCCCATAATATGCCAGTAACAAGAGGGCCCCCATCATGTGCCAGAAACAAGAGGGCCCCCATCATGTGCCAGAAACAAGAGGGCCCCCCATCATGTGCCAGTAACAAGGGGGCCCCCCATCATGTGCCAGTAACAAGAGGGCCCCCATTATGTGCCAGTAACAAGAGCCCCCCATCATGTGCCAGTAACAAGAGGGCCCCCTATCATGTGCCAGTAAAAAGAGGGCCCCCGCATCATGTGCCAGTAAAAAGAGGGGCCCCCCATCATGTGCCAGTAACAAGAGCCCCCCCCCCATCATGTGCCAGTAAGAAGAGGGCCCCCCCATCATGTGCCAGTAACAAGAGGGCCCCCCAGCATGTGCCAGTAACAACAGCCCCCCCATCATGTGCCATTAACAAGAGGGGCCCCCATCATGTGCCAGTAACAAGAGGGGCCCCATCATGTTCCAGTAACAAGAGGGCCCCCCATCATGTGCCAGTAACAAGAGCAGTCATATCATCAATAAATACAAGAGAACCAGTTCCATTGGCAGCCATACATGCCCACGCCATGACTCTACCACCACCATGGTTCACTGATGAGGTTGTATGCTTAGGATCATGAGCAGTTCCTTTCCTTCTCCATACTCTTCTCTTTCCATCACTCTGGTACAAGTTGATCTTGGTCTCATCTGTCCATAGGATGTTTCAGAATTGTGAAGGCTTTTTTAGATGTTGTTTGGCAAACTCTAATCTGGCCTTCCTGTTTTTGAGGCTTACCAATGGTTCACATCTTGTGGTGAACCCTCTGTATTCACTCTGGTGAAGTCTTTTCTTGATTGTTGACTTTGACACGCATACACATCTACCTCCTGGAGAGTGTTCGTGATCTGGCCAACTGTTGTGAAGTGTGTTTTCTTCACTAGGGAAATAATTCTTCAGTCATCCACCACATTTGTTTTCCGTGGTCTTCTGAGATTTTTGGTGTTGCTGAGCTCACCGGAGCGTTCCTTCTTTTTAAGAATGTTCCAAACAGTTGTTTTGGCCACGTGTAATGTTTTTGCTATCTCTCTGATGGGTTTGTTTTTTCAGCCTAATGATGGCTTGCTTCACTGATAGTGACAGCTCTTTGGATCTCATCTTGAGAGTTGACAGCAACAGATTCCAAATACAAATAGCACAATTGAAATGAACTCTGGACCTTTTATCTGCTCATTGTAATTGGGATAATGAGGGAATAACACACACCTGGCCATGGAACAGCTGAGAAGCCAATTGTCCCATTACTTTTGGTTCCTTAACAAGTGGGCGGCACATATGCAAACTGTTGTAATTCCTACACTGTTCACCTGATTTGGATGTAAATACCCTCAAATTAAAGCTGACAGTCTGCAGTTAAAGCACATCTTGTTTGTTTTTATTTCAAATCTATTGTGGTGGTGTATACAGCCAAAAATGTTAGAATTGTGTAGATGTCCCAATATTTATGGACCTGACTGTATATATAGCTGCACCAGCCATCCCTCTACTATACCTGCCAAAACACATATAATGCTCACGGTGATGCAACAAGTTTAAAGTTGGTTCACATATAAACAACTAACTCCTGTAGTCCATTCTGGCAGATGATCAGACTACCGGAGTTTACCATAATCGGCAAAGCCAGATACAACCCCATATATATCTCATTGACTATAATGGGTTCAGATGGGCATCCTGCGTCTTTCTGACATAAATGTCAGCTTTTGGCCAGACAATTACTGCTGCATGTAGACTGTTGAAATAGACTACCAGAGTTGGTTACCGTATGTGTGAAGTTAAAGACAACACAGTTAAGAGATATGTATGAGGAGATCAGGTTGTATGAAGACAATGGAATGTAAAATGCCAACACTAAAATCTGTGAATGTCATAAGTAAGTCTAAAACTGGCCATACACATTAGATTAATGCCTTTCAACTCTGCTGATTTCTGAGGGACTGGCTGGCCATCTATTGCGTATGGGGGTCTCCCGAGTCTCCCCTAATGGCAGATGTCTGGGAATGCTATTGCACTTCAATTTGTCTGGTCTTTTTGTTCTCTGAGGTAGGGGGTTAAGTTGCTACCTAGGTTTCTGGCTGTGGCTCACTTCACTCTCACTATTGGAAATATATGCACACTTGGCCGAGCAAAACATGCACATGCCTGTGTTAACCAATCTAAAATAAATTTTAAGCTATATTGTAAAGAGCTCCATTGGATGAGTGTAGCATGGGAGAAGTCCTGGAGACAGGGGTGAAGATATAATGTCGGAGGATGATACCCATGGATGTGAGACAAACAGAGGCACTAGTTAATTTCACGAATATTCGCTATACTGCTATAACTTTGTGTTTTAGAATATGACGAATATTCTAAAAAACGAATATATAGCAATATAGCAAATATATTCGTTATTTAGAATATTAGTCATTTTTTTTCTGTACGGTTGTTCTCATACTCCTCCCCAACAAGCGTCCCCGTCACCATGTAAACGCCTGTGGGTTAGAAAATACCATCTGATCTGAGTTTTCACGATCTCAGGGAAAACTCAGATCCAATGGTATTTTCTAACCCACAGGCGTTCTCATGGTGACGGGGAAGCTTGTCGGGGAGGAGTATGCGAAAAACTGTACAGATTTGGAAAAAAAATGTGAATATTCTAAATAGCCAACCAATAGGAAAGTTGCCTTACACAGTTAAAAGAAAATCGCAATACGCAAATAATTAAATCGCATATTATTTGCGATAAATAGAATAATGATGAATATTCGATTTCGATGAATATAAGATGAATAGTCAATCGAATATTCGTGATATATCGCAAAATCAAATATGGCACCTCCCGCTCATCACTAGACAGACGACAAATGTAGAGAAAGTTAATACAAGGCACTTACTAACGTATTGTTAATATCCATATTGCTTCCTTTGCTGGCTTGGTTCATTTTTCCATATTCAGGAGGAAAGTAAGAAAAAAATATATTTTTCATCAGACCCCTAGTGTTGATCATACCTCTGTTCAAACCCCCAATGTTAATTAAACTGCAGCTCAGACCCCCAAAAAGACCTCAGATCAGACCCCCAGTGCTAATTAGATCCCAAACAGACCTCAGATCAGACCCTCAATGTTAATTAGACCCCAGCTCAAACCCCCAATCATACCTCACATAAGATTCCCAATGCTAATTAGACAGTAGCTCAGACCCCTAAAAAGACCTCAGATGAGACCCCCAATGCTAAATTGGTTTTCTGAGAGTTTGATATTGATGACCTATCCTCAGGTTAGGTCATCAGGATCTCAATGGTGAGGGTCTGACACATTGGACCTCTTCCGATCAGCTGTTTGAGAAGACACCAACGCTCCTGTGAGTGCTGCTTCCTTCTCGCAGCTTACCAAGCACAACGCCATACATTGTATAGCAGCTGCGCTTGGTATTGCACTCAGCCCCATTCATTTTAATGACCCCCACTGATAAGATACTAATAACCTATTCTCATTATAAGTCATCACTATCAAAATCTCGAGAAACCCCTTTAATCAGATCCCCAAACAGATCTTAAATCAGACCCCAAATGTTTATCAGACCCCAGTTCAGACCCCAATGTACATCAGACCTCAGACAAAAATAAAAATCAACTATGTTACTATGTAACTTACCTCTTCTCTTCCAGATGCTGCCGCTGCTCCTGGGATTCAGCACTCTTCCTCCCGTGCTTTGCTGTGACCTGACGTCGCACAGCGTGAGGTCATAGAGAGTGCCTACGTCCTCACGCTGTGCGCAGGTCACAGCACAGCTTGTAGGGCTGGAAGATGAAGACCAGGGCGGGGAGAGTACAGAGCCAGCACAGAGAGCACTGCATTCACCGCTCCTCGGTCCTACAGTACTAATGAGCGCTTCCATAATACTCATTAGTATTTACCCTATAAGACGCACTGACATTTTCCCCCTAAAAAAGTTCATCTTATAAGGTGAAAAATGTGGCAATATTAATAATTATTTTCCATCCAGCCATGAATATTATTACCACTCTACAGTACAAGGTAAGGCTACATTCACATGACCGTATGTAATCCTTTCCGTTTTGCCGATCCGCAAATAACGGATCCACATGTCCGCAAAAAACGGAAGAGTGGCTTCCGTATGTCATCCATAAAAAACGATCCGCAAAAAAACGGTTTAGTATAAAAAAAGGAGGAGAGAATAAAATATTATAATATATTCATAGTTGTCAAGGAAACTAATGTAGAAAAGTCACATGCTCATAAATTTAGGTGCCATTTTATGTGCTTTTCTAGTTGGATAGAGCTTAGTAGGTATCTTGTGCCTTGCTGGTATTGGATTCTTACTGTTTTCTGTGCGACAACCATGGCAAATTACTTTGAACGTGAACTGCTTCTACGCTGGCTCCTTTCTCGGCGCTTTGGAAGTAATTCCCAAATGCTGGAAAAAGAACCAAGGAGGAGGCGGAGGCAATGGGTGCATCCTATTGTCTCACAAAGGCTCCAGAAGGGACACTTCCATGCGTTATATGCAGACCTGCGGCAGGACCCTATGAAATTTTACCAGTTTTGTCGTATGTCTGTGGAATCTTTTGATCGCCTGCTTGCATCTCTTCGTCCGTACTTAACCTTTCAGGATACGAACATGAGGCGCTGCATTTTTTTTCAATTATGTTATATAATTAATATAGTATTTTATATTATATTCAATTTTTTTCATAAAAAAAAAATTGTTATAGGTTTATGATATTATACTTTTAAAATGTTCATAGGGTACCGTGTATTCTTAGTGTACTTTCACACTTGAGGCTGAGTGATCCAGCAAGCAGTTCATTTGCTGGAACTGGCTGCTGGATCCCGCAATCAGCTTGCAGACATAAAGCATTTGTAGACGGATCCGGATATGGATCCATCTCACAAATGTATAGCAAATGCGGACCCGTCTCTCCGCTTCTCATGTGTACAGATAGATCAGTCTACCTAATTTTTTTACCGCATGCCAGATCTGTCATTGTGGTTTGTTTAATGTGGCATCTGCCACTAGCAGGGGTCACATAACTTTAATTTATGATGTTATGTAGCCCGAATGTGTAGTCTTTAACAATGCCTTTCTTTTCTAATGGGGTTTTCACTTCTCAGACAATGTGGGCATATAGCTAGGATATGCCCCCATTGTCTTGTGGGTGTGGATCCCACAGCTTGGACCAACAATGATATTGAGAACATAGCACACAAAGTGAAGGAGGGCGCACAGCGCATGTGCAGCCACCATCCATTATTTTAAATGGTCCAGACAAATATAGCCAAGCCCAGCTCAGCTATTTCCGGCAGCCTCATAAAAATTTAAAGGAACATGGTTTACACGCTACAATTCAGTTTTATGAGAAAGACGTGGATAAGCGCTTGGTGGTGGACCTTTCTCGATATAAGTGTGGTTTCAAGAGGTGGGAACCGTAACCTATCATACTATGAGATGAGAATAGCCCTTAATACTTTATCACACAGTATTTTACTTATATATATATATATTTTTTTTATATCTTACAGATTCCTGGCAACTGGAAACTCCTTTGCTTCGCTGCACTTCGAGTTCCTGCTGGGAGTCTCTACTATCTCTGGTATAGTCAGCCAAACGTGTCAAATCATATGGCAACATCTCAGGGAAGCGGTGATGCCCATCCCCAAGGCGGTAGATTGGCTACGTATCGCCGAGGGTTTTCAAGATTCTGAGCAGTTTCCAAACTGCCTTGGGGCACTTGATGGAACTTGATGGCACTCAGGGTCCCGGTACTTTAATTACAAACAGTACTTTTCTGTGGTGCTGTTAGCCTTGGCTGACAGTAATTACAGGTTTGTAATTGTCGATATCGGGGCCTATGGAAGTACATCAGACTCCCGCATCATTTGTGCCTCCAGAATGGGTGAGCGACTTCACGCCAATCAGTTAGCCCTACCAGAGCCCAGAACACTACTCGGATCAGCAGGTCCCCCGGTTCCATTTGTAATCGTGGCTGATGAAGGGTTTGCATTATAACCCAATATGATGCGGCCCTTCCCCAGGCGCGATTTAGACAACTGAAAGCGCATATTCAACTACCGACTGACTCGTGCCCGTCGGTTTGTTGAGTGCGCATTTGGTATATTTTCTGCTAAGTGGAGAGTATTTATGTCGTCAATGCAAAATCAGGAAAATGTCACCCTGGTGGTCCAAGCTTGTGTAGTTTTACACAATTTCACCAGGATCCACAATGTGACCTTGGATGCTGAACTGCTTCAAAACTTGACTACCACACCAGTCAATTTTGAACAAGTCCGACATGGAAGACCTGGAACAGCTGGACTAGCTGTCCAGGAACGCTATGCGGACTACCTTTGCAGTCCAGAGGGAGCATTGTCGTGGCAGATGGATGCCATCCGTGGTGGTCGTTAATTTCATCTGGTCTCTGGGATCAAATTTAACAACTTTTAAAAAATGTTTTAGTTAGTTAGTTCCTTTTTTATTTTTAGTGATAGTTTAGGGACTCGCAAGGTAATGTGGACCCTTGACGTGGGCTTGCGAGCTGGGGTATTATTTTAAAAAATTAAAATTGAAAAATGTATTAAAACTTTTCATGGCCTATATGCAATTTTTTATATAAATTAAAAATAAACCATTAAATATTTTAATATAAATTTACTCTAATTTATAGAGTTTTAATTTTTCAAAATTTAAAAAATACCCTCTAATATCACATTCAACTTATATTTAAAAAATGTTGTTTCAAAAAATATAAAAAAAAATTGATTTTAAAGACAAGCTCCTTTGTATATAATAACTATTCCTAATATTACACTTGAATGCAATGGGACCTGACACTTGCATGAGTGTTTGTGCCGAAATGTCAAATACCTGAATAAAATATAAAAAAAAATAAAAAAAATTTACATTAATAAAGACTGAGACAATTTAATTGATTTCGAAAAACTTTTTATAAAACTATAAATAAAAAAAATTAAATCACAAATCAAAAAGTTCACGGGTGTATGGACCACTTCCCCTGCGAACTATCGGAGCAAATGTGGAACTGCTTTGCATTGTTTGAGCAGGCATAGGAATCTGTGACATACTTGTTGCAGACGGTATATTGGATCTTGTTTGCGATCGAATCTGTGCCTGTCGCATTTTTTCCTGATCAACATACTGGATCATGTAGAGGGGGGTTATTCCCCTCAAATATATACAGTATAGAGGACATAACATTTGGTACCATCATATGGCGGTCTTCTGGTATTCGAGATAAACCTGTTGACAGTGAACGTAACATTTTTTCCTCTTGTGTCTCAGATTTGTTTTTGTTTAAGTACTCAAAAACTTGAGAGTCAATATAGTCTCTTCTGGCCATCTGAGAGGGAGCTTGTTGATTACTGCCTCCCCTCCTTCTTTTGCTTGGACGCTGAGTAGGCTGTTGAGGCAAAGTTTCCTGGTGACTTTCCTCATCTGGTCTTTGAACATCCTCCATTTCTACAGCAGCTGTTTATCATGATGGTGGTGGTGTCGGATTATCTATATCAGTTGAAGAGTCACCTTCAGCCTCCAGATTGTCCACAGTACTAATTAAAGAAAAAAATTATAGTGCAAAAAAAAAAAAAGGCTATTATACATTTTTGTAAAAAAAAAATACTTACGGGCGCAGGGCCATTATAGGTAAAATAAACTGTAAATCCTTGGTGTATAGATATGGGGTTTTTTTGTGTTTCCCATCGCCGCTATGCCCTTTGTTGGCATTGAACTCACGGCGAAATTGATCACAACATGAATTCCATTTTGTTTTTAGTCTTTTTACTGCAAAAAAAGAATACATTTTGATTTACTATATTATTTATCCGTTATTTATTACTATGTCACTTTAGTAAAAAAAAATAATAATCACCTTACAACGTTCATGTAATTTTATAGTGCAGACATCTTCAAGGAGAGAACGCAGTGTTCCATCCTTGGAGATGTGTGTACTCAAAAAAAAATACAGGGACTACCAAAGAGAAAAAGTAAAGTTTGCATGTAATATTATGCTGAGATGCTTTTTCTATAAAAAAAAATAAGGGTACTGTTACACTTGCGGCGGAGATGATCACACCGGCTGTTCAAAGGGTAAGATCCTTCCTGCACCTAATTGGCCATGTTGTAGGACTGCCGCTCTGTGTCAATTGACTATAATGGGGGCGTGGGTGGAGTTCCAATGCAGCTTGGCAGCATGTTGAGAACACACAGGACTTAAAATTTGGACATGCAGTATTTTTAGTGTGGCGGCTTCTCGCCTTGTGCTGCATCGAAAATCCAATCGCACCCCATCCCATTATAGTCAATGGGGACGGAGCAGCAGTCCAGCAACATGGCGCTGGGATCCGCTGAGCCACAAGTGTAAAAGTACCCTATTTGGATTTTAATAAAAGCACAACTATTCTATGTAATTTTACATAGAATAATGAACATTTCATAAAGCCATCTGTGATGGCTTTCTGAAATGTTCATATCAGAGCACCATAGCAACTCCTATAGCATGCCCTTCTCAGGGTCAGTGTTCCATCCTTGCAGATGAGATGTCTGCACTAGAAAAGTGCAAGGGCCTAGCAAAGTCACATAGGAAAAGTTTGCATTTAATATTGTGCAGAGATGCATTTCATAAAATTTGATAAGATGCATGATAGGATTTTATTAAAAGCACTACTTTTCTATGTCACTTTGCTAGACCCATTATACTTTCTAGTGCAGATGTCTGAACAACACCCTGGAGATGGCAATCATGGATGCTACAGGAATTGTTTTTAACTATAGATTTTAGACAATAAAAAATAATATTATCGGTTATAAATTTTGACTTAAGTCCCATACGTTTATCAGATCTGTATCTTGCCCATTCATCAGGCAAGAGCTCCTGCGCGATCTCTTCCCATGAACGATCCTTTCGTACACGGTCTTGGTACATATTTTGTCTGCAATCTCTGGCCTGTCTTGGATCAAGACAATGAGTTTGCTGACATCAATTCTGGACATTTTGGAGAGCAATCAAGTTGGTGTCCAACAATCGTCACCAAATGCTAGATATGATTATTTAGCCACAACCCCTGAGGGCAGAGCCTTCATTAAAATATTTAAATAAAAAAACGGAAACGGATCCGCAAAAATCGGATGACATACGGAAACCATTCCGTATGTCATCCGATATTTGCGGATCCATTAACTTCTATAGGGGACCGGACAGATTTCTACGGACAATAATAGGACATGCTTCATATTTTTGCGGTGTATAAAATCGGAAACACGGTGGCGGACAACATACTGAATGTTGTCCGCTAATTTAATTCACCCATAGGAATGAATGGAGCCGATTTTATTCCGCAAAATACGGAACGGATGCGGATCGGACACGGAAAAAAATAATACGGTCGTGTGAATGGACCCTAAAGCTGGCCTTGTAACAGAATCTTTCTGTGCAGAATACTCTCATATATATTATATAGTTTCATACTTTTAAGTCAGGGACTGCATAGATAATTACAAGTCCTGTAATATTTACCTATTATTGTACGCGAGAAAGATTCTGGTAATACGCAACCTGTGTCTTTTTTGTCATACAGTACCTAGCGGTTCGGGCTGTTATAAATAGCACTGCTGTTTTCTGTTAGATTTTACATAGTACCTATGGGAACATTACTGAATAGGCCTTATGTCCTTATCTGTCCATGACCATTGTATTACAAGCTGTGATATACTGTACATATTGCAGATAACATTAATTTGTATGTTTAGCACGTCACTGTCAAAGGAATAATTTATATGGTGTAAACATAATTGACCCTTGGAAGGTATAGATTATTGTGTAACCACTCATTAGTGCAGGAAATTATCAATAGCATCCATTCCAGAGCACAACCGTTAAAGAGAACCTGTCACCACTAAATACAATGCAATGTGCAGAAAGCATGTTATAGAGCAGGAGAAGCTGAGCAGATTGATGTATGGTTTTATGGGGAACAATTCTGTAAAACCTGTCATTTATACCCTGAAAGCTCTGCTCTTTCTGAGCTCCATAGTCTTATCAGTGATTGGTAGCATTTCTTGAATTAGATCAGCAGATGAGGCTGACGATTGCCAGGAAGGAAGCGTTCCTTCCCAACATCCGCTGTCAGTGGAGGTGACCACTACTATTACATGCAGTAATCTCCTCCACTGTATGGAGAGGAGAGATCACTAATGCTATTGCTTGTCCCTATTCAAAATCATTATTTACCGGCAGAAAAACGTGATTAGACAGCATGATCTGCCGCCGGCAAACTACGATTTTTCTGCTTGCTTGAAAATTGTGACTGACCTATGAACAAGTGTTTGCTTGTTCATCGGATAATCGGCAGCACTTTTTCACAGGCATATCATCGCTAATGAGCGTTCCTAAGAACGCCTGTTAGCGATGATCTGCCCAACTATCTCTTGTTTTAATACGGCCCTAAGTGTGTATTGGCAATTATTGGCTATCAAGCGTGTCTGATATCATCCTTGGTCAACAGATTAAATAATTGGACAGATGTAGAGCATATAGTAGATATGTAATAATAATAATAATAATAATAATCATATTTAATATCAACAGGCTAGATGCAAAATATTACAGTTCATAATAAGAGTTATAACTGCACCCACACTTCATAAGACTCTGGTCATATCTGCATTGGGGTTTCGGTTATACACATTGCATAGCAAATTCTGCACACAATGAACAATTGTGGCACCTGATGGATGCCATTGACGTATAATAGTGAGCGTTGGGTTCCACTGATGTATAAAAATAACCCTTCATGCAAAAATGATGGAATTTGGGACTGAGGTTCTGAACAAAGCCACCGATACATACAGGAATAAAGGTGTCTAATTTATTGTTTTATTAATATTTTAACAAGCCATATGAACAATGCCACCTCAATTCTGTCTGGTATAACACATGAATAGAAAACACTGTTATGCTTGACCAAAGCAGTAACAATAATTATTAGTAAAGTCAACATGACTTTGCATAATTCTGTGCAATTAAGTGACTAGCAGAGACAAGAGAGACCTTCTGCCTACTGTCAACTGATAAAGCTTAGTGACATTAGTGACAGCAAGTCATGGAATTATTCTTTTCTGGCTATGACAGAACTGTGCTTTTCACATGGCAGACTTTGTAAAGAATGGTGATGATTATTACATTGATACATAATCAGGGGCGGATTGGCCATAGACCTTACAGAGAAATTTCCCGGTGGGCCGATGGCCAGGGGGCTGCCTGAGCCCTACTCACCTCCGACTAGTGGAAGTTTTTGAGGATGTATTTTGTGCTGCTGGCAGTATTTTGTGATGGACTATGGTATTTGGCTCAGTTGGGGTGGTATAATGTGCCACACTATGGGATTGCTGGCCCTGCCTTCCATCAATTCTAACCCAACTACAAAACTGGAACACTTTTGTATATTTTCCAGGGCGTCTTTAAGTTCCCAGTCCGCCCCTGTACATAATGTATAATCAGTTTTTGGCATTATTCACATTATGCCATTCTACTCATCAGGATTTGTTTTAGCGTGCTTTAAGTGTGACCCAAGGTGGATTTGAAACCAGGGCCTCTAGACAAGCACTGAAATGTTTGTATCTATTATTTTTGTATTTCATTATTCATCCAGGCCATGCCATCCATTGCATCCTCTAATAGCTGGTTCAAGCTCATGACTCCTGTGTTTTATTCATCTGTCAGTCAGCTGGATAAATTATAAAACATATATTTCATGTCGATTCATGTTTTGTAATACATGTTACCTTCTTGCAAGGTACCATATGTAAGAAATAAAAGTAAGGTGACGGTTCAGGCACCCTGGATGTAACCTCCGGTACCGGCATTATACACACAAGTTTGTTGTAACAGGACCACCACTGCTACCTGTAAGTAGTGAACTGTTATTGGACTGTTTGTAATGCTTAAAGGGTTTATCTGATCGGTGTTGGTCCAGCTCCAATCAACCCAACCCATCAGCTGCTTGAAGAGGCTGCAGTGCTCTGGTAAGGTCTGCAGCCTCCACATAGCTTACCAAGCATAACGTCATATATTGCAGAGCAACTTGAATTGGACTGAGCTTCAAAGAGGTCATATGACCAATGAACGTGATGTCAGTGGAAGGCTCCTTTCTATCAGCAACTCTCTTATAATGGGAAGAAGCACAAAATGCTGGTTCTAGCTTACCCTCTTCTAGCTAGTGTGTCACTTCGCAACATCTAACAAGAGTAGGTAGCAAGCAACGCAGGTGTACATAACTTACTACTTCTCAGAACAAAAAATGTTTTACTTATCTGGACAAGTCCCCCTGCCATATTGCTGGAGTGTGGATTAGATATGCCTCCATGTTCTACATTGCCCAGAGCTTCCACAGGGAGAGACCTAGAAAGACCAACCTTCCACAAGAATGCAACCAACATGGCAATTCCCTGCTCCCTTTTTGTGATGCTGAATCACTGAAAGCCAGCAAACTAATAAGTACAACACCTTTTGGGGGAAAGCCAACAGCTGCAATAGCCGTTCAATTAGAATATTAGTATTGAATAGCAGTGTCTTGAAGGGACTGCCTTAAGAACTATTGAGCACATTTATTAAGACAAGCGTTTTAGACGCCAATCTTAATAAAGCCCTGCGCTGGCAGTGGATCCGCCACAGTTATGTAGAGGCGCCGGCCTCTCCATTAGTAACATAGTATATAAGGCTGAAAAAAAAATACATTTGTCCATCCAGTTCGGCCTGTCATCCTGCGAGTTGATCCAGAGGAAGGCAAAGAAAAGCCTGTGAGGTAGAAGCCAATTTTCCACACTTAAGGGGAAAATAATTTCATCCCGACTCCAATCAGGCAATCAGAATAAATCCCTGGCCCCTCTTGAATTTCTTTATTGTACTCACCATCACCACCTCCTCAGGCAGAGAGTTCCATAGTCTCACTGCTCTTACCGTAAAGAATCCTCTTCTATGTTTGTGTACAAACCTTCTTTCCTCCAGACGGACAGGATGTCCCCTCGTCACAGTTACAGTCCTGGGGATAAATAGATGATGGGATAGATCTCTGTACTGACCCCTGATATATTTATACATAGTAAATAAATCTCCCCTCAGTCATATTTTTTCTAAAGTGAATAACCCTAATGTTCATAAACTTTCAGGGTACTGTAGTCCTATCTTTCAGGGTACATCCAGCACCAGTTCTAAATGTAAGACAGCTTCCTTGCTGCCTTACATTTAAACCATATTCTACACCTTAAACAGGCGTAGAAAATGATGAATGAGACAGGCTTGCCGGTCCATCTCCCCCCCCCCCCCCCCCCCCCAAGCCATGCTCACTTTTTTAGACCTGGTGTGAAAGGGGAGAAGTCGCAGATAACATTGCAACTAACCGTAGGTGGATTTCAGATTAGTAGATGACCCCCTATGTGACCACAGTCCCTGCAGCATTTAACAACACAACAAAAAATAATAATGCAGTTTGGTAACTAGCTGGCAGAATAAAGTACACCCTCTTAGAACATAGTTTTATGGATCAGGACATCAATACAAAAACTGGTCATTAGAAGGTTTTAAAATTAGGTTACTAAAAAATGGATTAACAACACATGACAAATTACACCAGCATTATTTATTTAAGAAAACTAGGGAAAAAGTTAGAGGCTGTGTATGAGAAAAATTAACTACACTCTTACTGCTTCCATAGAAATTGTGAGGGTAAGTAGCAGCTGCTATCCATATGCCCATGATAATCAGCAAACCATGATAAGACAGCTGCCAACTTCCCAGGAGTGGACACTCCAGCATATTCATTCCAACATCAGACCACGCAAAGCTTAGAGAAATTGAAAAAACCCAAGAGCTACATCTAAGATTCTGCAGGCCTCAGTTAGCATGTTAAATGTTCAAGTCCATGACAGTACAATTAGAAACAGACTAAACAAGTATAGTATATCTTGTTTGGAAGGGTTTCAGGAGAATGCCTCTTATTGAACATAGCATTAAAGGGGTTGTAAATGTATGGGGGGTGAGTTAGCAACCCCCATTCCCCCACACACACTTGTCAGGACTCGTAAAGGGAAGATTATCTACTTACTTTCTTCCAACCGCTTGCTTCCCTCTTGTAACGGACCGTTTCAGCAGACAAGGGGTTAAAATCCGTTTAGGCGATATGCCCCTTTCTGAGAGACAGGCACAGCTACTGCAGAACACCAAACTCCCGAACTGGATACAAAATAGCACTCCAAACTGGAACCTCGCGAATAGCTGCTAGCAGACGAACAGGAAAAGCATGCAATCAGCTTACACTCCTGGCAATCAGTCTCTAACAGCAAACAGGGAATCCCCCCAATAACGAGACAAGGCTCCGTGTTGAGGGTCAAGCAGTGGTCTGACGTGCTGGCACACCCAGCCTGGTTTTTATTACAGTTCTTGCAAATACAGGACAGATTTTTTTTTTTTTTTTTTTATTGAAACACCTTTATTACAATCAGTCGTCATACATACATACGTTAGTACTGTGTCGCAGCACAGGCCACGAATCAGTACATAATAAATTACTTACAATCGTCTTTGCGAGCATGGCATTGTTATGTAAAGCACAGGCTACCCTACACTATACATCGCAATGAATGCTACACTAGCATACCTATTCAATCACAAAACCTCCCAACAAAAACATTTAGACAGTGATGAGGGAAGAGGAAGTGGGAAGGAGGGGGTAGGGAGGGGGAATCACATGCCCAAAGCTTTATTGAGAGGACAAATACAAACGGGGGAAGAGGGGGAAGGAGAGGGGTTTAGTCCTCTTCTTCTTCGTCAACGTCTGAGATGTTGTAGTCCCACATGGATAAGTCTGCGGCAGTCCAGGACGGACTTGTTCTCCCTCCTGAGGATGAGCCGGTTCCTAGCAAACCAAATAGCGTCCTTAAAACAGTTCATAAGGGGCCAGGCCTCCTGGATGGCTCCAACAGTATGAATCCCAGGAAATAGTCCATACAGCACCGAAGTGCATTGCAGGCTCTTCCTGGGTACAGAGTCTTTGAGTTCATGTTCCAGGGCGTCCAACATGCGCTGTGCAAAGGGGCACTCCCAAAACAGGTGATAAGATGTTTCCTCCACGAAGGGGCACCTGGGGCAGTACCTGGTTTTGCACAGATTGCAGGCATGCATGAATGACCGGATGGGCAGTCCGCCCTGAATGGCCATCCATGACAAGTCCTTATGCCCGTTGGTCAACCTGTTTGACGACACATTAGTCCAAACTGTCTCTACGGTGTCGTCCTGCACAAACCTGACGACATCCCCGTAGAACCAGGGAGCGTGCCAGTTGTAAGGGATGGAGCTGTCTCACTTGTCCCAGCCCAGACCCCTCCAGAGGGGCAGGAGGAAAAAAGCGAGACATAGCCTTGCCCGCAGAGCCGTTAGCAGTTCTCAGAGTCCGACGAACGCTGTCACAAACAAAGGCGATCTGCAGTAAGATGGGCAGGTCCGGTATGCCCTTTCCGCCCTTGCGGGGCTCTTTGTACATGATGGCTCGTTTCACTCTGTCCATCTTAGATCCCCAGATGAAGCGAAACACTGTCCTGGTGATGGCCCTGGAAACGGTGGCAAGAGGGGGCCATGCCTGTGCGGTGTATTGGAGCACAGGCAAAACTTCATTTCGCAGGACGAGTGCTTTGCCCTCAATCGTGAGGTGTCTAAGGCTCCACAGTCCGATTCTTTGGTTGACTTTGGTTAAGCGTTCTTCCCAAGACTTGAGGGCTGCGCCTTCCTTCCCGAACCAGACTCCTAGAATTATGATGAAGCCCGGTTTGGTGGAAAATGGGAAGGGGGCAGAAGAGGCCAGTTGCCAGTCCCCAAAGAGCATGGCTTCTGACTTGCCGCAGTTGACTTTGGCCCCTGAAGCTTGTCCGAACTCCTCGCAGGTCTAGACGAGCGCAGTCACCGAACGCCGGTCGGCGCAGAAGACGGTCACGTCGTCCATGTACAGCGAGCACTTGACCTCGTAGTGTCCAGGTCCTGGTGCGGTGATCCCTCTGATCTCCCCATTCTGTCGGATAGCCTCCTCGAAGGATTCTATAACACAAACAAAAAGGAGAGGTGAAAGAGGGTAGCCTTGTCTGACCCCGGAGCGGACCGAGAAGGAGTCAGTCTTCCAGCCGTTCACTCACACCGTGCTGCAAATGTCAAAATACATCAGGTCAACAAAAGAACAGAACCTCCTGCCTAGACCTAGCCTGCGCAGCTCCTTGCCCATAAACTCGTGAGAGACCCGGTCGAATGCCTTCTCCTGGTCCAGGCTGACCAGGGCGGCATGAACACGACGGTCCTGGATGTAGTGCACCGTGTCTCTCACAAGAGCGAGGCTGTCTGCGATCCTGCGGCCAGGAATGCCAAAGGTTTGGTCCAGGTGGACGATTCCGCCGATGACGACCTTCAGCCAGTTGGCCAGTACCTTGGCGAGGATCTTGTAGTCCACGTTCAGGAGAGAGATGGGACGCCAGTTTTTCAGGTCACATCTCTCCCCCTTCCGCTTATACAGGATCATGATCATTCCTTCCCTCAAGGATGGGGGCATTGTACGCTCCACCACCATCTCCTCATAGAGTTCCAACAGGTCCGGACAGATCAGGTCCCCCAGCGCTACATAGAGCTCCGCTGGGAGGCCGTCACTGCCCGGGGTCCTGCCGGACCTAAAGGATCTAGAGGCAGAGAGCACCTCCCCCACCGTCAGAGGGTCATCCATGGCCTCCGCACCTGCCGGATCAAGATGGTTAGTGATACCTGACAGGAATTTATCGGCGGCCTTCTGCTCGGTGTTCCTCAGGGAGTAGAGGTCGCTGTAGTATTCTGTGACGACTCCCATTACTTCCTCCTTCCCCGAAAGCATGTTGCCGTCTTTGTCTCGAAGTTCGTTCAGGGGCGTGTGGCCGGCGTGGAGTTTCCTGAAAAAGAACGAGTTACACTTCTCATCCTTATCGAGGTTTTTCACTTTGGAACGGAAGACGATTAGCTTGGATTCCTCCTCAAAGTGCTTTTTCAGGTTCTTTTTGGCCCACTCCAGCTCCTCTCTAACGTTCCAGCCGCACCGGTGAAGGTCTTGCAGGGACCGCAGCTCATGCTGCAGTGCTCTGAAGGCCCTCTTCTTCTCACACGCCTGGTGTTGTTGCTTGGCCTGAAAGAAACAACGAAACTGGACTTTAACATACTCCCACCAGTCACTGGTCTGTTTGAAGCATTTGACATTCCGCCAGGCTATGTAGACCTCCCTAAGTTCCGCAAGCACATCCTCGCGATTCAGCAGGGCACAGTTCAGTTTCCAGGACCCTCGGCCAGGGGGGAACCCGGTGCCTAGGGTGCACTGGACCCGAATGGCCCTGTGATCGGAGAAGAAGCAAGGGACCATAGAGTGCCCACACTGCCTGACTGCCCGAGAGGTAAACACAAAGTCGATCCGAGAACGAAGTGAGCCATTGGGTCGGCTCCACTTGTAATTTATGGAGCCTTTCCCCATGGATCCCACAACGTCCTGCAGACGCGCCTCGGTCACCATCTCAATGAGCAGCTTGGAAGTGACATCCAGCTTGCTTGACGTCCCCGAGCTGCGTCCGTCCTCCTCGATCGGGCAGTTGAAATCCCCGACCATCACTACGGTCCTAGTGGTGGCGAGTTGCAGTCGGAGGGCCTGGAAGAGCTCCAGTCGCTCACCCTTGTCAGGGGGGGCATACACGTTGATGAGGAGGATGGCAACCCCGGCCGACTTACAGTCGCCACCACCGGACCAGTAGGAGGGGCCGTGGGACCACTCCCTGGCCAGATGGTTGTGTGACCTAGAGGGGGGCAAAGAACACTCCTGTAACATAAACACGTCGGCAACCTGTGCAGTAAGAAAGGTTAGTACCGTCTGACGTCTGAACCTGTCTCTGATGCTCCTAACATTGATGGTAAAAAGGTTAAAATTCGCCATCATGTGAGGGAAAGAAAGAGGTTAGCGGAAACGATACATCTTAGTTACCACTCCGGTCGTCCGGCGGCTTCTCGGTTTCTTGTCTGCTGTCTGGGGGTTGCCCCTGCAACAGCGCAAAGTTGGCTACGATCTCCTCTAGGGTTATCTGTAGCCGTATCGGGTCGGCGGTTGCTCCGTTGGCCACTATTTCCTCCACTTCGGTCTCATCGAGGCTAACGGGGGGGTGCAGGGTTTGCTCTTGGGGGTCCTCGTTGGTGGCCACCGGTTCTTCCGTCTGCTGCTCTGTTTCCTCTTTGTCGGGTGAGGCCCCGTCCTCTACCTCGACCATCTTCTTTTTGGAGTGGTCACGATGGGGCTGTCCCTCTCCTTTCTCTTCCCTTTCCTGACCTCTGGGGAGACAAGAGGGGGAAAATCCTCCAAAGAGAGGGCTGCAGCAGCTGGAGGAGGGATTAGTGCTGCTGCAGTGGTGACAATGGGGCGGGTTGGGCTTGGGGCGGTGGAGGGTGCCACTGAGGTAATGGGTAGTTGGATAAGGGAATCCTCAGTGGTGACGACGGGGCGGGAGGGGGGCCGGGAGAGGGGGGGGGGAAGCGTGGCCTAGGGCAGGTGTCTGCTTACCCTCCTTCTGTTTGGACTCCTTCACTTTGGGTCTTGTTGCTGCCGGAGGTGCGGCTGCGGTGGGTTTCCCGCTGGCCAATGCTCCAGCTGCGACCGCTGCCCAGGTGCGTTCTCTTTGTGGGCAGTCTTTATAGATGTGTGAAGCCAGTCCGCACAGGTTGCATGCCGTCTTCTTAGGGCAGTCCCGGGTTTCGTGCCCTGCCACACGACAGATCCAGCAGGCCGCTTCCTTGCAGTCACTCAGCCTATGCAAATACAGGACAGATACAACACATCCCCACAATGCATCATGGTTTCCTCCTCTCTGTCCCGAAGACAACCGAGGGCAATCCAATTATCTCTCAGGACAAAGGGAAGTCGCCAATACACATGTATCGACAACAGGACAGACATCACCATTTAAACACACAATGGGACAATAGAAACACACCCACACAAAATCCTCCCCTCTGCCGGTGATGATTATTGAACACACTGGCGAATATAATTATCAAAGTCAGAGAAATACAGTTTTATAAAACATATCACAGGAGCCCCAAAACATGCAATAACCCTATAACCAATATATCCTCAGAACCGGGGGATCTGGGTGAACCACATATCCAAAATTCACCCACATGCGTTCAGTAGTTTGGAAGATAGAGTTTTATGCCAGTTACACCGAAAATATACAAGTTATACAGAAAATAGTCACTAATAAATGTGTCCCCTGTTTGGTAGTTTCAAACTACTGAATGATGTCTCTGTGCACCAAATACAGGCAAGATAGCACCGTGTTGAAAAGTCAGAACAGTGTCTGTGAGTTAAAATGGCCGCTATCTATTGTTCTCACCATGTGCTTCATCCATTGTTCTCACCATGGGAATAGTAAAATCCAAGCAAGTAAGGCAAATGATGCAATCCAGGGACAGAGGGCTCAGTCCCAAGTGCCTTAAGACCCAATAACTTAAGGGACCATAATCTAAGGGCAGGAGGCTGGTAAACAGCCCCCTCCAAAACACAGTGGCGAGGTTGGTTTCGCCACACCTCTCCTTCTCCTTCTTGCTATAAACATCCTGGCTGCAAAAGTGACCGGCTCCCCTTAAGTCATGACAAATGATCACATGACGCAAGGGGATCCAGTGTCTGCTGGAGCCATGTCAAACCGGATATTTACAGCAAGGAAGCCCAGTAGAGCATCGCAGGGCAGGATGAGAAGGAGTGGAAGGCCAACATCGGGAAGCAGGTAAGTAATCTTCCCTTTAAAGATTCTACCAAGTGGGGGAGTCCCCCCATGCTTGCACAACCCCTTTAAGTTTGCAAATTTTTATTCTGAAAAAAACACAAGACTTCTGGACCAATCGGGTACATTTATCATCTCCGTGTGCCTCTTTTTTGGTGTAAAAAAGTCTCAAACTTTGTGTTTGCAGCTTTTTAAATTCCACTTGCAACAATTTTTGAAAAGGGGGCAGGACAAGGGCAATAAGTGGGCAGGACCAGCAGGTTCACAACATTTTCATTTGCATCTGTTTTCGGGAGCAAGTGAAGTCAGAAATCTATGGCATCTCAGAGCACATTCTGGCTCCAGGGCAACTAGAGTATGCGCCTAATTTATGACACAGCCTGTGTATCCTCCAGCAGCGCCAGAGATTTCAAAGACCAGCGTGAAACACCAAATGTTCCCCAATGTTCTTTGGATAGATGAAACCAAAGTGATGTTTGGCCATAATGCACAGTACCACATTTGGCATAAACCAAACACAGCATATCAGCACAAACAACACATACCAACTGTCAAGCAGGGTGGTGGCTGACCAACTGTCAAGCAGGGTGGTGATAATTTGGGCTTGCTTTGCAGCCACAGGATATGAGCACCTTGCCAGTCATTGATGTGACCATTAACTCTGTTTACCAAAGTATTCTAGAGTCAAATGTGAGGCAATCTAACCAACAGCTAAAGCTTGGACAAAGCTGGATCATGCAGTGCTGGATTATATATTATATTATATATTATACACTATTCACAAAAGGTTAAGGATATTTGGCTTGTGGGTGAAATTTCAGGATGAACTTAAAATGCACTCTAACCTTTATAGGTGAACTTAATGTGACCTTCTCTAAATTTTTTCATGCAAATGTTCAACTGTTCAATGTTTCAGTACTTTTTGCACAACTTGCTGTTCTCTAACAAGGAGCTTATTGGCAAAACTCGCAACGGGTGTTTGATCCATGAATCGCCCAATAAATTTCCTGGTTCAATTAGAATCTTAGAGTCTAACAGAGTGTTAACAGTAGGTTGCAACTGAGATACAGATAGATGCATAGAAGTGGACATCCTTTGGCCACATCCCACACTGTTGACTACTTAATTGTGAACAATGCCCTGCGGAACTGGATGATGAATGCCACACAACTCCAGGCACATTTAAAGGGAGGTGAGAGGCACCCAAGTATCACATCAGTCCATTTGAAACCATTTACATCAGCATGTAAGTAATCTTCCCTTGCACTTTCCCTTTGCGTGCTAGAAGACCTGCAAGGGTACCTGACGATACCACCAGGCACAGACATCATCATCTTGCATGGGCCAGGGAGCATCTACGCTGGACAAAAGACCAGTGAGCCTCAGTGCTGTTCCCTGACGAAAGTCAATTCACGCTGAGCAGAAATTATGGTGTTACAGTTTGGGCAGGTGTGTGTAGCCAATACAGAACTGCCCTACACTTTGTGAATGGTACAGTGACATGCCCATACTACTTGAATAACATCATTAATCCAGTCATTGTGACTCTGCATGAACCACACATGCCTAATTTTATCTTCATGGGCGACAATGTAGTCAGTAGACAGTAAGGAACGGCTGCTGGAGACTGGGGTACCCCAAATGGAGTCGCCTGCACTTTCTCCAGACCTGAATCCCATTGAAAACCTATGAGATCAGCTGAGTGGCCGTGTAGAGGTTCATAACTCTGTACCCCAGAACCTCAATGAACTGAGGGCAGACCTTCAAGAAGAGTGGGATGCCATGCTTCAGCAGACACCAAGTTGACTTGTGAACAGCATGAGACATCATTGTCAAGCTGTAATTAATTCTCGAGGTTACATGACAAGTTATTGAGACATTATATCCACCACTGTTGTTGGCTTTTATTTCAATAAATTGTTCGAGATTAGTTAATCACCATTGCATGCTTCTACTTACATGCCCTACTTTCATGATATAATATCCCTGTAGTGTGAACTTTTTACATTTTCCTTAAATTTTACCCGAAAGCCAAATACCCTTTAAACAACATATCTTATTTGGCTATACTTTTGATGTTAGATATACATAGTATACCTGCTTATACCTGCATAGTATACCTGCTACATTGCAAGTCTGGACGGATCCGTTTGCCTCCGCACGGCCAGGCGGACACCCGAACGCTGCATAGTATACCTGCTACATTGCAAGTCTGGACGGATCCGTTTGCCTCCGCACGGCCAGGCGGACACCCGAACGCTGCAAGCAGCGTTCAGGTGTCCGCCTGCTGAGCGGAGGCCAAACGCTGCCAGACTGATGCATTCTGAGCGGAACTCAAACGGAACTCACAAGCGGAGCCCCGAACGCTAGTGTGAAAGTAGCCTAAAATGTACAACAGTTTCATGGCCTGCAAAACAGAAAGCTATTGGGGGAATTTATAATTTCCTTTATGTCAAGACTCCGGTGGAAAAAGGCACACATTTTTGCACACGTCATTGTTGCACAAAAATGTTGTCACTGCAAGCACTTTGGAAAAATGTCCATAAAAGTGGGCATTGTTAGCTATGTTAACTAGGGGTATGGCAGATTTATCACCTGCAATGTTTTATAACTCCAGCAGGGCAGCGATGTATAAAGACTCAAAAGATGCATTATATTTACAAAATGCACCGTTTAATAAATTTGCCACAAATTACAGCAAAGCAGAATCAACGTGATCAGTGAGGGACCTAGTGGTCAAACATCTGAAATCAAGTGGATAAATTATTGTTACCGGAATAATGCTTTAGGGAGCTAAAATGACACATTGGGGAAGATTTACCCATATTGTCAAACTTTGCACTTTGTCCAAAAAAGAGTCCCAGTTTTAATATTAGATAAATTTATAATCCATGTGTATTGACCTTTATAAACTTGGAATATCATAAATCATGCTCCTGATTTACACTAAAATTTTGTCTGTGTGCCAAAAAAGTATCCAAGTTTCAGAACTGTGGTATTTTTGCCACTAACCGAGGAGACGGTGGGGAAGTCTGCATGGCAATAACTAACACTGCCTAAAAGTAAGAAAGTCTAAACTCAGGCTAGACAGTCTTAACCTGAGCCAAATTTCTCACAGTGGCTGATGCTGGATGATAAATCTATCACATCTTTACACTGTCTAGTCTACATTTACACCACCAAGTTTGCTTAGCTTTGGCACATTTTTGAAACACAGAGATGCAATTAAGTCATTCCCCATTTTATAAAAACCCACACACCCTTTCTGACAAGCCATGCCCTTCTGTCAGATGAGATTTAAAAAGGTTAGAAAAGTCTAAAAAAAAACAACTGGTGCATTTTCAATGGTAAATCTGCCCCATTATATTTTTATATAATTCTAACACGGTGATCTAGTGGTAATTTGAATATAACAGCCCTCTTAAGAACAACTGAAATTACTAATACTTCAAGGAAATGTCTTATCAATATTGATTCAATTCAACATAGTCTCAAAGGTTACAAAATCGTCTCACATGTTAAGTAGGTGATGAAAGTTAATGATTGCTTTAGACAATTTCAAAAACCTACAAGAATACATGAATCAGTTTTGGAATCACTATCCAACTGGATGCTAGAGAGCTTTTCTGTCACCATTTTGAAAAATTGTTCTTGGAATGTATCAGAAGGTAAGCAATATGGAGACGCCATGATGCTGTAATTATGCTAACCTTTACAGTATAGAGTGTATACAGTCTTATTCAGAATCATTGTGAATTGAAAAATGATGCAGTTTTGTAAAATACTTTGTAAACTTGGCAATTAATGTTTAACTCTCTAATGTTCAACCGACAACTGATGGAATTGGACAGTGGAAACACCTAGGATCAGTGCAGTATGTAGAAAGAAGTAAATTATTAGCTATCAGCTCAGGGACTCGACGTGAGCTTAATGAGCAGAATGAAGGGAGTGTATTGAGGGTCGAGTTCTACATATAAAGAAAGTTTTAACACTGCAATTGCTTTGCTACAAAATAACACAGTAATTTAGGGGGCGCTACATTGTATCAGCTGCTAGCTGGCAGTTACTGTAGCATCTAAAATTGTAGGCATTTATTTGGCAGGTCTATCATATGTCAACCCATGTTCATATGTGCCCTCATTGCTGAGAGAATAAATGTTTTGATATATGCAAATCAGCCTCTTGGAGGAACAGAGGCATTGCCATTACACTGTCTCTCATTTGGTCATCACGCCTAGCTGGCCCTGTCAATCAAAGTGGAGAGGGCATGGCAGTTGCACAGAGAGCAGAGCCTCTAAGAGTAGTGGCAACATCCCCTTTGCGCCTAGATTCTCATTTGCTTATATTAAAGCATTACTTTTTCCTGCAATTCGGGCATATGTGAACATGGGGCCAACTGCCAAGTGCACATGCAACAGGTCAGCGAGTTTAACATCTTTTTTTTTTTTTTTTTTATAGTATCTGTTTATAACATTTCAAAATGAAAACAAACCTTTCAAGGTTTAACAGTACACAGACAATCACATTTGCATAAGGAATCTAGTGGTTTCCACTGAGCAAAGTCCATGTCCTTATTCAGAATTAAATGTACAGGTAGCTTCCATCCGAAAAGAAATTGGTGGTGAAACCTCAATAGTAAATGCCAAATGCTCCATCACAATCAGACAGACACACATTCAAACCAAACAGTCCAGCTTGCTAGATACTGAGTGAATGTGTGGAGGCTAATTATCTCTGGTCTCCTGGTGTGTTAGTTGGTGTGAATGAATGATGGATGTCTGGTATAGAGGAATATAAGGATACATTATATCCACGTGTAATAGGAGCTCCTCAATCAAGGGCCCTAAGGGACATCCCAATCCACAATTGAGAGCACACCATAGTGCATTGCATCTGGGGGGCTGAGGTGCTATTATATATCCCTTAGGGGGACAGCACCATCACCCGCCCAGTGACAGCACAGTACTGTGCACTTAACATTCAACAGAGTGCCAGCATTGGCCATACAGTATTTGTGAGGTAAATGACCTCCGATAATTAAGTGCACAGCAAATGACAGCGACCATAGTATAAGACACATAATATCCTATTTAAGCCCATACCTGTGACCTGATAGTTTTATATCACTATATTGTAACGTCTTCTCCGATATAGTCTTTTAAAGAAGTGAATAATAAAGTTTGTAGTTTTAACACATATATAGGACCCCTAAAAGGATTGTTTGGTCAGCTGACCGCAAGTGATTTAGAAACAGTCACTCCCCCATAGGACCAAACAAGGAAATATTACTCCATTAAGGTGTTACTGTTTGTGCATTAATCCAAGGATCCCATATTTTAAGGAAACGGTCACGGGTTCCCCTATGTTCGTAAACAAGCTTGTAAAGCCCTAGATCAGAATTGACTAACTGCATCCAGTGTTGTTTGGTGGGTATTTTAGGGGTCTTCCAGTTCAGAAAGATAGTTTTACTTGCGTAATATAGAAGCAGCCTGTATAGTTTCCTACCATATTTTGTGGGGATAACATCATTGACTATTCCCAACACACTCGTCTTTGGCGTGGAAATCTCAGGAAATCCTAGTTTTGTGTCTCTACCCAAACCTTTTGGATAATTGGGCATTGCCACACCATGTTAAAGAAGTAGCCATCATCGCATCCGCAGCGGGTGCACTGAGGGCTAGCCTATCTGTTCATCCTAAATAATCTACCAGGTGTATAGTACACTCTATGTAACCATTTCAACTGTATAAGTTGATCTCTAGCACTAACAACCGTGGATCTCCATGTGTGGCTCAATTCCTTCACATGATGAGCCTCTAGATCCATCACATCTCATCTCCATTTGCCAAAAGATTTATCAATCAGAGAATCTTGATCAGCCATTAGTGCTACATACAAAGTGGATACTGGTTTATCTTATTGAGCCCTTCTTATTACTGCCTCCACCAGGTTTCATTCCAACCTCAGTAGACCGTTACAGAACTGAGCACTACAGGCATGCCTGAGCTGGAAGTATCTGTACAGAGAGTGCTGGGGTAATTTGAATTCTTGTTTCAGACTATTGAAGGATCTGAATAAACCATTATCATAGAGTTGTGTGAGATACCGCAAACCCCTCTGAGGCCAAAATTCTAAATCTGTCAGAGAAAATAGTTCAGGCAGAACCTTGTTCCTCCATAACGGCACATACGGTGACCATCTCTCTCCACGATCCTGAACTTTGTTCACACTCACCCACTTAACCTAGACTGCCATCGTCGCAGCCATAGTAGGAGTAAAGTGAAGTCCCTTTCCTATATATACTAAGTTTGTGAGAGCTTCATATGACCAAACTAGAGCAGCTTCCAACACTACTGCTGGGTTGCTCGCATCTGCTCTGATCCACAATGCCACATAACTTAGCTGTACCGTCTCATAATAAAGAGAGAGATTCGACAGCGCCAAGCCCCCTTGCCCATATGGAGCCTGAAGTGATTGTCTCGCTATCCTAGGACACATTTTGTGACACAGAAATCAGGTAAACATCCATGAGAACAAAATGTCTCTTTGGCAGTGCCAGTGGTGCCGCCCTATATAAATATAAAATTTTGGGCAAAAGTATCATTTTTATATTAACACGACCAATCAGGGTCAGCAGTAGGTTTTCCCATGCCTCAATTTTCCTAGTAATATATGTCATTGTACTGACCACATTTAGCTGGTAGAACTTTGCGGCTTCTCTATGTATAACATTCCCCAAATACTTGAACTGTTCTACAACTTGGAGCTTAGACTGCAATGAAATATGAATTGGATCAACATCATCTATCAAGCAGAGGCTCGACTTAGCCCAATTTACCCGTAAACCAGAGAAATTTCCAAATGTATCCACAGTATCTAAGAGGGCATTCAGAGAGCTACCTGGGTTCGACAAATATATCAGCATATTATCTGCATATAGGGAGAGTTTCTCAGTTATTCCCGCCACCTCCCAACCCTCTATAGCCGAGCTGGACGAAATAAGTAGTGACAAAGGCTCCATTATCAGTGCAAAAAGTAGGGGGGAAAGAGGGCAACCCTGCCTGGATCAGTGACTTACCCATTTACCTTGACCCTGGCTGTTGGAGTTTTATAAAGCATTTGAAACCATCGTAGGAAACTCTGCGGAAAACACATTCGTTTAAACGAAGCCCACATAAAGTCCCGCTCCACTAAGTCAAGCGCTTTTTCATTGTCTAATGATGCCAGAATTTTCATGCCCCTGTTATCATGTTGGACCTGAAGATCGGTATATAGGTGTCTCAAGTTTATATCCGTGGTCCTCCCTGGTATAAAAAAAATCACTGAAATAAAGTGGCCTAAATGGGAGAAACTGCCCAAACACTGTAGTGTGTTTCTAGCCAGGGAGCAGTTCCTCTGCATGTGGTCCGCTGCTAACGGCAATCCCCAGCAAAAATGCGTACAATGGAGGATGTCGGCGCAGGACCACATGCACCACAAAAGCATCCTACACAAGATGGAATAATGTGTGGATGGAAATATAGAAATACATAAATCACTGAAAAAGGTGCACCACAATAATATGCAACAGACAATGCTGGCTAATCCCTCAAGCTGATGTTAAAAGCTGAGACTTTCGTCAACATATTCCAATCAGGAACATATCAGAGCCCTTTTTCACCACCGTCAAGGTATCTCAGTGTGGCAGTGGGTCCTACCACTAGACTACCTATGGTGTGTGAACAAGGTCTGATAGGTGCTCAGATCCAACTCACAGCCAGGCTCCCACATACCTCCATAGTAGGATAACTAATGCAATGTAGAAACATAGAATGTGTCGGCAGATAAGAACCATTTGGCCCATCTAGTCTGCCCAATATACTGAATACTATGAATACCCCTGGCCCTATCTTATATGAAGGATGGCCTTATGCCTATCCCATGCATGCTTAAACCCCTTCACTGTATTTGCAGCTACCACTTCTGCATGAAGGCTATTCCATGCATCCACTACTCTCTCAGTAAAGTAATACTTCCTGATATTACTTTTAAACCTTTGCCCCTCTAATTTTAAACTATGTCCTCTTGTAGCAGTTTTTCTTCTTTTAAATATTCTCTCCTCTTTTACCTTGTTGATTCCCTTTATGTATTTAAAAGTTTCTATCATATCCCCTCTGTCTTGCCTTTCTTCCAAGCTATACATGTTAAGGTCCTTTAATCTTTCCTGGTAAGTTTTATCCTGCAATCCATGTACTAGTTTAGTAGCTCTTCTCTGAACTCTCTTCAATGTATCAATATCCTTCTGGAGATATGGTCTCCAGTACTGAGCACAATACTCCAAATGAGGTCTCACTAGTGCTCTGTAGAGCGGCATGAGAACCTCCCTCTTTCTACTGTTAATGCCTCTCCCTATACCAGGGCTGGCCAACCTGAGGCTCTCCAGCTGTTGTAAAACTACAACTCCCAGCATGCCCAGACTGCCTAGAGCTATTAGCCTACAGCAGGGCATGGTGGGAGTTGTAGTTTTACAACAGCTGGAGAGCCACAGGTTGGCCATCCCTGCCCTATACACCCAAGCATTCTGCTAGCATTTCCTGCTGCTCTAATGCAATGTGAGGAAGAATAAGTCTGCAAGCCCCACCTATAACAGACCATGTGATACAGGGTACCAGGTGCAACAGAATGCTACCAGCAATACGTAATGGCACATTTAATACATATATAGAAAAAAAAAAATATATATATATATATATATATATATATATACAGTACAGACCAAAAGTTTGGACACACCTTCTCATTCAAAGAGTTTTCTTTATTTTCATGACTATGAAAATTGTAGATTCACACTGAAGGCATCAAAACTATGAATTAACACATATGGAATTATATACATAACAAAAAAGTGTGAAACAACTGAAAATATGTCATATTCTAGGTTCTTCAAAGTAGCCACATTTTGCTTTAATTACTGCTTTGCACACTCTTGGCATTCTCTTGATGAGCTTCAAGAGGTAGTCACCTGAAATGGTCTTCCAACAGTCATGAAGGAGTTCCCAGAGATGCTTAGCACTTGTTGGCCCATTTGCCTTCACTCTGCGGTCCAGCTCACCCCAAACCATCTCGATTGGGTTCAGGTCCGGTGACTGTGGAGGCCAGGTCATCTGGCGCAGCACCCCATCACTCTCCTTCATGGTCAAATAGCCCTTACACAGCCTGGAAGTGTGTTTGGGGTCCAACTAAACGCAAACCGGATGGAATAGCATGCCGCTGCAAGATGCTGTGGTAGCCATGCTGGTTCAGTATGCCTTCAATTTTGAATAAATCCCCAACAGTGTCACCAGCAAAGCACCCCCACACCATCTCACCTCCTCCTCCATGCTTCACGGTGGGAACCAGGCATGTAGAGTCCATCCGTTCACCTTTTCTGCGTCGCACAAAGACACGGTGGTTGGAACCAAAGATCTCAAATTTGGACTCATCAGACCAAAGCACAGATTTCCACCGGTCTAATGTCCATTTCTTGTGTTATTTAGCCCAAACAAGTCTCTTCTGCTTGTTTCCTGTCCTTAGCAGTGGTTTCCTAGCAGATATTCTACCATGAAGGCCTGATTCACACAGTCTCCTCTTAACAGTTGTTCTAGAGGTGTGTCTGCTGCTAGAACTCTGTGTGGCATTGACCTGGTCTCTAATCTGAGCTGCTGTTAACCTGCAATTTCTGAGGCTGGTGACTCGGATGAACTTATCCTCCGCAGCAGAGGTGACTCTTGGTCTTCCTTTCCTGGGGCCATGTGAGCCAGTTTCTTTTTAGCGCTTGATGGTTTTTGTGACTGCACTTGGGGACACTTTCAAAGTTTTCCCAATTTTTCGGACTGACTGACCTTTATTTTTTAAAGTAATGATGGCCACTCGTTTTTCTTTACTTAGCTGCTTTTTTCTTGCCATAATACAAATTCTAACAGTCTATTCAATAGGACTATCAGCTGTGTATCCACCTGACTTCTCCACAACGCAACTGATGGTCCCAACCCCATTTATAAGGCAAGAAATCCCACTTATTAAACCTGACAGGGCACACCTGTGAAGTGAAAACCATTTCAGGTGACTACCTCTTGAAGCTCATCAAGAGAATGCCAAGAGTGTGCAAAGCAGTAATAAAAGCAAAAGGTGGCTACTTTGAAGAACCTAGAATATGACATATTTTCAGTTGTTTCACACTTTTTTGTTATGTATATTAGTAGTTTTAGAGCCGTATAAGGAAGAGTAGTAGGAGGCAAATTGACGACAGACTTCTCGGGGCTCAATAACATGTTCATCTTGGTCAGACATAACACCTGCGACCACTGTTTGGTAGGGCTTTGGTCTATTTAGCTTGCTCAGAAACCCCCCATTCTTATCCCCTTCTGAGTATAATCTGTGAGGTGTAAACAGAACAGACGCTGCGCCTCCAACCAGTTCCCCCGCTCCTTATAGGAGACCTCTACCTCCAACCTAGTCCGTGTTATGCGCAGTTCCCTCCTGTGCATCGCTATTGCTTGGATTAATGCTCCCCTCATCACAGATTTGAAGGCATCCCATTCCACCAAAGGATCTGAGGACCCGTCATTGTCTGCCCAGTATTGTGTTATGTTCTCATAGTTACTATTCGCCACCGGGAGGACATCCAGCTACATTGGGTTTAGATGCCACCATCTAGTGGGGATGGGGCGACCAAAGGCTGTGATAGAATCAGGAGAAGGGGGGCATGATCCGAAATACCTCTTGGTAATCACTTGTTCTAATATAGGGTAGTAGATCTCTGCTGACAAAAGCCAAATCTATGTGAGACATAGATCCAGATAGATAGAGGCAGAGTTGCATGAGAACTGTGAGAGGATAGGATGAAGTCGCCTCCAAGCCTCTATAAGTCCATGTGCATCCACCCAATATGAGAGAACCCTGTTGCGTGTAGCCTGAGAATGTAGCCTATTTTTAATGGGATCTAGGGTGGCATTATAGTCACCCATAATAAGGGGGGTTGCTACAAACATCGGAACTTTACTCTAAGATCTAAGATTTCCCTACAGAATGGAGGTGGTACCTATAATCAGATATTGCGGCCCTCTGATATTGGCCTGCAATAGTACGTATCTGCCGGAGATATCTATTTGGACTGATGTTAACTGAAAGGGAAGGCTTTTAGCAATTAAAGGGACTCTGTCACCAGTTTCTAACCCCCCCTTTTATAACTATGGTTCTCTCCATGGTCCCCTTCTCATTACAAAGCTGTTGTTATAAGTTAAATCCGCCGTGTAGTTTTCATAAAAATCGCTTTTATCTAACCTGTCAATCTTCAGGATAAGGTGCCCAGGGCGTTTCTGATGGTCTGAATCTGCCGCTCTTCGCCGCCGCCGTTGGTGCCCAGCTCCTCCCATGATACTTTCAGCGCCACCTCGATGTAATGCAATCCGCCTCCGGCTCTCCTCAGTGCCCCCTCCTCCTTTTCAAAGATCTCGCGCGTGCGCACAGGCCTGTGCCTGATGCGCCCGTGCGGACATTTAGATTCTGCCTCGTTGAGCGAAGTGCGCATGCGCGCGAAGTGCGCATGCGCGCGAACGGCGCGCAAATATGCGTGAACGCGCGCGAATATGCGCGAACGCGCGCGAATGCGCACTTCGCTCCACGAGGCAGAATCTAAACGTCCGCACGGGCGCATCAGGCACAGGCCTGTGCGCACGCGCGAGATCTTTGAAAAGGAGGAGGGGGCACTGAGGAGAGCCGGAGGCGGATTGCATTACATCAAGGTGGCGCTGAAAGGATCATGGGAGGAGCTGGGCACCAACGGCGGCGGCGAAGAGCGGCAGATTCAGACCATCAGAAACGCCCTGGGCACCTTATCCTGAAGATTGACAGGTTAGATAAAAGCGATTTTTATGAAAACTACACGGCGGATTTAACTTATAACAACAGCTTTGTAATGAGAAGGGGACCATGGAGAGAACCATAGTTATAAAAGGGGGGGTTAGAAACTGGTGACAGAGTCCCTTTAAGATAGAGACTCCCCTCGCATAGTTAGAGTAAACCGCATGGTAGATGAATCCCACCCATGGTCGTTTAAGAGCCAAAACTTTCTGACCTCGTAGATGCGTTTCCTGCAGTATTACTATATCAAGGCTATATCCCTTCAAGTAGTTGAAGACTAGTAAACGCTTGACCTTGTCCTTAAGACCTCTGACATTCCAGGACAGCAACTTAACTGATGCCATACAGCCACCAAATAAATGCAGTTACATCCTTAAGTCCCGTGGAGGAGTCATCATGCATACTCACACACACCGACACAGACAAACAGAAGCCAAAAACCCATGGCTTTCACACCCACCCCGCCCAATCCTTCCCAACATGGTTGAGCCTAAGACCCATAAACTGAAACAATTGGGTGTCTTACTACCCTAGCACACCAAACACATATCTACTGCACACACCCCTTGTATACACAGTGGTGAATGAAACTATAGAACAACAAGTGAGAAAGAGAAATAGAAAAAACAAAGGAAATTCAACTTCCCAACAACTATTTCTCCCCTCCCTCAGAATATCATCACCCAGCAACTTTTGTATGAATGTCCCCTCTATTAGGAGCATAGAGGAAAATAGGCACTTAGGAGATGTAGGAGAAATTAGAGATTCAAAAAAGTCTCCATATAGCTACTTATGCATTTGTATCAAATCAGCGGCGAGGCCTCACATCTGGATGCCTGTTTCAAAGAAGCGTACAGTCTCACCATCTTGCACTTGAAGTCTGGAAGGATACATCATGGCGTTTTTTATATTTACATCTCGTAAATGCACCCGGACATCATTAAACTGCCTCCTCCTCGTTAGGACTTCCGAGGTGAAATCCGGGAGAAAGATAGCCTGGCATTCTCATAAGTGATATTGCCCTTCTGTCGAGCTGCCAGCAGGATAGCGTCTCTGTCCCTATAATTCAAGACCTTCATAATGAACGGTCTAGCAGGAGCACCCGAAGGTAGTGGTTTCGGTGGGATTCTATGGGCCCTTACAATAACGAAACAATTAGACAGGGCCATGGGTTGTAGAACCTCTCTCATCAGTTGTTCGGCAAAGATTTCAGGAGTGGGCCCTTCAGCTCTCTCAGGTAGTCCCAAGATGCAAATATTATTTCTTCTATTTCGGTTCTCAGCATCTTTTGCTCTGGCTTGTAGCAGCTTAACTTGTTGCTGTAATTGTCGGTTTTCCCTGTTCGGTCCACATCTTCCACATCCCTTAATCTGCGTTCCACTTCGGTGGTTCTTTCACGTATTTTATCAAGATCATGCCGTGAACATGATCAATTTCAGCTATGAGGGTTGCTTGGCATGTTGCAACTGCCTTCATTATTTGAGAGGTTTCTTCTGAAGCCTTCATCTCCCTGCTCTGTTTATATCCATATAGGTTTTGCAGCATGGGGAGCAGCAAATGTATTGGTTTTACGGCCCATATATAGAGAGCACTCGAGTGCTGGTTTGAGGAAATATAGACAGGAGTGACTATTGCAGCACAACTCTGAATTTGTAATCCACAGGATACTCCCTATGGATGGTAGGCTGTTTAGTCTTAATAAAGCAGCAGATACAGTGCTAATATAAAGCAGTCTCTATGCCTAGATCCTTGGCAGAACGATAATATGTCTCCCAGGTAAGAGTGTGCTATGAGGTTGTACTTTTGACTGTATAGAAGTGTAATTTCTGTAAATAGCAGGGATTGCAGCCTGGTAACTTATAGATAGAAGGGGTCTGTCCTCCACTGTATAGCAGCTGCTTTCCTTTACTCATAAAGTGCTGCTACACTAGCACTCTGCTTCCTACTGCCAAGATGGCGCCTGCCACATGCCTCCACTCCGTCTCTGAACACCCCGCTCCGCTGCCCAACCTCCCCTGCTATCGGATGGACTCCCGGCAGTATGGCAGCCTGGATCATCCAGGTAAGTACCTCCACGTGCTCCTCGGCTCCCACTTCAATGTTTTCTGGGCAGTGCTGTTCTCTTCACAGCGACTCTCCCTCTTTCTCCTGTGGGGCTCTGGTCTCCACGCTGCAGTGCCTAATCCTCTATACCTTACTGCGCTCCGGAGTCCAGGCACTTCAAAGACACAGGACTGGCCAAGTCTAGGTGCAGATTGCAGGAGTTTGAAGCAAGGATTCTGGAGTAGCTCTTCACTCTTGCTCTTGCCATGTACACTAGGCCACGCACCAGCCAGTTTAAAATCTGTATGTAAGAAACTTACCTGTCCCAGCTTCAGCAGCGTGATCCTCAGCCTTGGTGCTGCTGCGTCAGGAGAGACATGCTGCTGAATCAAGCCCCCTGGCTCTCTTTCTCCATGCAGTGGGCTTATTGCTCTGCTGCTCTAATTCCTATGTGCTAGTGTTTGTGACTAATAGAGCGCCGAGTTATGGACCTATCAGGTTCTGATCCAGGGACTCGGCGCTCTATTTAAACCCCTTCCTGGCCATATGCCAGTACCAGTGATAGTCTCTGACTCGCTATCTTTGTTCCTGGTTCCTTATGCCTGTGCTTATTGGATTGCTCGTTCCTCTGACCGCAGCTTGTCTTCTGATCACTCTCTAGCTCTTGTTTGGTACTGCATAGCTTGTCTGGTTTTGACCCATTTATGTATGACTCTGTTATTCTGTTTGTCTGTCTTTGTTGTTTATCCATCTCTGCACTTAAAGAGGACCTTTCATCTCTCCTGACATGCCTATTTTAATAGCTACATGCATTTCCCACGTACTAAGAGTCAGTAAGGGTACAGAGGGGAGGTAACCAGTTGGGGGGGTGTATCTGCACAGTCTAAAAAAAGGCATCACTGATTGGATAGAGTCAGTCTGTGCAGGTACACCCCCCCCCCCTCCCCAACTGGTTGCCTCCCCTCTGTACCCTTACTGAAGGCTAATAGCAATTAATTTATAACTTCTAGTGCAAATAATAAAGGAATGTCACAACATACAGACAGGAGAATATATGCTCTAGAACTGTTATTATGCATGAAGCTATTGTTGTGGAAATTTTATTATGTGGACATTTTATTTTAGGATGATCTTCATTAGATACTGGTCACTTTTGAGCAGTATTGAATGAGGTCCATGCTGACAGTGATGGGGGGTGGGCGGCCACCTGGCTGATCAGACAATGGACATGACTCATCCTTCCTTATACAGGGATGGGGTGTGTACATTGTCTGTCCAGCCACATTGATGCCCTCCCCTGTCCTTTGACATGTCATCACTTCCTGTATGTCATCTCTTCCTGTATCCTTGTCTTGGGCCAGCCCCTTTTACACCTTTTGTGAGTAAATAAAAGGAACAGACTGGGCAGGGAGGAGGAGGAGTGGCTCAGAATCCAATCAAGATGGTAACACCTGGGTCTGTCTTTGACTGTGGTTGAGGGAAAAGGGATTTACCTTTTTCCTTACACAAACTTTGATGCGAGCTGATTACAACTATTAATATTTCTACAACACTATTAAAACAGGAATGTCAGGAGTGGTAAAAGGTCCTCTTTAACCCTCCTCTTATGTTAGGGTCAGAACCGACCCGTTTTCAGGTTTTGAATGTCTATAAGTATCACATAAATTTGTTTATTGCATCAAGATTTTTTTACTTTGTCAGGAACCTCTATTTAAACAATGTAATAGAAAAAGAATCCTTTTCACTAAATTATAAAATACTGTGGTTAAAATTAAGACGTTTATGGTGTTAGGATCAATTCTGACCCAGTTATAATATAGGATTATCGGATACTAATAAGTGCCAAAACTGAAATCATAAACACTCTTTCTGCTTAGTAACACTGACAGCCAATCCCATCTCAACCCTGTGAGCTGTAGTTAGGGAGGGGCCTATCTCTTTGCCTGCTTGTCTGCTTCTCTAAATAAAGTAAAGAAACATAGGACCAATATATTTCAGAGTTGCTGACTTGCAGAGTAATCATCTCCAATATGCATCATGGGAGGTATGCTATCAAAAGAAAGGTCTAAGGGTCACACCAAAAATATTAAAACCAATCTTTTCAAGGATAAAGAAGCCAAACAAATTGGATGATAAATAATTGTTCAGAGGGTATTTTATGGCTGATTTAAGACACGGGTCAAAATGTCACCAAGCAAGACATTGTTGAAGTGGATGCTTCAGAGGTTGGAGTGGGTGCAGTATTGTTGCAGGGGTCATCTTCTCTGACTAATTTGCAGCCATGTGCATTATTTTCCAGAAGAATTTCCTTTTCGGAAAAAAATGATGACATTGGTAGTTGGGAACTGCTGGCTACAAAATGGGCCTTCACGGAATGGTGGAATTTCTTAGAAGGGGCCCAACACTAGGTCATTGTACTTATGGATCACAAGAATCTAATGTACACTGCTTAGCGATTTATCCCCAGACAAGCACGCTGTGCCTTGTTCTTCACCGGTTTAATTTTATTGTTATGTACCGGTATGATCCTGGGTCTAGTAATGTGAATGCAGATACCTTTTTACATAGTTTTGGGGACCCATGAGTCTATTAATTCTAAACCTGTTAACATTTTTCCTCCTGGTGTATTCATTGCCGCCGTTAATCCTGATCTTGCCTCTGAAATTCAATGTTGTCAGAATTTAGCTCCAAGTAATCTTCCTTTTGGTAAATTGTTTGTGCCTCCAAATCTTCGTCTTAAAGTTTCGGAGGAGTCTCATTCCTCAGTACTTGCAGGTCATCCAGGACTAGACATCTGGTCTCCAGAGCTTATTGGTGGCCTACTTTGTCAGGAGATGTGGTTGCCTTTGTCTCGGCATGTGATGTTTGCACAAAGGCCAATATACCCAGAAGCCATCCTGCGTGTCTACTAAGTCCCTTGCCCATTCCACAGAGACCCTGGACCCACATCTCTATGGACTTCCCCCCTCTCAGGGGAGGACTGTTATCTGGGTAGTCATTGACAGATTCTCTAAGATGTTTCATCTAGTTCAGCTAAAGAAGCTTCTTGATGCTAAGAAACTTGCAATTTTTTTATTGATAATATTCTCAAAGCCCATTGTCTCTAATAGGGGAGTACAGTTTGTCTCTAAATTCTGGAGAGAGTTTAGCAAAAGGTTGGGAATCAAACTGCCCTTCTCTTCAGCGTCCCTTCCTGCGACAAATGGAAAAACTGAATGGGACAACCAGGTTTTGGAGCAGCATTTGAGGTGCTTTGTTTCCGTCAAAATAAATCGAAAAAATGTTTGTAACTAGCAGAGTTTGCTATCAACAACCACATCAGCTTCTCTAGGGGCTTCTCGCCTTTTTATTGCAATTATGAGTTTAAGCCACGTTTTTCTTCAGTGTCTGAGTTTAATTCTGCGAGTCCTGCGGTGGATGGCATCATGAATAATCTGTGCACAGTTTGGGCCCAGGCTTGTGAGAGCCTGGAAAAAGCCCAAAGCATCCAGTTTGAACAAGCCAATAAGAAACCATCCTTGGGTCCAAATTTTGTTCCAGCGGAACTTGTATGGCTTTCGACTAAGAATCTGCGCCTTAGGGTCCCGTCTGGTGAACTCGCTCCGAAATGTATTCGCCCATATAAGATCATCCTCCTTCTTGATACATAGGGGGTCATTTTTGGCCAGATATCTGCAACTTTTGTGGCATATATCTGGTGCAGATTCTGTCACGTCATGGTGCGGCAAAATCTGCAACTTCTTCCCCGCTCTAGCTATCTTGGGCTTGTACTGTAAGTAGGTAGGGAAAACGATCTGGTTTCTAGCCTTAGGGATCATTCCTTGTCTGTCCCTACCTACAGTCGTAACACTGTACTAATCTGTTGATAGATGGCCTTTAAAACTTTTCTCCAAAAGAAATTTATAGTATTGGTCACCAAATATTCAGTTGATGCCCAGGCTCGTGCTATCCACAAATAAATTCATAGACACGTTTGGATAGATGGAATGTAATCTGGTGGGAACATAATATGCCTGATGTTATACCTTAGCAGTGATTTCCATGAAGGATACCCATCAGTGCCAAGACTTCTGATTTTTAACTTTATATTGTGTCATGTTACTAATTTGTTGATTTCTGTATTTGCCAGATAATATCAGTTCTTAGGTAGCTGCTTTTTAATAAATCAACGAAACAATGAATAACTCTTTGGAAAAGAAGTATTTGGTGGCAAGACCAGTTTATTCAGAGGACTCCTTCACTGCTGATCATGAGTTAGTGGAAAGACATCATACCACCACATTAGATCTTCTAAAAAGGACCTGTAGGTAAGAAGTGGATTTTATAAGAGCATCCTTTATTCAAATCAGTTTTTGACAAAATGCATATGCTATAGCCAAGTCTTTGTCAACGTTTTCAAGCCAAGTACTCCATAGTGGCAAGAAGTAACAAGCATCTGTACTTCCAAGGAAGCAATAAGTTTTTTTATGTGTTTAAAATGTCTACTCTCACACTGCCATCAGAGGCTATGTTTGAAGCCTCTATTGGAAATTACTTCATATGTGATGGGAAGTATAGTGAAGCATCCCATCTAAATGACAGGTTAATGAGGTCTGTCAGGTGATTTTGGTGTCTGTTGTGTGATAGATTCAGCTACTGCATCATGGTTTCTGTTAAGGAGAGATGAACAAAAAGCAGCTTACAGTACATACGGTGCCATGCAAAGTTTCTGCCATATCCTCCACACATTTATATAGGATATTCCCCCAACTGACATTTGAATCACAAATATGGCACATGACACGTCTTAGCAGGCTAGTAAATCAATACAGACCATACACCAGACTTTCTAAATGAAATTATAGACCTGAGGCCTGACCCATCCTTTATACAGACCTCATCCCAGTCCTATATACAGACCCCAGACCAGACTACCCTGTTTACAGAACCCAGATTAGACCAGACACAAGATCAGAACCCTTAAAAATCACAGACCCAAGCTCTCATAAAAATGTGTCAGCCAGAAACCCCCTTATAACAAAACCAGACCAGACCAGACCACCTGGACAGATGTGCATAGAAAGAGGGGATTATGATCATATAACAGACATGTATGTCTATGTCTTGTGGCTGCATACATATATTTAAAATGGGAGTCCTGAAACTATAACTAGACATTAATGGTGTATACGGTATGTTCAATATGCCATAAATACAATATTTTAGTTGATAATACCCCTTTAAAAAAAAAATTCAGCCCTTGACATTGGTTCAGTCTGACAATGTGCCCCCCAACCAGAAAAGGTTGTGCACCCCTGATTTAGAGCAATATGTTTACATGTATCTGACTCCTGCACCTTGTAGCTGGATATTTTCCATTAGAACAATCATTGAAGTGGTATGTGGTATTGTACATTGAGCATGTGCTACTGCAATCTGCCAGTCTCCCTTACATGTCATTGTATTGGTAGTTTGTTGCAAACGTAGCTTCATGAAATACACCAATAGTGTTGTTTCCAGTAAAAAGAAAGGCTAATGTAAAATACAGATGTAGTAACAGAGACTAGTAAAAATGAAGAACTGTTTTAAGCAACCTCAGATGGTTTGTATAAAGTTAAGAGATGCTATGAGTAAAAGCCTACTAAGACTCCTGTAAAAGTTATAATAAATGTTCAAGCAGCAAGTAATTGCTAGATAACGGTATAGAGCTACCCAATCTTTACCGTTTATGAGTGTAGTTCACTTTAAGAATTAACACGTTAACCTTTGGAATTATTGACTTGGTAAACATGTGGAGACCAACCGGGTAGTTACCAGTGATAAATAATGTGACCTTCTACCTCCTCCTTGTAAACCGTTATGTAGTGTTCCTTTCATAGGGAGGGACAATGACAAATATAGAACAACTTGTCACCTTGGTATGTGCATGATAAAAAACACTCCCATATTTTCTTTACTTTTCCATACAGATGACAATTTTAAGGGACAAAAACGTCTGTCATATGTCACCCAAACGTAAATACATATGGCCACAAATTATGAGCTTTCTGTTTTCCTGGAGCAGTTTCTTAAAACTCACTTTTGTAGAAAAGACAGAAATTACACTCTGCAGTTAGAGATGAGAAAATCAGTTCTAAACAAACCAAATTCATAGTGCATTTCCCAAAAGCTTTGGTTTTCAGCAAAATCAAAACTTATGAGATATGTCCCAAGCAAATTGCTCAAAATAGCATGCGCCATTTGACAGATCAGAAGATCGAGAAGATGAGAATGGAAGATAACATGACCTTGGAAGGTGTTCTGGCTTAGTGGACATTCCCATAATTCCTAGCAGGCAACCTAAGCCAATCATGAAGTGTGATGCAGTAAAAATCCAGTGGGTGTGTCATAGGCACTATATAACATCCCAGCCAGGAAATGCAAGTGTTTTCTGGGCTTATACATAAGAGGGATATGACATCTGGCAGACAGAGATCTTAAAAGGGTTGTCCGGGCTTTTACTATTGATGACCTATTCTCAGTAAAGGTCATCAATATGAGATCAGCAGGGGTCTGACACCCAGCAATCCCGCCGATCAGCTGTATGAGGAGATGGTGTGCGCAGTGTGCACGTGCCGTCTCCCGTCTCTGCTCCTGTTGACCACTGCTGTATTTGGCAAAAGCCATAGACAGCATCAGTGGACAGGAAGAGAGAAGGGAGACGGCACGTGCACACTGCGCACACCATCTCCTCATACAGCTGATCGGCGGGATTGCTGGGTGTTGGACCCCCGCTGATCTCATATTGATGACCTATCCTGAGGATAGGTCATCAATAGTTAAAGCCCAGACAACCCCTTTAAATCACAGAAAACAGCTAGTTAATGTCAGTGAGTGTGTTTCACAATGAGGAAAAGACAATAGATAGATTTACAAAAATTTGGACATCCTTATACAGAATCACGGTTTCTGAGCAGTTTAGACCACACGATCTGCTGCCAAGAAACTATGATCACTGGTGCCTGCATGAATGACGGGATCACCCGATGAACAAGAGTTCACATTTACAGGGGCAGATTGTCTGAAACAACCGTTCGCATAAACAGTGGTTCCCGATTATCTGGACGATTTATAAGTCCCCTAATCAGACCTCAGATCCGACCCCCAATATGAAAAAACCCTAAGATCAGATCCCCTATATGAAAAAGACCTAAGATCAGATCCCCTATATGAAAAAGATCCCTATTCAGACCCCTATGTGAATATGATCCCCAATCAGACCCCCAGTGTTTCTAAGACCCCCATTCAGACCTAAGATCAGACCCCCATGTTAATCAGACCTTAGAGCAGACAAGAAAATATAAATCATTTAACCTCTCCTGCTCCGGACTGCCCTCTCTTCATGGTCTTCCTGCTGCATTGTGCTGTGACCTGACGTGGCACAGCTTGAGGTCACAGGTTTTATTGAGATACTTGGAGTCGCTATAAAAACCTGTTATAAGGAGCAGGGGTCCCTTTATCAGGCTATCAAGACAGAAGATAAAATTCTGGACAGAAACTGACAGTTCACTAAGAAGAAAGCAGTGCCAAAACTGCATTAGAGTCAATCCGGTGGATAAGGACTTTGTTAATGATTAACACTTTAAAACAGCTGGAATAGAAAAAAAACACCTAAAGGAACAAATAAAGTATTCTAATATCCAAATGAGTGACAAATGATGTGAAGTAAATACAAAGATGTGCATGTGGGAAAAACTCTTCTGAATAAAAGGAGAAAAGAAGAGCGTTATCGAACAGCTGAGTCAGGAGTAGAGGTAAAAGTGGATATATGGAATGTAGCAAGCACTGATACTTGAGTATCAGTATTGCTGTGAGTAGAGCAATGGGAAAAATTAAATTGCATACAATGTAGTAGGAGCCACCGGATTGGAGGTAAGCATTGTAGATTGCTGGGCAATAGGGGTCTGATATAGGAAGGCTGTACTCCTGCTCATCTGCACTAGAGGCTTTCCATGGATAGTATCTGCCAGAGCAACGAAGTGAGTCTGCTAGATGGATTAACCCAACAGAAGGGAAACAGAGATAATATATTGTTTGGCCAGAGGATGAAACAAATACTATGCATAGTTAAAACTGGAGTTATTGTGTGGGAATGTATGGACTAAGATAGCAACAAATAATTTGCATTAAGATTTGTGTGGTCCAATGCGTACAGGGGAAAAATCAAAGGTATTAAAATCTAGATTTAGAGGGAAACACTATCTGAAAGAATTAATAGAGGCTGCTTGTCTAAAAGCAAAGAATATTATTCAAAGCTAATGACTGATGCAGGTTAGAGTTGAGCGAACACCTGGATGTTCGGGTTCGAGAAGTTCGGCCGAACATCCCGGAAATGTTCGGGTTCGGGATCCGAACCCGATCCGAACTTCGTCCCGAACCCGAACCCCATTGAAGTCAATGGGGACCCGAACTTTTCGGCACTAAAAAGGCTGTAAAACAGCCCAGGAAAGAGCTAGAGGGCTGCAAAAGGCAGCAACATGTAGGTAAATCCCCTGCAAACAAATGTGGATAGGGAAATGAATTAAAATAAAAATTAAATAAATAAAAATTAACCAAAATCAATTGGAGAGAGGTCCCATAGCAGAGAATCTGGCTTCACGTCACCCACCACTGTAAGAGTCCATTTTCATAAATTTAGGCCCAGCACCCAGGCAGAGGAGAGAGGTCCCGTAACAGAGAATCTGGCTTCATGTCAGCAGAGAATTAGTCTGCATGTCATAGCAGAGAATGAGGCTTCACGTCAGCCACCACTGCAACAGTCCATTGGCATATATTTAGGCCCAGCACCCAGGCAGAGGAGAGAGGTCCCGTAACAGACAATCTGGCTTCATGTCAGCAGAGAATTAGTCTGCATGTCATAGCAGAGAATGAGGCTTCACGTCAGCCACCACTGCAACAGTCCATTGGCATATATTTAGGCCCAGCACCCAGGCAGAGGAGGGAGGTCCCGTAACAGAGAATCTGTCTTCATGTCAGCAGAGAATCAGTCTGCATGTCATAGCAGAGAATGAGGCTTCACGTCAGCCACCACTGCAACAGTCCATTGGCATATATTTAGGCCCAGCACCCAGGCAGAGGAGGGAGGTCCCGTAACAGAGAATCTGTCTTCATGTCAGCAGAGAATTAGTCTGCATGTCATAGCAGAGAATGAGGCTTCACGTCAGCCACCACTGCAACAGTCCATTGGCATATATTTAGGCCCAGCACACAGGCAGAGGAGAGAGGTCCCGTAACAGAGAATCTGTCTTCATGTCAGCAGAGAATTAGTCTGCATGTCATAGCAGAGAATGAGGCTTCACGTCAGCCACCACTGCAACAGTCCATTGGCATATATTTAGGCCCAGCACACACACAGGCAGAGGAGAGAGGTCCCGTAACAGAGAATCTGTCTTCATGTCAGCAGAGAATTAGTCTGCATGTCATAGCAGAGAATGAGGCTTCACGTCAGCCACCACTGCAACAGTCCATTGGCATATATTTAGGCCCAGCACCCAGGCAGAGGAGGGAGGTCCCGTAACAGAGAATCTGGCTTCATGTCAGCAGAGAATCAGTCTGCATGTCATAGCAGAGAATGAGGCTTCACGTCAGCCACCACTGCAACAGTCCATTGGCATATATTTAGGCCCAGCACCCAGGCAGAGGAGGGAGGTCCCGTAACAGAGAATCTGGCTTCATGTCAGCAGAGAATCAGTCTGCATGTCATAGCAGAGAATGAGGCTTCACGTCAGCCACCACTGCAACAGTCCATTGGCATATATTTAGGCCCAGCACACAGGCAGAGGAGAGAGGTCCCGTAACAGAGAATCTGTCTTCATGTCAGCAGAGAATTAGTCTGCATGTCATAGCAGAGAATGAGGCTTCACGTCAGCCACCACTGCAACAGTCCATTGGCATATATTTAGGCCCAGCACCCAGGCAGAGGAGGGAGGTCTCGTAACAGAGAATCTGTCTTCATGTCAGCAGAGAATTAGTCTGCATGTCATAGCAGAGAATGAGGCTTCACGTCAGCCACCACTGCAACAGTCCATTGGCATATATTTAGGCCCAGCACACACACAGGCAGAGGAGAGAGGTCCCGTAACAGAGAATCTGTCTTCATGTCAGCAGAGAATTAGTCTGCATGTCATAGCAGAGAATGAGGCTTCACGTCAGCCACCACTGCAACAGTCCATTGGCATATATTTAGGCCCAGCACCCAGGCAGAGGAGGGAGGTCCCGTAACAGAGAATCTGTCTTCATGTCAGCAGAGAATCAGTCTGCATGTCATAGCAGAGAATGAGGCTTCACGTCAGCCACCACTGCAACAGTCCATTGGCATATATTTAGGCCCAGCACCCAGGCAGAGGAGGGAGGTCCCGTAACAGAGAATCTGGCTTCATGTCAGCAGAGAATCAGTCTGCATGTCATAGCAGAGAATGAGGCTTCACGTCAGCCACCACTGCAACAGTCCATTGGCATATATTTAGGCCCAGCACACACACAGGCAGAGGAGAGAGGTCCCGTAACAGAGAATCTGTCTTCATGTCAGCAGAGAATTAGTCTGCATGTCATAGCAGAGAATGAGGCTTCACGTCAGCCACCACTGCAACAGTCCATTGGCATATATTTAGGCCCAGCACACACACAGGCAGAGGAGAGAGGTCCCGTAACAGAGAATCTGGCTTCATGTCAGCAGAGAATCAGTCTGCATGTCATAGCAGAGAATGAGGCTTCACGTCAGCCACCACTGCAACAGTCCATTGGCATATATTTAGGCCCAGCACCCAGGCAGAGGAGGGAGGTCCCGTAACAGAGAATCTGGCTTCATGTCAGCAGAGAATCAGTCTGCATGTCATAGCAGAGAATGAGGCTTCACGTCAGCCACCACTGCAACAGTCCATTGGCATATATTTAGGCCCAGCACACACACAGGCAGAGGAGAGAGGTCCCGTAACAGACAATCTGGCTTCATGTCAGCAGAGAATCAGTCTGCATGTCATAGCAGAGAATGAGGCTTCACGTCAGCCACCACTGCAACAGTCCATTGGCATATATTTAGGCCCAGCACCCAGGCAGAGGAGGGAGGTCTCGTAACAGAGAATCTGGCTTCATGTCAGCAGAGAATCAGTCTGCATGTCATAGCAGAGAATGAGGCTTCACGTCAGCCACCACTGCAACAGTCCATTGGCATATATTTAGGCCCAGCACACACAGGCAGAGGAGAGAGGTCCCGTAACAGACAATCTGGCTTCATGTCAGCAGAGAATCATTCTGCATGTCATAGCAGAGAATCAGGCTTCACGTCACCCAACATTGGAACAGTCCATTGGCATATATTTAGGCCCCGGCACCCAGACACAGGAGAGGTTCATTCAACTTTGGGTAGCCTCGCAATATAATGGTAAAATGAAAATAAAAATAGGATTGAATGAGGAAGTGCCCTGGAGTCCAATAATATATGGTTAAGGGGAGGTAGTTAATGTCTAATCTGGACAAGGGACGGACAGATCCTGTGGGATCCATGCCTGGTTCATTTTTATGAACGTCAGCTTGTCCACATTGGCTGTAGACAGGCGGCTGCGTTTGTCTGTAATGACGCCCCCTGCCGTGCTGAATACACGTTCAGACAAAACGCTGGCCGCCGGGCAGGCCAGCACCTCCAAGGCATAAAAGGCTAGCTCTGGCCACGTGGACAATTTAGAGACCCAGAAGTTGAATGGGGCCGAACCATCAGTCAGTACGTGGAGGGGTGTGCACACGTACTGTTCCACCATGTTAGTGAAATGTTGCCTCCTGCTAACACGTTGCGTATCAGGTGGTGGTGCAGTTAGCTGTGGCGTGTTGACAAAAGTTTTCCACATCTCTGCCATGCTAACCCTGCCCTCAAAGGAGCTGGCATTGACACAGCTGCCTTGGCGACCTCTTGCTCCTCCTCTGCCTTGGCCTTGGGCTTCCACTTGTTCCCCTGTGACATTTGGGAATGCTCTCAGTAGCGCGTCTACCAACGTGCGCTTGTACTCGCGCATCTTCCTATCACGCTCCAGTGCAGGAAGTAAGGTGGGCACATTGTCTTTGTAGCGTGGATCCAGCAGGGTGGCAACCCAGTAGTCCGCACAGGTTAAAATGTGGGCAACTCTGCTGTCGTTGCGCAGGCACTGCAGCATGTAGTCGCTCATGTGTGCCAGGCTGCCCAGGGGTAAGGACAAGCTGTCCTCTGTGGGAGGCGTATCGTCATCGTCCTGCCTTTCCCCCCAGCCACGCACCAGTGATGGACCCGAGCTGCGTTGGGTGCCACCCCGCTGTGACCATGCTTCATCCTCATCCTCCTCCACCTCCTCCTCATCCTCGTCCTCCTCGTCCTCCAGTAGTGGGCCCTGTCTGGCCACATTTGTACCTGGCCTCTGCTGTTGCCAAAAACCTCCCTCTGAGTCACTTCGAAGAGACTGGCCTGAAAGTGCTAAAAATGACCCCTCTTCCTCCTCCTCCTCCTCCTCCTGGGCCACCTCCTCTTGCATCATCGCCCTAAGTGTTTTCTCAAGGAGACATAGAAGTGGTATTGTAACGCTGATAACGGCGTCATCGCCACTGGCCATGTTGGTGGAGTACTCGAAACAGCGCAACAGGGCACACAGGTCTCGCATGGAGGCCCAGTCATTGGTGGTGAAGTGGTGCTGTTCTGTAGTGCGACTGACCCGTGCGTGCTGCAGCTGAAACTCCACTATGGCCTGCTGCTGCTCGCACAGTCTGTCCAGCATGTGCAAGGTGGAGTTCCACCTGGTGGGCACGTCGCATATGAGGCGGTGAGCGGGAAGGCCGAAGTTACGCTGTAGCGCAGACAGGCGAGCAGCAGCAGGATGTGAACGCCGGAAGCGCGAACAGACGGCCCGCACTTTATGCAGCAGCTCTGACATGTCGGGGTAGTTGTGAATGAACTTCTGCACCACCAAATTCAGCACATGCGCCAAGCAAGGGATGTGCGTCAAATTGGCTAGTCCCAGAGCTGCAACGAGATTTCGCCCATTATCGCACACCACCAGGCCGGGCTTGAGGCTCACCGGCAGCAACCACTCGTCGGTCTGTTGTTCTATACCCCGCCACAACTCCTGTGCGGTGTGGGGCCTGTCCCCCAAACATATGAGTTTCAGAATGGCCTGCTGACGTTTACCCCGGGCTGTGCTGAAGTTGGTGGTGAAGGTGTGTGGCTGACTGGATGAGCAGGTGGAAGAAGAGGAGGAGGAAGCCGAGAAGGAGGAGGTGGCAACAGGAGGCAAAGAATGTTGCCCTGCGATCCTTGGCGGCGGAAGGACGTGCGCCAAACAGCTCTCCGCCTGGGGCCCAGCTGCCACTACATTTACCCAGTGTGCAGTTAGGGAGATATAGCGTCCCTGGCCGTGCTTACTGGTCCACGTATCTGTGGTTAGGTGGACCTTGCCACAGATGGCGTTGCGCAGTGCACACTTGATTTTATCGGATACTTGGTTGTGCAGGGAAGGCACGGCTCTCTTGGAGAAGTAGTGGCGGCTGGGAACAACATACTGTGGGACAGCAAGCGACATGAGCTGTTTGAAGCTGTCTGTGTCCACCAGCCTAAATGACAGCATTTCATAGGCCAGTAGTTTAGAAATGCTGGCATTCAGGGCCAGGGATCGAGGGTGGCTAGGTGGGAATTTACGCTTTCTCTCAAATGTTTGTGAGATGGAGAGCTGAACGCTGCCGTGTGACATGGTTGAGACGCTTGGTGACGGAGGTGGTGGTGGTGGTGTTGGTGGTACATCCCCTGTTTGCTGGGCGGCAGGTGCCAACGTTCCTCCAGAGGCGGAGGAAGAGGCCGAGGCGGCAGCAGCAGAAGAGGCCGAGGCGGCAGCAGCAGAAGAGGTAGCAGGGGGAGCCTGAGTGACTTCCTTGGTTTTAAGGTGTTTACTCCACTGCAGTTCATGCTTTGCATGCAGGTGCCTGGTCATGCAGGTTGTGCTCAGGTTCAGAACGTTAATGCCTCGCTTAAGGCTCTGATGGCACAGCGTGCAAACCACTCGGGTCTTGTCGTCAGCACATTGTTTGAAGAAGTGCCATGCCAGGGAACTCCTTGAAGCTGCCTTTGGGGTGCTCGGTCCCAGATGGCGGCGGGCAGTAGCAGGCGGAGTCTCTTGGCGGCGGGTGTTCTGCTTTTGCCCACTGCTCCCTCTTTTGCTACGCTGTTGGCTCGGTCTCACCACTGCCTCTTCCTCCGAACTGTGAAAGTCAGTGGCACGACCTTCATTCCATGTGGGGTCTAGGACCTCATCATCCCCTGCATCGTCTTCCACCCAGTCTTGATCCCTGACCTCCTGTTCAGTCTGCACACTGCAGAAAGACGCAGCAGTTGGCACCTGTGTTTCGTCATCATCAGAGACATGCTGAGGTGGTATTCCCATGTCCTCATCATCAGGAAACATAAGTGGTTGTGCGTCAGTGCATTCTATATCTTTCACCGCTGGGGAAGGGCTAGGTGGATGCCCTTGGGAAACCCTGCCAGCGGAGTCTTCAAACAGCATAAGAGACTGCTGCATAACTTGAGGCTGAGACAGTTTCCCTGGTATGCATGGGGGTGATGTGACAGACTGATGGGGTTGGTTTTCAGGCGCCATCTGTGCGCTTTCTGCAGAAGACTGGGTGGGAGATAATGTGAACGTGCTGGATCCACTGTCGGCCACCCAATTGACTAATGCCTGTACCTGCTCAGGCCTTACCATCCTTAGAACGGCATTGGGCCCCACCATATATCGCTGTAAATTCTGGCGGCTACTGGGACCTGAGGTAGTTGGTACACTAGGACGTGTGGATGTGGCAGAACGGCCACGTCCTCTCCCAGCACCAGAGGGTCCACTAACACCACCACGACCATGTCCACGTCCGCGTCCCTTACTAGATGTTTTTCTCATTGTTATGGTTCACCACAACAACAAAAATATTATTTGGCCCAATGTATTGTATTCAAATTCAGCGGGATATAAATTTGAGGCCTAGTATTTAGGCGCTGGGGGACCGGTATGGATTTACTAACAGAATTAGACTTGGAAATGCACAGTAGCGTGTGTGTGAAGTTATTCTGAATGACCCTATGTGCACCTTGAATATTATATACCCTTTTAGGGATAGATTTCAAATAGCTCTGATATAGCAGAAACCACTAAATTATGAAATTGCTAAATTGGGAATTGTATTTCAACCCAGAACAAAAAATGTGCTTTGACGGACACTAAATAACTTTCCCAGCCACAACAGGACAGCGGTAACGAGAGATTTAGCGGGATATAAATTTGAGGCCTAGTATTTAGGCGCTGGGTGACCGGTATGGATTTAGTGACAGAATTAGACTTGGAAATGCACAGTAGCGTGTGTGTGAAGTTATTCTGAATGACCCTATGTGCACCTTGAATATTATATACCCTTTTAGGGATAGATTTCAAATAGCTCTGATATAGCAGGAACCACTAAATTATGAAATTGCTAAATTGGGAATTGTACTTCAACCCAGAACAAAAAATGTGCTTTGACGGACACTAAATAACTTTCCCAGCCACAACAGTACAGCGGTAACGAGAGATTTAGCGGATATAAATTTGAGGCCTAGTATTTAGGCGCTGGGTGACCGGTATGGATTTAGCGACAGAATTAGACTTGGAAATGCACAGTAGCGTGTGTGTGAAGTTATTCTGAATGACCCTATGTGCACCTTGAATATTATATACCCTTTTAGGGATAGATTTCAAATAGCTCTGATATAGCAGGAACCACTAAATTATGAAATTGCTAAATTGGGAATTGTACTTCAACCCAGAACAAAAAATGTGCTTTGACGGACACTAAATAACTTTCCCAGCCACAACAGGACAGCGGTAACGAGAGATTTAGCGGGATATAAATTTGAGGCCTAGTATTTAGGCGCTGGGTGACCGGTATGGATTTAGCGACAGAATTAGACTTGGAAATGCACAGTAGCGTGTGTGTGAAGTTATTCTGAATGACCCTATGTGCACCTTGAATATTATATACCCTTTTAGGGATAGATTTCAAATAGCTCTGATATAGCAGGAACCACTAAATTATGAAATTGCTAAATTGGGAATTGTACTTCAACCCAGAACAAAAAATGTGCTTTGACGGACACTAAATAACTTTCCCAGCCACAACAGGACAGCGGTAACGAGAGATTTAGCGGGATATAAATTTGAGGCCTAGTATTTAGGCGCTGGGTGACCGGTATGGATTTAGCGACAGAATTAGACTTGGAAATGCACAGTAGCGTGTGTGTGAAGTTATTCTGAATGACCCTATGTGCACCTTGAATATTATATACCCTTTTAGGGATAGATTTCAAATAGCTCTGATATAGCAGGAACCACTAAATTATGAAATTGCTAAATTGGGAATTGTACTTCAACCCAGAACAAAAAATGTGCTTTGACGGACACTAAATAACTTTCCCAGCCACAACAGGACAGCGGTAACGAGAGATTTAGCGGGATATAAATTTGAGGCCTAGTATTTAGGCGCTGGGTGACCGGTATGGATTTAGTGACAGAATTAGACTTGGAAATGCACAGTAGCGTGTGTGTGAAGTTATTCTGAATGACCCTATGTGCACCTTGAATATTATATACCCTTTTAGGGATAGATTTCAAATAGCTCTGATATAGCAGAAACCACTAAATTATGAAATTGCTAAATTGGGAATTGTATTTCAACCCAGAACAAAAAATGTGCTTTGACGGACACTAAATAACTTTCCCAGCCACAACAGGACAGCGGTAACGAGAGATTTAGCAGGATATAAATTTGAGGCCTAGTATTTAGGCGCTGGGTGACCGGTATGGATTTAGCGACAGAATTAGACTTGGAAATGCACAGTAGCGTGTGTGTGAAGTTATTCTGAATGACCCTATGTGCACCTTGAATATTATATACCCTTTTAGGGATAGATTTCAAATAGCTCTGATATAGCAGGAACCACTAAATTATGAAATTGCTAAATTGGGAATTGTACTTCAACCCAGAACAAAAAATGTGCTTTGACGGACACTAAATAACTTTCCCAGCCACAACAGGACAGCGGTAACGAGAGATTTAGCGGGATATAAATTTGAGGCCTAGTATTTAGGCGCTGGGTGACCGGTATGGATTTAGTGACAGAATTAGACTGGGATATGGCCAAAAAATAACCACACTATTGCTGGTTAAATGCACTTGGTGACGGGCGCAGCTTGCCCCTGATGTAGTATATGGCCAAAAAATGAACAGACTATTGCTGGTTAAATGCACTTGGTGTCACAGCTTGACGAACCACACTACTGAGGGTTAAATGCACTTGGTGACGGGCGCAGCTTGCCCCTGATGTAGTATATGGCCAAAAAATGAACAGACTATTGCTGGTTAAATGCACTTGGTGACGGGCGCAGCTTGCCCCTGATTTAGTATATGGCAAAAAAATGAACAGACTATTGCTGGTTAAATGCACTTGGTGTGATAGCTTGACCAACCACACTACTGAGGGTTAAATGCACTTGGTGACGGGCGCAGCTTGCCCCTGATGTAGTATATGGCCAAAAAATGAACAGACTATTGCTGGTTAAATGCACTTGGTGACGGGCGCAGCTTGCCCCTGATTTAGTATATGGCCAAAAAATGAACAGACTATTGCTGGTTAAATGCACTTGGTGTGATAGCTTGACCAACCACACTACTGAGGGTTAAATGCACTTGGTGACGGGCGCAGCTTGCCCCTGATGTAGTATATGGCCAAAAAATGAACAGACTATTGCTGGTTAAATGCACTTGGTGACGGGCGCAGCTTGCCCCTGATTTAGTATATGGCCAAAAAATGAACAGACTATTGCTGGTTAAATGCACTTGGTGTGATAGCTTGACCAACCACACTACTGAGGGTTAAATGCACTTGGTGACGGGCGCAGCTTGCCCCTGATGTAGTATATGGCCAAAAAATGAACAGACTATTGCTGGTTAAATGCACTTGGTGTCACAGCTTGACGAACCACACTACTGAGGGTTAAATGCACTTGGTGACGGGCGCAGCTTGCCCCTTATGTAGTATTTGGCCAAAAAATAAACAGACTATTGCTGGTTAAATGCACTTGGTGTGACAGCTTCACCCTGATGTAGGCTTTAGCCAAAAAACAACCACACCATTGAGGGTTAAATGCACTTGGTGACAGGCGCAGCTTGCCCCTGATTTAGTATATGGCCAAAAAATGAACAGACTATTGCTGGTTAAATGCACTTGGTGTGACAACTTCACCCTGATGTAGGCTTTAGCCAAAAAACAACCACACCATTGAGGGTTAAATGCACTTGGTCGCAGCTTGGATGCACTTGGTCGCAGCACCGCACAAGACACAAAATGGCCGCCGATCACCCCAGAAAAAAGTGACTGACAAACGGTCTGGGCAGCCTAAAAACAGTGAGTGAGCATTTGAATTTCAGCAGCTCAATGATGCACAGCTGCAGATCGATCGATTAATCAAGTGAAGTCCTTTGGAGGAGTTAATCTGCCTAATCTCGCCCTACTGTCGCATCCGCAACCTCTCCCTACGCTAATCAGAGTAGAGTGACGGGCGGCGCTATGTGACTCCAGCTTAAATAGAGGCTGGGTCACATGGTGCTCTGGCCAATCACAGCCATGCCAATAGTAGGCATGGCTGTGACGGCCTCTTGGGGCAAGTAGTATGACGCTTGTTGATTGGCTGCTTTGCAGCCTTTCAAAAAGCGCCAAGAAAGCGTCACAAAAGCGCCAAGAAAGCGACGAACACCGAACCCGAACCCGGACTTTTACGAAAATGTCCGGGTTCGGGTCCGTGTCACGGACACCCCAAAATTCGGTACGAACCCGAACTATACAGTTCGAGTTCGCTCATCCCTAATGCAGGTAAAATCAGGAATATCCACCATATGCTACTTTCTGTTTTACCATTATGCCAATAAATAAATAAAAAATGAACTCTTTACCAGAAAAATGTATTGTTTTTATCAGTTACAATGCTTCCAGCCATATGAGTAAGATGAAAGCCTTGACAGTCATTTCTAGATCCATTAGCTACCTGTATTGTCTAAGTTTCATATTACCACTTTGCACAATATTAATCATTACGGTATTTCATTATTTTTATTTTGTATACAGTATTTATATCAGTAGTAATACATCAAAGCAATGGGACTTTTTACCTTCAAGACATTTCGCTAGTCATCCAGAGTATATGTATACTGTATATATCTCATAATTTCTTTTATAGATGTTGTACATACAATGATTATCATGTTATCATGTCTTTATATTTCTTTTTTCAGTATATTTTTGATAGTATCCTTTTCAGCTGCAGTCATCCAATACACCTCTTCTTATCCACTGATTAAGTCATCTCAGTTTATTCTCACCACTGCCTCCTTTTTTCCCATCTGCATCGGATCAGTTAATCCCACCACACCAATCTTATTGCCAATTATTCGCTGCTATCTCTTTCATTCACACACAACAACTCATTCACTATTTGTTTTATATTATCCATAGTATTTATCCCATCATTTCTCTGTGCTTCATCATATCTGTTTTTCTTTCCATTATATTAATCCATCTCCTACATGCACATGCATGAGACTTACGCTCTGGCAGATACCTGCTGTTAGTAGCCTTCTGTGTGCATGTGCCATGCGGTCATCCACATCAGACCCCTATTGCCTGCCAACCTACAATACTTACCACCTCTCCAGCAGCTTTTGCTACATTGTTTCTTCACATTGCTATACTCAAAGCAACGCTGATAGTCATGTATCATTCCTCACTACATCCCACATATCCTCATTTATCTCCATTCCTCAGTGAACAGTTCTCTACCTCTCTGCCTTCCTCGACTACTGAATGAGCTGACTTTTTCCCACATTCGCATCTATGTATTTTATTTACTCATTTGGGTGTTTTTTTTATCTATTCTAGCTGTGTTTTAACCCAAAAGTCAATCAATTCCCTGCACGAAGGGCTGGCTCTAGTGCGGCTTTGGTGTAATTTTGTTATACTGTAGTTAGCTAGCCAGTTTGTGTCAAGTGTTTTATCTTCTGTGAATATAACGTGAATAAGGGGCCCCTGTGCCCTCACAATACAAACCGTTGGATCTACTCGAGTCTTTAGGTAGTCTTGTCTCCAGGTGATGCCATTCTTCTTGCAGCAACCGGAAAGACTTGCACAGCAAAAATTACTCTTCTGGGTTTAACTCTGACTGGACAAATAGCATTCTCTATGAGTAATTCCATGTGCAATAAGTTACCTCTGCACAGATACATGATAACTTTTTGATTGATTACATTTGCTAATAAAAAAAAATAAAAAAAATTAATTGCAGGCAGGGTAATTGGTTTCAGAAATTGTTGTGGTAAACTACATATGTGCTGACTGCTTTTTCATTGCCTTTTCTTCTATCCTCTAGTGTTGATCACGAATATTCGAATTGCGAATTTTAATTGCGAATATCGGCACTTTGAGAATTTGCGAATATTTAGAATATCGCTAAATATACTCGGAATTGCGAATATTCGATTTTTGGGAAAATACAAGTTCATGCAAATTTGTATGCAAAAATTTGTATGCAAATTTTCGCAATCAAGAAAATAATGCCTGGAGATCATGAATTCGCGAATTCGAATATTGCCCCTGTTGCTCATCACTAGTCAGCAATAATGCGGCTGTAAATGTTTACAGAAAGTTGCACTTCTGTGAGGATATGGCATGTCCTCTTTAAGTGTCTTGTGAAATACTTAGGACTCAACTGTATTTATAGCGCTTCTTCATGCCATTGCATCAATTAAATGAATTCACTTGCTACACAGTTATCAAATGTATAACCTATTTTAGATGGCACCGGAGACTTATTCACATTGGGTTGATTAAAGTGTGCTGAAAATATAATTTTAGAAATTTACATGTCCATCACAGATCTTATGTAGGATCATTTTAACATTTCAAACTTTTTTCTGTTTGTCTAGATGATATTTAGATCTTCATCACATTCCATGTGAACATAACAGGTCTGTGTTTTAATTGCAGTTGTTCCTCAAAGAAAGCAAAAAGAATTGCGCTATCTTTTATCCCTATTGTTTCATGGCTTCCTAACTACCGATTTAAGGAATGGATTCTCAGTGATATAATTTCTGGAGTTACTACAGGGCTTGTTGCTGTGCTGCAAGGTCAGTTCCCAAGCGTAACAAGAAATATCCACAAAAATGTCTTTACAAAGATATGCATAGAAATAATACTCATCATATGTGCTAGTCAACAGAGTATCATAATCATTCGTTGTTGCCAATTTAGTTCCCTAATTTTTTCCTGATTAGACTGAACATATGGATCTGTATATGTATTCACTTGAATATACAAGTTATTAGTAACTTATAACACTTTAGGACAGAATTGGGGTTTGGTTTTTGTGCAAGTTTTTCAATTTCAGCTCATCACCAAGCCATTTCTGAAGCAGCTCCTATGTTTAGCTGAAATGTTGCAATTGGTAGAAATATGGATTCATCAAGGAGATGCTGCTTCCATCTCCTTCCTGATGTTTGAATTTTTGAATTTTTGAAAATTGGGTCTTGCTATTACCAAGGTGCTACTGCACTCCACTTCTACAATTATGCGCAGGGTGACCTTTCAATATATATATGGATGAGATACAAGTACAGGAAGCAGGTATATAAAGTATAGTATAGTCCGAGCACTCACATACGGCTATATGGAACGAAAATAATTAATAAAAACATTTAATAACAACATTTAATAAACATCAGAATGCAATACAATAAAAAATAAAAACAAAACTAAAAATAAAAACCCGGATAATGAAACTCCAGTTGGAAATGTACTCTATATAAAGTGCTTATGCTTGGGAGCATATTTCCTAAGAGAATAAACGTCCTGGGAACGATGACTAAAGTTAATAAAACTTCAAATGGACTGATGCATATGAAACACCATAAATGTGCACAGATAGATACTGAAAAAACCTGCCAGTCAAAAGGATTCACAGCAATAGTTAAATTCAAACAAAGTTCGGTAAATGTGGTGCGGTACTGATAACCCACACGCCGAGGCGTCCCACAGCTGTGCGAGACGAACACCACTTGTTACCTGTCTCAAGGTCAATAAATAGATTCTAGGAAGTATTTGGGCCTAGCCATTAGCGCAACCCAGAAAAGAAAGTAAAATCGTATGAGAATCATATAAGACATGTAAACCTATGAACAAACAGGACGAGCTCAAGAGGAAATGGAGATGGTATCTTGGTCTCCTGTTGAATTGTCCCAGTGTCATCATAGGTGACTTGTTGTGCTCCTGGTAATAGTTGTGTACTACAGGGGGTGTGTATTGGGGATCCCTGTGTTCCCATTCCAGTAAATCCTGTTTGTTCCTCAAATTGTATGTGTGTCTCGTTGGGGAAGGTTAAATTAAAGGGTTTTAATTATTATTATTTTTTTTTTGTTTCGCACCTACAAATGTCAGTGGCTCTCCCATATCTTTGTTTTTTTCATTTTCATCTCCATTATCTCTTGCTCAAGTTTGTCCAAACTTTTGCAAAGACGTTCCTGCCATATCCTAAATTCGTCATTTTTTTTAAGTTTTTCAACTAAGTTTTTGATATTATCAATCCTAATATTAGTTTGCTCCCGAATCTGTCTTCTCAGGAAGTTACAGGAAGTGATGAGAGTATCACCTTCATACAGACAACTTGTAATAGCTGATTTAGCAATGTCCAAAAAGTAAACCATTTAATGTAAAATTTCAGTTCTGCTACATTTTCATTATAAGCTCACTTAGATTTTCTTAAAAAAAAAAAGAAGGATAGGCTATCAATGTGTGTTAGGGGACAATCTAACCCTGATCCCCCCACTAATCAGCAAAACGGGCAGCACTCCAGAGAGCTACACTACCAGGTACAACCAAATGTGGTGGAGTGCTTCTACAGACCCTCCATGTCACGGCACTTACTGGAGTACTGCAGCTCCTCCTTACCCTTGATAGGTAAGAGGGCATGGGTCAAACCCCCTCTGGTAATGTATTGATGGACTATCCTAAAGACCATTTTACATGGGCCAAGAACCTGGACAGTTATTGAGGACAAATGTTCATACAAATACTCATTCCCAATAACTGTCTTGTCTAAAGGTGCTGCTGATCACCTGATGAACGAGTAAAACATTTGTTCATCGAGTGATCACATCTTTTATGTGCCACCTAAAATCATTGCTCGTGGGTAGCAACATCGTCCTGGTTAAACCAGGATCTACTACTGCACAGAAACAATGAATCTGCATAGGATGAACAATCAGAGCAGCAAGTGTTCATCCTCAAACAAATGGGATGATTGCTGCAGATAAATGCAGCAATGGCAACAATCGGGAACAAATAGTTAATTTCTGATCATCGCCTGTGCACCGGTCAATGTAAAGGAACCCTATTGAAAATGTTTTCTTTTCATTTGAAGTGCTCTATTCACTTGTATGCTTTGTGCAATGAGAAAATGTTTTGCTTGAAAAATTATTGTATATTTCAGGTCTGGCTTATGCTCTCCTGGCCAATGTGTCTCCTGGCTATGGGTTATATACTTCCTTCTTCCCAGTTGTGGTCTATTTTTTCTTGGGGACTTCCAAACATATTTCAGCTGGTAAGTTGTAGATTTGAAGTAACTTTAATAAAACATTCTAGAGGCTTAGGAATTGTTAGGATTTTTTTTTTAATATACTAATATCTTTTGTAGGTCCTTTCCCTGTTGTAAGCCTAATGGTGGGCTCAGTGGTAGCTAATCTTGTTCCTGATACTGCAAGTAGTGGAAATTCTACTGTTACTAATTCTACTAATGAAGATTTGATAAATGATCAACGTATAATTGTGGCAGCATCCCTGACTTTTTTAGTTGGAATTATTCAGGTCTGTTTAACTCATATAAATTATTTTAGAAAGTCATTTTATACATGTGTTTATCCATGCGCATAGCATTGTGGTACCATGAAGATGCCCCTTTGCACATGGATATATATGAATCATCCAGTAACTGTGTCAGATCCGAAATTTCAAAAATCTGATTTATTTGCAAAATGTAATGTAACAATTGGGATATTTGTATTTATCGAAGTCCATTGAAATGCTATTAACATTTTTTTTTTCTAGTTGGCTTTGGGACTTCTTCGAGTTGGATTTATTGTTATCTATTTATCAGAGCCCTTGATAAATGGCTTCACAACTGCTGCTGCCATTGAAGTTGTTATATCACAACTGAAATACATTTTTGGTCTTAAAGTCAGTTCCTATAGTGGGCCACTTTCAAATTTTTATGTAAGTTGCTTATGTAGTGCTCTTCTATTATCAGTTTGTTTGTAAGGAACATGGAAAACTCATTTTTAAGGATTAATCTTATCTGTTTATGGTGATCATCTGTGGTGATCATTTGATTTCTGATGTGTTCAGCATCTAAAATCTTCCACAATGATGTGATTAGATATAGACAGCTGTACGGTTCTCGTGCAATCACCCCAGCAGAATAAGGGTTTATGCACACGACCGTTGTTGTTTTGCGGTCTGTAAATTGTGGATCTGCAAAACACAAATGCTGGCTGTGTGCATTTCGTATTTTGAGAAACGGAACAGCCGGCCCCTAATAAAACAGTCCTATCCTTGTCTATAATGTGGACAATAATAGGACATGTTCTATTCTTTTGCGGAATGGCCATACAGACATGTAATGCACACGGCCCCATTTAAGTAAATGGTTCCGCATATGTGCCACAAAAAAAACAGAACGGACGCGGAAAAAAAATATATTTGTGTGCATATGCTCTAAATCTGGTATTGTATGCCTATTGGAATGAATGGGAAACCATGTAATATATGGTCATGCTGAGTGGGTTCCACTCTTTGCAGTGTAGTAATGAGTTACAAAGTGGGAAAAACTCTTTAAGTAATGCACCTTCTTCACTCACAGCTACATAGTAAAATAGCACATTCATAAGAATTAACACTAGGATGTCTACTATTTTTCTATAAAAACAGGTTGACATTTTGACTTGTACTGAGCTATAATATTACATACAGTCAGGTCCATAAATATTGGGACATCAACACAATTCTAACATTTTTGGCTCCATACACCACCACAATGGATTTGAAATAAAACGAACAAGATCTGCTTTAACTGCAGACTGTCAGCTTTAATTTGAGGGTATTTACATCCAAATCAGGTAAACGGTGCAGAAATTACAACAGTTTGCATATGGGCCTCCCACTTGTTAAGGGACCAAATGTAATCGGACAGAATAATAATCATAAATCAAACTTTCACTTTTTAATACTTGGTTGCAAATCCTTTGCAGTCAATTACAGCCTGAAGTCTGGAACGCACAGACATCACCAGATGCTGGGTTTCATCCCTGGTGATGCTCTGCCAGGCCTCTACTGCAACTGTCTTCAGTTCCTGCTTGTTCTTGGGACATTTTCCCTTCAGTTTTGTCTTCAGCAAGTGAAATGCATGCTCAATCGGATTCAGGTCAGGTGATTGACTTGGCCATTGCATAACATTCCACTTCTTTCCCTTAAAAAACTCTTTGGTTGCTTTTGCAGTATGCTTTGGGTCATTGTCCATCTGCACTGTGAAGCGCCGTCCAATGAGTTCTGAAGCATTTGGCTAAATATGAGCAGATAATATGGCCCGAAACACCTCAGAATTCATCCTGCTGCTTATGTCAGCAGTCACATCAATAAATACAAGAGAACCAGTTCCATTAGCAGCCATACATGCCCACGCCATGACACTACTACCACCACCATGCTTTACTGATGAGGTGGTATGCTTAGGATCATGAGCAGCTCCTTTAAACTCTAATCGTGGCCTTCCTGTTTTTGAGGCTCACCAATAGTTTACATCTTGTGGTGATCCCTCTGTATTCACTCTGGTGAAGTTTTCTCTTGATTGTTGACTTTGACACACATACACCTACTGTCATGGTCTTACCTTCTTGCTGTTCTCCTTCGTTTGACATGTGCTGGCGGCCATCTTGGTTTCTGGGTTTCTTGTAGCCTCCCACCCTGCGGCTTCTCCTTCCCACTGGGAGGAGCTGGATGCCTAGCTCATATATATAGGAGGTCTGTGGCTTCAGTTCCTTGCTTGGTCCTCCTGTGTTCACATGCTTCTAAGACTGCTGCTGCTTCTGGTTCCTGATCCTGGCTTCGTCTGACTACCCTGCTGGTTCCTGATCCAGGCTTCGTCTGACTACCCTGCTGGTTCCTGATCCAGGCTTCGTCTGACTACCCTTCTGGTTCCTGACCTCTGGCTTCGCAAGACCCTGCTTCGGTTTAGCCATCCGTTTGGACTTTTGCCACAGCTTGATTTTCAATAAAGCCTTCTTATTTCCACTTATCTCTTGTTGTACGTCTGGTTCATGGTTCCATGACATTAGGACCAAGCCATGAATTCTGACGGTACAGGGCCATCCTCGCTACCTACGCTGGTTGCCAGACTTGATCAGCAGGATCACCTGTTGGGTCGGTTCGCTGTGGCGTTGCAAACCCTGCTTGAACGCACGGCTCATTTAGCTTCCGTTGCCGATGGGTCGGTTGTCGCTCCTGGGCCCGCTCCTACTGCCGCTCCGGTTGTTGCGCCAGAGTCTACCCCGACACCTGTTGCTGCGCCTGCGGTGTTTCGGGGTATGACCGGTTCTGCCCCCCTTCCACAGCGCTTTGGGGGAGAGCCAACTCAGTGCCGAGGTTTCCTTAACCAGGTGGGCATTTATTTCGAGTTGCTGCCACATGCCTTTCCTACTGAGAGATCAAAGGTGGGCTTCTTGATCTCGCTGCTCTCGGACAAGGCCTTGGCCTGGGCCAGCCCTTTATGGGAGAACAACAATCCGGTGGTTGCCGAGTTTTCCGGTTTTGTTGCTTCTCTTCGGAAGGTATTCGATGTGCCGGCTCGTGCTGCCTCTGCTGCGAAGCTCCTTATGTCCATCAGACAGGGTTCACGATCCGTAGCTGAATACGCCATTGAGTTTCGTACCCTGGCAGCAGAGGTGGGCTGGAATAATGAGGCTCTGGTCGCTGCTTTCTCTCATGGTCTCTCGGATGCCTTGAAGGATGAGGTTGCAGCTAAGGACCTACCAGTGGAGCTCGAGTCCCTTATTTCTTTCCTGATTTTGATTGACACCAGACTCAGGGAGAGACCTTCCTTTAAGGAGAGCCTGCGGAGGTCTTCTAACAGATTGGCGCCTACGTTTGCTGTCCCACCCGTGCCTCCCTCTCCTCCCACGCCTCCTGGGGATGACTTGTCTGGGGGTGAACCCATGCAGCTGGGGTTTGCTCGCCTGTCCGAGGGGGAGAGGGTACTCCGGAGACGCGAGGGCCGATGCATGTACTGTGGTCTCGGTGGGCATTTTCGGTTGGCATGCCCGAATCGTCCGGGAAACGCTCGCACCTGAGATCCTGTCGGGGGCAGATCTTGGGTGGAGTCTCCTCGTCCCCGGTTTCCCGTGTTGACAAACCACTGATTACTGTTGTCCTCTCCTGGGTCGGGGGCTCGGTGACGACCCAGGCGTTGGTGGACTCTGGTGCTGGTGGTTTGTTCATTGATAGTGTGTTCGCTGCCGCCAATTCCATTCCTCTGCAGCCTCGAGGTTCCCCACTGGCTCTTGAGGCGATAGACGGCAGACCCCTTCTGCCGCCACACGTGACTCAGGAGACCCTTCCAGTGGGGATGGCCATTGGTGCCGTTCACAGAGAGTCGGTCTGTCTCCAGGTTATTTCGTCTCCACACTACTCGGTGGTCTTGGGGTACCCCTGGCTCCAGAAGCATAATCCGACTTTCGATTGGAGATCGGCCGAGATCCTCTCGTGGTCACAGCAGTGTGGGGCTAGTTGCATTCATGGGCCTGTCAAGTTGCTGTGTACTCCCTCGGACTCCCTGTTGCCTCCTGAATACGAGGAGTACCGGGATGTATTCGATAAGGTGCGTGCGGTTGCCCTACCTCCGCACCGCCCATACGATTGTGCCATAGAGTTACAATCAGGTGCCGTTCCTCCTCGTGGCAAAGTCTATCCACTGTCGGTAGCGGAGAATGAGGCCATGGAGGAGTACGTGAGGGAGGCGCTTTCACGCGGACACATTCGCAAATCCTCGTCCCCGGCAGGGGCTGGATTTTTCTTTGTGAAAAAGAAGGGCGGTGAGTTGAGGCCTTGCATCGATTACAGGGGTCTCAATCGCATCACGATCAAGAACGCTTACCCGATACCCTTGATTTCCGAGCTGTTCGATCGCCTCAAATGGGCCACGGTCTTTACCAAACTCGACCTGAGGGCGGCATATAACCTGGTAAGGATCAGGGCGGGCGATGAGTGGAAGACCGCGTTTAACACCAGGACCGGTCATTATGAATCCTTGGTTATGCCCTTTGGGTTGTGCAATGCGCCCGCAGTCTTCCAGGAATTCATCAACGATGTTTTCCGTGACCTGTTGCAGCAGTGTGTGGTGGTCTATTTGGATGACATCTTGGTATATTCTGAATCCATGGAGGCCCACATTCTGGATGTCAGACGAGTGTTGCAACGGTTACGAGAGAACAAGCTGTTCGGTAAGCTTGAGAAATGCGAATTTCACCGATCCCAGGTAACCTTCTTAGGTTACATCATTTCCGCTGAGGGGTTCTCCATGGATCCTGAGAAGGTTTCGGCTGTCTTACAGTGGCCCCAGCCCAGTGGTCTTCGTGCCCTGCAGCGCTTTTTGGGCTTCGCCAATTATTATCGGAAGTTCATCAGGGACTTTTCCATGCTAGCCAAGCCTCTCACGGATCTGACCAGGAAGGGCAGTAATCCCCAGGTCTGGCCGCTCGAGGCCATCCGAGCTTTTGAGGCTCTAAAGTCCGCCTTTGTGTCGGCTCCGATTCTGTCGCATCCCAACCCTGGGTTGCCTTTTGTCCTCGAGGTGGACGCGTCTGAGACGGGAGTAGGCGCCCTTCTGTCTCAGCGTAGAACACCAGAGGGTCCTCTGCTTCCTTGTGGGTTTTACTCCCGGAAACTGTCTTCCGCGGAGTGCAACTATCAGATTGGTGACAGGGAGTTATTGGCCATCGTGCAGGCCCTTAAAGAATGGAGGCACTTGCTCGAGGGCTCGGTGGTTCCGGTTCTCATCCTGACGGACCACAAGAATCTGACCTACCTCTCTGAGGCCAAGAGATTGACACCACGTCAGGCCAGATGGGCTCTGTTCTTGTCACGTTTTAATTACGTGGTCTCCTACCTACCCGGTTCCAAGAACATCAGAGTGGATGCCTTATCACGGCAGTACTCCGAGCTGTCCGGGGAGGAGTCGATTCCGACTTCGGTCATACCTCCGAATCAGATCCTGGCCGCTATTCGCACCAGCCTGACCTCTCCCCTGGGTGAGCAGATTTTGGCGGCTCAATCTGGTGCTCCCTCTGGGAGACCCAACGGCAGATGTTTTGTGCCTGAGGAGTTGCGCACTCGGTTGTTGCGAACCTACCATAACTCCAAGGCCGCGGGGCATCCTGGAAAGAATCAGCTGTCCTGGGCTGTTTCACGTCTGTTCTGGTGGCCTTCTCTACGCTCCGACATCGCCGCATATGTAGCGGCATGCTCCGTTTGTGCCCAGAGTAAGTCCCCTCGGCACCTTCCGTTGGGCCTTTTGCAACCCATAGCCACCGGGGAGCGTCCATGGTCACACCTGGGGATGGATTTCATTGTGGACCTCCCTGCATCCCGAGGCCATACGGTCATTCTCATGATTGTGGATCGGTTTTCCAAAATGTGCCACTGTGTTCCTCTCAAGAAGTTACCCTCTGCACAAGAGTTGGCCTCGATTTTTGCCAGGGAGGTCTTCCGGTTGCACGGTTTGCCCAAGGAGATTGTGTCGGATCAGGGGAGTCAGTTTGTGTCCAGGTTCTGGCGCGCCTTTTGCTCCCAGTTGGGGATTCATCTCTCTTTCTCCTCGGCCTACCACCCTCAGTCCAATGGGGCCGCAGAACGATCCAATCAGGCCTTGGAGCAATTCCTTCGTTGCTATGTCTCCGATCACCAAGACAATTGGGTTGACCTCCTGCCTTGGGCTGAGTTTGCCAGGAACACGGCGGTGAACTCTTCCTCTGGGACGTCTCCCTTCATGGCCAATTATGGGTTCCAACCTGCCGTGTTACCGGAGGTATTCTCTCCCCAGGATATTCCGGCTGTGGAGGATCACCTTTCCGTCCTACGTGCTTCTTGGGTACAGATCCAGAGGTCCCTTGAGGTCTCTGCGCAGCGCCAGAGACTCCAGGCTGATCGCAGACGAGCGCCCGCTCCTTCCTACCAGGTCGGAGACCGCGTTTTGTTGGTCCCTTCCGAGTGCTTCGCAGGGTAAACCCGGTAGCCTATGCCCTTGCGCTTCCTCCTGGCATGCGGATCTCCAACGTGTTTCATGTCTCCCTGTTGAAGCCACTGGTGTGTAATCGTTTCACTTCCTCGGTTCCTCGGCCTCGTCCGGTCCAAGTGGGCAATCGTGAGGAGTATGAGGTGAGCAATATCCTGGACTCACGCCTGGTCCGCGGTCGGGTGCAGTTTTTGGTCCATTGGCGTGGTTATGGTCCAGAGGAGCGTTCCTGGGTTCCCTCCGCAGATGTCCATGCTCCTGCCTTGCTCCGAGCCTTCCACGAACGCTTCCCTCAGAAACCGTTCTTTACTCCGCGGAGGAGGGGCCCTTGAGGGGGAGGTACTGTCATGGTCTTACCTTCTTGCTGTTCTCCTTCGTTTGACATGTGCTGGCGGCCATCTTGGTTTCTGGGTTTCTTGTAGCCTCCCACCCTGCGGCTTCTCCTTCCCACTGGGAGGAGCTGGATGCCTAGCTCATATATATAGGAGGTCTGTGGCTTCAGTTCCTTGCTTGGTCCTCCTGTGTTCACATGCTTCTAAGACTGCTGCTGCTTCTGGTTCCTGATCCTGGCTTCGTCTGACTACCCTGCTGGTTCCTGATCCAGGCTTCGTCTGACTACCCTGCTGGTTCCTGATCCAGGCTTCGTCTGACTACCCTTCTGGTTCCTGACCTCTGGCTTCGCAAGACCCTGCTTCGGTTTAGCCATCCGTTTGGACTTTTGCCACAGCTTGATTTTCAATAAAGCCTTCTTATTTCCACTTATCTCTTGTTGTACGTCTGGTTCATGGTTCCATGACACCTACCTCCTGGAGAGTGTTCTTGATCTGGCCAACTGTTGTGAAGTGTGTTTTCTTCACCAGGGAAAGAATTCTTCGGTCATCCACCACAGTTGTTTTCCGTGGTATTCCAGGTCTTTTGGTGTTGCTGAGCTCACCAGTGCGTTCCTTCTTTTTAAGAATGTTCCAAACTGTTGTTTTGGCCATGCCTAATGTTCTTGCTATCTCTCTGATGGGGTTGTTTTGTTTTTTCAGCCTAATGATGGCTTGCTTCACTGATAGTGACAGCTCTTTGGATCTCATCTTGAGAGTTGACAGCAACAGATTCCAAATTCAAACAGCACACTTGAAATGAACTCTGGACCTTTTATCTGCTCATTGTAATTGGGATAATGAGGGAATAACACACACCTGGCCATGGAACATTTGAGAAGCCAATTGTCCCATTACTTTTGATTCCTTAACAAGTAGGAGGCACATATGCAAACTGTTGTAATTCCTACACCATTCACCTGATTTGGACGTAAATACACTCAAATTAAAGCTGACAGTCTGCAGTTAAAGCACATCTTGTTTGTTTAATTTCAAATCCATTGTGGTGGTGTATAGAGCCAAAAATGTTACAATTGCGTTGATGTCCCAATATTTATGGACCTGACTGTATATGGGGCTTTGCTGTATCTTATTATAACTCTGATTTCATATGACAGAATCAGATCCCATATTGCAGAGCTATTCTCCCCTAAACGCATTGTATATAGGGGCAATTATTCCCTGTAATATAGTGCCATACAGGGTCACCATACAGAGTACTCTGAGTACCTAGAAAGAAGCGACTGAGACAGTTGTGCCATATACATAAGACCTTACATGATTCTTCATACTTCATGTGGTGTAATTTAATGGAGTTATCAGGGCTACGGATATTGACCTATCTTTAGGATATCAGTATCAGATCGGTAGGGTTCCAACACCTGGCACAACCATGATCAACTGTTTCCGGCAGCCGTAGTGCCAGATACTATACAGTGTGCAGAGCTGGAAGCAGATGGCTCCGTACACTGGGGAGTGGCCTGCCCGCGTACTGCAGCTCAGCTCCCATTCAAGTAAATCCTCATGGATCTGATATTGATGATGACCTACCCTGAGGATAGGTCATCAACATCTGTAGCCCAGACAACCTTTTTAACTATTGGCTTACAATTTACTATTCCATATTTGCTGTACTTGTTCTCATAGTTTAAAGCAAACCTAAAAAAAAACTATAAACATTTTACTGTGTTTTACTTTCGGGTTCTTTCCCTCTACCAGTTATTAAATGATTTCATATTTATTTAGGTACTGGAGAGTATATTTACTCAAATAACGAAAACCATTGTTGCTGATCTTATTATAGCAATTATTGTGATGATCTGTGTGTACATTGTGAAAGAACTTAACAACCGCTATAAGTCAAAGCTGCCAGTGCCGATTCCTATAGAAATCATAATGGTGAGTACTGTAACCATATAAAATGATTGACATAAAACACAGGAATATGCCTAACATCTCAAATGCAGTTTCAGTTTAAGTATGGCTTGGAGGCTTCCTTTGCATTTACCATAGTTTTTTGAGGCTTTTTAAATTGTAAAATGACCATAAATTCCATGTGTTTTAATACAAGTGTATTTGAAAACTCCTGAAAATGTTTAACTTGGAAAAAAAAAAAATCACTGACCCATGAAAATACCAGAAATGAAAAAAGAAACTGCAAAAATGCATTGTTAGTATTGTGTTATATATTTCAGCTTACATCTGGCTGAAGAAAAAATGCTGGGGCAAAAGCCGGGAAAAAAGCTACAAAAACACAGCATTTTTTCTAAAACATTATATTTGAATCCACCTTTACTGAATGGCTGGTAAACCCAGTCCTGCAGCTTTAATTACTTGTCAGTACAGAAATGTGTTAGTTTATGCACTGTAGTCTGGCTGTGTAGTCTGGACCGCCCCTTCACAGTCGTTAGAAGACAGAGAAAGGCTCAGACTAAGCAACCAGACTGTCATGCAACAACAAACTTTGACCACTGCTAAACAAAGCAAGCTCAAAAGTTAATAAAGTTATGTAATAAAGCTATACAATAAGTACATATAATTTTTTGTTTAATCTAAATACATTTTAAAGTTTTTTGGCTGCATAAAATATGAATGTTTGTAATTTCACCATGCATTATATTGAGTGTTTACGGCAGTAGGTCTCATATAAAAGCTCCTTTTCCTTTTTACTTGCAGACAATAATTGCTGCAGGAGTGTCCTACGCATTTAATTTCAAAGACAGATATAACGTAAATATTGTAGGACCTATACAAAGAGGGTAAGTATTTCATGTGTTAAAGAGGTTTTCCACCATAAGAACTTATCTCCTATCTTTAGGATAGGGGATAAGTATCTGATCAGGGGATTATGTTTATACTGCCTGGCCCTGTCAATCAAAGTACAGAGGGCACAGAAGTTGCAGAGAGATGAGAGTCTAGGAGTAACGGCAACATCGTTAATTTCATTTTCTCAGCAATGCGAGCACATATGAACATGAGACCAAAACAGATGTCTTCAGCTGCCAAGTGCAGATGTAACAGATCAGACTGTTTCATAGCTACAAATCTGCTGACAGATGCCCTTTAAGTATGACCTCAAAAAGTACCTTCAGTACAGAAGTTTCTGAGAGTTCCCAAGGACACTTTGGCCTACAAAATCCCTACCCTTTGGCATATGTAAACCTCTATAGCTACATGAAACCACAAATTCCAGCAGATTTCACCCTATGAATTTCAAAGCACTGTGGATTTTCTGGCGGCAAATCTGGATGAAAAAACTGCAACAATTCCAATGCGTGTAGACATAGAATTCTTAAGTGATTTAAAGTTAAAGGGGTTGTTAGGTTGGAAGCCTGGTAAAAATAAGTAAAAAAAGTTACATTACTTTTCTGCCTCCAGTGCCGCTGCTTTGTTCTCTTCCCCAGACTGCAGCCAGTGATGTATTGTCCTGTATACCACGGCAGCCAATCACTGGCCTCAACAATTGTGCGCCGTACATCATTAAGGCCAGTGATTGGCTGCAGTGATATATGAAACATCACCAGCTGTAGCCCAGGACAGTAGTGGTGCTGGATCGGAGCGGGCACAGGAAGGTAAAGTAAATTTTTTAAATTATTTTACCAGGCACCCTATGCTTTGGTAATTTAAGAAAAAACTCAAATTATGTAATGTTATAAAGGTGCATTTTTTAATGTTTCCAATAATCCTAGTTTCCTTTTTTTTAACTAAATGTTCCATTTCCAATAAGCATTCATATGATTTTTACATAGATACCAGGCTCCTGTTGCACCAAGCATATCTGTTTTTCAAGCTAGCATTGCTAATTCTTTCTCCATTGCAATTGTTGGATTTGCTGTCGCCTTTTCGGTTGCTAAGGTCTATGCCATCAAGCATAATTACACTATCAACGGGAACCAGGTAAGAAGAGTTTGCCTTGTACAAAATCAACTATGTTTAGGTTCATTAGTGAATATGAGCAGCTAATTTTTTGTAAATGCTGGAGTACGGACGCTGGTAATGAGCATGTAATGGAAATTGTAATTACACATTCATGGGGTCATTTATCAAACTGGTGTAAAGTAGAACTGGCTTAGTTGCCCATAGAAACCAATCCGATTCCACCTTTCATTTTTTGACAGCTCCTTTGGAAAATGAAAGGTGGAATCTGATTGATAAATAACCCTATAAATGTGTAAGTGATGTACTATGGGGGAGATTTATGAAGACTTGAGTATGCTACATCGGTATTTATATCCCCTGCATTACCAGAGGATGCGCTTAATTTATTGAGGAGCTGCACACATCGTCATAAATTAAGTGCAATCCTCCAGCAGTCCATGTAGCTAGTATAGATTTCAGTCATCATTTATGCTAGAAAACTGTAGAGTACCGTAAATGATGATAAAAGTGCCAGACCAATGGCCTATGCCCTGCCCGCTTTTCATAAAGTGGTGAAGGAACCATAAAAACCCTCCTTTAAATGACGTTTAAAGAATTGTAAACCTGCGGTTTGAGGCTTTTTTACACCAGTTTCTGTTGACAGAGGCATAATAAATGATTCCTTTATTCTTCACTAGAGCCATTGCAGAAGATGCCTCTATAGTACATGATTCAATCATACATGGCAACATTTTTGGGGGGAATCCCTGAGTAAAATGTATGCCCTGCATATAATTGGGAATGAAGTATCTACCCTTACTGAATTCCCCGCCATACTATAAATCTGGTAGAAGTTACTTGTTAGATTTTTTTTTACAATTGTATTTATTTTGTTGATTATCTTTGCTTTTAGGAGTTGATAGCATTTGGATTGAGTAATATCCTGTGTGGGTCATTTAAAGGATTTGCTGCAAGCACATCTCTATCAAGGTCATCTGTACAAGAAAGCACCGGTGGCAAAACCCAGGTATTAAACTACTGTATAAGAAGATGCTACAATTCTAAAATTCTGAAGTATGCAGATTTATGGAAACTGCCTAAAAGAAAAACTGTCTTTGTTTCCCATAGTGTAAGAAATTATTATATATATTAATATATATATAAATATATACTATATATAACACACCCTCTTACTGGGTCTGATTCGAGGTTGTATGCAATAAATGAGACACAAGAGTGAACGTGTAAAATATAAAATGTGGAAAATTGATACCATAGTTATTATTGATGAGGATATATGGAGTTACAGTGGAACAAAAAGAAATAAATATTACATAGAGAGAGACTTGTACACACATAACAATAATTACAATTACTAGCAATTTCCAGAATAGAATATAATACCACTTTAACTCAACATTTAAATTCTTTACAGTTTATAGTTACCACACATGGGCCTCCAATCCTTGTCTCTCCTTTGTCCTCTCCAGTCCTCTTTTCCTCTTAGCCAACTCCTCCAGCTCCCCCCCCCCCAGCTTCCCCCTCTATAACCCAAACATGGATCTTTTACTCCTTGAAAGCTCTCAACCCCCATCCTTGTCAACGCCCCATATCGGTTTGCTGAGAGTCTGTGGGTCTGCCCAGAAACTGAATCTAGGCATTTAATGACCCCTTGTCTCCTTTTCACACATTTTGGGTGCCTTTTGTTCTCTACCTCTCAGCATATTTAAGAGATACAGGATATTCCAGGACCTTTATCTGTGAGAATCCAAGTAAGGCTATATGCACACGACCGTGCCGTTTTTTTGCAGTCCGCAAAGCACGGATCCGCAAAATACGGAAGCCGCCCGTCTGCCTTCTGCAATTTGCGGAACGGAACAGGAGGCCCATTGTAGAAATGTCTATTCTTATCCGCAAAACGGACAAGAATAGGATATGTTATATTTTTTGGGTGTAGCCACGGAACGGAGCAACGGATGCGGACAGCACACAGAGTGCTGCCCGCATCTTTTGCAGCCCCATTGAAGTGAATGGGTCCGCATCTAAGCCGCAAAAACTGCGGCTCGGATGCGGGCCATAACTACGGTCGCGTGCATGAGGCCTAAGACAAAAGGAGCTAGATACATACTAATGAAGTATACACACGTACAGTCACCTACCCGTCTCTGATTCACACAAATAAATCCCTCATAATCTATAAAATATAATGCATATATTATTTCCAAAACCCCCAAAAAATTCTTACAATAGCAACCAATTACTGCATAGCTTTAAATTCAAGAGCACTAAAAAAATGACAGCTGTACTGTGGTTGGTTGCTATGGGCAAGCATAACAGTAATTTACTGTATTTTAGACATAGTAACATAGTATATAAAGCCGAAAGAAGACATCTGTCCATCCAGTTCGGCCTGTTGTCCTGCAAGTTGATCCAGAGGAAGGCAAAAAAAAAAACTGTGAGGTAGAAGTAAATTTTCCTCACTTTAGGGGAATAAAAAATTCCTTCCCGACTCCAATCAGGCAATCAGAATAACTCCCTGGATCAACGACCCCTCTCTAGTAGCTATATCCTGTAATATTATTACACTCCAGAAATACATCCAGGCCCCTCTTGAATTCCTTTATTGTACTCACCATCACCACCTCCTCAGGCAGAGAGTTCCATAGTCTCACTGCTCTTACCGTAAAGAATCCTCTTCTATGTTTGTATACAAACCTTCTTTCCTCCAGACGCAGAGGATGTCCCCTCGTCACAGTTACAGTCCTGGGAATGAATAGATGATGGGATAGATCTCTGTACTGACCCCTGATATATTTATACATAGTAATTAGATCTCCTCTCAGTCTTATTTTTTCTAAAGTGAATAACCCTAATTTTGATAATCTTTCAGGGTACTGTAGTTGCCCCATTTCAGTTATTACTTTAGTTGCCCTCCTCTGAACCCTCTCCGGCTCTGCTATGTCTGCCTTGTTCACTGGAGCCCAGAACTGTACACAGTACTCCATGTGTGGTCTGACTAGCGATTTGTAAAGTGGTATGACTATGTTCTCATCACGGGCATCTATGCCCCTTTTGATGCAACCCATTATCTTATTGCCCTTGGCAGCAGCTGCCTGACACTGGTTTTTACTGCTTAGTTTGCTGTTTATTAAAATTCCTAGATCCTTTTCCATGTCAGTGTTACCTAGTGTTTTACCATTTAGTATGTACGGGTGACTTGCATTATTCCTTCCCATGTGCATAGCCTTACATTTGTCAGTGTTAAACCTCATCTGCCACTTATCTGCCCAAGCCTCCAATCTATCCAGATCCCTCTGTAAATGTATAGTTTCCTCTTAAGTGTTAATTACTTTACACAGTTTAGTGTCATCTGCAAAAATTGATATTTTACTATGCAGGCCTTCTACAAGATCATTAATAAATATATGGAAGAGAATAGGGCCCAATACTGACCACTCAAGTACTCCACTAGTGACAGTGACCCAATCTGAGTATGTACCGTTAATAACCACCCTCTATTTTCTATCATTGAGCCAGTTACTTACCCACATACAGACGTTTTCTCCCAGTCCAAGCATTCTCATTTTATATACTAACCTTTTATGTGGTACAGTGTCAAACGCTTTGGAGAAGTCCAGATACACGACATTCATTGATTCGCCGCTGTCAAGTCTAGAACTTACCTCCTCATAGAAACTGATTAAATTAGTTTGACATGACCGATCCCTCATAAAGCCATGCTGATATGATGTTATTTGCTTGTTTTTAATGAGAGCCTCCAAGATAGCATCTCTAAAAAAAACTTCAAACAGTTTACCCACAACAGATGTTAAACTTACCGGCCTATAGTTTCTGGGGTCTGTTTTTGGACCCTTTTTGAATATTGGCACCACATTTGCTATGCGCCAATCCTGTGGGACATTCCCTGTCAGTATAGAGTCTGCAAATATCAGAAATAAGGGTCTGGCTATGACATTACTTAATTATCTTAGGATACGGGTGTGTATGCCACCTGGCCCTGGCGATTTGTCTACTTTAATCTTTTTAAAGGGCTTCTGTCACCCCCCAAAAGTCATTTTTCATTTTTGGGCTAATTAAAATCCTTATAGTGCGATTATTCAATATATAGTGCTAATAGATACCCAAGCTACATACATCCATAGTGAGAGGAATATAGTAATGAATGTGAATCACACCATTATACAATTAATAAATAACAAGGGTAAATGCATCAATGCCATATAATAAGATGTCCACAGAGACTATGAAGTGATAAGCAAGGGTTCACCAAGCTGAATACATAGATAATACATGGATGGATCACAACACTTAAATTAAAGTACTGACCAACATACTCTCCCCTTGGTTGCTTCTCAGCAACTCCCCCTCTTGGCAGGGAGTAGGACCAGCCTACACCTAGCAAGAGGGGAGGAACAGGGTGGCTAAGGCTACTTTCACAGTAGCGGCAGAACGGATCCGACAGGCTGTTCACCCATTCGGATCCGTCCTGCCGCTATTTTGCCGTGCTGCCGCTCTGTCCCCATTGACTATAATGGGGATGGGGAGCGGAGCTCTGTCGCAGCACGGCAGTACTGCATGTCTGACTTTTTAGTCCGGCGGCCTCTCACCGCGCACTGCCGTGCTGCGCCGGACCTCCACCCCCGTCCCTATTATAGTCAATGGGGACGGAGCGGCAGAACCGCAACGCTCCATGTCATCCTCAAGTTCTTTTATTTACCAAACAGTTGTAACGTTTCAACTACTTACAGTCTTTATCATGTAATTGCTTGATAAATACTGTAAGTAGTCAAAACATTGCAATCGTTTGGTAAATAAAAGAACTTGAGGATGACATGGAGTGTTGCTGTTCTCTCTTTCTGGTGACATCTATGACATCATCATCTTGATTGCAGTAATGACATGCATATAAACCCCAGACACTGCTGCAGCAAATCATTGGCCTCAGTGCCATGTAGCACAATGATTGGCTGCAGCAGTGACATCATTGCTGTATTCAGACAAACCCCGATCAGTGTGGCAGAACTGGAAATAGCATGGGAGGAAATAGGTGAATATACATTGCTTTCTCTTTTTATCACAATTACTGCTATAAAGTAAATCGATTTTTAATAAGACAGACAACAAATTTAAAATCATCTTACTGCTGTGTGAAAGGCAGCAGCACACCTACAATGTCAATATATTCTTCAGACCTGAAGTATTGTTTCACTTTGCAAGAGAATTGACAAAGTTTCTACTTAATAATAGATTACATGACACGTTCATCAGTCACAGGGCCTAGTTGCTGCTTAGTCCTCTTCAAGTGAATAGGACTGAACTGCAATACCAAGCACAGCCGCTATCCATTTTACTGCACTTTGCTTAAGCTGTCAGGTGGCCAAAGCGCACACTGGAGCACCATGGCCTCTTTAAACAGCTGATCAGTGGTAGCGCTGGGTGTCGGACTAAAACTGATTGCATATTGATGACCTATCCTTGCCCATCAATATAGGAGTCAATAAACGCCATTTTAGAGTTGTAATCAAGATGCAAATGAAATTTTCCAGTGTGCCTCATTTGTCAAAACTGTCTTTGTTAGCCATTTAACCTATCAGAGCTCAGCTTTCAGTTCATAAACTACTCTGATAAAATTAATTATGTGCTGTGATTGGTTGCTGGAGAAAACATAGACACGTTGTGCATGTGTTGATTTCTTCAAACTTTAAAAAACTCCTAATAAATGTTTTATAAGCTATACCCACAACTGAATAGATGAATGGATAGATAGGTGTTTGATATGTTTTCCAAAGGATCACAATAAACCTAGACTGTGTCGGCAGATAAGAACCATTTGGCCCATCTAGTCTGCCCAATATACTAAATACTATGGATAGCCCCTGGCCCTATCTTATATGAAGGATGGCCTTATGTCTATCCCATGCATGCTTAAACTCCTTCACTGTATTTGCAGCTACCACTTCTGCAGGAAGGCTATTCCATGCATCCACTACTCCCTCAGTAAAGTAATACTTCCTGATATTACTTTTAAACCTTTGCCCCTCTACCCCTCTAATTTAAAACTATGTCCTCTTGTAGCAGTTTTTCTTCTTTTAAATATTTCATGAACAGATTTCATGAACAATTTTCTTCCTGTCAAAAAACAACAGATTCTAGACAGAAATGGAAAAATGCCAGTGTGAACAGACAAAGTCTAAGGGTGCCTCCACACGCAAATAATTTTATTGCAGAAATTTCTGCGACTGAAGACCAGTTCAACACTCCTATTAGGACACGCAAAAATCCATATGTTTTCAGCCAAAAGAATCTCATTCAGATAGATGGAACTGTGCTGTGGAGAAGTAACCCTGCTGCTGTGGAGAAGTAAGAAGTTAAGACACCCTACACACCTCAGGAACCCCTTGGCCAGTCCCATTAAACTTGCAAATCGCCCCGGGGAATTGTAGGTGTTATTGATATAATACAGTCGCCAGTTAGAGATTCGAATGAGAGAGACTTTAGCAAGAAATAGTGTAACCAGAGGGCCATTGCTTTTAACATTCCTTAACTCATGGACAGACATCTAGCGAGAATTTGCACTGTGTACAGACCGTTGTTGGATGTACCACAACTATTTTATTTTCAAGTAAAGAAGGACATTTGTTGTGTTAAAGCTGGCCTGGTTTACTAACTCCTACGTCATCACATGCTGGACATCGCACTACTATACTTCCTGCTAGGCACCTATACAACATCCAGGGCTCCCCAAACGCTCATCTGGAGGCCCAACTACAGCGAGTGACCGTAGGGAAATAAGGGTGTGTTCACGGAAAGAAAAGGAGGTGCTAAAAACTAACACTTTAATCGATATGCATTAAAAAAGGGAAGGAACTCATGACAAAACTTATAAGTGGCAAACACATATAATGACAGAGGACTACAGTATATGAGTCTTGAGTGTCAAGGGTGAAAATTGTGTGTTTAAAACATCACCACCCCCCTGTTATTGCCACAGGAGGCGTGTATTGGCTGAATAATGTTTCTGAGCTGTGAGTCCGGCGTGTGTCAAATTTGCACTACACCCCATATACAGGCCCAACAAGCTAGAAAGTAAGAAGCCAAATTACAAGAGGTTGCTGGGGAAAGTACAGACAGGTGTATGAATGAAGGCACCTGAGGCTCTGTTAATACAGTGAAGTGGACATGCCTCCTTAATGTGGATCCACAAGGGTGCCCCACATACACTGGGGAATTTGTATACACTCTATCTGTGGAATGTACAGATGGAATCCCACACCATCTACTAAATGAATGATTTTGAATAAGGGGACCAATCCTCTGCACTAGCAAGGCATAGCATCATTCAGTAGAAGCGCGTCCTAGCTCAACGCGTTTCTTCCAGTTAGAGTCATCAGGAGCTCAGACTGCCATAAGGGAATGTGGAGTTCACATTTGCATCTTTTTAATAACAAAAACCGATCACAGAGGATCCATCAACAGATTCTATAAATTATTATATTCTATTTCTATGGGATTTAGAGGGAATCTGTCACCCGAATTTTGGACTATTTTCTACAGTAATGAATGCGTTGTACTGCAAGATAAGGAGACCAGATCACATTTTTTTAATTTTCCTAGTGCCCCCTGTTCCCCTGCTGTCACTGCTCAAAGCTGCAGTGAAATACACAGTCCGGACTGCTGTGCTGTTCTAACATAATGGAGAGGGCTCATGTGTACGCACGGTTGTCCAGACAATGATTTTCAGTGCAGCTCTGCGCACTGACAGCGGGGGAACAGGGGGGCAGTAAGAAAATGAAAAATAGTGATCTGGACTCCATGTCTGCATTACTACTCATGTATTACTGCATGAAATGGTCCAAAATCGGGGTGACAGATTTCCTTTAAATTGCTGGTAACATGCATTTTATGTCTTATTTACATCTTATTACTTCTGCTATGATTACGTTTATTGAGGTCAATAGGCAAGTTATTGGAAAATCTTTGTAATCTGATTTCAAATTTCCGACGTTAAGGAAACATCCCAAGTACTGGGAATTTTATTGTGATTCTTTTTTCTCTCACATCCCGCTTGGAAAAAAAGTGACTCAATGAGTCACATTCCGGTTGTATACAAAATAATTATGTTATAGTTATGCCGCATCCCATAAGCAATGATAAAGCTTAACTGTCTTTCAGTGACCCACATTTGTAGGTTGCAGTTATTCTACTGTTTTATGCATATTGTAATCTTATTATGTTGTAGGTTGCTGGAATAATATCTGGTTTGCTTGTTTTGATTGTAACATTGGCTGTTGGATACCTCCTAGAACCACTACCAAAGGTACACTCAGTTCCACTGTGATTTAATATAACAAGAAATGCAATGACAACTATACTTTATGTTGTATTATGTCAGAATAACTGGCTGCTAAGTAACCTTTATAAGCTGATATGAATTTGTGTATTTTTTAAGGAAATGTATAATCAGAAACTATTATTATTTAAATCAGTTTATTTTTTTAAATGTTTGTGTGTTTTTACCGTTATTTTTATGTGACGAGGGTTTTTAAATAAAAAAATGAACTTGATATATTGCAGGATTCAAGTAGTCCACTAGAGCATACACAATAGGCTGACACTTTGGGCCAGATTTACCAATCCTATAGATGGTGTCAACTTGGACAGGCTGTGTAGAATTGCACCAGATATATTACAGGGGCTCAGGCTGGAGCAGGGATAGACACACTATACCAACTCCTTGTTGGCTTACTTTGAAACATTTTACACCAGAATTGTCACACAATCTTCAAAATGGTGCATCTTAGCCCCCGACCCCTTGTTGAGCATGTCAGAAAAAAGTGTAGTAACCCTAAATGCTTAAAGTTGCACCAATTTGTGCCACTTTTTAGATAGATTTTTGGCACAAACACATTAATAAATCTGGGCCTTTCTATTTTCTGCAACCATTATGCATCTCCCCTGGCACTTCTGGTCAATGGAGAAGGGGGGGGGGCTAAAAATTGTAATAGTCTATGGGGGGGAATTCATTACGACTGGTGTTTCTGATCATATTGTTAATAAGAAAACTTACTAGTGTATGACCTGTCAGAATAATTAAGAGGTATATACCTTGGGAGGTCCATGCACCCAGAAATTAAATCTATTGCAGCAAGGAGCTGTGCTAAATTTCAGGTGTAATGTTCACCAGCTTTCTGGTGCACATATTGTTAAATGTGTTAGGCCGCAGAGGTTCTACCCACATCCAGAGCCCTCTCACCCACACCTATGCACTTTGTTGAGTTCAGGGTGTTGGAAAAGAGCAAAAAGTTAAAGATTTGGGGGAAAAACAGGAATTGGGACAGAATTTGCGACTTTTCTTCTCATAGCACTTTGAAACATTACTTATATAATTTATCTCTGTCAATTAACTCCCATAAAGTATACGCAACCTGCTGTGCTGTCTATGTAGACAATACAGGAAGGGACATTGGGACAGATTTACTAGTGAAAATGTTGCATTTTTTTTTTTTTTAGCTTTTCATGCCAAAAAAACTGGCATACATCTTTTCAAAGCATTTTACACCTCGCCTGACAAAAGAGCATGATTTCACTGGAAAAGGGTGGAGCTTTGCTGGGAAAGGGGTGGGACCTAAATGGACTGCCCTGCGCCAAAAATGCATGAAAATGTAGGAGCTCTTTTATAGTGAAACTACACCAATTATAGATGGTGTAAACTTAGTCTAGACAGTTTTTTTTGGTGCACGGACACATTTTTATGGCACACAACCAATATTTATGGAGTACTAACAAATTTTAGGTGCACAGAAAAAATTCAGGTGCATGGCCAAATTTACAAAGGTCCATGCGCTAAAATAATAAATTTGCCTAATATTAGGACTATGATTCGCATTCTTAGACAGTACTATTAGTAAATCTGCTCCACTGCATCTCCATTATGGCCGCCCCGGTAAAAAAATAATAATATCAACAACTACAGCATAAAACAGTCCAAACACATAAAATATGCAAATTATGTATGGCACTTTAAGGGGCTGTCCATGATAATGAAAAATGAGGACAGTGATTGACTCTGGCAGTCATATACTAACAGCTAGATCTCGCGATCCATATATATACACTAGATCACATCATTTACCTGGACAATGGCCATACAACTTCCAGGGTCTCTGCAACAATGCAAACTAGTGCTGACCTTTCTTTGGTGACATAACCTCTGATGCCTGTGTCCCGGATATTTGCCATACGGCCTCCTGGGTCACTGATACTGAAGAACTGTGCGGTCTGTACCCGCTTTACTCCTTCTAGTCTAGGCTTACCATATGTCCTTGAATAGTTGAAGGCATTTTAAAGTATAGCCCTTTTGTCCTATGACGATTCATGGGGCTTTGTTTTGTTTAGGTACCGACCTTTAGATATATTCATCTGAAGAAACGCGTAGGTGCATGTGAATTTATCAGGGTTTTTTCACTCTATTCTTGCATCAGTCATCTCACCAGCTTAGGTGGCCATTCTTTGCCTCTAGATTAAACCCTGTGCAAGGCTGTGTAGGGACCCAAGCTTAGGGTGAGGTTCCGGGAAGGGCCCCCCCTTGGGGGGCGAGGCCATTAGGGTCCACCAGGTCAAGTAGGGCATAACAGGGACAGTTTTATCTCCTTAAAGCTTCCCTGACAATGATCAGGTCCGACCCGGGATACGTCCTTCTCTTAACAAAGAAATCTGGCATAACATCTGTGGCTGGGTGAACAGAACTGACCCTGTATTTAACTGGTAAGACCTTACCATTTTTCACAAGGTACTTCATTTGACAAGGTATGGATACATGAGACCCTGACATCTGCTTTTTAGCGCGTGCGTGACTTTGGTTGAGTACGATTGTACGCACGCCCTAGGTTTTGTCTCTGTTTTTAATTTTGGTGTCCAGCTAGACCTAGTACCCACTCACTGGGGCTTTACTCCTGTGCTTCTAGTGCGTGATCTAGTGTGTATATGTTGATCGCGAGTTCTAGCTGTTAGTATATGTTTGTAAGGGGTCTTTATCTCAGTTTGAGATTTTTACTTGATACTATTAAAGGTTATGTTTTAGTACGTTACTGCCCCTCTTTGTGTTTTCTGCAATAAAGTTTTTCGAGCAGTACTTGGGGAGAAGTGCGGACGCACCTCTCTCCCCTGGTAGGGACAACCCCTTCTCTATTTTCTCTAGACAGTGATTGACTGCAGTGGTCACACACCATAGGTATCTGCACGTCACCCGTGCAGTTTGTTAACAAGCAGCGGCAGGAGGACTGGATAATATCTCATTTCCATTGCTGACAATTGAGGCATATACATTTTCAATAATAATGTTTTGTATTTTCATATTAGTAATCATTATTATGACTCACTTTGTTTCAGTCCGTTCTGGCGGCGATAATATGCGTGAATTTGAAAGGAATGCTAATGAAGTTCAATGAAATTCCAGTGCTATTCAAGAGAGATAAGTATGATTGTGTAAGTACTTTATTATTTGGTTGCATTTAATTGACTTTTTATACTTTCAAGGTATAACTGTATGATTATTATTATTTTGCTTGAAATTTTGCATCTTTATATAGCACAACAATGTAAAGAATGGGAATTCAGAAAATAGATAACATAACATTTAGGAATGTCATCAAGGTGGATAGTTTTGAAAGCAAGTACATGCACAGTACACCTCCTCAAGATAAAACCTACAACATTGAATATTTATATAGCTACCACTGAAATCTTCATAGTGTGATGTATAAAATACACTATAATTATTCATTACAGCTCGTGTGGGTCTTGACGTTCATCGCTTCTGTTGTTCTTGGCCTGGATCTTGGGCTTGCTGTTGGTGTAGGAATTGAACTTCTGACAGTCGTGTTTCGTGTTCAGTTGTAAGTAAACGTTTCATTGCAGTTCATATAATTTAGGTACAGTCGCCGTTACAGTCTGGAGGAAGCAATCATCCCTCAGGTTCATGAACCGATGCCTATGGCTTATGTTTCCATAGTGAAGTAGTGGATGGAATACTGTATATTCTGGCAAAAGGAAAAAAGCATGGATTACACATCTACATGCTATGCATTGATCTTTTACTTCTCAGCATAATTTATAAACTGTACTGTATACTTTGTATTATAGAAAGGGTTGTAGCCAGCTCTCCTCATCGTCCTGCACGGCGGTGCACGGAGCGGACTCAAGCCAGTCCCTTGTAAGTAGAAGAAAATTGAAAGAAATGCTCCAGCACCGCGGTGGATAGTATGAAAGTCCCGGTCTTTATTAACACCAAAAAATCCAGGTGAGTACAGCAATCACAGACAAACACTGGTGGTCCCCGGTACCCCGGATCTACGCGTTTCGAACTGTTGTGTTCTTAGTCATGATCCTTTGTCCGGATCATGACTAAGAACACAACAGTTCGAAACACGTAGATCCGGGGTACCGGGGACCACCAGTGTTTGTCTGTGATTGCTGTACTCACCTGGATTTTTTGGTGTTAATAAAGACCGGGACTTTCATACTATCCACCGCGGTGCTGGAGCATTTCTTTCAATTTTCTTCTGTATACTTTGTATACTTTTTGATCAAAATGCTTAAGCTCACTCACCACGCCAAGTTGACCATTTTCCAGTGAGTCTGTAATCTAAAATGGTGCAGCGACTAGAGTTGAGCGAACACCTGGATGTTCGGGTTCGAGAAGTTCGGCCGAACATCCCGGAAATGTTCGGGTTCGGGATCCGAACCCGATCCGAACTTCGTCCCGAACCCGAACCCCATTGAAGTCAATGGGGACCCGAACTTTTCGGCACTAAAAAGGCTGTAAAACAGCCCAGGAAAGAGCTAGAGGGCTGCAAAAGGCAGCAACATGTAGGTAAATCCCCTGCAAACAAATGTGGATAGGGAAATGAATTAAAATAAAAATTAAATAAATAAAAATTAACCAAAATCAATTGGAGAGAGGTTCCATAGCACAGAATCTGGCTTCCCGTCACCCACCACTGGAACAGTCCATTCTCAGATATTTAGGCCCCGGCACCCAGGCAGAGGAGAGAGGTCCCGTAACAGAGAATCTGTCTTCATGTCAGCAGAGAATTAGTCTGCATGTCATAGCAGAGAATGAGGCTTCACGTCAGCCACCACTGCAACAGTCCATTGGCATATATTTAGGCCCAGCACCCAGGCAGAGGAGGGAGGTCCCGTAACAGAGAATCTGTCTTCATGTCAGCAGAGAATTAGTCTGCATGTCATAGCAGAGAATGAGGCTTCACGTCAGCCACCACTGCAACAGTCCATTGGCATATATTTAGGCCCAGCACACACACAGGCAGAGGAGAGAGGTCCCGTAACAGAGAATCTGGCTTCATGTCAGCAGAGAATCAGTCTGCATGTCATAGCAGAGAATGAGGCTTCACGTCAGCCACCACTGCAACAGTCCATTGGCATATATTTAGGCCCAGCACACACACAGGCAGAGGAGAGAGGTCCCGTAACAGAGAATCTGGCTTCATGTCAGCAGAGAATCAGTCTGCATGTCATAGCAGAGAATGAGGCTTCACGTCAGCCACCACTGCAACAGTCCATTGGCATATATTTAGGCCCAGCACCCAGGCAGAGGAGGGAGGTCCCGTAACAGAGAATCTGTCTTCATGTCAGCAGAGAATTAGTCTGCATGTCATAGCAGAGAATGAGGCTTCACGTCAGCCACCACTGCAACAGTCCATTGGCATATATTTAGGCCCAGCACACACACAGGCAGAGGAGAGAGGTCCCGTAACAGAGAATCTGGCTTCATGTCAGCAGAGAATCAGTCTGCATGTCATAGCAGAGAATGAGGCTTCACGTCAGCCACCACTGCAACAGTCCATTGGCATATATTTAGGCCCAGCACACACACAGGCAGAGGAGAGAGGTCCCGTAACAGAGAATCTGGCTTCATGTCAGCAGAGAATCAGTCTGCATGTCATAGCAGAGAATGAGGCTTCACGTCAGCCACCACTGCAACAGTCCATTGGCATATATTTAGGCCCAGCACCCAGGCAGAGGAGGGAGGTCCCGTAACAGAGAATCTGTCTTCATGTCAGCAGAGAATTAGTCTGCATGTCATAGCAGAGAATGAGGCTTCACGTCAGCCACCACTGCAACAGTCCATTGGCATATATTTAGGCCCAGCACCCAGGCAGAGGAGGGAGGTCCCGTAACAGAGAATCTGTCTTCATGTCAGCAGAGAATTAGTCTGCATGTCATAGCAGAGAATGAGGCTTCACGTCAGCCACCACTGGAACAGTCCATTCTCAGATATTTAGGCCCCGGCACCCAGGCAGAGGAGAGAGGTCCCGTAACAGAGAATCTGTCTTCATGTCAGCAGAGAATTAGTCTGCATGTCATAGCAGAGAATGAGGCTTCACGTCAGCCACCACTGCAACAGTCCATTGGCATATATTTAGGCCCAGCACCCAGGCAGAGGAGAGAGGTCCCGTAACAGACAATCTGGCTTCATGTCAGCAGAGAATCAGTCTGCATGTCATAGCAGAGAATCAGGCTTCACGTCACCCACCACTGCAACAGTCCATTGTCATAAATTTAGGCCCAGCACTAGTGTTGAGCGGCATGTCCCATATTCGAATTCGCGAAATTTTGTGAATATTCGAAAGAATATTCGTAAAATATTCGCGATTATTCAAATTCGTTATTATTTCGCATATGCGATAATTCGAATTATCGCATAATACATATGCTATGCAAAATTCACATGTGCGCTAATGAAATCGCCTTACGAAGATTCGCAACTCAATTCAATCACTAATGTATGAATGCAATGCCCTTTGCCTCTGTTCTGGGACAAGTGTAGATATTCGCATGTGCGCTAATAAAATCGCCTTACGAAGATTCGCACCTCAATCACTTTCTAGGGAATGTGAGACTTTTGGGAATCAATCGAGATACAGTGGGGGGTGATGACAGTAGTTGACAGAGTACAGATCAATGTAATCTGTAAGGTGGAAAGTAAAATAAAAAATACGAATATTCGTAAATCGAATTTTACGAAGTTCTACGTATTCGCGAATATGGTGCTATACTATATGAATGCACAGGCCTTTGCCTCTCTGTTCTGGGGACAAGTGTAGATATTTGCATTTGCGTTAATAAAATCGCCTTACGAAGATTCGCAGCTCAATTCAATCACTAATGTATGAATGCAAAGCCCTTTGCCTCTGTTCTGGGACAAGTGTAGATATTCGCATGTGCGCTAATAAAATCGCCTTACGAAGATTCGCAACTCAATTCACTAATGTATGAATGCAAAGCCCTTTGCCTCTGTTCTGGGACGTGCCGATATTCGCATGTGCGCTAATAAAATCGCCTTACGAAGATTCGCAGCTCAATTCAATCACTAATGTATGAATGCAAAGCCCTTTGCCTCTGTTCTGGGACAAGTGTAGATATTCGCATGTGCGCTAATAAAATCGCCTTACGAAGATTCGCAACTCAATTCACTAATGTATGAATGCAAAGCCCTTTGCCTCTGTTCTGGGACGTGCCGATATTCGCATGTGCGCTAATAAAATCGCCTTACGAAGATTCGCGCCTCAATCACTTTCTAGGCAATGTGAGTAAGATCTGAGCTGTTGGACCTTTGGGAAACAATCAATTATATGTGTACTGTAATTTTGTGGGGGGGGGGGGGGAAACAAAAAACGAATATTCGTTTTTACGAATATATAGCACTATATTCGAAATATTCGCGAAATCGCGAAGTTGCGATATTCGCGAAAAAAATTTGCTTTTCGAATATTCGCGCTCAACACTACCCAGCACCCAGGCAGAGGAGAGAGGTCCCGTAACAGAGAATCTGGCTTCATGTCAGCAGAGAATCAGTCTTCATATCATAGCAGAGAATCAGGCTTCACGTCACCCACCACTGTAAGAGTCAATTTTCATAAATTTAGGCCCAGAACCCAGGCAGAGGAGAAAGGTCCCGTAACAGACAATCTGGCTTCATGTCAGCAGAGAATCAGTCTTCATATCATAGCAGAGAATCAGGCTTCACGTCACCCACCACTGCAACAGTCAATTGTCATAAATTTAGGCCCAGCACCCAGGCAGAGGAGAGAGCTCCCGTAACAGAGGATCTGGCTTCATGTCAGCAGAGAATCAGTCTGCATGTCATAGCAGAGAATGAGGCTTCACGTCACCCACCACTGCAACAGTCCATTGGCATATATTTAGGCCTAGCACACAGGCAGAGCAGAGAGGTCCCGTAACAGACAATCTGGCTTCATGTCAGCAGAGAATCAGTCTGCATGTCATAGCAGAGAATGAGGCTTCACGTCACCCACCACTGCAACAGTCCATTGGCATATATTTAGGCCTAGCACACAGGCAGAGCAGAGAGGTCCCGTAACAGACAATCTGGCTTCATGTCAGCAGAGAATCAGTCTGCATGTCATAGCAGAGAATGAGGCTTCACGTCACCCACCACTGCAACAGTCCATTGGCATATATTTAGGCCTAGCACACAGGCAGAGCAGAGAGGTCCCGTAACAGACAATCTGGCTTCATGTCAGCAGAGAATCAGTCTGCATGTCATAGCAGAGAATGAGGCTTCACGTCACCCACCACTGCAACAGTCCATTGGCATATATTTAGGCCTAGCACACAGGCAGAGCAGAGAGGTCCCGTAACAGACAATCTGGCTTCATGACAGCAGAGAATTAGTCTGCATGTCATAGCAGAGAATGAGGCTTCACGTCAGCCACCACTGCAACAGTCCATTGGCATATATTTAGGCCCAGCACCCAGGCAGAGGAGAGAGGTCCCGTAACAGACAATCTGGCTTCATGTCAGCAGAGAATTAGTCTGCATGTCATAGCAGAGAATCAGGCTTCACGTCAGCCACCACTGCAACAGTCCATTGTCATAAATTTAGGCCCAGCACCCAGGCAGAGGAGAGAGGTCCCGTAACAGACAATCTGGCTTCATGTCAGCAGAGAATTAGTCTGCATGTCATAGCAGAGAATGAGGCTTCACGTCAGCCACCACTGCAACAGTCCATTGGCATATATTTAGGCCTAGCACACAGGCAGAGCAGAGAGGTCCCGTAACAGACAATCTGGCTTCATGACAGCAGAGAATCAGTCTGCATGTCATAGCAGAGAATCAGGCTTCACGTCAGCCACCACTGCAACAGTCCATTGTCATAAATTTAGGCCCAGAACCCAGGCAGAGGAGAAAGGTCCCGTAACAGACAATCTGGCTTCATGTCAGCAGAGAATCAGTCTTCATATCATAGCAGAGAATCAGGCTTCACGTCACCCACCACTGCAACAGTCAATTTTCATAAATTTAGGCCCAGAACCCAGGCAGAGGAGAAAGGTCCCGTAACAGACAATCTGGCTTCATGTCAGCAGAGAATCAGTCTTCATATCATAGCAGAGAATCAGGCTTCACGTCACCCACCACTGCAACAGTCAATTGTCATAAATTTAGGCCCAGCACCCAGGCAGAGGAGAGAGCTCCCGTAACAGAGGATCTGGCTTCATGTCAGCAGAGAATCAGTCTGCATGTCATAGCAGAGAATGAGGCTTCACGTCACCCACCACTGCAACAGTCCATTGGCATATAAATAGGCCTAGCACACAGGCAGAGGAGAGGTTCATTCAACTTTGGGTAGCCTCGCAATATAATGGTAAAATGAAAATAAAAATAGGATTGAATGAGGAAGTGCCCTGGAGTCCAATAATATATGGTTATGGGGAGGTAGTTAATGTCTAATCTGGACAAGGGACGGACAGGTCCTGTGGGATCCATGCCTGGTTCATTTTTATGAACGTCAGCTTGTCCACATTGGCTGTAGACAGGCGGCTGCGTTTGTCTGTAATGACGCCCCCTGCCGTGCTGAATACACGTTCAGACAAAACGCTGGCTGCCGGGCAGGCCAGCACCTCCAAGGCATAAAAGGCTAGCTCTGGCCACGTGGACAATTTAGAGACCCAGAAGTTGAATGGGGCCGAACCATCAGTCAGTACGTGGAGGGGTGTGCACACGTACTGTTCCACCATGTTAGTGAAATGTTGCCTCCTGCTAACACGTTGCGTATCAGGTGGTGGTGCAGTTAGCTGTGGCGTGTTGACAAAAGTTTTCCACATCTCTGCCATGCTAACCCTGCCCTCAGAGGAGCTGGCCGTGACACAGCTGCCTTGGCGACCTCTTGCTCCTCCTCTGCCTTGGCCTTGGGCTTCCACTTGTTCCCCTGTGACATTTGGGAATGCTCTCAGTAGCGTGTCTACCAACGTGCGCTTGTACTCGCGCATCTTCCTATCACGCTCCAGTGCAGGAAGTAAGGTGGGCACATTGTCTTTGTAGCGTGGATCCAGCAGGGTGGCAACCCAGTAGTCCGCACAGGTTAAAATGTGGGCAACTCTGCTGTCGTTGCGCAGGCACTGCAGCATGTAGTCGCTCATGTGTGCCAGGCTGCCCAGGGATAAGGACAAGCTGTCCTCTGTGGGAGGCGTATCGTCATCGTCCTGCCTTTCCCCCCAGCCACGCACCAGTGATGGACCCGAGCTGCGTTGGGTGCCACCCCGCTGTGACCATGCTTCATCCTCATCCTCCTCCACCTCCTCCTCATCCTCGTCCTCCTCGTCCTCCAGTAGTGGGCCCTGGCTGGCCACATTTGTACCTGGCCTCTGCTGTTGCCAAAAACCTCCCTCTGAGTCACTTCGAAGAGACTGGCCTGAAAGTGCTAAAAATGACCCCTCTTCCTCCTCCTCCTCCTCCTCCTCCTGGGCCACCTCCTCTTCCATCATCGCCCTAAGTGTTTTCTCAAGGAGACATAGAAGTGGTATTGTAACGCTGATAACGGTGTCATCGCCACTGGCCATGTTGGTGGAGTACTCGAAACAGCGCAACAGGGCACACAGGTCTCGCATGGAGGCCCAGTCATTGGTGGTGAAGTGGTGCTGTTCTGTAGTGCGACTGACCCGTGCGTGCTGCAGCTGAAACTCCACTATGGCCTGCTGCTGCTCGCACAGTCTGTCCAGCATGTGCAAGGTGGAGTTCCACCTGGTGGGCACGTCGCATATGAGGCGGTGAGCGGGAAGGCCGAAGTTACGCTGTAGCGCAGACAGGCGAGCAGCAGCAGGATGTGAACGCCGGAAGCGCGAACAGACGGCCCGCACTTTATGCAGCAGCTCTGACATGTCGGGGTAGTTGTGAATGAACTTCTGCACCACCAAATTCAGCACATGCGCCAAGCAAGGGATGTGCGTCAAATTGGCTAGTCCCAGAGCTGCAACGAGATTTCGCCCATTATCACACACCACCAGGCCGGGCTTGAGGCTCACCGGCAGCAACCACTCGTCGGTCTGTTGTTCTATACCCCGCCACAACTCCTGTGCGGTGTGGGGCCTGTCCCCCAAACATATGAGTTTCAGAATGGCCTGCTGACGTTTACCCCGGGCTGTGCTGAAGTTGGTGGTGAAGGTGTGTGGCTGACTGGATGAGCAGGTGGAAGAAGAGGAGGAGGAAGCCGAGAAGGAGGAGGTGGCAACAGGAGGCAAAGAATGTTGCCCTGCGATCCTTGGCGGCGGAAGGACGTGCGCCAAACAGCTCTCCGCCTGGGGCCCAGCTGCCACTACATTTACCCAGTGTGCAGTTAGGGAGATATAGCGTCCCTGGCCGTGCTTACTGGTCCACGTATCTGTGGTTAGGTGGACCTTGCTACAGATGGCGTTGCGCAGTGCACACTTGATTTTATGGGATACTTGGTTGTGCAGGGAAGGCACGGCTCTCTTGGAGAAGTAGTGCCGGCTGGGAACAACATACTGTGGGACAGCAAGCGACATGAGCTGTTTGAAGCTGTCTGTGTCCACCAGCCTAAATGACAGCATTTCATAGGCCAGTAGTTTAGAAATGCTGGCATTCAGGGCCAGGGATCGAGGGTGGCTAGGTGGGAATTTACGCTTTCTATCAAATGTTTGTGAGATGGAGAGCTGAACGCTGGCGTGTGACATGGTTGAGACGCTTGGTGACGGAGGTGGTGGTGGTGGTGGTGTTGGTGGTACATCCCCTGTTTGCTGGGCGGCAGGTGCCAACGTTCCTCCAGAGGCGGAGGAAGAGGCCGAGGCGGCAGCAGCAGAATAGGCCGAGGCGGCAGCAGCAGAAGAGGTAGCAGGGGGAGCCTGAGTGACTTCCTTGGTTTTAAGGTGTTTACTCCACTGCAGTTCATGCTTTGCATGCAGGTGCCTGGTCATGCAGGTTGTGCTCAGGTTCAGAACGTTAATGCCTCGCTTCAGGCTCTGATGGCACAGCGTGCAAACCACTCGGGTCTTGTCGTCAGCACATTGTTTGAAGAAGTGCCATGCCAGGGAACTCCTTGAAGCTGCCTTTGGGGTGCTCGGTCCCAGATGGCGGCGGTCAGTAGCAGGCGGAGTCTCTTGGCGGCGGGTGTTCTGCTTTTGCCCACTGCTCCCTCTTTTGCTACGCTGTTGGCTCGGTCTCACCACTGCCTCTTCCTCCGAACTGTGAAAGTCAGTGGCACGACCTTCATTCCATGTGGGGTCTAGGACCTCATCGTCCCCTGCATCGTCTTCCACCCAGTCTTGATCCCTGACCTCCTGTTCAGTCTGCACACTGCAGAAAGACGCAGCAGTTGGCACCTGTGTTTCGTCATCATCAGAGACATGCTGAGGTGGTATTCCCATGTCCTCATCATCAGGAAACATAAGTGGTTGTGCGTCAGTGCATTCTATGTCTTTCACCGCTGGGGAAGGGCTAGGTGGATGCCCTTGGGAAACCCTGCCAGCGGAGTCTTCAAACAGCATAAGAGACTGCTGCATAACTTGAGGCTGAGACAGTTTCCCTGGTATGCATGGGGGTGATGTGACAGACTGATGGGGTTGGTTTTCAGGCGCCATCTGTGCGCTTTCTGCAGAAGACTGGGTGGGAGATAATGTGAACGTGCTGGATCCACTGTCGGCCACCCAATTGACTAATGCCTGTACCTGCTCAGGCCTTACCATCCTTAGAACGGCATTGGGCCCCACCATATATCGCTGTAAATTCTGGCGGCTACTGGGACCTGAGGTAGTTGGTACACTAGGACGTGTGGATGTGGCAGAACGGCCACGTCCTCTCCCAGCACCAGAGGGTCCACTAACACCACCACGACCATGTCCACGTCCGCGTCCCTTACTAGATGTTTTTCTCATTGTTATGGTTCACCACAACAACAAATATATTATTTGGCCCAATGTATTGTATTCAAATTCAGCGGGATATAAATTTGAGGCCTAGTATTTAGGCGCTGGGTGACCGGTATGGATTTAGTGACAGAATTAGACTTGGAAATGCACAGAAGCGTGTGTGTGTGAAGTTATTCTGAATGACCCAATGTGCACCTTGAATATTATATACCCTTTTAGGGATAGATTTCAAATAGCTCTGATATAGCAGAAACCACTAAATTATGAAATTGCTAAATTGGGAATTGTACTTCAACCCAGAACAAAAAATGTGCTTTGACGGACACTAAATATCTTGCCCAGCAACAACAGTACAGCGGTGGGTAACGAGAGATTTAGAGGGAATTAAATTTGAGGCCTAGTATTTAGGCGCTGGGTCACCGGTATGGATTTAGTGACAGAATTAGACTTGGAAATACACAGTAGCGGGTGTGTGTGAAGTTATTCTGAATGACCCTATGTGCACCTTCAATATTATATACCCTTTTAGGGATAGATTTCAAATAGCTCTGATATAGCAGAAACCACTAAATTATGAAATTGCTAAATTGGGAATTGTACTTCAACCCAGAACAAAAAATGTGCTTTGACGGACACTAAATATCTTGCCCAGCAACAACAGTACAGCGGTGGGTAACTAGAGATTTAGAGGGAATTAAATTTGAGGCCTAGTATTTAGGCGCTGGGTCACCGGTATGGATTTAGTGACAGAATTAGACTTGGAAATACACAGTAGCGGGTGTGTGTGAAGTTACTCTGAATGACCCTATGTGCACCTTCAATATTATATACCCTTTTTGGGATAGATTTCAAAGAGCTCTGATATAGCAGGAACCACTAAATTATGAAATTGCTAAATTGGGAATTGTATTTCAACCCAGAACAAGAAATGTGCTTGAACGGACACTAAATAACTCGCCCAGCTACAGCACTAGGGACAGATTTAGCTGGATATAAATTTGAGGCCTAGTATTTAGGCGCTGGGTGACAGGTATGGGTTTAGTGACAGAATTAGACTTGGAAATACACAGTAGCGGGTGTGTGTGAAGTTATTCTGAATGACCCTATGTGCACCTTCAATATTATATACCCTTTTAGGGATAGATTTCAAATAGCTCTGATATAGCAGAAACCACTAAATTATGAAATTGCTAAATTGGGAATTGTACTTCAACCCAGAACAAAAAATGTGCTTTGACGGACACTAAATATCTTGCCCAGCAACAACAGTACAGCGGTGGGTAACGAGAGATTTAGAGGGAATTAAATTTGAGGCCTAGTATTTAGGCGCTGGGTCACCGGTATGGATTTAGTGACAGAATTAGACTTGGAAATACACAGTAGCGGGTGTGTGTGAAGTTATTCTGAATGACCCTATGTGCACCTTCAATATTATATACCCTTTTTGGGATAGATTTCAAATAGCTCTGATATAGCAGGAACCACTAAATTATGAAATTGCTAAATTGGGAATTGTACTTCAACCCAGAACAAAAAATGTGCTTTGACGGGCACTAAATAACTTTCCCAGCTACAACAGGACAACGGTAACGAGAGATTTAGAGGGATTTAAATTTGAGGCCTAGTATTTAGGCGCTGGGTGACAGGTATGGGTTTAGTGACAGAATTAGACTTGGAAATACACAGTAGCGGGTGTGTGTGAAGTTATTCTGAATGACCCTATGTGCACCTTCAATATTATATACCCTTTTTGGGATAGATTTCAAATAGCTCTGATATAGCAGAAACCACTAAATTATGAAATTGCTAAATTGGGAATTGTACTTCAACCCAGAACAAAAAATGTGCTTTGACGGACACTAAATATCTTGCCCAGCAACAACAGTACAGCGGTGGGTAACGAGAGATTTAGAGGGAATTAAATTTGAGGCCTAGTATTTAGGCGCTGGGTCACCGGTATGGATTTAGTGACAGAATTAGACTTGGAAATACACAGTAGCGGGTGTGTGTGAAGTTACTCTGAATGACCCTATGTGCACCTTCAATATTATATACCCTTTTTGGGATAGATTTCAAAGAGCTCTGATATAGCAGGAACCACTAAATTATGAAATTGCTAAATTGGGAATTGTATTTCAACCCAGAACAAGAAATGTGCTTGAACGGACACTAAATAACTCGCCCAGCTACAGCACTAGGGACAGATTTAGCTGGATATAAATTTGAGGCCTAGTATTTAGGCGCTGGGTGACAGGTATGGGTTTAGTGACAGAATTAGACTTGGAAATACACAGTAGCGGGTGTGTGTGAAGTTATTCTGAATGACCCTATGTGCACCTTCAATATTATATACCCTTTTAGGGATAGATTTCAAATAGCTCTGATATAGCAGAAACCACTAAATTATGAAATTGCTAAATTGGGAATTGTACTTCAACCCAGAACAAAAAATGTGCTTTGACGGACACTAAATATCTTGCCCAGCAACAACAGTACAGCGGTGGGTAACGAGAGATTTAGAGGGAATTAAATTTGAGGCCTAGTATTTAGGCGCTGGGTCACCGGTATGGATTTAGTGACAGAATTAGACTTGGAAATACACAGTAGCGGGTGTGTGTGAAGTTATTCTGAATGACCCTATGTGCACCTTCAATATTATATACCCTTTTTGGGATAGATTTCAAATAGCTCTGATATAGCAGGAACCACTAAATTATGAAATTGCTAAATTGGGAATTGTACTTCAACCCAGAACAAAAAATGTGCTTTGACGGGCACTAAATAACTTTCCCAGCTACAACAGGACAACGGTAACGAGAGATTTAGAGGGATTTAAATTTGAGGCCTAGTATTTAGGCGCTGGGTGACAGGTATGGGTTTAGTGACAGAATTAGACTTGGAAATACACAGTAGCGGGTGTGTGTGAAGTTATTCTGAATGACCCTATGTGCACCTTCAATATTATATACCCTTTTTGGGATAGATTTCAAATAGCTCTGATATAGCAGAAACCACTAAATTATGAAATTGCTAAATTGGGAATTGTACTTCAACCCAGAACAAAAAATGTGCTTTGACGGACACTAAATATCTTGCCCAGCAACAACAGTACAGCGGTGGGTAACGAGAGATTTAGAGGGAATTAAATTTGAGGCCTAGTATTTAGGCGCTGGGTCACCGGTATGGATTTAGTGACAGAATTAGACTTGGAAATACACAGTAGCGGGTGTGTGTGAAGTTACTCTGAATGACCCTATGTGCACCTTCAATATTATATACCCTTTTTGGGATAGATTTCAAAGAGCTCTGATATAGCAGGAACCACTAAATTATGAAATTGCTAAATTGGGAATTGTATTTCAACCCAGAACAAGAAATGTGCTTGAACGGACACTAAATAACTCGCCCAGCTACAGCACTAGGGACAGATTTAGCTGGATATAAATTTGAGGCCTAGTATTTAGGCGCTGGGTGACAGGTATGGGTTTAGTGACAGAATTAGACTTGGAAATACACAGTAGCGGGTGTGTGTGAAGTTATTCTGAATGACCCTATGTGCACCTTCAATATTATATACCCTTTTAGGGATAGATTTCAAATAGCTCTGATATAGCAGAAACCACTAAATTATGAAATTGCTAAATTGGGAATTGTACTTCAACCCAGAACAAAAAATGTGCTTTGACGGACACTAAATATCTTGCCCAGCAACAACAGTACAGCGGTGGGTAACGAGAGATTTAGAGGGAATTAAATTTGAGGCCTAGTATTTAGGCGCTGGGTCACCGGTATGGATTTAGTGACAGAATTAGACTTGGAAATACACAGTAGCGGGTGTGTGTGAAGTTATTCTGAATGACCCTATGTGCACCTTCAATATTATATACCCTTTTTGGGATAGATTTCAAATAGCTCTGATATAGCAGGAACCACTAAATTATGAAATTGCTAAATTGGGAATTGTACTTCAACCCAGAACAAAAAATGTGCTTTGACGGGCACTAAATAACTTTCCCAGCTACAACAGGACAACGGTAACGAGAGATTTAGAGGGATTTAAATTTGAGGCCTAGTATTTAGGCGCTGGGTGACAGGTATGGGTTTAGTGACAGAATTAGACTTGGAAATACACAGTAGCGGGTGTGTGTGAAGTTATTCTGAATGACCCTATGTGCACCTTCAATATTATATACCCTTTTTGGGATAGATTTCAAATAGCTCTGATATAGCAGAAACCACTAAATTATGAAATTGCTAAATTGGGAATTGTACTTCAACCCAGAACAAAAAATGTGCTTTGACGGACACTAAATATCTTGCCCAGCAACAACAGTACAGCGGTGGGTAACTAGAGATTTAGAGGGAATTAAATTTGAGGCCTAGTATTTAGGCGCTGGGTCACCGGTATGGATTTAGTGACAGAATTAGACTTGGAAATACACAGTAGCGGGTGTGTGTGAAGTTACTCTGAATGACCCTATGTGCACCTTCAATATTATATACCCTTTTTGGGATAGATTTCAAAGAGCTCTGATATAGCAGGAACCACTAAATTATGAAATTGCTAAATTGGGAATTGTATTTCAACCCAGAACAAGAAATGTGCTTGAACGGACACTAAATAACTCGCCCAGCTACAGCACTAGGGACAGATTTAGCTGGATATAAATTTGAGGCCTAGTATTTAGGCGCTGGGTGACCGGTATGGATTTAGTGACAGAATTAGACTGGGATATGGCCAAAAAATGAACAGACTATTGCTGGTTAAATGCACTTGGTGTGACAGCTTCACCCTGATGTAGGCTTTAGCCAAAAAACAACCACACCATTGAGGGTTAAATGCACTTGGTGACAGGCGCAGCTTGCCCCTGATTTTGTATATGGCCAAAAAATGAACAGACTATTGCTGGTTAAATGCACTTGGTGTGACAGCTTCACCCTGATGTAGGCTTTAGCCAAAAACAACCACACCATTGAGGGTTAAATGCACTTGGTGACAGGCGCAGCTTGCCCCTGATTTTGTATATGGCCAAAAAATGAACAGACTATTGCTGGTTAAATGCACTTGGTGTGACAGCTTCACCCTGATGTAGGCTTTAGCCAAAAAACAACCACACCATTGAGGGTTAAATGCACTTGGTGACAGGCGCAGCTTGCCCCTGATTTTGTATATGGCCAAAAAATGAACAGACTATTGCTGGTTAAATGCACTTGGTGTCACAGCTTCACCCTGATGTAGGCTTTAGCCAAAAAACAACCACACCATTGAGGGTTAAATGCACTTGGTCGCAGCTTGTGCTGGCGCACCACAAGACACAAAATGGCCGCCGATCACCCCAGAAAAATGAGACTGACAAACGGTCTGTGCAGCCTAAAAACAGTGAGCAATTGAGGATCAGCAGCTCAATGATCCACAGCTGCAGATCGATCAGTTAATCAAGTCCTTTGGAGGAGTTAATCTGCCTAATCTCGCCCTACTGTCGCAGCCGCAACCTCTCCCTACGCTAATCAGAGCAGAGTGACGGGCGGCGCTATGTGACTCCAGCTTAAATAGAGGCTGGGTCACATGGTGCTCTGGCCAATCACAGCCATGCCAATAGTAGGCATGGCTGTGATGGCCTCTTGGGGCAAGTAGTATGACGCTTGTTGATTGGCTGCTTTGCAGCCTTTCAAAAAGCGCCAAGAAAGCGTCACAAAAGCGCGAAGAAAGCGACGAACACCGAACCCGAACCCGGACTTTTACGAAAATGTCCGGGTTCGGGTCCGTGTCACGGACACCCCAAAATTCGGTACGAACCCGAACTATACAGTTCGGGTTCGCTCATCCCTAGCAGCGACACATAGCAAATACCACCACCGCAACACAACAACCGAAGCCAACGCACCCTAGCAGCCCAAAAAAAACCCTGCTGTCGGGATAATCCTCCCATAGCACTGGGCCACACCAACCCACAGGTACAGTGCCACGGCAACAGCAGTCATCATTCAGCACTACCCTGTGTGCATTTTGATCACAAAGTATACAAAATACTGATGTACAATTTCTAAATGATGCTGCAAAAGCATTAGATCAATGCATAGCACGTGGATGTGCCATCTATGGGGAAGATTAGTCAAACTGGTGTAAAGTAGAACTGGCTTAGTTGCCCATAGCAACCAATCAGATTCCACCTTTCATTTTTCACAGCTCCTTTATACCAGTTTGATAAATCTCCCCCTATGTCTTTTTCTTTATTGTCAGAATATGAAATACTGTAGTTGTTCTGAAGGCGTAAAAGCTCACTAATGCCATACAGCGTGGTCATCATCATCATCAGATTTCTTTCTATTAGAAATACTAGACTTTTGGTCTGTCTGCAGTACCCTAGACCTGGGGGTAACTGCAGTGGTTTGTATTTTAATGCTTTTGTAATGTTTATATAGTGTCACACTTCATGCTATACACTTTGTACATCAGATGGGGTATGGTTAGAAGTGGTTGGCAACAGCAATGAGACTTACCATCCCATTCCGACCTTCCTGGTAGGAGTGGGCTGGTCTGACTTCCTGCCAAGGGAGGGGCAGAACTAGTTAGAAGGGTGTGTGGAAGAGAGTGAGGAGTGAGGACCTGTAAAATATGACATATTATTGCCAGCAGAGTGATCAAGCTATACAGACTCCACTGCAGGGTGAGGGGAAACTCTTTAAGACACCACCACCTCAGTTTAGGACATGCATAGCTAGAAGCCTGCATCATGCAGTGCACACCTACAGCCACAGGTGCCAGAGTAAAGCCAAATGGAAAGGAATCAGGAGAGAGAACTTGTCAGCTAGAAAACTCCTGAGTGTCATCTTCTGCCACATTGCCACCCACCATGCTTCATTATCTGGGAGGAGACCCAAAAAGACCTATACCCCCAAAAAGCCACAAAAAGTGTTTAAAACTGCAGGTGCCCAAAATGCATATTTTAAGGGTATGGTCTATCATTAGAAAAACATGGCTGCTTTTTTTTTTAAAAAACAGCACCATACCTGTTCATGTTTTGTGTCTGGAATTGCTGCTGAGGTCCTTTGAAGAGAAGGACCTCAGCACGTTTTTCTACTCCTGGTCAACCACCTTAGGAAACAAAAAAATAATTACAGCATCATTCAGGTACATGGAAAGAAATATGTAATGCAGATAAAAATGTATTTTGTTGTTGTGTGTGTGTGTGTGTGTATATATATATATATATATATATTATTGCTTTTTGACATTTTCTATTTCTTTCAGCCCCAAGTTTGCAGTGATAGCTAATATTGAACAAACTGACATCTACCGAAATAGGAAGGACTACAATGATGTAAGTCACAGATGGTGTAATTCCCAGAGTGTACCTAAGGGGAACCTGTCACCATGAAACACAGTACAATCTGCAGGTATCATTTTATAGAGCAGCATATTTTCCCAGTAATCTATATACTCAGCTCCTCCTGCTCTGTAACATGCTGCCTGCAGATTGCACTGAATTTTCATGGAATCAGGTTGTATGCTATAATGTTCATTCAACACATCAATTGTCTTATTGTGTATAGATCTGTGAGCCAAAAGGACTGAAGATTTTCAGATGTCCATCTCCAATATTTTTTGCCAATAGTGCATTCTTCAAAGATAAACTCATCGCAGCTGTAAGTCTATCTACCGTATATTCTCTGTATAATATGTTTTTCCACAGTATGATGTACCTTTTTTTTATATTCTTTCCAGATGGGTTTTAATCCACTGTGGGTGCTAAGGAAGAGGAATAAGGCCCTGAGAAAAATAAAAAAATTAGTGAAGAAGGGGGAGTTACATGTGACAGCAGTAAGTAGGATTTACAAGATCATACCCTATTCAATGCTCTAGTTTTAAAGAGATCAAGGTAATATCACCCAATGGTTTTGTTTAATGCTTTTTTTTTTTTCCACTGTTAAAAGTACGGTAATTCTAATTTGAAAATGTCATTTTTCAGAGAGGTGTTGTATGTACATCATATGATTATAGAGAGTCAGATGATGAAGATGAACTGGACAACAATAGGATCGAAGAGCTGGACCAGCCAATAAACACTGCAGATCTTCCCATTGTCATTGACTGGAATGCAGATCTTCCAAATAATATCCAAGTTCCCAGAGTAGAGCTTCATAGTTTAATTCTTGACTTTGGGGCAGTCTCGTTCATTGATATTACAGGCATGAAAGCACTGAAAGGAGTGAGTAAATCAGCTCATTTGTTTTTCATTACTATAGTCTTCTATGCCTTTTGTGGTATTTGTAGTGGCCTGGTATTTTATGACCTGTTGTATAACTGTTGTTTCAGTTTATTTTTAATATAGTGTGAGGACATGGATGTTTCCATGGTAAGGAGTCTTCTTAGCAAAGCTCTAACTGAACGCTGCTAAGGAGAGTCTGTCTTAAAGAGGTTGTCCGGGCTTTGCCATAGACCGCAGCAGTGAACAGGAAGAGAGACAGAAGATGGCACGTGCGCACTTCGCACCGTCTCATCATACAGCTGATCGGCAGGGGTGTCGGGTGTCAGACCCCCTCCCATCGCTGATGACCTATCCTGAGGATATGTCATTAATAGTAAAAGCCCGGAGAACCTCTTTTAGCATCTAATAAACACTAAAGATATCTGTGTGTAACAAGAAAGGCAGGGTGATGGGCAGTGATAGGCACATATACATAGTGCAGGACTGGGTTAGTAGTGTGAGGCAGGATGGAATCCTCTGTATGAAACACACAAGTGTTTTCAGCGCTCAATAGAACAGAGGACTTAAAGGGGTTTTCTGCCTTTTACTAATGAGCTATCATTTGGATATGTCATTGGCATCTAATCGGCGGGGGTCTGAGGACTTGGGTGTGAATGCTACCTTATAGTTACACCTTTGGATAACTCTGCAGATATCAAGCTTCCTGAGTTCCTGTAAGTTTGTATAGGGGGAATTAGATATTGGGATTGACTTAAAGGGGTTGTCCTAAGAAAAATATTCTACAGTTTTCAAACCAGCACCTGGATCTGAATACTTACTTATATTTGCATGTAATTGAAGATTTAGCATAAACACTGAGTAATTCGATAAAACGTATCTGTATAGCTCCACCTGCTGTTTGTTTTTTTCTTATTTCTTTGTTCTGCTCACTGAGAAGGTCACACATGCTCAGTTTCATCCTTCAACTGCCTCCTGAGGTGTGATAGGAAGAACACGGACACACCCCCTTAGCTGCAGCAGAAAAGACACTCCCCTTGAGCTGTCAGCTTGATATCAATCTAGCAGATTAACGGGGAGATCTCTTGGTCCATGCAAGGTACATGGATGATTCTAGCTTAGTTAGGCTTCCTGCACACGAACGCCCCAGGGCCGTGCTGCAGGCCGCAATGCACGAACACCGTGGGGAAGCCGCACCGGATCGGACCCATTCACTTTAATGGGTCCGCGATCCGCCCATTCCGAGAAAAGATAGGACATATCATAGTTCTATCCTTTTGCGGAACGGAAGTACGGGACGAAACCCCACGGAAGCACTGCATAGTGTAGGGTTCCGTTCCGTGCTTCCGTTCCGCACCATTCCGCATCTCTGGATTTGCAGACCCATTCAAGTCAATGGGTCCGCATCCGTGATGCGAAATGCACACAGAATGGTGCCCGTGTATTGCGAATCCGTATATGCGGTCCGCAATACGTCAATGGGACACTTACGGTCGTGTGCAGAAGGCCTTAGAAAGAGACTGTCACATACTGTATGGTATCTGATTTTCATTTTTTACATTAATTGGATGATTTTCCTAGTTTATGACATAAAGTCATACCATATATATAAATGAAAATAAATATGAGGGAAAAAAACACTCTAATTATGAAGAATAGGGAAAAATCCCAGAAATAAAAACCACAAAACCTACAAAACAGGTCAGTGTGGAATACTTAGCTGGGTGGCAGCAGCAAAGAAAGAGGAAGATGGCTGGGAAGGCGTTCCCTTTATACTGGGACTAAGGAGGCGGGGCTATCAGCCCATTGGTGGTTATGTTCTTGTTTTTTCTTTGCTGCTGTGTGGTACAGTAAATGAAGGGTTAAGCAATAGGAGCCTCCGTGTCTTGAGATAAAATCATGGGTTAGCCCCTCTAAAGCCTTATTGACTTGACAACAACAACAGTCTATAGGTGTATTCACACGTATGTTTTTTAAAGTTTATGCTTTTTTTTTTTAAAAGACCATGAATATCGGCCTTCAAAAAATTGGAAATGTCAGATTTTATGGCCAAAAAGCCCTCATAGAAGTTTAGGGGGATGCTTTTAATAGCTGCTTTTCAGAAAGATTTCCATGAAAAATGAACCTCACAACTGAATTTTGAGGTTTTGATTGGCCAAACGGAGACCCAAATTTCACCTAGATCCATCAGACTTTCAGCGTACATTTATTTAACTTGAATATAGCATAGTTGTTTTCAGTTATCATCATGAACATGAATGGCATAGGATTATTGCTTGGGATGCTAGAGCAAATACATACACCATTAATGTTTTATCATGGACACAAGCACATAAAAATTGGACAGTGTGTATATAGAGAGGGCATGTGCCAAAATAAGAACTACTACTCCAAAAATGAGGTGATTTATTAGTAAGGATGGCTTAATCCATGTCATTATTTTTACAGATTTTAAAAGAATTTATGAAGGTTGATGTAGACACATACATTGTTGCTGCAGACAGTAAGTTCATCTTTTTAGATACTGAATCCTAAAGGGGCATCATGAAACAAATTTGCCAAATTTTTGGAAACCAGTGCAAAAAAAATTCAAAGGGACAACCACATTTCCTTGAAGCTCCAATTAAAGAGGTTATCCAATTTCTCACTCACCCCACATGTTCCGGGCCCCTCACCAGTAATATATTACCCTGCTCGCCGCACTGCCCCTGGTCTCCGCACCGCCGCTGCTGCTTCTCCCTGCACAAGGATGAAAACATCCGGTGTCATGGGGGAGCAGTCAATGGCAGGCTAGGACGGGGACGAGTCTCCCTAGCGTCATCCGCGATGCTAGGGAGGCTCGTCCCTGCCTGTCATTGGCTGCTTTTCCCCCCGACACAATGTTTTCATCCAGGAGCAGGGAGCAGGGAGAAGCAGCAGCGGCGGTGCGGAGACCAGGGGCGGTGCGGGGAGCAGGGTAAGTATATTACTGGTGAGGGGTCCAGCACATGTGTTTTTTTTTTTTTGGAGAAATTGGATAACCCCTTTAATAACTAATGTATATTTCACTGAAAAACGAATAAGGTTTTGGCTGTAGATGGGGAGTATGGTAACAAATAACACTCATTATATTTATATCAATTCTTTATGTAGCATTGAACAGAAAAGTGGCTCACCCAGACAAAAGATGGAATGGAATATGTTAAAGGAATTGTCTGAGTTATTTTTTTGTTCTTTGTATGTTTCTAACTAGGTAAATGTAACAGCTTTACCATGCACTTACTGCATCTGTAGTTGCTCCTTTCTCAAATTTCACTGAGGGTCACACGACCTGTGATAGGAAAGGAAGTTTTGGTCAGGCGCAAAATCTCTGGTTAAGCAGGTCTTTGTAGATGAATCTTCTTTATTTCATAAATACCATATGTACATAGAACAACACGTTTCGGGGCTTAAAATGTCCCCTTCATCAGGTTATTAGGTAATAGTATAAACAGATGAGTATCATTGTACAGCTGGGACTTGTAGCCCTACACATACAACATTCTGCTGAGTCTCCTAGCAGGCAGACATGTCACTCAGGGCAGACCTGTATTCACTCCCTTAGCAAAGCAGGGGGAGGGGGAAGAGATTGCTGTTATTGCAGCTAAACAAAGGGCCAGAAGAGAACCAGGGAAATGAGAAAATAGATGTTTTTGCCAAAAACTTGCTTAGCTCAGTTACATATTGCTGACAATCAGATTTACAGTGCTATATATATTTTTTTTTTATGACTCAGACAACCCCTTTAATGACATACAATAGAATGGTATAAAATGTATAAGAATGCCAAGTACCCTGGCTAGGAGCCTATTACCCATAGGAACAATGACAGTGAAATGAATAAGCTAGTTTGACACCAGGAGATCCGGCAGGCTGTTCTGGCAGGGCGCGCAGTGGTATTTGACCAATTCTGGGCAAATTTGCCGGGTTGCGGCTGAATCTCCGCTGGTCCCTATTATAGTTAATGAGACCAGACAGTTAATGAGAGCCTGACAGTTCTCCCAAACGCTAGTGTGAAACTAGCCTAAGTATGGGTAAAAAATAATTGTTATAGGCTGTTGGTGTAAGTACACCTGTGCAGTCCAAATTCAGAGCTATAAAACCTGCTGCTTGGCCCTAGCAGCAAATTAATGTACTCTACTTATTTATGACCAGTGCTAAAAGTGATAATAGTCCACAATATACTTCCATACCTAAAGTCTGCTGTTACTTTATAATAAGTAAAGTAGTTTCAATATAGTATCAATATAGCTATCAATAGTGTGTATATATATATATGTAGCTCACCATGCTGCAAAGGTTGTAGTTTGCAGTAGTTACTGTACCACTGTAATCTATAGCTGTCATAGAATAGGACAGATCTTAAATTCGCTCAGCAATTCCTGTAGTGGTTTCATAACTGCTCATGATTATGGCATCACAAATTCAGTGTCAGCGTATAGCAGATCCAGAGTTACTAAGGCATCTTTCACACGGGCGTCGCGTGTGAGGGCCGGATAGGATGGTGATGGATCATGTGATGGACCATGTGATGGACCATGTGATGTGCACAGTGACGTCACCAAAGGTCCTTTTCTCCCAGGTCATCAAAGAAGAAAAAAGAAGAGAAGCTGGGCAGCGTAAACAAGTGGATAAGGGGAGTTTAATTTTATTTATATTTTTTTAACCCCTCCATCCCTAATTTACTTAGCATTCTGTATTAAGAATGCTATTATTTTCCCTTATAACCATGTTATAAGGGAAAATAAAAAAAATTTGTGAAGAAGTCCGGGTTTCGGTACCAAACATGCCGATTTTTCTTACGCGCGTGCAAAACGCATTAAAACGCTTTGCACTCGCGCTGAATAATCAAGCATTTTCCCGCAACACACCCGCATCCTATCCGGCCCTCACATGCGACGCCCGTGTGAAAGAGGCCTAATGCATGCTGAGCTATTTAGTTCCACAAACTCGAGAGCATGCTTTTTTACAGCACTTGCTGGATTCTATAGTTCCACAAATGTAAGATTGCTTATCCTGGCTGAATAATCCTTTATTTTTTCAGTGCTTTTACAGCGCAGCCTCAGCTCTTGTGATTGACCCCCATGTCTGCGCTCAAGACATAGGGACATTGGCAGGATTCTGACATGGGGATAGTTACACAGATAAAGGCCTTATGCACACGGCCGTTGTCCGTCCGTGGCCGTATTGCGGCCCGCATACAGCAGGTCCGCAATACACGGGCACCGGCCGTGTGCACCCCGCATCGCGGATGCGGAGCGGAACGGAAGCACACAGAAGCACTACAGAGTGCTTCCATGTTGTTTCTGTCCTTGCCTCCATACCCTGAAAAAACTGAACATGTTCTATTTTTTTACGATGCGGACGTATCACAGACCCATTTAAGTTAAATGGGTCTTGATCCGTCCCGGCTGTCGCACAGATGTTGCCCGTGCATTGGGGACCACAAATTGTGGTCCCCAATGCATGGAACGGCCACACATGCATGAGGCCCGAAAGTTTTGTAGGCTTGTAATACACATACAGAGGTCACTTGTTAGTCAATGTCTATGTCCTTATAATGAAGCCCCGGAAAACTTAACAACAATCCCTCAATTTCTTAGAGAGGTTGGAGGGGCAGTAGTGTGCAGCCCACAAATGTATTCAGATAGTGTCCTGGTAATAGAAACTGGGGCCCAGATTTACTAAATCTAAAGATGGCACAGGCTTAGACAGACTTTGACCTGCCCACGGCTTATCACAGGGGCTCAGGCTGGATGATAAATGTGGTGCAGGGATAGACACTTTTCTCTGATCCTAAAGAGATGATTTGGTATTTTACTTCATTTTCCAAATCACTAGTCCATAGAATACAGGAAAATCAATTATTCTTTTCATCAAAAGTGAATCCTGGTGAATCAACTGATGCATTTTAATAACTTGAATCATGAAAATCTCTCTTTTCTATATTAATATACTACTTTTAAGCCATACATAAGCTGCATAAATGCACAGGTTCAGGGGCGTAACTATAGGGGAAGCAGGGGAAGCGGCTGCTTTGGGGCCCTGACCCAGAAGGGGCCCATCCAGGAGGAGGAGGACTAAAAGATTTTGTCAGGGCCCCCATAACAGTATTACACAATGAAATTATATACAGTGACAGTATATACAGTGTAGAAAACGGATGGAACAGCTGCCAGGCCTCATCTGAGAGAGCGATCTTTACTAGCCACAGGAATGGGGGCGGCATGAAAGGAAAGGGTTGTGAAAAAATTACTGGGGGAGGGGTGCCCTATTCAAAAATTTGCTTTAGGCCCAGTCATTTCTAGCTACGCCACTGCACAGGTTGCTCAAAAAGTGCAATGCAGCAACTATACAGTTGCATACAGCACCCATATAGGGAGACACACATTGCCCTGTATAATGCAAATTACACTTTCCAGAGTGACATACTGCAATATACAACTCACAGAACTAAACATGGCCTAGTTTACTTACATAGTGCCCATAAATTGATGCACTTCACCTACTTGGAGCCAAACAGTGTCCACACAGCGTTATGCTATACTGTAAATATACATGGTGTCATTTATCAAACTGGTGTTACCGTAAGTAGAACTGGCTTAGTTGCTCATAGCTACCAATCAGATTCCACCTTTCATTTTTGACAGCTTGTTTGGAAAATGAAAGGTGGAATCTGATTGGTTGCTATGGGCAACTAAACCAGTTCTACTTTACACCAGTTTGATAAATCTCCCGACATAGATGCTACAATCCCATGGCCCTTGTACTGCTGAGCAGACACTCAATAAATCACTTTGGTAAGTACTGCCACCCTAACCAATTTCTCCCGCGCTGTGCATAGAGTTATGCTACACTCTGGTGGCCATTATACATACATATTTCTTAGTGGCGTTACATTATATGGTACAGTCAAAAGTGTACATTACTTTTATTGAGTTTAGGTGTTCCGGTGTTTCAGATATTCCAATTGCAAACACTTGCATAAATTCAAGCACACAGCCATGCAATAGCCATAAACAAATTGGTAGTATTATGGGTCAGCTTTGCTAGATTTTACCTGGTGAACCGTACGTGATATTATTGTGAAGTGGAAGCATCTAGGAGTAGGAGACCATCCAAACTCTAGGCCTGTGATGGCTGACCTCCAGCACTCCAGCTGTGGTAAAACTACAACTCCCAAGATATAAACTTGCTTAGCTGTTCTCAGAATGAATGGAGCATGCTGGGGGTCGTAGTTTTACCACAGCTTGAGTGCTGGAGGTTAGCCACCACTGCTCTAGGACATCTAGGAAGCCATTCAAACTCACAAAGCACAGCCGCTGAACGCTAAACTACCTTCTGTTGCATCACTTGGTACAGAGTTCCAAACTGCATCCATCAGCACAAGAAGTGAGCATCGCAAGCTTAACGAAATAGAAAAAAAGACATCACCATGTATTCTTATAAATTAGTTAGACATATTTCTTTAGCTCTAACATATTCCTTTTATATGCTCCTCATTTGCTGCACAATATATTTATGTTACATGGTGATCCCTTGGATTTTTTTCTTTACAATTTCCAAAAATTAAGCAAGCATTCTGATTCAGTAGTAAAGTATCATTTAAACATGAGTCATGTACTGTTCACTTGAATGATAACTACATATTTGCATCCAATAGGTTCTGTGGTGGAGAAGTTAAAGAAAAGTTCATTTTTTGATGATGATATTCAAACATCAATGTTTTTTCTCACTGTCCATGATGCTGTTCTACACGTGCTGGAGAAAAAAGGCATGGAGCAAGCTTTAAAAAGTGGGATACACAAGGTACCCTCCTCTAGTAACACAATAGCGCATTATAGTGGTACAGAGGTCCCTCAAGATACAATATTAATTTATTCCAGGAGGTCCATTGAATGATGAAACCATTGTAAGTTGAGTAATCGGTTCCAAAGCCCCAAAATGTCATCCAAGATAGGAGAAAATGAAGATTTAAGAAAAATAAGCAGATAACTAAGACAGATAAAACAAGTCCTTACTCCTTACATATAACAGTCAGGAATTGCTGCTAACCCTCAATGAAAACACATGTTTTACCAGAGAAGTGGCCTAGATCGGTCGGAGACATTGTAAGTTGAGTCTGGTTTCAACTTACGATAGGTCAGAAAAGACCATTGTATGTTGAAAATATTGTACCCTGAGGCCATTGTACGGTATCTTGAGGGATCACTGTATTCAATTACACTGTATTCAATACACTGTATTCAATTATGAATACAGCACAGCTACTGAGCAGCGACAGTATTTTTTAATGACTGTGTTTATTTTATGATATCATTTACAGTAAAATGGAGGAATTAATAATTTTGGGGGTGAAATTGGAAAAAAATTGCAATTCTGCACCCAAAAACTTCAAATCATAATTTTTTATTATTATAGCATTCACTGTGCAGAAATATATTCTATATGTTCTAATAGCCTGGACATTTTTGGACGCAGCAATAAGTATTATGTTTTTTTTTTTATAGTTTATTTTCATATGTGGTATGTAGTATACAGTATGTATTAAATTTGGAAAGTAGAATGATTTGAATTCTACCGTTTTTTAAACTGTTTTACTTTCTTTAGTGTAATTTTTATCCCCCCGTGGAATCCGTGGTGTGAAAGACAGCCAAGCTCCGCTCTGGACAGCAGAGAAATGGAGCATTAACATGACTGATAATGCTCCGTGCCTCTCTGGGACCTTTTTACTACAAAATCACAGTGATATAAAGTTGTCACCGTGATTTTGTAGTAAAAAGATCACAGAGAGGCACGGAGCATTATCAATCATGTTAATGCTCCGTTTCTCTGCTGTCCAGAGCGGGGCTTGGCTGTCTTTCATGCAGCGGATTCCACGCACGACATCGTGTGAAAGAGCCCTTAGGGGACTTGAATGTGCGATATCTGAACGCTTGTACCATAGACTGAAATAAAATGCTATTGCAGTCTACGGAAACTTCATAGGCTCCCTGACAGGCCATGCCTCAGGCACAGCTCTGCAGACAGCTCACTATAACAGAACTGGGAGACTTGAAAAGGCCCAAGGCTGTCATAACAACTGATTGGAACTCAACAATTTTATTGCGGGGGCTTCGATTGGAGGACAGGCTCAGGCTGGATGATAAGTCTGGTGCATGGCTACAAACTTTTGTCTAACTCTATACTATTCATTGGCTTACTTTAAATTGTAATTTTGAGTTGTGTCTCAATCATGCATTCTTGGTGATAGGCACGATGGTTTTAGATGTGCCAAATTGCCCAATGCACAACAATATCTAGGTGCACTGACATGTGGCCCATTGTGTCAGAACAAGTGGTGATGAGAGAGGATTGGCTTCATAAATATGATGTTCATGCATTGATATCTCCATTTAAATTTCCCATGTTTTGTGATAAAACGATGAGATGATACCCATTACATCAATTTCATGTTCTCTTTTCTATTGTTTTTACTATAGGGAACAGACAATCTTTTCTTTATTAATGGAGGTGCTGGACAAAACATTTACAGTGGATTGAGTGTAAGTTTTATCCTACTGTATATCTACCTTGGACACATTCTCATTTATGTGCTACCAGATAGGCTGTAGTAATATTGCTTTTCCTAGAGCAGAGCCAATGTATTAATTTAATACTCACCACTAAAATTGAGCATTTCTTTTTTTATAGGTGGGAAATGAAACAAAATTCTAGCTATCGTACCTGTTAGTGGATGAATATGAATAGGCTCATGTAAATACAAAAGAAAACAGTGACAGATGGAAAACTCTAAACCATTAGGCCTAGTTCACACATCACTGTCAATGATTTCTATCAGTAATTATGACCCCAAACCAGGTGTATTTTAAGGCCCTTTGCCTAGTATTGGGTACAAACACTAGTATTGGGTACAACCATATTTTTGGTCCACATCCGATCTGTGTTTTTTGCGGATCGGATGTGGACTCATTTATCTCACAAAAAAAAAAATAGAACATGTCCTATTCTTGCTCGTTTTGCAGACAAGGATAGGACATTTCTGCAGGAAATGGCTGCATGCACTCAGTCGGTATTCATGTTATGTGGGACCATGTGCATGAGCATGAGTGTAAAAATGCAACCGATCATTGTGTGAAAGCATTGTTGTTGTGGACACCACGATCATTTCTGGGCAGCAGATCATCCTGCGTACACAGGGATCTGCTGCCCAGAAACAATTAATCTGTATAGGAATGAATGATCGCTCATCCCCATACAGAGATGATGATTGCGGTCTGTAAATGCAGCTATCAGCCCCCTTCACAATCAGACAATTATTCAGACCAAATGGTTAATTTCTGATAATTGCCTGCAAAGTTGGCCCCTATAAAGGAGCTGTTTTCTCTCTGTAGGCCAGTGGTGTGCATAGGGTGTTTGGCACCCGGGGCGGGTCCTTTCTCTGGCACCCCCAATACTTTAATAAGATTGTACCCTCTCACATTAGTATTGCCCTCATTGTACAACCTTCACAGTAGTTTTGTACAGATGTGTGTCCCCTCACAGTAGTTATGCCCACATGGTGCCCTCTCACAGTAGTTATGCCCACATTGTCCCCTATCACAGTAATAATCCCCATTGTGCCCCCCTGCACAGTAATAATCCCCATTGTGTCCCCTTAATAGTAATAATCCCCATTGTGCCCCCTTTATACTAATAATGCCTACTGTGCCCCTTCACAGTAATAATTCCCATTGTGTCCCTTTAATAGTAGTAATACGCACTGTGCTAGTAATGCCCTCTGTGTCTCCTCCATAGTATAAATCCCCATTGTGCCCCCTTCACAGTTATGATCCCCATTGTATTCCCTTCATAGTAATCATTCCCATTGTGCCCCCTTCATAGTAATAATGCCTATTTTGCCCCTTCACAGTAATAATGCCCATTGTGCCCCTTAATAGTAGTAATGCCCACTGTGCTAGTAATGCCCTCTGTGTCCCCTCCATAGTAGAAACCCCTATTGTGCCCCCTTCACAATAATAATGCCCACTGTGCCCCCTTAACAGTAATAATGCCCACTGTGCCCCCTTCATTGTAGTAATGCCCTCTGGCTCTGTGCCTCCTCCTTAGTAGAAATGCCCATTGTGCCCCCTTCATATTAGTAATGCCCTCTGTGCTCCCTCCATCGTAGTAATGCCCTCTGGGCCCCCAGCTGTTTGAAGAGAAGGCAGCGCTCATATGAGAGCTGCTTTCTCTGTTCTGTTCACCTGCTCGCCGTAGCATTTACAGTGGTGAGTAGGTAAACAGAGCAGAGAAGGCAGCCCTCATACAGAAAAAAAAGCTGGCAACCCCTTTAAAGACATACTTGGAAAACATTACATACAGTGCTACAGACCATACAGGATAATACAGCGCCACATACCTTTTACATCCAGTGGCGTCTCCTCTCTGATCTAGATATTCTCTTTCCTCTTCTTCTTCTGTTAGACCAGACCACCATAGTGACTTCTTTCAGCCACGCCTAGTCTCTGAAGAGTTTAAAAAACAGACATCTTACTTTCCTACTTTTCCACCATCCTCCCACCTTCACAACACCCCATCCTGCTACCCCCAATACTGTTTCCACTGTGCTTCCCAATACGTTACTGCAGAAACAGCCCCCCCCCCCCTGAAAATACTGCTACCACACAGATAATCCATCAGTACAAAAACATCCCTTTATATTGTGCGCTAGTGATAAAAAAACACACCTTCCTTTCAGATCTGACCCCCATATAAAACCCTAAATGAGATCCCCCAATCTCAGACCAAACCCCCTTTAGATCTCTATGGCAGACCAGATATAATACCCCAGTTTTAAACCTCAGATCAGACCCCCATTAGACCTCCATGTAAGACCCTGACTCAATATCAGACCTCAGATAAGACCCCCATATAAAACCCCCATTAGACCTCCAGACCCACATATCAGACCTCAGACCAGACCTACATATCAGACCTCCAGACCCTGATTAGACCTCCAGACTCCCACTAGACCTTCAGACCCCCAGACCCCTATTAGACCTCCATACACCCCAGTCAGACCTCCATACCCCCAATCAGACCCCTGTTAGACCTGCAGACCCCAATATCTGACCCCATTAGACCTCCATACCCCCCAGTCAGACCTCCAGACCCCCAATCAGACCCCCATTAGACCTCTAGACCCCCCATTCAGACCTCCAGACCCCCATTAGACCTCCAGACCCACAATTATACCCCCATTCTAACCCCTGTCAGACCTCCAGACCCCCATAGACCACTTTAGACCCCCATTAGACCTCTCATGACCCCCATTAGACCTCTTCAGACCCCCCATTAGACCTCCATATCAGACCTCAGATCATACTGTAAAATAATAAAGTAACTTACCTCTCCTGTCGCCTCTCTCCCTGTCCTGGCTGTCTTCTCTTCTCAGGGCCTGCGCTGCAGTCACCTGACCTCCTGCAGCGACAGGTCAGAGTGCACTCTGTATGTCCTGACGCTGCAGGCAGCCAGGGCACAGCAGCACCGGCCCTAAGAAGAGCAAGCAGGAGGAGGGGTCAGTGCTGTACAGCGCTTCTCTCTTTCTCCTCCTGCAAATTAGTGAGCGCTTACATTATGGAAGCACTCACTAGTATTCCCTTTATAAGATGCACTGCTCCTTATAAAGGGAAAAGCAATGAGTGCTTTCATCTGTATTGATGGAAGTGCTCATTGCTTCTATTCTGGCTCCTTCCTGAGAGCCGGCTCAGTTGGCACCCAGGGCGCACCACCCACCCCCCGCGACCCCCCACCTCTCCCCTGGGCACGCCACTGCTGTAGTCTCCACTCCTGGTTTTGGCTCACAATTACTGCCGCAAATCCCCGATCAAATACTGTGAGACATGTGAAGTAGGCCATAAAGGGGTTTTGAGATACTTTTTTATATTTTGGAATTAGCATGACTGCACTATACACATTAATAAAGCCCCGAAAACATTTATTTAAATCCGGTTCCTCCACCATCTTTGTTCTATCCACCCTTCCATATACTATGTACAGTATGTATAAATCTTACAGGCACAGTCTAACCTATGGGCCGAGCATATGTGACACAAACCTCCTGTGATTGCACCACACGTGTTGGCTTATCGAGCCCTGACAAGTGCTTGGCTCCAGAAGCGAAATTGCATTCATTAAATCCAGCAGAACAGAGCAGGAAAGGATGACCGGAAACCAGAAAAATTCTGACTGGATGGTATCAGGTGACCTGCGCTGTAATCTGGTAGATGTACAGTAATTGTCGTTAGGCAGTTATTGTTTGGTCCTCGAAACCCCATAAAATCATGATACTTTGTGCATTACCTACAAACTCTGCAATGATGTTGTAGATGGTTGCTTGTAATTTATTTTCACTCTTTGTATATATTTATATTGCTTTTATAATATCAGAATGTAAAAAATTGTTGTTAAGAGCACAGATCAAGGAAAATGATTTCTTAAAAAAAACTATTTGGTTCAGTATGTGGTTATTTGCTACCATTTCTGGGGTCCCAAACTACACTTCCTATCCAACTGTAGGAAAAGTGCATATTCTGATAACATCAGACCACTGCACTGCCCCTTACCACTATAGGGTTTTTGGTTATCTGCGGTGAGTTTTCCATTATCTTGCGCCATCAGCGGATCAGACAAATTGGGATAAGACATTTTAATCCCCATCTGTTTAAATGGGTGCCCCTGAGCATTATTTATGCTCAGCTAAAGGGGTTCTCTGGGAATATGGTCGCCAGCAACTTATCCTAGAATGTGAGCAGGACTGGTTGCCCCCACGTGCGGAGCTGCCTGGGGGTGGGGGTGAGGGGGGCCTCAATACACTACACTGCTCTACAATATATGGTAATTATGTGATCCTGCCTGTGATAGGCCATCATGGCTGAGCAGCCTGACAGGAAAACTCACTAATATGTAGCATATGCAAGAGCCCATGTGTAGTGTGTAGTGAGACCCTGCCTATCACCTCCTGAGCAGCTCTGCAAGTGGAGCCAACCAGGCTTGCACACGTTCTAGGACAGGTTTCTTGTGGCCCTTTTAAATAATTTTGGGGAAACCCCTTTAAGGTCATTTTGCAGAGTCTGATATTTCAGGCAATAATCAAGAATGAACAAAACATTCCTGATAATTACCTGATAGTCAGAGGAGATGAGGGTTGCATTTACATTTCCAGCAATCATTTCTACTGTATGGGAAAGTGGCAATTGCTTGTCCCTTAAAAAACACTATCAGCTGCACAAGAACAAAGATTTTTGGTGCCAGTTGAAAGACAAGATCGCCCGATGAGCGAGTGATTGCTGCCACCTTTTACACAGGCCAATGATCATGAACAAGTGTTTATACAAACGATCTGCCTGATTATTACAGTGTTCCATTTGTATCTGTAATCCAGTCTGTTTAACACTTTTTTTTTACAGTTCATAGTGGAGCTACAGTTATGAGCTAAAGCAGGCATGGCCAACCTGCGGCTCTCCAGCTGTTGTAAAACTACAACTCCCACCATGCCCTGCTGTAGGCTGCTGGCTGTAGGCAGTCTGGGCATGCTGGGAGTTGAAGTTTTGCAACAGCTGGAGAGCCTCAGGTTGGCCACCCCTGATCTAAAGTATATGTTTTGATTAATTGCCTATTATTATTATTATTATTTATTATTAAAGTGGCATTCATTTCATAGCACTGCACATATGATAAGCGGTGCACATACATAATACAGACAATTGCACTAAGCATAAACAAGACGAGTTACAAAATGGTACAGAAGGAGAGAGGGCCCGGCCTGTGAGGGCTTACAATCTACATGGTATGGGAGAAGGACACTGTAGGTATTATTGGGAATGGTTATGTGCTATTCTATTCATTGTTGGCTGACTGAGCTTTGTTCCATCAGTGACTGAAGCTTAGACCTCTAATGGGAGTGTTAAATAGTCTTTGGGTGCCTTCACACGTTGCGGAAAACTCTGCAAGAAAATCCGCAACATCAAGACTTCCACCATGTTTTCCTATGGTGAACTGATTCTGAAGTGAAAAAAAATTATCAGTTTGAATGGAGAGAGTCTCATACAGGAAAACTGCACCAAAATCTGCACCACACTTCATACCAGAGAATCCGGAACAAGTCTGCAGATTTTCTGGCAGAATTTTCTGCAGCAAGTGAAGGCACCCTTGGGGTAGGTTCACAGAGTTTTTGGAGAAGATTTTAAGTCAAATTTTCTGCAGGCTTTCCAGCCAAAGCCAGAAGTGGATCCAACAGGAAGGAGAAACTCTTTCCTTTATATTTCTGATTTATTTATAATCCACTTCTGGCTTTGGCTGAAAAACCTGCAGGAAAATCTGTATCAAAACCTTATCCCAAAAACTCCATGTGAACCTACCCTAAAGTCTGGCTGTACATGTTCAGAAAACATGATGCAGTTTTGAAGCCATAACCAAGTGTGTATCATAGGGATTCTTAAGAGAAAGATAGTATAAGGGTACAGACATACGTTCAGGTTGTTTAAAGCAGTTTTTGGGACATATAGAACTTCTCCACTTTTTATTTACTCCTTCTCTGCATAACAAAAAACAATTCTACATTTCATCTTTTGTGAATCCACACCTGGGTTTAAAACTGCATCTGAAAACCTGATCAAAACCATACCATGTACAGGTACCCTTAATACACCATCTGTCTCATGAGAGGCTAAACAGCACAATAAAAATGCCATCCACCATGATGAAAAAATAAAAAATAAACTCTGTATATACTCACCAGTAATGTTCAGCTTCTTTTCTTTTCTGGTCATGCTTTATTTTGAAAACTGACCCCCCCCAAAAAACACCCCAAGTTTCAGGAAAATGGCACAACATATTCTACTGATGGTAGCTTGTCTTTTTATATTAAATTTATATCTGTGTGCAGCATTAAAAAAATATATGACTCAATGGCAGGAAAAATATGTCAAAAAATGTGTCTTTTTCCTCAAAATAATATATATGAAATCACCAAAGCAGAGGAACTGACTTTGTTGCCCATGGCAGCCAATCAGAGCTCAGTGTCATTTGAAAGCTGCACTGTGATAGGTTGCTATCAGCAACTAGGTCTGTTTCTCTATAAAACAGATTCATAACTGGAGGCCATTATAATGCTCTCTATTTTAGCTAAAAAAAAATGAATGTGTAGCTGATTTCAAGGCATTAAAACGTTTATCCACTGCCTGCTTAAACTCATGAAACAAGCCAATTTCTTATCCTAGCATGCCCATAGCAGCCTCCATGCTGTCTAATGGTGCTGTGTGTAAATGGGCTTCTGTGTCTCTATTGACTAAGATGGTGGCAGTCACATGATTCATCCACATAATTGCCTATCCTGCTATGCCCTCTATTGCACAGACATCTGTCTCAAAACATGAATTCAAAAGATTTCAGAATGAATAAACTAAGGCTACTTTCACACTTGCGTTCGTCGGTCCGCTCGTGAGCTCCGTTTGAAGGAGCTCACGAGCGGACCCGAACGCCTCCGTCCAGCCCTGATGCAGTCTGAATGGAGCGGATCCGCTCAGACTGCACCAGTCTGGCGGCGTTCAGCCTCCGCTCCGCTCGCCTCCGCACGGCCAGGCGGACAGCTGAACGCTGCTTGCAGCGTTCAGCTGTCCGCCTGGCCGTGCGGAGGCGAGCGGATCCATTCAGACTTACAATGTAAGTCAATGGGAACGGATCCGCTTGAAGATGACACCATATGGCTCAATCTTCAAGCGGATCCGTCCCCCATTGACTTTACATTGAAAGTCTGAACGGATCCGCTCAGGCTACTTTCAGACTTAGAAATTTTTCAAAGTTATTAATGCAGACGGATCCGTACTGAACGGAGCCTCCGTCTGCATTAATATGATCGGATCCGTTCAGAACGGATCCGATCAAGCGCAAGTGTGAAAGTAGCCTTACACAGGCTAAGTGAATAAATATATTTACTAAGTGTGTTTAAATATAAGATAATAATAAAAAGTAAATACACTACTAGCTTAAATATGTCATATTATGGGGGAAATTCCATTGATCATGCTATAACTCATGGCTGTCTACCACATTATAACACATGACCGACACCCCAGGGTGTACAAGAGTTAGGGCAAATCAATATTTACATCCTACCATGATGAATTTCTAGGTGAAGTCCCCAGAATATATGTGTGTCACAGAGTTTAAACCTTTTAGCCCCTCCTCCAGTGTGCAGCACGCATGTCTCTGAGATCACTCAGGAATGTGATCTTATCAGCACAATGGGGAATGGGTATTACAGTACAAGGCACATCATTACACAGAATGATAATAATCACAGAATGGTAATAATAAAAGGGAACAGAATTAAAGGGACAGAACCAATCAGTACTTAAAAATACCCTTATAATACAGTATCCAAAAGTGCACACTTGCCAAGTCTCCTGGAACACCTCCCAGATACTCTGAATAATTGGCAAATTTCCTAAAGTTCAGCCCTCATTCTGAATGGTGGCTGGATGCTATGTCATAAGATGCAGTCCCAGTATCCAAACACAAATGGAGGGCTGAGGCCTTGTGATGTAAAAAGGGTAGGGGTACAATAAAGAGTCATGGTTTTGTGAATGGGTGTGTCTAAACCAGGGGGGAAAAAATCACTCTTAAATCTTTGGCTTCAGTCATCAGAAAAGTTGGCAAGTATGTGAAAGAGTTCAATGAAGGCGCAAATACAGGAAACTCTGTTGCCTGCTCTGTGCCCACACTGAATGCCTTCAGCACCTGTGCAGTAGAGGATGTGGCAGGCGCAGCACTATGAAGTGCCTCTTGCGCTGTGGCATTAGAACAATTTTGATATCTCTGACTTTTAGTCTAACCAAACTGGCTATTACTCTGTAATTCCTCTAGCGCCGTTCCATGGAAACAGTAGGTTTAAAGAGCACACCAAATGCTTCAAATAACTTCTTTATTAACTTCAATTTTTCTTCATATATAACACTGCTGCCTCCGCAGCAGATAGTACAAAACACGTGTTGAAAAGATATCACAAAATGGCGATATGCATAAGATGGTGGTTCAACTATTTAATCTTGTCATTCAACATAAAATGGTGGATATATTTCTCTCTTGAGTATCTGTAGTCTCACTTTAAGTTATTTAAGCTCTTTATGATCTCTCTGAGAGGTATATCTGAGGTCTAACTAATAGTTTACTTGTAGTAGGCAGTTAGTAGTGACTATTTGCAGATTGGTTGCGTATAATCTGGTATGGTTTTATGCAATGTGGATTGCAATATGGAATCTGAATGCTTGCAATTTGTATTTGCAATTGGATGGTTGCAATTGGTGAAACTGTAAGTAAACACATATATATCTAGTTCAGTATACAGTTCTAAACACAATACTAACAATAGGAACATTATATAACTGTTCTAAATACCTATTTTGGCCTCTTGCTCCCATAAAACTCAGTTCTCAGTGGAGTGAATGTCTCTTCAGCTCCTGTCTCTGGTGAATAATGATTCTAGCAGCAGGAGCTGGGGGAATTACCAGACAGGCTGTCTGTGTTTGGTGAAAACTCTTGCTGTGTGAGAAGCTGGCTGTGATTGGTATAGACATCTGCCCAGCAACCACAGTTTAACACTATGCTTCCTGTTGCTTCCGCTGTGTCAACTGAGCTTACCTTTAAATTACAAAATGAATCTTAAAGGTATATTATCTTTTTCTGCTTCTGCGAACACAAAATATAACAGTTATATGACATCCAAAACATAAGGTCACAGTAAATAACTCTGCTTTTGTCTTTAACAAATAACTGTATTAAGGCTATTGGCAGGTCTAGCTGTATACACATATAAGCTATACTAGCAACCTAGGACAGGTCTTGGCTGACCAGCTACAGAGGATGCAGCCAGGGAGACAGTCATATGGGAAAATCACATGACCACCAACATCTTGGGACACAAGTCTGTTTTATATAGCACCCATAAGCAGCAAGGGACTTTTACAGGCATGCTGGAATAAGCAATGGATCTTTTTACTATTTGATATGCCATTGTACATGGCATTATAAAAGTCTAAGCAGAATTCGGACAACCCCTTTAAGAACATCTCTACCATTTGCTAGAAACAAAGAGCTGAGTATAGAATGCCAAACATAGGATTTTTTTTGTTCTCTATATGAAGCATGTCAAAAAGATCCATAGCTACTTACACTTTTCAGACCAAGGGTAAAAAAACTAAATCTGCTGCTCTAAAAATGTTTTGCCATGACATTGCTGCCAGTATTTAAGTGGGTCTTCTGCTGCTTGCAAACTTATGTTGTAAAGGCTTAAAGGGGTTCTCCAAGAGTATAAAGTGTCCCCTCATGTGCCGGGCACCCCCAATGGAATATACTTACCCCAGTCCTGCTTCTCCCTGCACACGGATGAAAACATCCGGTGTCGGGGGACCAGCCAATGGCAGGCGGGGACCGGGATGAGCCTCCTTAGCATCGCGTGCTGGGAGAAGCAGAAGCGGCGGTGCTGGGACCAGGAGTGGCACAGAAGGTAAGAATATTCCATGTGGGTTGCCCGGCACATGAGGGCAGTGGCGTCACCAAGTGGGGGGCCAGAGGGGGCCACAGCCCCCCCCCCCCTACATCACGCTGTGCCCTCCCAATGTGCCTCTCCAACTGAAATGCTGGTGGCGGTGGCCACAGGGCACAGGGAGATAAGCGCTTCCATTGAGCTCATCTCCATAGTCATCTGTATCGCCGCCCTCAGGACAATGATACAGATGCCTGTGCTAGTGCGGCGGGGCAGGGGAGGCAGAGGCGTGTCCCTTCCCCTTCCTCTGATAGGCTGCAGGCACTAGGTCGGCAGCCTATGAGAGGGAGGTGCAGGCCTGAGCCATACAGTGCGGGACACAGGCCGGAAGAGGCCTGCATCGCATCGCTGACATGGAGGTAAGTATTAGTGGTTTTTTTTATATGTACAATAGTTTTACAGGCACATTAGCACATTAGGGGGGCCCTTTATTTACGGTCACATTAGGGGGGCTCTAAGCTCTTGTTACTGGGCTGGCACATGATGGGGGGCTCTTACTGGCACATGGGGGGCTCTTACTGGCACATGGGGGCTCTTGTTACTGGCACATGGAGGGGCTCTTGTTACTGGCACATGATGGGGGGGTCTTGTTACTGGCACATGATGGGGGCTCTTGTTACTGGCACATGATGGGGGGCTCTTGTTACTGGCACATGATGGGGGGCTCTTATTACTGGCACATGCTGGGGGACTTATTACTGGCACATGATGGGGGGCTTATTACTGGCACATGATGGAGGGGGCTTATTACTGGCACATGATGGGGGGCTTATTACTGGCACATGATGGGGAGCTCTTGTTACTGGCACATTGGGGGGCTCTTGTTACTGGCACATTGGGGGCTCTTATTACTGGCACCTGATGGGCAGCTCTTATTACTGGCACCTGATGGGGGGCTCTTGTTACTGGCACATGATGGGGAGCTCTTATTACTGGCACATGATGGCGGGCTGGGCTCTTATTACTGGCACATTGGGGGGCTCTTATTACTGGCACGTGATAGGCTCTTATTACTGGCATGTGATGGGGGCTCTTGTTACTGGCACATTGGGGGGCTCTTGTTACTGGCACATGATGGGGGCTCTTGTTACTCGCACATGATGGGGGGCTCTTATTACTGGCACATGATGGGGGCTCTTGTTACTGGCACGTGATTGGGGGCACTTATTACTTGCACATTATTGGGGGCACTTATTACTGGCACATTATTGGGGGCACTTATTACTGGCACATTATTGGTGGGCACTATAGGGGCATCTACTGAGGCCACAAAGAAGGGGTATTTTATATGGGGGCTCTGTACAGTAGCATTTTATACTGGGACGCATTATGCTGGGTACTATGGGGAAGGGGGGAGAGGAGTACTATGGGGTCATCTACGGGGGCACTAAGAAGGGGTATTTTATACTAGCAAATTATGGGGGACACTGAAGGCATCTACTGGGGCACTATATATGGGGCATTTTATACTGGTACATTATGGGTGGGCACTAGGAGGAAGGGGGAAAGGAGCACTATGGGGGCATTTACAGGGAGCACTAAATAGGGGTATTTTATACTGGCACATTATGAGGGCACTATGGGGACATTAGCTCAACTGGGGGCATTACAAGGGGGTATTTTTTGCACTGTCACATTATAAGGAGAATTATTTCTACTGGGGGGGACATTATGGTGGGCTTTATTACTCCCCCATGGTATGACCCCCTAGTAGCAGCACCAGCCTCTCCTTGCTCTGCTATCTCATTGCCCCTTCTCTAAATCCTTATTATGAAATCTTTCTCATTAGGATAAAATACAACATCAGCTCCACCGAGCCCCCCAGCCAACTGTTGAAGTGGTGTCTGAGATCCCCAAGGGCCAAGCCAAGTAATTGTAAGTTTTCATGTGAAATATGTTTGATATACACATATAGCATTCACTGTGCCACACAATATACAGTATACCTCTACACTGTGTAGTCTGTTCTATATGCACCATTGTTTTGTGGCGGCAGACAGAAAATAATCTGGAAGTGCCCCTCCCAAGACCAGGCTCTGGAACCGCCACTGGTCTGGACCGCTCACAGGAGTGTACATTTCTTCTAAACTGTAATCCGTATACTGTGACCTGCAGAAATCAGCGCTCGCTAGGTAACAACTAACAGGCAGTGCCTGTAGGCTGTAGCCTGGCCCTGTTACCGAAGCTAGCTGAGTGGTGTAAGGTTTAGGTACTAGTAGAGATGAGCGGCTGCTGAATCCTGATTTAAAGTTAAAGTTACTGCAGGATATGGATTACAGTTTAGAAATGTCAAATGTACACTCCTGTGAGTGGTGGGGAGATCTGTGGATGACACTGTTATAGGGAGGGGAATCTGTGGATGACACTGTTATAGGGAGGGGGAAATAGGGATGACACTGTTATAGGGAGGGGGAAATGGGGATGACACTGTTATAGGGAGGGGGATCTGTGGATGACACTGTTATAGGGAGAGAGATCTGTGGATGACACTGTCATGGGGTGGATCTGTGGATGACAGATATAGCATAAGATGCTATATACGGTATGTGTCATCCACAGATCCCCCTCCATAACAGTGTCATCCACAGATCCCCCACCCCATAGCAGTGTCATCCACAGATCCCCCTCCATATAACAGTGTCATACACAGGCAGCTAGGACATGTTGAAATCTGAGTGATTGTTTATTTTTTTTTAAACCACAGACAGCAGGACTTTTCTTCCCTGTTGCGGTCTTAGGTATTGGGTAACGTATTACAGCATTTCTAAGCATACTTGTGTAAATGTATCATTGTTATAGCTGCCCCCCCTACTTTTGTCCTGGCCCCCAGTGTGCCCCCCCTTCCCCCAAAAAAATTTGAAAGCTAGAGACGCCACTGCATGAGGGGAAATTGTATACTCTTGGAGAACCTCTTTAAAGCCACAAGTAAAACTTGCAGCAGAGAGAGAATTCCAAAATCTGTAACAGCCAAGAAAACAGGTAAGGTACAAAACTGCTAAGCTGGTATTACTGCTATGAAAGGAATACTGCTAAGGCTACTTTCACACTAGTGTTCGATCGGATCCGTTCTGAACGGATCCGATCATATTAATGCAGACGGAGGCTCCGTTCAGTACGGATCCGTCTGCATTAATAACTTAGAAAAAATTCTAAGTGTGAAAGTAGCCTGAGCGGATCCGTTCAGACTTTCAATGTAAAGTCAATGGGGGACGGATCCGCTTGAAGATTGAGCCATATGGTGACATCTTCAAGCGGATCCGTTCCCATTGACTTACATTGTAAGTCTGAACGGATCCGCTCGCCTCCGCACGGCCAGCTGAACGCTGCAAGCAGCGTTCAGCTGTCCGCCTGTCCGTGCGGAGGCGAGCGGAGCGGAGGCTGAACGCCGCCAGACTGATGCAGTCTGAGCGGATCCGCTCCATTCAGACTGCATCAGGGCTGGACGGAGGCGTTCGGGTCCGCTCGTGAGCTCCTTCAAACGGAGCTCACGAGCAGACCGACGAACGCTAGTGTGAAAGGAGCCTAAGACACCATCCAAACTTATATTTGACCTGGTCGGTAGCTTCCCTAAATCTGTGTGCCGCAAAAGCGTATTAAAGCTACTTTAACAAAATTATTATTGGCAGCCTCAGATTCTGCAAACTAAGAGTGAAGGAGTACACTAAATCTAAATCTGGCTTATACCCATACAAAACCACCGGAAATGATTTGAACTGTACATTGTTGGAACCATGTTCTGAGACTGTTGGAAGTACTACAACCCTCATTTCGCACTACATAAAGAGAGACATTTATTCACTTAAATCCTGCCTGGTTACTGCCTGGAGTCCTAAACCATACGCCGGCCATTGCACCTATACAAACACTTAACATCAAGGGCATCCCAAACTACCATCAGACAGGAGCTCTAACACTATGGTGTTCCCCAAGGGAAGAAAGGGTGCACCCTCTTTTCACTGCACTGGCCCTAGAGAGAAACGGTGTAAGAAAAGCCACTGCAATAGACCTTCTGCAGACAGACCACTACCACTCCCATCCTCCGCTCAGGCTCCTCAGGGGCTTTATTGCACATACTGTGGATTGAGAACCTGCAGCATACAGAAGCAACAAGTACCAATATAATTGTCATAATGCATTAGCGCCACCTCATAACACGTTATGGTTTCTTAATCCCTTAATGCATAATGCCATACATGTACGGCACTATGAGCCTGCAGTCGTATGGAGTGGGCTGCTGAGGTGAGCCTGCTCCATATGCAGTGGGTGCCGGCTGTATAATACAGCAAGCACCTAGCTGCAATGTTGGGGAATGGTTATTGTGCCGAACCCTGTAATTTAACCCTTCAGATGCCACCATCAACAGCGATCACGGTATCAGTGAGATAAGGCAGAGGAATGCAGCTCCCTCTGCCATCTGACCAGAGCCCCGAAGTGAAATCGCGGTGCTCTGATCAGTCACTATGGCAGTCTGGACGCTTCTAAAGCATGTCAAAGCGTGTCAAAATCTTATTCACCCTAATATATCTCTAATAGGGTGAATAGTACAAGGGGTCTAATAGTTGTTATATAGTTGTTAAATAAAAAGTTAAAAATAGTATAAAAAACACCAAAGTATTAAGATTAAATCACCCCCCTTCCCCCAAGTTTACATATAAAAATTAACAATAAAAAAATATTAGGTACTGCAGCGTCTGAAAATGGCAGAACTATTAAAATCTGAAAATGCCATAACAGAAGAAAAATCAAAAACACATGATTCGCCATTTTTAGTCACCTTGTCCCCCCCCAAAAATTGAATATCAGCGATCAAAAAGTTGTACATACAACAAGAATAGTACCAATAAAAACTACCGTTTATTTTTCTAAATCAAGATCTCATACAGCTCTGTAGACTGAAATATAAAGTAGTTACAGCTGTCAGAAAATGCTGTTGCCTGGATCTCACAGTAAGTGTATTACAGTGAGTAATACACTTACAGCCAACGCATTACAATACAAAAGTATTGTAATGCATTGTAAAGGGGATTAGACCTTCAAAAGTTGAAGTCCCAGAGTGGAACAAAAAGTGAAAAAAGAAGTTAAAAAAATAAAGCTTTAAAAAAAATTAAAAGTTTCAAGTAAAAAGAATAAAAAGGGTCCTTTTCCCAAAATAAAGTAAAAAATTGAAAAAAATAGGGGAAAAAAAAGAAAAGTAGACATACACCATCCGTATTAGTTATCACTGCGTCTGTATCGACCGGCTCTAAAACAATATCACATGATCCACCCCGTCAGGTGAACAGCATAAAATAAATAAAAACTGTGTAAAATAAAATTCTGGTCAACTTGACTCACAAAAAGGGTAATACCAAGTGATCAAAAAGTCTTATATACCCCAAAATGGTACCAATCAAACAGTCATCTCATCCTGCCAAAAATGAGCAATCGCCCAAAAAATAAAAATAAAAATAAAATAGTGCTCTCAGAAAATGGAAACAAAAACAAGATTTTATTCTGTTCAAAAATGATTTCACTTATTTCACCTTCTCTATAAAAATATCACTTTATATGCCCCCTCAGGTGAATGCTGTGAAAAATAAAATAAAAACTATACCAAAACAGACATTTTTTTCACCTTGCCTCACAAAAAGTGTAATACCAACTGATCAAAAAGTCTTATGTACCCAAAAATGGTACCAATCAAACCGCCATCTCATCCCGCAAAAAATGAGCCCCCACATAAGACAATCACTTAAAAAATAAAAACCAATGGCACCCGTAAACCAATCCATCAAAATCTGCACTGCAAAAGCAATATGGCGCTCCTTCCGTTCTGAGTGATGCCATATGCCCCCACAGCAGTTTACCACCACATATGTGGTGTTGCCGTATTCAGGAGATGGGTAACAAATTATGGGGTGCTTTTTCTCCTGTTACTCCTTGTGAAAATGAAAAATTTGGGGCTAAAGCAACATTTTTTTGGAAGCAATTAAACTTTTCATTTTCACAGACAAGTGTTTCTAAATTCCATAAAAAGGATGGGGGGTCAAAGTGGTCAGTACCCCCCTATATATATTCTTTAAGGGGTGTAGTTACCAAAATGGGGTCACTGTTTGAGTGAGTGTTTTCACTGTAGGAGTATTCCAGGGTCTCTTCAAATACAAAATCACACCTAAAAACCATTCTAGCAAAATCTGCCTCCAAAATCCATATGGTTCTCCTTTCCTTCTGACCACTGCCACATGCCTATAGAGCAGTTTACCGCCACATATGGGGAATTTCTGTAAAATGTGCAGAATCAGAGTAATATATATATATATATATATATATATATATATATATATATATAGGTTTATTTTGCTGTTAAACCTTACTCTGTTGCAAGAAAAAAAATGAATAACATAAATTTAACAAAAAAGCTAAATTTTGAAATTTCACCTCCATTTTCCTTTAATTCTTGTGGAATACCTTAAGGGTTAACAAAGTTTGTAACATCAGTTTTGAATAATTTGAGGGGTGTAGTTTCTAATATGGGGTCATTTATGGGTGGTTATTGTAACGCCCCTGAGAGGCATTACCACCTTTGTCTTACCCCCACTTTCTTATGGTGTATCTTGTGTCATCATAAGTATTTATTGCATGTCCTGCAAAATGTGTATTTATCTATTCACTTGAAAATGTTATGTTTAAGTGTAATGTGCCTGGTCTACCATCAGATGGCAGCAACAGTAGCAGAGTTAGTTTCCCTGGAGAGGAACCTTATAGTTCCATTCTAGCCCTCTCTGGAGAGGGAGGAGTTTTAGTTTGTGAAGGCAGTCTAGCCTTCCCCTCCTTGGGGAGAGGTTGTGTGTCTAGCTTGCCCCCTGCTAAGAGAGGAAGCAGGATTCGTCCCTGTCAGTCAGGCCCTGCCTGTGGGGTCTATATGTCCCCCCCCCCCCCCCCTGGGCTTGCATTGCCTAAAGCCAAGTTAAGTAATCGTGAAGCCAGGAAGAAGTTTTCCAAGGATTACGGTGAGAGTCAGACTACAGAAAGCTAAGTTCCAGTAGAAGAGGAAAAGTTCCTATTTAATCCAGCTGACATAGCAGAGCTGAGAGAGTATATATTTATATAGCAGAGCTGAGAGAGTAGAGATATAGCAGAGCCGAGAGTGTTTGCTTGCCAAAACTGATGCCAAAACCTGCTGATGACCAAGATAAGGTTTGAAAGATTGTTACTGTGTTCAACATCTATACGATGTCGGGAGTCAATTATTCCTTCATCATCCAAGTTAATCACCCCCTTTTGCACTGCTTTGGATGACCACGTCTGGGATCCAAGAATATCAAGGTAGGAGCACTGTGACACGTGAATACAACACCTTCAGGGAGATTGTAGGTCACTCTACACCACACTGGCAATCCTACATCTGGGTGCCCACATCACTACTCTTAAAGTGGACTCCATGTCCTCGTTGCTTAATTGCAACTGGCGTCACGACAACTTGCTCTAACAGAGGGACATATATCGTAAAAACCTCTTAAAAGGTAAGGGATATCCCAGGCCTGGCTAAACCGTCCGTTGCATTTCCTTTACATAAACCCCTCAAAATAACTTTATAACTAAATTGGTGCTTAAAAATATGGTTTAAGAAATGTTGTTGAAAATTTGAAAAATAGCTTCTAAACTTCTAAGCCTTCTAACGTCCTAAAAAAATAAAATGCTGTTTACAAAATTATGCTAACATAAAGCAGCCATATGGGGAATGTTGATTGATAGCCATTTTATGAGGTATTACTATCTGTTTTAAAGGTAGAGAAATTCAAATTTATAAATTTTTTCCAAATTGTGAATTATTTTATTAATAAAGGTGAAATATATTGATTTAAATTTACCACTGTCATGAAGTACAATGTGTCACGAAAAACAGTCCCAGAATGGTTTGGATAAATAAAAGCGTTCCAAAGTTATTACCACATAAAGTGACACATGTCAGATTTGCAAAAATCGCCCTGGGATTTAAGGAAAAAAGTGGCCTGGTACTGAAAGGGTTAACTGACACAGATTTCCTGATCACTCTGTATGATGTTGCCATCTGACACGGATTGTCTGGTTGCGATACCTCCCACACAAAAAAATATCCTGTATATAAACGTGTGGAAAACTGCAGGCTGAGTGATCATTTTAATTTCACACTGTGGGTAATTTGTGGGATATATATTTTACTGTACTTAATAAAAGCTTAGCTTTAAAGCATCTATTAAGGGGGTCCCTAGTGGGATTTATTGGGCCTTCTGACACTGTGAGCTTTTTTCAATTTTATTCCACAAATCATTTTTACAATGCAAGACATAGTAAATTAAATGGTACCATTAAAAAATGCATCTTTTCCCGACAAAAATAAGCCATCATACACTGTAGTTATGTGAACGGAAAAATAAAAAAAAGTTATGGCTATTGGAACATGGGGAGGAAAAATCTAAAACGAAAAAATAGAAACAGGCTCGGTCTTTAAGGGGTTAAAAAACGTTGTGATAGCACATTATGCTCTTTCAAAAACTAGAATGATGTTATTCCCGTATTTCAACACCAGATGGCACATGAAACTGTCTAATTATCCCATTGTTCTGTATAATGTCAGAATAGTTCTCGGTTTAGTTTGTTTACAGTATGTTATGGGATACTGTATGTTTTTACTGTATTAAAGTAACTTTTAAATCAATAAAGACTTTTTTTTATATTTGATTGTGTGATTCTGGCAGCGACTTTTTCCCAGATTCACAGTTACTTTGCAGAGCATGCATACTGTACATACAGATTAGGAGGATGTGCTGGCCATACACATTAGAAGTGTATCACACAAACAGTGGCGTACATACAGGGGTCGCAGTTGTAACCGGGCCTGTGGACCCCCTGGCCCCTGCGGGTAGGCGGCCGCGCAGCCATATTGCGCCACACAAGCTGCTGGCAAAATGCCAGCGCCCAGTAGTCAAGTCCAGTCCAGTGCAGTGAGTGTCAAAAACATCTCCGTCATGCGCCTCCTGCCCCGTCTGCCTGCTTCTCTCACTTTATGAATGAAGCAGGCAGGCGGGGCAGGAGGTGCATGACGGAGGGAGAGATGTTAAGCTCAAGCTGCCGACGTGGCGGCGAGTCTGCATGCCATGCACCGGCAGCACAGCAGCAGCAGGGCGGGGAGCGGCGCTCTAGTTCGGCTTCCCACTACCGGCCATGTGAGGAGTGGGAGTGGTGAAGCGACCGCCGCTTAGGAGACTTGTGTAGCAGCAGTTGCAGTGCGACGGTTGGGGCTCGTCTTCCTGGCTCGTGGACCCCCCTGCAGTGTATGGCCCATGTGCCCGCTCCACTGCCCTGACAGCCGCTCACTCCACAGCCGCTGCCCAGTGCTCTGCATCTCAGCAGCAGAAGAAGTCTGGGGAGGAACTGGGCCATGACCATAGAGCAAAATGTCCAGCAGCAGAACTCCCAGAAGGTAGGAGCTGCCCCCGGTGTGTGCACATATTTGCGGAACGGATCTGGACCCATTCAACGGATGGCTGAATGGACCCTCATGCATTGTACACAGATAAAGCCACCATATCCTGTACACAGTGGGACAGGGCAGCTATTAGCAATATTTTGTCCCATAATTGCCACAGAGTCAGTGCCACTAGGCACTGTTAGAGGAGGCAGATGTCAGGGACACTGCAGTGGGTGGGAGATTAGAAGCTGCAAGAGGCTCTATGAGGGGGGGTGAACATAAAAGACAAAAGGAAATTGAGAAGATCTGTTATTAGAGGGATGATAGCTGCAGCTGGCATGGGCTATTTTATAGGAAAGGGGACAGAAGCAGGTGGCGTGGATTCTGTTAGATCAGGGGGCAGAAGTTGACAAGGGCTTTGTGCTAAGGGATTGGGCACATCAAGTCCAATAGGTGATAGAGGCTCAGTTACTGATGGATGGACAGAAACAGATTGGAGGAGGACAGAGGGTTCCATGGGCTTTGTGAGTGGGTGGTGGTGACAAGGAATACAAAAGATGGCATGGGCTCTGTTATGAGAAGGGGGCACAGAAACTGGTACAGGTTCTTTGGGTCACAGAAGGCGGCAAGGAGTCTCTGGGGACTTCAGGGAACATAGAAGATGATAGTGGCTGGAGGCCACAGATGGTTGCAGCTATTCTGCGGGGAGAGTAGTAGAGGGGCATACAAGAGAGGTTCTGTGGGGGCCAGGAGGGAGATAATAGGTAACAACAGCAGGACAGAGGGAGGTGGCAGACAGCTAGTTTCCTACCTGAGATTCTTTCCTGCTGCAGTATTTTTTCCCGATTGGCGATGGGGACGTGGCTTCATGGGGCGGGGCTTCAGGGAGGTGAGCATGGCCGGTGAAGTTCTGTCTGGTTGAGCCTGACAGGGACGGTTGGGACATCAGCAGCGTGTGCTCTATTGTGTACAGAATGGGGGGGGGAGGTTCGAAGGGGGGCCCTGATTGAGCATATGGGAAGCAAGCAGGGCCCGGCCGGGACTGAATAGAGGACAAGTGGGCAGGGCTGCCTCAATGCCCGATAAACTGTCTGTAGAGGTAGGGGGCAGGGCCTTCCATTTGCTCTGGGTGACCCATGCCACGGGCCCCATAGCAGCTGCGTGGTCTGACTATATGGTAGGTACGCCACTGACCCTGCCATTATTCTTAACTGTTATGGGGCCACTGTGGATGTTAGTGTTTTGGGTCACTGCGGATGACTATGTTATGGGAGCACTGTGGATGACACTCTATGAGGGTCTTTTAGTATCATAAATACGCCTTTATTAGGCGTATTTCTGGTGCAGATTGTGGCACAATGGTTATTTGCGGTGCAATCTGCAACTTTTCCCCCGCCATTTCCCCGTTCACGCCATGCCTAAAAAAGTTGCCGTGGCATGAGTGTGGAAGGGGACGGGCAAGCTAGTCTGTTTCATTCATCATTTTCAATGCCCGTTTTAGGAGTAGAAAATGGTCTAAATTTAAGCCAGCAAAGAAGCTGACTTACGTTCAAACCAGCGGTGGATACGCCAAAGTTATGTAGAGGCCAGCGCCTCTACCAAACTTCAGCTGATCCAGCTAAAGGGCTTATTAAGACCAGTGTCTAAAATGCCGGTCTTCATAAATTATAAATATAGATATATGCAGCGAGCCCAGGAGGGGGGAGAGGAGAGAAGTGATTGTTACAAAAATGGTGGTTATTGTGGTTACCTAATGCTCCCCAGGGCTCTGCAATGATATGATTTCTTCCCTTCAGGGGACACCTTGGTCTTGGGGTTCTCCTGCCTCATTGGTTCAGGTTGCCCCTGATGGTGAGGAATGGTGAGGAATGGTGAGATGCAAGGCAGAGTCCCTCAGCAACTGAGGATGTCAGTGTAGTGTAGCAGTGCAGGAAATAATGAGGCTAAATTAACACCAGAACAGTTCTTTACTGAAGGATTAAGTTCAGATACAGCAATTCAGTTCTCAGCATGCATGAACTAACAGTTTTTACACAAGATGCAATTTCACAGATATTGCATGGTATACAGCTGAAATCAGAGTTAGACTACATGCCCAACGACCGTGCCGTTTTTTGCCGTCCGCAAAGCGCAGATCCGCAAAAAACAGAAGCCTCCCGTGTGCCTTCCGCAGTTTGCAGAACGGAATGGGCGGCCCATTGTAGAAATGCCGCAAAATGGACAAGACTAGGACATGCTATATTTTTTGGGAGGGGCCACGGAACGGTGCAACGGATGCGGACAGCACACAGAGTGCTGTCCACATCTTTTGCTGCCCCATTGAAGTGAATGGGTCCGCACCCGAGCCGCAAAAAATTAGGCTCTGATGTGGACCACAAAAACAGTCATGTGCATGAGGCACATCCATGGGCTTCCAATGGAATGTATAGCTGCCAATGGAACTAGTTCTCCTGTATTTATTGATGATGTGACTGCTGACAAAAGCAGCAGGATGAATTCTGAAGTGTTTCGGGCAATATTAACTGCTCATATTCAGCCAAATGCTTCAGAACTCATTGGACAGCGCTTCACAGTGCAGATGGACAATGACCCAAAGCATACCACAAAAGCAACCAAAGAGTTTTTTAAGGGAAAGAAGTGGAATGTTATGTAATGGCCAAGTCAGTCATCTGATTGAGCATGCATTTCACTTGCTGAAGACAAAACTGAAGGGAAAATGCCCCAAGAACAAGCAGGAACTAAAGACAGTTGCAGTAGAGGCCTGGCAGAGCATCACCAGGGATGAAACCCAGCATCTGGTGATGTCTATGCGTTCCAGACTTTAGGCTGTAATTGACTGCAATTGATTTGCAACCAGGTATTAAAAAGTAAAAGTTTGATTTATGATTATTATTCTGTCCCATTACTTTTGGTCCCTTAACAAGTGGGAGGCACATATGCAAACTGTTGTCATTCCTACTCCGTTCACCTGATGTGGATGTAAATACCCTCAAATTAAAGCTGACAGTCTGCAGTTGAAGCAAATCGTGTTTGTTTCATTTCAAATCCATTGTGGTGGTGTATAGAGCCAAAAATATTAGAATTGTGTCGACATCCCAATATTTATGGACCTGACTGTATAAAGAAATTGTGGAGGAAAAAGAGCACAGAGAAAGGGAATTGTACGAAGTCTCCAAGTCTTCTCAGCCGCCTGCTGAAGACAGCGCATCTGATATTACTCTATCAGCTACTGAAAGTGACCTACCTACCAGTAAGAAGTCCACTGATACTGCTTCACGCACTTCAGAGCCACCACCGAATCTGGAGCTTCTTGCTATGAAAGACCAAGGGTCCGTCCTTTATTGCTGTCCAGAGAACCGGTCACCTACAAGGAAAAGACCAAGGCCTACAGAGAATCCTCCAAAAGAGGGTGAAGCTGCAATTCCAAGTCCTGCCACAGAAAGTCACCAGGGGACCGCAGATGAAGTTTCTGCTGGAGTTACAGCTGCTGAGAGCGCACAGTTTAAAGAAGAACTTCTGCATCCTCGAATATGGGACCCAGGAGGAAGATATCCAGACTTTCCTGTGAGGAAAACTACCCATTGTGGCAATTACCCACTACCTTGTGTGGATTACAATTAACTCTATTGTTTCCCGTGGATTACAAGTGACTTTTATCTGTTTACAGAGGATTCTACATCAAGCACTTCAAGCGCAAGGACTCAAGTCTTATTTGAGCGTATTAGTGCACTAATAAATGCACTATGTTTTTACACTAATGTTTACAGGTTAAGCAACGTTCAAGTATTATATGCCCATTGTGTGTATTCTTTTCTAGGTGCCGCAATGTGACCTTCATGCACTTATTGCGAAATTACACTAACTTTTGCACTTAGCTAGATCAGTAGCACCTTACTTCTGTGTACCTTGATTTACAGCTCTGTTCTCTTTATACAGACTGCCTTTTTGGATGCTTAATACTAATTGTGTCATGTATCCTAGGTACCCAGGTAGGACAAGTGGTAAGTCCCAGGCAGGTTCAGCAACTACAGCTCGGCCTTTAACACCATCCCTCCCAACAAGTTGGCAACGAAACTGAACAACTTGGGTCTCAGCTCACACCTGTGCAACTGGATACTGGATTTTCTTATAAAAAGACCACAAATCGTACGCATGGGCAAGCACTTTTCTTCATCCTTAACACTAAACACTGGGGTACCGCAAGGCTGTGTGTTGATCTCCAACAATGATGAAACAGGCTATAGGAAACAGGTTGAGAACCTAGAGAGATGGAGTAAGAACAACAACCTCATACTCAATACCAAGAAAACAAAGGAGCTAATTCTGGATTTTAGGAAGAAGAAACGAAATGGACACCATTCCATTAGCATTAATGGTGGAAACGTGGAGATAGTTCAAAGTTTCAGATTCTTGGTAGCTCATATTAGTCAGGACCTGTCATGGATAAAAAAACACAACAGAAATTACCAAAAAAAGCCTTCAGAGGCTTTATTTTCTGAGGAGTCAAAATTTCTGCTAGTCAATTTTTACACGTGCACCATAGAATCTATCACATACTGAATTACAGTGTGGTACTCCGGCTGCTCTTCTGAGGTCAAGAAGACCCTCAAGCGCATCATCAGAATGGCTGGCAGAATCACTGGTAACACAGTTACCATCAATGGATGACATCTTCACCTCGCTGCAGCAACAGGGCAAAAATTATCTGCGGGGATCCAACTCACCCCGGCCACAGCCTTTTCATTCCCCTACCCTCTGGTAGGCGTCTTAGAGCCCTACATGCTCACACCACTAGGCTGAAGAACAGATTTTACCCCAAAACAATCAGTCTCCTAAATGCTCGGAGATTATTGCCCCTTCCTAGAATAGAAACTACCACAGACTGAAAGTGACTGCTGCATTCATGAACCCATGATGATCTCTTGTCTGCAGTGGTGTCTGAATCAGTGTGTATATATATACTCATAAGCACTTCCTACTTTGCTCTTGCTATATATATGCTGTGAACTGTGAATAGTAATGCTTTCTAGTGCAATGTTTTGTTTTTTTCTAGTGTAATGCTTTAGTTTAAATTTCAGTTCTTGTTCCTCTGTCCACGGCATCTAGGATTGCTCCAAACAACATTTCATTGTATTGTACAGTGACAATAAAGGCATCTTATCTCATCTCTTAACTACAAGGGTAACCCCGCTGCTTCAGGAACAGCAAGGGGAATAATATACTCTTCCTTCCTGTTTTTTATTTTATTTTTATTTTTATCTTTATTGTTTTCTTAAACAAATATATAAAATTTCATAACATACAGTTTGCAAGTGATAAAAAATAAGGCGTGAATATACAAAGAATTGATACAATTAACCCTATTACTCACCCATTCACCCAATTCACTGTTGCGAGGTCCGACCAGACTTTTATTGACACTTTTGTTTCAGTTGCCAATGCTACAAATAACCAGGGGTTGAGGGGCGGAAATCCAACCCATTCTAGCTACACTTTGATTTTCTTGCTATTTTACCATAGACATCAATGGTATCCGTCAGAGCCAGCCACTCAGAGAAACTAGGACTATTATTAGTGCCCCAATATTTGATTATCAGGGCCTTTGCGGCTATAAAACCCTCCAAGCAAATTCGTATCTGGTGAGACGTTAAGTCACTAGAGGGAAAGAAACTCAGTATTGCCGGCATAAAGCAGCGGTCCAATTGGATCTTATGTCTTCTAGATAGTTCCTCATAGATACGGGTCCAGAAACTGCTTATTTCTGGACACTTCCATAGTATATGACTCAGATCGGCATTTTCTGACAAACACTTCCATGGCTCACCCTTTTTTTCTTTATATATTTTGGCAAGGAAGGCGGGGGAGTAGTATAGGCGATGTACAATTTTGAATTGGATCAGTCTATATTTCTGGGAGATCGATACTTTTTAAATATGTTTGTATACTATATCCCAATCCAGGATGTTTCCATCGCCCAGTTCAGCTCCCCAGCTTCCCTCGCTTTTATATGTTATTATTTCACCAAGAGAGTCCCGGAGTCTGTGATATATTTGCGAAAGTGTGAGTTGTGTATCCTTAAATTTAAAACAGTAATCCAAAAAGGAGTTTGCCCTAATAGTCAAAAGACATTTATCCTGGGTGCTCATAAATGCGTGACAGATTTGTGCATATCTATACCTAGCTAAAAAAGGGACTTTTGTGCCTTTTATTAAATTATCTAAGGGGATGATATTTCCATGTGATGAAATGTGAGTTAAACGGTTGATCCCGCGTGAATTCCAATATTCATAATCTGAGATTAACATAAATTCTTTTAAATTAAGGTTGTGCCAAAGTGGAGTGAACTGAGTGGGATATGTTATGCCTAGTATCTTTTTAGTTTTATTCCAGACCATATTTAACGTATCACTAATTAGACACCGTTTTTTACTTTTCCCCGGATGACCAGTCTCCAAAATAGAGAAAATGTCCCCTTACGGCCTCTGAAAGTCCTTTGACAAGATACTAGCGGCAGTATAATATCCCTGAAAGAAGGGGAGGGAGAGACCACCATCTTGCTCAGAGAGCCAAAGACATTTCTGTTTAATCCTGACCCTACCCCTCCCCCAGATTAACTCATTCAACAGTCTCTCCAGAAGACTGAAGGAGTCGTCGATCCATATCGGACAAGCAGTCAGAGGGTGTAGAGCGATGGGGAGGATCACCATCCTAACTAATCGATCCTTTCCGCTTGTGCCAGAGGCAGCTTCTGCCAAGTATGGATCTTCACCCTCACCTTGTTAATCATAGGGGTAATGTTTAAGTGATTGCATCTAATCAAGTCCGCGCTGATTCTAATGCCCAGATATCAAATAGTGCCAGTGGGTTCAAGTAGCCTAATACCTAGAAGGCCATCAGGGGGTGATTGAACAAGGAGAAGAAGTTCAGATTTGTCCCAGTTTACTTTATATCCAGATAATAAGCCATATTCTTCCAAGATGTTCATAACAGAGGGAACTGCCTTCCATCCTTGTTTTAAAAAGACCAGGATATCGTCTGCATAAAGACAAATTTTATCTTCCTCCTCTCTCCCTCCAAAACCAATAATCTTATTATACTGTCGGATTCTGCATGCAAGGGGCTCTAAGGCCAGGGCGAAGGTCAGAAGTGAAAGGGGGCAGCCCTGGCGAGTGCCTTGCTGTAGGGGGGACTGTTCGTAGTCAATCCCGTTTATCTTAACACTGGCGGTAGATCCACAATAGAGCAGTTGCACCCATTTAATAAAGTGTTCACCCAGGTTCATTCTGTCCACAGTTCCCCACAGAAAGGACCACACCACCCTGTCAAAGGCCTTCTCAGCATCTAAGGACAGGATGGAGCGATCCCCCCGTCCCCAATGTAAATGTTAAGGAAGGTTCTACGGATGTTAGATTGTATGTTTCGTTTTGGGATAAACCCTGTCTGATCCGGATGGATCAGACAGTGAATAACCCTCCTCAACCTATTACCAAGCAATTTGGCTAATATCTTGTAGTCAGTATTGACTAATGAAATTGGGCGATACGACCCAATTTCGGTCTTATCTTTGTCCTTTTTTAAAATCAGAGAGATGGAGGCCTCCCTCAAGGAAGGGGGGAGTAGACCATTCCTCCAAGAGTCATTAAGCGTTTAAAGAAGGAAGGGCAGTATAACTTTGCGATGTGCTCTATAGAATTCAAAGGGCAGGCCGTCTCTGCCTGGAGGCGTATTGCCCTTTATTACTCATCGAGAGTAATTGGTAAATTTAATCTGGAACAGTCTTCATCAGAGAGGCGAGGGAGCACAATGCTGTCTAAAAAGAGAGCCTGGGCTCCATCACCCTCCCCGAGGTCCGACTGATATAGTTTGATAAAATGTTTTATGAAAGCTGATTTGATATCTAAATGATTGTTGGTTAAGGCACCGGAGGGCTGTTTACTATGCTTTATTGGAATTTGAATCTTTTGGTCGGCAATTACAGATGCCAGCATTCTGCCTGTTTTACCTTTTTCAAAAAAGGCTTGCTGACCCGCGAAGAAGGACTTATGTTGCGCTTTTTCATATTGGAAGGTCTGATATTTCCTCTTAGCCTCCATTAATAATAATCTGATGTTTTCCCCATTCTGTCTGGCCAGGTCGGCCTCCAGATCCCCAACCCTCTCAGCCATTATCTTTTCAGTATTAGCATATTCTGCCCTTTTTCTGCTGATCCTCATACAATATGACTCTCGTATCATAGCCTTAAGAGAATCCCAGACATAATGTACATGTGTTGATCCATAATTTTGTGCCCAGAACTCTGAGATGTCATTTCCGATCCTTTCTTGTTCACCAACCACATGGATCCAGTGTGGGTTCAACCTAAAAGGTTTTCTACCGTCAGAGGGCACAAAGTCAACTGTCGACAACAACATTGGGGTGTGATCAGAAATACCGTGTGGCTTGTATTTCAGTTTTTGGATCCTTTCCAGAAATTCTTAGTTTGCCAAGGATAGATCTATTCTAGACATAGCCTTGCAAGATCTACTAAAACAGCAGAAGGTGATTTTTTTCCCATACAAATACTGCCACACGTCCGTGAGGCCCATCTCCTGGCAGATCCTTCTCAATCCATTGATCATATGGATCATAATCTACATTTCTATGGATGTAGACACTTACTCCACGAGCATAGGCCGAATAGTGGGAGTGGTCCTCGTACTGCGTTCAAGGTATATTATACAGTTTTTCAGCAGTTAAATGCATCTCAAGGAAAACCTACAATGGCGGGTAGATGTTTGGAGATAGTATCATAGACCACCCTCCGTTTAAACTTGTCCGCCAGTCCGCGGACATTCCATGTCAAGATACGTGGCATTTATCCTGCACCCCCCCCCCCCCCCCCAAACCCCTCCCCTCCCCCAGCCGCTTCATACATTTTCTTTCAGACTATGCATACAGTGAAAAAGGCAAAGCAAAAAATTAAATAAAATTAAGACAGATAAATAATTAGACAGATAATATTAAAAAGATAATTAGACACAAGAAAAAACCAAAAGACTAGGATTCTCATAGCCCCCTGGCATCCAGCCAGACAGAGGCTTCCTCAGTATTGGGGAAGAAAATGACTCCTTATATACTATTCTTAGTTCAGCCGGGTACATCATCGAGTATTTAACGTTGGCGTTAATAAGACGTTTCTTAATATCCCCGAATTGTCTTCTTTTAGATTGAGTAGAGAAGGAATAGTCATGGTAAATCGAGATTTTATTTCCATTATAAACCAGATCACTGAGTTCTCTTTTTTCGCCTCAATACTTTATCCCGATCACTGGTACACAGAATTTTAGCAAGGAAACTGCGCGGGGGGCTGCCAACAGGCGTTTTTTTATTAGGGACTCTGTGTGCCCGTTCTACCATAAACAGTGATGAAATGGATTCTGGGCCCATAGAGTCCGTCAACCATTTCTGAATAAATCCCCCTGGGTCGTCTTTTTCTGATCCTTCAGGGAAACCTATTAATCGGATATTTCCTCTGCGTGATCTGTCCTCTAAATCAGTTAATTTATCCTTAAGGGCCTTGTGTTCTGAATCAATCATCTAAATTTTCCTGCCCAGTAAGGAAACTTCGTTTTTAGTGTCAGTTAGGAATAATTCCGTTTCATGGGCCCTAGAACCAACTTTATCCATATCATGCCTAATAAGAGAGATATCAGATTGCATTGAAGACACAGTAGTTGTCAATGTTCCTTAGGCTTGATTAGTAATTTTTAAAGTCTCCAAGATATCCCCCAATTTTTGCTCAATTGTTTCCATACACAAATGTATCCGATAATCCATGACCTCCTTTCCGCTATTATCGGTAGGCTGTAAGGTGTTTCTGGGCCCTTCCTTTTCCTCTGCACGGTCAAGGGGTTTAATTGTGCCTCTTGTTTTTGTGGGGGAGGATCTTAAGTACCTCTCTATGTTAGGTTTAGGGGTTTTATTTTCTGAGCCTTTCGGGGACGTATTGCCCAGAGATTTCCAATTTTGTGTATTGGGGGCCATGTTCCAGCTTTTAGCTGAGAAAATGATCAGTCACGTGGGAAGATTACCCACAGATACAGTTCTACGTAAAACATAAAAAGTAAAATCCCCCCCAAACCTGCAGATCATTCAGGGTAACACTTAGCACGTATATAGGTGGTCCCTGCCACCTTGGAGAAGGGGGGTTTCAGGATATATCCCAAGCAATTTCTTTATAGTACCAATTATTTAAAAGTGTTCAGCTTGTTAATATTGTTAGTGAGCTGGCTGGTGTACCCCACAAATAATGGCCTGTTTGGCCTAAAGTTCAGTTAGTAATAATGTTAATGGTACAGTTAAACAGGTGACTTCACCAAACTTGCCCGTCCTGGAGTCGGTCGATCGAGGAGTCAGGGCCAACGGAGCGGTACCAGACCGCCAGAGATCAATATAGTCCCCTTCGCCAAGGTGTCTGCTGTCTGCTGCTTACAAAGGCTGCACAGGGGTTGCCCGGTTTAGGGAGAATGCGTCCCGACCATATAGAGCGGAGGAGTAGCGTCGGTGTTCTCAGAGGCTGCACACCGTCTCCATGCAAAGCGCCGGATTAAAGTTCCATTTGAAGTCCATGCGCCGCACGGGCCATCTGCGATGCCCTCTCACAGCTCACAGTACACCCCGTCTAGTGCCACAGATCCCACCTCGGCTTGCCCCAGTCATGGGGCGAAGGTAGCATCAGGAGCTGGTCCTGGAGCGCCACTAGTCGGCGCCTGTGTTCGCATCACACCATCCAGACTCACAGTGGAGCAATTAGTCGGCGAGGGGAGACAGAGCGGCTCAAGGTAGCGGGGAGAGGAGCCAGCAGCACGTCATATGTCATGCTGCCACGCTCGAAACCTTCCTGTTTGTTATATGTGCCAGGATTGGTAATGGGACTACTAAACCCCCATCCTGGTGTGTCTTCCAGGAGTTTCATGGGATTATGATACCCTCCTCCTGTGAAATTGCCAGAAGTGCATGGAGAATCTGATACCTCCCCCTTCTGTGCCTTTGCCTAAGGTATGGCGCCTCAAACTTAGAGCCATTTAGCTACCCATAGTCACCATAGTGATCGTGCTATTAGCCTTATATTTTGACTTTGGTGCAGGGAAGGGAATACAGGATAAAGCCACCCTTCCATTTGCGGGCACTCCATTATGTAATGGTGGGACTACAGAGTAAAGACACCCCCATGCTTTCTCTGGTGTTCAATGGCCAGAATACTTCAAAGTCAGTCAGTAGTGATTGCTTAGTTCAGACCTTTGGTTCACTGGGTATACCGAGAGGGAAACTGTTAATTAGGACACCCTACTCATGCGAGCAGGAACCTCAGGGTAGCCGTTTCATGTTAGTCTTTGTATGTCTTATGTGTATTACATTCAGCACTTTGTACTTAATTGGGTACCCCAGACCTGGTTCTCTCCTCCTAAGCATAAGCCGAGGGCAGCTTAACTCAATGTAAGGGGGAATGTAACACCCTAGAGTTGTGTTACTACATGCCTCTACCCCGCTACTGTCTTCTAAGAGCCTTTATACTGTCATCTGATATAATTTGTATTATGCTTCCACAAATGTGCATGTAAAACTTATGTTAAATTCCATTTCCTTGTAATTTTCCATGTTCACCAGCAGGTGGCAGCAATGCATTGGTAAGGAACCAGTCCTAGTTTAGTGTATCTAGGCTAGAATGGATCATTCCAGCTTAGCTCCCCCTCTGTGGAGGTGTGGACTGTTTCCACATCCTGCAGTCTGGGTGGAGAAGGAAGTTAGAGTGAGTGTAGCCCACCCCCTGCTAGGGGTAGGGTGTGTGTGTGTTAGGAGATCCTCTGCATAGCGAAGAAAGCCAGGATCTTCATCGGCTGAGACATTGATGAAATGCCCAGTCTGAGCCCTGCAGCTCAACTGGATAAAGAAAGCAGACAACCTCCAGAGTTCCAGGAAGAAAGCATCCCCTGTGAGTAAAGTCCAGAGACCTAGGATAAGCCATATCCTCCTCAGCTAGTCTGTCCTCATACAGCAGAAGTACAGAAAGGTGCAGAAGATTAGTTCCTGCCACAGCTACAGAGCTACCAAGCAGACAAATTATCCTGCAAGCTCCAGATTTAAAGTGCAGAAGTGTTTATTCCTGCCAACCAATGCTAAAACCTGCTGGGACCAGAGACCAAAGCTGTATACTGCTTAGATACAAGTTATCTTTAGTAAAGAAACGTTTGAACTTCACCTAAAGGTCTGGACATAATTTCTGCTGCAAAATTCCTCTATTACTCCTACTATCACTACACTCAAATGTATTGCAAGTGAGCCAGGAGTCCAGCCGTACCCAGGTAGTATACACCGTTGACACAATTATCACCACCTATAGAGACATTATAGGCCATTACACCACTCTGGCATTCCTAATCTGGGACGTGCATTATAACACCTTGGAAGGGCCCTGTGATAGTACCCTGCGCACGCTGCAATTGGCATCACAAACAAAATACAGACATTAAACACCCATATCCTGACCCACTGCATAAGTGGCATCAGTGTACCCGTTCCTGGTCGATGCACAAATAAGTCCTTTTTTGCCACTAATACACCCCAAAAAAAGGCTTTAGAACATATAACTGCACCGTTGAACGGCAAATAAGCCCTTATTTTGCTTTGGGGCCCTCTGATCTGTGTGCATCATATCTGCTGCAATTGCTGTTGAATAACTATAGGAAACTAAAGCATCATGTTTATTTTGCCACAGATGTACATTACAGACCAAAAGTTTGGACACACCTTCTCATTCAAAGAGTTTTCTTTATTTTCATGACTATGAAAATTGTAGATTCACACTGAAGGCATCAAAACTATGAATTAACACATGTGAAATTATATACATAACAAAAAAGTGTGAAACAACTGAAAATATGTCATATTCTAGGTTCTTCAAAGTAGCCACCTTTTGCTTTGATTACTGCTTTGCACACTCTTGGCATTCTCTTGATGAGCTTCAAGAGGTAGTCACCTGAAATGGTTTTCACTTCACAGGTGTGCCCTGTCAGGTTTAATAAGTGGGATTTCTTGCCTTATAAATGGGGTTGGGACCATCAGTTGCGTTGTGGAGAAGTCAGGTGGATACACAGCTGATAGTCCTACTGAATAGACTGTTAGAATTTGTATTATGGTAAGGACAAAGCAGCTAAGTAAAGAAAAACGAGTGGCCATCATTACTTTCAGAAATGAAGGTCAGTCAGTCCGAAAAATTGGGAATACTTTGAAAGTGTCCCCAAGTGCAGTCACAAAAACCATCAAGCGCTACAAAGAAACTGGCTCACATGCGGACCGCCCCAGGAAAGGAAGAGCAAGAGTCACCTCTGCTGCGGAGGATAAGTTCATCCGAGTCACCAGCCTCAGAAATCGCAGGTTAACAGCAGCTCAGATTAGAGACCAGGTCAATGGCACACAGAGTTCTAGCAGCAGACACATCTCAAGAACAACTGTTAAGAGGAGACTGTGTGAATCAGGTCTTCATGGTAGAATATATGCTAGGAAACCACTGCTAAGGAAAGGGCAACAAGCAGAAGAGACTTGTTTGGGCTAAAGAACACAAGGAATGGACATTAGACCAGTGGAAAACTGTGCTTTGGTCTGATGAGTCCAAATTTGAGAACTTTGGTTCCAACCACCGTGTCTTTGTGCGACACAGAAAAGGTGAACGGATGGACTCTACATACCTGGTTCCCACCATGAAGCATAGAGGAGGAGATGTGATGGTGTAGGGGTGCTTTGCTGGTGACACTGTTGGGGATTTATTCAAAATTGAAGGCATACTGAACCAGCATGGCTACCACAGCATCTTGCAGCGGCATGCTATTCCATCCGGTTTGCGTTTAGTTGGACCATCATTTATTTTTCAACAGGACCTCCAGGCTGTGTAAGGGCTATTTGACCATGAAGGAGAGTGATGGGGTGCTGCGCCAGATGACCTGGCCTCCACAGTCACTGGACCTGAACCCAATCGAGATGGTTTGGGGTGAGCTGGACCGCAGAGTGAAGGCAAAAGGGCCAACAAGTGCTAAGCATCTCTGGGAACTCCTTCAAAGACTGTTGGAAGACCATTTCAGGTGACTACCTCTTGAAGCTCATCAAGAGAATGCCAAGAGTATGCAAAGCAGTAATCAAAGCAAAAGGTGGCTGAGTAGTTTTGATGCCTTCAGTGTGAATCTACAATTTTCACAGTCATTAAAATAAAGAAAACTCTTTGAATGAGAAGGTGTGTCCAAACCTTTGGTCTGTACTGTATGTTAGAGAAGTCTCTGACTGGTTGTGAGTGGTAATCTCTATACAAGCAATGGAAGACAGTCGAACTTAATAATATCCCTTATGTCATAGTACCAATCGCATGTAAGGATCCAGTGAGAAGGATACAATAGAGATGCTTTGGTAATTTATTGAGCTTACCTTGAGCAAAGACATATAGAGGACATTAGAGGTCAAAACAAAATGCTTTCTTCAGATCTGAGTCTGCAGCAGAAACACATCAAGATAAAAGAGAAAACAGGAAATGATTAGGGATAAGCAAATCGACTTCAGATGTTTTTATTCGCATAAAACTTTTAAGGTACCACTTGGAACCGAACCAGAGTTCGGTAAATGTTTTTTTATAGTACGAATATCGCAAGACTTTGCGAAGCAATAACTTCGGCACATCGGAGCCAATACATTCTAATACTGTATGGAGCTCCTGCTCCGTATAGTGTTAGAACAAAGTTTTATGCAAATCGACTTTGGATGTTTCATCCGAAGTCAATTCGCTTATCCCTAGAAATTATGTCACAGAAAAGGAGGAGCAAAGAGGGCAAAGCAAAGAAGTTACAACATACAGTCGTGGACAAAAGTTTTGAGAATTACAGAAATATTGGAAATTGGAAAAGTTGCTGCTTAAGTTTATATAATAGCAATTTGCATATACTCCAGAATGTTATGAAGAGTGATCAGATGAATTGCATAGTCCTTCTTTGCCATGAAAATTAACTTAATCCCCAAAAAAACTTTCAACTGCATTTCATTGCTGTCATTAAAGGACCTGCTGAGATCATTTCAGTAATCGTCTGGTTAACTCAAGTGAGAATGTTGACGAGCACAAGGCTGGAGATCATTATGTCAGGCTGATTGGGTTAAAATGGCAGACTTGACCTGTTAAAAGGAGGGTGATGCTTGAAATCATTGTTCTTCCATTGTTAACCACGGTGACCTGCAAAGAAACGCGTGCAGCCATCATTGCGTTGCATAAAAATGGCTTCACAGGCAAGGATATTGTGGCTACTAAGATTGCACCTCAATCAACAATTTATAGGATCATCAAGAACTTCAAGGAAAGAAGTTCAATTCTTGTTAAGAAGGCTTCAGGGCATCCAAGAAAGTCCAGCAAGCGCCAGGATCGTCTCCTAAAGAGGATTCAGCTGAGGGATCGGAGTGCCACCAGTGCAGAGCTTGATCAGGAATGGCAGCAGGCAGGCGTGAGCGCATCTGCACACACAGTGAGGCGAAGACTTTTGGAAGATGGCCTGGTGTCAAGAAGGGCAGCAAAGAAGCCACTTCTCTCCCAAAAAAAACATCAGGGACAGATTGATCTTCTGCAGAAAATATGGTAAATGGACTGCTGAGGACTGGGGCAAAGTCATATTCTCCGATGAAGCCTCTTTCCGATTGTTTGGGGCATCAGGAAAAAGGCTTGCCCGGAGAAGAAAAGGTGAGTGCTACTATCAGTGATGGAGACCAAGGTGTTGTGTCGGCAGTTGTGGTCTGTACACTTGGTTCCTGAGGACACTGTAAGGTGTTAGACTGACATTCTTTCCCTTTGGTTGAACTGCTATGCTGAGATTTATTTTGCTTCTGTTCCCTTTCCATCTCCATGTTGGCTGCTTCATTCGTTTTCTCTATGAGCACCTCATCTGAAATGGAAGGGTCACCTAAATACTGCTTTAATTGGAAGTTGATGTGGTCATTTCTCAGTACAGTACCCACTAATCTTAGACATTTCTTCTGTATTAGCTCAGTCCCGAAATGTTCATCCGAGCCTTCCCCTTGGGATACAAATAGCAACCGATCTTTTAATGCAATCGCTCTGAACAGGAAATTCTGTGGCGTTTCATTGCTATTCTGGGAGACGTTGGGGAGTTTCTGGTACAGTTCGGAGGCGTTCTCCTCCTTGTAGTGACTTTTCAAGATTCATCTAAGTTGCACTAGAGTCAGTCAATTTTTTATCTCCAGCATACCTCTGAGGCTTAGACCAGTATGTATGGCCACAGTTTTAATAGGGGTCTACACAATCCAAGGAAGAACTGGTCCCGTAGGATTTTATCTCCATTTCCAAGAACGTTAGCACTGCTGGCCTCTCTCTTCTGTACATCTGACCAGAACTCCTGGAGGGCGAAAGCAAACTGTAAAATAGTCTCATCTTCACGCTGGAAGCGAGTGAAGAAACGGGACCTAAGGCTGCCGGAACTGGTCGTTTCTCCATAAATAGACTCGAGAATTGAGAATATAGCATTCAGTGTCTTTCTTTCCTTTTCTGGACATAGCTTTACAGTGCGTCTAGCATCCCCTTCCAAGGCGTTCAGCGCCACATCCGATTGTAAATACGGAGCCAAGTTGTACAACCTGGGGGTGCTCTAACAGCATATTTTGGCCATCAAACCGCACTAGCTGATTCAATATTGCCCCTACAAGCAAACACATGATTGGAGCTACCCCCACGGCAGGAAGGGTGATGGGAGCCACACCCGGAACTGGTTTGGTTCTGCATGCCGATCAATGTACCCTGCTCGCAGCGCCAAATAAAAGAAGACCGAGGGCTGGGCCCACAGGTACAGAGGGTACAAGATACCACACAGACACAAACAACGGTTCTTTAACAGCAGTTGAGTTTACTGAACAATGTAGTGAACAAGAAGCTGAGAATATATAAAACATATTGGTACACAGAGAATAAACCAACATGTAACACTGTCTAACAATAAACCAGTGAATGTGATGTTTTCCCCAAAGTCCATTAAGCAGCCTAGCTGCACTTGTATGTTCCTGGACGAGTTTCTCATTGGGGTGCACCCTAAGTATTGTGCAATACTATTTGTAATCCACAGGGAAATTATGTTTGTCTCTCAGCATATAACACCCTATGAGCAGCCAGTAAGATAGGAAGGTGTCAGTGTATGAGTCCCTTATGTCTATGCATTAGCTTGCAGCCCGTACACCGCAATGTAACTGTATTTGAAGCATTATTGTATATTCAAATGCCACTTCAACAGTGTGGTCTAATGTGACACGGCAAAGCCACACTTACAGTTCCTTGAGCAGGTTCTAGGTGCTTTTTCTTATTTCCTGGTCCACTCCAGAACTGGATCCTACAGACACGACACTCCTAGGGTTGTCGCTGAAAACCTCCCCTTCGTGCTGTCGCCAGTCTCCACCGTGAGCCGGTCCATTCCCTTCCAGATCCAACAGAGATGATCCCTTGTGGTTTCCAGTAGCACCAAGCACAGCCTCCGTCAGCTCACTTCCTGCTTCAAGATACACAGGGAGCGTGTGATGCAATAAGTAATTTGCTAAGTGCAGTGTCAAACCTGCATATTCAATTTTCTATCACACTTGTAAGGGTCAAAAACAGCCCATAAATTAGCTATTTTCACTATGTAACTCAGTCTGTGACCTCCCACAAGATCAGCGCACTCCTCTCCTGAAATACTCTGTGCTGCTGATGACCCTGCTTCTTCTACTATGTACGGACTCATGTACACGACCGTTGGATATTTTGCCGTCTGCAAATTGCCGCAAAAAACACAGATACCGGATGTGTGCATTCCGCCTTTTACAGAATGGAATGGCCAACCCCTAATATCACAGCCCAATCCTTTTCTGTAATGCAGACAATAACAGGACATGTTTTTTTTTTGGTGGGCGGAACGGCCATGGGGACATACGGACACAGAATGCACATCGAGTCATTTCCAGTTTTATGCGGCCCCGTTGTCAAGTGAATGATTCGACATACTGGCCACAAAAAAAACTGAACGGACACTGAAAAAAATATGTTTGTGTGCATGAGCCCTAAGAGTGTGTGGCCCGTTCACTTGATTGGGTCTGCAATCTGCAAGATAAGGAGATGTACAGAGTGGAAGCATGGAGTGGAAGCCCACGGAAGCACTATAGAGCCCTTCTGTGGGATTTTCGTCCATGCGTCCGCACTGCAAAAAAATACATGTTCTATTTTTAGCTGTGCGGACTGAATCTTGTGGATCGCGGACCCACTAAAGTGAATGAGTCCACATCCGCAAACGGCAGGCACGCGGCTGGTGCCTGTGCATTGCGGATTGCTATTTGCAGTCCACACCACAGGCATGGGGCACACACATTCGTGTGCATGAGCCCTAACTGTCAGTCTGTGACCTCCCACAAGATCAGCACACTCCTCCCCTGAATTACTTTTTGCTGCTGGCAAGATCCTGCTTCTACTATGAAAGGATTAGATCAGCACACTTTTTTTTTTTAAATACTTATGCTTGCGGGACCCTGCTCCTTCCACTATGTAACAGGATTAGATACACAGTTCAGCAGACACTATCACACATAGTAGAATTGCAACAGGTGACCCCCCAGTGCTTCGGAATGCCGAGCGGTGATGTGGCCTGATAGTTTTGTGTCATGGTGCTCCTACCTGAATACTGTCGCTCCCCTTGGTTAGGCTCCGAAGCAACAAAGGAGTTGTAGTTGGTGGAATAAGTAGAGTCCACACTTGGTGAAGTTTACCAGTTTTACTTGAATAAGCTTGCAATAAACTTGTGTCATCCAAACAATATGTGATCTTTCTTTGGGCTCCAGCAGGCTAAGGGTAAACTGTCAGGTAAACTTGAATACTTTGCTTTCTCTCTCTGTCTGCTGTGTTAATCTCCGGCTTCAGAATGGTTCCTATCAGCTTCAGTTACTGTTTCTTATGAGAGTGGGGTATCCCGTGACCCTTTTTGCTGAGTAAGGGTGTCTTTGGCACCGTTTTCCCTCTCAGAGGTACTAAGTCCTTTTATATATCAGGGGTATATATCTCTGAGCTACTTTCCCAAAGCTCCTGCAGCAGTGAAGGGAAACGCTCCCTCACCGCACCATGCTGCTTCACTCTCTCGCTCCAACTCTCAACTCTTCTCTCAACTACAGCTGCCTGCAACTATTCCCTTGGTAGGAAGCAGGACTAGCCCACTTCTGCCCAAAAGAGGGAGAATAGAATGGTAAGTTCCATTCTATATAAAGGTACTCTCTCTACCTCTATCTCTATCCATGATCCGAAGCTCGCTTCGTTGAACACTAGTGACTAATTATCATGGAAAGCCATCTGCTCAATGTATAGCCTTTACAACCCCCCTTCTAGCTAGGACAAGCATGCTCAACCTGCGGCCCTCCAGCTGTTGTAAAACTAGAACTCCCACAATGCCCTGCTGTAGGCTGATTCGGGCATGCTGGGAGTTGTAGTTTAGCAGCAGCTGGAGGGCCACAGGTTGAGTATGCCTGAGCTAGGATAATCAATGATGAATGGGACAATGAGATCTATACATCCAATAGTAGCCATCTGGCCATCTGCTACCATGGGCATTGAATTTCCCTCTGAGAACCTAAATTGGACTATACGAATATGTGTATATACATAGACTCACAGATAGATAGATAGATAGATAGAATATATACTGTATATATACACACACACACACTCATAGACAAACACATATCTATAACTTTTTATGTTTAACACTGTTTAATTGTAACACTGATCTTTAACACTGTACTGTACACAGCCATAAAATACATAATACTGTTACACAGATAAAGATTAAATATTTTACAACTGCCTAGGTGCATAAAGTCCCATTCAAGTGCCTGGGGCTGGGCTGCGATTCCAAGCAATATAGGAGCGCCGCGGCCTCCTCAGTTGGCATGGGTCCCAGATGTTTGATATGTCATTAGTAGTGATGGACGAACATCTGCCGGAATAGTGCGCGAACGCGATCAAATGTTTGCAAACCGCAAGTTCACGGCGGGTCCCATTCATTCTAATGGCGGGCGAACCTGAAAAACCTTCAGCTCATATTTGCAGCCAAGAAATAATTACTAGAAGAGCACTAATAGTCCCACAACATGGACAGTGACATACCAGATGTATTATTCGAATTTGCAATCTCCATTCATTATTTTTTTCAATGCGAAATATCGGCAATATAATTTTCACGTACACGCATGCGTAAATGCTCTATACAGTACCCAAATGCACTATAAAGAAAGTATATTGGTATATAGCACCCCGCTTCAATCAGTTTTTTTTTCAGTTATTTGGTCCAATAACGCTTGCGGACCGCACATTGCCGGCACTATAATGGAAAATGCCTAATTTTGTCTGCAATTGCGGAAGCACGGATGCGGAAGTGCGGATCCGCAAATGCGAATGCAGACAGCACATTCCAGCCCCATTGAAAATTAATGGGTCTGCACCCGTTCCGCAAAATTGCGGAACTGATGCGGACCCTTTTTGCGGATGTGGGAATAGAAAAGATATCCCTCAAAATGAAAATAAATAAAATTATTAAAGTTAAGCAAAAAGCATTAATGTGGTAGGCAATAACAAGTGCTCGGCGGCACTAAATCAGGTGCTCGGCGGCACCAAATCAGAAACCTTATGTCCTACCACAATCCGGGGGTTCCAGTGCACATCCATGAATCCCATAAAGCAAAAAACATCTATCCCTGGGCTAGATGATGATGTGGTATTGAAGGAAAGGGTGGGCAAAGAACAGTCCCTGATATTGCCCTACAGGGATGCTATTCTGGCCCTGATAGCCTATCCACAGACCACCCGCCCTGATAAGAGCGACCCCACCCGGAACCTTACCCTATATAAAAATGGCCCTAGTAAGCCCCTAGCCCCCAGGCCCCTGACTTCCAGGTGATCACTATATAGATCTATGTGTTTTTGACTCGCACCCCTCTGTGTATCACACCTATCGATAGCACACCTATACCAGTCCTTAAAAGGACTTTTGTGGCCCTATTAGCTAGCGTTTGGTGTCCCTAACAGCCTGTCCCTGCTCCACACAGCAACCTCTTCCTACACTGGCAAAACACTGAATGTAAAATAGCGGCCAGATCAGGTTTTGTTATAAGGTAGGGGGTATGTCCATGTGCTGAAACGTCTCAATTGGATGTTCTGTACCACCTGATGGATGTGTCATGGGTCAAAGTTCTTCGCAAACGACCGCCGGGTGAACCGCAAGGCCATCTCTAGTCATCAGTATGTAAATCCCAAAGAACCCCTTTAATCCATACTGCATGACGGTACATGACTGAATTGCATGTCATGAAACTGGGAGTTTGGGAAGGAGGAAAAGACATGGGGGAAACAACATGTAATTCAAAAATATTCCAGGGGACCACTAGAAGCCTGTAAAGTTCATAACATACATGGAAATGTCCTGCTTGCCCACAAAATAATATGTAAGATGAGAAAAGGGTATGCCAGCTAATCTGGATGGTTTCCATGTGGCATACGGAACAACTCAGCACCCATGACTAAAAAGGATGAGCACACCAATGTAATAGGTTGATCCTATCTGGGATCCATTCATTTAGAACTGTTTTGGATGTGGCATTGTGTACATAAGGGTAGGAGGGAAATAAAACTTAATGAACTATAAAAAATAATTTCATGTGTGTCTCTTTTTTTGGTGAGAAGTTTCCATCCAATCAATTTTCATAAAAAAGTTGTATCAAGGTAAGCAAACAAAAATTGCCCCGATAGGATTTAAAGGTGCGTGTGTAGTGAAGCATGTTGTATTGAACACACTCTGTTCCAAAAGCGTTGAATAATCGGGCAATAAATCGACTTCTCCTGTCTCACTGAGAAAATATTCCCGTTCTGTGTCCCTTAATGTATACACTCTGTGGTGTTTTAGCAGGGTTATTTCAATATAGCAACTAGAAGGAAGTCTACAGGTGCCTTCAAATGGCAGATTTTGTTGCAGAAAGTGTCTGTTTCAAAATCAATACCATTCATCTGAATATGGCTTGCAGAAATCCATGTGCTTTCCACCAAAACAAGCCATTCAGATAAATGGAAGGGATTTCAGCCTCAGAAATGTCTGCATGAAAATCTGCCACATGTGGAGGCCCCCTAATACAACAGATGTAGAGTAGAGATAGCCCTCGGAAACATTAGGATTGCTCAATCAGATTTATGGAAGATTCAGCAGCACCAACTAGGTGAAGGACACAGACATACAATATATTCAGAATTGCAGGGATCTAACAGTGTGGAAACAGGAGGCTCCATATACTGTGTAGTTTCCTGCACTACAGTACTGCAGCTCAGCTTTCCATTGAATGAGAATCCGGCATTATCCAGCTATGCCAGATACTCTGCTGGAACATCCACCTGGATTTCAAAAAGCCAATCTGAACGTCAGGTAATAATTAGTTTTCCATATATTGAATGGACACTTGTGACAGAAAGGGATATTTTGTAATAATCAACATACACTAAAGTTCTGGTGCAATTTGAGCCCAAAAAAATTGACACACCTGCTTTCACTACATTTATTATTTCTTTTAGACTCTTTTGTAAACTTTTTGTCCATCAAGGGGTCATCACTTAGTAGAAAGGGCATGTCGTCGCTGGAATGGGTGTGGCTTAGCACACCATTGTACACCCCAAAATGCTCCAAACACTTGGTACATTTTTTGGAGTAGACTAAGACAAAAATACTGGTATGCGGCGTAAAGTTAGACTAGACAAACTGAAGATGCACCAGATTTATCATCCGTGAGTCACTTTGATAAATCTGGTGCAGTTTAAGACTTGCTATCTAAGTTTAGACTGTATAACTATTAAATGGATTTAGAGCATCTACCTAATGTTTTTTTTTTTTTCTTCAGAAGTAGTATGTAGATAAATATTAAATAAACACAATGTACTCTCATAAGCTTTCAGCAGTCATACTTAAAATTCTTGATTGGAAGGATATACCGTATTTTTGTCTCACAACCTGCTGCAAGGTAATCTCATTATAGTAGTGAGTGGAGGACAGAAATGACAGATCTATTGTTCTCTTGATAGGCCTATATAATCATGGCCTAGACAGACTAGAGAAATGGCAAGTGGAAAATATGAAGGAAAAAAGTATAGAATGTAATGTATAGTACACTTTCTACTTTATACCGTTGTATTGAATAGTGTAGTCTAGAACATTATTTCACAGCTAATAAAAAGGTATATCATCTACAGATGACAAAAATACACTTTCATCCATCAGGTTTGTATGGCAGATGAAATATGTCTGTGAAGGTTCTCATTTATCCAGGTCATAGTATATATCTGTAAAGAATAAATCAAGGCAACTGGTAGTACTGTAGATTTATTGAAAACGTTTCACTCATTCTTCCAACAAGCTTTCTCAATTCTGAGTGATTGTACAAAAAAAAAAAAAAAAATGAAAAAAAACTTTTTCTGGGAAGTCATTATCACCTACTGACTCCAATTAGGATAATGGAATCAACACCTTTGACCCAATGCTGGGTCTAATTACCAGATGTGGATTCAGTTACATATTTATTCCCAGAATTTTTGTACAATCACTCAGAATTGAGAAAGCTCGTTGGAAGAACAAGTGAAACGTTTTCAAGAAATCTATAGTACGTCCAGTTGCCTTGATTTATTCTTTACAGATATAGGCAGATGAAATAGTTTGGTATATATATATATTCTGAAAGCTTTTTCTCGCATATGCACCCAATGTAGGATTCAAAGGTCTTGTGATTGTGAATATACCTCAACACTGACACATTCTGCTATTCCCAATCTATATCAGTAGATAACAGCTCTAACATGCCATGTCATATACTTGTAGAGATAGACTATGACGTTTTTACGGTACCATAGTAACCCATGAATTCTCACACTATTTGTTATTGTAACAGCAGTTAGCTACTAAACAATAAAATGGAGTTCAGGGCTTTTATAAGGAGCTGCCATGTGCAGACTACACAAGTGCACAGAGGTCTAGCTTCTCCCTAGGCTCAATTATTTATATGAAAGCACCATTAATTCCATGGCACTGTTAAACAGACGTGTAAAGTGGGGGAGAGAACCCTGGGGTAGCGAGTTCCAGAGTATGGGGAATGTATGTCAGGAATCTTGTAGTCGATTGTGTGAAGAACAGAGGAGAAGACAACAAAGAAAGAGGTCCAGTGGAGATCGAAGATTATGTGTGGGAATATATCGGGAAAGCAGGTCCGACATATAACAAGGGGACAGAATGTGGGCGGCCTTATCTGCAATTGTTAGTATTTTAAAATGAATTCACTGGCCAGTGGGGAGTCAGTGAAGGGATTAGGGTAACAGAGAGGCAGAGGGGGGAGGCAGAAGAGAAACAAGAGGATAGGTGGATTAACAGGGCAGCAGAGTTGAGAATAGATTGGAGCGGTGCAAGCATGCAGTACTGAGCTATAACCAAGCTTTCAAAGCTTCACCAGCAGTACTGAAACTGTTTTTTCCGTCTCAAATCGGAATCTCTGATGGAGTGGTGCCTATAGAGGTGTATCCCTTCAGCGTTCAGCTTGGGCCCCTCTTTCCTCAGTGCTTTGTGGCCAGGGGCAGGGAAACAGTACCCCCTCCCCATGCCAAATTCGTGACCTAACCCCTTCCCTCCAACCAGAGGTGTAACTTGACCAGAATGCATTTCTATAATACTGGTGTCTTCTTATGTGACAAAAGGGTCTTTGGGCCCCCTCAGGCTCCTGGGCCCGATAGCTACTGCTACCTTTGCACACCCTATAGCTACGCCCCTGTTGATAACCTATCCAGAGGAAAGGTCATCAATATTAAAATCTTGGAAAACATCTCCACAGGGATACTTCCAACTTGTTTTTCTTTTGTTGATCTGAAGCTCTGTTCCTGAGTTGTTATATGCAAATTAGGCTTTTAGTGCAAAAAGGACATCAGTGCGTCACTGTTCTGTCTTCATACATGTTCACACAGTGTGCAGTCTGACATTCAGCATAAACCATCCCTGTCTTCCAAATAAGAGGACTGTTCTTTGTAGTCTAACTTGTTAATTGGTCAACAGGTCGTAAATACGGTATGTGATTGATTTTATACGATTGATTGATTGGTAAAACATATATGCTTTAGCAAGGATGGTGGAGTCTGAGAAGGAGACATGCATAGGACAGCTCAGATGATGTGTCCTGGAGACTGGAGACTTCTCTTTCCCTGGCTTGAGGAATAGCTTCCACTCGCCAAGCTTCCACACTTAGACCTCGGCCTTGCGTATGTTCCCATCCTTGCTTGGGAATGTGCTGGTGATGAGGCCCAGTGGCTGTCTTTCATGAGCACGACATCCCCAGGTCTGATGTTCAGCTTGTTCGTTTGCCATTTATTTCTTGATTGTAAGGTAGAGATATACTGCTTCCTCCACCTGTCCCAGAAGGCATTAGAAACACTTTGCAACTGCCTCCATTGTCATCTGTAGAGGTCTTTATCATTGAATTCTCCAAGAGGAGAACTCTGATTGATGGTCTTCTGCATGAGTAACATGGCAGGAATGAGGATGATCAAATCTTCAGGGTCGCTGGAAAGGGTAGTCAATGGTCTTGCATTAATGATAGCTGAGACTTCCGCCAAGAATGTGGTCAAACCTTCATGTGTAAGTCTTGTACTTCCTACTTGCAAGAAGATTGAATCCAAGATTTCCTTGCTATCCCTATCATCGTTTCCCAGACGCTGCCCATGTGAGAAGAATGAGGTGGATTAAAGGTCCAGGTGCATCCTTGCTCATTTAAGTGTCTTTCTACAGTTGTAGTGTCAAAGTTTGAAGGAATTTGAAGTTCTTTCACTGCTCCAACAAAATTTGTGCCTCTCTCCAAACAAATATGCTTCATGGGCCCTCTGATGGCAATAAACCGTCAAAATGCATTTATGAAACTAGAAGTATCCATGGATTCGATCACTTCTATATGGACAGCTCTGCTGGACATACAAGAAAACATGACCGCCCAGCATTTTGCACTGGCGTGAATACCTCTAGTGTGTCGTGTAGCCACTGACCAAGGACCGAACACATCCAGACTAATGTTGGTGAAAGGAGAATCTGCACTGAGTCTCTTGGTTGGGAGATTGGCCATCTTCAGGTTCTGGAACATGCCATGAAGTTTGCGACAAGTAACGCAGTTGAAGATGAGCTTGCTCACACACCTCTTTGCTCCAACTATCATTAGTCTCGTAGATTCCCTTTGGTGAACAATCAGCCCTGGTGTTTCACTTCAACATGGTGATGTTGCACAAGCAGAGTCGTGACGTGATGATGACCAGGAATTATTACAGGATGTTTCTCCACGAATTCCACTATGGCTTCTTGAAGATGACCTCCTATTCTTAGCAACCCATTTTGGTCAATGATGGGATCAAGCTTTTTCAAAGTGCTATACTGTTTTGCCTTTGCTAAGGTAGTCTATTTCTTTAGCATAACATTCACACATTGTATAGTGCAAATTATTATGTTCTTATGTTCTTGGACTTTTCCAGATTAGCAGCGGTAAAGGCGTGTTTGCACTGATGCCAACCTTTGCAGGGCTTGTGGCTCACAGGTAATGTCGACTTGTCGACTTGTAAGACTGAGCTATATGAAGTAGACAGGCTATAGCACGAACAAGCGACATCCAGGTGGAGAACCTGTCGAAATGATGGGATTTGAGTTCGTGGTCCAAAGTCACTGTACATAGAACAGATAATTCAGGTCGGATTTCTTCATCGGCACCTAAGTCTACCAATTCAAACGTGTCAGATCCGATGCTGCAAGACGTTGAGCAGTACAGAAATCCAGGACCTGTAAACCATATTGTATCCTTAAGGTGGCTCAGTGCAACAGATCTAGTTGCGTGGTCCGCAGGATTATGGTGTGTAAGCACATAGTGCCACTGTTTAGGACAAGTGGAATTCCTGATCCTTAGCACCCGATTGCTGACATAGACGTAAAAGCATCTGGTTTCATTGCAAATATATCCTAGGACTACCTTGCTGTCCATGTAAGACTCAACTTTCTCGATTTCCAGTTTCATTCCTGTTGTTATAAGTTCAGCCAACTCTACTGCAAGCATAGCAGCGCAGAGCTCCAGTCTGGGAATCGTGTGTTCGCGGAGTGGCACCAGTTTGGTCCGGCTCATGACAAATTATACCGTATATGGCATTCTTCTTTCACATCTATGGTCTTTAAGTATGCTACGGCTGCAATCGCTTTGACTAAAGCATCGCAGAAGATATACAGTCTTTTCATCTTGACTTCAGTTGATGGCACGGAAGCATAAGGTCGCGACACATGAAGGCTGGGATCATCCCAATTAGACATCTCTGAAGTGAAGTCTCTTAACATCATTTTATCTTGGATGGTAACAGGCACTACCAATCCCAGAGGATCATATAAGCTGTTTATGGTGGACTCCTCTGCATGTGAAGGGCTTTTCTCCCTTGCTGATTTGGAAGGTAAATGTATCTGCCTTTAAATCCCAGACCAAACCAAGGATCCACTGCATGGGAGAGGAGTCGGTACTAAGATCCAAGTCCTTTAGATCATTTAAATGGTCTTGGGGTGAGAAGGACTCTATTAACTCACGGCCGTCGGAGGCGATTTTGTGCAACCTCAGATCAGGGCCGTCTTTAATATTGATTGGACCCTGGGCAAAAATTTACTTGGGCCCCCTGGATCCCGTCTTCCCACACCTTAGCAGGCAATCACGCCCTCCACCACAACACACACAAAAAATCCACACATCTGGTAGAGTACAGTGAATGACTGTAAATACTTCCAGTTCTGAAGACTCCAGCGGCTCAGGATCAGTGCTCTGGGCAGCTGGGCTCGGCTGGAAGTGGGCACCGCTCTGCAGGAAGGAGATCGGGGCTCGGCTCACCCTAGTGTTACAGTGCACCCCAGCACCCCACAGTATGCAGTATAGCACCCTATAGTATATAGAAACCCACAGTATGCAGTATAGTACCCAATAGTATACAGCATCACACAGTATGCAGTATAGCACCCCACACTATACAGTACCCCACAGTATATAGTATAGCAGCCCACAGTATACAGCACCCCACAGTATATAGTATAGCAGCCCACAGTATACAGCACCCCACAGTATACAACAGTATACAGTAGAGCAGTATAGCACCTCACCGTATACAGCACCCCAAACTATACACGATACAGCACCCCACACTATACAGCACCCACAGTATACAGGCCCCCACACTATACAGCCCCCCCCACAGTATACAGCCCCCCAGTATACAGGCCCCACACAGTATACAGGCCCCACACAGTATACAGCCCCCCCCCCCACAGTATACAGGCCTCCCACAGTATACAGTCCCCCCCCCAGTATACAGGCCCCACACAGTATACAGCCCCACACAGTATACAACCTCCCCAGTATACAGGCCCCACACAGTATACAGGCCCCCCACAGTATACAGCCCCCCTCCAGTATACAGGCCCCACACAGTATACAGCCCCACACAGTATACAGCCCCACACAGTATACAGGCCCCCCACAGTATACACCCCCCCCCCAGTATACAGGCCCCACACAGTATACAGCCCCACACAGTATACAGGCCCCCCACAGTATACAGACCCCCCAGTATACAGGCCCCACACAGTATACAGGCCCCCCACAGTATACAGCCCCACACAGTATACAGGCCCCCCACAGTATACAGCCCCCCCAGTATACAGGCCCCCACAGTATACAGCCCACCACACAGTATACAGCCCCCACAGTATACAGCCCACCACACAGTATACAGTCCCACACAATATACAGCCCCCCACAGTATACAGCCCCACACAGTATATAGCACCCCACTATACAGTAGTTTACAGTATATTAGCATAACAGCCCCTGAGTGTCACCTTTTTCTGATGTCATCTTCACAAAAAAAAAGCTCCACAGATAAGGCAAACTTCACCTGCAACACTCCTGCTAGGACCTGTGATGACCTCATAGCCATGTGACCAGTAATATTGCTAGGTTACTGCTCACATGGTGATGATGTCATTAAGGTCCTAGATCACATTCACAGCTCTAACACAGTACGATGCCGATGCATGGCATGGCAGCACCCCCTGTGAAGCTGACAGCCTGACACCCGGGGCAGTGGCTAGCAGGGCTCAAGAGGTAGCTGCCTTGGGCCCCCCAGGAGCAACTGGGCCCGGGGAAGCTGCCCCTTTTGCCCCTTGGTAAAGACGGCCCTGCCTCAGATTAGATAGAGTGAGCATCTCTTGAGCCCTTTTCAGAAGACTGATTGCGGTCTCGTTCGTGGGTGTGGATTTCAAGCAGTCGTCCACGTAGATATATTTTTCCACAAAGGACCTAACATCCAAACCATACTTTGCTTCACCCTCTCGGGCTGAATGTCTGAGACCATAGATAGCAGTTGCAGAGGAAGGACTGTTTCCGAAGATGTTCAGTACTCTACAATGTTGGGGTGCTGGCCCTCCTGGGGTTGCCAGAAGCAATGAGCGCTTCCATCAATACAGATGGAAGAGCTCATTGCTGGAGCGCTGACGCCCACACACTGCAGCGGGGCACGGAAGCGCATAGTTCCCTGCCTCGACGCCGATCACCGCCATAGGCTCCAGGCCTAGTAGTCCTGAGGCATATGCGGTAGTAAAATCCCGTGCGTGATGACGTCATCATGTGCGCCTGTGCCGGGACGCAGCAGCACAGTGAAGTGTGCGCGCCTTCCTCTGCGAGCAAGCGCCTGGACATAGGTGAGTATTTTAACTTTTATTTTAATTTTTTAATTTTTTTATTTTATGTGCCAACTTTGGAGGACACATGGGGGGACAGGAGGACATGTGGGGGAAAAATATTTGGTGGGATACTGTGTGGGGACAAATTATTATGTGAGGGAATACTATGTGAGGGCAATAATTATGGGAAGGATTACTATATGGGGCAAATTACTATATGGGTGCAGTGTGGGGTAAACTACTGTGTGGGGGCAGTGTGGGGGAAAGTACTGTGTGGGGGGAGTGTGGGGGAAACTACTGTGTGGGGGGAGTGTGGGGGAAACTACTGTGTGGGGGGAAGTGTGGGGGAAACTACTGTGTGGGAGACACTACTGGGTGGGAGCTGTGTGGGGGACACTACTGTGTGGGAGAAACTACTGCATGGGCGCAGTGTGGGGGAAATTACTGTGTGGGGGCAGTGTGTGGGAAACTACTGTGTGGGGGCAGTGTGGGGGAAACTACTATATGGGGCAGTGTGGGGGACACTGCTGTGTGGGGGCAGTGTGGGGGAAATTACTGTATAGGGAAAATTACTGTATGGGGTAGTGTGGGGAAATTGCTGTATAGGGCAGTGTGCTGGGAATTACTGTGGGGGGCAGTATGGGGGAAATTACTGTGGGGGAGGTGTGTGGGAAACTATTGTATGGGGGCAGTGTGGGGGAAATTACTGTGTGGGGGAAATTACTATATGGGGCAGTGTAGGGGAAATTACAGTCTGGGGGAAATTACTGTGTGGTGCAAATTACTATATGGGGCAGTGTGGGGGAAATTACTGCGTGGGGGGAAATTACTATGGGAGGATTACTATGTGGGGGCAGTGTGGGGGAAATTACTATATGGTGCAGTGTGGGGGGCGTTGCTATTGGGGAGGCACTGTGTTGTGGAAATTTTATTAGGATGTGAATTTGATATATTGTGTATTGTCATCATGTCTCTCAGTGTCAGGGTAAACCATTGGAGTGGATATCTTCCCGTGTATGTACTGTCACAGCTGCTGGGCGCAGAGGTCTCCGTCGGTGACTGGTCCATGTGCTAAGCACTGGGCTGTGGGTCAGGGGAGACTGATGTGTTCAGCAGAGCAGTGTTTTGTTGGCTCATGTATGGACGCCGGCTAGGGCCCCCGCGCAAGACGCAGATTTATTGGCTTGGCGTGGATGCATTTGTTAAGAGAACAATATAAACGAAAGGAACGTACATTTGTTGTCTCTAATGCGCCTGATCAGCCGCTGGAGATAATGACGCTGTCCTGTAAATAAACCTGCATGTGGATCATAGTAACTTTATCTGGCATTGATCACTGAGCAAGGCTGGATAAAGTTTGCTCCTGTGGAAATGGGCTAAATGATGGTGTCTTGTCTTCCTATGTCATCACTTCCTGTATGTCATCACTTCCTGTATCCTTGTCTTGGGCCGGCCCCTTTTGCACCTTTTGGTTAGTTAATAAAAGGGAACACACTGAGCAGGGCAGGGGCGGATGCTCAGCAGAATTCAATCAAGATGGTAACAACTGGGTCTGTCTCTTACTGCAGCTGAGGGAAGATGGATTTACCTTTTTCCTTACACAAACTTTGATGCGAGCTGATTACACTATTAATTTCTATTTCAACTGTACGTGCAATTCTTTTATTTCTGGGGACACTTTACAGGGATTATTGCCTGGAGCACAATATAGGGTGTTATTATTATTACTGGGGCACTCTAGGGGACATTATAGCTGCTGTGGATACTATAGGGACATTTGGGGTCATTTATTAAACTGGTGTTTAGAACTGGCTTAATTGCCCATAGCAGCCAATCAGATTCCACCTTTCATATTTGACAGCTCTTTTGGAAATCCAGTTCTACTCTACACCAGTTTGATAAATGACCCCAATTATGTCTACTGGGGTCACTATTTTTTCAGCAGTATAGTACCTGGGGCATTGGGGGGCACAACGGGCACAGTATTGGGCGTAGCAGCAGGATGACACTTTGGGAGGGTTGATGGAAAAACTGAGAAATCTGAGAAATCTAACATGTCTGTGTTACAAACTCTGTAGAGACCAGATGCGGCTGAAAGAATTTGTCATGACGGTCTAACGGAGGAGAAAAGGAAAGAGAAGGTGTACATGACAGGAGGTGACCCTGGATGTAAGAGGTATATGGTCAAGTTTGGGGGGGTGCCAGAGAAAGGCACCCTATGCACGCCACTGGACATGACAGAGTAAAATCAAAACTGGGATCCTTTCTGATCCTTGCCTGTTGAACAACAAAGTATCCAAACACCACGAAGGGGGGAAGTGGTACATTATTAACCTGTTTGTAACAAGAACCAAACGTAATCCACTTCTCCTGTACACGTAGGTTATAAGGAAGTTTTTGGACAATCAGATTGACACCTCTGGCGGTGTCTAGGAATGCTAGCCCTGGCATATCTAGCAACTTCTGAGTTCCCTGAGCTTCTCGTAACCCCTACCCACTATTCTGGGAAAATTATCAATTCTCTATAAAGCATTTTATGTAGCTTCTATAGACCCGTAACACTCATTATGTCTTTTCCACACCATCTTTAGGCCTTTGCCTGGATAGTTTATGTTAAAGAGGACCTTTCACTAGTTTGTAATAAGTGAGATAAATATCTGTATCTGCTAGGTACCCCCCACTGTGCTGCCATCCTGCTTGGATTTTTAAAATAGCGCTCCTGCGCCCCGTTATGGGCCCCCGCAAATTTCACGCTCAGTATGCCAATACTGAGCATCGGAGCAATGGGGAGAAGACGCAGTCTTTCTCTGTTGGAGTCTCCTTCTCCCCTGGCTGTAGCACTGTCCAATCGCAGCGCAGATATTTATCTCACTTACTACAAACCAATGAAAGGTCCTCTTTAATGTCTCTGATTCTTTTGGCATGTTCGGCAGACTTGCTTGTAAGCTACTTTGCCAAGAGATCTATCTTCTCGCTACAGGAAAGATCTAAGTCCCTTATGGCGTTTTGGAAGGAGGCTCGCCATGCCCTGTAGTTCTTGGGGCGATCTGAGAATTTTATAAGTCCTTTGGTAACCAGCTCCAGTTTAGCAAAGAACTTAGCGAAGTTTATGACAGCTTGGTTACCGCCCATACTACCTCGTGTACTGTTGTTATGCTGCGTGTGTGGTGTATCATATTGCTCATACAACCAGGATAATTAATGGTCAACCACTGATTTGTGATAGGTACCCAATAGAATCAATTCATTAATTAACAATTAGGTAGGTACCCTTGTTAAAACTTAACTTTTAATAAATAATTACACTAAGATAAGCCCATTCAATAAATCTCAATTACTAAAAATACATGCATGCGTAAATGAATCACGCATACGCAGAAGAAGACAAAAAATGCATGAGTATTTAGGTATACTGAGAGGAGGGTATGATGTAATAGGGTATTTGAAAGAGAAGGTTAGAGGGACACAGGTACTGGGTCTTTTCCCCTATAAATCCCTGTAACTTGCTCCACACCCCACCTCTCTTCAAATGTCCCTAGTCGTCCCTATATAACGGCAATGACTGCCCAGCTTCATCAGGGAGACCAAAGACCAAGAATACACTCATACCAATTCCACAATACGTCCCAACGCTTTTCAATGGCCAGCAGCCAAATCATCAGGGGACTGGTATATTTAAAAGTAATAATCAAGAGTAACCAAATACTCAATAAAGCCCTAGTAAACCCTGGGCTAAAAAATCAGCAATTGGGAGATAAAAAGTCAGTGGTTATCAATCGCTGCATCAATCAATACTTAGCTCTCCATGCGCTGATGTCCATGGCTCAATCTTGCTTTACATCCTGCGTGCAGCAGTGACAGTGTAGGTGTCCATACTGGCTGGTTTTAAACCCGCGCCGACTGATTGAAGGACCGCCCCTTCTACTATGTGAGCGATCACATGATTGATCATGTGACGAACCACATGACCAAACTAGTCACATTATTGATCATGTGACGAACCACATGACCAAACTGGTCATGTGACCGGCACCACATCCAGGGCATCTCCCGCACACACACCCCTAAAAAAAATAGAGGCGGCGCGCATAAGTGGCCCAGGCACGTCTCACAGGGTAATGTCACAGGTGGGCCGAACTGGGCAGGAGTGGGGAGGAAGGAATAGGCCAAACACACACCCCGGCTCCACGCTCCACAAATAAACAGCAATACATTGTGTTGTGCTAATTAACAGGCAAGTTTAGCTGGTGGTGCAACTAGGATATTTAAAGGGCCGGTTCACAGTCAATATACTGGTAAGGTATATTCAGTTAGGCTCACATGAGGAAAATAAATACAGTATACAGACATCTCTCAATTAGACAAATAAAAAAGGAACCATAGGTCAATTGTTCAGTTAGCCTATGTGTACATCACATCAATCAAAAGGAATCAAATATTCAGATGATATGTGTCTACAACACATGGCCCCAGGGACGAGCGTGGATTTGGGGGATACTATGGCTGGGGGTATTAGCATTATTTCAATATGGATTTAATCAGAGATGGGATAGCATTTTAAATGTAACAGCCAAATAATAACTGCTCATTTAAACCTGTGGGTTGAACCGTTTTTAATTCAAATATCCACCATGTCTCACTTTGCAATATCCTCTCATTGATGGAGGAACTACCTCTATACCCATAAACCTCATTCCTGAGTAGTCAACATCATGACTCGATTCAATATGTTTGGCCAGGGGAGTGTCCTTACCATGCCACATGTTATTCAGGTGTTCACCGATCTGTCTCCGGAATTCATGGGTCGTTTTGCCCACATATTCCAAACCACAAAGGCAAGTTGCTTTAGAGATGACTACTTTTGAACGGCAATTGATGAAACGCCTAATAGCTTTTACTAGTGACGTTACTCGTGAATTTACGGCCCTGAGTGACAAACGCACATGCTATACAACCCGGGTTGTACAGACGGGTTGAAGCCACATTCCCGTTCTGTCTGGTGCCTCACTGAAATGGCTGTGGACCAAACGATCACGCAACCTGTGACCTCTCCGATAGGTGATCTGAGGGGTCTCCGAGATCACATTTCTAATATCTTGAGCAAGTTGTAAAATTCCCCAATATTTGGATATCACATCTCTCACCTCCTTCGCTGCTCCATAAAATGTAGCTATCAAACGTATGGAGTTGGTCGCAGTCTGTTCTTGTTTTGGATATAATAGCTCCGTTCGATTACTCGCACAGGCTCTCTAATATGCTCTCCTAAGGGTGGAGTCAGGGTAACCTTTTTTAGGGAACCTTTTTCGAAGGTCCCCAGCTTGTTGTTTATAATCACTTAAGGTGGAACAATTCCTCCTCATCCTCAGGTACTGCCCAACTGGAAAGCCTCTTTTCAAAGGCAAGGGATGATGACTATCCCAACTCAATAATGAATTGGTGGCAGTTGGTTTCCTGAACGTTTTTGTTTTTATTTCACCCTGACGACTCCTTGCAATCTCTATATCCAAAAACGGAAGTGTACCTTTTTTTTATCTCAAATGTAAATTTCAAGCCAATGTTGTTAATATTCAAAGCATTAACAAATCAACAAATTCCTCCCCTTCACCTTTCCATATCAAAAAGATGTCATCAATGAATCTGGTCCATGTGACCACATTCATTATATGTATATCAGGTGAGTCTCCAAATACAATGGTCCTTTCCCACCAGCTCAGGAACAGGTTAGTATACGATGGGGCACAAGGACTCCCCATCGCAGTGCCCCTGAGCTGGTGGTAAAAGGTGCCACTGAATAAAAAATAATTAGATGTTAATGTAAATTCCAAAAGTTTTAAAACAAACGATTATGTGCTTGAAACTGACATACCCTAGTGGCAAGAAACATTTCTACCGCCTTCATTCCAAGGTGATTTGGAATGGAGAAATATAGCATAAATCGATGCCGATTAGGTCGCCTGGTATCCCTGATGTAGGAGGGCAGCGTTTTAACAAAAAGTGCTAAAATTTGGTCCCACATTTTGACTAAGGCTATTTACTCCAGACACAATGGGGCTCCCTTTTAAAGGAATCGGCCCCTTGTGAACTTTTGGTAAACTATAGAACATTGCCACCGTGGGGTGTTTCTTGTACATAAAGTCTAATTCTTTTTCTGATATGAGACCCTCACATTTGGCCTCACGCAAGATGTTGACCAATTCTCCCTGATAAATCAATGTCAGATCAGATTTTAATTTGAGCGATCACATGATTGATCATATGACCAACCACATGACCAAACTAGTCACATGACTGATCATATGACGAACCACATGACCAAACTAGTCACATGATTGAAATGCATTGGGACATATTGTGGAATTGGTGTGAGTATATTCTTGGTCTTTGGTCTCCCTGACGGATCTGGGCAGTCATCTCTATTATATAGGGATGACTAGGGACATCTGGAGAAAGGTGGGGTGTGGAGCAAGTTACAGGGATTTATAGGAGAAGAGACCCAGTACCTGTGTCCCTCTAACCTTCTCTTTCAAATACCCTATTACATCATACCCTCCTCTCAGTATACCTAAATACTCATGCATTTTTTGTCTTCTTCTGCGTAAGCATGAATAATTTATGCATGTATGTATTTTTAGTAGTTGAGATTTATTAAATGGGCTTATCTTAGTGTAATTATTTGTTAAAAGTTAAGTTTTAACAAGGGCACCCACCTAATTGTTAATTAATGAATTGATTCTATTGGGTACCTATCACTAATCAGTGATTGACCATTAATTCTCCTGGTTGCATGAGCAATATGATACACCACACACGCAGCATAACAACAGTACACCGGGTAGTATGGGCGGTAACCAAGCTGTCGTGAATTTCGCTAAGTTCTTAGCTAAACTGGAGCTGGTTACCAAAGGACTTATAAAGTTCTCCGATCGCCCCGAGAACTACAGGACATGGTGAGCCTCCTTCCAAAACGCCAAAAGGGACCTGTGTCCCTCTAACCTTCTCTTTCAAATACACTATTACATCATACCCTCCTCTCAGTATACCTAAATACTCTTATGCTTTTGTCTTCTGCATATGCATGATTAATTTATTCATGCATGTATTTTTAGTAATTGACTGGGATTTATTGAATGGGCTCATCATAGTGTAATTATTTATTAAAAGTTAAGTTTTAACAAGTTCACCCACCTAATTGTTAATTAATGTGTGGTATATCACCATACCTTTTAGGGTTTTCTGGTTTAGGGCAGTCTGAATAGTTCAGTTCTGACGCAAAGGGTGTCCCTTTAAGTTGAAGTGAAGGTTTACTTTGACTTCAATGGGTGTGTCAGAGTTTGATTTCTCCGTGCACGGTAAGATAATTTTCTACTAATTTGGAGCAGTACATCAACCTACGTGGTACCCTGACCAGATCCAAAACTGTAGTTTCGCCCCTGCACAAGTGTTATTAGACAACAGAAAATGTGGCTCCTTTTAATTGCGAACAGCAGGAATACAGTGTGGAAAAGGTAAGTGCTGTTTCCCTCTCAGTGATGGTCATGGGCACTTCAAAATTTTGTATATACTTATCAAATGTATTTCTGCATATACCTGTAATTCCTATTACCAGGCTGTTAGAGTGTCATTACATCTACTAGCCCCTAGGTGGTGCTGGCACCATATATATATATATATATATATATATATATATATATAGTTGAGGGTGTGCCTATGTAGTGTGAAAAGAACAGAGAGAAAGTTAACTGAGTAAAAGGAAGGAGGTTAATGGAGGAGGTGAACAGAAAAAGTCCAATATGTAGCTGCTATTTTAACCCCTAGGTTTTGGCCAGGCTAAGGGAGTATAGAGAACAGTATTACAGCAGCACAGCACAGACCAGTGAGTCTACTTCTGGATATAGAGAAAGTCTAGTGGAGGTTAGAGCGAAATTAGCCAATGGACTTCACAAGCACCAGTGACCAAGAGGAACCTAAAGGTACCTGGACAAAGCCGGATGATTAATGTGCAAGATTATCCTTTACCACATGCCTCTATGGACATAGTGGACCGTGATTCTTTAGTGAGCATCCTTTCCAAAGAATGGAGCAGAAGACTGATGCCTGCTATTAGGGAGCTGCCTTGTGGATTGCTACTGACCAGTAAGAGTTATTATATTTAGTACCTGAGTGCTAGAGTGTGGACAAAGTATAGTCAGATATAGAAAGAAGGAAAACTCCTCAAGTTACAATTGCAAATCCTGTTATAAGGATTATAGCTTAAACCAATATCGGAGTCATATCTTTATGCCATATACATGAACTGTACTGACTACCTAGAGACAAGTGATTTCAGTAAAAGTTCAACTGTTTTACAACAATTTACTCCTCATCTTTTCCATCACCAACCTTTGCACCTAACGGTGCTGGCATCACGAACAACCGGGGCCCCAGCCTCAAAAGCACCCTAAACACCAATAGCATCAAGGGCACCTCGACTACCATCTAGCTGGAGTAAATGAACTACTACCCCCATCAGCCCACCGCAGCCTCACGTGTTGCCCCTGCCACCCGGTCGCTACATAAGGTAATATCGTCATGTGGCTGCAACAGTTATGGCAGCAGTAGCAGCATAGCATGGAACATACAAGTAGATCAGCTGTTTAGGGATGATAGTAGTAGTAGTAGTGGTAGTAGTGGCATAGTGCTAGCAGTAGGGGATTTAGTAGCAAGGAGTTGCAGCCAGGGTGGTCAACTGTCCATACATTTCTGAACAGTCCGTAAGATAGGCGACTTTTTTCCTGTGTTCGTGAAAAAAAAATAGATGTGTCCTTGATTTTTTTTTTAGGCTGGTGGTGCTCTGCTACATTATTTTAGTGGTAATTATCAGCATTTTACAGCTCACAGTACATGCTGGTAATGAGTTCTTATCAGTATATTAAGCTATAGACATGCATCACTTATAATACTTATCATTCTTATCATTCATTATGGTTTTTCAATTTGTCTGTAAAAAAAGTTGTCTGTCTGTGATTTTGGGATAAGTTGTCCAGAAGAAAGAAAAATTCTGGTTGGCAACCCTGGCAGCAGCCATATGGTACACTAGAATAAGTACCTGGCGCTACCTGAGTATGAAGTGTTGGTCTGTCTGTGTGTTTGATTTTTTTCCTTCTTAACAGTGACCTCCACAGCGCTCCACCCCTTTAACAGTGACCTCCACCTTGCACCCATAAAAGTCACCTCAACAGCATCCCATCCCCTTAACAGTGACCTCCACAGCATTTTGCCCCATAACAGTCACCTCCACAGCATCCCATCCCCTTAACAGTGACCTCCCACAGCACCCCACCCACTTAACAGTGAAGAAAAATGTTGTTATGGAAATCAAGTTTAAAACTGTGTGTAAGTCAGTAAGGTCAAGACTGAAGGATCTACAAGCTTCTATTGGCTAATAGGGGTCATGTGACCATGTGTATGTCAATTAGGATATGAGTGAAGGAGCTGTAAGTTTCTATTGGCTAATACAGGTCTGGTGATGGTGCCATATTAGCATTTTTAGGAATATCTAAAAAAAATTTACATCCTAGAGAGCTGAGATCTTTATAAAAAAATCTTCCCGGACACTCAATGTACCTGTGTGCAAAATTTGGTGTCCAACAGTTCAGGCATTTGGATTCTTATAGAGCACAGACAGACAAACATTGATTTTTATAATGTAGATGTTGGCAGACAGGCAGACAGCGGCAGTAGCATGATGGTAGCAGCCGTAGAGAAAATGAAGATAGGCAGGCAGACAGCAACAGTGGCAAGATGGGGCACTGTCAGCAAGACCAGATCTATTCATCAGCCTCAGCTGGAAAAGTGTGAAAATCCTTCCATTTCCATGCCTCGTTCATTTTGACAAAAGTGATATTTTAGACGCTGGTGGCGGAAGCTTAGTCCTTTTGGGTGTCAGCACACCCCTGCCACACTGAAAACCCCCTCCGAGACGACACATGAGGCTGGGCAACAGAGAGAGCATATTGGTCCACTTTGGGCCACTATTCTAGTCTGCCTGCCCAGAAATCCATGGGGTCAGGGAACAGGGTATGCACCAGAGAAAGGCCAGAATCCAGGTAGGATTGCACCTGGACAGTGAGGCAGTAGGTCTCCTTTTGCTGATTTGCCTCAGCCTGGTTCGACACATGAAAAAAGTGTTCCATCATGTTGAGGAGGCTGAATTTGCTGCTGTGGTTTCTGCTGCTTGTGTCAATGGAGACGGGGAGAGGTGGGTGACCCTACAGGGATGCAAGGGGACTACCTTTCAGACATGGTGGCTGCAGGCGTCTGATCGCTGAAAGCTGCACCAAGCTGTATACACAGTGTTTCCTGGTAATAAACCAATTTGGCCTCTCTTTCTGCAGGAGGAAAACATTTCCCCATTTTGCTTTAATAGTGAGGGTCTAAAAGCATGGCTATCCAGTAACCAACTGTTTGATGTGAATGACTTGCCTTTCACTACATAAGCATAGAGATGACCATTCTGGTCAGTGTGCCTGAGGAGCCAGTTCTTTCCAGCTCTGGTGTTCTGGCTGGTGTCATCATCATCATCCTTCTCCTGATCCTCTACCTACTCCTCCTCCTCTAGTGGCAGCTCCTCATCCTCTTCCATGGGACTTTTTTCTTGTAGGTCCTCAACAGCTACAGGACGGGCAGCAAGGTGCGTTAGCTGTTCTTTTTCCACTGTTGTCCCCTGTTGCATGAGTGTTAGTGTCTGTTCTAAAATAAATATCAGGGGGGTGACATTGTCCATGCTGCAGTTGTCCCTACTGACAAACTTTGCGGCCTCTTCAAATGGCTTTAGCACACAACAGGCATCTCGGATAAGCTGCCATTGCCTGACCTTGAGACAACTTATGCTCCCTGTTGAGGTGGTCAGGTGCATGAGAAAATAATTTATGGCTTTACACTGCTCGTACACGTGCCCTTGCATGTGCAAAGTGGAATTAAAGTGAGTTGGAAAGTCGCAGATCAAGTGGTGTAATGGCAGACCATTCTGTTACTGTAAGTCCAGGTGGAAGTTCCTTGCCACATAAGAAAGGCTGAAATGAAAGAACTGTCTCCTGGACATTGCCAGCACCTTTAGCAAGCCAGTTAACATTTTTTTTAAAGCATTGCCCTGCTATGTTTATCACATACACCATGCGGGGAGCATGTGTTATTTCCCTCAGGTTCAGCGCTGGCATGATGTTGCGCCCATTGTTGCTCACCACCTGGCCCAATTGCAGTTGGCGAGAAGAAAGCCAGGTTAGCTGATTGATGCACTTTAGCAAGTGGTCGTCTGTGTGGCTCATGTCACACAGGCGATCAACTCTAGCACCACATGGCAACACTTAAAACATGTCATAGGAGGGAGAGGGAGTGAGAGCGACAAACTGCCCTGTGCTATTGGGGACAGTAGGATGTCCATGAAGGAGGAGCTGGAGGAGGCAGATAAGTGCCTGGAGTGAGAGCAAGGCAAACACAAACGTGGAGGTGTCACAGTGACAATTGCAAGGAGAGGCCCACATTCTCCAACAAGACAGGGATGCTTTTTGGGATAAATAATGCCGCCTAGGTATCTTCCAATGAGGCTGAGAGCACACCATCAGCTCTCTAAAGGCAGCAGACTCTACTAAATGGTATAGCAGTGACCACACCGCCAGCAACTTGGTCAGATGGGATTGCTGGGCGTATAGAGTTGTTCCCTGGCCATACATTGTGTTATTGATGGCTGATGACAGAGCAGAGGAGGAGGAATCTGAACAGGACAAGCAGTATGTGAAGATGATGATGAGAAATACACTGTTCTGCCCCTGGATGCGGCCTGGCTGCCGCAAAGGAGATCAGGAGTTAGGAGAAAATTCTTGTTGTGCTATGTGCTAAAACCTATGTTTTCCCGCTGGATCAGGTGATGGCAGTTCATGTGGTTCAGTATAGCTGTGGTGGCTGTGTTTGTGTTTGACTGCTCATGGCTTATTTTATTATTACAGATTTTGCACAGGGTAATGTTGTTGTCTTCCGTAAGTAGTGAAAAAAACTGCAAGACTGGAGATACTTGCGCAGAGCTAGCAGCAGCCGAGGTTGGCTTTGCTCTGGCATGTTCTCGGCCTGCTGGACCTACAATGTAAGCGGCATCACCTGTTCCCAAAGTACATCTGGCCCTGATAGTTTTTGTGGAGGTTCTAGCCGTACGTCACCTCTGCTCTTTATTGCTGCCACCTCACTCTTCCTCTGATGTTGACTCCTCCTCAGCACCCCAATCCATCTCCCAAGTCCTGTCCAACACACAATCATCATCAGAGTCCTCACCCTCTGCACCACTTTTATCTGTCACGGCTGAGGATGGGGAAAACCTTCAGCCGTGCAATGCCATGAGATGTTAGTCGCTGCTCGGCCAGGACAACAGAATTAGGGAGCAGGTCACCTCCTAACGCATCCCTAATCCGACCCTAACTCCTAGCTGCATGAGCCAACCTTGAAGGTAGGAGGGCCCATGCTCAGGAACCTCGGATCCCTACTCACCCTCCGCCGATCCCTGAACTAGGAGCTGGGTAGACCACCTGTTCCTCCTGGATGCAGAGAAACAGGAGTCTAAAACTGGCTGAGCTGCAATGGGATGTAACCATAAACAGACTATGGATATGGCAGGAGAGTGAAAGACTTCCACCTCTACCTGCCATAGACACACTGACTGGATCCCTGGACACAAGTGCTGGCTGTCCACACACAAACATAAAAGGACAAAGCACACATAAACACACAGGGACCCAGAACCATAGCTGCAATAATAACAGACACCACATAGACATAAACTAAACAGCACATAAACATATGGTATCACAATTTATGACCACAAGGGTGGCCCTCACTGGCAGATGGTATATGGGACCAGGAGAGTGCCTCCAGCTTACTACAAGGCTGGAGTACCCCTCAGACAACTGATCTTAACTGAGGCTTTATAGCCTATGTAGCCAAACCCACACAGACACACCCAGTGTTCACACACACAGAAGGGAATTAACCCTTCTCACACCAGGGAAGGGAAAACAGCCACTTAAAGGAGAAAGTGCACACATAAATAAACCTCGTGCACAGAGAACAGAAACAGAAACCAGGCACACCTAAATAGACAGGTTGCCAGGTGCAACCGCATGCACAACACAGCAAGCTGCCTCGCAACAGCTCAGGCTGCTATGCTGCCACATAATCAATGTTGCCAGCGGCAACCACAGGTGAGGCAACATACTTCAGCCCTCACCTGTGATTGACAAGAAAACCAAGACCGCAGGCAACTGCATGCGGTTTAGGAGTCACGACCATGACCATGTTCGTGACATTATCAGACTGTCATATATATCATGGTGGGCTCCTTGAACCCCCTCTCAACTACCTGCTATGTACAGTACTTGCCCAGAGTGTCACTGTCACTACCACTGCCCCCATCGCAAATACAGTGGCTACACAGGCCTCCTCAGGACAGTCCAAATGTTGACTGCTTCTCACACAAGTCATCAACAAAGAGACTCTCTTAAGTATCTGCCATAGTGCATGGTGTTTTTTTTGCCTATTCTTAGGGGGGGGGGGGAGAAGACACCCCACTAGAAGGGGACAGTGAAGACAGAAAGTCAAAGACTCTTCATCCTGCTATGACTGAGAGGAGGAGTGAGCCATCCAATCCACAAGCTCATCCTCTTTCTCCTCACTGATAATCTTGCACCTTTCCAAAGCCAGGGAGAACTGTGGCCTACTACTACCTCTTGCCGGATAGCTGGTGCTGTTACTATCCACATTCTGGCTCTGGGAGGAGAAGGCCTGGATCTTTAGTTTGCCAGACATTTCATTATGAGGCCTAATGTAAAATGACAATTTTCCTAAATGAAGAGTCACATGTTTGGTACTCATTCACATAAATTATGGAACGGTTAGTAAAATTGTAAGCATGTTTTCTGTAACTTAAAGACAGAGGGGCAAATAAATGCCCTTCCCCTTCTACAAACATAGCAAATACTGGTTTAGGAATAAGGGTCCATTCACACGTCCTGTTTTTTTTCATCCTGAAAAACGGTCCGTTTTTTGCGGATCCGTTGTTCCTGAAAATGTTTCCGTATGTCATCCGTTTTTTGCGGATCCGCAAAAAACGGGAGCATGTATACATTTCAATAATCAAATAAAGTTGTTTGGATTTCTTTGAAAAAAAATTGAAAAAAAAAAAAAAAAAAAAAATTTGTTATGTGTTTCCAGGAACGGAATCCGCAAAAAACGGATGACATACGGAATGACATCCGAATGTCATCCGTTTTTTGCGGATCCATTGACTTTGTATTGTACCAGGATCCGATTTTTCAGGACAAGAATAGGACATGTTTTATATTTAAACGGACATGCGGAACGGAACAACGGAAACGGACAGCACACATTGTGCTGTCCGATTTTTTCCAGGACCCATTGAAAATGAATGGGTCCAGATCTGGTCCTGATCTGTTCCTGAAAAAACGGAACAGATCAGGAAAGAAAAAACGGACGTGTGAATGGACCCTAATAGTGTATTGGAAGCAGTAAGATTTTCTGCCTACTTTGTTATTTGCGTTCAAAAACGCAGTTTCAGAAAAACCTTTCACTATTGTGAAACACACATTGCAAACTTGTAATGCAATTATCCCCCCCCCCCCCCTCCACACACACAAATATAATGATACAAACAAAGATGGTAATATTTCTGTCTACAGTGTAATTTGTTTTTAATATTACTGATATAAAAATAGCATTATTACAGTAAAATGCTTTTGCTATAACACATTTAAAAACACCAGTTGTAATGCACAGAATTTTTTATGCTCAGCAGCAGAATGCTATTGGGATGCTATGCTGGCAATGATAATATGTAGAAACTTGAGGTTTTGGAAAAAAAATAAAAAAAAATAACTCTCACTGTTCAAATAAGAAAAAAAATGAATTTCTTTTCTTGCAGTTGGCTGGTTTTGTAGTGCAGAACAGCGGGAATGAGGTTCTGCAGCAGCTATATTATATATATATATATATATTAAAGGGAACCTGTCATCAACTTTATGCTGACCATACTGAAGGCAGCATAAAATAGTGACAGAAATACTGATTTCAGCGGTGTGTCACTCATGAGCTAAACGTGTGTCACTCATGACCATACTTTTAGCTGATGTATGACACACCTCTGAAATCAGCATTTCCGTCACTACTTTATACTGCCCTTAGTACGGTCAGCAGAAGAACTCTGCCCAGCCCATCAGCCTCTCACTCCCCCAAACTGCTTTCTGTAAACAAATATATTTTTCTATTCTTTCCCTTTAGCATCCCTCTTACACTAGAAGAAATGCTTGTTTGGGACTCTGTATACTGTCTAAGATCGTTTTCTGTCAGACACTGCAAACACCCATTCACCCTCATTAAATGCTCAACATAGAATTACATTTTGTTCATTCTGCACAGGTTTCTCTCTGCTTGCTGCCCACTGATTGGCTAATTCAGGCTGTCTGTCAGCCTGAGAGCCCATCAGGCAAGCCCTCCTCCCCACTTCCTCTCAGGGTCTTCTTCCTCCGTCATGCTTTTGCCTGCCAACATGTGCATTAAAACGACTCCACATGCCATCTTACTGGATTAGTCAGAAGCGAACCAGAAAAGTTTTGATTTATTTTGGCATTCAAATTTTTGTGAAATTCATAATGAATCTGCTTTCATTACGAATCGATTCTCTCACTAAGTCAGTACTCAATCAACCAATCCCGTGCCACTTATTTTTCAATCACTGCTGTCTCTCAACTCGAGGGAAATGACCCTTCAGCAGATTATGCAACACGCCAGACCTGCAGGGTATAGCGAAGTGAGGTCACGGTATGGGCAATCGAGGGTTACTCACTTTCTGGAGGACCCTGGGCAGGCATGTAGCAGTGAATGAGAGGCAGACACTAGTTCCTCTGGGGCACACTCTGGGTGTAGAGACCTGGCCTGATGTTGGGTGAGGTGCCCTGGTTGTTGCAGGTGTTTACAGTGCCTGAGGCAAGGTCCCTTTACAGTTCGTGACGCCAGTGCCTGTGACGGTGGCACACCGGTTTATAGTTGGAATAAGTGAGGTACACAGGTGGTATAGTGAACCAAACGTTGCTTTACTTAACAGTCCAACTTTATACATCAAGTACAGAAGAGGTTAATGCAGTCCTTTACAGTTCCCAAAAAGCACAGCAGGTTTCAATACAAATACTGGCAGGTATAATTCGGTGCAAGATACTCAGAGGGTAAATCCACAATACACTCAGAATCAGGTTGTACCTTTCCTCAGAAATAGTATACACTGTTCTTTTAGAACTCCTGTCTGGTTTCTACCCTAAGGCCCGGATGCCTAAATGCTGGCTTAAATCTTTGGTAAATATATCTTCCTCTCGTATGGATTCTTGCTTTACTACTTTTTAGTTCCTCTGCCCATTAGATTACTTATCTGTGCTGATGACACGGTCTCTGCTTGACTTGAGGGTAACTGCAGGTTTTCTCCCAGGAGGTGCTGTCCTACTACTGGGGTATCTCAACTGAGCTATCATTAGCCTCAGGAGCTTCAGGCTGACGAGGTAACTCCTCTAGTCCCCTGGAATACACACGGTCTCCAAGCAGGCTGTACTCCATCTAGCCCCTTGGTGCAGCTAGCAACCTGGACTATCCAGCTGCATGTCAGGAGGAGGCCCTCAGCATATCCTGGGCTGGTGCCTTCTCACTTCTGTCTCCACAGACTCCTGACTATGACCTCCCCTCTCCCTGTCTGGGCCTGGACATTTATACTAGGGGCTCCCTATCTCCCTCTAGTGTCTGGGAGGCTAAATTACACCCCACTAGGCCTGCAAAGCACATGACAGGGAAAAATCATACATGTAAAAACACATAGTAAATTACATTAAATGCATAGCTCAATACAATATCACTGTCCCTTGTGAGTAGAAGTAACACGCTACCCAATTGACCCTTGTGTAGTGCCCACTCCTACCTAGTGGGACACTACAATTACTGGTCACATCTGACTGGCTGAGCAGCCATTTGCTGCCTGTCAAGAGGAACCAGGAAGCAAAGATCAGAGGGGGACAATGAATCATCAGGAGTAGAGCAGAGGAGTCTCAGTAAGGTGACTAATGGACTTATTTTATCATTGAACACAATGGAGAGCTAGATAGCTGAACAACTATGTACTTTAAAGGGGTTCTCTGGGACTTAGAATAAGGCCTCATGCACACGACCGTTCAGTTTTTTGCGGTCCGTGTGCCTTCCGCAATTTGCGGAACGGAATGGGCGGCCCATCACAGACATGCCTATTCTTGTCCGCAAAACGGACAAGAATAGGATATGCTATAATTTTTTTGCGGGGCCTCGGAACGGAGCAACAGATGCGGACAGCACACGGAGTGCTTTCCGCATCTTTCGCGGCCCCATTGAAGTGAATGGGTCCACACCTGAGCCGCAAAAACTGCTGCTCGGATGCGGACCCGAAAAACGGTCGTGTGCATGAGGCTTAAAGCCTCTTTCACATGGGTGAGTTTTCCACGCGGGTGCAATGCGTGAGGTGAACGCATTGCACCCGGAACCATTCATAGCCTGAGCGCTGTGATTGGCCAGCACTCCAGCCTGGGAGAAGGAGACGCCGGCAGGCTCCACCCAGTTGAGCCGAAAATCTGAAGCTTCCGGAGCCTATACCGAGAGAACGGAGCGGAGCCCAGGGATAATAGTAAGTGCAGGGAGATCCCTGGGTGCCGCTCTCCATGTCTGTACGCTTAGTTTAGATTTTTTATTCTAGTGAAAGGTCCTCTTTAACTCACCTTAATCCACTTGTTCGCACAGCCCGGCTTCTCTTCTGTCTTCATATACAATGTTTTGCACTCGCGCGGAAAAATCGTGCATGTTTCCGCAACGCACCTGCTTCTTTTCCCACAACGCCCATTTGAAACCAGCCTAAGTCATCAATATCGGATTGGTGAGGATGCTGGGAACCTGACCAGTAGTTTGTGGTATCCTTAAGCCCTAGAACAACACAGCTACATCCACTTTGTAGTCACTGAAGCTGTTTCCTGCAACACTTCCATGTAAGTGAGTAGGACCCAAAGACTTTTCTGAGAAAAATGAGCACCACGTGGAAATTTATAGCCTTTGTGCTGTATGGAACTGTTTTAACGCACAATTAGCCCCTTCCTGATACAGGGATTTTCTGTTTTTACATTTTCATTTTTCACTCCCTGCTTTCTCTGAGAGCTTGTTTTTTGTGGGACAGGTAGTACTTCTAATAGTACCATTTAATATTACATACATACAATGTAGTGGGAAGCTGCCATAGGTTTTTATTTTTTTCGACATTTCCTATGCTGTATACTGGCCCGTTCCCTTCATTCTGTAGGTCAGTACGATTACAACAATATCACATTTATATAGTTTTTCTTGTGGTTTAATACTGAAAAAAAATATAAACTTTGGAGGTAATTTATGAACAGAAATACGCCTATATAAGGCTTATTTCTGGCTAGAAAAGGTGTCTGCTTTCTTCCAAAAACTGCAGTACACCAGGCTACTGTTTATTAGAAGTATCACAGCTAAGCTCTATTCATTTCAGTGGAGTAAAGCTGCAATACCATATCCAACAAATTAACAGGAGGACACCAGCCATATTTTTCTAATGTTGTCCAACCCCTTTAGGTATAGGGTGAGCCACAAAAATCAGACTCCTGGTGTGGCTTGAACAGGTTGATGGTTATCAGGTTTCATGCATCAAAACTGTCTTTGCTGCACATAGCAACCAATCAGAGCTCAGCTTACTGTTTACCATGAATGAGGTCCATCATATCTTTCCCTGTCAGTCATTGGTAACCCATGTTGAGAGCAGTAGTGTTGTGTATGTGTCCGACATGTTGCATCAGATTCAATAAAGAATTGTGTTACAGAAATCCTATGTAATCTCAGGCTCATTCAAACACAGGACTGTTTTGCTGGTCGATTTCTGGACCTTCCTGTTACAACAAAAAGCAGTATACATGACTTGGTGTGGAAGGGCATAACACAGGACCCAAGTCAGACACCCATCATTGTTGCAGACATCCACCAAAAGATTACGAAAAGCCTGAGAAAATCGACACTTATAAAGTATCCCAGCAGGTACACATCAGCAGAGAAACAAGTTGATGTGTAATTTAAAGGGTTTTTCTGGTTTACAGGAGTGGAATATTGATGAGCTATCCACATGATAGGTCATCAATATCTGATTGGTGGGAGTCCAACTCCTGGTACCCCCGCTGCAGTATGTTTTATATGCAATGCTTCCTAATGTGATTAGGGATGAGCGAATTTCATATTTTGAAATTCGTTTTCAGTTTGGGTTGTTGTATAATGTGAATTGCATTATGGATTCTGTTACCACGGACCATAACGTAGTTCCATGACGGAATGCATAACGGAATGCCTTTAGAGGCATTCCGTTATTCATTTCGACATAATAGAAGTCTGTGGCCTGCATAATGGATCCGTTCGTGTTATGGTCCGTGGTAACGGAATTCATAACTCAATTCACATTATACCACAACCCGAACCGAAAACGAATTTCAAAATATGAAATTCGCTCATCCCTAAATGTGATGCTATCATTTATTCCTGCAAAACAGGTCATAGTTGGCAGGAACAGGGCTAATCATCCTGTTCTTCCCCTACTGATTACAGTGGGCTGGTCCTGCTTCATGCCAGGAGGGGGATTTCCATTCTAGTGAGAGCTAAGGGAAATTGAGTTCCTGTTCAGACAGTGGGGGAGTGAGGAAGCAAATACTGCGTTCCTACTCCCAGGAACTGTATCTTATTTCCCTGTGAGACCATTATTCCAGAGGGAAGCTCAGGAACCAGATTTTATTCACCTGTGAGACCAACACTTCATAGAGATCAGCAATATTCAAGAGCACAGCTTCAAGAAAGCATCAGAGACACAAGACAGCAGAGTGATCAGTAAAATACAGCTTTACAGACACTGCTGCAAAATGAGGGACAACAGCTCAGACACCACCACCTACTTAAAAAATCTCTATGCCAGATTAACATCAAGTCTGTGTTACAATGGACACCTACGATATATCTGTAGCAAGCCCTGGTGGAAGCCGGTGTAGAGGATGGTAGTATCCCTGATGTAGTGTAGTAGTATCACAGTGTCCTACTTCTGCCAGTTGCTCCCTGGGGTTAGTAGCAGTGAAAGTTATAGTACTGAAAAATTAGGCTAGAGTTGAACATAACCAAGACATTTTAACTAAGTGCAATGTAAAGCATTTAAATACAGACAGTAGCATCAGGCTTGAAGTGCAATTCTTCTCTGGCACCAGCTGAGAAAGTATGGTGGCAGGTTGGAAGGCTGCAGCTATGCACTTAGATGATACTAGACTAGTAGTCTTCTGGTGATGGGTGTCACCTCACAGCAATGTCTTCAGTACAGTTCTGGTGAGTGGGTACTCTACAAGCTATTTCCCAGCTCACTGGCATGAGAGGGATATCTGGATCCTAACTCTCAGATGCGGTTCCTCAGAGTGGGTGTTCTATGAGCTACTTCCCAACTCCCCCACTATCAGGACAGCACCTCTCTACCATGCACTCCCCTCTAGACTGCAGTAACTACCGTACTTCAGATTTCCCCTTCTGGCAGGAAGTCGGACCAGCCCACTCTACCAGGAGGGGTGGAACTGGGTGGCTAACCGTGTTAAAACAAGCCATTGCTAACCATTACCTCCCCTGCTGAATGAAATGGTACATCTCACATTACAAAGCATTGCATTGACATATACATATACTTATATATGAATACATATACGAATGCAGCAATTAAAGAACCCAATAGTAGTACCCCCAGATCTGGAGTACTACATATCCACAAGTGCCCGCTAGTGCCAACCTATTGCCATCCAACCAGCTACCATACCTCCTCATCTGGTGCCAGAAACTGCACTTTGTACTTAATACTGCTGGATGTGCCACAAGTTATATTTTGCACTAAGTAGAGACTGTTATACAATTGGATTAATTCTGGCCTGATTGTTTAAACGACAGCCTGAGGGAGTACACCGTGACACAGCACTTCATCAGGCCCACTACCACTCCCATCTTGTGCACCGGCTACTCAGGGGCTTGCTGCACTGCATTAGCTGTTTGAAGAGACCAGTGATGTCATTTTCATCTGTCACATGGCCTATATGCAGCTCAGTCTCATTGAAGTGAATGGCCCTGGGCTGTAATACCAAGCACAGCCACTTTACAATGTAAGGCCTCCTGCACACGAACGTATGCTGCCCGCTGCCATATTGCAGACCGTATTTGCGGATCCGCAATACACGGGCGCGGTTCCGTGGGCATTCCGGAGATGTGGAATGGTGGGGAACAGAAGCACGGAACAGAACCCTACAGAAGCACTACAGAGTGCTTCCGTGCGGTCTCGTCCCGTACTTCCATTCTGCAAAAAGATAGAACATGTCCTATCTTTTTGCGGACTGGGCAGATCACGGACCCACTAAAGTGAATGGGTCCGCGATCCGCTGCGGCTGCCCAACGGTCGTTGTTCGTGCATTGCGGCCCGCAGCACGGCCACGGGGCGCACACGCTTGTGTGCAGGAGGCCTAAAGCTGTGTGGTGGTGCTGGGTGTTGGACCCTGACCAATCAGATATTGATAACCTACACTGAGTAGTGTTGAGCAAACTTGTGTTTTAAGTTCGGCGTCTAAATTTCGGGTTCAGGTTATCGAAGTATCCCGTTATGGATTCTAAATTCCGTTATGGTCCGTGGTAGTGGAATCCATAACGGAATACTTCAATGACCTGAACCCGAACTTTAGACGCTGAACACAAGTTCGCTCAACACTAATCCTGAGGATAGGCCATCTATATGAAACTCCTGGAAAACACCTTTAAATCACTTTGCCTGAAGCCATACTGAGTCAGTTGCACAGCAGTTCTCTTGTGCGATAATAGGCTTCTATTTTTTGTGGCCCTCCCTTTATAAACATTGTCTGTCCATGCTTTATTTGGCTGTGCTCGAAATATTGTTCCTTTCTCTTGTGGTTTGGAAATATACAGTATTTTTTTATTAACTCCAAAGGGTGGAAAATCAATTGTAACCTTTGATAAAGCAAGCATATCTAAAATTCCTTTGATTAAGTTGCACCTTTTTACAGACAAGTGGATTTTTTATTGGACAGGACTAATCTAAAAAGGTTTATGACCGACACATGACAACCTGCAAGAGGCAGAATGACTGAAGAAATAAAGGAAACTGCTGCAAAGTTTGTCGTCCCGTTTATAGGCCAATTCATTCTGGTCTAATATCATTATGCCTGGAGAACGCAACGAAACTGCGAATCCTCCACCACAGGATTGGTAACCTCCTCTGCAATTTTTTCTGTACAACTGAACCAATAACCATTGACCACAGATAGCATCCATTTCACACCCTCAAAATAACATAATACCCTTGAATTACAAAGACACCAACATTAAAGGGATTGTCAAGTGGTTAAAAACATTTAAACGCAGCATGTGAAAAACCTCCCACAATCAAACCTCTCGCAATGAGGTGCTGCACTTACTGGCATCATCGCTGCTGTCATGTAAACAAAGTGAAGTCATGAAAAAGAGATACCAGTGACTAAAGGCTGCATTACACAGCCCGATGTGGGAGACTTGTCTCCCAGCAATTGCCTGCTTATTAGGGGAGCAGACTGCTGCTATTACATGCAGTGATCTCCTCCTCAGTATGGGGAGGAGTGATCGCTATGCCATTGCTCGCCCCCATGCTGTAGAGTGGTTTGCCAGTGGAAGATCGTTATTAGACACCACAATCTGCCACCTGCAAACAATAATTTTTTAACATGTCAAAAGATTTTGGGAAATCAGCTGCAGTATTAGACTGCCAGATGATCGCTAACGAGCATTCATGTGAACGCTCATTAGCAATTATCTGCTGAAAAATTGGGGCGTGTAAGGCTAGTTTCACACTAGCGACAGGGGAGTCCGGCAGGCTGTTCCGGCGGGTGAACAGCCTGTCGGATCCGTCCTGCCGCTAGTTCACGTGTGCCCCCGGACTGCCGCTCGATCCCCATTGACTATAATGGGGGCGGGGGGGAGTTCCGGCGGGGGCACGGCACCGCACTGCGAGAGGCAGCCGGACTAAAAGTACTGCATGTCGTACTTTTAGTCTGGCTGCCTCTCGGCAGTCCGGGGTCACACGTGAACTAGCGTCAGGACGGATCCGACAGGCTGTTCACCCACCGGAACAGCCTGCCGGACTCCCCTGCTGCTATAGTGAAAGTACCCTTATACAGGCTTTAGTCTGTAGTTTGATGTTTGCACAGAACGGAAAAGACAGAACATAGCAAAGCCAGTCATATCCAATGGCCATGTGGAACCCTGTATAGAATAATAAAGATGACTGTGGGTATTTTATATATTGAAGGTGTAGGTGTTTATAGGCAGATGATATTAAGGGGGTTATCAAGCCACAAGAAAACTATTTAGAAAGCTTTAAATGTGCTACAATAACAAAAGAAGTCATCCTCAAAATTAGCAACTTCACCTGCCTGCTCGACCACTGCAGCTAATCACTGGGTGTGCCATAGAAGTGATTGGGTAGAGGATTCACTTGTCCGTGTCAAGAGAGTGAAGGAAGTAAAGACCAGTGAGGGATCCAGGAAGGTACGGAACCAATGTTTTCTAAAAAGAGTGCAACCCCTTTAAATTTGACATATATTTGATATATCAGTAACCTAGGTACAATATTTGCAGTACAGGAGGTATCTGCAAATAGTTTTTTTGTTAAAATGTAATACAGTATAATGTTATATACTCCCAGCATAGTTCTGTATGGTAGTGACAGAGTTAAATGGATTCTGTCATCTCGTTTTCGGTTATAAAGCTACGGACATGCACGGCTAGATCGCCGCTAGCATGTCCGCAATATACCTGTCATATAGGGCTGTGTGCTTTTATATTGTTTAAAAATGATTTTAGAGATATATAAATGAGCCTTGTAAGGTGCCCAAGGGGCTGTACGAGCTTGCGAGCTCACGCATGAGCAGTTTCTTGCCTGAGGCTGATGCCAGCACAGGGAAGGAACACTATGCCGGCACTGCGCATGCGCGAGCTCGTGCATTGCGAGATTACAGCAATGTAACTGTGACGAAAGGAGGAGATTCGGAGGACGCAGGTGGTGCTGGGCTCCTTCACAGGGGGGCGTGGCTGGGCACCAGGAAGGTTCGTACAGCCCCTTGGGCACCTTACAAGGGTCATTTACATATCTCTAAAATCATTTTTTAAACAAAATAAAAGCACACAGCTTTATGGGACAGGTATATTGCGGACATACTAGCGGCGATCTAGCCGTGCATGTCCGCAGCTCTATAACTGAAAACGAGATGACAGAATCCCTTTAACTAACTCTGACAAAGCCCTTTGCAGCAGGTTGCCAGGTGGTGTCTCTCTCCACTCCTAGCTCTAGTGTATTCTAGGAGAGTCTGAGGAAGAAGGAAGGAAGCAAAGTCCATGTTCTATCTTTCCTTGGTCCTCAGTATTCAGAGACTAAATTATCTCTGTTTGTTTGCTGCAAGGTCTACAGCAAGAAAGATAAAGGAGAGAAGGATATAAAGATAATAAATCACTGCAAAAGGTGCAACACAATAATATGCTACTGAGAATACTAGCCAAACCGTCACGCTGATGTTAAAAACTGAGACTTTGGCCAATGTATTCCAATCAGAAACATATCGGAGCCCAAGGCACCCCGTCAAGGTATCTCAGTGTGGCATGGGTCCTACCGTAACCTACCTACAGTGTGTGAACACAGTCCGATAGGTGCTGCGGTCCGACTCACAGCCAAACTTCCACATACCTCCATAGTAAGGTCACTAATACAATGGGAGAGTAGGAGGAGGCTGCGAGCCACACCTATATCAGGCCATGTGACACAGGCTACCAGGTGCACAGAAGGTTACCAACGATAAACTATGGCACATTCCATATATATCAAGAAAAAAATCACAGAATGAAGTGGCCTTAATGGGAGGAAGTGCTCAAAACCCCAAACACTGTAGCGTGTTTATACCCGCTACAGTGGTGGCATATATATAATGCCACCAGCAGCACTAAATACCCACTCAAACAAAACGCTGGCGGCAGGGCAGGCCAGCACCTCCAAGGTGTAGAGTGCCAGTTCACGCCACGTGTCCAGCTTGGACACCCAGTAGTTGTAAGGCACTGAGGGATTATTGAGGATGCTGACACGGTCTGCTATGTACTCCTTCACCATCTTCCAAAATGTTTCCCTCCTTGTGACAGTAGGCTGCGCATCAGGGTGAGTGTGCTGGCAGGGTGTCATTAAACTGTCCCAGGCTTTGGAGAGTGTTGCCCTTCCTCTGTTGGAACTGCTTTGTGTTCCCCCTGTCTCCCCTCCTCAGTTGCCCAAGGAACTACGGACTCTGCTGCCAGCATTGTCAGATGGAAATTTTTGGAGCAGGTTTTCAACAAGGACCTTCTGGTGTTGCACCATTTTGCTCGTCCTCTCCACCAGAGGAATGAGAGATGAAAAGTTCTCTTTGTAGCAGGGGTCGAGAAGTATGAACAACCAGTAATCTGTGTTGTCTAAAATGCGTCTAAAGCGCAGGTCGTGGGAAAGGCAGCCTAACATGAAGTCAAGCATGTGTGCCAGAGTACCAACAGACAAGACTTCGCTGTCAAGAGGATGACACTCAATCTCCTCATCCTCTTCCTCCTCCTCTGCCCACGCATGCTGAACATATGGAATTAAACTCCCATGGGTACTACCCTTTGTAGCGGAGGCAACCATCTCCTGCTCCTACTCCTCTTCATCGTCCAATTTTCGCTGAGGAGACCAACTGAGGGAGATCTGGCTATCACCCTGTGTAATGTCTTCCCCCATTTCCACCTCTTCTACATGGAAAGCATCGTCCTTAATTCTGATCCGCGAGTGTTTGAGTAGACACAGAAGTGGGATGGTTACGCTGATAATAGCGTTATCGCCGCTCACCATCTGTGTTGATTCTTCAAAGTTTCTTAAAACCTCACAGAGGTCAAATATCCATGCACACTCCTCGCTTGTGAATAGCAGAAGCGGACTGGAAAGGAGATGACCATGTTGCAGTTGGTATTCCACTACTGCCCTCTGCTGCTCATGAAGCCTGGTCAACATGTGGAATGTCGACAATGTTACAGTACATGCTTACGTCGTACAACAACCGGTGAGCTGGCAATTTCCAGCGCTGCTGCAGTGTTGACAGACCGGCTGAAGCTGTCGATGACTTGCAGAAATGTGCACACACGCGGACCCCCTTCACCAGTAGCTCAGGCAAATTGGGGTAGGTTTTGAGAAACTGCTGAACCACTAAGTTTAAGATGTGGGCTAGGCATGGGATGTGTGTGAGCTTGCTGAGCTCCAAAGCCGCCACCAAGTTATCAGACACAACCATGCATTTGGTCAACCATGGTTCTAGGTTGAGTGGCAAGAGCCACAGCACAGTCTGGTCTCTTATCCCCTGCCACAGCTCTGCGGAGGTGTGCTGTTTGTCCCCTAAGCATATCAGCTTCAGCACGGCCTGCTGCCGCTTCCCCACTGCAGTGCTACACTGCTTCCAGCTACTGACTGATGGCTGACTGGTGCGGCACGCGGATAATTCGGAGGTGGAAGTGGAAGAGGAGGAGGAGAAGTGGGGGTTGGAGCCACTAACACCCTGATCGACATAGGGCCCGCAATCCTTGGCGTCGGTAGCACCTGTGCCATCCCAGGGTATGGCTCGCTCCCGGCCTCCACAACGTTCACCCAGTGTGCCGTCAGGGAAATGTAGCGTCCCTGGCCGAATACACTTGTCCATGTGTCCGTGGTTAAGTGGACATTCCCAGTAACTGCGTTGGTCAGGGCACGTGTGATTTTACGGGACACATGTTGGTGTAAGGTGGACACGGCACACCTTGAAAAATTGTGGCCGCTTGGGACTGCGGGACGGCCGCCGACATCAGGCTGTGGAAGGCCTCAGTGTCCACAAGCTTAAATGGCAACATTTCCAGGGCCAGTAATTTGAAAAGCTGCACATTTAGTGCTATGGCCTGTGGGTGGGTGGCTGGGTATTTTCGCTTGCGTTCAAAGGCCTGGGGTAAGGACATTTAGACTCTGAGCTGGGACACGGAAGTGGATGTTGCCGCTGATGGTTCTTGCGAAGGTCCAGGGCGGGAGGCATCGGGGCCTGCGCTTTCGACAGGGTATTGGTTAACACATAACACAGGGGAAGAGGAGGCAGTGGTGTGACCCGCAGACACAGATTGTGGACCCAGGCGTTCGTCCCACTTATTACGGTGATTGGATGCCATGTGGCGGATCATGCTGGTTGTGGTGAGGTTGCTAGTGTTCACGCCCCGGCACATTTTGGTACGGCACAGGTTGAAAACTACTATTCTTTTGTCGTTCGAACTTTCCTCAAAAAAGCACCATACTGTGGAACACCTACCCCTTGTCAAGGGAGATTTCTGCAAGGGGGTGCTCTGTGGAACAGTTGCAGGCCTGTTGGTGTGGCCCGCCTTCTCCCTTTTGCCACCCCACTGCCTCTTCCAGCCTGTTGCGGTGCTGCAGCTCCCTCCCCCTCTGTACTGCTGTCCTTGCTCAGCTTTCCACCTTCCCAGGTTGGGTCAGTGACTTCATCATCCACCACCTCCTCTCACTCTGCTCATTCTCCTAACTTGTTGGCCTAACCACAACTTCAGTGATTGACAACTGTGTCTCATCCTCTTCATCAACCTCTTGAGACAGTAATTGCCGTTGACTTATTGGCAACTGTGTCTCATCATCATCATCCACCTCATTAAACAGTAATTGCCATTCCCCACCGTCATCTTCTTGTGACTGTGGATGCTCAAGAGTTTGGGAATCAGGGCACAAGATCTGTCCCTCTTCAAGCGTGCTTGGCTAGAGGGCTAAATCAAGAAAGGGCGCTGAAAAGAGGTCCTTGGAATATCCGAGTGTGGGATCACTTGTTTGCCCAGACTCTCCATGGTGGGGGGAAGGAGGATCAGGGTGAGGATTGTGTTGATCACACTCTTGGCTACTGAGACTGGATTTGGTGGAAGACAGGGTGGTGCTTAACCAAATCGAAGCATTATCTGCTACAATCCAACCGACCACCCTGGTCGCACTGGTCTGACTTCAAGAGTGGTGTTCTGTGCCGCCCTGCAAACTGGGACATGAAGCTAGGTATCGTGGATGACTATTTTTCTTGTGCTCTGGCAGCAGGAACAGTTTCAAAGCACCCAGGGCCACGGCCTCTGCGTGCATCATCAGCATCACGGCCACTTCCCTGTCCCTTACTGCTCGCCTTCTTCATATTAAATGTTATATATGCCTGAAAGTATGTCACACGTACAGTAGCGTAAGATTTTGAAGTGTATGAGCAAACAAATTTAAAATGGTATTTGGGATGTGGAAACGTCATGCAGGAGATATCCCGCAGATAATGTCAATGCTGTCACCAGCGGCTAATAAAAAATTACAGAGAATGTCACAAGTATTTGGGATGAGGAAATGTTACACAGGAGAGGTACCACCAGTAATGTCACTATCCGCAGCGTCTACGAATAAAGTACACTGTATGTCACAGATAACAATTTTATGCACACACTTTACACTAGAGATGTGGCACTAGTAATGTCACTGTCAGAAGTATGAAAAAGTAAACTGTATGTCACATATAAATATTTAAGTGCACACGTTACACTGCAGATGTGGCACTGGCAATGTCACTGTCAGAAGCGGACACTGTCTATTGAAAAAGTACACTGTATGTCTCAGATAATTTTTTTCAGCGCACATGTTACACTGCAGATGTGGCACTGGTAATGTCACTGTCCACAGCAGAGACTGTCTATGGAAAAAGTACACTGGATGTCACAGATATGTTTTGGATGCGCACACGTTACACTGCAATGTGGCACTGGTAATGTCACTGTCAGAAGCGGACACCGTCTATTGAAATGGTACACTGTATGTCACAGATACATTTTTTAAGCAAACACGTTACACTGCAGATGTGGCACTGGTAATGTCACTGTCAGAAGCGGACACCGTCTATTGAAAAAGTACACTGTATGTTACAGATGCATTTTTTCAGCGCACATGTTACACTGCAGATGTGGCACTAGTAATGTCTCTGTCTGCAGCAGACACAGTCTACGGAAAAAGTACACTGGATGCCACAGATATTTTTGGGATGCGCACACTTTACACAGGAGATGTGGCGCAGCTAATATCACTGTCCACAGCGGACACCGTCTACGAAAAAAGTACACTGGATGCCAGATATTTACACTGGAGATTTGGAGCAGCTAATATCACTGTCCACAGTGGACACTGTCTACGAAAAAAGTACACTGGACGTCACAGATATTTTTTGGATGCGCACACTCTACACTGGAGATGTGGTTCAGCTAATATCACTGTCCACAGCGGACACCGTCTATGTAAAAAGTACACTGGACGTCACAGATATTTTTTGGATGTGCACACTTTACATTGGAGATGTGGCGCAGCTAATGTCGCTGTCTGCATCGGCCTAACTATTGCATGCAGGATGCTCTAAAAATAGATACTGCTGCCACACACAATATTCCCTAAAAGGACTTTTGGGTCTGTAAAGTTTTAGCTATTTAGCGCAGGTTGCTCTAAAAATATAGATTGCTGCTGCCACACACAATAGTCCTTAAAAGGACTTTTGGGTCTCTGAAAAGTTTTTCTAATAAAAATATTCCTATATCACTCCCTACACTGCCTGTCCCTTCCTCAGCACAGCTCTCCCTGACTAAGACTGAGCAGAACATGTGTCATCGGGTGCTATATAGCACCCGATGACGCGTTCTGGCCAGCCAATCACTGTAATGCCAGTAACCAACATGGCTACGGCATTACAGTGAGGGCAGTACTTACTTGCACGTTTATTGGCTGCGTAGCGGGGAAGAGACTCGAGCATTGCGCTCAAGCACATGCTGTATTCGGCTGAATACCGCCATGTGCCAAGCATTGAGATGCTCGAGCCGAACTGGTGTTCGGCCGAGCATGCTCCATCAACACTAATGTACACATATTCTGTCATGATACATAGTGACTGCTCTGCTGTATTCAGCACCTCAAACTTCTGCGCTACAGTGATCTGCACAGACTAAATTCATAGAAACTAAGTGCTCCAGAGTAAGCAAAATATCTCTGTGCACAGCAGAAAATCTAATGAGTAAATCAGACTTAGGCCTCATGCACACGGCCTTTGCCAGGTCGTGGCCGTTTTGCGGCCCGCAAACAGCAGGTCCGCAATATGCGGGCACCGGCCGTGCGCCCCGCATTCACTTGATTGGGTCCGCAATCCGGAGCTGCGGTGCAGAACGTATTTCTGTCCATACCTCCGCAACGCAAAAAAATTGAATTTCTTTGGCTGTGCGGACAGATCACTGACTCATTCAAGCTGACGTTGTCCATGCATTGGGGACCGCAAATTGCTGGCCCCAATGCACGGAATGGCCACACAACAGTGTTTTTCGGTCAGTAATTTCCATCAGTGATTTTGAGCCAAAACCAGGTGCGGCTCTAAACACATAACAGGTGCAGATCTTTCCCTTAGGCCTCATGCACACGACCGTTTTTTGGGTCCGCATCTGAGCCGCAGTTTATGAGGCTCGGGTGCGGACCCATTCACTTCAATGTGGCCGCAAAAGATGCAGACACAGACACACTTCATGTGCTGTCCGCATCCTTTGCTCTGTTCCGTGGCCCCACTAAAAAAATATAACATGTCCTATTCTTGTCCGCGCTTTGCAGACAAGAATAGGCCTTTATATTGTCCGTGCTGTGCCGCAAATTGCGGTCGTGTGCATGAGGCCTTATACCCTTGTCTGTGGAGGCTCCAATCCTGGTTTTGGCTCACAATCACTGATGTGAAAACACTGATGTGTGAATGAGGCTTTAGGGCTCGTGCACACGAACGTATTTTCTTTCCGTGTCCGTTCCGTTTTATTTTTTCGGACCGTATACGGAGCCATTCATTTCAATGGGTCCACAAGAAAAACGGAAGTTACTCCGTGTGCATTCTGTTTCAGTATGTCCGTATTTCCGTTCCGCAAAAAAATAGAACATGTCCTATTATTGTCCGCATTGCGGACAAGGATAGTACTGTTCTATTAGGGACCAGCTGTTCCATTCTGCAAAATACAGAATGCACACGGACGTCTTCCATATTTTTTGCGGATACGTTTTTTGTGGACCGCAAATACATACGGTTGTGTGCATGGGCCCTTATTCTTGCTGAAAATTTCCATAATAATTGTTCCATAACTTCTAAGAAGTTATTGATTTTTGCTTATCAATGCAGCATAGTGCTCTATGTTGTAAAATAAAACCTCTTGATGTCACCGTTTTACAATGTTCAGTACAACTGCTCTTAGGCTGCATGCACACGACACTGTCAGTTTTTCATGACCATTTTTCAACCATTTGTGCATCCATTTTCTGGCTGTCTGGCTATCGTTTTTTTTTAAAATTAAGATCCCAACTCCTGCAGTGTCCTCGGTACACAAAATGTCCCGCATAATGGCCCCCATTTGTGATAATGTCCCCCATAGTGGCCCCAGCAGTAATAATGTCTCCCATAGTGCCCCCAAGAATTAGTAATGTCCCCCATAGTGGCCCATTATGTCCCCCATTGTGTCCTCCAGCTGTAATGTTTTGCTTTAGCAATTTTATTTTTTGAATACTCACGCCATCCACTTACACACACAGGCAGTCTTCTCTTAATTGAAAAGGACCTGCGCTCAGCGGGATAGTGTCACCGCGCCCTCAAAGCGTGCAAGTGGGTGAGTATTTATTTTTATGGGGTGTTCAAAAAGTTATTGAGAAAATTGAACTACTTTTCAATGTAATACCCTATGACTTCAATACACTTATTTCACTTCGATCGGATGCCCTCATGTAGTGTCCCACTAGGTAAATGTGGGCACTACACAAGAGTCAGTTGGGCCACGTTTTTCTCCAACTCCTAAGGAACAGTGGCATTATATTTTACATTACAAACCGGATTCCAAAAAAGTTGGGACACTAAACAAATTGTGAATAAAAACTGAATGCAATGATGTGGAGATGGCAAATGTCAATATTTTATTTGTAATAGAACGTAGATGACAGATCAAACGTTTAATCCGAGTAAATGTATCATTTTAAAGGAAAAATACGTTGATTCAAATTTTCACGGTGTCAACAAATCCCAAAAAAGTTGGGACAAGTAGCAATAAGAGGCTGGAAAAAGTAAATTTGAGCATAACGAAGAGCTGGAAGACCAATTAACACTAATTAGGTCAATTGGCAACATGATTGGGTATAAAAAGAGCTTCTCAGAGTGGCAGTGTCTCTCAGAATCCAAGATGGTAGAGGATCACCAATTCCCACAATGTTGAGCAGAAAGATAGTGGAGCAATATCAGAAAAGTGTTACCCAGCGAAAAATTGCAAAGACTTTGCATCTATCATCATCAACTGTGCATAACATCATCCGAAGATTCAGAGAATCTGGAACAATCTCTGTGCGTAAGGGTCAAGGCCGTAAAACCATACTGGATGCCCGTGATCTCCGGGCCCTTAAACGACACTGCACCACAAACAGGAATGCTACTGTAAAGGAAATCACAGAATGGGCTCAGGAATACTTCCAGAAACCATTGTCAGTGAACACAATCCACCGTGCCATCCGCCGTTGCCAGCTGAAACTCTACAGTGCAAAGAAGAAGCGATTTCCACAAGCTCAGGCGTTTTCACTGGGCCAGGGATCATTTAAAATGGAGTGTGGCAAAATGGAAGACTGTTCTGTGGTCAGACGAGTCACGATTCAAAGTTATTTTTGGAAATCTGGGACGCCATGTCATCCGGACCAAAGAGGACAAGGACAACCCAAGTTGTTATCAACGCTCAGTTCAGAAGCCTGCATCTCTGATGGTATGGGGTTGCATGAGTGCGTGTGGCATGGGCAGCTTGCATGTCTGGAAAGGCACCATCAATGCAGAAAAATATATTCAGGTTCTAGAACAACATATGCTCCCATCCAGACGTCATCTCTTTCAGGGAAGACCCTGCATTTTTCAACAAGATAATGCCAGACCACATTCTGCATCAATCACAACATCATGGCTGCGTAGGAGAAGGATCCGGGTACTGAAATGGCCAGTCTGCAGTCCAGATCTTTCACCTATAGAGAACATTTGGCGCATCATAAAGAGGAAAGTGCAACAAAGAAGGCCCAAGACGATTGAGCAGTTAGAGGCCTGTATTAGACAAGAATGGGAGAGCATTCCTATTTCTAAACTTGAGAAACTGGTCTCCTCGGTCCCCAGACGTCTGTTGAGTGTTGTAAGAAGAAGGGGAGATGCCACACAGTGGTGAAAATGGCCTTGTCCCAACTTTTTGGGGATTTGTTAACACCATGAAATTCTGATTCAACATATTTTTCCCTTAAAATGGTACATTTTCTCAGTTTAAACTTTTGTTCCGTGATTTATGTTCTATTCTGAATAAAATATTAGAAGTTGGCACCTCCACATCATTGCATTCAGTTTTTATTCACGATTTGTATAGTGTCCCAACTTTTTTGGAATCCGGTTTGTACATCAAGTTAAAGGGGTTCTCTGGGATTTACATTTTGATTACCTACCCTCACGATATATCAGTCTATTGCTGTGAATGAGGCTTTAGGGCTCGTGCACACGAACAAATATTCTTTCCGTGTCCGTTCCGTTTTATTTTTTTGGACCGTATACGGAGCCATTCATTTCAATGGGTCCACAAGAAAAACGGAAGTTACTCCGTGTGCATTCTGTTTCAGTATGTCCGTATTTCCGTTCCGCAAAAAAATAGAACATGTCCTATTATTGTCCGCATTGCGGACAAGGATAGTACTGTTCTATTAGGGACCAGCTGTTCCATTCTGCAAAATACAGAATGCACACGGACGTCTTCCATATTTTTTGCGGATACGTTTTTTGTGGACCGCAAATACATACGGTCGTGTGCATGGGCCCTTATTCTTGCTGAAAATTTCCATAATAATTGTTCCATAACTTCTAAGAAGTTATTGATTTTTGCTTATCAATGCAGCATAGTGCTCTATGTTGTAAAATAAAACCTCTTGATGTCATAGTTTTACAATGTTCAGTACAACTGCTCTTAGGCTGCATGCACACGACACTGTCAGTTTTTCATGACCATTTTTCAACCATTTGTGCATCCATTTTCTGGCTGTCTGGCTATCGTTTTTTTTTTTTTATTAAGATCCCAACTCCTGCAGTGTCCTCGGTACACAAAATGTCCCGCATAATGGCCCCCATTTGTGATAATGTCCCCCATAGTGGCCCCAGCAGTAATAATGTCTCCCATAGTGCCCCCAAGAATTAGTAATGTCCCCCATAGTGGCCCATAATGTCCCCCATTGTGTCCTCCAGCTGTAATGTTTTGCTTTAGCAATTTTATTTTTTAAATACTCACGCCATCCACTTACACACACAGGCAGTCTTCTCTTAATTGAAAAGGACCTGCGCTCAGCGGGATAGTGTCACCGCACCCTCAAAGCGTGCAAGTGGGTGAGTATTTATTTTTATGGGGTGTTTAAAAAGTTATTGAGAAAAGTGAACTACTTTTCAATGTAATACCCTTTGACTTCAATACACTTATTTCACTTTGATCGGATGCCCTCATGTAGTGTCCCACTAGGTAAATGTGGGCACTACACAAGGGTCAATTGGGCCACGTTTTTCTCCAACTCCTAAGGAACAGTGGCATTATATTTTACATTACAAACCGGATTCCCAAAAAGTTGGGACACTAAACAAATTGTGAATAAAAACTGAATGCAATGATGTGGAGATGGCAAATGTCAATATTTTATTTGTAATAGAACGTAGATGACAGATCAAACGTTTAATCCGAGTAAATGTATCATTTTAAAGGAAAAATACGTTGATTCAAATTTTCACGGTGTCAACAAATCCCCAAAAAGTTGGGACAAGTAGCAATAAGAGGCTGGAAAAAGTAAATTTGAGCATAACGAAGAACTGGAAGACCAATTAACACTAATTAGGTCAATTGGCAACATGATTGGGTATAAAAAGAGCTTCTCAGAGTGGCAGTGTCTCTCAGAATCCAAGATGGTAGAGGATCACCAATTCCCACAATGTTGAGCAGAAAGATAGTGGAGCAATATCAGAAAAGTGTTACCCAGCGAAAAATTGCAAAGACTTTGCATCTATCATCATCAACTGTGCATAACATCATCCGAAGATTCAGAGAATCTGGAACAATCTCTGTGCGTAAGGGTCAAGGCCGTAAAACCATACTGGATGCCCGTGATCTCCGGGCCCTTAAACGACACTGCACCACAAACAGGAATGCTACTGTAAAGGAAATCACAGAATGGGCTCAGGAATACTTCCAGAAACCATTGTCAGTGAACACAATCCACCGTGCCATCCGCCGTTGCCAGCTGAAACTCTACAGTGCAAAGAAGAAGCGATTTCCACAAGCTCAGGCGTTTTCACTGGGCCAGGGATCATTTAAAATGGAGTGTGGCAAAATGGAAGACTGTTCTGTGGTCAGACGAGTCACGATTCAAAGTTATTTTTGGAAATCTGGGACGCCATGTCATCCGGACCAAAGAGGACAAGGACAACCCAAGTTGTTATCAACGCTCAGTTCAGAAGCCTGCATCTCTGATGGTATGGGGTTGCATGAGTGCGTGTGGCATGGGCAGCTTGCATGTCTGGAAAGGCACCATCAATGCAGAAAAATATATTCAGGTTCTAGAACAACATATGCTCCCATCCAGACGTCATCTCTTTCAGGGAAGACCCTGCATTTTTCAACAAGATAATGCCAGACCACATTCTGCATCAATCACAACATCATGGCTGCGTAGGAGAAGGATCCGGGTACTGAAATGGCCAGTCTGCAGTCCAGATCTTTCACCTATAGAGAACATTTGGCGCATCATAAAGAGGAAAGTGCAACAAAGAAGGCCCAAGACAATTGAACAGTTAGAGGCCTGTATTAGACAAGAATGGGAGAGCATTCCTATTTCTAAACTTGAGAAACTGGTCTCCTCGGTCCCTAGACGTCTGTTGAGTGTTGTAAGAAGAAGGGGAGATGCCACACAGTGGTGAAAATGGCCTTGTCCCAACTTTTTGGGGATTTGTTAACACCATGAAATTCTGATTCAACATATTTTTCCCTTAAAATTGTACATTTTCTCAGTTTAAACTTTTGTTCCGTGATTTATGTTCTATTCTGAATAAAATATTAGAAGTTGGCACCTCCACATCATTGCATTCAGTTTTTATTCACGATTTGTATAGTGTCCCAACTTTTTGGGAATCCGGTTTGTACATCAAGTTAAAGGGGTTCTCTGGGATTTACATTTTGATTACCTATCCTCACGATATATCAGTCTATTGCTGCCTTCTCAAACAGCTGATAGATATCAGGTACTGATGACTTATCCATGCAGTGGCCTGGTTTGGGGTGGCCCCAATGCTATGTTGGGTCCCCCGGATATTGTCAAGGTGTCTCTGCATGTTGCTGCTCTCCAGAAGAGATGGTAAGGCATGGTGAACCCCAATGGGAAATAGGTCCAGAGAGTCAGGGTCTGCAGTAAGCCAGTGTGCTTCTTTATTGCACAAAGTCAAATACAAAACAATACAGACAAAGCACCAAGGTAGCTTCTCCAGTCTCCTCCCTGGCAGAAGGTGCTGTGCTGAGAAAAGGCCTTAGCTAGCTTCCCCCTATCACAGAAGGCTGGTACCCTGGCCAAAGGCTGGTGGCATAGGGTCTGTGGCTCAGCAGTCTGGCTGGTTTCTTGGTCACAGGGCTAGTGACCCAGGGTCTGTGGCTCAGCATCCCCATCTGAGCATCTTCTGGTCACTGAAGTAGTCTGGCAGAGTCTTTTCTTTTAAGCAACGATCCCTAACTGCTGAACACTCTGACTTCTCTACTTATATATAATTTTTAGCTGAACTAGAAACTTGTAATGGGAGGGGTGGAGTGTAGAAACACAACCCAAACAAATACAATGTTACCATTCTCATCTGTCATAGACTTGCATTCAAACTTCAATTATATTCAATGATGAAGCAGTTTTTCCAGACAAAAATAAGTCTTCAGAAATAATAACATAGCTAAAGCAGAAATTGAAAAGGTCAGTCTGTCTGGTTTTGGTGGTTTAACAAGTCTGGCTTTTTCCCTCCAAAACATACTCTTCTTAGAGTAACTATGGAAAATGAATAGCTTCTCGTCACTAGCTAGTAAGTCCCAAAAGTCTCTCAGTAGTTATTAACCCTTTCCACAGTGCCGTGCAAATGAACAGGATATACACTGTATCACACAAATCGTATAAAATTTAGTTACACAGTATTAAACATTATAAAGGTGTTTCACATTAACGGTAAAACAGATCCGGCAGGCTCTTCCAGTCAGGAACAGCCTGTAAGAGCCATCCTTGCTGGGCCCAGCTGTGCGCTTCCGGCAATCTGTCTGGCTCCATTGACTATAATAGGGTCCAGCGGAGATCCAGCAACAACCCAGCAAATATGCCGAGGAGCGGCCGGACAAATACTGCTGCAGGGAACAGTTTTCGTCCGGCCACTCCGCGGCATATTTTCTGGGTTGCAGCTGGATCTCCGCCAGACCCTGTTATAGTCAAGGGGCCATATGGAATGCCGATTGAGCATCACAGCTTCTTTGTACAGCTGATTGACGGGGGTCCCGGGTGTCGGACCCCTACCGTTCTCATATTGATTACCAATCCTTAGGATAAGTAATCAATATGTAACCTGATGACCTCTTATAAGAACCCTTGTAATAAGCTAGCTACTTGAGTCCTTGGACCATTCAAAGTTATAAAAAAATTAATCTTTTATGCCAAGTTCCGGCTCCTGGCTTCTTTGTGCATTACCAACTCCTTTCGCATCTCTTTTCTCAAGCCCCTGGTCTTCAACAGATACTCTGAAGGTTCCAAACCTGTTACCTCTCCAAGGACAAGAAGATATCCCCAAAATATATGAGTCAGATGCAGAGGTGGACACAGACAGCAGAGGGCCCCTCTGCTACAGTGTTCATTTTAGGACATGGTCAGATATCATAGTCAAGAATCAAAATAATGCCAATGTGACACCTGACACTGACACCTGACTCTGACACCCGACCCTGACACCTGACCCTGACACCTGACACCTGACACTGACACCTGACCCTGACACCTGACTCTGACACCTGACTCTGACACCTGACTCTCACATCTGACTCTGATATCTGAGTTTGACTTATGCTCTTCATAGGTCAGGGTCAAAGTGAGAAGGAGTTATAGATATACTATGTATTTGTGTGCTAAATCACACAACCAAAGTATGTCTATTGCTGAGCTTAGAACTCTGTGCCAGGCAAGCTGGTAGCTCAGTGGTAAAGCTGCTGCCCCATGTCCAGGCTTTCTGAGTTCAAAACACCTTTCAGCCTCTAAAAAAGTTTATATTTTATTATGCCCTAGATAAGAGGCAAATTTAAATGATGTGTGACGCTGATATCTGACGTCCTTCAGTTGTCAGTGTCACAAAGGATCTTAGGTTTACTGTGTTTTTTGCTATACTACATCTCATAGATCAAAAAAATCCCCATCTTTGCTGTCTAGAGCTATATCTCAGTGGTAAGACACTTGCTTTGCATGTAGTCTTCATGGGTTTAAAACCTGTTTCAGGCTTTTAATAAAATTAATATTTTATTGAGCTCTAGATCAGAGACAAATTCCAGTGCTGTGTGATGTAAGTAGTCCTTTTTTATTTTATTAAGAGTACATGGGCAGCACTATAGTAAAGGGGGCCCTGTATACAGAGCTGTATCCTGGATTATACATATCTACTGTATATATGTGTATTATACACCCAGTGTGCTACAGCTTCACCACACTGAGATTTGCTCAGAAAGCTGATATACATATTACTGCTTTATCCACGGACACAATATATGGTCATACAGATGGCAGTACTATGTGACAGCTTCTAAGTATAGAAAAACCATGTGGTAATGTCATAGCTCGGAGGTTACATTAATGGCTTTGCTTGTTGAAGTTCCCAGAAAGACATATGTTTTTTTTCTTTAATAGCATATACTATAATAAATAATAGGTCATTAACCCATAGGATACCAGCGCTGTACATGTATGTCGCTGGAAACACGGTCACAAATCCCAGTGCCATACAAGTACAACACTCTGATTGGGCAGCACAGGAGCTACTCCCTCCCGATCAGCTGCAGGGGTCCGGCAGGCACTAATAGTTGGACCCCTGCTGTATGCACCGGCATCGGTGAAACCCTGATGGCGGCTCATTAACCCTTGCACTGCCGCGGTCAGCGCTGACGGCTGCATGTGCGGTATCCCCGTGGTGCTGTGACTTCAGCCTGCTGTCTAGCCCTGTCAGTCAATGGGGGGAGGGGTGTGTGTGCAGAGCACAGGGGGTGTTATAGAGCATTGCTCAGAATATTAAGCCCCGCCTCTGAGGGCTCAAATTGTTTATTTGCATATGAATAAAAACAAAAGGTTATCTCTGCAGTTATTTATCATACATACCGTATTTTTCGCCCTATAAGACGCACCGGCCCATAAGATGCACCTAGGTTTTTGGGGAGGAAAATAAGAAAAACATTTTTTTAACCAAACGTTGTGCTGTGTGTTTGGTGGGTTTGGAACTAATGGTGGTCTGTGGATGGCACTATTACTGGGGATCTGTGGATGACTGACACTGTTATGGGGGGATCTGTGGATGACGGACACTGTTATGGGGGGATCTGTGGATGACAGACACTGTTATGGGGGGATCTGTGGATGACAGACACTGTTATGGGGGGATCTGTGGATGACGGACACTGTTATGGGGGGATCTGTGGATGACGGACACTGTTATGGGGGGGATCTGTGGATGACGGACACTGTTATGGGGGGGATCTGTGGATGACGAACACTGTTATGGGGGGGATCTGTGGCTTGCACTGTTACAGGGGGATCTGTGGCTGGCACTGTTACAGGGGGGGAATCTGTGGCTGGCACTGTTACAGGGGGGGATCTGTGGATGGCACTGTTATGGGCTGGGGAGATCTGTGGGTGGCACTGTTAGAGGGGGGATCTGTGGGTGGCACTGTTATATATGTGCCATCCACAGACCCCCCAGCCCATAACAGTGCGATCCACAGACCCCCCAGCCCATAACAGTGCGATCCACAGACCCCCCCAGCCCATAACAGTGCCATCCACAGATCGCCCCTGCCCCCCCCCCCGCCCCCAGTATACAAATATAAGATGTTATATTCAATTAATGGTTATCAAACATGCCCCCTCAGTCCTATTACTACCTTACATCCTAATCGCTTCTGTAGAATTCAGGCAGGCCGGCTGGGCGGCCGGCGCGTCTCTCACTGACGTCACTTGCCTGCGCCGCCTGCTTCATTGATAAAGTAGGCGGCGCAGGCACGTGACAAGAGTTACGCTGCCGCCCGCCTGGCCTGCCTGAATTCTACAGATGTGATTAGGATTTAAGGTAGTAATAGGACTGAGGGGGCATGTTTAATAACCATTAATTGAATATGACATCTTATTTTAGTATACCGGAGTGGCGGGGCGGGGCTATACTACACTTCTGCACCACCCCACCGCTATTGCCAGCCCCCAGATCCTCCTCCCAGTCCCTCCCCGAGTCCCCGCTCGCTCCTACATCGCAGCTTGCGATGTAAAACTGCAAGCATTCGCCCCATAAGACGCAGGGGCATTTCTCCCCCATTTCTCCCCCATTTTTCCCCCATATCGGCGATCGCTGCTAACCGCAGGTCAATTCAGACCTGCGTTTTGCAGCATCTCCATGTTATTCTTGTCTTCGGTGACCCGGAATAGGAGGGTGATCGGTGGTGTAATATACACCACCAATCACCCTCCGTAGATCTTGTGAGGTGGCGGTGACGGAGGATGAGGGTGAGGATCACCTGTAATTGGTTGGAGGGACTGACCTGGAGATAACATCCTGGAGCTCCACTCTCCCCGCCCACAGACTTCTGTGTGAGTACGGAGAGAGGAACCCTGTGTCGGTCCATCTGCATCCCACACAATCCGCCGCCATCCGTGGCCCCCTGAGACCCCATAAAGTGCCATCTGGCATATAAACATTTAGGGAGAGCTTTTGGTTAGGCAAGGGTAGTGAAAAAAAAAGTTAATTTTTGTGTGCAGCACCCGGATCTGAGGGTGTCTGGGTCCACAGCAACTTGTGCGACCCCGTCCCCCCAGGGGTGCTGCAGCTTGCCCCCCCGCCACATATTTTGGGGCGCAAGTGCATTTTTTTTCATTTTGTAGGTGCACTGACTGTGGCCGACAGTCTTAGCTGTAAAAGAGCGCCTGGCCACTGTCAGCGCATCGCCCACCCCACCGCTGATCAGCTTGGTACCGCTGATCAGCGAGTTTTTGGGCTGTGAGCAATTTTTCAAGGATTCTGTTAGGTTAGGGTGGGTTAGGGTAGGGTATACATAAAAACACACCGCCCCCCCCCCCCCCCCCCCCACACACACACACACACACTAAATAAAGTTTTACACACGCACGCACTCCCCTTTAGCGTTCTAAGATGGCCCACCGGATGTTCTCGGCCGAGGAGGCACACGCCCAGCTGCTCTCCGACTCCGAGAGCCCCAGTGAGGACGAGGATGACCCCACTTTCCTGTTGTCATCCTCGTTCTCCTCATCATCTAGTGATGATGATGAGCCCCAAGGCGGCGGAGCCAGGAACCCCCCATGCCCCCATGCCAGGAACCCTGTGGCCCACACTAGTATGAGCAGCCCTGGGGCTCGTACTAGTTTTCCGGCCCACCAGGCAAGTTCACCTGAGCCCTCTACCGGTGAACTTGGCTGGAGTACCCCCAGAGGATTTTGAGCCCTTGATTCCTGACTTTGTTGGCCAACCAGGAATCCAGATTCGCACAGTGGGCTTCACTAAACATGACATTTTTATTTTTTTTTCAGTTAAAAATTTGTGAATCTGATGGTGGAGCAAACAAACTTGTTCGCCCAACAGTTTATAGCCCAATTTCTCCAGAGTCAGAAAATACCTCATATGTGGATGTAATATGATCTGCGGGTGAACTACACGGCTCAGAAGAGAAAGATCGCTATTGGGATTTTGGACAACCAAAATCCCAATGGCGCTCCTTCTCTTCTGAGCCATGTAGTTTGCCCGCAGAGCACTTTACGTCCACATATGGGGTATGTCCTTACTCCTGAGAAATTGGGCTACAAATTTTGGGGCGCTTTTTCTCCTATTACCCCTTGTAAAAATTAAATAAAAGGGGCTACATGTTAGTGTAAAAAAAGGAGATTTCGAATTTTCTCCTCCACTTTGCAGCTATTCCTGTAAAGACTGTGGAGAAATAAATTAAAATGGGGGAAGGGGATTATAAATTTAGTACTCCATGGAAATGTGTTACTCCCTGAAGCAACCGTCAATACAGAGGCCCGGATGATCGGGACACGTGTCACATTGAGTGGTGGTGTCCTTCCGTTACCCCCTCCTGTTACACACGCTACACCTTTTTTTTGGGGACCAACCCTTCTTTCCAGTATGGGGGAACCACACCTGGAAAGTGTTGGCCGGGACGATCCGGGCGCCTCTAGTTCCTGAGGTACTCCGGCCTGCTCTTTCCCGGTCAGAAAAGATCAGGGCCTTGAGGACTGCCTCATAGAACTGCAGGAATTTCCCTGTGTTGCCAGCGTTCCGGGACAGCACAAAAGAGTTGTACAAGGCAACCTTTCTCCCCCAATATGTGCCAGTATAAGGTGCCTCTTCCCCCCCTTCCCTTATATGTGCCAGTATCAAGTGCCTCATTTCTCCCCCTTCCCCCCATATATTGCAGTTTCAAGTGCCTCATTCCCCCCTCAATATGTGCCAGTATAAGGTGCCTCTTTCCACTCCTTCCCCTATATGTGCCAATTTCAAGTGCCTCTTTTCTCCTCCCCCCAATATGTGCCAGAATAAGGTGCCTCTTTCCCCCCCTTCCCCCCATATATTGCAGTTTCAAGTGCCTCATTTCTCCTCCTCCCCAATATGTGCCAGTATAAGGTGCCTCTTTCCACCCCTTCCCCCATATGTGCCAATTTCAGGTGCCTCTCTTCTCTAAAAAAAAAAATAACAAAAAACCTTTTACTTACCTCCAACGATGCGATGCAGGCCTCTTCCCGGCCTGTGTACCGTGCTGTACGGCTCAGGCGGCGTGATGACGTCATCGCGCCGCCTGCACCGGCCTCTGATAGGCTGCAGGCACAAGGCACGCAGCCTATTAGAGGAACAGGAGAGGGAGACGCCTCTCCCTCCCCTGCCGCAGCACAGCCGTCTGTATCGTTGTCCTGAGGACGGCGATACAGATGACTATGGCGATGAGCGCTTCCACAATGGAAGCGCTCATCTCCCTGTGCCGCGCCACCGCCGCCATCATTCACAGCTGATTCTGTGCCTGGGTCTGAGAAAGGCTTGTACCCGGGCACAGGATTGCAAACCCGGACTGTCCGGGTCATTCCTGTATGGGTGGCAACCCTATTCTGAGCAATGCTCTATAACACCCCCTGTGCTCTGCACACACGCCCCTCCCCCCATTGACTGACAGGGCTAGACAGCAGGCTGACGTCACAGCACCACGGGGATACCGCACATGCAGCCGTCAGCACTGACGCGGCCGTGCAAGGGTTAATGAGCCGCCATCAGGGTTTCACCGATGCCGGTGCATACAGCAGGGGTCCAACTATTAGTGCCTGCCGGACCCCTGCAGCTGATCGGGAGGGAGTAGCTCCTGCGCCGCCCGATCAGAGTGCTGTACTTGTATGGCGCTGGGATTTGTAACCGTGTTTCCAGCGACATATATGTACAGCGCTGGTATCCTATGGGTTAATGACCTATTATTTATTATAGTATATGCTATTAAAGAAAAAAACATGTCTTTCTGGGGACTTCAACAAGCAAAGCCATTAATGTAACCTCCAAGCTATAACATTACCACATGGTTTTTCTATACTTAGAAGCTGTCACATAGTACTGCCATCTGTATGACTATATATTGTGTCCGTGGATAAAGCAGTAATATGTATATCAGCTTTCTGAGCAAATCTCAGTGTGGTGAAGCTGTAGCACACTGTGTGTATAATACACATATATACAGTAGATATGTAAAATCCAGGATACAGCTCTGTATACAGGGCCCCCTTTACTATAGTGCTGCCCATGTACTCTTAATAAAATAAAAAAGGACTACTTACATCACACAGCACTTGAATTTGTCTCTGATCTAGAGCTCAATAAAATATAAAATATTAATTTTATTAAAAGCCAGAAACAGGTTTTGAACCAATGAAGACTACATGCAAAGCAAGTGTCTTACCACTGAGCTATAGCTCTAGACAGCAAGGATGAGGATACTTTTGATCTATGAGATGTAGTATAGCAAAAAACACAGTAACCCTAAAATGTTTTGTGATACTGACAACTGAAGGACGTCAGATATCAGCGTCACACATCATTTAAATTTGCCTCTTATCTAGCGCATAATAAAATGTAAACATTTTTGGGAGGCTGAGAGGGGCTTTGAACTCAGAAAGCCTGGACATGGGGCAGCAGCTTTACCACTGAGTTCCCAGCTTGCCTGGCCCAGAGTTATGAGCTCAGCATAATGGATGTGTGATTTAGCACACAAATACATAGTATATCTATAACCCCTTCTCACTTTGACCCTGACCTATGAAGAGCATAAGTCAAACTCAGATATCAGAGTCAGATGTGAGAGTCAGGTGTCAGGGTCAGGTGTCAGAGTCAGGTGTCAGAGTCAGGTGTCAGAGTCAGGTGTCAGGGTCAGGTGTCAGGGTCAGGTGTCAGGGTCAGGTGTCAGGGTCAGGTGTCAGAGTCAGGTGTCAGAGTCAGGTGTCAGAGTCAGGTGTCAGAGTCAGGTGTCAGAGTCAGGTGTCAGAGTCAGGTGTCAGGGTCAGGTGTCAGGGTCAGGTGTCAGAGTCAGGTGTCAGGGTCAGGTGTCACATTGGCATTATTTTGATACTTGACTATGATATCTCACCATGTCCTAAAATGAACACTGTACTCTGCAAAGAATGTGCCTGGGCCCCCTTCCCTCCAAGCCAATTTCTCAACATAACTAATTCCATCTTAACATTACTTATACAAATACAAAACATACAGGTTAAGGCTACTTTCACACCTGCAGCACTACGCTCCGGCCATCTGATCCGGCAAAGAATGCAAGGAATTGGAGCCTGCCAGAATCACTAACTCAGATGTGAAGGTAGCTGTCATGAATGAGGAAAGTAGAGAGGAAGTGCACCCCCCTGACTGCCACCCTCAACTCTGTCCCTGCCTACTTGCACTACCCGCCCTAGGCGACGGGGTGCAACTGGGCGGCGGTCCATGACCTACGTAAGTGCAGAGTAGAGAGGACAGAGACAAAGAGGGAAACGGACAGCTGAGGCAGAGAACGGCACATGTGTGCCGTATCCAGACGGATGGACAGGGACGTAAACAAGACGCAGGTACCCTCTGATGGAGAAGGCAAAGGCGGGTCAACTAGCGGAGGTTAGTCCGGGGGGTCGCGTAAGTACAAAGGGGAAAGGCAGGAGACAAATCAGAGAACGAGCCAAGGTCAAATCCAAGGGGTAGCAACAGTACAAAGGGAGCAGGCAGTGGCGAGGTCAGAAGATGGACAGAGGTCAAATCCAAGAGGTCAAACAAGAGAGTAACGCAGGAATATACACAGCCCAAGTGACAAAATCACAGGCAACCTGTGGCCAGCAGGTTGCCTGTATAAATAGTGGAGGAAAGGGATCATGTGACGTGGCCAGCGTCACATGACCCATCCCTCCTGCCTGTAGCCGAGCGCCGAGTGCCTAGCTTGGCGCTCAGCCCCTCCTGATTCCTATGGTGACGGGGAATGCCACCGACTCCTACAGGAGGAGTGCCGCCGGGCATACAGCGTCCCCGTCACCATGACAACGGAGCCGCCGGGAACCAGGAAGCGCAGCCGGACGCAGTGAGCGTCCCGGCTGCAGTGAGATCGGGGAAGGCCGGCAGCGCAGGGGAACGGAAGCCCGCTGCCTGCGTCTCATAACAGTACCCCCACTTCCAAAGGGGGCCTCTGGACCCAACGATCGCGGAAGGGGCTTCGCAGGGTGTTCCTGGTGAAACTTAGCAATTAACCTGGAAGCATGCATCCTGGACAGAGGTACCCAGGACCATTCCGCAGGTCCAAAACCTTTCCAGTGGACCAGGTATTGAAAGGAGTTTCTAACCCTTCTAACATCAATGATCCTAGAGATGACAAATTCCTCCTGACCTTTAACCTCCACAGGTAGTTTCACTCTAAAAGACACCGGGTTAATAACCTCAATAATATCATATGATCCTATGAAACGCGGAGAGATTTTCCTAGAACAATGTTTCAAAGAAAGATTCTTTGTCGACAACCACACTTTGTCGCCGAGTACAAAATTTCCTCCCTTGGAACGTTTCTTATTAGCCTGTTTACGCTGAATCTCCTGGGCCTTTTCCAGGTTCACTTGAACCTGTGCCCAGACTGTGCACAGTCTAGAGATGAAAGAATCTGCCTGCGGGTTGAGTGGGAACATGGGGGAATTAGAGCTAAAACGAGGATGACAACACCTATTACAGAAAAAAGGAGATACCCCCGTGGGCGAATTAACCCTATTGTTAATGGCAAGCTCTGCCAACGGGAGGTATCTCACCCATAAAAGCTGATTGTGCAATATATAACACCTCAGATAAAGCTCCACTGCCTGATTTAATCGTTCCCTCTGCCCATTAGTCTCTGGATGGAAAGCAGATGAGAAGGATAAAGAGATGTTGCATCTTTGACAAAAGGCTCTTCAGAACCCAGAAACAAACTGAACCCCCTATCAGAGACGATATTTACAGGAACACCATGCAGGCGTACCACATGTTCAATAAACAAGGATGCTAAGTTTTTCGCATTAGGGAGCTTACTTAAGGGAACAAAATGTTCCATCTTGCTAAAACGGTCAACCACTACCCAAACCACTGACTTCCCCTCGGAGGGGGAAAGGTCAGAAATAAAATCCATGGAAATGTGTGACCATGGCCTGCAGGGAATGGGTAGAAACATAGAAACATAGAATGTGTCGGCAGATAAGAACCATTTGGCCCATCTAGTCTGCCCAATATATCTGAATCCTATGAATAGTCCCTGGCCCTATCTTATATGAAGGATAGCCTTATGCCTATCCCATGCATGCTTAAACTCCTTCACTGTATTTGCCGCTACCACTTCTGCAGGAAGGCTATTCCATGCATCCACTACTCTCTCAGTAAAGTAATACTTCCTTATATTACTTTTAAACATTTGCCCCTCTAATTTAAAACTGTGTCCTCTTGTGGTAGTTTTTCTTCTTTTAAATATGCTCTCCTCCTTTACCGAGTTGATTCCCTTTATGTATTTAAAAGTTTCTATCATATCCCCTCGGTCTCTTCTTTCTTCCAAGCTATACATATTAAGGTCTTTTAACCTTTCCTGGTAAGTTTTATCCTGCAATCCATGGACCAGTTTAGTAGCTCTTCTCTGAACTCTCTCTAGAGTATCTATATCCTTCTGGAGATATGGCCTCCAGTACTGCGCACAATACTCCAAGTGAGGTCTCACCAGTGATCTGTACAGCGGCATAAGCACTTCACTCTTTCTACTGCTTATACCTCTCCCTATACATCCAAGCATTCTGCTGGCATTTCGTGCTGCTTTATTACATTGTCTTCCCACCTTTAAGTCTTCTGAAATAATTACTCCTAAATCCCTTTCCTCAGATACTGAGGTCAGGACTGTATCAAATATTCTATATTATGCCCTTGGGTTTTTACGCCCCAGGTGCATTATCTTGCACTTATCCACATTAAATTTCAGTTGCCAGAGTTCTGACCATTCTTCTAGTTTTCCTAAATCCTTTTCCATTTGGCGTTTCCCTCCAGGAACATCAACCCTGTTACATATCTTTGTGTCATCAGCAAAAAGACAAACCTTACCATCGAGGCCTTTTGCAATATCACTTATGAAGATATTAAACAAAATTGGTCCCAGTACAGATCCCTGTGGAATCCCACTGGTAACATGACCTTGTTTTGGTTGCAGTTCACCGGCAGGATGTTTCCTCAGGGTTTTAGATATGGCACATACCTCACAAGCAAAAACGTAGGATTGAATATCCCTAGACAAAGTGGGCCACCAGAAAGACCTCAACAGCAATTCCTTAGTGGCAGTGCTGCCTGGATGACAGCACAGAACAGTCATGACACTCACCCAAAAGTTGAAAACTAAAATGCTCGGGAACAAACAACTTATCTGAAGGTTTCTGTGGAGGAGCAAGTTGCTGAGCCAGTTGGATGTCAGTGGAAAGGTCCGAGGATATCGCTGCCTCAATGATGCTTGCCGGTAAGTAGTGTTGATCACGAATATTCGAATTGCGAATTTTAATTGCGAATATCGGCACTTCGAGAATTTGCGAATATTTAGAATATCGCTAAATATACTCGTAATTGCGAATATTCGATTTTTGGGAAAATACAAGTTCATGCGAATTTTTATGCGAAAATTTGTATGCAAATTTTATGCAAATTTTCGCAATCAAGAAAATAATGCCTGGAGATCATGAATTCGTGAATTCGCGAATATATGGCGAATATTCGCCCAAATATTCGCAAAATATTGCGAATTCGAATATTGCCCCTGTCGCTCATCACTACCGGTAAGATGGGTTCAGGAGGGGTTTCAGGAGGTTGGATGGCATTAAAACTTCGGGACAAGGCATCAGCTTTAACATTTTTACTTCCTGGTCTGAAAGTAACAGAAGTTAAAACGAGTGAAAAACAGGGCCCACCTGGCTTGCCTAGGATTAAGGCGTTTGGCCGCTTCAAGAAACACTAAATTCTTATGATCCGTGAGAACAGTAACACAGTGTTTGGCCCCTTCTAAAAAATCCCTCCATTCCTCAAATGCCCATTTAATGGCCGGTATCGTAATTTCTCTCTGAGGGAGAGAATTTGCGAGAAAAGAAGGCACAAGGTCTTAAACTCGTGAAGTTGGAAGATCCCTGGGAGAGGATGGCCCCCACGCCATCCTCCAAGGCATCTACTTCCACCACAAAAGGTTCCTCAGGATTAGGCTGAATCAAGACTAGGGCCATTTGAAAACAAGCTTTCAGAGTCTCAAAGGCCTGACAGGCTTTAAACGACCAGTTGACAAGATCGGACCCTTTCTTAGTTAAATCAGTGAGGGGCTTGGCAATAACAGATTTTTTTTTTAATGAATTTACAGTAAAAGTTGGAGAATTCTCAAAAGCGTTGAAGTGCCTTTAAGGAGGATGGTCTAACCCAATCTTGAATGGCCTGAACCTTACTGGGATCCATTTTAAATGAATATACCTGAGATAGGGAATCCTTTAAACTCCAAACATGCATTTCTCCAACTCAACCGACAGATGATTCTCCCTGAGGATCTTAAGAATCAATCTGATATGAGAAACATGGGTCCCCAGACGAAAAGACAAGAATATCATCTAAATAAAAAATGCTGATAAGCTCTCTAAAAATGTCATTCATAAAGTTCTGAAAAACAGATGGGGCATTGCAGAGACCGAATAGCATGACAAGATACTCAAAGTGTCCCTCTGGAGTGTTAAAGGCAGTTTTCCACTCATCTCCCTCCTTAATACGAATGAGGTTATAAGCACCCCTCAAATCAAGTTTAGAAAATCAAGAAGCACGCAAGACCTGGTTGAATAAATCAGGAATCAACGAGATGGAATATTGATTCCTAATAGTGATTTTATTCAAGTTTCCATAATCAATGCAGGGTCTGAGACCACCATCCTTTTTCTTAACGAAAAAGAATCCTGCTCCCAGGGGAGAGGTGGAGGGCCTAATATGCCCCTTCTTAAGACTTTCCTGAATATAATCTCTCATGGCACTGCGCTCAGGGCCGGAAAGATTGTAAACCCGCCCCTTAGGAAATCTAGACTCAGGAACCAACTCAATAGCGCAGTCATAAGACCTATGGGGAGGGAGAGTGTCTGCCTCGGCAGTGGAAAGGACATCATGAAAGTCAGTAATAAAGTGAGGAATGGCATCTAGAGAAACCCCTGCTTGAACTACAGTTAAACAGGAACTACAGTTGAAACCCCAGCTTTCTAACTCGCCCGAACTCCAGTTAATGACCGGGTTATGTTACTGAAGCCAGGGCATGCCAAGGACCACCTGATCAGGAAGATTTTCTAAAACAAAGAAAGAACACTTTTCTGAGTGACAGACCCCTACAGATAGTGTTATCTTGGGAGTACGGAGTTTAACCGTGCCCCCCAACAGGGGAGTAGAGTCGATAGCGACCATCTGGATCGGGGTGAACAACCTTAGTATAGGGATCCCCACCCGTTCCACAAAATTGAGATAAAGCTAAATGCTGATCCTGAGTCCACAAAAGCACTTCCTGACCCCTTTAAGATCCCAAAGGCTATTGAGACAGGCAGCAACAACTTTCTTCTTACCACCTCCAGGAGTACCTTGTCCTTGGATCCCTCTGACTTGGACGATCTTCCGAAAGGAGGAATCTTGGGACACTGACGGACCCAGTGGTCGGAATCGCCACAATAGAAAAAAGGGAATGGGGGGTGTTCAGGCGGTCTCCTGTGCCTGTAACCTCTCCCCTAACTCCTGGACAAAATTTGAGCAAGACCCTGCACATGCTCGGTGAGACTCTGAAGAGGGTCCATGCTAATTAGGGCCTGTGATTCTGTCACAAATGAGGAAAGTAGAGAGGAAGTGCCCCCCTCCCCCCTCGTGACTGCGTCCAGTTTTTACCCTTGTTAGGTAGGAGAACCTCAGTTGTCTTGCAGCAGTGCCTTGTCTTATTGGCGGGTGAGCAGAGTTTGCAGCTTGCATGAGTGGTGCAACAAGGCTACACATGGAGCAGCCCTACACCAGAGGTAGGTTCCAAGCGTGTCGCTTCTGGTATGGACACCCTTAGACTCCAGGGAATGAAAATGTTGGTATCTCTCGGATCTTTTAAAAATATAGGATAGTAGGACGCACAGGGCTACTAGTCACCAACCAGGGTGCTCACAGTCAAGTAGTATCACCCCACTTCTCAAATAAAGACAAAATGTATATATAAAGACTGGGCACACCTGAGGAAATTTGGTCACTACGTTTATTAATGGAAATATAAGGCTAAAAGCACGTCACCAAAAGGATAATACACTCACTTAGTGCTCCAATATATAGGTATATAATAAGCTGTATGATTGAAATACAGTATATAACACCAGTGTTAAGGTGATGCACAAGATACAGGATATACAATAAGCTAAATAAATCAGCTGACCTCCTAATTGGATAAATAAGATAAGATTAAAACATCAGTCGATATAATACAATAAATATAGCAGCATGTGTCATATATAGCAGCGTTAGTGTATTGGGCCAAGGCTCTGTATAGCAGCGTAAATACAGTGTCTCCAATAATGATAAGTTTGTTGCAGCAAAAAGAATCAGATGTAGCCAGATGTATCGAGGCGGCTGGCAGCCGCAAACAGTCACAAGCTATTTCATTGATATATGTCCATTCTGATAATCAAGGTCATGCACAAAGATCAGCAGATAGTCTCCGTTATTTCAACAATGAAATATTGCAACCTGTACGGTAGGTCAGTACCAAAACCGCAGGTGCATTTAAAGTGACAGTACTTTGATTGAATACAGCGGCGTCCCGCTGTCACTGAGCCTAGCGGCGTCCCGCTAGAGGTGAATAATGAAGTTGGTGATCACTCTACTATCGGAACAGTCTTACCAGTTTTTGAAGGCCTCTGCCGTCCTGTGGACTCTAGTGGGATACTTTCCCTTTGTCTTCCAGGATATTCGTTTGCTGCGTCGGTGGATTGTTTCACGTGGGCCCGCCGGTTCAAATCCAGGCTCCAGATCACTCTCACCTTCTCCCGTGGAATTTCACAGTAAGTTTTTCGGCAATGGTCCTTCACTGGTTACTTGTGGTGCACTCACGTTCAGATGAGGGGTCTGACCTGACGCGCTTCGGGGTTAAAATATCCCCTTCATTAGTGGTAATCGGACCCCCCCAAAACCGTCTCTTTTATAACAAAATTGTGTTCACTGCAAAACCCGGGATGGATCCCATTCCGGAAGTCGCCGGATTGTTTCTGTCTGACATAGATATTTGATTCTGTTATAATATATCAATTGTCGGATACACTATTCCATCAATGACACTGTTCGATCAATCTGTCCATCTGTATAGTCATCATTTCATAGCTGCTTTTTCAGTTTGTAATAAAAACACATTTCTTGTTCCAGCTATATCGGTGCGTTTGTAGCTGCGTTTTTTGCTGCTAAATACTAAACTTACAAAATGTTAAAATACAAATCTAAAGTGTATATCACAATATATTAAAACGTTCCCCTGGTGACAAAATGAAAAATTTTTAAAAAATCACATAATATAAATTCCACTGACAATACATGAGTATATATATAAATGTAAATACGAGGACATTTGAGAGGGCAGTATACTAATCCTACTGCAACGATACTTCATTAGGCTAAATAAAAACAGAGGGAGTCTCTATTTTGTTTTGTTAATGACACTCCCTCATCAATTTATCGATCCATATACTGTTGCTGGCCTAGATAATTTATGCATTGCTGGAGAAAACCGCAACTGCTATCTGAACAATGTCAGTGCGTTTATGCTGCATTTTAACTGCTGCCTTAAAAAACTTAAAACTACTGGAAAAATGTATATAAAAATAAGCTCTATATTGCGATCTATTATACATTGTGTTTGGACTTCCCTTAATGTAAAAAACTACATGTAAAATATTCTAAAACTTGCAATGAATACATGAATAAATATAGGTAAAATAAATAAAAACAAGTAGTGCTATATAATTGCCACTGTTACTTCCCCAATACCACTAGGGACATAATCCAGAGTTGTTTAAAAAAGAAAATGATGCGGAAAAATTGTAGAAAACGAAAATCTTAATTTGTGGAAATATTTTCATTGAGGTTTCCTGTAAATCATAATATATTGTTTTAGATGTGGTGAAGGCCCACCAGGGCACTGCCATGGGCACCAGGTTCGCCCCCAGTTACGCAAATTTATTAATGGCTAAGTGGGAGGACCCAATAGTGGCCCCCAAACTGGGGACTGACCTGGTGCTCTGGCAGAGATATATAGACAACGTGCTTTTTATTTGGCGGTCGGGACCCGAACAATTAAATACATTTTTGGACTCTATTAATGATAATATTTATAATCTTACATTTTCAGGCACTACTAGTAGGGAGAATCTGGAATTTTTAGACCTAAAAATTTACGTTTGAGGAGGGCAAACTAAAAACCTGTACCTACATCAAGCCCTCAAAGCGCAATAGTTACATCCTGTTTAATAGCTGCCACTTACCCAGCTGGCTTATTAATATCCCTCAAGGTCAATTCCAGAGGCTGAAACGTAACTGCACAGCAGTAGAACAATTTGAACTAGAGGCAGACAGGATGAAAGAACAATATTAAAAAAAAGAATATCCTGAGGATGTTCTGGACCTTGCCCTTAATAAGGTGAGGAATATGGAGAGAGTAGAATTTTTTACTGAAAAAGATAAAAAAAAGTAATAAACAAAAAGAAAATCACATAAAAATGATATTACCCGACCGTAGTGACTATAGAAAAGAAAAGAGCATTCTACATAAACACTGGGACATAATAAAAAAAGACAAGGTGGTGGGAACAACTATCCCACTCAAACCCTTGATTGTGTTTACAAAGGCCCCCAGTTTGGGCAATAAAATGGCACCAACTGTCAAGGAAGATGTAGAAAATAACACGTTGATACAAAAATGGATTACTGGCAATCTGAATGGATTTTTCAGATGCGGACAGTGTGCTAATTGCAAATTGACCTCATTTGCAAAGCAAACTAAAGAAATAATTTCGACAACTAATGAGTTTAAGCATATGTGACGGTATGCGAGGTGAGGTGGTGGATGATAGGTATGTTTCACCTCGCATGCGCTCTGTTGTCAGGGACTGAACCGGAATCCGGCCCGGGTTTTTCCAGCCTCTGTGGCAGGCTTGGTTCCGGTCCAGAGATTATGGTCCACTGGAGTTCACCTCCAGGTGGACTTTAAATAAACAGGAAGAGAGCACAATAGGTCTCTCATGTGCTGAGTCTCAGGACTGTAACCTGTGTTGCTGAAGAGAGAGCTATGTTTGGATGCGGGAAAAAACAAAAGGTTTGCTTCACCATTTGTGTTGTGGATGTTGGGGAGCAGCCCCACACCGTATAGTCAGGACATGACTGTATAGCTTAGCGCCGGACGGCAAGGATTTACTTTATGTTTTGTTTGTTTTCTGCTGTGCAAACTTTTGTGCCTAAATAAACCTGGCAACAAGCCAGATTTTCAAGGAAACTGCCTGCTTACGGACTGTCCGTTCAGAAAAAGGTGATCCCCACGAGCTAATCTCCCACACGTGGTGGACTCAGCGGGCACTTTCTGAAAATGGAGGAAATGTTAAAGGCCCTGCTACAGGCCAATGCCGCTCAGCGGGAATCCAACCGCCAAGTCGCAGAGGCCGCTGCAGCACAACAGACCGCCCAACAGGAGATGAACCGGCAGTTCGCAGAGGCTCTTGTGGAACTGAAAAAGGGGTTCGCACCTCCTGCGCCAGGGGAACCAAAATTGGTACGTGCTTCCTACCACCTACAGAAGATGACACCTACTGATGATGTTGAGGCCTTCCTTGCGACTTTTGAGAGAGTTGCTGTCCGCGAGGAGTGGCCAAAAGAACAGTGGGCAGGTCTAGTGGCCCCGTTCTTGTCCGGGGAACCTCAAAAGGCGTACTTTGATCACGAACCGGATAAGGCCCAGGTCTATGAGACACTGAAGACGGAGATACTTGCACGCTTGGGTGTCACCATGGCAGTCCGAGCCCAGCGTGTGCATCAGTGGAGTTACTCCAGCAGCAAGCCACCTCGTTCTCAAATGTTTGACCTGATCCATCTCACCAGGAAGTGGTTGCAGCCAGAGACCTTGACCGGCCCTCAGATCGTGGAGCGGGTAGTAATGGACCGGTACCTGCGTGCGCTCCCTGCGACACTGAAGAAGTGGGTCGGACAGGGGGACCCCAACACGGCAACCCAGTTGGTGGACCTAGTGGAGAGGTACCTTGCTTCTGAGGACTTGCTGAATCCGTCTATGCCCCACCGTGGAGCGTCTTGGGGCGCAAGATCACCCCCAGGATCTGGTAAGACTGTTCCAGGGTTCAAAAGCAGGGGTAATGTTAAGACTGATTGTGCAGCTAATGAGACTGTGGGTCCTAGACCTGGAGACTGGCCAAAGAAGCCAGGAAGGTCTTTGGGACCCTTCAAAGGACTGGGGGTAGAGCACATACAGTGTTATCGGTGCCATGCATTTGGGCATATTGCTGCAAACTGTCCTTTAAATGATGAACCTATGCAGTGTGACTATGCTTACAGGAAAAGACACATTTCTCTTTTTGCACAGGTCGCGTGTACTGCAGCATGTTCGAGTCACACCGAGAGACAAATGTGTGCTATTTCTGTGGATGGAAAACCACTCACAGCCCTGCTAGACTTGGGTAGTGTGGTGACACTAATCAGGAAGGATTGTGTAAACCCCACCAAACTACACCCCAGTACTATCGGGGTCATTTGCATTCATGGGGACACACGGGACTACCAGACAGCAGTGGTTGAGGTTGATACCCCTTGGGGCAGTGTGACACATTCAGTCGGGGTGGTGCCGTTGCTGCTTCACGAAGCGTTAGTGGGGAGAGATTTTCCCCATTTTTGGAGCTTATGGGAAGGCAAGGGGGAAGGGGACATTGTTGAAGAAGCAGGAGATCCTCTTCCTTTCCCTGTCCTGGCTGAGGAGCCGGAGGACCGGGAAGCAAGCCCTCAGTTCGAGTGTAATGAACAGGAGAACGTCTCTGACCCTGACAGTGAGAGTAGTCCAAATGTTATGCCAGATTTAGAAGTCAGGAGAGAGGATTTCTGTACCGAACAACTGCGAGATGTCACCCTCATTAGAGCTAGGGAAAATGTTAAGATGGTGGATGGGGAACCGGTGGTCCCTAACTGGGTGGTGTCCTTCCCCTACATGGCCCTCAACAACAATTTACTGTATCAGGTGATAAAACGTGGAGAAGACGAGGTCGATCAGTTACTGGTTCCCAAACCCTTCCGCAGGGTCGTACTAGACCTGGCACATAGTCACGTGATGGGGGGACATCTCGGCGTCAAAAAGCCCAGGGAGAGAATCGCCCAGAGATTTTTCTGGCCTGGGTTGCATGCAGATGTCAGGCAGTACTGTGGGTCGTGCCCCGAGTGCCAATTGTCAGCACCGGCACCCCATTTTCGCAGTCCCCTGGTCGCTCTACCAATAATTGAGGTCCCTTTTGAACGGATTGGCATGGACCTGGTGGGGCCAATGGTGAAGTCTGCTCGGGGTCACCAGCATATTCTGGTAATCCTGGACTACGCGACACGCTACCCTGAGGCCATCCCCTTGCGCAACGCCTCCGCTAAGACTATCGCCAAGGAGTTAGTCCAGGTGTTTAGTCGAGTCGGGATCCCAAAGGAGATCTTAACCGATCAAGGCACCCCATTTATGTCCAGGGTCACCAAGGAACTGTGTAAAGTATATAAAATTTCCCATCTCCGCACCTCTGTCTACCACCCCCAAACGGATGGACTTGTGGAGCGATTTAATAAAACGCTGAAAAGTATGTTGAAAAAGGTGGTTGACAGAGATGGGAAAAATTGGGATTTTTTGCTACCATATCTCATGTTTGCCATACGTGAGGTTCCGCAGGTGTCCACAGGTTATTCCCCCTTTGAGCTTTTGTATGGTAGACATCCCAGGGGGCTGCTAGATGTCGCTAAAGAAACATGGGAAGGAGAGGCCACCCCGTATCAAAGCGTCATAGAGCATGTCTCCTTGATGCAGGATCGGGTCGCAGCTGTCTTGCCCCTGGTTCATGAACATATGGAGCGAGCCCAGGAGGCCCAGAGGAGGGTCTACAATCAGGGTGCCAAGGTCCGTACTTTCAGCCCCGGGGACCGAGTGTTGGTACTGGTTCCCACGGTTGAAAGCAAGTTCCTGGGTAAGTGGCAGGGTCCCTTTGAGGTGGTTAAAAAAGCAGGAGAGGTAAACTACAGGGTCTACCAACCCGGGAAACGGAAGCCACAACAGATTTATCATGTAAATCTCTTAAAACCCTGGAAGGACAGAGACTTTGTTGGCCACGTCTCCGGCCACAACAGTCCGGCGACCGGTGATCCCTGACGACCCCATAACGGAGTCCCTATCCCTGGTGCAACAAAGTGAAGTTTTTCTCCCCCTTACCCGGACAAACCAACGTGATTCAGCATGACATAGTGACAGAACCTGGGGTTCGCGTAAATGTGAAGCCATATAGAATACCGGAGGCCAGGCGAGAGGCAGTCGCAAAATAAAATAAAAATGATGTTAGAGTTGGACGTGATAGAAGAGTCCCACAGTGATTGGTCGAGCCCCATAGTGCTGGTCCCAAAACCTGATGGCACTGTTAGGTTTTGTAACGACTTTAGGAAACTGAACAGTGTCTCCAAGTTCGATGCCTACCCGATGCCTCGGGTCGACGAACACGTGGACAGGTTGGGACAAGCCCGCTACATAACGACCCTAGACCTGACGAAAGGCTACTGGCAGATACCCCTAACTGAATCGGCCAAGGAGAAAACGGCCTTTTCCACTCCGGAAGTCTCGTTTCAGTATAAGCGCATGCCTTTTGGTATGCATGGAGCTCCTGCATCATTCCAACGAATGATGGATAAAACTTTGAGCCCACATCGCCCGTATGCAGCTGCTTATTTGGACGATGTGGTCATCCACAGCCCAGATTGGGAATCGCACCTGCTCCGGGTACAAGCAGTGGTAGATTCCCTTAAGAAAGCAGGTCTTACGGCCAACCCAAAAAAGTGTGCCATAGGCTTGGAGGAAGCCAAATACCTTGGCTACGTTATTGGCCGGGGACTGGTCAAGCCCCAGACCAATAAGGTTGAGGCAATTCAAAAATGGCCCCAACCGATAAACAAAAAACAAGTTCGGGCCTTTATTGGCATTACGGGGTATTACCGGCGGTTTATACCCGACTTTGCCACCATTGCCGCCCCTCTGACCGACCTGACAAAGGGCAGAGGGTCGGCCATGGTGAAATGGAATCCTGAAGCTGAGGAGGCCTTCCAGAAGTTAAAGCGGGCCCTTTGTGTACTACCGGTGTTGGTAACCCCGGACTTCTCAAAGGAGTTTGTGGTACAGACGGACGCCTCTGAGGTGGGCCTAGGGGCTGTCCTATCCCAAACCAGAGATGGTGAGGAGCACCCAGTGGTATACCTGAGCCGAAAGCTGAACAAGCATGAAAAGAACTATGCCATTGTTGAGAAGGAGTGTCTGGCTATTAAATGGGCCCTAGACTCGCTGAAATATTACTTATTGGGAAGGTCGTGCACCCCTAAAGTGGATGTGTGACAACAGGGAAAAAAATTGCCGTGTGACAAGATGGTTTCTGGCCTTACAGCCCTTTAAGTTTTCAGTAGAGCATAGGCCGGGCAAGCTCCAAAACAATGCAGATGCCCTCTCCCGCATGCATTGTATGCTGGGGACAGTTGCTCAGCCGCAGGGGCTAGAGCAGAGGGGGGGATATGTGACGGTATTCGAGGTGAGGTGGTGGATGATAGGTATGTTTCACCTCGCATGCGCTCTGTTGTCAGGGACTGAACCGGAATCCGGCCCGGGTTTTTCCAGCCTCTGTGGCAGGCTTGGTTCCGGTCCAGAGATTATGGTTTACTGGAGTTCACCTCCAGGTGGACTTTAAATAAACAGGAAGAGAGCACAATAGGTCTCTCATGTGCTGAGTCTCAGGACTGTAACCTGTGTTGCTGAAGAGAGAGCTATGTTTGGATGCGGGAAAAAACTAAAGGTTTGCTTCACCATTTGTGTTGTGGATGTTGGGGAGCAGCCCCACACCGTATAGTCAGGACACGACTGTATAGCTTAGCGCCGGACGGCAAGGATTTACTTTATGTTTTGTTTGTTTTCTGCTGTGCAAACCTTTGTGCCTAAATAAACCTGGCAACAAGCCAGATTTTCAAGGAAACTGCCTGCTTACGGACTGTCTGTTCAGAAAAAGGTGATCCCCATGAGCTAATCTCCCACACATAGTATAAAATAATTTTTAACCTGCACCTCAGAGAACGTTATTTATATTTTAGAATGCCCCTGCAAACGGCAGTACATTGGTAGAACCAAAAGAACTCTTAAAAAACGTCTTGCAGAGCACATAGCGAAAATCAAAAAAGGTGTGGAAACCCATTCACTTTCTAAACATTTTAAAATTGCCCATAACAGTGACCCATCAGGCATAAAATCTGCAGCCATCGACAAAGTACCCAGAAGCTGGAGAGGGGGGAATCATATTAGTAAGATGTCAAGGATAGAAACACAAAGGATTTTTGAAATGCAAACTATGATTCCGGGAGGACTAAATGCGGAATACAAATTATTTGGGTTCTTGTAGGATGGAGTTGGGGGCCTCCTGTCGGGAGTGAACCCCACTGAGTGTATTTACTTTGCTCGGTGGGCTTCTTCCCTGACGGTGGTCCTTCACCACATCTAAAACAATATATTATGATTTACAGGAAACCTCAATGAAAATATTTCCACAAATTAAGATTTTAGTTTTCTACTATTTTTCAGCACCATTTTCTTTTTTAAACAACTCTGGATTATGTCCCTAGTGGTATTGGGGAAGTAACAGTGGCAATTAGATAGCCCTACTTGTTTTTATTTATTTTGCCTATATTTATTCATAGGCAAAATAAATTTTACAACACATAGTTTTTTACATTAAGGGAAGTCCAAACACAATGTATAATAGATCGCAATATAGAGCTTATTTTTATATACATTTTTCCAGTAGTTTTAAGTTTTTTAAGGCAGCAGTTAAAATGCAGCATAAACGCACTGACATTGTTCAGATAGCAGTTGCGGTTTTCTCCAGCAATGCCTAAAGTATTTAGGCCAGCAACAGTATATGGATCAATATATTGATGAGGGAGTGTCATTAACAAAACAAAATAGAGATTCCCTCTGTTTTTATTTAGCCTAATGAAGTATCGTTGCAGTAGGATTAGTATACTGCCCTCTCAAATGTCCTCGTATTTACATTTATATATATACTCATGTATTGTCAGTGGAATTTATATTATGTTATTATTATTATTTTTTTCATTTTGTCACCAGGGGAACGTTTTAATATATTGTGATATACACTTCAGATTTGTATTTTTAACATTTTGTAAGTTTAGTATTTAGCAGCAAAAAACGCAGCTAAAAACGCACCGATATAGCTGGAACTAGAAGTGCGTTTTTATTACAAACTGAAAAAGCAGCTATGAAATGATGACTATACAGATGGACATATTGATCGAACAGTGTCATTGATAGAATAGTGTATCCGACAATTGATATATTATAACAGAATCAAATATCTATGTCAGACAGAAACAATCAGGCGACTTCCGGAATGGGATCCATCCCGGGTTTTGCAGTGAACACAATTTTGTTATAAAAGAGACGGTTTTGGGGGGGTCCGATTACCACTAATGAAGGGGATATTTTAACCCCGAAACGCGTCAGATCAGACCCCCCCCCATCTGAACGTGAGTGCACCACAAGTAACCAGTGAAGGACCATTGCCCAAAAACGTACTGTGAAATTCCGCGGGAGAAGGTGAGAGTGAGCTGGAGCCTGGATTTGAACCGGCGGGCCCACGTGAAACAATCCACCGACGCGGCAAACGAACATCCTGGAAGACAAAGGGAAAGTATCCCACTAGAGTCCACAGGACGGCAGAGGCCTTCAAAAACTGGTAAGACTGTTCCGATAGTAGAGTGATCACCAACTTCATTATTCACCTCTAGCGGGACACCGTTAGGCTCAGTGACAGCGGAACGCCGCTGTATTCAATCAAAGTACTGTCACTTTAAATGCACCTGCGGTTTTGGTACTGACCTACCGTACAGGTTGCAATATTTCATTGTTGAAATAACGGAGACTATCTGCTGATCTTTGTGCATGACGTCTGTGAAGGTTCTCATTTATCCAGGTCATGGTATATATCTGTAAAGAATAAATCAAGGCAACTGGACGTACTGTAGATTTCTTGAAAACGTTTCACTCGTTCTTCCAACGAGCTTTCTCAATTCTGAGTGATTGTACAAAAAATCTGGGAATAAATATGTAACTGAATCCACATCTGGTAATTAGACCCAGCATTGACAGCATTATACATGACCTTGATTATCAGAATGGACATATATCAATGAAATAGCTTGCGACTGTTTGTGGCTGCCAGCCGCCTCAATACATTTGGCTACATCTGATTCTTTTTGCTGCAACAAACTTATCATTATTGGAGACACTGTATTTACGCTGCTATACAGAGCCTTGGCCCAATACACTAACGCTGCTATATATGACACATGCTGCTATATTTATTGTATTATATTGACTGACGTTTTAATCTTATCTTATTTATCCAATTAGGAGGTCAGCTGATTTATTTAGCTTATTGTATATCCTGTATATTGTGCATCACCTTCACACTGGTGTTATATACTGTATTTCAATCATACAGCTTATTATATACCTATATATTGGAGCGCTAAGTGAATGTATTATCCTTTTGGTGACGTGCTTTTAGCCTTATTTTTCCATTAATAAACGTAGTGACCAAATTTCCTCAGGTGTGCCCAGTCTTTATATATACATCTCTCGGATCTTCACTGCTAGGAATGTTCACTGAAGGGTGAGGCTACATTTTAAGAGCCTAGCAGAGGAGAGCTTTTAAACTGTGGCCATCTTCAGTGTCCGACCCCCCGAAAGTCCCACCTTCTGTTTTCTACCACTGATTCAGTTATTTACCCAGTTACACACAATTTCCCTCAGTTCAAGCATTTTCATTTTATGTACCTTTTATGCGGCACAGTAGTGAATGCTTTGGAATAATCAAGATAAGAGCATTATTAGTTTAGGGCAGTGATGGCGAACCTTTTACAGACAGAGTGCCCAAATGGCAACCCAAAACCCACTTATTTATCACAAAGTACTGATCCGGTAATTCACCCTGAATACTACAGTCCAGTATAGTGTATCTTCCATGTACTTTATCATTTACCTATTAAAGACTGCCTACATTCAATGCGCTGCCTGTGCTGTTCATAGTGCGCCCTGCGCTGATGAATGGCAGGTAAAGTCTAAGGCATATTGGTACACCACAGATATATTCCAGGATGTAAGTGCCCACAGGGAGGGCTCTGAGTGCCGCCTCTGGCACCCGTGCCATAGGTTCGCCACCACTGGTTTAGGGGGTACATTGGGGGCATTATTATTAAGCATAGTATGGAGGGCATTACTACTAATGGGGTTGCTATTGGGGATACTGTAGGGGGCACTATAACTCTTGGGGGCAGTCTGGGAGCACTATTTCTATGGAAGGACTATCTGTATGGTACTGTAATACAGAATATTATGGAGAGCATAGCAGGCAAAGTATTGGGAGTAGCAGCAGGATGATAATGTTGGGACAGTAGGAGGAGGAGGAGGAGGATGGAAAAGTGAGGAATCTAAGATGTCTGTGTGTCAAACTCTACACAGATGAGATGCAGCTGAAATGACTCGTCAAGGTGGTCTGGTCCAAATGGAGAAGATGAGGAAACAGAATGTCTACATCAGAGGAGACATCACTGGATGTAAAAGGTATGGGGTACTGTATTCTCCTGTATGTGTTACACAGTTGCATGTAATGTTCATCCACATATGTGTTTAACAGTGGGGGAGGGGTTGGATTGAGAATGTGGAGGAAGGGGGCACCATTTCAATTTTCACCTCAGCCAGCAGAAACACTAGAATCGGTCCAGGTATTGCTAAACAATTTCCTTGCACTAACAGTAATACGACTAATAATATTTGTAATACAAGTAATAATGTTTGTGGGGGGGGGGGGCAATACTGAGTTTTACTATGGGGGCCCGTGATTTGATCTATGTATGCCCCTACATAAAAGGTTTACTCATTTTCTTAGACACTGCCCTATTTATACTCTGATGCATCTTTGATCTGCTCTCTCTGAACACTTGGATGCTTTCACCTCACCTTCACTTCATTTTTCTCAGCAATGCAGGCACATGGTACCAACAGAGATGCCTTCACCTGACAAGCATACATGCAACAAATCAGCCAGTTTTATAGGTACAAATCTGTTGACAGATGCCCTTTTGGTATATAGTCAATAACAGAGACAGAGTAGTCTCAAACCCTTTCCTTATTTTGGTCAATCAAAAATGTAGCATACCATGCTGGATATAGAAACTTTAGCAAGAAAGTTATCAAAGCAGATTAATTGCAGAAGAATTTGATCAAAGGTATTCTGTTGTAGCTTTCTGTCAATGGAGAATGGAACATCGATGATTTGAGCCAATACATTCCCATAGAATGTATCATAAAATAATTTTTGTGACACTGATACTGAAGTGTTGGTGGTTGCAGAATAAATTATGACTTATGACTAAATTACCCATAATAAAAAAATTGAGATTTGAGTTTTATGATCTACAGACAATGAATTGGTCAATTCACCGAAAAGTTTATAACATATTTCACTATGATTAAAATTTTTTAAAAGATATAAACCTGTACAATATAAACCTGTAAACTAAAATTATGACCTTTTTTGTTTGTTTTTGAACAGCACTCCAGCTGAAACTACAACTCCCAGAATTCTCCTTTCACCTCAATGTGAGTTACCAGAACAGCCAAGCAAGTAGTTCCACAGCAGCTAGAGTACTGACAGTTCTTGACCTCTGTTGTATGCTTTCAAGGCTTCAAAGGTGGGGAGTGTCTGATTGTCTGGGTTAGTGACTTCTAGAGTATGTATAGTGCCCTGGAACAAAAGTACTTAGTACTATGGATGTTTGCGGATATTTGTCCCTATTGCTACTACGCAAAGCCATCAACGTACTCCTTTATTGCATTTGGAAGGGTTAACTTGCACTATGATTTATGCTGTTGTGTGCATTTATACTGTTTTATATTGGTGAACTGCATTTCATGTTTATCGTAATATATCTTGCACAAGTGCACTGTTATTGTGCTATATCTGTGCTGCACTATGGAAAGGATTAATGCACATTCGACTTATACTGAGAGACTTTGGGACTTTCTATCTATGCACTGAGAAATTCGAAATTTTCCACCGTTAATATAAGGGACTATGCAATGTTTTGGAGGGCAAAAACAGACACACTCACCTTACGACTATCTGGGTTAGGTATGTTGTTTATATCTGAAGACTTGTTATGTCTGGAAAAAACACATAGTCATTCCCATAGACTTGTATTGAAATGAAAGTCTATGACAGACTGAAATTGCAGCAATGTTTCTGTTTAGGCTGTGAATTTCGAGCCCTCCCACTACAAAGTTCTGTTCAGCTAGAAATTGCATATAGAAAGGAAAGTTAGACCCCCTAGTTGTCTGAAGATAGCGACCAGTGTTTAATATAAGAAACTTTGTAAACCTGTGCAAGTGACCAGAAGAAGACACTGAGACGGGGATACTCTGCCACAGACCCTGGGCCACCAAACCTTTGTCCAGTGTCTTGCCAGTATTGTTTCATACTTGCTTTTCTCCAGTAAAGAAGCACCCTAGTTTGCTGCAAACTCTGACTCTCTGGACCTATTTCCCATAAAGGATGCACCACACCTTTGGGAGAGCAACAACAAATGGTGACACCTCACCAATGTCCATGGAACCCAGCATAGTGTTGAGGCCATCCCAAACCTGGCCCCTGCAATTGGAGAATGTGATGTGTTAAAGGAAGATACAAGGAGAGCAAGATAAGAGATCCTGTGGGGATCAGAAATGATATGTGGGGATGTATCAGGAGATTAAGTCAGAGATTTATAGGGATGACAGAAAACAGGCTTTTTATGTCATTATAAATATTTTTTAATTAATTCACTGGGCAGCGGGGAGCCATGAAGTGATTGGCAAGAGAGGTGGAATAACAGGGCAGCAATGATGAGAATAGATTAGAGGGATGCCACAGAAGGGGTGTTGCAGTAGTCTAGGTGGGAGATGATGAGGGCATGCACTAGTATTTTTGTTGACTCATTTGAGGAAAGAGTGGAAATGTTTTGGAGGTGGAGATGACTGGACGTCATAAGGATTTTAAATTGATTTACGGTTTGAAAGACATGGTGGAATGAAAGGTTGTCAAAGGCAGCAGACATATGAGACTGGGGAAATTGTGGTAGGAGAGGTATATAGTGTTTGTTAAGATATGTATTACATTTAAGACTTTACTCACATTGAGTAGATTTGCTGAGTAGAAATTCACAACTAATCAACAAAAAAATCTGCTTTTAAAATCAGTGCTGTACTGGATGCATATTTCACTACTCATTTCTCAGTTTCTATAGCCAACTTGAATTTTGCCACCTGCCTGCAGTCTGCATCATACCATGAATCCATGTAAATTTTTTCAACAATGTATGAATTAATTTTGGAAACCCCATTCACTCGCAAAATATGCTGTACAGATGCAGTGCCCAGTTAGAATTTTTAGATGTGACAGAATTCCTGCAGGTTTGTGATGTGTAACGTCCCAGAGTGGCATTACCACTTCTGCACCCCACCACTATCTCCTATGGTTAACCACGTGTCATCCTATGTATTGATCTCTAGGTCCTGCAAAATGTGTATTCATACAGTCAGGTCCATAAATATTGGGACATCGACACAATTGTAACATTTTTGGATCTATACACAACTAGAGATGGCCTTGCGGTTCGCCCGGCGGTCGTTTCACGGCGAACTTTGCGTGTTTGCGAATCGCCGAAAATGCGAACATATGGAGAAATTTGCGCCCGTCATATTATTTTACATTATGAAGAACTTTGATCCATGACACATCCATCAGGTGGTACAGGACAGCCAATTGAGACATTTCAGCATATGGACATACCCCCACCTTATAAATAAACCTGATGGCCACCATTTTACATTCTGTGTTTTTCCAGTTTAGGGAGAGGTTGGTGTGTAGAGCAGGGACAGGCTGTTAGGGACACCAAATGCTAGCTAATAGGGCCACAAAAGTCATTTTTTAAAGACTAGTATAGGTGTGCTATCAATATGTGTGATACACAGGTGTGCGATATACTTATAATATACTTTTAAAATGAGTCAAAAACATATAGATCTATATAGTGATCACCTGGAAGACAGGGGCCTAGGTGCTAGGGGCTTACTAGGGCAATTTTTATATAGGGTAAGGTTCCGGACGGGGTCGCTCTTATCAGGGTGGGTGGTCTGTGGTTAGGCTATCAGGGCCAGAATAGCACCCCCCCTGTAGGGCAATATCAGGGACAGTTCTTTGCCCACCCTGTCCTTCAATACCACATCATCATCAGCCCAGGGATAGATGTTTTTTGCTTTCCCTCCGGGATTCATGGATGTGCACTGGAACCCCCTGGATTGTGGTAGGACATATGGTTTCTGATTTGGTGCTGCCAAGCACCTGATTTAGTGCTGCCGAGCACTTGAAATTGCCTACCATAGCTATGCTTTTTTGCTTAACCCCTTAGGAATGCATGACGTACCGGTACGGCATGTTTCCTGAGTCCTTAAGGACCCATGATGTACCGGTACGTCATGAGTCTAAAATAAGATTGCGGCGCCCCGGGGGTTAATCCGAACGGGATGCCGGCTGAAATCATTCAGCCGGCATCCTGTCACAACACCAGGGGGGTCATGTGACCCCCCCCCCCCCCGCATCAGCGATCGCAGCAAACCGCAGGTCAATTCAGACCTGCGGTTTGCTGCGCTTTCAGCCGATCCTGATCCCCGTGGTCTCTGACCGCGGGGATCAAACTTTAAAATGCCCCAAATAGCGTTTTATTAACCCCCCTGCACCCCTGAATGATATATGTGGGCGGGTGGTGCAGGGGGGGTGTCGCAGGCAGTGCGGGAGGCCGGTGGTGCGGCAGGCGGGATCTCGATCCCCCGTCCGCTTCCCCTTGAATAATCGTTGGTGGACAGTGGTTATACCAGGGTGTCAGCACATTGCTGACACCCTGGTATAAACGGCTGACATCAGTGATGCGATGTCAGCCGTTTAACCCTTTCCATACAGCGGTTCATACGGACCGCTGTATGTAAAAGGTTAACAGCTCAGGGAGCACCCTCTCTCTCAGATCGGGGGGATGCTGTGCCTTTGCAGCCCCCGATGGAGAGGGAGAAAGCCCCCAGACAGCCCCCCGACAGCCCCGTCCATACCCTTCCCTGTCTGTGCAGTTGTGGCTACAACTGAGCAGACGGGGAAGGTTCCCATGGCAACAGGACGCCTTCTCAGGCATCCTGCTGTCCATGGTGCTGAACAGATCTATGCTAAAGACATAGATCTGTTCAGACAAAGTGTAAGTAAAATACAGTACAGTACCCTATATAGTGTACTGTACTGTATTATACAGACATCAGACCCACTGGATCTTCAAGAACCAAGTGGGTCTGGGTAAAAAAAAAAACAGTGATAAAAAAAACACATTTATCACTGAATAAAAAATAAAATAAAAAAATGCACTACACATATTAGGTATCGCCGCGTCCGTAACGACCTGATCTATAAAACGGTCATGTTACTTTCCCCGCACGGTGAACGCCATAAAAATAAAAAAATAAAAACTATGAGAAAATTGAAATTTTGCCCACCTTACTTCCCAAAAAAGGTAATAAAAGTGATCAAAAAAGTCGCATGTACGCCAAAATAGTACCAATCAAACCGTCATCTCATCCCGCAAAAATCATACCCTACCCAAGATAATCGCCCAAAAACTGAAAAAACTATGGCTCTTAGACTATGGAAACACTAAAACATGATTTTTTTTTGTTTAAAAAATGAAATCATTGTGTAAAACTTAAATAAATAAAAAAAAGTATACATATTAGGTATCGACGCGTCCTGTATCGACCGCCTCTCTAAAATTATCACATGACCTAACCCCTCAGATGACCACCGTAAAAAAATAAAAATAAAAACGATGTAATAAAAGCCATTTTTTGTCATCTTACTTCACAAAAAGTGTAATAGCAAGCGATCAAAAAGTCACATGCACCCCAAAATAGTGCCAATCAACCATCATCTCATCCCGCAAAAAATGAGATCCTACTTAAGATAATCGCCCAAAAACTGCAAAAACAATGGCTCTTAGACTATGGAGACACTAAAACATTTTTTTTGTTTTAAAAATGAAATCATTGTGTAAAATTACATAAATAAAAAAAATTGTATACATATTAGGTATCGCCACGTCCGTGACAACCTGCTCTATAAAATTACCACATGATCTAACCTGTCAGATGAATTTTGTAAATAACAAAAAAAAATTGCCAAAAAAGCTATTTCTTGTTACCTTGCCGCACAAAAAGTGTAATATAGAGCAACCAAAAATCATATGTACCCTAAACTAGTACCAAAAAAACTGCCACCCTATCCCGTAGTTTCTAAAATGGGGTCACTTTTTGGGAGTTTCTACTCTAGAGGTGCATCAGGGGGGCTTCAAATGGGACATGGTGTAAAAAAAAACAGTCCAGCAAAATCTGCCTTCCAAAAACCGTATGGCATTCCTTTCCTTCTGCGCCCTGCCGTGTGCCTGTACAGCAGTTTACGACCACATATGGGGTGTTTCTGTAAACTACAGAATCAGGGCCATAAATAATGAGCAATTCAGACGTATTAAAAGAAATTGTTCAAAACAAGACACATTTGAAGAAGAAGCAGCCATTTTAAAGGATCAATTTTTAGAGAAAAAATATCCATTAGATCTATTAGAATCCTCGTTAGATACAGTACGTAAATTGGATCAAAACACCTTTTTCTCAGAAAAAATAGAAATTCCAAAGTCTACAACACAAGAAATTGTCAGAATAATATTACCATTCAATTCACAATACAAAAAGATTAAACATATAACTAATAAACATTGGCACCACATCATTAAAGATAGAACAATAGGACACATATTGCCCAATAAACCTAACATCATATTCACTAAGGCACCAAATTTGGGCCTATTAGTTGCTCCTACAATCAACAACAAAACCTTAAAAATACCAACCATCCAAAAATGGATAGGTATGTCAGGTTTTTATAGATGTGGGTCCTGTATGGGATGCAAATTTACTACATTCCCTAAAAAAACAAGTGAAGTGAAATCAACCAGCAATAATCATATACATAAAATTAGGGAATTCTTGACATGCAACACAGAAAGCGTAATATACATTATACAGTGCCCATGCAGAAAACAATACGTGGGCAGAACTAAAAGAACCTTGAAAAAACGCATAGCTGAGCATATCACAAACATCAAAAAAGGATATGACAAGCATGCCCTGTCACTCCACTTTAAAACAGTACATAATCAGGACCCAAGAGGGATGAGCTTTGTGGCCCTAGAAAAGGTAAGCGTACAGTGGAGAGGAGGGGACCATATAGGAAAAATGTCTAGGATGGAATCTAGAAAGATTTTTGAGTTCAATTCCCTTCTCCCACAAGGATTAAATGCAGAGATGGAGGTATTCGGTTTTTTGTAAAAAGAGGACAATTGAGAACAATTTTTGTCTCTCACTGCTATAACTCAAAAGATCGAGTGGACCCTATATAATACTCACCAAAAGTACACCTTAAATTGTTGTAGACGAAGCATCTCCTAAAAGAAAGAAAAGAAATAATTTTTTTTTATCATTTTTTATACATTTATATTTTTTATGTATTTATGTTTTAAATAAAATTAAAAATATATATTTTTAAAAAGCCTTTTACTAATGACTATTTATGGAAGTATAAAAAACTATCTGTCGGTTATGCACTAATTATGTGCTCACACATCTTTATTATTTAAAGGCTCCCTATATAATATGGATCAAGATCTTTCTAAACTAAATAAAAATTGCAGGAGAACATATATATCTGTTGATATTAGAATTTAAAAACATCTATGTATATAGTAAGGTACGATTTAAACAAATTGGTTTGACTGGTTGGTACATATACTTTGAGATCGTCTCAAGAACGCATGGTCTGGAAGCAGACGTGCGCATAAGTATAGAGACCCATGTGTCCACACTTTGTGGAAACAACCAATTATCAACCAGCCAACACACAACTTACCTAGGGAGAACGAAATACTATTAACCCTACGTTCCAATTAGACAGGTCCAGCTTTTTAATTATAAGCCTCCACATATATATACATGGCTATAATATACGGTATTACCTTGCCAGATATATACAATGCTATGGGAAGGATGTATAAATATTTTAGGAGCATGTTTTATTGCATTTAAAGAATGTGGAAATGGCGATTATAAAAATTATGGCATCTGAAAATCGCAGTAAGAACCGCATTTGAAAATTGCAACAAAATAAATGAACAAACAGCAGTTGAGCATTTAGATATATACTTTTTGCTTTTAGATATATTTTATATATATATTGAGGATTTTATAATATAAATGTATGATTAGAGTGGTTTTAAAACATAATGGTTTAAAATTATAGTTGTTTAAATATATAAGAGGTAATATTATATATACAAAATTACTATTTGGTTATTTTTATCTTATGTTTATAAAGGTTCAGCAAAAATTGTATATTTAGGAACCACTACTATTATTGTCTAGTTTTATACTATGCACATATATTTTTGCAATACTGTGACTAAGAGGTTAAATGACCAGCTATGCTGGACGTCAGCTCTCAGGTGTTTCATTAAATGATGCAATCGCTCTAAATGGGTAATGGATGTAGTCCTATATAAAGAGGCAAACAACAGATGAGACTTGACCACTGAGGAAGGAGTCGTGTTAACTCCGAAACGCGTATGGTGTAGACAAGTCTCAACGGAAAGAAGGAAACCGCAACATCATTTGCGCATCTTAACCGAATTTGCAACTAATCCGTAAAGAAACAAAAGTCCTGCCGTGTAAAAAAGATACAAAGCAATGGCAAATTTCTAGTAGGGCCGAATTCATACTGACGCTAGCTTATCAAACGGACTGTTTCTTTTTTTTGTGCAAGTTCATTCAGTGCAAGCTTATAACTCACGATAAAGTAGATTGGAGGTACAATCATCTTCGCTGACAACACGTGGGACGCCACGCTAAGCGCAACGATCCGAACACTTCACCGCCTCTACAAACAGTGAGTACTTGCTACACTGTATCACAGTGTACTAGCGGAGCTACAACTGCGAAACGAAGCTACCATTACGAAAAGGAATGTATGCAATCATGCGCAAAGGATAATATATATATTTTTTCCTATATTGAAAGATTAACGCATCCATTTTTTTATTTTTTTTTCTCTCTTGGAAGAATCACATACCGCGGACCAATATAGTGACTGCATTCTTATCCACTTTATTGAGCCTCAGCATTTCCACTAGAGACATTTAACCACCAAGAACTTAGTGCATGACGTTATTAACCCTTAGCACGACTGCACTTTATCTGTATTGGTATTTCTTTATGTATTTTAGACTTAGTACCGTATGTATATTTAATAAATTTTAATTCAATAATATATTACTGTCTAGTGGTCGATGTGAATTAGATGTAGGTGTGCCCCTCTTATCCTATTGTACATGTTATACAGAAAATAGTCACTAATAAATGTGTCCCCTGTTTGGTAGTTTCAAACTACTGAATGATGTCTCTGTGCACCAAATACAGGCAAGATAGCACCGTGTTGAAAAGTCAGAACAGTGTCTGTGAGTTAAAATGGCCGCTATCTATTGTTCTCACCATGTGCTTCATCCATTGTTCTCACCATGGGAATAGTAAAATCCAAGCAAGTAAGGCAAATGATGCAATCCAGGGACAGAGGGCTCAGTCCCAAGTGCCTTAAGACCCAATAACTTAAGGGACCATAATCCCAGGGCAGGAGGCTGGTAAACAGCCCCCTCCAAAACACAGTGGCGAGGTTGGTTTCGCCACATAACTTTTTACATGTAGTATGCCTGGTTCACCAGCAGGTGCCTGCATAAATGGTAGAGCTACAGGGACAGGGAATTGAACCTTTCTTTCCATAGTAAACCCCTCTCTGTGGTGTGGTGGGTGTTTTCCCACTTGCTTCAGGGAGGGAGGAGTTTTAGTACAAGTTAGTCTAGCTTACCTCCTGCTAGGGAAAGGTCTAATTTTACCCCTGCCAAGGGAGGGTGTGCAGCAGGTACACGTCCCTGTTGGACATGGCCTTGCCCGGGCCAGCTGGAGCACCTTCAGCTCAGCTGGATAGGCAGAAGCTTAGAGCCTCAGGAGCCAGGAGAGACTCCCTGGCATAGCATAATTCAGAGCCAGACTACCAAGTGAGAAGTTACAGCACCCAGAGAAAGCTGAGTTACATAGATATCCTGACAGCACAGCATAGCTAGAGAGCAACTGTTGTAGTACAGAGGAGTTTGCCTGCCATAGTTAATGCCAAAGCCTGCTGGCACCAAGACAAAGCCTGAAACTGTTTGGAGAAACGTTTATTGAAGTTAAGCTGTTATCAACTTCATCACAATGTCTGGAATTTATTTCATTCACCCACTCACCCACACCCGCCCCGCCGCAGTGACAATTTTTTTTTTTATCACTGCACAATCACTTCACAAGCACTGTGGCGATAAAAAAATCAGCTTTGATATTTTTTATCAATCGCAGCGGCTTCCTGTACTTCGCTAGCCTCCCATTTGTAAGACAGGCTTGCTTTTTTCTTGGGTAGTCTCAGGGAATATCCCCTAAATTTAGTTGACCAAATGGCAAGTAAGGGGTATCCTTCTGAAGAGGCCTACAGGCTTCTGACCCAGTCGGATGAGGAATGGGAACCCTCATCTGACGAATCCAGCGGGTCAGAATACGAACCTGTAAAAAGCAGTGGCAGTCTGACCTAAAGTTTGGACAATGAGGTTGAGGTCCCTGATACCACCAGGTGTACCCGGCCCCGTGTTGCTAGACCACAGAATTCGCAGGATCTGCTTCAAGGGCAGCAGAGTGGGGCTGGCGGTGTCGGATTACGTGGTGAGGCATACACCAGCAGCACAGCCCATCCTGGACCTAGTACTAGCACTGCCGTACAACATGGTGAAGTGGCGAGCACCAGAACGGCAGTTGAAGCTGGTACGGTGGCACGTGCATTAGTTCCCCCGTCGCAGCCACCACACAGAGTCCCTGAGGTGCTGGCAAACCCTGATTGGCAGCCCCCAACTTCAGCCGCACCAGTAGTTCCCCCTTTCACCGCCCAGTCTGGAGTTCGGGTTGAGATAGCTCAGATCGGATAGGCATTGGGGCTTTTGGAGCTGTTCTTGACTGCGGAGCTGTTGGACTTAGTCGTGGCAGAAACAAACCGGTATGCCACTCAATTTATAGCCGCCAACCCGGGAAGCTTTTATGCCCAGTCATTCCAGTGGAAACCCGTCCAAGTTTCTGAATTTAAAACTTTTCTGGACCTTCTCCTCAACACGGGCCTGACAAAAAAACATGAATTGTGGTCATATTGGTCCACGAACCCAATTCATCACATGCCAATGTTCTCTGCTGCCATGTCCAGGACACAATTTGAGAACATCCTGCGTTTCCTGCACTTTAGTGACAATAGCACCTCTCGTCCCAGAGGCCACCCAGCTTTTGACCGACTCCACAAAATTCGGCCCCTCATAGACCACTTTAACACCAAATTTGCTGATTTGTATACCCCTGAGCAAAACATCTGCATAGACGAGTCCCTGATACATTTTACCGGGCGTCTTGGCTTCAAACAATACATCCCAAGCAAGCGCGCCCGGTATTGGGTCAAATTGTATAAGCTCTGTGAAAGGGCCACAGGTTATACGCACAAATTTCTTTGAGGGTAAAGATCAGACCCTGGAGCCGGTCGGTTGCCCTGACAACCTGGGGAGCAGTGGGAAGACAGTCTGGGAATTGGTGTCACCCTTATTTGGCAAGGGGTACTATCTTTATGTGGACAATTTCTACACAAGTGTGCCCCTCTTCGGGCATTTGTTTCTAGAACAGATTGGCTGCTGTGGCACCGCGCTGACCAAGTTGCCGGGGCTTCCCCCAACGGCTCGTTACCACCCGTCTTGCAAGGGGGAAGAGGGCTGCCTTGTGTAACGAAGAACTGCTTGCGGTGAAATGGAGAGACAAGCGTGACATTTACATTCTCTCCTCCATTCACGCAGACACGACAATAGAAATTGAACGAGCAACTGGAGTCATTGAAAAGCCCCTCTGTGTCCACAACTATGATTTGCTCATGGGAGGGGTGGACTTCAATGACCAGATGTTGGCTTCTTGTTTACTCTCCTGCAGGACCATACGCTGGTATAAGAAGGTGTCTGCATACCTAATTCAATTGGCTGTCTATAATAGTTTTGTTCTCTACAGTAAGGCTGGGAGAACAGGATCCTTCCTCAAATTTCAGAAAGAGATCATCGAGAACCTCCTGTATCCAGGAGTTTCCGTGGCCCCAACCACCAGTGTAGTGAGCCGTCTATACGAGCGACATTTTCCCAATGTCGTTGCTGGTACCTCAAACCAAGCGCCACCCCGAAAAAAATGGCGTGTCTGTAGCAGGAGTGGAATAAGGCGTGTCACCCTGACCACCCTGCCCTATGCTTAGGGGAGTGTTTCCGGAAGTTCCACACACAGGTACACTATTAATATAGGGACTGCAGGACACAGGACAGGCACACAGGGCTCTTAGGGCCCTTTCACTCACAGCTGCTGCAAACCCCTCCTTTCACCTGGGACAAAGTGCATAATGTACTTTGCCACATCTCTGGGCGCTTTGCGCTTTGCACATTGTCCCATGGGGAAGGAGAGGTTTGTCCTATAAATGTAAAACATAAAAAAATAAAAATAAAATCACAGGTAAGCAAAAAAGTTAATGTTCCAAAAGTTCAATAAAGTTTATAAAAGTTAATGTTCTGTTTCAAATGTTATGTAAAGGTAATTTTAATAAATTTATTGCGTTGCAGCCTGTTTTTTTTTTTTACCTTCTAGGTGGAACAACTGATCATCCAGCTGCAGCACTGATGTGCATTCTGACAGAAGCATTGCACTGCTGTCAGATTACACAAAAGTCGGTGTATGCGGCGCTGCAAGACGAGATTTCTCCTCTGCAGTAAAAAAGATACGTTTGCCGAGGCTTATGAGCTGAGGGGCTGTGATCATATGCTTTGGCAAACATTTTTAATAAAATAAAAAAAAATTCCGGCAATGATTTATTCATCCACATCGATTGATGTGAATGGAGAAATCGGGGGGTTTGCCAGGGCATACGAACTGAGTGGGTTTGGATGTTGGGCAGAGCTCCTATGTCCTAGCAGACGCCTTTCCCCTCCTTTTTTTTTTTTTGCAAATTTTTTGGCAGAGATTTTTTCATCCACATTGATCGATGCGAATGAAGAAATCTGTGCCGTTCATTTTTTCTTTCAGCCCAGAGGCTAAACGGAAAAAAAATCTCATTACCCGTATGCTCAATATAAGGAGAATAGCAGAAACTGCTAATGCTGGCCATACATGTAATGATTGCGGAGACCCTCAAATGCCAGGGCAGTACAAACACCCCACAAATGACCCCATTTTCGAAAGAAGACACCCCAAGGTATTCGCTGAGGGGCATATTGAGTCCATAAAAGATTGAACTTTTTGTCCCAAGTTAGCGGAAAGGGAGACTTTGTGAGAAAAAACGAAAAAAAATCCATGACCGCTAACTTGTGCCCAAAAAAAAAATAATCTATGAACTCGCCATGCCCCTCACGGAATACCTTGGGGTGTCTTCTTTCCAAAATAGGGTCACATGTGGGGTATTTATACTGCCCTGGCATTTTAGGGGCCCTAAAGCGTGAGAAGAAGTATGGAATCCAAATGTCTAAAAATGCCCTTCTAAAAGGTACTCATTGGAATTGGGCTCCTTTGCGCACCTAGCTGCAAAAAAGTGTCACACATGTGGTATCGCCGTACTCAGGAGAAGTTGGGCAATGTGTTTTGGGGTGTCTTTTTACATATACCCATGCTGGGCGAGAGAAATATCTCTGTAAAATGACAACTTTGTATAAAAAAATTGGAAAAGTTGACTTTTACAGAGATATTTCTCTCACCCAGTATGGGTATATGTAAAAATACACCCCAAAACACATTGCCCTACTTATTTTGAGTACGGCGATACCACATGTGTGACACTTTTTTGCAGCCTAGGTGCGCAAAGGGGCCCAAATTCTAAAGAGCACCTTTAGCATTTTACAGGTCATTTTTAACACATTTGGATTTCAAACTACTTCTCACGCTTCAGGTCCCCTAAAATGCCAGGGCAGTACAAATACCCCACAAGTGACCCCATTTTGAAAATAATACACCACAAGGTATTTTGTGAGGGACATGGCGAGTTCATGTAAAATTAAATTTTTTGTCACAAGTTAGTGGAATATGAGACTTTGTAAGAAAAAAAAGGAAAAAAAAAGAAAAAAATCATTTTCCGCTAACTTGTGCCAAAAAAATTTTTTTTCTAGGAACTCGCCATGCCCCTCACGGAATACCTTCGGGTGTCCATTTTAGGGGACCTAAAGCGTGAGAAGTAATTTGGAATCCAAATGGGTAAAAAATGCCCTGTGAAATCCTCAAGATACTCATTGGAATTTGGGCCCCTTTGTGCACCTGGGCTGCAAAAAAGTGTCACACATGTGGTATCGCCATTCTCAGGAGAAATAGGGCAATGTGTTTTGGGGTGTATTTTTACATATACCCATGCTGGGTGAGAGAAATATCTCTGTCAAATGACAACTTTGTATAAAAAAATGGGAAAAGTTGTCTTTTAGAGAGATGTTTCTCTCACCCAGCATGGGTATATGTAAAAAGACACCCCAAAACACATTGCCCTACTTCTCCTGAGTACGGCGATACCACATGTGTGACACTTTTTTGCAGCCAAGATGCGCAAAGGGGCCCAAATTCGAATGAGTACTTTCAGGATTTCACAGGGCATTTTTACGCATTTGGATTCCAAACTACTTCTCACGCTTTAGGGCCCCTAAAATGCAAAGGTAGTATAAATACCCAACATGTTACCCCATTTTAGAAAGAAGACACCCCAAGGTATTCCGTGAGGGGTATGGTGAGTTCATGTAAAATTATATTTTTTGTCACAAGTTAGTGGAATATGAGACTTTGTAAGAAAAAAAATAAAAATACATTTTCCGCTAACTTGTGCCAAAAAAAAATATATTCTAGGAACTCGCCATGCCCCTCACGGAATACCGTGGGGTGTCTTCTTTCCAAAATGGGGTCATTTGCGGGGTATTTATACTGCCCTGGCATTTTAGGGGCCCTTAAGCGTGAGAAGTAGTTTGGAATCCAAATGCCTAAAAAATGACCTGTGAAATCCTCAAGATACTCATTGGAATTTGGGCCCCTTTGTGCACCTAGGCTGCAAAAAAGTGTCACACATGTGGTATTGCCGTACTCAGGAGCAGTAGCAAAATGTGTTTTGGGGTGTATTTTTACATATACCCATGCTGGGTGAGAGCAATATCTCTGTCAAATGACAACTTTGTATAAAAAAAATGGGAAAAGTTGTCTTTTAGAGAGATATTTCTCTCACCCAGCATGGGTATATGTAAAAAGACACCGCAAAACACATTGCCCTACTTCTCCTGAGTACGGCGATACCACCATTTTTTGCTGCCAAGATGCGCAAAGGGGCCCATATTCCAATGAATACTTTCAGGATTTCACAGGGCATTTTTACGCATTTGGATTCCAAACTACTTCTCACGCTTTAGGGCCCCTAAAATTCCAGGGCAGTATAAATACCCAACATGTGACCCCATTTTGGAAAGAAGACACCCCAAGATATTCCGTGAGGGGTATGGTAAGTTCATGTAAAAAAATTTTTTTTGTCACAAGTTAGTGCAATATGAGACTTTATTTTTTATTTATTTTTTTCTTACAATAATTTTCCGCTAACTTGTGACAAAAAATAAAAACTCCCATGAACTCACTATGCCCATCAGCGAATACCTTAGGGTGTCTGGGTGAAATGGGGTCATTTGTGGGGTGTTTCTACTGTCTGGGCATTGTAGAACCTCAGGAAACATGACAGGTGCTCAGAAAGTCAGAGCTGCTTCAAAATGCAGAAATTCACATTTTTGTACCATAGTTTGTAAACGCTATAACTTTTGCGCAAACCAATAAATATACACTTATTGCATTTTTTTAAATCAAAGACATGTAGAACAATAAATTTAGAGAAAAATTTATATAGAAATGTAGTTTTATTTGAAACATTTTACAACTGAAATTGAAAAATGTCATTTTTTTGCAAAAAATTCGGTCAATTTCGATTAATAACAAAAAAATTAAAAATGTCAGCAGCAATGAAATACCACCAAATGAAAGCTCTTTTAGTGAGAAGAAAAGGAGGTAAAATTCATTTGGGTGGTAAGTCGTATGACCGAGCAATAAACCGTGAAAGTAGTGTAGTGCAGAATTGTAAAAAGTGGTCTGGTCATTAAGGGGGTTTAAGCTAGGGGAGCTGAGGTGGTTAAGTAAGGGGGTATGTAAGAGTGGCATTACCACTTCTGCACCCCGCCACTATTTCCTATGGTAAACCACGTGTCATCCTATGTATTAATTTCTAGGTCCTGCAAAATGTGTATTCATATTTCTTATTATGTAACAGTTTACATGTAATATGCCTGGTTCACCAGCAGGTGGCAGCATAAATGACAGAGCTACAGGGACAGGTGGTGTGGTGGGCGTTTTCCCACTTGCTGCAGGGAGGGAGGAGTTTTAGTTCAAGTTAGTCTAGCTTACCCCCTGCTAGGGGAAGGTCTAATTTTGCTGCCTGCCAAGGGAGGGTGTACAGCAGGTACACGTCCCTGTTGGACGTGGCCTTGCCCAGGCCAGCTGGAGCACCTTCAGCTCAGCTGGATATGGAGGCAAAAGCTTAGAGCCTCAGGAGCCAGGAGAGAGACTCCCTAGTATAGCATAATTCAATGTCAGACTACCAAGTGAGAATTTGCAGCACCCATAGAAAGCTGAGTTACATAGCTATCTTGACAGCACAGCATAGCCTGAGAGCAACTGATGTAGCAGAGAGGAATTTGCCTGTCACAGTTAATGCTAAAACCTGCTGGAACCAAGACAAAGACTGAAACTGTTTGGAGAAACATTTATTCAAGTAAAGCTGTTATCAACTTCATCACAAGGTCTGGACATCAAATTTGCAGTAATTTACTGTACAATACATGTAAATTGTGGTTTCAAAAATCTCATCACATGTACAGAAATACGAATATGCTGTGAATTTACAAACCTACTGCATGCTTACTATTTCATGGACAAGTTGTGAGATTTTATTGAAAATTTCACTCTTGTAATAAGGTGAAATCTGAAGCACAATTCAAAGTATAATCTGCATGTAAGAAATGCTCCTTTGATGCAGATGTAAGGTGAAAACTGGCAGAAACTGTGGAAATTTAGTTTTAAGCACTAACCTCTTCATATATTCACATGACTGCAGCTTTGATGACAGTGAGTACACATTATCTTCTGACAGCTGCAACATAAATTGGTATTATTCTCACACAACTGGGACAAACTATTTTATATTCTTCCCTTTTGCTTATACAGTATCAAAAATATTTTGCCGTGCTGTGGCGAGATTTCCACCATTCATGCCAGTCGCAATCAAATTTTCCTGTAGCCAGTTTTATAATGTATTTCTCAATGTTAGTAATCAATACAAAAACACACAAATATGGGTCCGCGCTAACCGCTCTCAGTCTTGGGGAATATTCACATGTAGTCCCTTTGCACAGGCCGACAACAGAAACCTTTACTCTTTCAAAAATAAAATGGACATAGTACAGACCCGCAAACAGATCGGTTCACCACCACGCTTTATTGTAATTACACGGTTAAAACTTGTCACATCGCACATAAAAGTACCAATTTTATGTGTGATGTGACAAGTTTTAACCGTGTAAGTACAATAAAGCGCGGTGGTGAACCGATCTGTTTGCGGGTCTGTACTATGTCCATTTTCCTTTTGAAGGAGTAAAGGTTTATGTTGTCGGTCGGTACTGGGACCAAGGAAGCCAGTAACGAAGAAAAGGAAAAAACTGCCTGTGCAAAGGGACTACATGTGAATATTCCCCAAGACTGAGAGCTGTTAGCGCGGACCCATATTTGTGTGTTTTCATATTGATTTATACAGGAGAACGGACCTACTCTTGACTTTGGGACTGCAGCTGGTAGAGAGGTTGGAAACCTGCACACTATTATTTATTTGTGATAAAACTCAATGTTAGTAAGTTTTATCAGTTTGGTTGAGGGGGGGGGGGGGGTGCATTACCAAGAGGAAACCATTGTAGAAACAGAGATAATTCAGGATATTCTGGTTTAGTGTATCATCATTTGACAATGGTGGCTTGGTGTTTAGCACCTCACCAAAGGAAACATATGCATAAAGTTTGTATGTTCACCCTGTGGTTGCAGGGGTTCCTTCTGGGTACTCCAGTTTCCTCCCACATTCCAAAAATATACAAATGGGTAAATTGAGTGAGTGTTGCATGTTGGGGATGAATGCCTATATGGCTGCTACTGTCTCCCCAATGAGTTGCCCCATCATCACAACCACTCCTGCGTTTCAAATCTCCTCTGTGAGAAAAATGCATCACATATGTTTGGCATTTTGCAACAAGATCCACACAATTTGGAATTTGACGCTGTTGGATACCACCCAATATGTTATGAACCTGGAATGTGCAGCTATAGCCGTAGTTCTAGTCTTGTGCAGTTGTGAAATAGTAAATACATTTACTGTACAGGCAAGACTATAGTTTGAGAACTCCTCAGTCCAGCAGAACGCATGTCACCACGGCCGGACTGGGACTGAAATTCAGCCCTGGCAATTTAAAACAAATAAACTTATTGAGTGGTGAATATAAAATATCCACCCCAATGTTTATGGTATATATGGATGGACATTACATTCACCACTACCAAACATACAGGAGAATACAGCGCCACATACCTATTACTTCCAGTGATGTCTACCCTAATGTAGATGTTCTTTTTCCTCATCTCCTCAATTGGGAGCAAACCATAATGAGGACATTTTTTGTCTTGCTCTTAAAGAGTTTACCACACAGACATCTTAGTATCCTCACTTTTTAAACATCCTTCCCCTTCTAGTGCTAACCAGAAGTGCTAACCTACTGCTTACCCTCATACTGTGCCTGCTGTGTTCCTTTATGCACCCAAATACTATACTGCAGAAAGTGGCATATAGATAGTCCCCTCTTACTAATAGTTCTCTCAAAAGTCCCACCAATTATAATAATTGTCTCCCAGAGTTTCCTCATTATGCTATGTAGGGAACAGTGAGCCCCTGAACTTTATCCGCACGCCTGTCCTTACCTACTTGCACGATGCGCCCTAACTGTCAGCCAGCAACTGGACAGCAGTCCCTACCTTTCTACGTGCTGGGCCTGAACCAGGGAGGGGAACACAGGGAGGCAAAATAACAGAAGGCTAGTGACAGAAAAGCACAGTGGACAACAAACAGAACCACAAAGTACAGAGCCAAGGTCAATGCCAGGAGAGGCCAAACCAGAATCAGAACCAGTAACAAAAACCAGGGATAGCCAGAGGTTAAAACCTGGAGGTCATGTCAAGTCCAAGGGGTCCAACACAAGTCAGAGCCTGGGTATGAGCTATGGTCAGGAATCCAAAAAGCAACCTGCAGGAAAATGCTAATGTGGCAATCAGAAGATAACCTGCTGTGGCCAGCAGGTTGCCTGTTTAAATAGGTTGTGGTTTTGAGTCACATGACATGCCTGTTGTCATATGACCAGTGACTTCAGCACGCCTTCCTATGTGAGCGTCGGCCCTGATTGGCTGGCACTCATGCATAGGGAGACCCAGCCTGACCCCCTGGCAACCAGGACACTAGTGACACTATAGAGACGTGCACTGCTGGCCCTGAAATGTTACACATTACTAATAGTGCCCCATACAATAATAATGCTCCATGAAAGTGCCCCTGGTAGTAATAAGGTCACTTTATAATGCCCCTAGTAGTTATCATAAGCCCTCTATAGTGCTCCCAGTAGTAATAAGGCCCCTTTATAGTGCACCAAGTAGTTATCATAGGCCCCTTTATAGCGACCCCAGTAGTTATCTTAGACCCCTCTATAGTGCGCCAGTACTTAATATAGGGCCCTCTATAGTGCCCCAGTATTTAGGCCCTTCCTCACACAGCCATTTTTCACTTTCCTGAGTCTATTTTTGCAAATTTGACATGTCGCTTTATGCAGTAATAGCTTTGGAATGCTTTTACCTATCCAAATGATTCTGACATTGTTTTCTCGTGCCATATCATACTTCATGTTAATGGTAAATTTGAGTTGATAAGTTTTCCCTTAATTTTTTTTTAAACAAAATTTAAGGGAAATTTGGAAACATTTGCAATTATTTAAATATGAATTTATCTACTTTTAAGGCGGATAGTGAGCCCTTGCAAAATACTGTATTTTTCACTTTATAAGGTGTAATTTTTCCCCGTATAAGTGGGGGTAAAATGGCACTGTGTCATAAAGTGAACACTAGTGAGTGCTTCTATTATGGAATCGGTCACTAGCATACATTAGGTGCAGGGAGCGGGGAGTGAAGCGCTGCAAGTGCTGCTGGTACTCACTCCCCCTGGTCTTCTTCCCTGGGGCTGCGCTGCATTGTCCTGACCACTGTGGGGACTCGCTCTAGTAGACAAGATTAGCAGACGCAGTACAGAGGCAACAACAAGTTCTTTGGATCAAACAGTTCAGTGTTTTATTCACACTTTAGGCAAGTGATAAAACAAGCAGTTATATTCAAACAAAAAGTCCCCTTGCAGTGTTGGTGGTAATTCACACCATGCGGCAATTCCGCCTCAAAGAGTCCTTGCTGATAGCAGCACCAACCTGTTTTCACGCCAAACAGGTAGCACTAGCAAGCCTTCATCCAGACACAAGGCTCCCAGATCCCAACACAGAGACATAGCTTTGGAGCCCAGCTGCCTATTTAAGGACAGCCAGGTGCTGCCAAAATTCGGACCGGCACTTAAAATCCAGTCCAGTATTTGATCTCACCTGGCTGTAAATAAGCCCGCCCAGCAGCACATGCTGAGAGGAAAATACCTGTTTTACCAGACCAAACCTCTCACTGTGTCACATACCCCCCCCCCTCTTTGTTCAACCCTGAGGAGGTGAACACACGCCAGACAGTGTACTCGAGACAGGGCATCCGCGCGTTTCCCTGTAACCGGCCTGCCATGTGAGCTTACGGCTGAGGAAGACAATTGGATGCTCCTCCCCGTTGACTTTCTGAGACAGTACAGCACCGAGGCCTACTTCGGAGGCATTGGACTGTACTATAAAGTCCATTTTGAAGTCACCAAAACTGGGGACCCGCATAGGGCCGACTTCAAAGTGGAGAAAGCCTCTTCCACCCGATCATCCCAGCAAACCATCATTGACTTATGTCTCTTAAAGAGATCTGTCAAGGGCACGGTTAGAGTAGCAAAGTGTGGAACAAACCTCATGTAATAGCCCACAATTCCCAGGAATTACTTTATTTGCCTACTCGTGACAGGTCGGGCCAATTCCGTATTGCCTCTATTTTGTTCACTTGGGGTTTGATGACTCCGCGCCCAGTGACATACCCCAGGTAGTTAGTCTCTTCTAACCCTATTGCACATTTTTTGGGGTTAGCGGTTAGGCCAGCTTTCCGAAGGGAGTCGACTACAGCCTGCGCTTTGGGTAGTTGACTTTCCCAGTCGGTACTGTGGATGACAATATCATCCAGGTAAGCCGAAGCGTACTGTCGATGTGGGCGAAGCACAATGTTCATGTCATGGTCTTACCTTCTTGCTGTTCTCCTTCTCTCCTTCCCACTGGGAGGAGCTGGATGCCTAGCTCATATATATAGGAGGTCTGTGGCTTCAGTTCCTTGCTTGGTCCTCCTGTGTTCACATGCTTCTAAGACTGCTGCTGCTTCTGGTTCCTGATCCTGGCTTCGCCTGACTACCCTGCTGGTTCCTGATCCAGGCTTCGTCTGACTACCCTGCTGGTTCCTGATCCAGGCTTCGTCTGACTACCCTTCTGGTTCCTGACCTCTGGCTTCGCAAGACCCTGCTTCGGTTTAGCCATCCGTTTGGACTTTTGCCTTACAGCTTGGTTTTCAATAAAGCCTTCTTATTTCCACTTATCTCTTGTTGTACGTCTGGTTCATGGTTCCATGACATTAGGACCAAGCCATGAATTCTGACGGTACAGGGCCATCCTCGCTACCTACGCTGGTTGCCAGACTTGATCAGCAGGATCACCTGTTGGGTCGGTTCGCTGTGGCATTGCAAACCCTGCTTGAACGCACGGCTCATTTAGCTTCCGTTGCCGATGGGTCGGTTGTCGCTCCTGGGCCCGCTCCTACTGCCGCTCCGGTTGTTGCGCCAGAGTCTACTCCGACACCTGTTGCTGCGCCTGCGGTGTTTCGGGGTATGACCGGTTCTGCCCCCCTTCCACAGCGCTTTGGGGGAGAGCCAACTCAGTGCCGAGGTTTCCTTAACCAGGTGGGCATTTATTTCGAGTTGCTGCCACATGCCTTTCCTACTGAGAGATCAAAGGTGGGCTTCTTGATCTCGCTGCTCTCGGACAAGGCCTTGGCCTGGGCCAGCCCTTTATGGGAGAACAACAATCCGGTGGTTGCCGAGTTTTCCGGTTTTGTTGCTTCTCTTCGGAAGGTATTCGATGTGCCGGCTCGTGCTGCCTCTGCTGCGAAGCTCCTTATGTCCATCAGACAGGGTTCACGATCCGTAGCTGAATACGCCATTGAGTTTCGTACCCTGGCAGCAGAGATGGGCTGGAATAATGAGGCTCTGGTCGCTGCTTTCTCTCATGGTCTCTTGGATGCCTTGAAGGATGAGGTTGCAGCTAAGGACCTACCAGTGGAGCTCGAGTCCCTTATTTCTTTCCTGATTTTGATTGACACCAGACTCAGGGAGAGACCTTCCTTTAAGGAGAGCCTGCGGAGGTCTTCTAACAGATTGGCGCCTACGTTTGCTGTCCCACCCGTGCCTCCCTCTCCTCCCACGCCTCCTGGGGATGACTTGTCTGGGGGTGAACCCATGCAGCTGGGGTTTGCTCGCCTGTCCGAGGGGGAGAGGGTACTCCGGAGACGCGAGGGCCGATGCATGTACTGTGGTCTCGGTGGGCATTTTCGGTTGGCATGCCTGAACCGTCCGGGAAACGCTCGCACCTGAGATCCTGTCGGGGGCAGATCTTGGGTGGAGTCTCCTCGTCCCCGGTTTCCCGTGTTGACAAACCACTGATTACTGTTGTCCTCTCCTGGGTCGGGGGCTCGGTGATGACCCAGGCGTTGGTGGAGGTGGTTTGTTCATTGATAGTGTGTTCGCTGCCGCCAATTCCATTCCTCTGCAGCCTCGAGGTTCCCCACTGGCTCTTGAGGCGATAGACGGCAGACCCCTTCTGCCGCCACACGTGACTCAGGAGACCCTTCCAGTGGGGATGGCCATTGGTGCCGTTCACAGAGAGTCGGTCTGTCTCCAGGTTATTTCGTCTCCACACTACTCGGTGGTCTTGGGGTACCCCTGGCTCCAGAAGCATAATCCGACTTTCGATTGGAGATCGGCCGAGATCCTCTCGTGGTCACAGCAGTGTGGGGCTAGTTGCATTCATGGGCCTGTCAAGTTGCTGTGTACTCCCTCGGACTCCCTGTTGCCTCCTGAATACGAGGAGTACCGGGATGTATTCGATAATTCGATAAGTACCGGGATGTATTCGATAAGGTGCGTGCGGTTGCCCTACCTCCGCACCGCCCATACGATTGTGCCATAGAGTTACAATCTGGTGCCGTTCCTCCTCGTGGCAAAGTCTATCCACTGTCGGTAGCGGAGAATGAGGCCATGGAGGAGTACGTGAGGGAGGCGCTTTCACGCGGACACATTCGCAAATCCTCGTCCCCGGCAGGGGCTGGATTTTTCTTTGTGAAAAAGAAGGGCGGTGAGTTGAGGCCTTGCATCGATTACAGGGGTCTCAATCGCATCACGATCAAGAACGCTTACCCGATACCCTTGATTTCCGAGCTGTTCGATCGCCTCAAAGGGGCCACGGTCTTTACCAAACTCGACCTGAGGGCGGCATATAACCTGGTAAGGATCAAGGCGGGCGATGAGTGGAAGACCGCGTTTAACACCAGGACCGGTCATTATGAATCCTTGGTTATGCCCTTTGGGTTGTGCAATGCGCCCGCAGTCTTCCAGGAATTCATCAACGATGTTTTCCGTGACCTGTTGCAGCAGTGTGTGGTGGTCTATTTGGATGACATCTTGGTATATTCTGAATCCATGGAGGCCCACATTCTGGATGTCAGACGAGTGTTGCAATGGTTACGAGAGAACAAGCTGTTCGGTAAGCTTGAGAAATGCGAATTTCACCGATCCCAGGTAACCTTCTTAGGTTACATCATTTCCGCTGAGGGGTTCTCCTATGGATCCTGAGAAGGTTTCGGCTGTCTTACAGTGGCCCCAGCCCAGTGGTCTTCGTGCCCTGCAGCGCTTTTTGGGCTTCGCCAATTATTATCGGAAGTTCATCAGGGACTTTTCCATGCTAGCCAAGCCTCTCACGGATCTGACCAGGAAGGGCAGTAATCCCCAGGTCTGGCCGCTCGAGGCCATCCGAGCTTTTGAGGCTCTAAAGTCCGCCTTTGTGTCGGCTCCGATTCTGTCGCATCCCAACCCTGGGTTGCCTTTTGTCCTCGAGGTGGACGCGTCTGAGACGGGAGTAGGCGCCCTTCTGTCTCAGCGTAGAACACCAGAGGGTCCTCTGCTTCCTTGTGGGTCTTACTCCCGGAAACTGTCTTCCGCGGAGTGCAACTATCAGATTGGTGACAGGGAGTTATTGGCCATCGTGCAGGCCCTTAAAGAATGGAGGCACTTGCTCGAGGGCTCGGTGGTTCCGGTTCTCATCCTGACGGACCACAAGAATCTGACCTACCTCTCTGAGGCCAAGAGATTGACACCACGTCAGGCCAGATGGGCTCTGTTCTTGTCACGTTTTAATTACGTGGTCTCCTACCTACCCGGTTCCAAGAACATCAGAGCGGATGCCTTATCACGGCAGTACTCCGAGCTGTCCGGGGAGGAGTCGATTCCGACTTCGGTCATACCTCCGAATCAGATCCTGGCCGCTATTCGCACCAGCCTGACCTCTCCCCTGGGTGAGCAGATTTTGGCAGCTCAATCTGGTGCTCCCTCTGGGAGACCCAACGGCAGATGTTTTGTGCCTGAGGAGTTGCGCACTCGGTTGTTGCGAACCTACCATAACTCCAAGGCCGCGGGGCATCCTGGAAAGAATCAGCTGTCCTGGGCTGTTTCACGTCTGTTCTGGTGGCCTTCTCTACGTTCCGACATCGCCGCATATGTAGCGGCATGCTCCGTTTGTGCCCAGAGTAAGTCCCCTCGGCACCTTCCGTTGGGCCTTTTGCAACCCATAGCCACCGGGGAGCGTCCATGGTCACACCTGGGGATGGATTTCATTGTGGACCTCCCTGCATCCCGAGGCCATACGGTCATTCTCATGATTGTGGATCGGTTTTCCAAAATGTGCCACTGTGTTCCTCTCAAGAAGTTACCCTCTGCACAAGAGTTGGCCTCGATTTTTGCCAGGGAGGTCTTCCGGTTGCACGGTTTGCCCAAGGAGATTGTGTCGGATCGGGGGAGTCAGTTTGTGTCCAGGTTCTGGCGCGCCTTTTGCTCCCAGTTGGGGATTCATCTCTCTTTCTCCTCGGCCTACCACCCTCAGTCCAATGGGGCCGCAGAACGATCCAATCAGGCCTTGGAGCAATTCCTTCATTGCTATGTCTCCGATCACCAAGACAATTGGGTTGACCTCCTGCCTTGGGCTGAGTTTGCCAGGAACACGGCGGTGAACTCTTCCTCTGGGACGTCTCCCTTCATGGCCAATTATGGGTTCCAACCTGCCGTGTTACCGGAGGTATTCTCTCCCCAGGATATTCCGGCTGTGGAGGATCACCTTTCCGTCCTACGTGCTTCTTGGGTACAGATCCAGAGGTCCCTTGAGGTCTCTGCGCAGCGCCAGAGACTCCAGGCTGATCGCAGACGAGCGCCCGCTCCTTCCTACCAGGTCGGAGACCGCGTATGGTTGTCCACCCGCAACCTCAACCTTCGAGTGCCCACTCCCAAGCTGGCGCCTCGCTTTGTTGGTCCCTTCCGAGTGCTTCGCAGGGTAAACCCGGTAGCCTATGCCCTTGCGCTTCCTCCTGGCATGCGGATCTCCAACGTGTTTCATGTCTCCCTGTTGAAGCCACTGGTGTGTAATCGTTTCACTTCCTCGGTTCCTCGGCCTCGTCCGGTCCAAGTGGGCAATCGTGAGGAGTATGAGGTGAGCAATATCCTGGACTCACGCCTGGTCCGCGGTCGGGTGCAGTTTTTGGTCCATTGGCGTGGTTATGGTCCAGAGGAGCGTTCCTGGGTTCCCTCCGCAGATGTCCATGCTCCTGCCTTGCTCCGAGCCTTCCACGCACGCTTCCCTCAGAAACCGTTCGTTACTCCGCGGAGGAGGGGCCCTTGAGGGGGAGGTACTGTCATGGTCTTACCTTCTTGCTGTTCTCCTTCGTTTGACATGTGCTGGCGGCCATCTTGGTTTCTGGGTTTCTTGTAGCCTCCCACCCTGCGGCTTCTCCTTCCCACTGGGAGGAGCTGGATGCCTAGCTCATATATATAGGAGGTCTGTGGCTTCAGTTCCTTGCTTGGTCCTCCTGTGTTCACATGCTTCTAAGACTGCTGCTGCTTCTGGTTCCTGATCCCGGCTTCGTCTGACTACCCTGCTGGTTCCTGATCCAGGCTTCGTCTGACTACCCTGCTGGTTCCTGATCCAGGCTTCGTCTGACTACCCTTCTGGTTCCTGACCTCTGGCTTCGCAAGACCCTGCTTCGGTTTAGCCATCCGTTTGGACTTTTGCCTTACAGCTTGGTTTTCAATAAAGCCTTCTTATTTCCACTTATCTCTTGTTGTACGTCTGGTTCATGGTTCCATGACAGTTCATTAGTTGCTAAAAAGTGGTGGGGGCGCCATGCAGACCAAAGGGTAAGACTTTATATTGATACAGCCCCTCAGGCGTGATGAAGGCAGTTTTCTCTTTGGCAGCCTCTGTTAAGGGCACCTGTTAAGTACCCTTTCGTGAGGTCCAAAACAGAAAAATACCGGGGTTGTCCTAACCTCTCGATGAGCTCATCCACCCGGGTCATGGGATACGCATTGAATTTGGAAACCTCGTTAAGTCTTCGAAAGTCGTTACAAAACCGCAACTTCCTGTCCGGCTTGAGTATCAATAATATAGAACTGACCCACTCCCTTTTTGACTCCTTAATGACATCTAGCTGCAACATTAGCTGCACCTCCTCCGATATGGCTTGTCGCCAAGCCCGTGGCACTCGGTATGGTTTTAATCTGACTTTTGCCTGAGGCTTAGTGACAATGTCATGCTGGATTATGGAAGTGCATCCAGGGAGGTCCGAGAACACATCCGTGTTCCGACTAACGAACTCCAAAACCCTCCTGAGTCTGTTTAGAGGAGAGGCTGTCAGCAATTTTTACTGTGGCAGCTGCCTCTCTTGTATCCGACAGAGGGGCCAATATATCTTCTCCTAGAAAACCCGGCCGCGGGCTCTCTTCTGTTTTTCCACAGTTTGAGTAAATTAACATGGTAAACCTGCTCCCTCTTTTGCCGCCCTGTCTGGTGTACCTTGTAGTTTACATCTCCAATTTACTCGAGAACCTCGTAGAGCTCCTTCCACGTAGCCAAAAGCCACTTTTTTTTTACACTTTTTTAATCAAGTCTCACTGGGATCTTGAAGTGACGCTAATGGCATAGCAGCGAACAGGGCCTGTCAGGGAGGCTTGGTTCTATGGCAAGCCTGGATGCCTTTGTAAGGCGTCCGGTTGCCATGGTAACCATCGGGACCCTGCCATCACATCAGTACAACATATCCTGATGAACCACAAAACAGGGAAACACTGACTCTGCCCCAGGTTGTTGTGGTTCACCATGTACTATTAACACATTTTCCCAGGCACGGGATCGAGTTGGGTCCCGACATTAGGCGGTACCAAAATTATCCCCAGAGACATTGAGGTCTGCCAATTCAGGACCCGGCAGCAAGTCCTCCACGTTTCCCACCATCACACTTAGCGGGGTTGTCTCCCCCTCTTCCACCGAAGTGGCTGTCACTCCTACTACTGGCTCTTTGGTCTCATGTTCCCAGGGTTCTGGTCTCCCCCCTGAGCCGGGCCACTCTGCTAGGGTTACCCCTGTTTCATGGGTATCTCATAGCAAGCCACAGTGCCGGGAAGCCCAGGAAGTCTCTCCTTTTTATGAATTCATAATCTAAATTTGTGGGTCCATCCACCGGCCACTGTGGTTAGAGACACCAGCGCAGTGGGGTAGTCTTTTAAGTCTCTGTGGATGCACATCACCCCGAATTTCCGGCCATTATACTCCGCTGAACATACAAGGGGAGCCCTGAGTCCAGCAGAGCCTCCGCCAGAGTGTCTCCCACTTCCACCTGGCACAAGTGATCTAGAGACTCTGGGGTACCTGTTGCACACAGCCTCCTGGCATATAGCGACTGACAGTAGCCATAGTTGGTGTCCATGTTCTCAACCCAATGGGGACAGTCAGCCCTTACATGGCCAGGCTCCTGACACCACCAGCAGACTATCAGAGTTAGGTCCACTGTGTGTACAGAGATTTCTGGGGTTTGAACACGCCAGAGAATCAGAGACATTAACATAAACTATGAGGGTTATGGGTCAATAGAAGCTATAGAAAATGCTTTATATAAGAGAATTGATAATTTTCCCAGAATAGTAGGTAGGGGTTACCAGAGGCTCAGGGAACTCAGTGACTTGTTGATAGAGATACAGGTTGCTCAAGCAGAAGGAGATCTGCCGGGGCTGGCATTCCTGGACACGGGCGGAGGTGTCAATCCGATTGTCTAAAAACTCTGTTATAATCTACAAGAGAAGTGGATCACGCATGGTTCTCATTATAAACAGGTCCATAATGTACCATTTCCCCCCTTTGTGGTGTTTGTAGACTATGACGTTCAACAGGCAAGAATCAGAAATGATCCCAGTTTTGACTTTACATTCTCATGTCCCACTACCCCTGGTGTCAAACCTTATAAAACATCAGTGGCAGTCCACAAAACTAATGTTGCCTCCACAGGTGCTCCTGACAGGCCGCTTAAGTCTTCTCAAGAAGAGAACATACCCAAAGATCTTATCAAACAATGCCTCTACACAAGAAACCACATCCTCTACTAAAATGCAGAGCATTCAGGAAGAAGTCTTTAGAGGACCGTAAAGAATTCCTCAATGAAAACAACATCTGCTTCAGGTGCTGCACTAGAACATCGCACTTTCCCAGGAACTGTAAGGTCAGTGTGACATGCACAGAATGCAGTAGCACACAACACGGTTTTACACCCTGGTCCACTCTCTCAGGTATCATCCCAAGCAGAGGAGCATGATGAAACTGACATAGACACCCCAGTAGTTACTTCTCAGTGTACAGAGATCTGTAAAGGACTCGTAGGAGGAAAGTCCTGCTCAAAAATCTGCCTTTTCAGAATTTATCTGGTCGGCAATCAAGATAAGGCGATCAAGGTATATGCAATCTTAGATGATCAAAGAAACAGGTCTTTAGCTAAATCTACCTTCTTCGACACCTTAAACATCGTAGGACTCGGTTCTCCCTACTCCTTAAGGACATGTTCTGGTACCGTTGAGACGGTGGGAGGAAAGCAACTGGGTACAAGGTAGAGTCCATGGATGGTCAGACCTGCTTGTCCCTGCCAACCATACTAGAGTGCAACCACATTCCTGACAACAGTTCTGAGATACCAACACCAGAGGTAGCGGCATATCACCCCCACCTGAGGTGTATAAGCTCACCTGATACCGGAACTTGACTCAAAAGCCCAGATAGTCTTACTCCCTGGAAGAGACATACTACGAGTTCATAAGGCTAGAGGATAGATTAAAGGTCCCCAAAACGCTCCATACGCAATGTCAATAGAAGACAGTTTGTTCTTGGATATCATGGATCAAGGAATAGTAAAAGACAAGTCAAAAAGCTGGGTCACACCTTTACTGTTTAAACCCCAGAGACAACACTTGCCTAACAACAAATAACTTGTCTACAGTCGATTCATCTCCCTCAAGCACAAACTTCAGAGGACACCAGAGACGAAAGAACATTTCTTTACCTTCATGGAAAGAATATTTCAGAACAACCATGCAGAAATGGCACCCGCACTCCAAGACTCAGAGGAGTGTTGGTATATACCCATATTCGGCGTGTATCATCCTAAAAAGCCAGGGCAGAAAAGAGTAGTATTCGACTTGAGCGCCAGGTGCAAAGGTGTCTCGCTAAACGATGTCTTACTGTCTTGTCCAGACCTGAACAACAGACTTCTGGAGGTATTTCTCCACTTCCGCAGCAATTCCGTAGCATTTATGGCCGACATACAGCAGATGTTCCACTGCTTCCTCGTCAAGGAAGAACATAGAAACTACTTGAGGTACTTCTGGTACCGCAACAACTACCCCAATGAAGACATTGTAGAGTACCGAATGAGAGTGCACATCTTCGGAAACAGTCCTTCCCCTGCAATCGCTATCTACGGTCAAAGACATTCAGCCCGAGAGGGTGAAGCAAAGTATGCGTCAGATGTCAGGTCCTTTGTGGAAAAGGATTTCTATGTGGATGACTGCTTGAAAGCCACACCCACGAACGAGACCGCAATCAGTCTCTTGAAAAGGGCCCAAGAAATGCTCACTCTATCTAATTTTAGGTTGCACAAAATCGCCTCAAACAGCTGTGAGTTAATGTAGGCCTTCTCACCCCAAGACCATTCAAGTGATCTAAAGGACTTGGATCTTAGCACTGACTCCCTTCCCATGCAGCGCAGCCTCGGTTTGCTCTGAGATTTAAAGGCAGACACATTCACCACCCAAATCAGCAAGGAAGAAAAGCCCTTCTCACACAGAGGAGTCCTGTCCACCATAAACAGCTTATATGATCCTCTGGAATTCGTTGCACCTGTTACCATCCAAGGTAAAATGATGTTAAGAGACTTCACCACAGAGACGTCTGAAAAAGGAGCTCTGTCCAGCCTTCATGTGACACGACCGTATGCTTCCGTGCCATCAACTGAAGTCAAGATGCAAAGACTGTATATCTTCTGCGATGCTTCAGTCAAGGTGATTGCAGCCGTATCATACCTAAAGACCAAAGACGACTGGAACTCTGTGTTGCTGTGCTTGCAGTGGAGTTGGCTGAGCTTTTAACGACAGGAATGAACCTGGATATGGAAGAAGTCGAGTTTTACATGGACAGCAAGGTAGTTCTCGGATATACCAGGCACTTTTACAGCTGTGTCAGCAATCGGGTGTTAAGTAAGGCTAAGCGAACCCGGTGAGGTTCGGGTTCGCCGGGTTCGGCTGAACTTCAGGTCAAAGTTTGGGTTCGGGAACTTGACCTGAACACCGAAAGTCAATGGGGACCCGAACTTCACTTTATTATTTTCTGTTATAACATGGTTATAACGGAAAATAATAGAATTTTTAAGATAGAATGCTAAATAAAATGGCCATTGAGGGGTTAAAAATAATTTTTAAAAACTCACCTCATCCACTTGATCACGCAGTTGGTATCCTCTTTTTTTCTTCAGGACCTGCAAAAGGACCTGCGATGACGTCATTGTGCTCACCACGTGGTGAGCACGGTGATGTCATCACAGGTCCTGCTGAATGAAGACAGAAGATCCTTCTATCTTCATTCAGCAGGACCTGCGATGACATCTTCGCACTCACTACGTGGTGAATGCAGTGACATCATTGCAGGTCCTTTTGCGGGTCCTGAAGAAAAAAGAGGATACCAGCTGTGCGATCAAGTGGATGAGGTGAGTTTTTTTTATTATTTTTAACCCCTCAATGGCCATTTTATGCCAGACGGAGAGTGTTCTGCCCAGCAGGGTTAGAGAATCATTACAGACCATGTCTGCCTCAGTCTTGGTATTTCTGAAGTTTTTAGTGTGGTTATAGCACCATCTAACAGTGTTAAGTAATATTACACTTTGTTTTTCCTGTTACAATACTACCTCCTTGTGGGTGGTGCACTGCATTGTGGGAGTGCAAAGCATTCTGGGAAAGAGAAGTTTCCAGTCTCCAGGACACCGTTCAGAGCTGTCCTATGCATGTCTCCTTCTCAAACTCCACCATCTTTGTAAACGTATATCTGCTTTATCAAACAAATATGTTCAACCTACTGACCAATAAACAAGTTAGACTACAAAGAACAGTCCTCTTACTTGGAAGACAGGAATGGTTTATGCTTAATGTCAGACTGCACACTGTGTGAATGTGTTAGAAAACAGAACAAATACGCTTAAAAAAAACACAAGGGAAAATAACAGGGCAGAGATGCTGGAATTGATTCACCAAGTAAATGCACGGCAATTCAGATTGATTTGGAGAATCCATGGAAAACAGAATTTTTATATATTTGCTCATCTCATCAACTCATTTTAGTAACTGGAGTTACTTTGTGCATTCAAGGTACGAGGGGTGTTCAGTAAGTTATCTACCCCAACACGTTCTGTCAGAGAGCTGAGCTTGTCTGTGCAGGTTGAGACGTGTCTGGCCGTGCAACACACACTGTAGCAGTTGAGTCTAATGAAAGCACTTGAAGTGACAGGATGGCAAGTGCAGTACAGTAGGGGTCTACAAAGAAAGTGAGGTATTTGGAGCTTTGTTCAGTGATTAAATTCCTTTCAAAGGAAGAAAAGAAGTCTAAATAAATCCTTAAAAGGACGATTGCTGTATATGGTGATGATGCACCTTCATACTAGAAAATAAAGTTTTGGGCAAAGCAGTATAAATGGGGTAGGGAATCAACTGAAGATGACCCCATTCAGGGTGACCTGTTGAAACACCTTCACAGGAAATGTGCCATATAGTGGAGGCCATGGTTTTGGAAGATTGTCAGGTCAAATTCATTGTTATAGCTCATAAATTAGGCATGATGTGTTGTGAACGCATTGCATGATGTGATGTGAACGCATTGCACCCGCACTGAATCCTGACCCCTTCATTACTATGGGGCTGTGCATCACTTGTGCATTGCGTGAAAATCGCAGCATGCTCTATATTGTGCGTTTTCCACGCAACGCAGACCCATAGAAGTGAATGGGTGCTGCGTGAAAATCGCAAGCATCCTCAAGCAAGTGCGGATGCGGTGCGATTTTCACCCACCGTTGCTAGGAGATTATCAGGATGGAGACCCGATCATTAATATTTTCCCTTATAACATGGTAATAAGGGAAAATAATAGCATTCTGAATACAGTATGCACCGTACAATAGCGCTGGAGGGAAAAAATAAAATAAAAATAATTAGCTCACCTTAATCCTCTTGATCACGCAGCCCGGCTTCTCTTCTGTCTTCTTCTTTGCTGTGTGCAGGTAAAATAATACAATCTACAGAACACCGATCCCAAGCCCGAACTTCTGTGAAGAAGTTCGGGTTTGGGTACTAAACATGCCGATTTTTCTCACGCGCCTGCAAAACGCATTACAATGTTTTGCACTTGTGCGGAAAAATCGTGCATGCTCCCGCAACGCACCCGCACTTTTTCCCGCAACGCTCGTGTAGAGCCTAAATAATTTTTGAGTGCAGCAGTCAGCTGGAAAGATAAACCACCTAATATACCAGAGTCCACAGAAAATCTACTACTAAACGAGATAGACAAGGTGGCAAATCATAATGAGATGGTTATTATGGGGGACTTCAACTACCCAAATATAGACTGGGAAACTGAAACTTATATATCTCATAAAGGAAATAGGTTCTTGGCAATAACCAAAGACCTCTTATCTCTCCCAACTGGTTCAGGACCCGACTAGAGGGACGGCCATACTGGACTTAGTATTAACCAATAGGCCTGACAGAACAACAGACACCTGGGAAACAGTGACCATAAAGTAATAACCTTCCAATTATCATTCAAAAGAGAGTTTCTACAGGGAGGAACAAAAAAACAAAACTTCAAAAAAGCTAAATTTAGCCAACTAAGAGAGGCCATAGGCTTAACTAACTGGGACAAAGTTCTCAAAAATAAAAAATACAGCCACAAAATGGGATATCTTTAAAAGCATCCTAAAATCTCAATGTGAGAGGTACATACCGTATGGAATAAAAGGTTAAGGAACAAAAAGAAACCAATGTGGATAAATAGAACTGTAAAGAAAGCAATAAATGACAAAAAGAAAGCATATATATCACTAAAACAGGAGGGTAGCACGGAAGCACTGAAAAACTATAGAACATGTAAAAACAAATAAAAGCGGACAAACTAGAGACCAAGAGATTAATTGTCAAAGAGAGTAAAACTAACCCTAAAATGTTCTTCAATTATATAACTGTTAAAAAGTATAAATCTGAAGGTGTCGGCCCTTTAAAGAGTAATGAGGGGGGAGTCGCAGAGAGCAAAGCTGTAAAATATTTTTTTCTCCAATGTATTCACTGAGGAAAATAAACTGTCAGATGACATGCAGAATGTAAAAATAACTTCCCCATTAAAAGTTTCCTGTCTGACCCAGGAAGAAGTACAACAGCGACTTAAAAAGATTAAAATAGACAAATCGCCAGGAACGGATGGCATACACCCCCATATCATAAGGGAATTAAGTAATGCCATAGCCAGATCCTTATTTCTGATATTTGCGGACTCTATACTGACAGGGAATGTCCCACAAGATTGGCACATGGCAAATGTGGTGCCAATACTCAAAAAGGTCCAAAAACAGAGCCTGGAAACTATAGGCCAGTAAGTTTAACATCTGTTGTGGGTAAACTGAAGGTTTTCTAAAAGATGCTATCTTAGAGCATCTCAACGGAAATAAGCAAATAATGCCATATCAGCATGGCTTCATCAGGGATCGGTCATGCCAATAAATCGGTCATACTAATTTTATCAGTTTCTATGAGGAGGTAAGTTCTAGACTTGACAGCGGCAAATCAATGGATGTCGTAAATATGGACTTCTCCAATACATTTGACACTGTACCACATAAAAGGTTAGTATATAAAATGAGAATGCTCGGACGTCTGTATGTGGGTAAGTATCTGGCTCAATGATAGAAAACAGAGGGTGGTTATTAACTGTACACACTCAGATTGGGTCACTGTCACTAGTGGGGTACCTCAGGGGTCAGTATTGGGCCTTATTCTTTTCAATATATTTATTAATGATATTGTAGAAGGCTTGCATAGTAAAGTATCAATTTTTGCAGATGACACTAAACTGTGTAAAGTAATTAACACTAATGAGGACAGTATACTACTACAGAGGGATCTGGATAGATTGGAGGCTTGGGCAGATAAGTGGCAGATGAGGTTTAACACTGACAAATGTAAGGTTATGCACATGGGAAGGAATAATGCAAGTCACCCGTACATACTAAATGGTAAAACACTCGGTAATACTGACATGAAAAAGGATCTAGGAATTTTAATAAACAGCAAACTAAGCTGCAAAAACCAGTGTCAGGCAGCTGCTGCCAAGGCCAATAAGATAGTGGGTTGCATCAAAAGGGGCATAGATGCCCATGATAAGAACATAGTCCGCTGGTCAGACCACGCATGGAGTACTGTGTACAGTTCTGGGCTCCTGTAAACAAGACAGACATAGCAGTGCTGGAGAGGGTCCAGAGGAGGGCAACTAAAGTAATAACTGGAATGGGGCAACTACAGTACCCTGAAAGATTATCAAAATTAGGGTTGTTCACTTTAGAAAAAAGACGACTGAGGGGCTAATGTATAAATATATCAGGGGTCAGTACAGAGATCTATCCCATCATCTATTTATCCCCAGGACTGTGACTGTGACGAGGGGACATCATCTGCGTCTGGTTTGTACACAAACATAGAAAAGGATTCTTTACGGTAAGAGCAGTGAGACTATGGAACTCTCTGCCTGAGGAGGTGGTGACGGTGAGTGAGGAATTCAAGAGGGGCCTGGATGTATTTCTGGAGCGCAATAATATTACAGGCTATAGCTACTAGAGAGGAGTCGTTGATCCAGGGAGTTATTCTGATTGCCTGATTAGAGTCGGGAAGGAATTTTTTATTCCTCTAAAGTGGGGAAAATTGTCTTCTGCCTCACTTTTTTTTTTTTTGCCTTTATCTGGATCAATTTGCATGATGACAGGCCGTACTGGATGGACAAATGTCTTTTTTCGGCCTTATGTACTATGTTACTATGTCTCCAAAGTCTGAGAGCCATAGTTTTTTTTTCAGTTTTTGGGCGATTGTCTTAGGTAGGGGCTCATTTCTGCGGGATGAGTTGACGGTATGATTGGCACTATATTGGGGAGTGTATAACTTTTTGATCACTTGGTAATACACTTTTTGTGATGTAAGGTGACAAAAAATGGCTTTTTTGGCACCATTTTTATTTTATCTTTTTTACGGTGTTCACCTCAGGGGTTAGGTCATGTGGTATTTTGTTAGAGCAGGCAGAATTGCCTACACTATCAACAGAGGAGAGGGAACAATTAGAAGCACCTATTAATCTGGAGGAACTGGAGGAGGCCCTTAAAGAAATGGCTAATGATGAGGTCCAGGGATCGGATGGCATTCCAGTGGAAGCATATAAGAAATTTCAGGGAGTATTGAGTATTGGGAGTAATTACTAAAGGTTCTCATCAATTACTCATTAGAGGTGGGCTCTCTGCCGGTTTCTCTGCAGGAGGCCCTTATAGTAGTGATACGAAAGCCAAGGAAAGACCCGAAATTCCCTGACTCTAATAGACCCGATACCCCTTCTAACATCAGATGTCAAACTTCTAGCAAAAGTCCTGGCAAAACGTCTGTCCAAGGGGATTCTTAGCATAATCAATCCAGATCAGACGGGATTTATGCCCCAGTAATCTACGGCTATTAACATTCGCTGAGTATATACCAGTCTACAGGTTTCAGCGGACAATTGCGGAGATAGAGCTGTTCTGTCTCTTGATGCTGCTAAGACCTTTGATAGTGTGGAGTGGGGGTATGTTTGGGTTTACGTTGAGATGTATGGGCTTTGGACAGCGGTTTATCAAATGGGTGCAGGATATTAGGGGTTTCAATACGGACAGATACAAAATAAAATTGCGTTATATGCTGATGATAGTCTTTTATTTTTGGGAGATACGTCACCTTCTCTATCGGCCACTATTTCCCTGATAGACCGGTTTGGTAGGATGTCGGGCCTCACTGTTAATTGGCAAAAATCTGCGTTGTTGCCTATTGATGGTCATGCTATGTCTGCCACGGCCATTGCTAATAATATTCAATGTGTGGAGAGTAGTAAGTATCTGGTTATTCAAATCCCGCCCAGGATCATGGACTTTGAGGAGTTAAACCTGTGTCCCCTGCTGGTAAAACTTAGAGTGAAGGTTAGGGCATGGTATAAGTTATTTCTCTCAGTTGTGGGTAGAGTAAATCTCCTCAAGATGGTAATGATACCGCAACTACTATACATACTTCACAACGCCCCAATCTGGTAACCCCTGGATAGATTTAATAAAATGAATGCTATATTCAGGGACAGTGCAGTTTCTAGGTAAAATTTCTCTCAGGGCGACTGTCAAAAAAAACTCCCTCCCCCATCAAAACTGCTCGATGAAATCATATCAGAAGAGTACTTGCAACCGTCTCACTATATATATATTTTTATTTTTATGCTTAACACAAGATTTATTGAGAGCAAAAGAAAATAATGAATTACTGCTTAAACTGCTAAAAGTCGCAGGCAGAGTGGTACAGGGGAACTGCAGTATAAAGGAATGCAATACCCTTAGAAGAGTAGTCATGAAATACAATCATCAATAATGTGCAAAACAAAAAAATTGTCATGTTAGCATTTAATAACTAACTAAAACCCAATCACAGCAGGTCTCAACTAGCACACGCAAGTAAATGTACAAAAACCAAGCAACATATAAAACCAGATTCAAAGCATAGATGGCAAGGCGGATTACTGTATACTGTACATAAAATGTATGGAAGTTACACCATGCCGGACAATATAACCTCTGTGCCATGCTGTACAATAAACAGTATAACCCCTACACAGTGTAGAGGTATACTGTATATTGTGTGGCATAGTGTATGCTATATGCGTATAACATAAACATATTCCACATGAAAACTTACAATTACTTGGCTTGGCCCTTGGGGATCTCGGACACCACTTCCACACTTTGGCCATGGGCTCAGTGGAGCTGATGTTGTGTTTTATCCTAATGAGAAAGATTTCATAATAAGGATTTGGAGAAAGGGCAGAGGGATAGCAGAGCAGGGAGAGGCTGGTGCTGCTACTAGGTGGTCATACCATGGGGGAGTAATACAGCCCACCATAATGCCCCCCAGTAGAAATAATTCTCTTTATAATGTGCAAAACATACCCCCTTAGATGAAAATACCCCCATAGATGCCCCCAATCGTGTGCCAGTAAGATTTGCCCCCATAGATGCCCCCCAATAATGTGCCAGTAAGATGTGCTCCCATAGATGCCCCGCCAGTAATAAGAGACCCCCACCATTATGTGCCAGTAGCCATAGTCCCCCCTATCATGTGCCAGTAGCCCCCTTATGTGCCAGTAGCCCCTCTTATGTGCCAGTAGTCCCCCTTATGTACCAGCAGCCCCCTTATGTGCCAGTAGCCCCCTATCATGTGCCAGTAGTCCCCCTTATGTGCCAGTAGCCCCCCTTATGTGCCAGTAGTCCCCCCTATCATGTGCCAGTAGCCCCCTTATGTGCCAGCAGCCCCCCTTATGTGCCAGTAGTCCCCCTTATGTGCCAGTAGCATAGTGCCATCTCCCCCCCAATGTGCCAGTATCATAGTGCCATCTCCTCCCATGTGCCACTATCAAGTGCCTCTCTCCCCCCCATGTGCCAGTATCATAGTGCCTCTCTCCTTCCCACCCCCCCCCACACATGTGCGCCAGTATCATAGTACCATCTCCCCCCCCAATGTGCCAGTATCAAGTGCCTCTCTCCTCTCCCCATGTGCCAGTATCATAGTGCCATCTCCCCACCCCCCCACCCCCCCACCCCAATGTGCCAGTATCAAGTGCCTCCCCCCATGTGGCAGTAAGAGTCCGGTATTTAAAAAACACTTATACTTACCTCCATGTCAGCGATGCGATGCAGCCTCTTCCGGCCTATGTCCCGCTGTGTATGTCCATATATGGAGTCAGTGCTTGTGTATTCTAATTTAGCCTGTATTTCAGAAAAGTTTCCACTGGGACTCGAACCCACCACCTTCCGTATCAGAGGCTTCTACTGTAGACTCGTTGATAGCTTTGATAGCCAGTGTACATCCATACACATGACAGCTGCCCCAGCACACTCAGCTCTACTATATCTCTTTATATGATTGCTGCCCAGAACACCCAGCTCTGCTATATCTATACACATAACAGCTGCCCCAGCACACCCATCTCTGCTATATCTATATCTATTTTCACATGTGAATCCACTAATGTGATTTATTTGATAAAATGTCCCTGTGGCTTACTATACATAGGAGAGACTACACAAATGATTAGGGATTGTATTGGGAAACATACATCTACTATTCGAACTAAGAATCTAATGTTACCTATCCCATTTCATTTTGATCAGTGCAAACATGGGATTGCTCAATTGAGGTTTCAGATACTGGAACAGTTTAAAAGACCAAGGAGAGGAGGGGATTTGAAGAAGCTGTTATTACGTAGAGAAGCATATTGGATCCATACATTGGATACTCTGCACCCTAGGGGCCTTAACAGGGATTATGAGATCATGCATATTTGATATTGTGTTATTTACATATAACCTTTATTTTTCAGACATCAATTACCCGGTGAGGCATCTCATACACCAGGAAATATGAAATATGATTTGTGGTAGATATGCATATATATATTATTTTTTGGGTATTATATATTTTTTGAAGCACAGTTTGAGGCATGAACCCTGTTGTATAAGTCTTTGACATATTGATTGATATTTTTTGCTTGTTACTTACCCCTCCCACCACCTGTGCAGGTGTAGGGAGTTGGTGATGATGTCATAATGGGAGGAGTTATCTCATAATATATATCTGGTCATTTTGTATACCTGTACCTGTTGATAAAGGCATGCTAGCCGAAACGCGTCCTGGATTGAGGACTGTGATGAATACCACACCTCATGTCCACTTGACGTCAACCACGTTGAGCTCACGAGACCTGGTATGATCACAGGGTTTACCAAACGTGAAGTTACGGCCTCCAGAGGAGCACGTAAGGTCAGGCTGGTATAGTTTACACACACACCTCCTGTCCACGCGGGCACAGAGAGGCAACAAGCTGAGAGAGCCTTTTCACTGCCGCAGTGAAAACAGAGCGCCCTCAGCTCGGGTAACTGCCACCAGTTCTCGTTTGATATAAGCCCGGTCCGCTAACGGGATTATATCGGGTCAGAAACCAACCCGCGGTAGCTTATAACTAGGCCAAAACACGGACGTGGGGATTCGTGATCGAGATACAAGATAGCACAAGATTAAATTATAGATTTAATCGCCGTAAGAGCCCACTAGATATAACACAATATACACAGACAATATATACAGTGGTCTGAGGTTACAGATACAGGTTATATGGTTACAGCAGGGTTAAGCAGTGTAAAAGTCAGTTACCGAGTATGATGAAAGTTCCTTTGAGATGTTCTTTGATGGAGTCCACATGAAGGGCCGTGAGCTCAGCTATTTCCTGGGTCCCTCTAAACACATGTGTAGGATGTGACCCCTCTTCAGAGAAAGACCCGCCTACTTGCTGGCACCAGACTTTTAACCTGCAGCCGGCCCCTCCCCTCCCTGCCTCAGGGAGGGGACCACTCCCCCTCTTCTGGGCTGGCAGCAAATGACCCACAAAACCCTTTAGGGTTCATAGCTCCAGACCAGAGGGTCACAGGGAGATGGTTCTGGGACTAATGGACCTGCCTGGGTTCCGGCTACAAGTAGAGCCCAAACCTGGTACCGTTATGTGGTTTCGATGGGGAGATATGGGTATCTCCCTACCTCGACCATGTCCCAGTAAACAAAGACCATGGGAACGTACCTCGTGGACACAAATATCGTTTTCGCCTGCGATGGCCAGGCAATTCATAATTCCTTATGAAAGGTAGGTGCCAACATGTCTGGGAAGTCTCATTGATCTTGGGGAAGGGCGGATACCCAATGCTGGGGGTTTTCCTGCAAGATTCAGTTGGCTCCAAACTGGTGCACGGTGGTGTGACCTTCTCCTTGAAGCCTGGACCCCCTGGGGGCCTCTGCTCTTGCCAACTGACACTCAGATGGCTGGGGGGGGGGACCCATTTTGCATGTACACTGAACATGCCAAGAGGTGCATCAAATTACAATCAGGGCTGGGGCTTTGAAGCAGGGCCCTCCTGTGGAGTTCCCTACCTCTGCTATCTGTCAGCAAATGGGGGGTGTGAGGACATGGCTGACAGTAAATATTAATCCATATTCCTCACAAGGGCATTTTGATTTGATGAAATAAAAAACATCATATACCTGAAGACGCAACTGCTGGGATTTTCTGAATATCTATATACATGACAGCTGCCCCAGAACACTCAGCTCTGCTATATCGCTATATATGATAGCTGCCCCAGCACACCCAGCTCTGCTACATCTATACACATAACAGCTGCCCCAGCACATCCAGACCTGCTACATCTATACACATAACAGCTGCCCCAGCACACCCAGCTCTGCTACATCTGTACACATGACAGCTTCCCCAGCACACTCAGCTCTGCTATATCTATATATGATAGCTGCCCCAGCACACCCAGCTCTGCTACATCTATACACATGACAGCTCCCCCAGCACACTCAGCTCTGCTATATCTCTATATATCTATCTACTGTATAGTAATACTTAGAGATATATAGATATAGCAGAGCTGAGTGTGCAGAGGCAGCTGTCATGTGTATAGATGTAGCAGAGCTGAGTGTGCAGGGACAGCTGTCATATATATATAGAGAGAGAAATATAGAGATATAGCAGAGCTGAGTGTGCTGGGGCAGCTGTCATATATATATAGTAGAGCTGAGTGCGGTGGGAATCTGTCATGTGTATAGATGTAGCAGAGCTGAATGTGCTGGGGCAGCTATCATATATAGAGATATACCAGAGCTGAGTGTGCTGGGCAGCTGTCATGTGTATAGATGTAGCAAAGCTGAGTGTGCTGGGGCAGCTATCATATATAGCGATATACCAGAGCTGAGTGTGCTGGGCAGCTGTCATGTGTATAGATGTAGTAGAGCTGAGTTTTCTGGTGCAGCTATCATATATAGAGATATACCAGTGCTGAGTGTGCTGGGCAGCTGTTATTTGTATAGATGTAGCAGAGCTAAGTGTGCTGGGGCAGCTATCATATATAGAGATATACCAAAGCTGAGTGTGCTGGGCAGCTGTCATGTGTATAGATGTAGCAGAGCTGAGTGTGCTGGGGCAGTAATCATATTTAGAGATATAGCAGAGCTGAGTATGCTGGGGCAGCTATCATATATAGAGCTATAGCAGAGCTGAGTGTGCTGGGGCAGCTGTCATGTGTATGGATGTACACTGGCTATCAAAGCTATCAACGAGTCTACAGTAGAAGTCTCATATTTCAGTCAGTGGCTAAGTAGCTTTTATAGCTGTGTGGGTAAGTGCCTTGCCTCTGATACAGAAGGTCGTGGGTTAGAATCCCAGCAGACACTTCTCACTCTACTGCTCAGGTAAGCCACATAATGATACAGATGACTATGCCAGGATTCGCTGGATCCGAATTTTGTAAATGTGGTCGGGATTCGAATCCAGCTCCATGGGCAGCAGCCTGGTTCAGGGACTTAATATGGCAGGGAGGTCAGCCTAGGATTAAATTTGAATCATTGCAATATGCTAAAACAGCGGGGGGGCTGGCGGTACCAAATCCTTGGATCTATTATGTAGCAGTGCAGTGTCAGCATCTTAAGGGATGTATGGACTTATACACTGGTGGATATGACTTGTCAGATCCTACAGCAAAACATAGGGCTTATGAAGAAAGTATGGGCTATGGTTAAGCAGCTGAGAGGTGCCATGGGCATTAGCGAATCATCCCTGCTATGGAACAACCCCCTTCTACCTGAATTTCTTTCTATGTTAGGACTGCAGGATTGGAAGAATAAGGGGATTCTTAGAATAGGTGATCTATAGATAATGGAGTGTTTAGATCCTTTACGGATATACAAGAGAAATTCCAGATCCCTCACACGAGCTTCTACCAATATCTCCAACTGCGCCACGCGTATGATACTACACTGAAAAAAAGCACTAACATTATTAAACTAGAGACGGACCAAAAATTAATGCTCACAGGAAGAGATATGAGAGGTCTGATATCTGCACTTTACACATTGCTAATGGATAAGTTCTTTGACTCTTATCCACTGACACGAATAAAAAAATGGGGGAGAGATTTGAGGGCGATATCACAGGACCAATAGGAAGACATTCTAGAAGCGATCCCGCTGGTGTCATTGAGTGAACAGGGGAAATTGTCTCAACTTTTCATTATTCATAGAGTGCACAAAACACCAATATTTTTACACCACATTGGTGTCACAACTGACGCAAGGTGTCCAAGATGCTCGTTGGAGCCAGCTGACCTGCTTCACATGCTGTGGGAGTATCACGGGTACTGGAAAGAGGCGCAGGCCTCTCCATAACTTCGGCTAAACCAGTGATAGTTCTAAATGTAAGACAGCTTCCGAGTTGTCTTACATTTAGACCATTTTATACACCTAAACCAGGAGTGCTGGCCCGATCTCTTCCCTGCCCACACCACATCTACAATTTTAGAACTGGCGTCAGTGGGATAAGGTCACAGATAGCGGGGCAATGGTTAATTTAGGTGTATTTCAGCTTAGTAAATGACTCCCATACTTGGAAAACATTACATACAGCGCTACAAAACATACAAGTTAATACAGTCCACATATCGTTTACATCCAGTGACGTCTCCTCTGATCTCTAATGAAGATATCTCTTTCCTCATCTTCTCCATTCAGACCAGACCACCATGATGATTTCTTTCAGCCATCTCTTGTTTCTGCAGAGTTTGACCTTAAGTCATCTTAGTTTCCTATTTTTCCATCATCCTCCCACCTTCTGAACAGCCAGCCCATCCTGCCACCGCTAATACTGTGCCCGCTGTGTTCCCCCAAACTATAGTGCAGAAAAAGTCCCCCTGAAAATACTAGTACCATGCAGATAGTGCCCCCTTCAATAATTATTGCCATACAGTGCTGTAAAAAATAACTGCTTCCAGCAAATAGTGTCCCTGACAATAATATTCTAAACATAATACCCCAAAAAAATAATTGTGCTATGCTGATACTGTGCAAGGGTGCCCCTCACAGTAATAGTGCTCCCCAAAGTCCCACCAATAGAAATATTTGTCTGCCAGAGTGCATAGTGCTAACAGTGCCCCCAATGGTAATAATGCTCCCATTGTGCCCAAACTAGTAATCATGTTCCCCATAGTCTCCCAGTAGTAATAACTCTTTTTATAATGCATGCCCCTTAATATGTGCCAGTACAAAATACCCCCTTATAATATGCACCATTACAAAATATACCCCCTTATAATGTGCACCAGCACAAAAAATACCACCTTATAATGTTCACCAGTACAAAAAATACCCCCTTACATACCCCCTTACTTTTCAGGTCAGAGCCTGCACGATGTAATAAATGAATATGCAGATGTACATGGCTACATTTATAAAAGAAATATCACAGAAAACAATGCACAATAGATGCACACATTATACACTCACCTAAAGAATTATTAGGAACACCATTCTAATACGGTGTTGGACCCCCTTTTGCCTTCAGAACTGCCTTAATTCTACATGGCATTGATTCAACAAGGTGCTGATAGCATTCTTTAGAAATGTTGGTCCATATTGATAGGATAGCATCTTGCAGTTGATGGAGATTTGAGGGATGCACATCCAGGGCACGAAGCTCCCGTTCCACCACATCCCAAAGATGCTCTATTAGGTTGAGATCTGGTGTCTGTGGGGGCTATTTTAGTACAGTAAACTCATTGTCATGTTCAAGAAGCCAATTTGAAATGATTCGAGCTTTGTGACATGGTGCATTATCCTGCTGGAAGTAGCCATCAGAGGATGGGTACATGGTGGTCATGAAGGGATGGACATGGTCAGAAACAATGCTGAGGTAGCCCGTGGCATTTAAACGATGGCCAATTGGCACTTAGGGGCCTAAAGTGTGCCCAGAAAACATCCCCCAGACCATTACACCACCACCACCACCAGACTGCACAGTGGTAACAAGGCATGATGGATACATGTTCTCATTCTGTTTACGCCAAATTCGGACTCCACCATTTGAATGTCTCAACAGAAATTGAGACTCATCAGACCAGGCAACATTTTTCCAGTCTTCAACAGTCCAATTTTGGTGAGCTTGTGCAAATTGTAGCCTCTTTTTCCTATTTGTAGTGGAGATGAGTGGTACCCGGTGGGGTCTTCTGCTGTTGTAGCCCACCTTTCTTTCCCATTCTGACATTCAGTTTGGAGTTCAGGAGATTGTCTTGACCAGGACCACAACCCTACATGCATTGCAGCAACTGCCATGTGATTGGTTGACTAGATAATCGCATTAATGAGAAATAGAACAGGTGTTCCTAGTAATTCTTTAGGTGAGTGTATATGAACTAACCCCTCACTCTTATATTACAAAATCTTAGACTGTCAGCCAATATATTTTGATCAAAACACATCTGTGCATCTATGTTGTGCATTATTTTCTGTGATTTTTCTTTTATAAATGTAGCCATGTATATCCGCATATTCATTTATTACATCGTGCAGGATGTTTTGCATCTTTTTCTGTGATTTTTGATTAGTTTGTACTCTTGAAGGAGTGGCACCTTAAAGTGCGCATTTTTGTGCGCTTTTGTCGCACCTATCCCACAGATGCCCTTGATTAGTTGGTACATATAGATATGCGTGCTCTTCCTCTCATTGGTTGTTTGGTGCACAGAGTTAGCAAGAAGCAGCACACTATATGTACAGGGTCTGCTCTCCTGAATGTACAGCCAGGTCCATAAATATTGGGACATCAACACAATTCTAACATTTTTGGCTCTATACAGGGAGTGCAGAATTATTAGGCAAGTTGTATTTTTGAGGATTAATTTTATTATTGAACAACAACCATGTTCTCAATGAACCCAAAAAACTCATTAATATCAAAGCTGAATATTTTTGGAAGTAGTTTTTAGTTTGTTTTTAGTTTTAGCTATTTTAGGGGGATATCTGTGTGTGCAGGTGACTATTACTGTGCATAATTATTAGGCAACTTAACAAAAAACAAATATATACCCATTTCAATTATTTATTTTTACCAGTGAAACCAATATAACATCTCAACATTCACAAATATACATTTCTGACATTCAAAAACAAAACAAAAACAAATCAGTGACCAATATAGCCACCTTTCTTTGCAAGGACACTCAAAAGCCTGCCATCCATGGATTCTGTCAGTGTTTTGATCTGTTCACCATCAACATTGCGTGCAGCAGCAACCACAGCCTCCCAGACACTGTTCAGAGAGGTGTACTGTTTTCCCTCCTTGTAAATCTCACATTTGATGATCGACCACAGGTTCTCAATGGGGTTCAGATCAGGTGAACAAGGAGGCCATGTCATTAGATTTTCTTCTTTTATACCCTTTCTTGCCAGCCACGTTGTGGAGTACTTGGACGCGTGTGATGGAGCATTGTCCTGCATGAAAATCATGTTTTTCTTACCTTGCAGACTTCTTCCTGTACCACTGCTTGAAGAAGGTGTCTTCCAGAAACTGGCAGTAGGACTGGGAGTTGAGCTTGACTCCATCCTCAACCCAAAAAGGCCCCACAAGCTCATCTTTGATGATACCAGCCCAAACCAGTACTCCACCTCCACCTTGCTGGCGTCTGAGTCGGACTGGAGCTCTCTGCCCTTTACCAATCCAGCCATCTGGCCCATCAAGACTCACTCTCATTTCATCAGTCCATAAAACCTTAGAAAAATCAGTCTTGAGATATTTCTTGGCCCAGTCTTGACGTTTCAGCTTGTGTGTCTTGTTCAGTGGTGGTCGTCTTTCAGCCTTTCTTACCTTGGCCATGTCTCTGAGTATTGCACACCTTGTGCTTTTGGGCACTCCAGTGATGTTGCAGCTCTGAAATATGGCCAAACTGGTGGCAAGTGGCATCTTGGCAGCTGCACGCTTGACTTTTCTCAGTTCATGGGCAGTTATTTTGCGCCTTGGTTTTTCCACACGCTTCTTGCGACCCTGTTGACTATTTTGAATGAAACGCTTAATTGTTCGATGATCACGCTTCAGAAGCTTTGCAATTTTAAGAGTGCTGCATCCCTCTGCAAGATATCTCACTATTTTTGACTTTTCTGAGCCTGTCAAGTCCTTCTTTTGACCCATTTTGCCAAAGGAAAGGAAGTTGCCTAATAATTATGCACACCTGATATAGGGTGTTGATGTCATTAGACCACACCCCTTCTCATTACAGAGATGCACATCATCTAATATGCTTAATTGGTAGTAGGCTTTCGAGCCTATACAGCTTGGAGTAAGACAACATGCATAAAGAGGATGATGTGGTCAAAATACTCATTTGCCTAATAATTCTGCACGTAGTGTACACCACCACAATGGACTTGAAATGAAACGAGCAAGATGTGCTTTAACTACACTGTCAGCTTTAATTTGAGGGTATTTACATCCAAATCAGGTGAACGGTATAGGAATTACAACAGTTTGCATATGTGCCTCCCACTTGTTAAGGGACCAAAAGTAATGGGACAACTGGCTTCTCAGCTGTTCAATGGTCAGCTGTGTGTTATTCCATCATTATCCCAATTACACTGAGCAGATAAATGGTCCAGAGTTCATTTCAAGTTTGCTATTTGCATTTTGAATCTGTTGCTGTCAACTCTCAAGATGAGATCCAAAGAGCTGTCAAAAACATTAGGCATGGCCAAAACAACTGTTTGGAACATTCTTAAAAAGAAGGAACGCGTCGGTGAGCTCAGCAACACCAAAAGACCTGGAAGACCACGGAAAACAACCGTGGTGGAGGACTGAAGAATTATTTATCTGAGATCACTCTCCAGGAAGTAGGTGTATGTGTGTCAAAGTCAACAATCAAGAGAAGACTTCACCAGAGTGAATACAGAGGGTTCACCACAAGATGTAAACCATTGGTGAGCCTCAAAAACAGGAAGGCCAGATTTAGAGTTTGCCAAATGACATCTAAAAAAGCCTTCACAGTTCTGGAACAACATCCTCTGGACAGATTAGACCAAGATCAACTTGTACCAGAGTGATGGGAAGAGAAGAGTATGGAGAAGGAAAGGAACTGCTCATGATCCTAAGCATACCACCTCATCAGTAATGTGTCATGGCGTGGGCATGTATGGCTGCCAACTGGTTCCCTTGTATTTGTTGATTATGTGACTGCTGACAAAAGTCAGCAGGATGAATTCTGAAGTGTTTCGGGCAATAGTATCTGCTCATATTCAGCCAAATGCTTCAGAACTCATTGGAAGACGCTTAACAGTGCAGATGGACAATGACCCAAAGCATACTGCAAAAGCAACCAAAGAGTTTTTAAGGGAAAGAAGTGGAATGTTATGCAATGGCCAAGTCAATCACCTGACCTGAATCCGATTGAGCATGCTTTTCACTTGCTGAAGACAAAACTGAAGGGAAAATGCCCCAAGAACAAGCAGGAACTGAAGACAGTTGCAGTAGAGGCCTGGCAGAGCATCTCCAGGGATGAAACCCAGCATCTGGTGATGTCTATGCGTTCCAGACCTCAAGTTGTATTTGACTACAAAGGATTTGCAACCAAGTATTAAAAAGTGAAAGTTTGATTTATGATTATTATTATGTCCCATTACTTTTGGTTCCTTAACAAGTGGGAGGCACATATGCAAACTGTTGTAATTCCTACACCGTTCACCTGATTTGGATTTAAATACCCTCAAATTAAATCTGACAGTCTGTAGTTAAAGCACATCTTGTTCATTTCGTTTCAAATCTATTTTAGTGGTGTATAGAGCCAAAAATTTTAGAATTGTGTTGATTTCCCAATATTTATGGACCTGACTGTAGATGCCCAACTGCATAGGTAGGTTTAGACTACGTCATGCCTGTCTGATACCACCTTGGCGCTGATAGCTGGACACACACATCAGACCTCAAATCAGACCCCCATAGCAGACCTCAAATCAGAACCCTATGTCACAGCTCAAATCAGAACTCCATATCATACCTCAAATAAGAACCTCATATCAGACCCCCATATGAGACCACAAATCAGAACCCAACATCAGATCCTCAGATTAGACTCCTATATCAGACCTCAAATCAGAATCCAACATCAGATCCTCAGATTAGACCCCTATATCAAACCTCAGATAAGACCCCCATTAGAACTTTGGGGGTCATTTATTATACTGAAATATGCCTGTATTAGGCGTATTTTAGGTGCAGATGATGGCGCAACATGACCAATCAACTAGTTACTGACTGCCCATTGTGCCACCAATGTGTTCCTCAAAGTCCCACCAATAGTAATCATCCCCCCAGAATTCCCTCATTAGTAATAGTGCTCCCTACAGTGCCCCCAGTAGTGATAATTGATCCCTAAGTGTGCCTCCAATAGTAGAGCCCTCCATTTTGTGCCCACAATAATAATAATGCCTCCACAGTACTCCAATAGTAATAAGGCCCCCACAACCTCCCCAGTAGAAATAAGGTCCCGTATTGTGCCCCCCAGTGGTAAAAAGGCTGTCTATAGTGCCCACAGTAATAATAAAGCCCTTCTATAAGGCACATCTTTAGACCCCTCCAGTAGAAATCAAGCCGATCTATGAGGCACTCCTATAGAGCCCCCAGTAGTAATAAAGCCTCCTATAGTGCCCCCAGTAGTTATAATGCCTCCTACAGTGCCTCCAGTATTTATAATGTTTCCTGCAGAGCCCCCTGTAGTACCTTGCACATTGTAGTACCCCTTGATTTCTAATTCCCCCTGCAATGCCTTCAGTATGTATAATGTCCCCTACCATTATAATACTCTCCCTGTAATGCCCTTTGTATTTATAATGCCCCATCCAATGCCCCTTGTACTCATATTATACCATGTAGTATCCTTGTGATTTATAATACACTCCTGCAGTGCCCCCTGTAGTTACAGTCCTTTGCGTAGTGCACCCAGAAATTATAATGCTCCAGTGCCTCCATCATACAGACCCATGTAAATAGCATTATTCCTCTCTCTTCAGCATACAATCCTGTGTAAATAACATCACACCCTCTCTCCAGCCCCCAACAACCTACAGTCCCATGTGAATAAGCCCCCACCAATATACAGTCCCATGTGAATAATATCACTCCCTCCCTCCCTCCAGCCCCCTCCAATATACAGTCCCATTTAAAAACAATAACTTCCTAACCAGTCATCTCCAACATACAGTCCAATGTAAATAAATTAACTCCCTCCCACCCTTCAGCCTCTTCCAACATACAGTCCCATATAAATAATAAACCTCTCTCTCCCAGCCATCTCCAACATACAGTCCTATGTAAATAACATCACTCCCTCCAGCCCCCTCCAACATACAGTCCCATGTAAATAGAATCATCCCCTCTCCCAGCCACCTCCAACATACAGTACCATGTAAATAACATGTCTCTGGGGCAAAGAAGAGCTGCAGGGTCTTAGAAGACCCTGATCAGCTCTGTCTGTGTGCAATGTCCCCACAGGGGGCTGTTTCCCTCTTGTAACTGGGGCTACTTTTGATGCCCCAGTGACAGTTGAAAAAGTGCAAAAAAATGACTGCAACCATATTATGTGTCAAAAAATAAATGTAAGAAATAAGTTAAAAACATAATAAAGGATAGGGAATAAGTGTTTGCTGGTGTAGAACCCCCAATGATCATGAGAATGGGGGTTCACAAGTGCCGCCAAACTGGCCCATGAGAATGCAGTGGTGCTATGTCCATCACTCTATTCACTTCTATGGGATTTTCTAGTACAGCACTCCCATAAGTCCCATAAAAGTGAATGGACTGGAGTGCGTAGCACCGCTACATTCTCATGAGGCAGTTCAGCAGCACTTGAGGGCCCCTGTTCTAATAATTACTGAGGGTAATTGTTGTTAGTGGCACAACCCCTTAAAGGAAGTAACATTCCTTAAGAAAACAAATGTGAAAAGTAGTTGCCTAATGGAATCAGTGATTCATGTCCTGCTATTAACTTTACTTATGATTTGTTTGGTTTCAGATTATTATGAAGCAATAGATCAAGGCGTCATAAATCAGCGCGCTTCATTTTCCACTTGATATGATTACAATCTGTTTTCAAATAGGCAATAATAATAGTGTAATTAACTAGTTACTGACTGCCCATTGACTATAAACATCCAGGCAGTATACAGCTGAGAAAGTGCTATGCCGCTTCCTGTTCCGGCCCTAGTGATCATGTGACTGCCGTGGCTGGGAGACTGCAGGAGTTGCCAGGTCTTCCTAGGCCTTGATCACCTCTGCAGTGAGCATAGCATGTGCATAGCAATGTACAGTCTCTCTGTAAATCAGCAATATAAAGAAAAAATGTAATGTTAAATATCCCTCAAAAGTCTTGTATAACCATGGGGATAATATAAAGATGGAGCCCCCTCTCTCCCCCATCGAGATACTGCGACGTGATGGCAGCGTCCCGATGGTTACCATGGCAACCGGGCGCCTTACAAAGACATCCAAGCTTGCCATGGAACCAAGCCTCCCTGACAGGCCCAGTAGGCAGTGTTCTGATCAGGGTGAATGTCAGTGTAAAACTGACAGTGCTATACTCTGTAATATGAGTATTGCAGAGTATAGTACAGCCACCAGCGTCACTTCTAGATCTCAGTGGGACTTGATTAAAAAAAGTGTCAAATTATAAAAAATATATATATAATGTTATGGATGTTAGTATATGGCGATGTAAATATATTTTTACTTAAAAAGTGATTTTATGCTGCAAAAGTAGTAAAACATGAAAAAAAAATATAGAAATTTGCTATTGCCTTAACCTTATCAACCCACAGAACATCATCATAAAGCCCTGGGTTGTATGTCATCAACAAGCCCTGGGTAAGTGGGTCATCTGAAATGTTGTATGTCATCATATCATATATACTGCAAGAGGAACCTAATAAAAAGTAAAAATAAAAAACACTGAAAAAATTTGCATAAAAAGGGATCAAAAAGTCATATGTATCTACCAGAAACGACAGCCTGCTACCCAAATAATAAGCCCTCACACAATTACATTGGTGTAAAAATAAAAATGCTAATGATGTTGGTATATGGTGATGCAAAATATAACTTATTTTTAATAAAAAGTGATTTTATGCCACACAAGTAGTAAAACGCACAGAATAAAATTAGCATACTGCATGAGAAACTCTATAAAATAAAATAAAAACACTGACAGAATTGCAAAATATGCCCACCTCATCTCCTAAAACATGGTATAAAAAGTTATAAAAAAAGTAATTTGTACCCCAAAATGGTACATAAAAAAATTACAGCTCATCCCGCAAACCCCCCCAACAGCTCAGTCAACAAAAAAGTATACATTGTATTACCCCTAAAAACAATTTCAGCAAATTATTGGAAATAACATTTTTAATCTTTCATTTTCACAGCCACATGTTTCTAAATTCTGTGAAACATTTGTTGGGTCAAAGCACTCACTGCACCCCCTCAATCAATTCCTTAGAGTAGTTTGCAAAATGTGGGTCACTTTTTGGGGCTTCCCTTCTAGGGATACCTCAGGGTCTCTTCAAATGTGACATGGCACCTGAAAACCATTCCAGCAAAATCTACCTTCCAAAAACAATATTGCACTCCTTCCCTTCTGAGCAATACTTTGTGCCCATGATGAGATTTATGACCACATATGGGGTGTTTCTGTAAACTGCAGAATCAGGGTAATAAATATTGAGCGGCGCCTGTGCTCCTGAACATAGAAGCCCAGTGGCTTAGGTAGGTTTAGCGTAGGACCCGCCTGACCTGAGACCACCTTGGCGCTTGGTAGGCGGGCTCGGATGTGTTTTGATCAAAATATATTGATTATCAGAGTGACGACTTTGTCCATATATAATGCTTGCATTATTCTATTTATTATCTTATTTCTGTGATTTTCTTCAATAATATGGTCAGTGACATCCCCAAATTTATATATCATACTGTGCAGGATGTTTTTATCTTTGATTTTTCTGTGATTTTTTTTTTTGTCTATGTAGTATTTGCTTCACAGAGTGGCAGCTTCAAGTGTAAATGCGCTCCTATTTTATCTTGGGAGTAGCATTACTTTGCATTTTAGCCCTTCCTATCCAATAGATTAAGTGGTACATATAGGTGTGCTTGCTCCTCCTCCCATTGGTTGCTTAATGCACATGGAGGTGACTAGGAGCAGCACACCATATGAGCAGCATCTGCGCTCCTGAGCATAGAAGCCCAATGGCTTAGGTAGGTTTAGTATAGGACCCACCTGACCTGAAAACACCTTGGCTCTTGGTAGGCGGGCTCAGATGTGTTTTTATCAAAATATATTGGCTAAGTGTTTTAGATTTTATCACATCAGAGTGAGGAATTTGTCCATATATAATGCTTGCATCTACTTTACTAAGTGCATTATTATCTTATTTCTGTGATTTTCTTCAATAATATGGCCAGTAACATCCGCAAATGTATATATCATACTGTGCAGGATGTTTTTATCTTTGTTTTTTCTGTGATGTTTTAATAAATATTGAAGTTTGTTTTGCTGTTAACTCTTGCTATGTTATGGATTAAATGGGAAATTTAAAATTCAGTTTTCAATCATTTGAGGGGTGTAGTTTCTAAAATGGTGTCATTTATGGGTTGTTTATACTACGAAAGCCCCTTAAAGTTACTACAGAACTGAATTGGTCCTTAAATATTGCTTCCAAAATTCTAAGCCTTCTAATGTCCTAAAAAATTAAAAAGACATTTATAAAATAATGCCAACATAAAGTAGACATATGGTGATTGTTACTTAATAAGTATTTTATGGGGTATCACTATCTTAAAAATAGATTTTCCAAATTTTCTGTAAATTTCGGATTTTTTCATACATAAAGGTAAAAAATATCAACTCAAATTCACCACTAACATGAATTATGAATATAAAGCAATCTCAGAATCGATTGGATAAGTAAAAGCAATCCAGAGTTATTACCACATAAAGTGACACATGTCAGATTTGAAAAATGGGGCTTCAGCATTTGGTCCAAAGTGAAGATCTAACAGATTAACAACATTTTTAAAATCTGTTTTGAATAAATAGAGGGGTTTAGTTTCTAAAATGGGGTGGTTTCTATTATATAAGCTCCTCAAAGTACCTTCAAAACTGAATTGGTCCATGAAAAACGTTGATTTGGGACATTTTCTTGAAAAATAAAATATTACCAAATGATGCCAACATAAAGTAGACATATGGTGAATGGTAATAACTATTTTATGAGGTATCACTATCTGTCTTAAAAGCAGAGATATTCAAATTGAGAAAATGGGAAAATTTCAACATTTTTTTTTTAAAACATTGACATAAATTTACCACTAAAACATTGACATAAATTTACCACTAACATGAAGTACAATGTGTCACGAAGAAAACAATCTCAGAATAGTAAAAGTATTCCAAAGTTATTGTGATACATGTCAGATTTGAAAAATTAGGCTTGGTCATGACCTGGTCTGGAAATGATAAAAAAAAGAAAGTACTTTTCTAAGATTATTTTTTTTTTCCGTAATTAGATTAGTGCTTGGAAGTAAATTTCATTCATAATTCACAGATGATAATTCACAGTGGATGCAATGATTCACTGTACCAAACTGTTGTTGTGTGATACCAGCCCAGTTACGTCACCATTTCTTACTAATACAGTGGCCCCTCAAGTTACAATATTAATTAGTTCTAGGACGACTATTGTATATTGAAACCATTGTAACTTGAGTCTTTAACTCTATGGAAAACCAGTAATTGGTTCCAAAGCACAATAATATCATCCCAGAATAAGAAAAAATGTCATTTTAAGAAAAATAAGTAGATAGTCAAGACATATAAAGCACATCCTTAAAGTAGAACTCCCGGCAAAATGTTTATTCTCTGACCTGCTAGAAAGTGATGTCATGTGACCAACTCTGATCTCCAACTGACACAGGACAGGAAGTCAGTTATGTCACTATTCATTCCTATGAGACTGAGAATGAGGCTCCTATAGGAATATATAGAGAAACAGACTTCCTGTCCAGACATAAGACACTGTGTCAGTTGGAGAGTCTGATTGCTGGTCACATGACACAGGTGAGAAGCAGAAGGGAGGTAGAACTCACAAATACAGCCACTTGTAAGAAAATTACATTCACTATAGATTATGTCATTGTACCTTTCTAACAGTAAGATTTTTGGTGGGTCTTCTTTAAGTAAAGCAGACAGGAATAGATGCTGGAAGCTGTAAATGACTTTGTATGGTGAGGGCAAGAGATTCTTCAGGGTCTTGCATAGTATATAGATGTACTAGAAAATAAAATGGAGTTGCTGCTCAACTGATGTTCAAAGGAGTAGCTCATCCTGGCACAGACAGGGGGCAGTAGAGAACATGTTATACCACAGAGGACCTACTAGACAACCAATAAAGGTGTTTTACCAGTGAAATTGCCGTGTTGATTGGTTGGATCTGAGTTTAAAGGCTGTATTACATTGGCAGAAAATCTTCCAGATGATGATTGCTAGCATTCGTTGTAACGCACATTAGCAATCAGCTGGCAGTGTAATACTGCCGCCAATTACGTGATTAACGAGTTCAAAAGATCACGATTTGCCGGTGGCAGATCATGCTGTCTAATGACAATGTGCTGCTGGCAAACAACTAGACAGTGTGGGTATGAGTGATGGCATAATGATCGCTCCTCCCCATGCTGTGGATCCCGATGCTGTGGATGTAATAGCAGAGGTCTTCTCCACTAGCACTTCCCTCCCAACAATCGCCTGTGTGATCGCTAGGTCTAATACAGGCTTTAGGCATTGCATGTTGAGTCTTGTTTCAACTGGCCCAGAAAAGACCACTGTATGTTGAAAATATTGTATCCTGAGGCTATTGTATCTTGAGGGACCACTGTAGTCTGTTTACGTTGTTACGATATATTGCATGCACTTGAAATAATCACTTTTAAGCCTGTGGCAAGAATGTTTCCATTCACTGACATCAAGCGCAATCTTTAAAAAATAACAAGAGTTCAAAACAATTAGGGGGGAACTTATTAAGGTTGGTTTTTCATACATTATTGTTCTATAGCAAGGACCATTAACCACTTCCAGACTAGGTCTAATTTTGCAAATCTGACATGTCACTTTATGTGATATTAACTTTGGAGTGCTTTTACTTATCCAAGTCATTTTGAGATTGCACATCATCTTAATTGTAAATTTTAGCCAATATGTTTTACCTTTACTTATTTAAGAAAATTCAAAATTTTGCATTTTTTTTTACAATTTACTATTTTCTAAATTTGAATTTCTCTGCTTTTAAGACAGTGATACCTCTTAAAATAGTTATTAATTAGTATTCACAATATGTTTATGTTGGCATCATTTTGGTAATGTTATTTTATTTTCTTAAGGACATTAGAAGGTTTAGAAGAAATTTTTGAAATTTTCAAGAAAATGTTTCCAAATCAATTTTTTATACACCAATTCAGTTCTGAAGTGACTTTGAGGAACTGACATAATAGAAACCACCCATAAGTTACACCATTGTAGAAACCACACCCCTCATACTATTGAAAACTGATTTTAGAAATGTTGTTAATTTGGGTATTCCACAGGAAATAAAGGAAAATGAAGGTGAAATTTCACAATGTTCCATTTTAATCTATTTTTTTCCTGTACCACATCAGGGGTTAACCACAAAACAAACCTCAATATTTATTACCCTGATTCTGCAGTTTACATAATTACCCCAAATATAATCGTAAACTGTTGTATGGGCACAGGGCAGGGTTCAGAATGAAAGGAGCGCCATATTGTTTATTTGTGGATATGTCAGGGCACAGAAGGGAAGGAGCAGTATCTGGATTTTCTAACATGGGATTTGCTGAAATGGTTTTAAGAGCCACAACTTTTCTTTTCTTTTTATTGTTGACTTTGCTGTATGAGGCCTTATTTTTTGTGGGACAAGCTGTAGTTTTTATTAGCACCATTTTGGGGTACATTTGGCTTTCAGATAGTTTTTTTATCTCATCATTTGGGAGGTGAGGTGTGCATGTTTTTTTTAATGAGGTTTACCATATGGTATATATGATATGATAACTTTTGATTATATTGATATGATTATATAAAATATTGATACAATTATGGTGATATCAAATTTACATAGGTTTTTTTCATGTTTTACTACTTTTGCATAATAAAATATATTTTGCATCACTATATACTAACATCCATACTAACATCCATAACATTTTTATTTTTCTGGCAACGTAGATTTCTGAGGGATTGTCTTTTACCGGACAGACAGATGTTTTTATTGGTACCATTTGCGGATACATAAGACTTTTTAAAGACTTGATATTATGTTTTTTGGGAGGCGAGATGATGTTTTGCCGTAATATATATTTTTTTTTTTACAGCGTTCACTTGATGGAGCAGATCATGAGATAATTTTATAGAGCTGGTCATTACTGATGCGGTGATACCAAATATGTCAATCTTTTTTTTTGTTAGTTTTTTTTTTGTTTTACGCAATAGGAGCATTTTTGAGGAATAAGAATACCCCTTTCAATATCTGATTTATAGATTACATTAATCTGATTATTTAATCATCAACAACCTCTTGAGTATAAGGACTACACATTAGAATACAGTTTTCTAACTTTCAGATAACAAATACATGTTTCACTTAATAGTGTTAAGATGCTCCTGCCCTTAGGATGCCTTATAGACACTTCTACACTCTTTTTCTTTTCTATCGATTTAACTGTCAAAGGTCAAGGCCACTTGAGAACTAAAAGATCTTGTAAAAGTTAATGCATGTTAATTATTACAAAGGGGTGATAAGACGTCTTTCCTGATGCATCATCAGTAAATAAATATGTAAGACTTCATTTCAGTTAAGCAGTTGAAGGACACTACAAAAAACGTAGCAGGCAGCTCCAAAGTGATTCAGCACATGGGTAAGTGTTAGTGGGAGAAATAGATACTTAAGAAGGTAATATGTGGAGTTGTTACAATATGGTTACTTACTAGCAGCGGAACCTTTATACATATAGAAGATGCCTTTCATTACACTGTTGTGTGGAGTGTTTTATCAGTGCAGGTTATAGAAACATAGATGATGGAACTATAAGCATGTTTAAACATTCTTGTATATGCATCTTTTCACATGTAATTACTTATAGTGAAATAGAAGCTTATTTGTGATTTCATGTTAAGAAGTAATTGGCACATTACACCATGTTTGCGGGACTATTATGCTTGTAGTGTATTTTGTGTGCTATGTATGGCACATACCATAGTTATTGTCTCATTTTAAATGAAACAGCAAATACTTTTTTAATTTAAATAAGAAGTATTTAATTCAAGAATTCATTAAGCAGGACAATCCTTTGCAATGTACTGCAAACCCATAACAAATAATATTGGCATCTCCTGTGGTTGTTACTATTATCCCAATGACTCTGTGATGTAGTATAAAACTGCCAAAAAGCACAGTTGGCCTGATGCTCAGAAAAATAGACTGGCATAGAGTACCGAGTTTACCTATGAGGCAAAAACATAACTTTTATTGAAAAGATATATAAAAAATCAAAAGGGAAGCAAAAATAAAAATATGTATAAAATCAAGGGATGCAGACAGGGGCTCCATGGTGGGAGTAGAGCAGATGATTTCTTGGATACATAATAGGGTAGGGTAGGGGGGTTGATGGAGCCCCCTTAACCTGCACTCCACCCTAATTACCCTGATGTTGCAGGGCTCACTGCAAGTGGAAACCCTACAACACTGGAACCTACCCCTAGTTGCAAACTAACAATCTCTATACTGTCCGGATGCGTTTCCCCCAAGTGCAGGTTCATCAGGTTACTCAAATTAGAAAAAAAGTGATATGTAAAACTAAAGCCCCCCTCCCTAAAAAGGAGGAGTAAAGAGGATTAGTCAAACAACAAGTGTAAGATGGCAAAATCAACAAAAAGCAGATCTAGAAGTTATTACATTGATTGATTGAGTTTGTGTTCCAATTCATCACCATTTCCAGGGTCTTGGTCTGCTATCAGTGTACGAAAACTTTCTTATCTACATTTAGAGGCAGAGTTGTGCTCTCATCTGAGAAGTGGATACAGTTGTACCCAGTCTAGGCAATGCTCTGTGAGGTTTCTCTGCAGCTGTGTCAGCAGACATTGCCTGTTCATAGGATTATATAGTTTAAAGCACCCTTACAGTCCAAATTGTAAATAAGTCTTGAGATATGTCTGAAGATAAACTTACTTATGCATTAAAGGGGTTGTTTCATAAAGACAATCTGTTAGGGAATATGGACATCATGGCGGAAAGTCCATAGTTAGGACATCCCCTATGAGCTGAGAAAGAGATCTTGGTTGCAACATACAACAGCCCTGGTCCTGTTGTGCCAAAGCTGTCCACTTACTATTACATAGATGACCTTTCACTTGAATGGCCTACTGTATTCTAGGGATATCCAAGGTTGTCTATCAGCTTCTATCTGAAAAGGGATTGTCATCTTTGGCCAAAACCTTTAAGTAACTTAAATATAAAGTTTTTCTGTAAAAACAATTATAATATTTCTTGAATTCCAAGATATAACACTGTGCACAATCTACACACCATCTTTAAAAAAATATCATTCTGAGTATTAACATACTTTATTTTCTTTCACTTCTGCTCAGGTCATTTCCTTGTAATTGTTTGTCATTTATAATTCAAAAATTACTTGAAGCATCAAGATCAATTACTCAAAACAATGTACGAGGTGGTGGGAAACCAGTACGTGGTTTCCAGACCTGCATACTCTGAAAATGCTTTCCAAGTTGAGAATCAAAAAGTGAATAGATATCATAAAAGATTTCGGGATCATCTACGAGAAACTTTTGGGTAAGTGCCACGTTCCTGATTTTAGATATGTAGATTTTGGATGTGTACATCCATACAGTATCTGTATGCATATGTATCTGACACATGACTTGGCTACATTAGATAGCTGACAGCTGAATGCTTTCGTCAGGAGTTGTCAAACGTCTTAGGAGGCGACAGCTCCTTATTACAAATAAATCTGTTTGACCCACATAGGTGGAGGGTACATGTATATTATGTCCTGGTTGTGGGGACATAAGGTCCTCACTACTGCACCACACAGGAGAGATGATATCTTTATGTGTTGCTAGATTTTAACATTTGCCTAATATTGCCACGTTTTACTTAAGTTTTTTGAAATATATATTACTCTCATTGTAGCCCCAAGAACTATGACAATGTATATTATGACTGGCAATAGACAGAAAGTGTTCTACATATTGACACATATTTTTTTATTGAGAGTTTATATTTTTCTACCACCAGAAATATGAGGCATAATTACAATGTACATTGATGTCATTCATTCATCCTGTATACATCAATTCTCATCATGGGCTGATGATGCATAGTATAGACTTTTCCAACAAAATGTGACTCTACAGTCAAGTAATATACCCAACTGTTGTAGTAATCTGTACAGCACTGCATATCTCCATAATATGGCACCTGATGGCCAAGATCTCTTTATATTGAACTCACATGTAATCCAACAAAAAAAATCTGTCTATGCCCATATATGAAACTGGAGTCATTCAGAGATGCATAGAATTCTAGGGGTGCTACATTATAGCTCTGTACAATATGGAAGTCATACACAGTTACAATACCCAAGAACTATGTTTCCAACCAATTTAAGTGAGGCCAATTTAAGAGATATTACTATTCCAAATTTGATAACAATGTATCAATTATTCCTATTAGTATAGGCAATAATGAATTACAATTACTATATGTGGTGGGCATTGAACTCTCTATCTATTTCATAGAATCTTGACCACCAGTTATCCCTATCTGATCTGAACAGTGATAACTACATACCTTGAGTCGCCGATCCACTATGAAATAAGACATGTGATTGTCGTCCATTTCTAGGTGCTCAAAGCAGAAGGCTAAACGAATAGCATTTACATTTTTTCCCATTGCTTCATGGCTGCCTATGTACCGAATCAAAGAATGGATTCTCAGCGATCTTGTATCTGGAGTCAGCACTGGTCTAATTGCAGTCCTACAAGGTAAACTAACCATGTCAAATGATGCTGTAATAACTTTCACGAATTTCCTCTCATATACTGCAGAACCAATGTTGCACTGACAAAGCGAATGTTAATCTTTGTAGTGAGTTATAACTTTTTATCGTTTCAGGTCTTGCATTTGCTCTGCTGGTGAATGTCACTCCAGATTATGGACTGTATGCAGCTTTTTTTCCCGTTATCATCTACTTCTTTTTTGGTACATCTAAACACATATCAGTTGGTGAGTTGTTAAAATTATACAACTAGTAAAATGTGTGGAGGTGGAATATAACAACTGGTTTCAGGTTAACCTCTTGTTAAAGGCTAAGTAAACCATCACAACCATTTTTATTGCTCCAACTGAAGCAATTTAGGGGGACATTTATCACCCACTGTACACCAGAATGGTGGCATTAAAAAGTTGCTGTTGGGTGCTTGCCATGGTCATGCAAAATTTAGCAATTTTTGGGGGGTTTAGATCCTCACTCGACACTTTAAAAAAAATTGAGGCGAGCAGGGCAGTGAAGCAGTGTCTATAGAGTTATTATAATTTATACCAGGAAACTGGTAAGGGTTATATCAGAGATCTACACCAGCTACCTTTCCAGCTACCATTTTGGTGCACGGACTTGTACAGGTGCGCCAAATTATTAAGAGGTATGGGTTTCTCAATAACTATGGCGCATCTGATTCCAGCAGGGGATAGATTAAGACTGGCATGTAATATGCCAGTCATAATAAATGTCCTCCTTTATTAAAATGTCATATTTTTGGTGTCTACGGCTACAGTCATACTTAAAAAAAAGTGGATGAACTTAGCAGAAAGGGGCAAGGCCTTCTTGATTTTAAAACAGTTTACATCACAAATGCATCTTATTCCAAGTTGACGTCTTGTATGAAATGCCAGTCTTTAATTTGCCCGAATATGTTGTATTTTTTCTTTAAGATAACATCTCTTTTCCATACTATAACGAATATACACATTTTCTTTCACATGATCATAAAACTGATTTACTACTAAATCGATTCTACCTTAGACTTAGCTATTTGTTTGTGAAGATCATTAGTAGAGATGGGGGAGCCTAATGAAGAAAAAAGTTGTCACAGCAACGGCATTACAATATCATATAATAATAATAATAATACTTATTATTTTTATAGCACCACCATATTCAGCAGCGCTTTACAATATAGAAGAGATCTGATGAGGGAACCTGCTAATAAATTCTGTTACCCAAATAAATAATCACAGATCTTCTGTTTTATTGCAGGTCCCTTTCCTGTGTTGAGTTTAATGGTTGGCACAGCTGTGCTGCGGTTGTTTCCTGATGATCTAAATGATCCAGATTTGAATAGCAAAAGAGTTACTGTAGCCGCTTCAGTGACGGTACTAGCTGGGATCTTCCAGGTTAGTCCTGTTGGAACGTCCATGCGCTATGCTACTCCACATAGATACCAATTTCCAGTAATGGCCAATGCATTTTTTGTCTTCTTTTTCAGTTGGCATTAGGACTACTGCAAATTGGATTCATAGTCATCTACTTGTCGGATTCCTTGATTAGTGGTTTTACAACCGCTGCTGCCATTCATGTTTTAGTTTCACAGTTAAAGTTTATATTCGGCTTAACAGTTCCACCATTTAGTGGACCTTTGGCCTTGTTTTATGTAAGTATTCTTATGCTTTTTCTACATGTTTTCTCTACAACCTGCTATTATAAATACAGAAATATAATTATGAATGCCCTCAAACATTATTACTGTATATCTTCCCTGTATGACTTTGGTATCATCTACCTATATAAAATGAATAGGTCTTTAAACTCAGTTTTAGTCGCTTTTTAAGCCAATAGATCTACATTTATATGATTTTCTTAACATTGTCTAATATAGATTTTTTTAATTGCATTAGAGAAGAGTCTTTCACTAAACTTGCACTAGAACATATTTACAAAGTCACAATGTGGTTCTAGTGTTTCTGTTGCATGATACGTGGGTAACTACATATGTTCTACATTAAAGAGGCTGTCTAATGATGCCAACCATAAGATACATATGCATAGGCATACAAACTCTTGCATTTAACATATTAACTATTTCATTACTAGAGTGTTAACTTCCCCACCAAGGCCAATTTAAAATTTTTGTAGTAGGCCTATCTAACTACAAATAACTAATTCTGAGCTAACTTACATGTATTTGATATTATTTTTCACAGGAGACATTGGATTTTTCTTTTGTGACATTTGATTACAGATGTAATATTTAAAAAAAATTAAAGAAAAAAATGATAATTATGAATAAAATTAGATATTTCCTTTCTTCATTTTTTTTCCTAACTTTTTCCTAAATGTTACAAAACATTCCTAAAACCATTACTATATGTTTGCACTGTGAGAATGGATATCTACTGGCTGAGATCTACTGGCTGCCAAAACCCCAAGGAGTTTTGGGGTTTTGGCAGCCTATATTTCTGTTGCTGATTTAATGGCACAACACTGCCAAAACATTAGAAACGCCTTCAAAGTGACTATTTTGTTATGTTGAGTGTTGACCCAGAGGTATTCATATTAGGGAAATTCAGACATTTTAATACTAAATATAACTAAAATGAGCACCTATCTTTTTAATTTTTTTAAATGAAAGAAAATGGAAAAATATGCGTACATTTGTATATTTTACACATAAAAGTCTTCTATAAAATACTATTGCTAAACCTATAAAACTAATAACATTTTTTTTTTGCATGAAACAAAACTGGGGAAAAATTGTGTGTGTGTGTGTGTGTGTGTGTGTGTGTATATGTAGTAAACTATGCCATTGCTAAAGCTAATAACTATAGCTATAACTTTTTTATTATTTTTTATTTATTTTTTACTCTTTATTTTTTTATGAAAAAGTGAATTAACTCCTCCTGCCTCAGTCAGGGTAGGAAGGGGTTAATTCGCAGACAGCCGGATCAGTTACAGTGAGCAGAGGTCGCTCTCAAATAGCTGAAAGTGTCACTTCTGGCTTTTTATACTTTTCTTCACAGAGGATTGTTACAGCATTCAGATGCCCGGAGACCACTTTGGCTGGCTATAGGGTACCAACAGATCGTAATGTAATCCGACACATTTATATGTTAGTTTACAGTTAACAGCCTACCTCGACTACATAAAAAGTTGTGCAGCAGTAGGCAACTGGTAAATGCAATTTTCAAACTCACATCAACAGATGTTTAAGCTACTATTCACCTTTAGTGGTCTTTGGGAACTAAGTATACGTTTGTATAAAAACTAATTTCCACACTTTGTGGCAGTCCTTCCCCTTATTAGGTTTTAGTGGCTCTCTTTGGCTGTATTAGGGGGAGTTCACATCACAGTTTTTTTGCCGTTCCTCTGATCATCAAAAACGGATCCTGTAAAAAAAAAATGGATCCTGTGCATTCATTATGCATATTTGGCATAAGTTTGAGCCATTTCTGAGATCTGTTTTTAGATGGAATAAAAACTCCTGCATGTAGCAGTTTTTTCACGTCTAAAAAAAAGAATCTCAGACAGAAATGGCTTATCAAACAGATAGCCAAATGCGCATAACAGATGCATAGGATGCGTTTTTTACAGGATCCATTTTTTTCTGATGGGAATTCTCCCTTAAACTGTTGTCACAGTATTTAAAAATTACTTACGGGGATAGTATAAGAGTTAAAGGCAGTCTGTTGCCAGGAAATTCATTGTAAAACCAGAGACAATGCCTTGCAGGGCTAGCTCAGTTTGTTTATAGAGCATTTAATTTACTCTTGTCCCTGGGTTGTGTCTGGTATATGGATGCTGGACAGGAGTTGAACAGTTTCTGCAGAAAAACTCATCTGGAAAACGCAGTCTAGTTCTGGGCACCAGTACATAGAAAAGATGCACTGCAGCTGGAAAAAGTACAGAAGGAGAGCGACTAAAATGATAAGGGGCATGGAGGGTCTTAGTTATGAAGAAAGATTAAAAGATTTGAATTTATTTAGTCTTGAGAAGAGACATCTAAGGGGGAACATGATTAACCTGTACAAGTATATAAATGGGCCTTACAAAAAATACGGCGAAAAGCTGTTCCATGTAAAATGTGCTCAAAAGACAAGGGGGCACTGCCTCCGACTGAAGAAGAAAAAGTTCAGTCTCCAGAAACGTCAAAGCTTCTTTACTGTAAGAACTGTGAATCTGTGGAATAGACTTCCTCAGGACGTGGTCACAGCAAGAACAGTGGACAGTTTCAAAAAGAGTTTAGACGAATTCTTAAAAGTGAAAAACATAAATGCTTATGAAAATGTGCAGAAATCTGAGTCTCACTTCCTTCTGGGATTCGAGCCCCCACCTATCCCTTGGTTGAACTTGATGGACGTTTGTCTTTTTTCAACCGTATTAACTATGTAACTATGTAAATATAGTTTTAATAATATCAGCAACTCTGAGATCTAAGAGCTTAAAGGGGTTGTCCAGGTTCAGAGCTTAACCCGGACATACCCAGAATTTCACCCAGGCAGCCCCCCTGACTTGAGCATCGGAGCAGTTCATGCTCCAATGCTCTCCTTTGCCCTGCGCTAAATCGCGCAGGGCAAAGGTATTTTGTGGAGTTCCGGTGATGTACCGGGCTTTCCTTCGGGCTGCCAGATGGTGGCTTGATGGGCGGGCTTTAGCGCTGGCCTAGCCTGTAAAACGGCTAGGGCAGCGCTAAAGCCCGCCCATAAGAGCCGGTGACGTCACTGAACACATTGCTGGGCGGAAACCTCAAGCTCTGATGCTCAAGTCAGGGGGGCTGCCTGGGTGAAATTATGGGTATGTCCGGGTTCAGCTCTGAAACCGGACAACCCCTTTAACTTTGGCCAACAGTACGGCATAAAGGGCAAAGCTTTGATAACGTTTTCTAAAGTGAATATAATTACGAAAACAGGTAATGTGCTGATTAAAATTTTACTGTACACTGTACACATATTTTTAGTGTAATTGGAATTGCTTTTGATCTACAGACTTTGAAGGGTGTATTTACGGACATCACAAAGACAAATATTTGCGACCTTGTGACATCAATAATTATAATGGTGGTAGTATTTGCTGTGAAGGAAATCAATGATCGATATAAATCCAAGATACCTGTACCAATCCCTATTGAAGTTATAATGGTAAGTAACCAATTCTTTGAAATCAAAGTTTGATAAAACTATTAAACATGCTGAATATTATATTTAAAGGGTATGTTCCTCTTTGGACATAATTTGAACAGCTTATATATCTTTGTAAATACCTTTCATTGACAGCATGTACTGTACTCCAGAGCTGCAGTCACAGTTCTCCAGTCTTCAGATAACTTGACCTTGGATGAGCTGTTAAAAGAGGCTCCCCATCTCATAGATGGCAAACTGTTAGGATATGCCACCATTGTATGATTGTTGAGGGTCCGCCAGTGGCGTAACTATAAGTGACTGGGCCCCACACCAAATTTTTAAAAGCCCCTCCCCCCAGCAACTCCCTCCAACTGTGCAAACCTCACACTTGTGACTAGTCAAGATCACTTTTCCAGACCAGGCCATCCAACCACTCCATCCATATCCTACATGTATATACTGTATGTCATGTCACTGTACATACTGTCACTATATATAATGTCATTGTATAATACTGTTGATGGTGCCCTGACAATAAAATCTTTTAGCCGTCCTCCTGGGTAGACCCCTTCTGATTTCGGCCCCATAGCAGGTGCTTTCCCTGCTTCCACTATAGCTACGCCCCTGGGGTCCATGATGGCAGACTCACCAATGCTGAGAATGAAAATGGCTATAGCACTGTATCCTCTTCATTTTTTTTCCTGCAAAAAAAGCCACTGGCCACCAGACTGTTCGTAGAGCCGCATACTGGCCCTATTCGAGTGAATGTGACTGGCTGGAGACAATGCTTTGCTGTGCTATGAAAAGTTTGAAGGGATCACAGTGTTATACTAGCACTGTGTCCTCACCATTCTCAGGATCAGTGAAGGTCCTAGTGGTCTGACCTTCACTGATCATAAAGTGATGACATAGAAATATGCCATAACGTTATATGATGTGGAAATGTCTGACAACTACCTTTTTGCAATTCTGGAGTATAGTACAATGTGTAACACAGGATAAGGACAATTTACTATTAATGACCGAACCTCAAGATAGGCCATGAATATCAGATTGGTGAGGATCCTGCACTCCGTAACCCCACTGATCAGCTGTTCAGCAGTAGATGTTACTACTGAAGTGAATGGGAACAGTATTGCAGTAGCCAACTCTCTCCACTACACATGATGGATGAAGGTGTAGTTCTGATATCAAAGCTTGTGCAAATCAGCTAATAAACAGGAAGCATGGTGTTGGACCCCTGTTGATTAGATAATTATTGATCATATTGATGATAAGCCACCAATATAAATAAACTGGAAAACGTTTTTAACATGAGCAATCATCACAGATATACTGTATGTGAATTAGGTGTTTAGGACAAGAACGACCCATCACCTCTTCCATCTATCTAGTAACTTGTGTTACATAGTATTTCTGGATCAACTGAGATGTTACACTGTTAAAGCGTAACCTAAAGTCACTGGGTCCCAATTCAAAATCTGTTACAGGCCTCTTAGCTACCATTAGTGATGAGCGGCAGGGGTCATATTCGAATTTGAATTTTGCGATATTTTGCAAATATTTTTTAGAATATTCGTCGAATATTCGAAAATTCACGATTTTTTTTACTCGAAAAATCAGCAAGATAATGATTGTGTAATATGCGAATTTTCGTATTCAAATTTTTATTGAGAATTTTTCAACTTACAACTATTAGACAAAGAACATTATAGCACTATATTAGCTAAATTGCTCTATATTAGTTGTTTTTTTGAATATTCGCTATATTGCTATAACTTTGTTTTTTCGAATATTTGTAATATTCTAAAACAAGAATATATAGCAATATAGCGAATATTCGAAAAAACTAATATAGAGCAAAATTCGCAAACACTACTACTCCTAAAGTCAAGTATATTGCAGCCTTCTTATTGGCCCACAAGCTAGAAGCAGGGAGGGATCATGTGTACAGATAAAAATAAAAAATAATCGAATAAAAAAAAAGGAAAAAAATTTGAATATTCAAAATTACGAATATAGATAATTATATTCTAAATATTCGCGAATTTTCGAAGTACCTATATTCGCGATAAAAATTCAAAATTCAAATATTCGTTATCAACACTAGCTACCATGTCCCATTTATAACACTTGAGTCTTCCTATGTGTTTGAGTAGTCTTTGGGCAACCTCTGGCAACTCTGTATTGTACAATGGTTTAACCTTTTTAACTAATCATCATTTTCTTATGGAAGTCAGCTGCTTCTTTGCGTTACAAGTTGTTTTTTAAATATAATACAATTGACTAACAATTACAAGTGACTAATTGTATTTGGCATATAGAAGACAGGGAAACTGAATAAATTTGTACATTAATATTTCACTATTATAGAACAATTTGATAGAATTCATGACTGGCAATATTTCTGTGTATTTATACTTACTTATATGTGTTCATTTTTTTTCTTTTGTAGACAGTAATTGCAACAGGCGTATCGTATGCATTCAATTTCCAGGCAATATATAAGGTTGACATTGTTGGAAAATTGCAAAAGGGGTATGAACACCTAAATGTTTCTTTCTATAAAATAGTCAGACCCAATGTTGTGAGCTGTCCTCTTCTGTGGAGCCTTTTATTATATTTGTTATATCTTTCTGTAGAATTTCTAGTCCCCTTTATAGGTAATGTGCATAGCAACAACAGGTGATTCCAGCTATGACAGTGTAACCAAAGGGTTGTCTCCAAACTCTGTATGGCATGTAAACCTGTGTTCTTAAATAGGGTTATTTAAGCATATTTGCAAGACATTTTATTTAACTCATACAACTCCTTTAAGTAGACATCCCACCATACTCCATTATCTGTCACTCCCTTTTGCTCTGATTTTATTTATGATTGTTAAAAATAATCATATTATCTATAGCACTAAAATTGAACTGTTATAATCTGCTCGGTTTGTCAGTGCATCCACAGGATTATTCACACATTTTCTCTGTCATTAATGGTAAACCTTACAAAGGGGAGATACACAGTATTAAGCTTCTAGGCCTCTTTTCTGGTATAGAAAAGTCACACATTTTGGCACAAGTCCTGGATTGAAAAATGTGCAACTTTTTTACCCTTCCCAACTCTCAGGTTACTTTTGTAAATAGTATGCAAGGTGTGAGCGGCAGAAGGCAGGCCATTGGCAAGACCTCTGCAGATTATCCCACTACAATTTATCTCCCATGGGTGCATACCCTAAGAGTCTGCACTGTAGTTCTGGAAATTACTGTAATATCTGTACTATTTCAGTAGTATGTCAGTGTCATTACAATGCTGCATCTCTCCGGAGACTCTCAAAGTCACTGTTAAAAGTATGTTAGATAGCAATTATTTGAAGTGTCAAGCAATTTACTTCTGTATATTTTTAATGGAGTAAAAAGAAAGATATTTAATCACCAGTCCGCAAAAGATTCTGCTGCAGGTCCGAGGAGTGTTGTGGGGTCGATCACACTTTCATGGAAATTACATATAGGGTTTGGACCGCGCGTATCATAAATAGACGGTATACAAACAGTTTTTTTCTCCTCCTTTTAGAAAGGTACCGAGGTCTGCAGATGTCCTATTTGTGGATATCCTGCAACTTGTAAAAAATTGGAATAGTGCAAATCCGTATGGTTGTGCTATCCTGTAATGCGCAGATTGTACTTACACGGCACTCCACCAACACCAGGCGTATCAAAGGTATCCTCCGTGGCTTGTTTGATTCTTTGCAGCGAAGGTCCACGTTTACACGCCAGTGCACAGAGTTCAACCACGGACTTAATTCCAGCACACACCAGATGAGTCTGCTAGTATTCCCAATTTCTTTTGAATTAAAAATGTCTATGGATACAAGTGGCTCCTACCATAGTGCGTTTTTTAGTTCCCCAGAACATTGTGTGAACTGGGTTATGAACGAAAAACGAAAGTCAGTTGTGTTTTTCAGTATTTTTGGATTATTTGGGGTCTCCTCCCTTTGTTTTATTGTATCTTTTATACATCTCTCCAATTTTTCGCTCTCATATCCTTTTTCTAAGAAACGTTCTTTTATTATTTTACTTTGTTCTTTAAACATAGCTGTGTCAGTGCAGTTGCGGTGGATTCTCTGGACCTGTCCCTTGGGTATATTTTGAAGCCAGGGGGCATAATGGCAGCTGGTTAAATCTATATACCCGTTGACATCAGTGGGCTTAAAACAGGTCTTAGTTTTGAGGTGTCCCTCATCCACATATATAGTTAGGTCCAGAAAATCCACCGAAACCGCACTAACAGTGCTAGTGAAACTTAAGTTCCATTCCTTATTTTCCAATCCTCTAATAAACGCCTCCAGCTGATTTTTTTCCCCTTCCCATATCACCAGGCGATCATCTATATACCTTTTCCAAATTCTTAATGTCCCACTTTTTTCACATTTGTTCACCTTGGGGTCAATGTAATGTTTTTCCCACATGGTCATAAAAATATTTGCAAAACTGGGGGCGAATTTCACCCCCATCGCCGTTCCGACCTTCTGCAAATAATACTGGCCCTTAAACCAAAAATAATTATTATCCAGGCAGAATTCCACACAATGTACGATGAAGTCAGCTTCTGTTTTTATCATATCAGGGTCATCATACAGGGTATCTTTTATTGCTTGTAATCCTTTGTTTTTTGGTATAATGGTGTACAGGGAGGATACGTTGATGGTGGCCATCCATGTATTCTCCCCAACCCCCTGTAGTTCTTTTATCATTTTCACCACACAACCACTATCCTTCAAAAATGACGGTGCTAGGGGTACGTATTTCTGTAAAAAATTATCTATGTATTCCGTGATCCTACTGGTCAGGGAATTAATCCCTGACACTATGGGTCTACCAGGGGGATTTATGGGGCTTTTGTGGATCTTCGGTAATACATAGATAATTGGGGTCGTAGGTTCTTTTATATTCAGATAATATATATAAAAAAATAAATTAAAAAAATGGATTATCTGAATATAAAAGAACCTACGACCCCAATTATCTATGTATTACCGAAGATCTACAAAAGCCCCATAAATCCCCCTGGTAGACCCATAGTGTCAGGGATTAATTCCCTGACCAGTAGGATCACGGAATACATAGATAATTTTGTACAGAAATACGTACCCCTAGCACCGTCATTTTTGAAGGATAGTGGTTGTGTGGTGAAAATTATAAAAGAACTACAGGGGGTTGGGGAGAATACATGGATGGCCACCATCAACGTATCCTCCCTGTACACCATTATACCAAAAAACAAAGGATTACAAGCAATAAAAGATACCCTATATGATGACCCTGATATGATAAAAACACAAGCTGACTTCATCGTACATTGTGTGGAATTCTGCCTGGATCATAATTATTTTTGGTTTAAGGGCCAGTATTATTTGCAGAAGGTTGGAACGGCGAAGGGGGCGAAATTCGCCCCCAGTTTTGCAAATATTTTTATGACCATGTGGGAAAAACATTACATTGACCCCAAGGTGAACAAATGTGAAAAAAGTGGGACATTAAGAATTTGGAAAAGGCATATAGATGATTGCCTGGTGATATGGGAAGGGGAAAAAAATCAGCTGGAGGCGTTTATTAGAGGATTGGAAAATAAGGAATGGAACTTAAGTTTCACTAGCACTGTTAGTGCGGTTTCGGTGGATTTTCTGGACCTAACTATATATGTGGATGAGGGACACCTCAAAACTAAGATCTATTTTAAGCCCACTGATGTCAACGGGTATATAGATTTTACCAGCTGCCATTATGCCCCCTGGCTTCAAAATATACCCAAGGGACAGGTCCAGAGAATCCACCGCAACTGCACTGACACAGCTATGTTTAAAGAACAAAGCAAAATAATAAAAGAACGTTTCTTAGAAAAAGGATATGAGAGCGAAAAATTGGAGAGATGTATAAAAGATACAATAAAACAAAAGGAGGAGACCCCAAATAATCCAAAAATACCGAAAAACACAACTGACTTTCGTTTTTCGTTCATAACCCAGTTCACACAATGTTCTAGGGGAACTAAAAAATGCAATCAAAAGAAACTGGCCCATTCTGAAAAAAGATCCAGTACTTGGACCTGCAATTCCCGAACAACCACTGGTCATCTACAAAAGAGCACCTAATTTACAAAACAAATTAGTACATAGTGCTATTCGACCTGAGGAGACTAATAAAAAAAGAAAAAATAGTTTTAATTGGTGTGGTTTCTGCATTGCCTGTAAAAATAGAAAAAGAACAGAAAGATCACAAAATAGTACTACAGTACACAGTATTGTGAAAGGCAAACAATTGGAAGTAGTGGGAGAGATGACATGCCATATCAAAGGGGTCGTATATGTACTGGAGTGCCCATGTGGCCTCCAGTATGTAGGTCGTACCATCAGACCCCTCAAGGTCCGGATACAGGAGCATATAAGAAATATCAAGAAGGGGCTAGAAAGTCATGGTCTTTCGGCGCACTATAAAAAACATCACCAAAAGAACCCAGAGGGATTCAAATTTATGGGGGTAGAACTAGTACAAAACCATTGGAGGGGAAGAAGTTTTTTAGAGAAAATTAATAAAAAAGAAAGTAGGTGGATATATGAATTGAGTACGCTACAGCCAGGGGGCCTGAATGTAGAATTTGATCTGCAAGCTGTTTTAAATTAATTACAGAAGTTGGTGGAACCACTATTCCCATGTGAATTAGGACCTAAAGATGCGCGGTTTTTCCCATTGAGAACTAAGATATACAAGTGTAGGGTTAAGTGATAGAAAAAAAGAGGAGGTGTTTGGAGTAGCACATCAGGTGCTTGATTAACGCTAGCCTACCAAATAAAAAAGAAGGGGGAGGGAGAGATGATGTGTGCCCCTGACGAAGCTCAAGGAGCGAAACCTGGGTCGGGCAAAGAAAAAGACGCTGGGATTTTTAATGCGATTTTAAAGTGCATGTTTGTAAGTATGTACTGAATAAACCTTTTAAACTAGCTATCGGAGCTTCACTATGGTAGGAGCCACTTATATCCATAGAAATTTTTTAATCAAAAGAAATTGGGAATACTAGCAGACTCATCTGGTGTGTGCTGGAATTAAGTCCATGGTTGGACTCTGTGCGCTGGCGTGTGAACGTGGACCTTCGCTGCGAAGAATCAAACAAGCCACGGAGGATACCTTTGATACGCCTGGTGTTGGTGGAGTGCCATGTAAGTACAATCTGCGCATTGCAGGATAGCACAACCATACGGATTTACACTATTACAATTTTTTACAAGTTGCAGGATATCCACAAATAGGACATCTGCAGACCTTGGTACCTTTCTAAAAGGAGGAGAAAAAAACTGTTTGTATACCGTCTATTTATGATACGAGGTCCAAACCCTATATGTATATTTTTAATGATCTGATCTTTATTTTTGCATTTTGGCATTTGAGTTATCAAATATTTCCACATAAATGCTATGTTCAGCCATCAAATTCTATTTATACAAGAGTATTAGTCTGAAGTAACACATAACTAAAGTAAGTAAAAAAGTAAAGGAAATATCGCTAAAACTTACTGTTTCTTTTTTTTTTTTTTTTTTTTCATACTCTTCTCATACAGTTTTCAGCCTCCACTGGCACCAAGTCTTTCGGTATTCCAAGACTGTGTAGCTGATGGCTTTTCCATCGGAATTGTCGGATTTGCTGTAGCTTTTTCTGTGGCCAAAGTCTATTCCATAAAGCATGACTATGTAATAAATGGTAATCAGGTAAGTTACATCATTCTTTTAACTAGGGAGGAGCAAAGTTTTAAAAATCTCGATCTGGCAAAATCGAAATTAACCAAGAAATGCAATTTGTTACCAATTAATTTGTCATGAATTGCTATAAATCAAGGTATATTAATTAGGACAAAGCCACATGGAGCAGCCGTGCTGCGGTGAAGAACCGTACAGCCAATTACCCTGCAGCTGCCTTTCATTTAATAATGAAGTCCATACTGTATAGTCCTTCTTCATTGTTAATGGCCGCACTGCACCTATAAATAGGGGCTATTGCTGGTATGGGGTTTGGCTGGTCAGGTGGGGGGGGGGGCAATATACATATTATTGCTGTTCTCCTACAGGTTATTTGACAGTTAACACTGAATATTATTCAGCTCTGGCATACCCAGTTCTCAAACCCCAGCACACTCCTGCCGTTTAGGTGGGAGCCCTTTTTCTGCCATCTGCTTTTCCTTCTTTTATATGTCATCTAATATTGATGAGAATTTGTCATCAGGAACATCCAGCTCCTCCTGTCTCTGACTTTTCTAGGACATGGAGACTTTGAAGGATGATTTGGAAGAGGCAAAGCCAGTGAAAGATCAGGATGGTCACTGGTGTTGAGCAAATCAAAGTGAAACTAATTGAAATCGATCAGAATTTCAGGAAAAATTTGATTTGCTATAAATCCGAATTTCCTCATGCTTTGTGGTAACAAATCAGGTTTTTTTTCTAAAATGGTTGATGCACATGTTATAAAGTGTAAGTAAGAAGCCCGGGAAGGAGATATGACCCATAATGCCTTGCAGCCAGCCCATCAGCAGATAGCCATCCCCTGTGATGTCACAGCCCTATAAAAATCCTAATCCCACCCAGTCTCCACCATTTTACAGTGACAAGGACATAGTTTAACAAAGCTTAAATTGTAGAATCTTGGATATGGACAGTGCAGAGACAGTGTAGGGAGCTCATAGGGAGAGTGTTTAGACACTGTAGTGAGAGCATAAGGAGACTGCAGGGACAGTGCAGGCTCTGTGTAATTGCCCTGTGCATCTTGTTCCACTGCTGTGCCATTTATACTTAATCTGTTCTGTTATACATAGACTGTGCATCAAATTTAGTCTCAACAGTCAGTCTAATATATTGATGCATGCACCTACTTCATCTGATGCATAATTAATCCATCTGATTAATAATTAATCCATTCAGTTATACATAGTGCATCAAACTCATTGTCAGCAGGTGTTCCAAAATATAGGAAGGTTTATATATACTTAATGTGTTCTACTTTAAATAGACTGACTGTGCAGAGTGTCCTTTAGCTTATCGATGTCTGGTACAGTTCTCACCAGAGCTGATGTGTAGGGCTGTAACTATGGCCAAGAACAATATATGTCCATTAGAGCCCACTGGGTAAATGTGGTTCCAGCCCAGGCAGCAACTTGGCCAGGTGATGGCAATGCCGACTCCACGTTGTAATCATGGGATTTCTGCCCCAATGTCCTCCTCTACTTCTACTGTAGGCACAGTTCGGAGTGGTCCTCCAGCATACCACCAATGCAAAGCATGACGTGTCACACCGTTCTGCACCTGGTGAAGCCTGGGTGAACTCCGGGGAGGAACTGGTCCGTGAATTCTGCCTGTCTCTTCACCAATTGGAGATAGGAACATGGTCACTAATAATGGGATGAACATTCTATCTGCACTGTGTCAGGGAGGGCAGACCCATGCACTCTGCATGACAGACCCATGCACTCTTCAATCTCCTTTTCACCCGGTTCCTCAAGTCTTCCACTGAACTGCAAGAGCTGATAAAAATGTCCAGGAAACTGTGCATGCACTTCAGCCACTCTTACCATGCAAAACACGCCCTCCTTGAGCTGCAAAGGTAGAATGGTGTTCCCCTACATCGCCTCATATGCAAAATTTCCACAAGTTGGAACTCTAGTCTCCACATGTTGGACCGACTGTATGAGCAGAGGAAACCCGTGACCAGTTTCTTGATGATGCAGGCAGACAGGACTACTCCCCGGTGTAACTCTGACGTTAGACAGTGGCAGCTCATGTGTGACACCTGCTGTATGCTCAGACCCTTTGAGGAGGCCAATTTATTTGCCAATCACGAGGACTACAGGTGAATTGATGTTGATTGAATCGAACTCCACAAAGTGGAATCTGATCTGAATTTCAGGGAAAATTTGATTCACCATGAAGCTAAATTTCCTCGTGCTTTGTGGTAGCAATTCGATTTTCCCTAAATAGCAGTATAAAATAATTTTAAAAAATCATACTTCCCTCATCCGTTTGAGCGTGAAGAGCCAGCGGCCTCCATTTTTTATTGAAGATCCTGCACATGGTGATATAGGACGGCCTACTCTAGGTTTAGGTCTCATGAATAGATCTGCACCTGTTGTGGGTTTGATACCTACAGGGGCAGCATTTTTTTTTCTTTACTGAAGAATGCTGTATGCTTTTTTTTTTTGTTTAGCTGGGTGTTAGCTTGGAATGTAGGTGGCCTGCACGATGATGCGCATGTCCATATATGTGACCTGTCTGTCATTCTGATGCAGAGTAACTGTTTAGCTACCAGAAAGGACTAGCTATGCATGTTGCTGCACTGCACAGTGATGTACACCAGGATACATTCTCCCTAAAGTTTAACTGCAGGCTGGGATAAACCTGATTTAAAGTGTTTTGTGACAAATTAATTTGTATTGAAGCAAAGTTTTTGGAAAAATTTTGCGAAGCGGCAGAATCAATTTTTTTTAAACTTCGCTTATCTCTATGGTTGGCATACTGGCAGGGGAATAATAAAGGTTTCTATCTTATTGGTATTAAATTACATTTACAACTGATGTAGGAATAAGAAAATGTAAGAATATATAAAACTGATGCAGAATAAGTCATGCTGCACTCTCCCTCTCTAATATATTATTTGCAGCAACACTGTTCCTAGCGCATGAGAACTTGCCACCAGTGATGGCCAGTTCACAGTGTTCACCAGCGAACACATGCGGGCTGCCATCTTTAGTAAGGTTAGACTCACCCGTCCGGCGATGCATAGGTAAGCCCTTACCTGTGCCTGTGCCGCGAGTCGGTCTGAAATCAAATGCGGTCACCGGGAGCAGGCAGTTCCAAGAACAGCCGTCTGGGGCCTTTATCAGGCTGGCCATCACTGCGAACTGGGCATCACTGCTTGCCACATCTCACCCTATGCTCAGCTCACAGAACAATGGCGGAGACCATGCGGGCTGAAGGTTTTATAGGGCTGTGACATCACAGGGGATGGTTATCTGTGGATTGGCAGGCTCCATGGCAATATGGTTGATGTCCAGTTCCTGGGCCTCTTACTGTCACTATGTTACACGTGTAGCCGACATTTTAGAAAAACATGATTCATTACCACAAAGCGTGAGGAAATTCGGATTCGTTGCAAATGTAAGTTTTCCTAAACTTCGGTTCAAATTCAAATTCGAATGCTTCACTTCATTCAACACTACTTTTAACCATTTCACACAAGAGATTAGATGTCATTCAAATAGCAGCACTCTGTGATGAGCTTGAAGGATTGTGCATGAAGTTCCTGTCTCAGTAGTACAGAGTCATAGAGACTATTTGTGCCACTATATGGCATTCTGAATGGTGCTGTGTTTCAGAGATATTCTCACCTAGAAACTATTGTTCAAGGGAAAATAATCCCACAGTACAGCTCTTGATTGAACACATCACATTTAAAAAAAAATCTCTGTATGCTACCATATGAGAGTACAATAGGGCCTCATAGAAGTCCATGGACACCGTACTAAGGCTCCTTAGAAGCAAAAGGCCATGCAAAATGGCTGTTATTTTATAGAATAATCTCTAAGAATCATTTCTATCACTTATTATATTACAAGGTACACATTGTAAAATCAATTTTTTTTTTTTTTTTTTTTTTTTTTTTTTATTGGGAAAACTACAAAACATTTACAATAAAAAAAGAATTTTTTTACAATCTCTCAATTCTTAGTGACCCAAATAGTTATATATAAATATATTCCGCTCATCTTTTCATAGTATTTATAGAAAAGAAAAGAAAACCCTCCCCTCCCTCCCTCCCTCCCAATTTGTGGTGCGTCAAAGTAGGACCCCTATATATGAAACAACCTGATCTCAGCTAACCAAACCTCCAACCACCCCATATCCTACTCCATTGGTATTCGTTTTCCCTCCGTCTATATAGAATTTTTTCATAGTTCTTTACTTTATCAATTAAATTTATCCATGTGTTTATGTCTGGAGTGGATCGGGCAAACCAGTTCCGGCTGATCAAAACTCTAGCCAGCATCAATATTCTGCTCAAAAAAATCTTTTGATGGTTATGATTTTTTAGTTTGGAGAGATCATTAAGAACAAATACTTGTGGTTCAAAAGGAATTCGAATTTTTAGTTTACACATAATACAGTTATTGATACCATTCCAGTAGTTTATAAGTTCTGGACAGGTCCATATCATATGGAGGAAATCTGCTCCAACAGTATCACATTTGGGACAGTTGGACGTGTCTCTTAACCCACATTTGTTCATCCACAATGGAGTAATATATAATCTGTGGCAGATATAAAATTGTATTAGAACATGGTTAAAGTTCTGGGATAGTGAAGTTAAATTCCCAAAAATATTCTCCCACCCTTCTATTTGTAAATTCGGACAATCCACCTCCCACAATTTTTGTCCTGGTGAGTGTATATCACTAAACCGTACCTTAAGTAATAACTTATATATATTTGAAATTTTTATTCTAGAAAGTGTACCCCCTACCCAATCATTCAAAAAGGATAAATTATCTATATCCAACATCCGCTTATCATCCAAACTTGATAATACAGAACGCAATTGGAAATACCTAAACCATGAAAAAATTTTATATTTTGTGTCATTTCTGTATAGGGTTTAATTTCTCTATCTTTAACTACCTGTGAAATATATAAAATTTTATTTTTCTGCCAAAATGTGTCGGCTGCAATTTCATCCAGCCTTTGTAAATACAAATTATGCCAAAGAGGCGTAAATGTGAGTGAACCCTTAACCTTCAACCATGTCCTAGTTGTAGCCCACACCTTAAGGAGTAGTTTTATAGTCTCTCTATAGCCTTGCTCATAACTCTTCAATAGCCCAGATTCCAACAAGGAAAAAATATTATTATGAGCGTGACTAGTTACCAACTTCCCCAGAAGTGCGCTATGCTCTGATTCGTAGCATCTCAGTAGCTGGGCTGCAATAAAGTACCCCTTAAAATAGGGGAGATTTAAACCCCCGCACTCCACTGATCTATACAGGTACTCCAGCTTAATTCGAACTCGCTTTCTTCCCCATATTAGATCATTAATTAGTCTCTCCATAAGTTTAAAATGTTTATCTTGTATCCAAATAGGTGTATTCCTGAGCACATAAAGAAATTGTGGTAGTATCACCATTTTAACTAGTGAAACTCGATCAGCTCTAGATAAGGGAAGTTTCAACCAGATTCCTATTTTAGCTCTGATCTTTACCATTATGGGGATCAGATTGAGTTCTACAAAATTTTCGACCCGAGGCGATATAGTCAAACCCAAATATTGAAAAGTATCAACAATATCCAACCGTGTAGCAGGAACCTCTTTCTGTGGCAGGGGGTCTATTGGGAGCAAGCTGGTCTTAGCCCAGTTTATAAGAAGACCAGACACCTCACCAAATAATTTAACCATTTGAATAATCCTAGGGAGAGTGGTTTCCGTATGATCTATAAAAAACAGAATATCATCTGCATATAATGAGATACGGTCTTGTGTTCCTAACGTACCAAATCCTTTGACCTTATCGTCCTGCCTGATGGCCATCGCAAGGGGTTCGATATATATATCAAATAATAAGGGAGATAATGGGCAACCCTGACGGGTGCCTCTGTTTAGCTCGATACTACCACTCAAGATTCCATTAAGACTCAATTTAGCCCTTGGAGATCCATACAACAACCTAAGAGTGCGTATAAACCTCTCTCCAAAGCCCATCCTAACAAGAACCTTCCAGAGAAAACGCCACTCCACCCTGTCAAAGGCCTTAGAGGCATCCAATGACAAGATGGAGCGGGCGGTCCCCCCAGGGGCCTGGATATTAGAAAATAGCCGATGTAAATTATGATGTGTACCCTTGTTTTTAATAAAACCGCTCTGATCCGGATGGACTATGGAGGAGATAACCCCAGAAAGCCTTGTAGCAAGGACCCTCGCCAAAAGCTTTACATCTGCATTAAGCAGTGAGATTGGTCTATAAGATTCTAAATCTAGAGGGTCCTTGCCTTTTTTTGGAATTAGTATCACTGTAGCCTCCATCATTGAATCTGGCAACATCCCATCCTCCATTGATTCAGTAAAAACCTCCAGTAATCTAGGAAAAATACAGTCCCCATATTTACTATAAAGTTCATATGGAAGGCCGTCTGAACCAGGAGTAGAATTGGCTGAACATAATTTAATAGCTCCCTCAAGTTCCTGAATTGAGACCTCCAATTCTAATGCTTTCTTTTGCGTCTCAGTGATAGTTGAGAAGTTGATCCTATCTAGATATAAATCTATCTTATCGTCTGTAATATTAGAATCAGCCTTATACAGATCAAGAAAATAATCAAAAAAGGCCTTCTCCACCGGACCCTGTCCAGTAACTATCCTACCATCCCTCACTCGAACCTTGTCTATATGTTTTTTGGGTTGTTGATTGGAGATTACTCTAGAGAGGAGCTTACCGGGTCGCCCAGACTCTGTAAAGTATTTTTGCCCTTTAAAGAAGAGATTCTGTTGAGCTTTATCCAGTAAAAAATTAGCATATATTTGTGTGGCTTTTTGCATATTTTCCCTATTATTCTCCGTCTTATTTATATGGAAGGATTCTGTCGCTGACATTACATGTTTTTCTAAATTTTTCTGTTTTTTTCCATATTCTCTTCTAAGATTCGTAATATTACTAACCATCAATCCCCTCATGTACGCCTTAAAGGTATCCCATACCACTTGAATTTTTGCTGAGCCATAATTAATATCCCAGAATCGGCCTATTTCATTTCGAATTATTTCATGTGTCTTTATGACTGATAGCCAGTAAGGGTTTAGTCTAAAGGGAGGTTTTGGTGTATATCTTTCCTGAGACAAGCATAGTTCAAATACTAACGGGGAGTGATCAGATATTGACCTTGTTTCATATTTCATTCGTTTTATCAATTTCACATATTTGCTATTTATCAGTACCAGGTCTATTCTGGACAGTGATTTGCCTGCTTTACTAAAGCATGAAAAAACCCTTTTCCCCTGTCCCAGAAACTCCCAAGCGTCCTCAAATCCAGCCTCCAGGCAAAACCGTGCGAGGGGAGACCCCTGGACCGGACTGTCTCTCCCGGCACTCATAGAAACCCTGTCACGTAAAGGATCGATGACACAGTTAAAATCGCCAATAATCAATGTTGGACATTCTGGCCATCTATCCATAAATAATAGAAGGGAATTAAGAACCAAAAGAGAAAATGGCGGAGGGATATAAACAAAGCCCAGAATGCATAACTCTCCCCCTAACCTGCAATATAGAAAAATAAATCTCCCCTGTTGGTCGACAGAGGATGCCTCACAAACGAAATCAATAAGTCTATGTATCAAAACCGTAACACCTCTCGAGTAGTTGGAGAGGGTAGAATGATACGTGTGCACAGCCCATCCCCTGTCGACCACCCTAGTGGTCTCCTCAGTAAGATGGGTCTCTAGCAGGCATACTATTGCTGGTAAATGGGCCTGAGTCAGGTCAAAAACCGCTTGTCTCTTACCCCAAACCACGTACATTCCAAGAAAAAATTCTAATCATCGTCATCTACAATGGTTAAGTGGAGGATCAGGAGAGAGGGAAAAAGGAAAAAACAAGAGAAGGAAAAAAAAAGAAAATAGCAAACTGAGAAAAGGGGAACCATGCCCACTTTGACGCACCACAACCCAACCCCACCCCCCCCTCACCCCCCTCCCACATGCAATCCACCACATATTGTAGTAGATTTCTTTCCTATGACCAACCCTCGACCCTCCCCCCACTCAGCCACCCCCACACCGCGATTAAGAAGCAAAGAAAACTATTTTTTTGGGGGTATAAGCCCCTTATAATACTAATTATTCCCGCCCGATTGTAACCCAATTGAGTCATCGATTGTTTCGCTCTAGCCAATCCGTGGCTTCTTCTGAGGTATCAAAAAAAAAGATTTTATCTTCAAAAACAATCCGCAATTTGGCCGGGAATATAAGAGAATATTTAATATCCCTTTCTCTTAGCTTCTTTTTAACAGTCATAAATATACGTCTCTTTTCTTGTATTTCTTTCGAAAAATCAGGAAAAAAGGCCAGTCTAATCCCGTTATACAGAACCGGTGAGGATTCCCTCGCCCTTCTCAGGAGGACATCTCTGTCCCCTGTAGTCAGTAGCTTAGCAAGGATTGACCGAGGTTGTCTCCCTGGAATTGGTTTTCCTCCTGGGACCCGATGGGCTCTTTCAATCATAAAAAGAGGAGAGAATGACTCTTTACCAAAGTTCTCAAGAATTAATTTCTGTACAAATTCGGTTGGATTTTTTTCTTCCTCACCCTCTGGGATCCCTATTATTCTCACATTGTATCTTCGTGACCTATCCTCCAGGTCCACTGCCTTTTTCTTCAAGAGATTATATTCCACTTTAAGTGTAGAAACTTCCGTATTTATTTTTTTGGATTCCTTCTGTATTAGGGTGACAGAACTTTCAAGGGTGTTGACTCTGTCTCGCATTTTGGACAATTCATCTTTTATTAGTCCCACATCAACTTGAATAAATCCAAGTTGGGTTGTAACCACCTGTATTAGGTCCCCGTTCTGTTTAACCGCTAGGAGTATTTCTTCCAGCGGTGAAGAGTTATCATTAGGGATTGCTTCCCCCATTATTCCATCTTCCTCTTCAGGGTATCTAGCGCCTTTTTGTATTTCTAGGTCTGTTACCTCTGATTCATAATTTTTTTTTTCCAAAAACTCCTTTTGTCCACCCCTCGTATTGACCCTTGGGGACTTCAGAAACTGGTCCAATTTTGTTGGTTCAGCAGTTTTGGACCCATGTTTCTGACCTGATAGATCAGTCGAACGCCTAAAGGCTTTTGGGCCCATAGCTTATTCCTCTTTATCCCTTTTTTTAAAATATTTATTTTTATTTTTATTTATTTTTTTGGAGTATTAATTTTTTTTTTTTTTTTTTTTTTTTTTCCCCTTATTCCACCTCCTTCTCTCCTTTAAATATATATCTTTTCTTCTTTGCTCTCCTTCTTTCTCTTTTTTTTTTTTTTTACTTTACTTTTTCTTTTTTTTTTCCTTTTTCCTTTTTCCTTATCCCCCTTTCCCTTTTTTTTTTTTTATAGTGCCTTCTTCTTAATTCTGTTTCTCTTCTCTTCTTTTTTTTTTTGTGTCCGCTCTTCTTTATACTCTTTCCCCTCTTATTATTATTTTTATTTTTTTTTCCCTCTCCACCTTATACTTTAAACTTCAGAGTTCACTTTCTTGTAATCATGTGCAGTCATGTGCAATTATCTCAAACTCCGTTCAAGGTTAGTTGGAGTCATCAATCGTGAGGAGGTTAGTCACTAAAGAAGAGAAGCTTATCAGCTTATCATCTTCTCCAACAATCCATTAGGTGGGGGGAACACAAATAGGGGGGGAACACAGAGGTTACTCACGGCACCAAAGGGGGGGTAGCAGTTCAGGCAGGAGCCGGAGGCACAGTCCACGGGGGTAAAGGAAAAAAGAACCTCCAGACAAGAAACTGTTCACAGCGACATGGTGGGCGATAAAGGAGGCAGGAGCGCAGAATCGGGAATGGCAGAATCAACAAGCAGCAGCATGCAGGCTTGGACAAAGAGCAGGAACCGGAGGCAGCCCCCACATCCGAACCAGCAGTCGATAACAGCGCCGCGGTTCAACAACGCTGATCACCCGTTCCCAGTCACAGAGAGGGTGGATGGAGGATTCGGCACAGAGACGCCAGCATAATCGAGGCGGCAGCGGTGTAGCTGAGCAGCGGGGAAAGCCGGGAGCGCGACGTCCACTACGTCATCACGTCATCCTCCCCGTAAAATCAATTTATAACTCAAACTATTACATTAAAGTAGGATTTTAAAAAAAGTATTTTTTTTTCTTCACTTGAGACCTTGTAAGAGATCAATATTTCAGTTTTAATTCTTTAACCTTAAAGTGACACAACTATTAATGATCAGAACGTAAATGAAATATCATTTTAGTCATAGTCAGTTTTATCAAAACTGGTGTAAAGAAAAAACGGCTTAGTTGCCCATAGCAACCTATCATATTCCACCTTTTATTTTACAAAGCAGCTCGGGTTCGGTCCCAAGGTACCACTTGGAACCGAACCCAAGTTCGGGAAAAGGTTTTTAAGAGTAAAAATGTATTTTTGAAGTTATTACCCGAAGTCTCAAGAGGCTTTGCAAAGTAATAACTTTGGATCATCTGAGCCAATACATTCTAATACTGTACGGAGCTTGCTCCGTAAAGTAATCAAACAAACTTTTATGTGAATCAACTTTGGATGTTTCATCCGAATTCGATTCATTCATCCCTAGTCTTTATACAAATGGTTCTACTTCTAATATATGGCTACCTCTTCCCAAAGTCGGAGCAAGTACATGTACAATTATGCACAGTGGGATGATATTGCACATCTTTCTATGTTCATCTTTAGTAATATCGCTTGCTTATTACATTCACAGGAGCTAGTAGCCTTTGGATTAAGCAACATCTTCTGTGGTTGTTTTAGAGGATTTGCTGCAAGTACTTCATTGTCGAGGTCTGCCGTCCAAGAAAGCACAGGAGGAAAAACACAGGTGAATATATCATAAGCTATCACCCCTTGCCCTTCAGTCCTACTCCCATCTCCTTCATCCTGCTATTGACTTTTCTAGAGAACAATGTTATGCCTTCTCTCTTTAATTGAGTGGTGGGAGAGAGGTTTCCAGCTGAGGTACAGCCGATATTCAGGTTAACATTCCGTATGTTTGTGCAGTCTTTGTATATGTCTATATATCTGGGTGTATGCACACGGGTTTGAGTGTAAATGTATACCTGCATAATTTACTATACAGTTTCTGGAGTAGAAAAGTCACCTATTTTGACACAAGTGCCATTTTGTGACTTTTTAACTTTTTCTGATGCCCTCAGTATGGCAGGAGCTTAAAGGGCTTCTGTCACCCCCAAAACTCATTTTTAATTTTTGGATATATTAAAATCCTTATTGGACGACTATTCCCTATATAGGGCTCTTACCTTGTTCTGTAGCTTGGTTTCACTAAAAATCGATCTTTTAAAATATGCAAATGACTTCACTACCAGCAAGTAGGGCGTCTACTTGCTGGTAGCCGCCGCATCCTCCTTTAAAAAAAACGCCCCCCCCTCCTGCTGATTGACAGGGCCAGAAAGCGCTCTCCTCCTCCGGCTGGCCCTGTCTGCAATTCAAATCCCGCGCCTGCACCTCAGTCGGCGCAGGTGCTCTGAGAGAAGGACGCTCGCTTCCTCAGCACTTCCTCAGTGCGCCTGCGCCAATGAAATCTTCTCTTTCGAGTTTAGAGGTGACATCATCAGCGCAGGCGCACTGAGGGAGTTCTGAGGAAGCAAGCGTCCTCCTCTCAGAGCGCCTGCGCCAAATGAGGTGCAGTCGCGGGATTTGAATTGCAGACAGGGCCAGCCGGAGGAGGAGAGCGCTCCCTGGCCCTGTCAATCAGCAGGATGAGGGGGCGTTTTTTGGAAAGGAGGATGCAGCGGCTACCAGCAAGTAGACGCCCTACTTGCTGGTAGTGAAGCCATTTACATATTTTAAAAGATCGATTTTTAGTGAAACCAAGCCACAGAACAAGGTAAGAGCCCTATATGGGGAATAGTCGTCCAATAAGGATTTTAATATGCCCAAAAATGAGACATGAGTTTTGGGGGGTGACAGAAGCCCTTTATTAACAACCTGACTCATTTAACTACATGTACACCAGAAAACTGGCGCACATTACATCAGTAATCTACTCCAGCTTCTGGGTGGAGTACATTTCCAATTCTGGTGCATGGCCGACAGAAGGTGGAACTACTTTATTAAGAGGTGTGAGATCTGTCTTCAGCAGGGTTTTTACTAAGATCAGAGTGTGAAACGCCAGTCTGAGTAAATTACACCCAATATGGTGATTTTTGTCACCGCAAGGTTTTGAAGGTTCAGCTAATGTATTCAGAAGGCATGGCTAACCCTTGATTAGGTTTCTATAACTCTTGTCTATTTCACTTGCGAGAGACTATATATATCACATAATTCCCTCATTTTCAGTTTCAGTGGGTGTCCCAATGGCCAGACTATAACCTTGGGTACATGATCCTAGGCTGGGATTACAACCAGCAGCACAAGCATAAGTCTGATTCTCTACCCAAAATTCTTGTGAGAGATTCAGAGTCACTCATGCGCTGGGGGTTCAATCCCCAAGCTGGGATCATCTGCCCAATGTGGCGGACTCATAGGATTGCGATGCATCTCAGATAACTGCTTTAAACTAAAGGCATACAAAAATGGTTACATTTTACTTGGTACTTTCTACAAACCGGATTCCCAAAAAGTTGGGACACTATACAAATCGTGAATAAAAACTGAATGCAATGATGTGTAGGTGCCAACTTCGAATATTTTATTCAGAATAGAACATAAATCACGGAACAAATGTTTAAACTGAGAAAATGTACAATTTTAAGGGAAAAATATGTTGAATCAGAATTTCATGGTGTCAACAAATCCCCAAAAGGTGGGACAAGGCCATTTTCACCACTGTGTGGCATCTCCCCTTCTTCTTACAACACTCAACAGACGTATGGGGACCGAGGAGACCAGTTTCTCAAGTTTAGAAATAGGAATGCTCTCCCATTCTTGTCTAATACAGGCCTCTAACTGTTCAATCGTCTTGGGCCTTCTTTGTTGCGCCTTCCTCTTTATGATGCGCCAAATGTTCTCTATAGGTGAAAGATCTGGACTGCAAACTGGCCATTTCAGTACCCGGATCCTTCTCCTACGCAGCCATGATGTTGTGATTGATGCAGAATGTGGTCTGGCATTATCTTGTTGAAAAATGCAGGGTCTTCCCTGAAAGAGATGACGTCTGGATGGGAGCATATGTTGTTCTAGAACCTGAATATATTTTTCTGCATTGATGGTGCCTTTCCAGACATGCAAGCTGCCCATGCCACACGCACTCATGCAACCCCATATCATCAGAGATGCAGGCTTCTGAACTGAGAGTTGATAACAACTTGGGTTGTCCTTGTCCTCTTTGGTCCGGATGACACGGCGTCCCAGATTTCCAAAAAGAACTTCGAATCGTGACTCGTCTGACCACAGAACAGTCTTCCATTTTGCCACACTCCATTTTAAATGATCCCTGGCCCAGTGAGAACGCCTGAGCTTGTGGATCTTGCTTAGAAATGGCTTCTTCTTTGCGCTGTAGAGTTTCAGCTGGCAACGGTGGATGGCACGGTGGATTGTGTTCACTGACAATGGTTTCTGGAAGTATTCCTGAGCCCATTCTGTGATTTCCTTTACAGTAGCATTCCTGTTTGTGGTGCAGTGTCGTTTAAGGGCCCGGAGATCACGGGCATCCAGTATGGTTTTACGGCCTTGACCCGTACGCACAGAGATTGTTCCAGATTCTCTGAATCTTCGGATGATGTTATGCACAGTTAATGATGATAGATGCAAAGTCTTTGCAATTTTTCGCTGGGTAACACCTTTCTGATATTGCTCCACTATCTTTCTGCGCAACATTGTGGGAATTGGTGATCCTCTACCCATCTTGGCTTCTGAGAGACACTGCCACTCTGAGAAGCTCTTTTTATACCCAATCATGTTGCCAATTGACCTAATTAGTGTTAATTGGTCTTCCAGCTCTTCGTTATGCTCAAATTTACTTTTTCCAGCCTCTTATTGCTACTTGTCACAACTTTTTGGGGATTTGTTGACACCGTGAAAATTTTAATCAACGTATTTTTCCTCTAAAATGATACATTTACTCGGATTAAACGTTTAATCTGTCATCTACGTTCTATTACAAATAAAATATTGACATTTGCCATCTCCACATCATTGCATTCAGTTTTTATTCACAATTTGTTTAGTGTCCCAACTTTTTTGGAATCCGGTTTGTACTAGTAACTTGGTTACTAGCAGGAACCATCTTTGTATGTAGGCATATACTTGCAGACTTAGCAATATTAATCCAAATCTCATTGATTTGGTCTTAAAGTCCATAGTAAATTGAAGGAATTTCACAACAAACATTTTATGACACGTAAATAGGGCAGTACATAAAATCAATGGAGGTACTGACTTTATGAATACAGCAGTTTTTATCCCAGCAAACCAAAAAAAGCAGGCCACAAGCGTACAATGAGGGTTTATGGAAAGTGCCATTCCTGTTGAGTTCAATATAATCTCCACCTATTTCCTAGCCAGTTCTTGGGATTAGTGGGGTTGGCCTCAGTGGGCAGAAGTACATTGATCAGTATTTCACGCCTCTAGTTATATATAGTATACTATAAAGTATAATATAGTATATAGTATAGTATAATTATATTGTATAACTGTAAGGTTATACAAATGGGGGAACAGAAAGAGTCAGTTGAGATAATGAAATTTGCTCTAATGACAGTGTGTGAGTGAATTCAATATTAGCATGAATAACCTGACCGACATATCCATTCTCAGATGCACTTATGCACGTTTACCCTGCGTGTAATACAGATAACTACAGTATACAGTGAAAAAAAATCCCAGACTCCAGCCAAGATGAGTCCCATTGACTCCTGCCACAATTTGCCATGCTAGAATACAGATGCCATGCTCATGTTTCCATAGATCTTATGTATAAGGCTTTACAAATTAAACTGAAAATACACATTACACACTGAATACACATTCATGACAGTAAAGCCATACAGTTGTGTAGATTAATTTTTTCTAAATGTGGACCTGATCTGCAGACATATATTCCATTCAAGGTAAAGTAAATTAGATGATCTCACACACAGTGGCATACCTCACATATAGGTGAACCACGCAGCTGCTATGGAGCCTGTGGGGAAGGGTAGCCGTGTAGTGGAGGATAGGCCCCTGCCCCCTAATTACCTTCAATACTGGATCCCATTCATCTAAAATTCCTATCGTCAGAGGAGGAAGCTAAAGGACCTTTTCATGATGTCATCACTGGTCCTGTACATCTAGCAAGGGAACTGCACAGATAATAGTGTAGTTCCAAGGTTAGAACAATGCATCTGCCAGGACCTCTGATGACATCATCTTCAGCATCACAGGTCCTGCATGATCTAGCAAAGGAACTGCACCAAGGATGCTGTACGGATGCAGTAGAGTTAACACTCATGAATTATGAGACGTGTTATCTAAACTAAATGCGTTAAGCAAACACCTTCAATTGCTTTTCAATGGCTTTTGTCTCAAGATAACGTGATGAGTTAAGAAATTTGAGTTAAGAGCATGAGTGCTAACCCTGCTACATCTGTAGTTCCCAGGTTTAATAGGTGGATCTGCCAGGACCTGTGATGACATCATCACAGGTCCTTCAACCCCCTACCAGCATGGATTAGAAGTGCATAATGTGCTATGCATTGATCTATTAAAAACTGGAATGGAGTGGTATAAGGAGGTCCTCCATTTTTCCTCTTCATTTGCCTCCCCCCACCCATGCCCTGATTTTACACATTGCTCACTCATATATAATACTGAAGACAGTGACATCATTACTACCTCATGTACCTCACACACAGTGACCATAATGTATAACTGACCACATATTTCTGTACACACTGCATCTATTATACCTTGTATGTATCATATCAATACTCTCTATCGCTCTACAGAGATATATAACTATATATACAGTACAGACCAAAAGTTTGGACACACCTTCTCATTCAAAGAGTTTTCTTTATTTTCATGACTATGAAAATTGTAGATTCACACTAAAGGCATCAAAACTATGAATTAACACATGTGGAATTATATACATAACAAAAAAAGCGTGAAACAACTGAAAATATGTCATATTCTAGGTTCTTCAAAGTAGCCACCTTTTGCTTTGATTACTGCTTTGCACACTCTTGGCATTCTCTTGATGAGCTTCAAGAGGTAGTCACCTGAAATGGTCTTCCAACAGTCTTGAAGGAGTTCCCAGAGATGCTTAGCACTTGTTGGCCCTTTTGCCTTCACTCTGCCGTCCAGCTCACCCCAAACCATCTCGATTGGGTTCAGGTCCGGTGACTGTGGAGGCCAGGTCATCTAGGGGAAACACCATCACTCTCCTTCATGGTCAAATAGCCCTTACACGGCCTGGAGGTGTGTTTGGGGTAATTGTCCTGTTGAAAAAAAAATGATGGTCCAACTAAACGCAAACCGGATGGAATAGCATGCCGCTGCAAGATGCTGTGGCAGCCATGCTGGTTCAGTATGCCTTCAATTTTGAATAAATCCCCAACAGTGTCACCAGCAAAGCCCCCCACACCATCACACCTTCTCCTCCATGCTTCACGGTGGGAACCAGGCATGTAGAGTCCATCCGTTCACCTTTTCTGCGCCGCACAAAGACACGGTGGTTGGAACCAAAGATCTCAAATTTGGACTCATCAGACCAAAGCACAGATTTTCACTGGTCTAATGTCAATTCCTTGTGTTCTTTAGCCCAAACAAGTCTCTTCTGTTTGTTGCCTGTCCTTAGCAGTGGTTTCCTAGCAGATATTCTACCATGAAGGCCTGATTCACACAGTCTCCTCTTAACAGTTGTTCTAGAGATGTGTCTGCTGCTAGAACTCTGTGTGGCATTGACCTGGTCTCTAATCTGAGCTGCTGTTAACCTGCGATTTCTGAGGCTGATGACTCGGATGAACTTATCCTCCGCAGCAGAAGTGACTCTTGGTCTTCCTTTCCTGGGTCGGTCCGCATGTGAGCCAGTTTCTTTGTAGTGCTTGATGGTTTTTGTGACTGCACTTGGGGACACTTTCAAAGTTTTCCCAATTTTTCAAACTGACTGACCTTCATGAACCAGTTTTTCTTTACTTAGCTGCTTTTTTCTTGCTATAATACAAATTCTAACAGTCTATTCAGTAGGACTATCAGCTGTGTATCCACCTGACTTCTCCACAACGCAACTGATGGTCCCAACCCCATTTATAAGGCAAGAAATCCTACTTATTAAACCTGACAGGGCACACCAGTGAAGTGAAAACCATTTCAGGTGACTACCTCTTGAAGCTCATCGAGAGAATGCCAAGAGTGTGTAAAAGCAGTAATCAAAGCAAAAGGTGGCTACTTTGAAGAACCTAGAAGAATATGACATATTTTCTGTTGTTTCACACTTTTTTGTTATGTATATAATTCCACATGTGTTAATTCATAGTTTTGATGCCTTCAGTGTGAATCTACAATTTTCATAGTCATGAAAATAAAGAAAACTCTTTGAATGAGAAGGTGTGTCCAAACTTTTGGTCTGTACTGTATATATAACTATATATATATATATATATATATATATATATACATACTGCATATATTACACAGTATTATAGATGCAATATGTACAGATATATAGTATATACAGCAGTGTACTGATATGTGTGGTACGAGGTATAAATTTCACCTCGTACACTATTGCATATACTATATATCTATACCTATTGCATTTCTTATATGTATATGTGCTTATTATATATGCAGTGTGTGGGGTGTATATGCACTATTCACAAAAAGTTAGGGATATTTGGCTTGTGGGCAAAATTTCAGGATGAACCTAAAATGCACTCTAATTTTTTCAGATGAACTTAATGTGACCTTTTCTAAACTTTTGAATGCACATGTCCAACTGTTCAATGTTTCAGTACTTTTTGCGCAACTTGCTGTTCTTTAACAAGGAGCTTAACAGCAAAATTCACAACAGGTGTTTCATCCATGAATCGCCCAATACATTTCCTGGTTCAATTAGAATTGATATTTAAATAGTCCTCCTCATCATGCTGTTCACATTTTGACATCATAAGACCAAGACGACACCTGATAATTGATCAACACTACCTCGGCATTGCAAGGATTGAAGCAGGATATTCGGAAGTGGTCACTGAGATGAGATGTCAGACTGTCATCAGCAGGTTGCAACAGAGATCCAGAGAGATTGGAAGAGTCACAGAAAGGCATAGAAGGGGACGTCCTTTGGCCACATCCCACACTGATGACTGCTTTATTGTGAACAATGGATTGCCGAACCAGATGATGAATGCCACACAACTCCAGGCACATTTAAGGGAGGTGAGAGGCAAACAAATGTCACGTCAGACCATTAAAAACTGTTTATATCAGTGTGGTCTGCATGCTAGACGACCTGCAAGGTTACCTGACCACACCACCAGGCACAGGCATCATCTTGCATGGGCCGGGGAGCATCTACATTGGATGAGGGATGAAAGTCGATTCACGCTGAGCAGAAATGATGGCTGCCAACAATGTTGGAGACGTCAAGGAGAGCACTATGCATCAGCCACTGTTGTCACCAGACGAGCCTTTGGTGGGCAGGTGTGTCTACTCAATACAGAACTGCCCTACTTTTTGTAAATGGTACAGTGATAAGCCCATACTACTTGAAAAACATCATTAATCCAGTCATTGTGCCTCTGCATGAACAACACAGGCCTAATTTCAACTTTATGGATGACATCGAGGTTGCATCTCTATAGATGAGTTTGTCCTCCCTCTCAGTGGGTGTAAAAAAGGCCCCCATTTTGGACCGGTAGCAAGGGTCCAACAAGGTGGAGGCCCAGAAGTCATCCCTCTGCCAAATGGTGACAATTTGGCTGTCACTACCCAAGCAAGTGAGCATGCATCAGGCCATTCATGCAAGTGACTCGGAGGGACTCCCTGCCTCCATATCCACTGCATACTGCCACAGTGTGTCTGGGTCCTCTGCCTCGTCTTCCTAATCACCCTGTAGCTCCTCTGGCTGCTCCTACTCCTCCTCTTTTGTCATCTGTGTGTAAAAACCACCCATTTCACTACACATTGCTTGTGCTTCAATGTCCTTCTCCTCCAGTTCAGCCCCCACAGGGCTCATGTGGCCGTGAGATCTAGGTGCCACGTCTCCAGTCCCCTGAGCAGCCAGATTTACCAGCATCTGTTCCAAGACATGAAGCAGTGGAGTTATGTTGTTCATCCCATAGTTCTGGCGACTGACAAATAACGTGACCTCCTCAAAGGGCCTGAGCAAACGGCAGGTGTCACGCAGTTGCCACTGGCTGACATTGAAGTTACATAAGGGAGTACTCCTGTCCCCTTGGATCATCAAGAAATCTTTATGGCCTTTCTCTGTTTGTATAGTCGGTCCAACATATGGAGGGTGGAATTCCAATGGGTGGAAACGTCGCATATCAGCCTATGTTGGGGAATGCCATTCTGCCGCTGCAGCTCAAGGAGGGTGTGCTTTGCAGTGTATGAGTGGCTGAAGTGCATGCAAGGTTTCATGGACATTTTTAGGATGTCTTGCAGATGGGTGAAAGACTTCTGGAACAGCTTGACAGCCAGATTGAACACGTGTGCTGTGCAGGGCGCATGGCTCAGCCTTTCTTGACCCAGTGCCGACACCATGTTCTTCCTGTTGTCAGTCACATGGTTCCAATTTTGAGTTGTCGTGGAGAAAGCTAGGATTAGATTTCTTGATGAAGCACACGGAGCAGTTCCTCCCCTGTGTGACTCAGTTCGCCTGCACATGTGGTATGCTGGAGGGGCACTGTGAATTGTCCCTGTAGTGGAGGCTGAGGACACGGTGGAGGATGAGGAGCCTGAGCGGGCATTGTTGCAGGAGCAACGGCGTGACAACGTGGAGGCGGAAGCGGCGTCACCTGGCCAAGATGCTGATGTGGCTGTGTAGGAACCACATTCACCCAGTGGGCCGTAAAGGACATATTGTCCCTGACCGTAGTTATAGCTCCACGCGTCGGCGCTGGTGTGCACTTTGGCAGACACCGACAGGCTCAAGGACTGGCCCACCTTCTGTTCTACATGTGTGTGCAGGGCTAGTACTGTCTTTTTGGCAAAGAAATGACAGCTTGAGACTCTCCACCTCAGCTCAGCACAAGCCATCAGTTCTCTGAAAGGTGCAGAGTCCACCACTTGGAAAGCCTGGGACTGCAGCACCAGCAACTTGGCCAGAAGCACATTCAGCTTCTGTGCCGTTGGATGAGTGCACGCATACTGTTGTCTCTTGGTAATCGCTTCGGTGATCGATTGCTGACTGACGAGGCGTAGGAGGAGGAGGAGCATCAGGACTAGCAGATGATGGGAAGGACAGACAGCTCCCTTCAGCTTAGGTGGTGGAGCCTTGACTGCCTGAAACCGGGTGTGTGTCACTGGGTGATGCAGCGGTTGCTGCGGCAGGCTGGACCACCACGGTTCTCCCAGGCTACTTTATGGTGACGATGCATATGTTGACGCAAGGATGTGGGGCCAACATTGGCACCCTTGCCACGCTTCACCTTCTGCCCACAGATTCTACATACGGCCATGTCCACCTCCTCCGGCGGCTTAACAAAAAACTGCCACACCGCCGAGTAGGTCATTTTACCCCCAACACTACGCACTGACTGACTGCCACCGCTGCTTCCGTGAACCCGTGCACCACTACTTTCTGGGCAGATAGGCTCCTGCAAAGTGGGTGGTCTACCCCGGGCAAGTTTGGCTACAGACCACCTGCTGCTGCCACCCTTCTATCTCCCGACCACGCTATCAACTCACTGTCTCCACCGCTGCCTCACGGGGAAGCTGCCACCCTCTTCTCCCGATGATGATGAAGCCCCTAATTCACCCGGCTCCCAAGTGAGATCAGCTACATCATCATCGAGTACTGTCTGCAAGTCACTGATGTCCTCCTCAACAGTCTCTGGGTCAGGAGCCTCACCGCCGGCAACACTAGCTCCCACGCCACTCTCCTCATCACTACTTGCCTGCCCAGTGAAGGAAGCGGCGGATGTCTCCTCGACATCTTGGCTGGCCAGTAGCTGCTGACTGTCCTCTAGTAGCTCGTCCTTGCTGTATAGTGGGGCTGATCCCATAGCATATAATACTTCTCTGGCTGAGGGAACAGAAAAGGACAGAGGCAGGTTGAGGACAGGTGAGGGCACAGGGCCTGCTCCCGGGCCATGCCAACTAAGGGTTGTGTCTGATGAACCCATCGACACTTGGCGGGTGTCACTTGGGATGAAGTGGAACAACATGACCGCTAGATGACACTGGGAGCTCAAGCCTCTCGCTACGACTCCTGCTGCCACATCCCCTTACTCTGCTGCGACCAGTGCCAGCGCCAGTAGCAGTCCGACATACTGTGAGATCAAATAAATAAATAAAAAGGAAATTAAAACACCCCCAAAAAGTCTGTAATTTTTTCACTTCACCACACGTCTAATAAGCCCTTTTTTTTGTTCCACTAATACACACCAAAAAGGGCTTTAGAACATATAACTGCACCGCTGAACGGCAAATATATTTTTCTTTTGCCACTAATACACGACAAAAAGGGCTTTAGAACATATAACTGCACCGCTGAACAGCAAATAGGCCTTTATTTTTTTCCACTTATACACAACACAATAGGCTTTAGAACATGTAACTGCACCACTGAACGGCAAATATATTTGTCTTTTTTCCACTTATAGACTCCACAAAAGGCTTTAGAACATATAACTGCACTGCTGAACAGCAAATAGGCCATTATTTTCTTCCATTTATACACGACACAAAAGGCTTTAGAATATATAACTGCACCACTGAACGGCAAATATATTTATCTTTTTTCTACTTATACACTCCACAAAAGGGCTTTAGAACATGCACATGCACCGCTGAACGGCAAATAGGCTCTTATTTTTTTCCACTTATACACTACACAAAAGGGCTTTAGAACATATAACTGCACAGCTGAACGGCAAATAGGCTCTTATTTATTTCCACTTATACACAGCACAAAAGGCTTTAGAACATATAACTGCACTGCTGAACGGCAAATAGGCCCTTATTTTTTTTCCACTTATACACGACACAAAAGGCTTTAGAACATATAAATGCACCTCTGAACAGAAAATATATTTTTATTTTCCACTGATACACAACAAAAAGGGCTTTAGAACATATAACTGCACCACTGAACGGCAAGTAGACACTTATTTTTTTTCACTTATACACGACACAAAAGGCTTTAGAATATATAACTGCACTGCTGAATGGCAAATATATTTTTCTTTTTTCCATTTATACACTGCACAAAAGGCTTTAGAACATAAAACTGCACCACTGAACGACAAATAACCCCTTATTTTATCCACTTATACATGACACAAAAGACTTTAGAACATATAACTGCACCGCTGAACAGTAAATATATTTTTCTTTTTTCCACACTCCGCTAATAAGCCCTTTTTTCCCATTAATACAAGCCAAAAATGCTTTAGAACATATAACTGCACCGCAAAAGGGCAAATAAGATGTAGAAATATTTCCTTGTAATAAACCCTGTTAATGGCTATATCAAACAGCACTTGCACCCCAATAACAAGAACGGTTTGCTGGAATTACAGAGCTGTATAATGGCAATTTGGATCCCCAGTCAGTGCAGGAAGGTGTAATAGGATTCTTCCTATTACCCAGGCTGTAACCTCCCCTACTGAACCCTGTTCTACATAAATGCTGTGAAATGATTCCTCCCTATCCTTTCCCGACACCTTGAATAATCTTTCCCTGAACTTTGTAAATAGTTTTTTTTTAGCACAATTAAGTCTTTCCTAGCACTGTCCCTAGCGCCTGCTGATGTCTCTCCCTGCACTAAGTACACTGGAAAGTACACTGGAAAATGACAGAATCCAAGATGGCTAAGGCTATTTATAGGGCTGGGACATCACAGGGCTGGCTGGCTGCTGATTGGCTGCATGCATGGCATTATGGGTGAACCTGCGTTCACAGAGTTCCTTGCTCCATATCCTCACATGTGCAGCAGCAATTTTAGGAAGAAATTTGATTCTTTACCACGAAGCGTGAATCAAATTTATCCTGAAATTCTGATCGAATTCCACTTCATCAACTTCGATTCGCTCATCTCTACTGTCTACTAGTGATGAGCAGCATAGTCAATATTAGAATTTTTGACCTAATATTCGCCCTAAATTCGCAAATTCGTGATCTCCAGTAATTATATTCTTGATTGCGGAAAACGGCAATGTAACATGCGCATATTGCGCGCACAATACAGGCGTAGTTCACTTTTGCTACATTTTTCAAGCTGCTAGAAGTTTCCTGAGGCTGGAGAAAATGGTTGGCAGCAACTTTCGTGACTCCTGATCACTGTAAGTAATTTTACATTACAGCACTGTGCTCCAATATATTCACGATTGCGAAAAAATTGGCACTAATGATGCACATATTTTTGGTGCAATACATGCAACTTTACATTTTATCAGGTCTGAGTAGATATTACTGATTGGTGCACTAAGTGTTGTTGTGACATCACAGCACTATGTCTGACTGGCCATGACTGTACCATGTACAGTCATGGCCAAAAGTTTTGAGAATTACATAAATATTCGAAATGGGAAAAGTTGCTGCTTAAGTTTTTATAATAGCAATTTGCATATACTCCAGAATGTTTTGAAGAGTGATCAGATGAATTGCATAGTCCTTCTTTGCCATGAAAATTAACTTAATCCCAAAAAAAACTTTCCACTGCATTTCATTGCTGTCATTAAATGACCTGCTGAGATCATTTCAGTAATCGTCTTGTTAACTCAGGTGAGAATGTTGACGAGTACAAGGCTGGAGATCATTATATCAGGCTGATTGATTTAAAATTGCAGACTTGACCTGTTAAAAGGAGTGTGATGCTTGAAATCATTGTTCTTCCGATGTTAACCATGGTGACCTGCAAAGAAACGCGTGCAGCCATCATTGCATTGCATAAAAATGGCTTCACAGGCAAGGATATTGTGGCTACTAAGGTTGCACCTCAATTAACAATTTATAGGATCATCAAGAACTTCAAGGAAAGAGGTTCAATTCTTGTTAAGAAGGCTTCAGGGCATCCAAGAAAGTCCAGCAAGCGCCAGGATCGTCTCCTAAAAAGGATTCAGCTGCAGGATCGGAGTGCCACCAGTGCAGAGCTTGCTCAGGAATGGCAGCAGGCAGGTGTGAGCGCATCTGCACGCACAGTGAGGTGAAGACTTTTGGAAGATGGCCTGGTGTCAAGAAGGGCAGCAAAGAAGCCACTTCTCTAAAAAAAAAAAAAAAAACATCAGGGACAGATTGATCTTCTGCAGAAAATATGGTGAATGGACTGCTGAGGACTGGGGCAAAGTCATATTCTCCGATGAAGCCTCTTTCCAATTGTTTGGGGCATCAGGAAAAAGGCCTGTCCGGAGAAGAAAAGGTAAGCGCTACCATCAGTCCTGTGTCATGCCAACAGTAAAGCATCCTGAGACCATTCATGTGTGGGGTTGCTTCTCATCCAAGGGAGTGGGCTCACTCACAATTTTGCCCAAAAACACAGCCATGAATAAAGAATGGTACCAAAACACCCTCCAACAGCAACTTCTTCCAACAAGCCAACAACAGTTTGGTGAAGAACAATGCATTTTCCAGCACAATGGAGCACAGTGCCATAAGGAAAAAGTGATAACTAAGTGGCTCGGAGACCAAAACGTTGACATTTTGGGTCCATGGCCTGGAAACTGGAAACCAGATATTAATCCCATTGAGAACTTGTGGTCAATCCTCAAGAGGCGGATGGACAAACAAAAACCCACTAATTCTGACAAACTCCAAGAAGTGATTATGAAAGAATGGGTTGCTATCAGTCAGGAATTGGCCCAGAAGTTGATTGACAGCATGCCCAGTCGAATTGCAGAGGTCCTGATAAAGAAGGGCCAACACTGCAAATACTGACTCTTTGCATAAATGTCATGTAATTGTCGATAAAAGCCTTTGAAACGTATGAAGTGCGTGTAATTATATTTCACTACATCACAGGAACAACTGAAACAAAGATCTAAAAGCAGTTTAGCAGCAAACTTTGTGAAAACTAATATTTGTGTCATTCTCAAAACTTTTGGCCACGACTGTATGTATGTACAGCAGAGAAATATCTCCTACCACACTACCTAACACCCTGCACCTACATGCAGCTACACTATATCACTATCTAACCTACACTGACTATCTCCAACTAACTATCTGTATTATATATATGAGCCAACTATCTAATCTAATTGACTCAGCAATGTAAATAACTCAGCAAAGCACAGAGCACAGCAATGACACTGCTGTCTCTCTCACACAAGCAAAAAACAGCAGAAAATGGCTGCTGGGGAGTTTCTTATATAATAAAGGGGTAGGCAACTTTCCTATTGGTTGCTAGGGATGTTGCTATGCTCTGACAAACATATTGCAGCCTTCTAATTGGCCCACAAGCAAGAAGGGAGGTTACTGATGAAAAAAAAATCCTGAATATTCATGATTCGAAGTGCCGATATTCGCGATAAAAATTTGCGATTAGAATATTCGCGATCAATACTGCTGTCTACCTATCAAAAGGTACGGAGCGGAGCCTCCTGGTCATCTGGTCACCCATTTCCACACAACTTTGCATTGATTATTCCTTGCTTTCTCCATTTCAATAGTAGAAGCATTTAGATAGAAAACTATTTTTATATATATGTTATCATCTTTCAATAGGTAGCAGGACTTTTATCAGCTATAATTGTCATGATTGTCACATTGGCTATAGGATTTCTCCTTGAACCACTGCAAAAGGTACAGTTACCTCATTCTTTAATATAAAATCATCTCAATCAGTAAATGTATGTGAATCAACCTCTGAATTTGCTTCTTTTCCTCTTTTAGTCTGTACTTGCAGCCTTAGTCATCATCAATCTGAAGGGCATGTTGATGCAGTTCAATGAAATTCCTAATTTGTTCCGGAAAGATAAATATGATTGTGTAAGTACCACATCAAAGCTGTATATATATATATATAAAAAAAATAATAAAAAAACATTCGTTTTTAGTCCTTAGAACATTCTAGTGCAATGTCCAAGGACCTGAGCCAATATTTTATAAGAACTGATTCTTATAAAATATATGACTATATTACCTCAGAGCCTTTAAACTGCTGCCAAAAAGACACAAGAGTTTTTTAAATAATGACAGGAAACGAGTTGCTTGCATAGTATGATCGCTTGTCTGGGTACAAAGTGTCACACTAAGTATAGCAATAAAATGGAAGTCCATAGAGGTTCCAACTCTATAAATTACATTTTTTTTTCCAGCAATTTAGATAATGGTATCTAGCACAATGGTATCTAGAAGAGGTTACATGTTTTAAAGAATACTAATAGGATTGTAACTCTCTTTTATAAATGAAGGCCAATCATATGTTTGGATAACAGCGTCATCTAATTAAAAAAGAGATACATTTACAACAAATCAAGTAGGTCTATTACAGTAAATAATGTATTTTGATTTTGTAGCCAAAAGAATACTATTTTATACAATACTGAGATATTTCTCAAGGCTACACAATTGGGAAAGCCATAAGAAAAGAAAATGACAAGAAATCAAAACAAGACAAGAGACAAAAGGAGAGTAGTCCCTGACCATAAGAGCTTACAACTAAATACCTAAATTATTAGGGGACCAGTCCATGTGAACATAAATAAACCTGTATGTAATTCTGTCAGTAACTGAAAGGAACCATCCACTGGACTCTTAATTGTAGTTGATGCACCATGGGACCTAACTACAAAAATAGTTCTATTTAAATTCCATTGTTTTCAAGCTTTATTTTCATGAACATACACCATGGACATCGTTAATATAAACTTATTTCACTGATAAAGTTGGGCTTTAACTGGTGTTAGAGGAATTTTATAGAGGGCCTGTAACCTCACCTGAACGTCACTGTTGAGATAGAAGAACATGGCACAACATGTAAAGAAAAAAAGAGCAGTAAATGCTCTAGATATTGTGCTTACCCTTTTGAGATAGAATTTTGTTTTTCCAGTTCCTGCACCTTAGCCCAGGAGGTTGATAGATAACACCGCTATTAATGTAAGTAATACTAGAAGAATGGGGCAAATGCATATGTGCTGCTGACAAAAAGAATACTGTCACTGAAAACAACTTCCTAGGTAGTTGTTTTCAGTGACAGTGTTTTTGATTTTACAACTACCCTATAAATATTTTTCCTTGATGGCAAAAAGAATCCCAAGGAGTCCAGGATAAATGAATGAGATCTTTATTACAAGAAAATTTAGACTAAAACCTTCAGGATCACAGGTGCATATCCATGAGGCAAACATAATTACAAAACATAGATGGCTGCACACCATTATATATACAGACAATAGAGCTAAGAAATGGGGGTCATTCTAGATAAAAGTGGTACAATACTGACTATAAATGAGAATACATGAATAATGGAAGCCCTTAGCGCACATACGTGTCGGGCCCATCTATCAGCCATCAAGGTGGCTTCCACAGAAGGGTCCCTATCACTAAATATAATGCCTCTCTTTGGACTTACTTAAGCCTACAATATTCAGGGCAGTGTAGGAACCAGCTACAAACATACTCTGCTCAGAAGTCCCAGGTAGATGGGCGTGTCCAGTCTAAAAGGGGTGCCACCCCCAATATATTGCAAGAAAATTCAGACTAAAACCTTCAGGATCACAGGTGCATTTCCATGAGGCAAACATAATTACAAAAAAACAAAATGGCTGCACACCATTATATATACAGACAATAGAGCTAAGAAATGGGGGTCACTTTTATCTAGAATGACCCCCATTTCTTAGCTCTATTGTCTGTATATATAATGGTGTGCAGCCATCTTGTTTTTTGAGATCTTTATTAGAAATGTGTTTCGATACTGGTTTGGTATTTTCAACCGGCCTAATGAAAATACCAAACCAATATTAAAATGTTTTGACAATAAAGATCCTAATCAATTATCCTAGACTCTTTGGACTTTCTTTTGCCAGAAGCACACGTGCATTAGCTTATTCTTTCCGCATTACTTGTAATATAACCTCTAACAGTTCTGGAGCATCTATTCTTATGACTCTATGTTATCCAGATGAGTGTTACAAGTTGAGGCTGTGTCCCCACACAGTGTGTACTAGCCAATCAGTTCTGCCAGTGCCATACTGTTCAGGGACACACCCTTAACTGGTAACACCCAGCTGGACCTTAACCGCCTCCGGACCGCCTAACGTAGATCTGCGGTCCGGAGGCGGCAGCTCTGCGCAGAGTGACACGCCGGCGCGTCATCTCGCGAGAGCCGAGACTTCCTGTGAACGCGCGCACACAGGCGCGCGTGTTCACAGGAACTGAAGGTAAGAGACAGGATCTCCAGCCTGCCAGCGGCGATCGTTTGCTGGCAGGCTGGAGATGCGATTTTTTTAACCCCTTACAGGTATATTAGACGCTGTTTTGATAACAGTGTCTAATATACCTGCTACCTGGTCCTCTGGTGGTCCCTTTTGTTTGGATCAACCACCAGAGGACACAGGTAGCTGTGTAAAGTACCACAAAACACTACACTACACTACCCACCCCCCTGTCACTTATTAACCCCTTATGAACCCCCTGATCACCCCATATAGACTCCCTGATCACCCCCCTGTCAGGCTCCGTTCAGACGTCCGTATGATTTTTACAGATCCACGGATACATGGATCGGATCCGCAAAACACATACGGACGTCTGAATGGAGCCTTACAGGGGGGTGATCAATGACAGGCGGGTGATCACCCATATAGATTCCCTGATCACCCCCCTGTCATTGATCACCCCCCTGTAAGGCTCCATTCAGACATCCGTATGCGTTTTGCGGATCCGATCCATGTATCCGTGGATCCGTAAAAATCATACAGACGTCTGAATGAAGCCTTACAGGGGGGTGATCAATGACAGGGGGGTGATCACCCCATATAGACTCCCTGATCACCCCCCTGTCATTGATCACCCCCTGTAAGGCTCCATTCAGACATTTTTTTTGGCCCAAGTTAGCGGAAATTGTTTTGTTTTTGTTTTTGTTTTTTCTTACTAAGTCTCATATTCCACTAACTTGTGTCAAAAAATAAAATCTCACATGAACTCGCCATACCCCTCACGGAATCCAAATGCGTAAAATTTTTAGACATTTATATTCCAGACTTCTTCTCATGCTTTAGGGCCCCTAAAATGCCAGGGCAGTATAAATACCCCACATGTGACCCCATTTCAGAAAGAAAACACCCCAAGGTATTCCGTGAGGGGCATATTGAGTCCATGAAAGATTGAAATTTTTGTCCCAAGTTAGCAGAAAGGGAGACTTTGTGAGAAAATACAAAAATAAAATATTCTATGAACTCGCCATGCCCCTCATTGAATACCTTGGGGTGTCTTCTTTCCAAAATGGGTCACATGTGGGGTATTTATACTGCCCTGGCTTTTTAGGGGCCCGAAAGCGTGAGAAGAAGTCTGGGATCCAAATGTCTAAAAATGCCCTCCTAAAAGGTATTTGGGCCGCTTTGCCCACCTAGGCTGCAAAAAAGTGTCACACATCTGGTATCGCCGTACTCATGCTGGGTGAGATAAATATCTTGGTCAAATGCCAACTTTGTATAAAAAAAAAATGGGAAAAGTTGTCTTTTGCCAAGATATTTCTCTCACCCAGCATGGGTATATGTAAAATGACACCCCAAAACACATTCCCCAACTTCTCCTGAGTACGGCGATACCAGATGTGTGACACTTTTTTGCAGCCTAGGTGGGCAAAGGGGCACACATTCCAAAGAGCACCTTTCGGATTTCACCGGTCATTTTTTACCGATTTTCATTTCAAACTTCTTCTCGCGCATCTAGGCCCCTAAAATGCCAGGGCAGTATAACTACCCCACAAGTGACCCTATTTTGGAAAGAAGACACCCCAAGGTATTTTGTGATGGGCATAGTGAGTTCATGGAAGTTATATTTTTTTGTCACAAGTTAGTGGAATATGAGACTTTGTAAGAAAAAAACAAATCATTTTCCGCTAACTTGTGACAAAAAATAAAAAGTTCTATGAACTCACTATGCCCATCAGTGAATACCTTAGGGTGTCTACTTTCCGAAATGGGGTCATTTGTGGGGTGTTTGTACTGTCTGGGCATTGTAGAACCTCAAGAAACATGACAGGTGCTCAGAAAGTCAGAGCTGCTTCAAAAAGCGGAAATTCTCATATTTGTACCATAGTTTGTAAACACTATAACTTTTACCCAAACCATTTTTTTTTCCCAAACATTTTTTTTTTATCAAAGACATGTAGAACAATAAATTTAGCAAAAAATTTATATATGGATGTCGTTTTTTTTGCAAAATTTTACAGCTGAAAGTGAAAAATGTCATTTTTTTGCAAAAAAATCGTTACATTTCGATTAATAACAAAAATGTAAAAATATCAGCAGCAATGAAATACCACCAAATGAAAGCTCTATTAGTGAGAAGAAAAGGAGGTAAAATTCATTTGGGTGGTAAGTTGCATGACCGAGCAAAAAACGGTGAAAGTAGTGTAGTGCAGATGTGTAAAATGTGGCCTGGTCATTAAGGGGGTTTCAGCTAGCGGGGTTGAAGTGGTTAAAGGGCAGATTTGTATCTATGAAACTGGCTGACCTGTTACATGTGCGTTTGGCAGCTGAAGGCATCTGTGTTGGTCCCATGTTCATATGTCCCTACATTGCTGAGAAAAATGATGTTTTGACATATGCAAATGAGACTCTATCATTATTATTATTGCTTGTTTTCCTAGATTTACAACAGTTTCCATGGATTTGTTTGTCTTTCTACTGAGTGGTACAGGAGTGCGATCTCTAAAAATGATTAGTAAATTGTTTTATATTTAGGTAATCAAACATTTTATATCCAAATGGCTTAAAATGTTAATTTTTTCATTGCAGTTAGTATGGGTGGTGTCATTTATTGCTGCTGTTTTACTCGGTCTTGACCTTGGATTGGCAGCAGGAGTAGGATTCGAGTTGCTGACAGTTGTATTCCGTGCACAATTGTGAGTACTGCAATTCATTCACCTATAAGTAGTCCATAAGTATTGCTTAATATAGGAAGAAAATAGACATGGTATTAAGAAACTTCAGGCTCTGTTAGTATATGTGAGACTGAGGACTGCATAATTGATGCAAATGGCAAAGGTTATTCTAGTCCAAGTGCAAACTTGGCTTCAGTTTTCATAAGCATCGGAACTAAATGTTATTTGTGATGGGAGAATTGGTGGCATTATACTGTGAAGCAGTTTTTACTGTTCAGTTTTTTTTTTTTGTGTATCTACAATCGCTATATAATACTCCTCTTTTAAATGCATCAATACTCATTTACTATGTTATTTGTGCTTTTTTCAGTCCAAAATGTTCCCAGTTGGCAAACATTGGAGCAACTGACATTTACAGAAACAGAAAAGACTATCAAAATGTAAGCCACAAACATATTTAAGAGTATGGTTTTAGGTTATAGTTTTCAGCAGTATTTAATATAATTTAAAAATGAGCTCAAGTCCATGTCTTAAATGCTATGGGCACCTTTGTACTGATTTTTCTTTTGTTCAGTTGCTTCCTAAATGTAAAATTAATTAACTTTATAAATAGTCTTAATTAATAAATCTATTTCACTGTTGTTTCTGATGGCTTTCTCTGCTCTCCCCTCTTTTCTCTCTGTGTAAAAGATGACAGCAGGGGGGGAGTAAATGGCAGATCAGATTGTAGAAAAGGGGGAAAACATTCAGGCAGGACAGCTTACACAGGCTGTAGACAGGAAGGAAAGCACATGAGAGCTAGTAAAGACTGCAGTATACTGGACACACAGGCCTCACTGCCAGCATGTATTACTGGAGGAACATGTCCACATGAGAAAAATATTAAACTAGAAGCAGGTTGTAAATTGTCTGAAAATAAATGAAGAACTGAAGATTACTGAATTAAACCTAGTGCAACTTATTTTTATTCATGGTATCCAAAAGTGCCCCTATTTTTAAGGCTCTTTCAATTCTATAGGTATCTGTATAGACAGCTGATCAGTAATTTTGGTAATTTCACTGTTGAATTTTGCTTGTCTTCTACAGATCTATGAGCATCACGGAATCAAGATTTTCAGATGTCCATCGCCAATATTTTTTGCCAATATAGATTTTTTTAAAGATAAACTTGTGACTGCTGTGAGTTTCTAAACTTAAAAAAAACATATATGGTTTCAATGTCTTTATAAAACAACATTTTAATGCTGTAATATGTCTATCCATTACAGGCAGGCTTTAACCCACTGAGAGTGTTACGCAAACGCAACAAAGCTCTAAGAAAAATAAAGAAGATGATAAGTAAAGGGGAATTCTATATCTCGCCAGTGAGTGCTGATGAGCATTTCCACATACAAAGTATTTCTTTACTATCGCAAAAGTATTTTTGCATAAATGAAGGCAGGAAGTCCTGCAAGCTGTTACACTGTAACGTTTCATGCGATCAGGGCACTGAGCGTGGAATTAGAGGCTCTACACCAAAGTATTATTTATAGACCTAGCCTTGTGCATAGGACTATTGTCAGAAATAGTAAAGGGCCTTCCACAAAGTGCAGTACATAACTCTGTAGACTTCCATTATATGATGTAACATTAACATTTTCCTTCAGTGGAATCAAGGGATACACAACAACCATGAAAAACAAGCCCAAACATTTATACCTGCATGGTGGCTCAGTGGTTAGTACTGGTGCCTTGCAACACTGGGGTCCAGGGTTCAAATCTGACCAAGGACAACATCTGCAAGGAGTTCCCCATGTTTGTGTAGGTTTCATACTGATAGGGAACTTGTGAGCCCCATTGGGGACAGCTTAATGCTAATGTCTGTAAAGCATGTGCGTAAAATAAATTAATGCATTCCCTAACACAGACCAACAAATAATGCTGGGTAGTAAAGCATGATACAGGGAACATATACTTCAGCTATCACTTGGCACTGCATAGAATGGCACATTTTACAAGGTATCCTTTGATATTGTAACAATGTTTGTGAAAATCTCATGGCTTCTTGTTTTTTGTTGGTAAACTCTAATTTGAAAGATTAGCCACATACATAAAGTAATAAATTGTATGTTACATATTAAAACATTTATAAGCAAGGACCCTTTTTGGCTCAGAACATATTTGTAAATATTAATAATCAATAGCCAAAGGCTATAAAGTTCTGGTTTTGGCCTATTTATTTATTAAAATGTAACTTTTATTATAGTCCTATTTAAAATTAAAATAAAAAGGAAAAATTATATATGTGACTATTTTCAAACAAAGCCTTACGTGATTTTAAAAACATTGAAGAGCATTGGTGTTATACTTTTTGTTTCACTGTATATCATAAATAGTGGGGCTTAGGCTTAATTCTGCATGAGAGCAATAGAAGTGTTATTTTTCACACTAACTTTGCTCTGATATCATAAGTATCAATATGTCTTTTTATGTTACTTGTTTGGTTTGTACATTAAATGTTGCCACCTGGCTTAAGGGAAATAAGTAACTCGCTATCTTCTCAGCGTTCCCCCTTTTAGGCTACTTTCACACTTGCGTTCAGAGCAGATCCGTCTGGTGTCTGCACAGACGGATCCGCTCCTATAATGCAGACGATGGGATCCGTTCAGAACGGATCCGTCTGCATTATAGTTTAGAAAAAATTCTAAGTGTGAAAAGTTGCTCAGACGGATTCGTCCAGACTTTACATTGAAAGTCAATGGGGGACGGATCCGTTTGAAAATTGAGCCATATTGTGTCAACTTCAAACGGATCCGTCCCCATTGACTTACATTGTAAGTCTGGATGGATCCGTTTGCCTCCGCACGGCCAGGCGGACACCCGAACGCTGCAAGCAGCGTTCGGGTGTCCGCCTGCTGAGCGGAGCGGAGAACAGACGGTGCCAGACTGATGCATTCTGAGCGGATCCGCATCCCCTCAGAATGCATTAGGGCTGGACGGAAGCGTTCGGGGACGCTTGTGAGAGCCTTCAAACAGAACTCACAAGCGGAGCCCCGAATGCTAGTGTGAAAGTAGCCTTAGTAGCAACTATATCTATCAGGGAAGACTTGTTTCTCGATTATCAGAAATAGTTTACTGTGGTCTAACTTGCCAAAAATTCACTATCCTTACTGCCAGGATTCAAGTAGCCCTAAATCACCTACGCTAAGTCGGTTTTACTTCACAGGCTTTTCATGTCTCTGCTGCCTGTTAGCTTAAAATAGGGGGATGTCTGCAGTAAGGCTCCCTTATTCAATCACCAATGAGCTTCTTCCTAAAATCTAACTAGAGCTCCCCCGACATGTTTCGCCACAACTGTGGCGTCTTCAGGGGTTTGAAGCATCTGTTCATTTCTCATCACATTATAAACTGCTAGTTTCCATGGCTACAGACCACCCTGCAATCCGTTAGTGGTGATCGTGTTTGCACAATATAGGAAAAAGCACCCGCTTATGTGAGCTCCCATGGTCCCAGCCACCAGAGAGGCTGACACTTTTTCCTATAGTGTGCAAGCACCACCATCACTGATGGATGGCAGGGTGGTCATAACCATAGAAACGAGCAGTGTATAATGTGATGAAAATTGAATCCAGCCAGCAAAGGAAGCAATATGGATAGCAACAATACATTAGTAAGTGCCTTGTATTAACTTCCTCTACATGATGAATGTCATTAGCTGAAGTGACACAACCCCTTTAAGTCAGGTGGCAACATTTATGTTACTTGTTAGGTTTGTACATTAAAAAGACATTGATACCTATGATATCAAAGTTAGTGTGAAAAATAACACTTCTATTGTTCTCATGCAGAATTAAGCCCAAGACCCATATTGATGATATACAGTGAAACAAAAAGCATAACACCAATGCTTTTCGATGATTTTAAAATCACGTAAGGCTTTTTTTAAAAATAATCACATATGTTTTTGTTTATTTTACAAACCGGATTCCAAAAAAGTTGGGACACTATACAAATCGTGAATAAAAACTGAATGCAATGATGTGGAGGTGCCAACTTCTAATATTTTATTCAAAATAGAACATAAATCACAGAACAAAAGTTTAAACTGAGAATGTACCATTTTAAGGGAAAAATATGTTGAATCAGAATTTCATGGTGTCAACAAATCCCCAAAAAGTTGGGACAAGGCCATTTTCACCACTGTGTGGCATCTCCCCTTCTTCTTATAACACGCAACAGATGTCTGGGGACCGAGGAGACCAGTTTCTCCAGTTTAGAAATAGGAATGCTCTCCCATTCTTGTCTAATACAGGCCTCTAACTGTTCAATCGTCTTGGGCCTTCTTTGTTGCACCTTCCTCTTTATGATGCGCCAAATGTTCTCTATAGGTGAAAGATCTGGACTGCAGACTGGCCATTTCAGTACCTGGATCCTTCTCCTACGCAGCCATGATGTTGTGATTGATGCAGAATGTGGTCTGGCATTATCTTGTTGAAAAATGCAGGGTCTTCCCTGAAAGAGATGACGTCTGGATGGGAGCATATGTTGTTCTAGAACCTGAATATATTTTTCTGCATTGATGGTGCCTTTCCAGACATGCAAGCTGCCCATGCCACACGCACTCATGCAACCCCATACCATCAGAGATGCAGGCTTCTGAACTGAGCGTTGATAACAACTTGGGTTGTCCTTGTCCTCTTTGGTCCGGATGACATGGCGTCCCAGATTTCCAAAAAGAACTTCGAATCGTGACTCATCTGACCACAGAACAGTCTTCCATTTTGCCACACTCCATTTTAAATGATCCCTGGCCCAGTGAAAACGCCTGAGCTTGTGGATCTTGCTTAGAAATGGCTTCTTCTTTGCACTGTAGAGTTTCAGCTGGCAACGGCGGATGGCACGGTGGATTGTGTTCACTGACAATGGTTTCTGGAAGTATTCCTGAGCCCATTCTGTGATTTCCTTTACAGTAGCATTCCTGTTTGTGGTGCAGTGTCGTTTAAGGGCCCGGAGATCACGGGCATCCAGTATGGTTTTACGGCCTTGACCCTTACGCACAGAGATTGTTCCAGATTCTCTGAATCTTCGGATGATGTTATGAACAGTTGATGATGATAGATGCAAAGTCTTTGCAATTTTTCGCTGGGTAACACCTTTCTGATATTGCTCCACTATCTTTCTGTGCAACATTGTGGGAATTGGTGATCCTCTACCCATCTTGGCTTCTGAGAGACACTGCCACTCTGAGAAGCTCTTTTTATACCCAATCATGTTGCCAATTGACCTAATTTGTGTTAATTGGTCTTCCAGCTCTTTGTTATGCTCAAATTTACTTTTTCCAGCCTCTTATTGCTACTTGTCCCAACTTTTTGGGGATTTGTTGACACCGTGAAAATTTGAATCAACGTATTTTTCCTTTAAAATGATACATTTACTCGGATTAAACGTTTGATCTGTCATCTACGTTCTATTACAAATAAAATATTGACATTTGCCATCTCCACATCATTGCATTCAGTTTTTATTCACAATTTGTTTAGTGTCCCAACTTTTTGGGAATCCAGTTTGTATTTTAAACATGACTATAATCAAAGTAACATTTTAATAAATAGGCCAAAAACAGAACTTTATAACCTTTGGTTATTGATTATTAATATTAAAACACTGTTATGTAAGTGCAAATGTCATCATTACTAAACATTATTCCAATTGTCATTCCAAAGCTTACTTAGTCCTGCTGTTCTCTGGTCCCATCTCAACAATAGGGAATGAGTGCTCACCGAATCACTGGTCACAGTGATGCCTCGCCTCAGCCAGTACTTGACAGATCAAGTACTTCCTACCATTACATGTGCATTGAGATATGACCAGGAAACAGAAACCAGTTGGGGACCTGGTAAGCCACAGTATGGTAGTGATAGGGAATCAACGCGGTGAGTAATACCGCTTTTATTTTGTTAGCCCAATCTGCTTCTTTAAAAAAAAAATAATATATATATATATATATATATATATATATCTCTTTGAAGACTTCACCTTGTTTGAATTTAAGTTAAATGGATATTACTTTGTATTGCAGAAAGGAATCATTGCAACAATAGAAACCAATTATGAGTCTGAAGAAGAACTGGACAATAACAGGATTGAAGAGTTAGACCAACCAATAAACACCTCGGACTTGCCCTTTGCTATTGACTGGAATTCAGATCTTCCCAGCAATTTGAAGGTTCCCAAAATCGATGTCCATAGTCTGATCATTGACTTTGGAGCAGTATCTTTTCTTGATATATCTGGAATGAAGGGCTTTAAGGCGGTATGTAAGACAAATAAGATGTTGATATTAAATTCTGAATGATTAATGTTTTATCTAGTAGTTAGTTGGAACAGTGTATCTTGAGATATATCACTGTATAGGTACCTAATATGTCACAGATGCAAACAAGCCCCAAAATAAGTATATTAGGATATCTTAAAAACATATATTAAAAATAAAAAATATAGAGTCATACTGCATAAATAGGACTGAATTCTCTGAGAATATAAGTAAAATACACGTTCAGTAATAGGGTGCACAGAATTACAGCTACAGTGAGGAACAGAAGTATTTGAACACCCTGCGATTTTGCAAGTTCTCCCACTTAGAAATCATGGAGGGTCTGAAATTCACATTGTAGGTGCATTCCCACTCTGAGAGACAGAATAAAATAAAATAAATCAGGAAATCACATTGTATGATTTTTAAAGAATTTATGTGTCTTGCACTGCTAAACATAAGTATTTGAACACCTGAGAAACAGCAAGAATTCTGGCTTTCAAAGACCTGTTACTGTGCCTTTAAGGTCCACCGCTACTCCACTCATTAATCTAACTTAGTAGCACCTGTCTGAGCTTTTTAAAGACACCTGTCCACCCCTCAGTCAGACATCAACTACTACCATGGGCAAGACCAAAGAGCTGTCAAAAGACAACAGAGACAAAAATTGTGGACCTCCACAAGGCTGAAAAGGGCTATGGGGCAATTGCCAAGCAGCTTGGTGAAAATTAATCAACTGTTGGAGCAATTGTTAGAAAATGGAAGAGGCTAAAGATGACTGTCAGTCTCCCTCGGACTGGGGCTCCATGCAAGATCTCACCTTGTGGGGTAACACTGATGGTAAGTAAGGTGAGGAATCAGCCCAGAACTACAAGGGAGAAGCTGGTCAATGACACAAAGAGAGCTGGGACCACAGTTTCAAAGGTCACTGCCAGTAGTACACTCTGCCATCATGGTTTCAAATGATGCATTGCACGGAAGGTTCCCCTGCTCAAGTCATCACATGTCCAGGCCCATTTGAAGTTTGCCAATGACCATCTGGATAATCCAGAGGAGGCATGGGAGAAATTCATGTGGTCAGATGAGACCAAAGTAGAACTTTTTGGTCTAAACTTCACTCGTCATGTTTGGAGGAAAAAGAAGGATGAGTTGCATCCTAAGCACACCATCCCTACTGTGAAGCATGGGGGTGGTAACATCATGCTTTGGGGTGCTTTTATGCGAAGGGGACAGGAAGACTGTATTAAGGAGAGGATGAATGGGGCCATTTATTTTGAGATTTTGAGCAACCACCTCCTTCCCTCAGTCAGAGCATTGAAGATGGGTTGTGGCTGGGTCTTCCAATATGACAACGACCCTAAGCACACAGCCAGGATAACCAAGGAGTGGCTCCGTAAGAAGCATATCAATGTTCTGGAGTGGCCTAGCCAGTCTCCAGACCTCAATCCAATAGAACATCTTTGGAGGGAGCTGAAACTCTGTGTTGCTCAGCGACAGCCCTGAAACCTGACAGATCTAGAGGACATCTGTGTGGAGGAGTGGGCCAAAATCCATGTTGCAGTGTGTGCAAACCTGGTCAAGAACTACAGGAAACCTTTGACCTCTGTAATTGCAAACAAAAGCTTCTGTACCAAATATTAACACTGATTTTCTCAGGTGTTCAAATAATTATGTTCAGCAGTGCAAGACAAATAAATTCTTTAAAAATCATACAATGTGATTTCCTGATTTTTAATTTTTTTATTCTGTCTTTCAGAGTGGGAATGCACCTACAATGTGAATTTCAGACCCCTCTAGAATTTCTAAGTGGGAGAACTTGCAAAATCGCAGGGTGTTCAAATACTTCTGGTCCTCACTGTATATAAGTATATAGAACAAACCTTCAGTATACACAATTAGAAGGTCTAAAGATGATCAAAAATGTAGTAAATACACAAGGATATTTATATCTCCACAATTTAAATATCAAAACCGTTGGTTATAAGGAAATATATACTCAAACACTAATGAAAATATCCTCTAGATAATTACTAGTGGGAGGCAAATGTTGGACTAAAAGAGTATCATCAAGAATTTTAAGGGTATCTGTCAGCAGATTTGTACCTATGAAACTAGCTGACCTGTTACATGGGCGCTTGGCAGCTGAAGGCATCTGTGTTGGTCCCATGTTCATATGTGCCCTTATTGCTGAGAAAAATAATGTTTTAATATATGCAAATAAGCCTCTAGGAGCAACGGGGGCTTTGCCACTACACCTAGAGGTTCTGCTCTCTCTGCAACAGCTGCACCGTCTGCACTTCTATTGACAGGACCAGGCATTTTAATGTTTTCACTACCTGGCCTTGTCAATCCAAGTGGAGAGCATGCAGCAATTGCAGAAAGAGCAGAGCCTCTATGTGTAACGGCACTGTGTTTTGTGGTGTATATGTCGTAGATGTGCAACAGTAAGGCCATGCTGCAGTAATGCAAGGAAAAAAAGGAAAAAGGAGTATATTGAAAAGAGAACACTTTAGCTTTATATAAAAATAAATAAAATAAAAACACCTGACACACAGCAAGTATCAAGCACAAGTCCTATTATAATCAGTGGGGGATACTTGTATAGGTAGGAGAATATGCTTGGAACACCCCTTTAAATATTAGGGGGGACATTTATTAAGACCAGCATTTTTCAAGGCCTCAAGTCCTTCTGCGCTGCCGGAGGCAGCACCAAAGGTATGTAAAGGTGCAGGCCTCTACATAAGTTTGGTGCTTTGTTCTGCAGAGTGTGCAACAGACAACTCTTTGCCAGTCATCTTTCTGGCATAGACTTAAGCCATTTTCCATGCCAAAAAACGGCATGACACAATTTCTTTGGCGTGACACAATTGGCGTAAATAGATTAATAAATGTCCCCCTAGCTTTCTATTGGTTGCCAGGCCCACAGGGATCATGTGTTCATTTTACATGATTCATTAAATGAAAGATTCAGCAGAGTTGTCTACATGATCCTTCTAGGGATTACAGCTACCATTAATGCAATACTATAAGGCTATGGCGACATAGATTTCTGAATGCAGTTTTGGAAGCCAAAATCAGGTGTGGGTCATAAAAATATACAGGACAGATATGACCTCTTTTTTAATTTTCTCCTGGTTTTAGTCTCCATAACTGCATTCAGAAACCTGTGTGGTCATACCCTAAGGCAATCTAAGATCTTAGAAAGCTAAGATCAAGAACAAAATAATCAATATAATTTTAATAAGAGACCAGAATTATTGAAGTTTCAATCAGAAATGTAACAAGTAACCATGAGGAGAACTTCCTTCAACAACATGATCAGGGCATAAACATATCATTTTGGTCTCCACAAAGACCTATTTGTATTTTCCTCATTTCCAGTGATCTACCTTCATATTTTTACAACCCTTTCCACTCTTCCCTTCCATCATAGTGATCACTTACTGCAGTCATCACCCCTGAGTGAAGATGAACACTATTAGGTGTTTGGTGTTATGCTTTCTACCCTGGTGCTTACATTCATTTCTGTATCAAAACAGGATATTTAAACCATCCATGCAAGAAATTCACCAGATAAAGATGAGCAGGCATAGAATACTTCCAATGGTCTTTTTACCGTCGCATAACAATGAATTCCAAAATGCTTTATTAATATATTATATTTTTATTTGATATATATATATATTGTGGGGTTTCGCTCTGGTAGACAGGATTAGCGGACGCAGTATAGAGGCAACAACAAGTTCTTTGGATCAATCAGTTCAGTGTTTTATTCACCCTTTAGGCAAGTGACAAAACAAGCAGTCATAAACAAGCAAAAAGTCACCTTGCGGTGTTGGTGGTAATTCACACCATGCGGCAATTCTGCCTCAAAGAGTCCTTGAGCATAGGAGCACCAACCTGTTTTCATGCCAAACAGGTAGCGAACCTATATCCAGACACAAGGCTCCCAGATCCCATCACAGAGACCACGCTTCTGAGCCCAGCTGCCTATTTAAGGACAGCCAGGTGTTGCCAAAACCCTGACCGGCACTTAAAATCCGGTCCGGCATTTGACCTCATCTGGCTGTAAATCAGCCCAGCAGCACATGCTGGGAGGAAAATATCTGTTTTCCCAGACCAAACCTCTCACTGTGTCACTATATATATATATATATATATATATATATATATATATATAAACAAAACTCTATATTCTCATTTTTTTTTAGATTTTGAAAGACTTTATCAAGGTTGATGTGGATGTATACATTGCTGGATTAGACAGTAAGTAACTTTTTTAATACTTCATTATAGTTAATTTGAGAAAAGGAATAGGGCAATTATGGGGTGTGATGAGAGACTATTAGCAGTGGTTTTCTCTATAATGGAGAGGATGGGACGAGTTCATATTTCCTTTCACATGGACCAATCATTGGGTCAATTATCAGGTATGAGTATTTGAAGAAATGCCCTGTATAAATGTGCCTGTGATCACCTAATGAACTAGCAAACACTCGCTCATCAGGTGATTGTGTCTTTCATTTACTTTATCAATAAAATACATCTCAGGCATACATACATAGATGGAGACAATCCAAAATAATTATATTTGATAAATATTCCTTGCAGTATTTCTGACTTTGATTTCCTGTTCTCAGGCAATGTCTTTGAAAAACTTGTAAAATGTGGATTTTTTGATGATGACATTACAACCGCAATGATTTTCCTGACCATCCATGATGCAGTTTTACATGTACTAGATAAGAAAAATCTGGACAGCTTAGAAAAATTAAAAGAAGTTAAGGTAATTGTCTTCATAATTCATTCAGTTGCATGATGTCTGGTAATAAAAACCTATGTGATATGTTTCTAGGCAAAAACGTAAGTACCATCTACTAGATTAAGTTCCCTCAAGAGCAAGGTCCTCTCACCATCTGTACTAGTCTGTCACTCATTCTTATTGTACTTTTTTTTGTACAGTATTATAGTATGCATGTAAATGCTTCTCATGTTCTTGTATGTATGTAAATAAACATAATCAAGTAAATATAACATTTTGTTGAACTAGGATAAACTGGGAACTCTAACCTGTCTTACAGTTTATCAATGCAGCTTAGAAAATTATCACTAAATGGAGTCTGTCAGCAGAATTGACCATGCAATATTTCAGACAGAACTAGGTAGGTGCTGGAGAGAGCAGTACAAACCTACATTTTGTGGGTCTTTTGTTATGAGGAGTAGTGTGAATATGGACATTTATTCAATTTATTCTGCAAATTTGGCCCTCTCAAGTGCCCATGAGGCAGGTACCACTATGAGGTGCTCTCTGCTCTTTACATTGATCTATGTCACAGCCCCTGTCCTTTGAATGACAGCTGTAGAGATCTCCTAATTGGATGCTATAGCTGTCACTCAGAGCAGAAGGGAGGTGCTTTGAAGCAGCTCAATATGGAGAAAACAACACAGTGAAACTCATTCCTGTGCACTTGAGAGAGCAGAATTTGGCAGAATAAAGCTTCTTAATCACACTACTTCTGATAAGAACCGCTCCACAAAAGGTATATTTGACTTCTGACAAACTCCTTTTAAACTCTGATCAATTGTTATTTACAGCAAAACCTATTTTTTTAATAAGACACACAGATTATGGCCATATTAATATGAAGACAACTGATCAGGTGAATTACTGTATGTACACATAGGTTGTTTAAACTGGAACAATTTTACAGGATAAAGCATTTCCAATCTTAAAGGAAATTTGTCAGCAGTTTTGACAATGCTAAACTGCTGACAGCATTAGGCAGGGGCTGGGGAGAGTGAGCTCCTCCCCAAGTGAACTTGCAGTAGCAGAATCTTGCAGAATAAAAGTTCATATCCTCACTACCCCTTATAATAAAAGTTGCACAAAAGGTATGTTTGAACTTCTTTCCCCAGCACCTAACTAGTACTGTCAGAAGTTTAGTATGTTCATAAGACAAAGGGAAGATTTATCAAACTGATGAAAAGTAGAACTGGCTTGGCTCCCCATAGCAACAAATCAGATTCCACCTTTCATTTTCCAAAGGAGCTGTTCAAAATGAAAGGTGGAATATGATTGGTTGCTACTAAGCAACTGGCAACTAAGCCAGTTCTACTTTACACCAGTTTTATAAATGACCCCCATAGTTGCTACAAGTCCCACTTCTGAAATTCCTATTTTTCTGGGGAGAAGTTTTGGACACTGCAAAGGAAATTAATGATTTTAAGCAGTTCTCTACCATGGCTCTTAGAGTGGTCCCAATCGCTTGATGTCATCTATGACAGTCACACATCCTAATAGGGCATGCTAAAAGGTTGTCTTAATGAAACAACTTAATAAAACTCCACTGTACTACATAACAAAGTCTTCTCCATTTTCACCATTCATATGCTATATCATCACAGCCATCAGAAATGTAAAGTTGCATTAGTTTTTAACAGTATAAAACAGAAATAGAAAACAATACAAGCAGACATACTGTACAAAATCTTCTATCTTCATCCATTTGTCATGCAGGACTGGTCTGTTGAAGTCAGCCATGCATGGCATCTGGATACAGTCCATTTTGCACTGAGCGTTAGTAAAGGATGTGTGTTAATGAACGCAATCTCAGATGAAACTGATTCAACTTGCATGGAAAACCATCCGTTTTTCACTGAGCACACTCTGACACACTCATGTGAAAGAGTCCTAAAACATCATGCAATGCACTAGTCAACCTTTCACTGCTCATTACCATGTCAAATGATCTGTAAAATAACATTTCATTTTTAATAGGATGAAGTGAAAGAGACAAAGTTTGATGCAAGAGAATATTCAAATAGACCAGTAATCATGGATAATGAATATACTGTAAGTATTACTCTTTCTATATTAATGCATTTACTGTAAGGCCTGAGCCACATTGATCCTGAAGAACATTCATGTCTGTATGTGGGATTTTCCCTTTAAAGGTATATTTGCACATAGCAGATTTGTTGCAGAAATTTTCAAATATCTGCTTGTAGTTGTTTCTATGGGAAGCCCAAGCCCCTTTTAGATGAATGGTACAATCGCAAAAGTCTGCACAGAATCTGCTGGATGTGAACATACTCTGAAGAAGCCCTATCACCAGGAGGAGACAGTTTTTAAATAACGTTTTGGGAGAAAAATTATGTGTATCATTTTTTGACGGTGTATATTATGTATTATTATTGTTGTTATTATTATCAATAGGAAAAGATGATATGTAATTATGGTATTGATTTTACATTTGCTGCCATCTGGTGGCAAAAAGGAATATACATGTAAGTGTACAGTATACTGTAAAACCTGACGCTGTCACCTTAGTTGGTAGAGAACAAAAGAGAGAATCACTTCAATGAGGCACACTGTGGGCTGTCCGCATCCATATTCTCTTCGCATCTGGCCCCGCAAAAAAAAAATATATATATAGAGAACATGTCCTATTCTTGTCCATTCTGAAAAAAAATGTGTTTTGCAATTCTGCAATTTGCCTTCCTAATTCTGGGTAGGTGACATGTCATTACATATCCATATGACACAGCACATGAAAGTTTGAATGCAACCTAAGAAATCCCAACTATCAAACAGATATCTTTAGCATAAATTCAAAGCGGATTTGATTGCTAGTTACTGGTTCCATTGCTATGCAGACCGTCCTCTTGCTATCATATAGAGACTAGCGGCTATATCCTGACATTAAAAGTTGTTAACGTCCTTCTTTTCAGAAAAACTTTGAAGCCCAGCTCTGATCACAGGATGTCATTCAGCACATTACCTCAAGGTTTTCTGGACCAGCTTTATGAAGGAAACAGAGGTCTACACAGATTGCAGTCACGGATGCAGCTTTGCTTATTGATGAGAACATTTTTTATTTTTATTTTTTAAGTATTCATCTTATTATACTGTACATATTTTTATCTGTCTCTCCAATCTGAGCTGGAGCCATAGGACTGCTTTCGCAGGTTTCCTGCTTTATGAAAAGACTGTCTGAACCAAAGTATACTGTCAGAAGAAACCAGTAGAGGAGAAGGAGCCATTTAGGAATGTAAATTAATACAGGGATTCCAAGTGTAGAAATCTGGTCGATAACCCTACATTTATTGCTGCTTTCCATTATCCATGTCGGATACCAGCATAATTGCAAAAACTACTGACTAGAATATAGATGAGAGGACATCCCAACTCTTATCTATCATGCATTGTGTATCTAGTCATATGTCCTATCCCAAGAACTCGCACAATATTTGATCAACAATGTTACAATGTGTATATGAGCCAAAGGCTATAAGAGATTATATATCAGTAACAGATTGTTAGGTTACTGAAGATTACTGCCATTTTCATTAATGTTTTTAAAGGAATTTTGATGCAATCATTTATGTATATTATTTGGCTAAGCGCGAAAATTAAAATGTATTACGGTACCCCTTCCTAACCAGCGTCATACATGTACGCCACTGGCCGGGTCTTTAAATATATCACCTGCTCTCGAGTGCAGTAAGTACCATAGCCACCGAGTGCCTGATGTTTTAAACAGCAGACACCCGGGGCTAATGTCTGCAATCAGTGATAACGCCGATGGCAGATATGTAACCCCTCAGATGCTGTGGTCAAATATGACCACAGCATCTAAGTGCTAAATAACCCGGAAGTGCATGCTCTGGGCCTGCACCAAGGGATACTGGGGGAGCAGTTAATTTCCGGTTGCAGCCCCAGTCCCAGTGAATGATTGGAGGTTGCCGCAGCTATGTCCCTATGGAGGCCCTGCTTTTGGAATAGCAAAATCCTCATAGACTTCAATGCTAATGCATTGCAGTCTATGACAAATTGGATGTTCAAATTGCCTAGAGGACCTTATAAAAAGTGTAAAAAAAAGTTTTTTTGAAATATAAAAAAAATAAAAGAAATGTAAAAATTCAAATCAAACCTCTTTCACAATAGTTAAAGTTATTAAAAACCAATTAGGCATCGCCATGTCTGAAAGCACCCATACTAATAAATAAAATATAATAATATTTATCCCATACAGCAAATAGCATAACAGAAAAAAAAAGTGTGGATTTGCCATTTTTGGTAGCTTCATCGTCCCCTAAAAAATTTAATAAAAAGTGATCAAAAAGACATACACGAAATGGTATCAAAGACAAGTAAAGATCGCCCTACAAATAATTCCTCATACAGCTTCATAGACATAAACATGCAAATAGTTAGTTATTGGGGTCAGAATATGGTAATAAAAAGAAAAAAAATTTTTTATAAGTTTTTATTTTTTTTTAAGTAGTAAAACACAAGAAAAACTATATACATGTGGTATCACTGTAATTGTACTGACCCAGGGAATTAACAGGTCAATTTTACTGCATATGGAATGCCATAAAAACAAAAATCATAAAACTGTTTTTTTTTCCCCCCCAACTCTACCTCATTTGGAATTTTTTTCCAGCTTCCAAGTATATAATATCCAACAGTAAATTGTGTCATTAGAAAGATCAACTTGTCCCACAAAAAAACAAACCCTCATACAGCTATGTGAACAGAAAAATAATAGTAATAATAATAAAAGTTATGGCTCCTGGAAGGCAGGGAGTAAAAAACGGAAACACAAAAACAGAAAATTGCCAAAGATTGAAACGGTCCATTTGGAGAGAGTTTGGTAATCAATTAACATGTAATTATGTAAATAAGTATGACTGGAAATTAAAGACGTACTGAAAATAAACTATGTCACAAAAGTGATTTATGTTGTTGTACTGTACAATTTGGTCAGTGTGTACAAGGAGAGGCAGCGTAGTGTTGTAGACTTGTGTATTCTGTCTGAATTATGAAAATGCGCAATAAAACGTATTAATAGATATAGTAGATATGTTCATAACAAAACAAAAAAAAAATACATAAATCTGGTTAGCCTCAAAACAGTGAGTGCTCTTCGTAGATAGCAGAGGACCTCACAACATCCACTGGTCACTACACTGCATTGTATCTCAGTCCAGAGAACAATGTGATGCACCGCGGCATTCAACCAGACAGCAAAAAAACAAGTTAACCATGATGATCTTACCACTTCTGAAGTTGCAGTCAGGTGTCCCGTGATGATTCTTGGGTCCTTCAGGTGCATTGGTAATGGAAAAGATATGTGTTTCAAGCCGGCATGTCCTAAAAAATACCTAGACGTCCCTATCAGCTGTCCTGATAAGGGCAACCCCATCCGGCACCTGCACCTAGCCTTAAAGGGGTTATCCAAGTTCTCAAACAGCCCCCCCATGTGTTGAGTCCCTCACAGGTAATATACTTACCCCGCTCCTGGTCCCGGCACCGTCGCTGCTGCTTCTCCCTGTACATGGATGAAAACATCCAGTGTCGGGGTGGGGGGGGGGGGGGGGGAGCAGCCAATGGCAGGCGGGGATGGGGATCACCCCAGCGTCACCCACAATATCTTTAACTTTATGCCTTTTGGAGATTATTTCACCTTCAACTTACTTAACTGTTCACAGTAACAGTAATTTTGACCAGGGGTGCCCAAACTTCTGCATGCCATTATATAGTGTGTGAGGTGCTCAGGATATGAGCTGGCTTAAACAAAGCAACCGCTTTAAACTGGGACTAAATTGCTAGTGGTGGTGATAAGATAACATCACCAGCATAGCAGTAGGCTAATGTTCAGTAGTGCTGCTGTGGCAGGTAACCCTTGAACTTAATTGCTTCATAAATACACCTTGTCCATGTCTCCCAGTATTTCTGGGCCATGGTAGGATAGGGAGGCACTTTATGCAAAGGTGCAGTAGTCATCTTAAAAGAAAACACTAAAGTAATAATTGAAAGATAACAGTAAATACAAATGAGAATCAGCAGTTAGTATTTAACAGCTCATTGGTGTATGAGATAAATGAAGCCAGCCATGTGTATATATTCTGGGGCACATAAAATTCAAGAGCACAATATGAGTCTTAAGGAGACCAGGGGACCAAGAGAGCAGGGGGGGAATGGGATCTCTGTATGGCTGGGCACAACACAGAGAGTGATCAGATGTATTAGAAATTAGGAGTTATTTACATAAATATATGGAATTATTTATATAAAACAGTTGTAATTGTTCATTGAGCCCTCCAAGTGTCACAGTTTTTGGCGTGAACATCCAAATTCTCCATTCCGAGTCAATTCTCCTCACCAGGCGTTTCACTAAATCCAAGTCACCAAATTTGACATGTTAGCAGTTCCCCCCATGTGTTTTTTGTACATACCAGGACAATGGGACATCCTTCTGACTTTGTTTCAGCCAGCTCTTTTATCCTGAGGACCCCATAATATAGCTTGTCCCCTGATGGTCCATTGGGTGAAACATAGCATTTTGTAACCTATGAGAACAGGGTCTAAACAGGGTGTTTGAGGCTAGGGGCAGGTTCTCAAATGGGGTCGTCATTATCAGTGCTGTTACTCTTTGTATAGGTATCCAGGACAGAGTGGCCACCTGATAGGGACTTCCAGGGATTTTTTAGGAAATGCCAGCTTGAAACACATATCTTGTCCATTCCCTAGGCACTTAAAGTACCCCAGAATCCTCACAGGACACCCAAGCGCAACTTCAGAGGTGGTAAGATCACCACGGCTAATTTGTTCCTTGCTGCCTGGTTGGATGCCACTGTGCATCCAATTGGCGTCAATGGACTAAGTTACAATACAGTGTAGTGACCAGTGGATATTGTGCTGTCCTCTGTTATCTAAGAAGAGGACTCACTGTTTCGAGGCTAATCAGATTAATCTATACTTTTTTTTGTTATGAACATATCTATTGATTTTTAAGGGATTACCGAATGTTTCGCTTTATAAGATGGTCGGCTGTATTGTAGAATAGCAGGAGCTTTTGCTAAGCCTAATTAGGTGTTCTAATTAAGTGTGGGGTGGGCGGCAGCAGCAGTTAACCATTCAGTTAACCATTCAGTGATACTGAATTCCACCAGCCCGCATGTCCTTACCACAGATCTGCCGGCCGGGGGGTCCACTCTATACCTCAGGAGGAGGAGAAGAGAGAACAGTTCTTCACCTCTCCATTGCCGCCCGCATGCATGTAATGCTGATTGGCGGTGTTTGCCGGAGGGAACTACTGCTCCTCCACCAATCAGCTTACTCCCTCCCATTGCTGTACTACGAGCCCCGCTGTTACAAAGCTCCCCGCTCATACTGTGACAGAGAAAGCAACAGAGTTTTACTGGCCCTCGTGCTATTCCCTGACCTGTCACCTAAAGTCCTAGGTAAGTGACAGCTCAGGGGCCGGCCTAAAAATGAAATGTGTGTTAAATATGACTTTAACTCCCCTTATCTATAGAAATGCACCGATGTACTACAGTGGTTGAGGGAGGTTATAGTCATATTTAATTTAAACACAAGCCAATAATAGTACAGTCCCTGGACAGTGTTTATATTTAATGTGACTATAACCCCACCTCATCTTTAACAATACACAAATGGACTTCCGGTTCCGGCGCGCGCATGTAAGGAGGTGAGAAGAGAGAGCTCCGTCTCCCCGGACATTAACAGCGGGTGTTGCCGAGACCCGGGGCTTCACCACCCCGACTATATATCTCCCCTGCACAAAGGGAGGTAGATGGAGAAATTTGTGGTGCGCAGTGGCACCCCGCTGGCTAGTTCACCTCTCCCGTCGCGTGACTTGACCGAGCTCCAGAGGAGCAAGATGGCCGACGCTAAGAAAAGGACGACTCGCTCGTCCTCACAAACTTCTCAACCGCAAGAGACGGAGGAATTGATATTCACGCAGCTGGATGGAGCTCAGCAGACTGGAGGCCTGGAATCCTCCTGCAAAGAAATGGCCATAGCTGTGGCTAAATTGCTGGCGCCAGATATAAAAGCCACCTTGGAAGCCACAATATCGACTTCCCTACAGCAGCTGTGGTGACCCAGCACACGGAACAAGTGCAAGAGCTTGAGCAAAGAATGGGCATTGTGGAAGACGAGCTGGAGAGAGTTCATACCCAGCTCAGGGAAGTTACACAGTCTAATAAGGCGCTCCGGGACAAAGTCGAGGACTTGGAGAACAGGTCCCGCAGAAGTAATCTGCGCATTCTCGGCCTGCCGGAGAATATTCCAGCGCACCAACTATCCCGCATTTGCTCAGACGAATTACCACAAGCATTGGGACTCCAGGCCCCGGCAACGGTTGAGAGGGCACATAGAATTGGCCCACCGCAAGATGACATGAGGGCTGAACCATTGAGGAGACCCAGAACGACCATAGTGAAATATCTGAAATATGCGGACAAGGAGGCCATTTTGTTCAAATACAGAAAGCTCCAGCAACCGCTCAAACTACGTGGTCATCAGATTTTAATTTTTGGGGACTACTCCATGGAGGTCTCCAAGAAGAGGAGAGCATTCTCCCAAATATGTACCCAGCTAGTCCACAAGAAAGTAAAATTTGCTCTAATTTATCCGGCAATACTGAGAGTCTTCAGGAAGGACGGTATAGTGGACACGTACCTTACACCTTTGGACGCAGCAGACGCCCTGGAAGACTGTAATCTACAGAGAGACCGAACCGCAGGATCACCTAACAGGGGAGCTGCTTCGCCAGGAGGAGATCGCTTTAGGAATGCAAGAAATGTGCAGCCACCTACATCACCTGGAGTGTCTCCGAGACGAAGGAGGGACCCTGCTTCTAGCCCGGAGTGGGGATAGCTGCATGCCATATCACGGAGATAGCGAGGAGTCGCGAATATGGAGAGCCACAATGTGGACGGTGACTCCTATATGGAAAGGACTATGTAAGAAATCTATTGGTTTTCTCTTTTCTATGTGCTGATTATGTTTAGTGGAGGGGAGGATAGTGAACAAGTTCACTACAGTGAATGTATTGAGTCCGGGGAGGGGAGGTCGGTAAATGAAGGAACAGTTTTCGAAAATGGACTCTGGGCTATGGGAATGCAGCGGTCCAGCCCAGGTTGGCGCGAAAAAAGAGAAGTTTATAGAAGATTTGCTGTACTCTTTGAGCACTCTCAAGTTCTTTAGGGGAGAGTGTGTCAATATGTTCATTGGGGTTATGTTGGGAAGGGGGATTATGTTTGCTTTGCCATGTAATGACATGATTTACAGTATCACACGTGGGCTTTATAGATTGCTGTTTGCCGGGAATCGACCTCCCAGAGGTGCTTCTATTTTACTAAAACCATATACCCGGCTCAAGTGATGAAACTAGTTTCCTGGAATGTTAGAGGGCTGAGGGCCCCCCACAAAAGGATAATGGTTCTACGTCACCTTAAGAGATTACAGGCCGATATAGCTTTAATTCAGGAGACGCACCTGGGGAGGCTGATTTTTGGCGGATGCAACGCATGTGGGTGGGACAAATATATGGTTCTCCTTCAGACGGTAGAAGGGCGGGCGTGATGATCTTAATACACAAAAAACTTAGATGTGAGGTCTTATCAACGGATAGGAATGAGAAAGGTAGATTACTGAAGCTTGATTTAGATACGGATGCAGGTAGGCTAACACTGTTTAATGTTTATGGGCCTAATGCTATGCAAGCTAGTTTTTATTCAGAATTAGAGCTGAAAGTTATGCAGGAGAGTAGTGGACATATAATAATGATGGGCGATCTTAATGTAGTCCATAATATTCAGGAGGACTGCAAGAGGGTAGACGTAGCAACTTCGCAGGGACAAGGAACTAGTGTGAGGAGAATGACACTTGATCCCTTATTGCAATCCACGGCCCTGATAGATGCATGGAGACATCTACACCCAACGGAAAGGGAGTTTACCCATTTCTCTCCTGCTCATCAGTCATGGTCCCGAATAGATTACGCACTTATCTCACCAGGACTGATGGGGAGGGTGAAGGGAACAGAGATATTGGATATTCTAATATCGGATCATGCCCCAATATCCCTATCCCTTTTGGAAACCACACCTAGAGGTACAGATTACATATGGCGCATGCCTAGTCATCTGGCTACAGATGAAGAATTTCTCCTGCAGCTGAAAGGGGGTTGGGGGGAATTTGCAGTTACTAATGGGGAGCATCGGGATAACTACACCCTTTTCTGGGATACAGCAAAGGCAGTTATTAGGGGGCGAATAATTTCATATGCCGCAGCTAAAAAGAAGAAGTTGGCTCAAAAACTGATCGCAGCGACAGATGAGGTACGACGTGCGTATACGGCTTTCCTAACTAATCCAACAGATACTAATAGAACCCATTGGGTCACAGCTAAACACAGTTATGATTTTTATGTTGAGCAGAATACAAAACTGACCAGAGATTATAAGACGTCACACTTATTCAAATATGGAAATAAGGCAGGGAAGATGTTGTCTAATCTGGCCAAACCTTGTGTTTCCAGCACTAATATTAGAAGCATAGTGGATGCATCGGGAACTAGGATTACAGACCCAAAAGGAATAGTAGATTGCTTTGGCCAATTCTATGCCGCTTTATATGGTCAAACAGAATATGACGCCAAATTAGCAGAGGAACTCATATCTAAGGTCTCGCTACCGAGGCTTACAGAGGAAATGCGCACCCATCTTAACGCACAGATTACGGAGGATGAGGTCAAAACTACCATTAAATCACTTGTAAATGGGAAGGCCCCGGGACCTGATGGATTCGGAGCTGACTTCTATAAAGGTCTCAAAGAGGAAATTACCCCCGTTTTAACGCTGTTGTTTAATAGTTGCCTGGAGGGGCGGAGTATCATGCAATCTGGGAACATGGCGCATATCAAACTCATCCCTAAACCAGGCAAGGATGTGGAGCAGCCCACCTCATACCGACCAATTTCTTTAATTAACCAAGATCTTAAAATACTGACCAAATTGTTGACTAACAGATTAGCACAGTATATGCCGTACCTTATAGGGTCTCACCAGGTCGGATTTATAAAAGGCAGAGCGGCGGTGACTAACATCAGATTGGTTCTGGTTGTGCAGGATTATATTCGCCATGGTCCTGCTGCTGTGGGAGGGAGCCCTGCCTTGTTGTCTGTCGATGCGGAAAAGACATTTGACACTGTAAACTGGAACTGGCTATGGAGATCTATGACTGCTTTTGGAGTAGAGGGATCTTTCAAATCATTAATTGAGAACATCTATCAGTGCCCGCAGGCTCAAGTTAGTGTGCCCGGCTTTTTATCAGTTCCCTTCCGGCTCGGCAGAGGTACAAGGCAGGGCTGCCCTTTATCTCCCCTCCTGTTCAATTTGGCTCTGGAACCACTCGTGCAGCATCTGATCCAGTCTGATATTTATAAAGGGATCCGGATAGGAAAGAAAGAGCTTAAACTTGTCTGCTTTGCGGATGATATACTGTTATTTATAGATTTCCCACACCTTCACCTTAAAAAGATTTTAGATGCTTTTGAGCATTTTGGGGGCACTACTGGTTACAAAATAAATGTCACTAAGAGCCAATTATTATTCTTAGATAAGGGAGGATCTTCAGTCCAGCTAGAACACGAATTATGTCATGTTGAAGTGGTGCCACAATATTTAACTTATTTAGGCATCAAGATAGGGCGACACCCATACTCACTGTATAAGTTGAATTATGACCCCTTAATTAGGAAAATAGAAATGGAGCTAGACAAGTGGACTAAATTACCACTTTCACTTTTTGGGAGGGCTCACCTCTTAAAAATGGTAAGTTTCGCAAGACTACTTTATCCTATCCAGGCTATACCTCTCCTGCTGACACATATTGATGTGAATAGGATCCAAAGAGCGTTTGTACGGTTCCTCTGGCAGGGGAAACGCCCTAGAATAGCATATGACAAACTATGCCTCACTAAGTGGGAGAGAGGACTTCAGATGCCATCCATCAGAAGGTACAATTTGGCCTCGCTATTTAGGCATGCTAGGGAATGGCTTCGCACTTTTTAAATACCCCTCTGGAAAGTGAATTGGTAGCACCTTGGGAATTAGTAGCTCTACTACACACTAGAGTAAGAGATCTCCCTAAACCATTCAAAAACTATGTAGTTTTGAGAGACACTCTAGCTGCATGGCGAAACATACGTAAATTATATAAACTGCCCATGTATATCACTCCATACATGCCATTGTGGAATCTCCCAGCATTCCCGGAAGGTAGACATTCAGGCCTATTCCGGTTGTGGAAGAGTAAGGGGATACTTACTTTACAACAGCTAGTGAATGAGGGAGGTACTGAGCTCTTAACATGGCCTGTGATTCAGTCTAAATATTAGATCCCTGCTTCCCATTTTCTGCCATATAAGCAAATACACTCATACTGTAAGGCCCAGTCGGTGAAACTGGGAGACCCTAAGAGATTGACCTGGTTTGGGGCCCTGGTGGAATCCCAGGATTTCTCATTATCTGATTTATATAGGCGAATGCAGAACATTCTTTCTACCCCACTAGGCGACACAGTGTATAGGAGGTGGGAAGAGGAGCTAGGGGAAGAAACAGTCACTCCCAAGCTGAGGGAAGGGATGGAGAAAGTGAGACAAGCGATAACTAGTGAAACGTGGAGGGAGATGCACTTTAGGATCCTGCACAGGGCTACGTATGCCTTTAATTTATCTTATAGGGACGCGCCTGCACATTATTTGAGATGGTGCCCTAAATGTTTACAGCAAAAAGCTAATCTATTGCATGGTCTTTGGCATTGTCCTCACTTGAAGCCATTGTGGGAGGAAACTGTCGAGTATATTCAGCAGGTATGGGGGATAAAACAACAATTGTAACCTATGCACTGCATCTTTCACTATATACCACTAGATGACAAAGGAGAAATATCCCACTCTACCCATATTATAGGGGTTCACTTATTCCTTCTGGCGGTTGTAAAGACCATACTCAGACACTGGATATATCCCACGGTTCCTACATTTCAAGAAGCAATGGGGGCAATTAAATATATCCTGTATCTGGATAGGCTGGATGTAGAACGTAGGTGCGTCTTATCATCAGGTGTGTCTTATAAAGCAAAACATGCAGTAATTAAATGTTTTATTGCGCATTTTCAACCTTCAGATGTTTTTTGTTCTTGGCCGTTGGTGATCTGTCCACAACCAGTATATCATTCGGTGGAATTTTTGTTTTTCCATTTGTCTATTCTGTCTCCTAAGGGCTCATCAACATGGCAGTGCGCCGAGGCCGTAAGCTCTGGGCTCGGTTGCCATGCAAACTCGATTTAGTATCTGACAAGAAAAACATCTGTATGCCACTATATGAAATCAGGTATATGGTGGTACAGTAGAAGCCTAATAAACAAAAATTGGAGCCATTGCATGCAAGAGTCCTAAAATAAAATTACCGATACTGAAGCTTTCCAGAACTTGACTTCCCAAGGTATGAGATTCAAGTAATGATTAATAGTTGGCTAATCAGGATGCTTGTGACAGTTTGCCCAGTAGTTGTAGAGCACTGAGAGATTGTGAATGGCACCTTAAAGGGGTATTCCATCTCAGAATGAATCAAATCTTAGGCTGGGTTAAAATAAAAATTTTGCCATCTGTTTAATGCATACAAAAAAGTATACGTTAGTGGATGCCTCAGATTGATGCCATACAGTGGCATCTGTTTACTCACAAAGTTATGCTTTGTTCATCCTTGTGCCATATCTTCCTCAGGACAGCACATGGATGAAGTATGGGAAGGCAGTGTGGTGCACTGTGTAATGTTCTGCTGGAAAACCTTGGGTCCTGGCATTCATGTAAATGTTTCTTTGAAATGTACCACCTACCTAAGCACTGTTGCAAACAAAGTATATCCCGTCATGTGAACCGTATACTCTAATGGCCGTGGATTCTTTTAGCAGGATAATGCACCATGCTACACTACTAACATTGTTCAGGAAAGGTTTGAGGAACATGATAAAGTTGTTAAGATGACCTCCAACCCAGATCTTAAAGGGGTTGTCCAGGTTCAGAGCTGAACCCGGGTATAAACCCTCATTTTCACCCAGGCAGCCCCCCCCCCCCCCCCCCTGATATGAGCATCGGATCATTTCATGCTCCGATGCTATCCTTTGCCCTGTGCTGAATCGCAAAGGGCATAGGCTTTTTCTAGAGATCCGCTGACATATCGGGCTCTCCATAGGGTAAGCTAGGCGGAAGCCTCCGCCTAGCAGTGTGAAAATATAAACAAACAAACCCTTGCGCTATCCAGAACAGGGCAAGGGAGAGCATGTTAGAGGGGCCGGAGGGGTGAAAATGGGGATTTATTCATAGATAAACCCGGACAACCCCTTTAATGTGATCAAGCAGCATAGTGGCTCAGTGCTTAGCATTGGTGCCTAGCAGCGCTGGGGTCCTAGGTTTGAATCTGACCAAGGGCAACATCTGCATGGAGTTTGTATGTTCTCACCGTGTTTGCATGGGTTCCCTCCAGGTTCTCCGGTTTCCTCCAACACACCAAAGACATACTTTTATTTCTTTTATTAAAACAATTGAGAAAAGTAAACTTATGTGAGCTACCTAAAGAGTTAAAACTAGCTATACCTCACTGGATGCCATTCCAGAGTGATAAACACCATAGGATTGCAGGCGGGGGTGCACTAACCCACAATGCTTTCCTTAGCTACCTGCTATAATGGCTAAAGTATTACTTTGTGCCTAGTTATTCCTATCCCCCACAATTTGAGGCGTATGTTGACAGGCTAGGGCCTGTTCATATTGACAGTTTGCACTAAGCACATAGAATTGGTCTGGCACCGGTGAGGTACAACAACATAAAACCTAATTCCTGCCCCCCGACATGTTTCGCCAGCTAATCTGGCTTAACAGGGGTATTGGGCAGACTTGAATGGTAAACGCTGGTATGGGACCTTTATAGGCCACCTCCTCGCAGTTATGAAGAAATTAACCAATCCCACCCAGGTTTACAGGTGCATGCCAGGACTGCCCCAATAAGAGTAAGATTATAGGTAAAAAGATAAATCAGGAACTCAAAATATGTAGTCAAGGATGAGAATTGATTGAAAAGTATTTAATTAAGCTCCCTGAAATAGAATTAATTCATAAAAATAGCAGCATAAAAGTCATATACAACATAAATGGCAGTAATAATATAGCAGCATAAAACTCTCCTAAAAACAAATTGCCTGAGTAGCAGCGATGGGTGCTCAGCAAAGTGCAATAGTGCAATTAGTAGCAGCAATAGTTAACAAAGTCCAACCTATGGGCAACCGCAATCCGTATATTAGATCTTTATAAATAATAGTCCTCCTATGTATCCGGATGTTACTTTTGGATAAATATATTTTTTCCAAATGCTCATAGTTCCAAGTAATATTGCTACTGACTTTCAGTAGCAGCGCATCGATAAATATCACAAGTCCTTTAAAGGAGACAGGGAAGACTAAGTGGCACAGTGCGACAACATGCAGCGGTGGCGTCCCACCTCTTGTTGTTACTGTGTAAATATTACCTTAGTCCGATCAGTGCTCACCTGTCTTTATGCGGGCTTGGCAATTCGCGATGAACCGGATGTCAGCTGAATGCGCGTTGGTTGAAGTTTGGTATCATCAGCTGACTGTTGAGGTTACGTGTCGTCAGAGCTTTCTCCAAAGATTGCCGGTCCTTTGATGTGGCCGTCTTTACTTCAAATCCAGAGGGACTTCTTAACCAGCATGGCGGTGCAAGGTATAATCGATACGCGTTTCGGGGATATTGAAATGACCTCTTCCTCAGTGGTAACCTTGCAATGTTTCCCCTGCTCCTTTTATATCCTGATCCAGGTAAATATCAAAGTCCGGACTGGAATCACATCATCCCAGAGAGATTTCTAAAACCCGGATTTTCCATGGTGCAGTTTCTGTGCGTTTACTATGCGGTTTTTTTTTAATTGCGTTTTTTGCACCATAGCTGCTTAAATGTAGCATAAATCATAATGCATACAAAATAAATATAAAATACATTAAATTTATATATAAAAACACTAAATTGATATAATCCAATATAAAACACACTGTTAAACCATCATTTCCTCCACAATTCAGCCATAAGGGTTAAAATCAATGGGTTCCTTGACATACATCTTTATGTGAGACTCATTAACACAAGGGGGGACAGAATTACAGGTCCCCCATTGTGTCAAGGATCATTTTATTCACAAGAACCCAAATAGCTCCCAATCTGCATTTAGCACATTGGGGACCAAAGAGCCAAAGTCAAATAAGAATTTGGATTCCAGTCTTGACATCTTTTTTATCAGATCACCACCTCTCCAATCTGGTTCTACTTTGGCTAGTTCCGTATAAATCAGGCCCGTAGGGTCTTTATTATGGCACAATTTAAAATGTTTTGAGACAGTATGGTTCTCATAACCTCGGTGTATGTTGGCCACATGCTCAGAGATCCTTTTTTTTAAAAGTCTCTTAGTGCGGCCAACATATTGTTTTTTTGCAGGGGCATGTCATCAAATAAATGACACTCTTGCTATTCCATGTTAGAAAAGTTCTTATCTCGTGTGAATAGCATTGCTGTTTGAAATGGCTTTCACTTTTTTTTTTTAGGGAAACTTGTTATTTTGCAATTAGGACAAGAGTTACATCTAAAAAAGCCCTCAAAACATAGCCAGTGTTTATCTTTCAATTGTTAAGATCTTTTTACTGTGGGTGCTATTTTTAAACCCAGATTATCTGCACGTGTGTACACTATTTTAGGTCTTGCTGGTATCATGGGCCCTATAACCTTATCCTTTTGCAGGAAGGGCCAATGTTTTACAATGATATTCTCAACTTTCTTGTGTTGAGTGTTGAAGCGTAATACAATCTGTAATCCTTCACACAGCATCAGATCATTTTGAGGTTCTGCTACTCTTTCCACAATTTATTTTTTGCAATCCAGATATTTTACCCTATTTAGGGCCCCTTCAATGCAGTCATTCGGATAATCCTTCTCAATGAACTGCTGTTTTAGAATTTCGGCCTCTTTAACAAATGTGTCATCCATTGTGCAATTTCTCTTGAGGCGCCTGAACTGACTCATTGGTACATTCAGCAACTACCTACAAAGGTGGCAGCTGGAATGTAATATAAAATTATTTTTGGCTGTCGGCTTATGGTAAGTGCTACAGACCAACCTATCCACATTCATATCAATCTTTAAATCTAAAAACTCGATAAAAAAGGAGCTCATTGCCAAATCTGATCCCCTCCAAATAAAAACAACATCGTCTATGTATCATTTCCAGAGCACCAGATCCGCCCCCAGTTTTGGCGATATAACTTCATCTTCCCTGTCCGACATAAAAAAATTGCGTAACTGGGGGCGAATCTGGTGCCCATCGCGGTACCAGACTTCTGCAGAAAAAATTCAGAGTTAAATATAAAATAGTTATGCTTCAGAATAAAATTCACTGCCTCAGCCATAAAATCTATTTGTACAGATTTAAACCTACCACTTTTGTGCAGTTGGGATGTTAATGCCTCCAATCCTTGCTCGTGTTTAATGGATGTGTACAGTGATTGGACATCCAACGTGCCCAATATCCCCAAAAAAAAAATCATTATTTGTGTGCTGTCCTTTAATTAGAATTTTGTGTCCTTCAATACTGGTTGCAACAGACGATCAACATATTGAGAGATGTTGGCCGTCAGGGAATTTATCCCAAAAAATTATAGGACGGCCTGGGGGATTCATAGGACACTTGTGCACCTTCGGTAGGTAGTAAAAAAACGGAAGTCTGCATTGTGTACTCAGTATAAAATTCACCTCACTCTCCAATAAAATATTCTCCTGTGCACCTTTCTCACATAGATTTACCAACTGTGGGTAAAATTCATTGATTGGATCCATGTGTGTTTTATATGTAAATTTAATGTATTTTATATTTATTTTATATGCATTATGATTTATGCTATATTTATGCAGCTATGGTGCAAAAAACGCAATTTTACAAAAAAACGCATAGTAAATGTACAGAAACCGCACAATGGAAAATCCGGGTTTTAGTTATCTCTCTGGGATGATGCGATTCCAGTCCGGACTTTGATATTTACCTGGATCAGGATATCAAAGGAGGAGGGGAAACATTGCAAGGTTACCACTGAGGAAGGGGTCATTTCAATATCCCCGAAACGGTATGGGTTATACCCTGCACCGGCATGCTGGTTAAGAAGTCCCTCTGGATTTGAAGTAAAGACGGCCACATCAAAGGACCGGCAATCTTTGGAGAAAGCTCTGACGACACATAACCTCAACAAGCGCATGGTCAGCTGATGATACCAAACTTCAACCAATGCGCAGTCAGCTGACATCCGGTTCATCGTGAATCGCCAAGCCCGCATAAAGACAGGTGTACACTGATCGGACTAAGGTAATATTGACACAGTAACAACAAGAGGTGGGGCGCCACCGCTGCATCTTATCGCACTGTGCCACTTAGTCTTCCCTGTCTCCTTTAAAGGACTTGTGATATTTATCAATGCGCTGCTACTGAAAGTCAGTAGCAATATTACTTAGAACTATGAGCATTTGAAAAAAATATATTTATCCAAAAGTAACATCCGGATACATAGGAGGGCTATTATTTATAAAGATCTAATATACTGATTGCGGTTGTCCATAGGCTGGAATTTGTTAACTATTGCTGCTACTAATTGCATTATTGCACTTTGCTGAGCACCTATCGCTGCTACTCAGGCAATTTGTTTTTAGGAGAGTTTTATGCTGCTATATTATTACTGCCATTTATGTTGTATATGACTTTTATGCTGCTATTTTTATGAATTAATGCTATTTCAGGGAGCTTAATTAAATACTTTTAAATCAATTCTCATCCTTGACTACATATTTTGAGTGCCTGATCTATCTTTTTACCTATTGATTATTTCTCTGTGGCTGGGTGGGTCACAAAGATCAAGAGCACCTGATCCAAATTATTCAGCTGTAGCGATCCACAGACACTTTGTTTGTAAGAGTAAGATTATACTTGTGACGAACTCCCTCGTCACCTGCCGATGGGAGTTACCTTGTTACCCGCTGCGCAGTGGGTTGCAGCTCCCGGACTTAGTATCTGTACACGCCGACGGCCTTCACTGCACATGCGCTTGAACTTAGCATTCACAATCCGGCACCTGATGGTAAAGCAGCTGCGCCCACACTTAGCCGTCCGTCTCACCACCTCTACAACGAGATGCGCATGCGCTCGGTCTTCTTCTCTCCCTCTCTACATCCGAGTGTTCTTGTTACTGCGCCTGTGCTTGCACTTAGAAATAATGCATTATACCCATGTATGGCAATATGTGGGTCTCAATTGTAACCTATTTTATATGTTACACTTGTCTCCTATTGCTTAATGTATTGCACCATTTCAACCTGGGCAATTAGTAATCTGGTTTAATAAAAATAACTTCTGATATTAAGTATTGAATAGTATGTATTAGGTAGTAATGTAGGGTTCAGGTCGCACAATATCATTTATCAATATTGACTATTCACTGTTTCGTATAATATCTTGATTTATGGCCCTATATTCTTTTAACATATACATAATAGGCCTCGTGATAATTTATGGTACTACATTATATCTTTAATATTTAGTTACCATTATTGAGGGACCTAGATCTCATTCTACCATTATAAATACTAGTTGGTGCCTCCATTAGCCTAATTACAGTTTAATATTTACTCCAGCATTTACATATGCTCACTATACATTATTTTTTCAGTTGAGAAGTATGACGTGCAGTTCTTCCATATTACAAAAATGATGAAAATGTAAAACCTTCATTGAGGCCATTAGGGCTGAGGCTGCCCAGGTGGTAAATCCACCTCGTCTCTTCTTGAAGGAGAATTCTATCCAGATCTCCTCTACGTGCTCCCAAGTTTTTTTTTTTTGCATAGACCCCAGAATTATAGACATCTCGGATCACCATTATGAAACGCTCTGACATGTTTGGATATTGTAGTATCTGATTTTGTATTGATACTACTAATATGGTGGCAGATACGCCGTCGGTATTCCTGAGATGTTTGGCCCACATACAGTTTAGAACACGGGCACCGTGCAACATAAATGATGCCCGTCGTCTGACAATTAATAAATTGTCTAATTTCATATTTCCTGTCATCCAAAGGATTGATGAATGTTTTCTGTTTTTGGATGTATGGGCAAAAACTACATCTACCACAGGGGTAGCTGTCCACTATATTTGACTTCAGCCACGTTGTTCTGGGAGGATTGTAGCTGTGAAAACTGTGTACCAGATGGTCTCTCAAGTTTTTCCTCTCTGGTATGTAATCGTGGGTTTAGATGAAAGTACCTCCCTGAATTCATTATCTGTACTTAATATATGCCAGTGCTTTTGTAAAATTTGAAATATCTTGCGATGTTGTACATCAAAGGTGCCAATGCACCTTATTGGGGAAACCGTGCATACAGATTGTTAATTGCATAAAAGATCAGCTCGATTGGTGCTTTTGGCCCTATGAAAGGCTTTATGCAAGGTCTTTTTTGGGTAACCTCTTTGATAAAAGCGATGAAAAAGAGTGTTACATTCCCGGAGGAACCCAGAATCGTCGGAACAATTGTGACACGCCTGTAAGTATTGTCCGGTAGATATTCCTCTTTTTAATGGCAGAGGATGATAACTCTGCTAATGTAGCAGATTGTTCGTAGATGTAGGCTTACGATAAACCTCCATACTGATGCGGCCACCAGATTGCAGATCAAGGAAGGTAAGTGTATGCTGATTTATCTCTGACGTGAATTACATGCCTACATCATTTTTGCTGAGATTATCAACAAACTTGTGAAAAAGTGCTGTCGTGCCATCCCACAAAATTAAAACATCATCTATATATCATCCCCATAAATAATGTGCTTAGTGTATTGGGCAAAAGTGTCAGTTAAAACTATAGTGTCCTCTCACCACCCTAAAAATAAATTAGCAAAATTCGGTGCACATTTACTGCCCATGGCTGTGCCAACTAACTGTAAATAATAATGCCCATTAAATAAAAAATGATTGTGTGTAAGGAGAAAACATAAAAGTGTAAGTACTAACTCATTGTGAGCATGAAATTGCGTGCCCTTAGTGAATAAGAAAGGGGCTACCGCATTAATCCCCATATCATACTTAAAAAGTTTCCATACATCAAGGTCATCCACTAATGGTAATTTGGACCCAGATGAAAACATGGCTCTGGGAGAATTGATGGGTAATTCTGAATTGGTATTAAAACCATCTGATAAAGGCGGAAATATTGTTATCATGGGAAGACAGATGTATGAGGACATGGTGATGGACCGATTGAGAGATACACCGACGTATAAAAAATTAGATTGCAATCCTACAATGCAATATCTGGAGGAGCTCAAAGTTATTTTATCAGTAGAAAAAAGTAACAACCTTATCTCCAAAGAAAAAATACAAATATCTCCTTAACTTGAGACCAACCATAGCGACCATATATGCTATTCCTAAGATTCACAAGCAGAGACGGCCGATTCCAGGGAGACCAATCATCTCGGGCAACAATAGCCTTACGGAAAATATCAGCGACTATGTCGACAATTTCATTTCGCTCTTTGTCCCTTCTTTACCATCCTATGTTAGAGACACTAAGGATGCGGTTGCCAGATTGCAGGAGATTCAGGTCACAGAACATACTCAGCTTGCCAGTTTAGACATTGAGGCATTATATAGCAATATCAAACACGATTTGGGGATTAATGCGGTAGCCTCTTTCTTATTCACTAAGGGCACGCAATTTAATACTCACAATGAGTTAGTACTTACACTTTTATGTTTTCTCCTTACACACAATTATTTTTTATTTAATGGGCATTATTATTTACAGTTAGTTGGCACAGCCATGGGCAGTAAATGTGCACCGAATTTTGCTAATTTATTTTTAGGGTGGTGGGAGGACACTATAGTTTTCACAGACACTTTTGCCCAATACACTAAGCACATTATTTTTGGGGACACAAGTTTGTTGATAATCTCAACAGAAATGATGTAGGCATGAAATTCACATCAGAGATAAATCAGCATACACTTACCTTCCTTGATCTGCAATCTGGTGGCCGCATCAGTACGGAGGTTTATCGTAAGCCTACGCCTACGAACAATCTGCTACATTGGCAGAGTTATCATCCTCTGCCATTAAAAAGAGGAATATCTACCGGACAACGGGCATCATTTATGTTGCACGGTGCCCGTGTTCTAAACTGTATGTGGGCAAAACATCTCAGGAATTCCGACAGCGTATCTGCCAACATATTAGTAGTATCAATACAAAATCAGATACTACAATATCCAAACATGTCAGAGCGTTTCGTAATGGTGAGCCGAGATATCTAAAATTCTGGGGTCTATACAAAAAAAAAAAAAACTTGGGAGCACGTAGAGGAGATCTGGATAGAATTCTCCTTCAAGAAGAGATGAGGTGGATTTACCACCTGGGCAGCCTCAGCTCTAATTGCCTCAATGAAGGTTTTACATTTTCATCATTTTTGTAATTAATCAACTGCAATTAGGCTAATGGAGGCACCAACTGGTGTTTATAATGGTAGAATTAGATCTAGGTCTATCAATAATGGTAACTAAATATTAAAGATATAATGTAGTACCATAAATTATCACGAGGCCTATTATGTATATGTTAAAAGAATATAGGGCCATAAATCAAGATATTATACGAAACAGTGAATAGTCAATAATGATAAGTGATATTGTGCGACCTGAACCCTACAATACTACCTAATACATACTATTTAATCCTTAATATCAGCAGTTATTTTTATTAAACCAGATTAGTAATTACCCAGGTTGAAATGGTGCAATACATTAAGCAATAGGGGACAAGTGTAACATATAAAATAGGCGACAATTGAGACCCACATATTGCCATACATGGGTATAATGCATTATTTCTAAGTGCAAGCACAGGCGCAGTAACAAGAACACTCGGCTGTAGAGAGGGAGAGAAGAAGACCGAGCGCATGCGCATCTCGTTGTAGCGGCAGGAGACAGACGGCTAAGTGTGGGCGCAGCCGCAGTACCATCAGGTGCCGGCTTGTGAATGCTAAGTTCCGGGAGCTACAACCCACTGCGCAGCGGGTCACAACTCCAATCAGCAGGTGACGAGGGAGTTCGTCACAAGTATAATCTTTACCCTGATAGGGCAGTCCTGGCATGCACCTGTAAACCTGGGTGGGATTGGTTAATTTCTTCATAACTGTGAGGAGGTGGCCTATAAAGGTCCCATACCAGCGTTTACCATTCAAATCTGCCCAATACCCCTGATGAAGCCAGATTAGCTGGCGAAACATGTTGGGGGGCAGGAATTAAGTTTTATGTTGTTGTACCTCACCGGTGCCAGACCAATTCTATGTGCTTAGTGTCAATGTGAACAGAACAGGCCCTAGCCTGTCAACATACGCCTCAAATCGTGGGGGATAGGAATAACTAGGCACAGAGTAATACTTTAGCCATTATAGCAGGTAGCTAAGGAAAGCAGTGCGGGTTAGTGCACCCCCGCCTGCAATCCTATGGTGTTTATCACTCTGGAATGGCATCCAGTGAGGTATAGCTAGTTTTAACTCTTTAGGTAGCTCACATAAGTTTACTTTTCTCAATTGTTTTAATAAAAGAAGTAAAAGTATTATTGCCTGGAACAAGAGTGGTTAGTAGCCAGTTAGGCAGTAGTGTTTTGCAAACAAACAAAAAAACCTTCCCGGACAAGGTCTTTCTGTGATTTTGAGAGTGGGGTCTCACTACTTATGACACTACTGCTCTACAATAGATGGTAGTGATGTGATTAACGATATGCCACCATGGCTGAGCAGCCTGACAGGAACACTCACCAATATGTAGAATATGCAAATGCAAGAGCATCGTGTGGAGTGATGCCCCACCCACTCACCCCTATAGGCAGCTATGCAAGTGAAGGCACACAGTCCAGCTCGCAGTCTAGGACAGGTTACTGGTGGCCATTTTAAAATGTTCCTGGAGAACCACTTTTAAGGATCTGCTGATAACTTCTTGCTGTCCGATACCACAGCACCCTTTAGAGGTGATCTTGTGTCCATGCCTCAAAAGGTCAGAAATGTTTTAGCGGCACAAGGTGTAAGAAATTATTATATATAAATATATATTAAATATATAAAATATACAATACACCGTCTAAGGTTACTTTCACACTAGCGTTGTTTTAATCCGGCGTTCAATTCCGACACTGGAACTGCCCGCCGGATCCGGAAAAACGTGTGAAAACGGATTACATTTGAATCCTGATCAGGCTTTCGATCACAATGGAAAAATGCATTGGAAAAAACGGATCCGCCATTTATGGACTTTAACGTTTTTTTCACATTTTTCGGGTTTAACATGCAAAAGCCGGATCCGTTTTGACTGAACACACGGGGCCGGATCCGGCGTTAATGCAAGTTAATGGGAAAAAAGCCTGATCAGGCGTTCAGTCAAAGTGTTCAGGCTTTTTGGCCGGAGGTAAAAATACTGCATGCTACGTTTTTCTGAAAAGCCTGATCAGTCAAAAAGACTGAACAGAAGACATCCTGATGCATCCTGAAGGACTGACTCTCCATTCAGAATGCATTAGGATAAAACTGATCAGTTCTTTTCCGGATTTGAGCCCCTAGGACGGAACTCAGCGCCGGAAAAGAAAAACGCTAGTGTGAAAGTACCCTTACTGGGTCTGATTCGGGGTTGGATGCAATAATAGAGACACAAGAGTGAATGTGTAAAAAAAGATATATTGTATAATGTGGAAAATTGATACCATAGTTATTATTGATGAGTATATATGGAGTTACAGTAGAACAAAAATAAATAAATATTACATAGAGAGACTTATACACACATAACAATAATTACAATTATTTCACCAATCCAAGATGACAAAACCTATACAACAGACAACTCTTTAACCCCTTCACTACCGAGCCACTTTTCACCTTAAATCCCAGGCCGATTTTTCAAATCTGACATGTGTCACTTTATGTGGTAATAACTTTAAAACGCTTTTACTTATACAGGCCATTCTGAGATTGTTATCTCGTCACATATTGTACTTCATGACAGTGGTAAAAGCGAGTCAAAAAAAATCATTTTTATTTATAAAAACATACTAAATTTACCAAAAATTTAGCAAATTTAAATTTCTCTACTTTTATTATAGATAGTAATAACTTCAAAAAATAGTTATTTACATTCCCCATATGTCTACTTCATGTTTGGATAATTTGTGAATGCCATTTTATATTTTCTGGGGACGTTAGAAGGTTTAGAAGTTTACAAACAAATCTTGAAATTTTCAGAAAATTTCCAAAACCCACTTTTTAAGGAACAGTTCAAGTCGGAAGTCACTTTGTGAGGCTTAAATAATAGAAACCACCCAAAAAATTACCCCATTTTAGAGACTACACCCCTCAAGGTATTCAAAACTGATTTTACAAACTTTGTTAACCCTTTAGGTGTTCTACAAGAATTAATGGAAAATGGAGATGAAATTTCAGAATTTCACTTTTTGGGCAGATTTTCCATTTTAATAAAAAAATATTTCACTAACAAAGCAAGGTTAACAGCCAAACAAAACTCAATATTTATTGCCCTGATTCTGTAGTTTACAGAAACACCCCATATGTGGTCGTAAACTGCTGTACGGGCAGATGGCAGGGGGCAGAAGGAAAGGAACGCCATAGGGTTTTTGGAAGGCATATTTCACTGGGATAATTTTAAGCTGCCATGTCACATTTGAAGACCCCTGATGCACCCCTAGAGTAGAAACTCCAAAAAAACACCCCATTTTGGAAACAACGGGATAAGGTGGCAGTTTTCTTGGTACTATTTTAGGGCACATATGATTTTTTGTTGCTCTATATTACACTTTTTGTGAGGCAAGGTAACAAAAAATAGCTGTTTTGGCATTGTTTTTATTTTTTACTTACAGTGTTCATCTGACAGGTTAGATCAAGTGCTATTTTTTATAGAGCAGGTTGTTACGGACGCGACAATACTAGTGTCTCCATATTCTGAAAGCCATAGTTTTTTTTGGGGGGGGGTCCACTGTCTTATGTAGGGGCTATTTTTTTATGGGATGAGATGACTGTTTGATTGGTACTATTCTAGGGTGCATATGACTTTTTGATCACTTGCTATTGCACTTTTTGTGATGTAAGGTGACAAAAATGGCTTTTTTTTACACCATTTTAATTTTTATTTTTTTACGGTGTTTACCTGAGGGGTTAGTCTATGTGATATTTTTATACAGCAGGTTCTTATGGACGCGGTGATACCTAATATGTATACTTTTCTTTATTTATTTGTGTTTTACACAATAACATTTTTTTATTAAAAAAAATACATGTTTCAGTGTTTTCATACTCTGAGAGCCATAGTTTATTTTTTATTTTTTGGGCGATTGTCTTAGTAGGGTCTCATTTTTTGCAAGATGAGATAAGTTTGATTGGTACTATTTTGGGGTGTGTATGACTTTTTGATCGCTTGCTATTACACTTTTTGTGATGTAAGGTGGCACCGTTTTTAAAAAATTATTTTTACAGTGTTCACCCGAGGGGTTAGGGTATGTGGTATTTTTATAGATAAGGTTGTTATGGATGCGGCAATACATTTAACACAAAAAAAGCATTTTTGAAACAAAAAAAATAATGTTTTAGTGTCTCCATAGTCTGAGAGCCAAAGTTTTTTTTTTTTTTGAGAGATTGTCTTAGGTAGGGGCTCATTTTTTGCAGGATGAGGTGACGGTTAGATTGGTACTATTTTGGGGGGCATACGCCTTTTTGATCGCTTGGTGTTGCACTTTTAGTGTTGTAAGGTGAAAAAAAGTTTTTTGGACAGTGTTCATCTGAGGGGTTAGGTCATGTGATAGTTTTATAGAGCCAGTCGATACGGACGTGGCAATACTTAAAGGGACCTGCCACCTAATAAGACCTCGTACCACACAAACAAGTTTTATATTAAACACCACAAAGTCCACACGCTCTGCTCTTTAATACACTTGTGACTAGGGTTGTTTTGGGTATTGAACTTTCGATACCCAGTCGATACTTTTGTCCTGGTATTGATACAATACCGGGATTTGCCTTTTATTGCTACTAGGCTGCACAGCCTAGTATCAGAGAACATGAGCGTGCTGCTATCAGCACGGCCATGTTCCCTCAGCAGCACGGGGAGAAGGAAGCAGTCTCTGTGCTGCTGCTGCCACCAATGAGAGCGCAGAGGGGCTGAGGAGGGGAGGGGCTGTGGCCACTGCGCCACCAATGATTACTAACGTTTAATACATTACAAATACAAGTGGCAGAAACACATTGCCAGCACCCTGCCTCTGAGAGGGTGCTGTGATCCGCGGCAATTAACCCCTCAGTCTCAAATAAAAATTCTGTGATTGGCTATGCAAATATATAGTGTAGTGTTTAAAGTTCTGGGCTGTGATGCAGAAGCTGTGAGTTCAAATCCTGTCACAAACGTTTTCAGAAATAGAGGTTAAATTAGATTTAAATATTTTATATATTTTTTTTAGTAATTGTAACCTAACCCCTCAGGGAAACACCGTAAAAAAAACTAAAAAAGGTGTAAAAAAATGCCATTTTTTGTCACCTTACATCACAAAAAGTGTAATACCAAGCAATCAAAAAGTCTCATCTCATCCTGTAAAAATGATACCCTACGTAAGACAATCTCCCAAAAACTGGAAAAACTATGTCTCTCAGACTATGGAGACACTAAAACATGATTTTTTTTTGTTTAATATACAAATACAGCCGGCGGCAGAAACACATTGCCGACACCCTGCCTCTGCCTCCCACATTCTAAAGAGCACTTTTAGGATTTCACAGGCCATTTTTTACACATTTTGATTTCAAACTACTTCTCACGCATTAGGGCCCCTAAAATGCCAGGGCAGTATAAATACCCCACAAGTGACCCCATTTTTGAAAGAAGACGCCCCAAGGTATTTCGTGATGGGCATAGTGAGTTCATGGAAGTTTTTATTTTTTGTCACAAGTTAGTGGAATATGAGACTTTGTAAGGAAAAAAGAAAATCATAATTTTCCGCTAACTTGTGACAAAATAAAAACTTCTATGAACTCACTATGCCCATCAGCGAATACCTTAGGTTGTCTACTTTCCAAAATGGGGTCATTTGTGGGGTTTTTCTACTGTCTGGGCATTGTAGAACCTCAGGAAACATGACAGGTGCTCAGAAAGTCAGAGCTGCTTCAAAAAGCAGAAATTCACATTTTTGTACCATAGTTTGAAAGACATGTAGAACAATAAATTTAGAGAAAAATTTATATAGAAATGTATTTTTTTTGGAAAAATTTTACAGCTGAAAGTGAAAAATTCGGAAATTCACATTTTTGTACCATAGTTTGTAAATGCTATAACTTTTACCCAAACCAGTTTTTTTTTACCTAAACTTTTTTTTTATCAAAGACATGTAGAACAATAAATTTAGAGAAAAAATTATATAGAAATGTATTTTTTTGGGGAAAAATTTTACAGCTGAAAGTGAAAAATTTCATTTTTAAAAAAAAATTTGGGTAAATTTCGATTAATAACAAAAAAATTAAAAATGTCAGGAGCAATGAAATACCACCAAATGAAAGCTCTATTAGTGAGAAGAAAAGGAGGTAAAATTCATTTGGGTGGTAAGTTGCATGACCGAGCAATAAACCGTGAAAGTAGTGTAGTGCAGAATTGTAAAAAGTGGTCTGGTCATTAAGGGTGTTTAAGCTAGGGGAGCTGAGGTGGTTAAAGAAAATGAGCTCACTTTGAGAAAATACCTTTTTAGAGAGACCTTGTGAAATTTAGAAAACCCATAAAGTAGTGTAACTGTACCATATAATATTGTGTATGACGTTTCATATACTTGATAAACTACTGTGTAATTATAGCTCTTGTGTGAGCTACAGACAAGCAGACAATGTATTTTTTGAGACAGACGTTCCAAAACACACATAGACGACCAAACAAGTTAAAATAAATATCCCAGATTGAATGCTGCTTCCTATACCATTATTATTTTTTTTATCATGGATAACTTTGCTGGTATTAAAGGAACATGCAATCTGTTAAAAAAAAAATCATTAAACTAGCTGCCAGTCAGAATAATCTGGCACAGAAAAAGTCAAAGATATGCAAACTATTGCACCATAAGAATGTGTAAACGCCTTATTTACACCTGGCTACATTCCTAGAGAGGAGTGATTGTCCCCAAATACAATCCTCTCCGTTACATTTGCCTCACAATAGCAGCTACTTTCTTCCACTACAGTGCAAGCTTTGGGGGAAAAAATAAAACAAAAAATCTATTTAGATTTTAACCCGCCTGACTGTGCATTACATCAAATTTAGAGGCTTCTCCTTAAAAAAAAACAAAAAAAACAAAAAAAACAATACAGAAAGGTCCTCTAATATCTAGTTATTGCCTGCAAGGAAAAATACAGTCAAAACCGCACATCTCCATGTTCTTCTATAAATCTCTAAGTTTCCCTGAAAGACAAAACTAGTAAAATATTAATAACAACAGACAGAACCTCCTCAAGAGAGGCTTTCTTAACACAATTTGGCAACTTTAAACATTCACTTTCTGCTGGTCTTATCTGCAATTTAAGTTGCCTTATTTCACTTTCTAGTTTTTCATTTTGGGCCCTGACCACATGGAATAGAACCCAGTGAGAAGGTCTTCGGCTGCCATATTGCCATTGTCTATACTTCCACCATGAGGAAGTATTTTCCCGCTCTTTTCCCCCTATTTTAGGTTCACTTTCTTCATCTTTTTGGACCCTTGCTGCACCCTTTATAGTGTAGCAATTTCTTGAAATATGACCAGTCTTACCACAAGAATAACAAGTTTTCAAATTCCTTTCTTTTTGTGCTGGGCAATACTTTGCAATGTGACCCACCTGTCCACATGCAAAGCACTTAACCCTATTATCCTTTTTGTTTGCAATATGACCTAGCTGACCACAAGAAAAGCATTTTACTGGCTTATACTGAACATAAGGCTTAAATCTACCATTTGAATCAATAGTTCTAACAGAAGACACTTGGACCCTGTTCTACTGTGTCTCACACCTTTCTCTTTTAGATTGATCAACCTGATTTGTGCTGGAGAAAGCAGTCGGCCCAACAACATGGCTTCCTGCCACCTTCAGCCTCTCAGTAAGCTCCTCATTTTCAACTTTTAAACACTTGCTCTCTGCTACAATTAGCTGGTTGCTAACAGACAAAGCAGCAGCACTTTTAGCAGAAACTTTTAATGCTTCAATATCTCTAGTTAGTACTTTCACACGATCTTCTAAATTTTCTTTTTGATCTCTCATACCTCCAAAACTCATCCAGACGCTCGACTTTGTTCTATAGAATTTTATTTTGCTCCTTTAGCTTTTAATACTGTTCTGCTATCCAGCAGCCAGAAAAAACAAGAGCACATTCCCCTTTTGACTTTGTGAACTTCTTGACAGAAATTGCATCGGTCACAAAACTTTTGGCTTCTAACCAGGGGTCTTTAGACCCCTGGTTAGACCATGGTTTTTCAAGAAACATTCCATGGTAAATTTTACACAAACAACTATACAATCAAAGTTCCCCGCTTTACAATATTACATTCACAAATGTACCTCACAACTTTCATCCTCCTACCTGGGGCTCGCCAATTGGTTCATTCCAACCTCCTACCTGGGGCTCGCCAATTATGCAAGAAATGATTATATATAAATATATATTAAATATATACTATATACAATACACCAGTGTTTCCCAACCAGTGTGCCTCCAGCTGTTGCAAAACTACAACTCCCAGCATGCCCGTACAGCCTTTGGTTGTGCAGGCATGCTGGGAGTTGTAGTTTTGCAACAGCTGGAGGCACACTGGTTGGGAAACACTGCAATACACCACCCTCTTACTGGGTCTGATTTGAGGTTGGATGCAATAAATGAGACACAAGAGTGAACGTGTAAAAAATATATTGTATAATGTGGAAAATTGATACTATAGTTGTTATTGATGAGGATATATAGAGTTACAGTGGAACAAAAAGAAATAAATATGACAGAGAGAGACTTATGCACGCTTAACAATAATTACAATTACTTCACCAATCAAAGATGACAAAACTTATACAACAGACAACTCTTTAAACATTACAGTACATATTTACCACACATGGCCTTTTTAGGTCTGTCCACCAGTCTCCTGTCCTGTCCCCTTCCAAGTTTCTCCCAGCCTCCTCCAGCTTTACCTCCAGCTTCCCCCATATACCCCAAAGCAGTCTGGTTATGTAAGAGTCTATGGGCCTGCCCAGAAACTGAATCTTGGTCAACCAGTTATTTTAGCATTTTATGACACTTCTCCACTATTGACGCATTTTGGGTGCCTTTTGTTCTCTACCAATCAGCATATGTAAGAGAGATATTCCAGGATCTTTATCTATGAGAAAGAGAGTAAGACAAAAGGAGCTAGATACATACTAATTAAGTATACACACGTACAGTCACCTATCTGTCTCTGATTCACACAAATAAATCCCTTATACTCTATAAAATATACCGTAATGCATATATTATTTCCAAAACCTTTATTTCTTACAAAGGTTGACCTACACATCATTAGGCAGCGGTACTCTTATGGCTGATCAGCATATACTGTATATCCACAACAGCATAAACTATAAATATCATCTACGGTTATGGACACTTAACCGCCTAAGCGGGTTACCTGTTGACAGTGGATTTTTTTTCCCCCCAAAACAGATGGCTTACCAATGAGAAAAATCTATTAGTTAGTACAATAAAATGGTAATTTACTAAAAAAAACATACTATAATAGCAGTATATAACAAGTTACATTACAGATTTTTTAAATCAAATTTTCAAGTAAACCATGACCCATGTCCCATCCAGATCATGTACAAACTAGTGACATCCACTCGTACACAATAGATTACACATTTGTACATCGCCAAAAGTTCAAAAGAATTGATTGACATGACCATGTACATAGTAGAACAATAGATTATTCTTTTACTCATTCATTCCAGAACATAGAGTAATTCTTTTCTGATACCCTTTCATCTTTTCCCTGTTTTCAAATATCTTCCAAGATATAAATTATGATTTAGCAAATAATTAACTATACTGCAGGCAATGACACCAGTAATCACTAAACTATCCGTCTAGCTGATATCTGGTCAGTGGGCTCTGCTGCTTCTAAATATTTCCCTAAGATCATATATTTAGTAGACATATTGTAAAAATAAAATGGTTAACCTCAATGATACGTTTTGATGAAATATGTGGTAACGCAGCAGTTCATTTGTACTCTAGCCCTAACAGAACTTTGCAGAATTCCGTTTTTTTTTTTAATTATAAAATGTGCATTGTTAAATTGAGTGGAATTTAGGGAATACCCATAACATTTAAAGGGGAAGTCCAGGATTAGAGAACCATGTCTACTTTCTTCCAAAAACAGCATCACCACCACAGGATGTGTGTGTATTGCAGCTGTGCCCCTTTGACTCCAATCGAGCTACTGTAAGGTACAGTGGTAGACACGACCCATGGACATGGATGGTGCTGTTCTTGGAACAAAGCAGACATGTTTTTCTAATTATGGACAATCCCTTTAAAATTAAACAGATTTTATTTAACTTTTTCGGTAAGTCAAAATTACAATTAGGCAATTAAGCATATTTTAAATAAGTGTTCTAAGAACTGATGTATCAGTGAGAATTAAGTTTACATTATACCACAGTAAATAGAATAAAACAACATGCTTTATAAAATCTCCAATGTAACCCAGTGAACAAATTTGCCTTCAAACAATTAATATGGAAAACGAAGAAGAAAGGAACAATGTAGTGAGTGGGAAGAGAAAGAAGAAATAGGAAGAGAAGGATGGGCAAAGGGGGACGGGGCAAGGGAGGGAGAGGGAGAAGAAAGGGGGAAGAAGTAAGTCTTAATTGGGTAACGTATATTATATATTGATATCTCAGCTCAACTGAGAACAGATTAGATAGCCAATAGAGAAAGAAAGTCAGGGGATTCCTGAGCATCTATCCAACATGCCAAAGTCGATGGTATTTGGAAGACAAGTCTGAGGCTTCTGCAGCAATTTTCTCCATCCTAGCTATCTGCTGCATTTCCTGGAACCACTCTCTCATGGTAGGCACATGCGCCAAACGCCAATGTCTAGGAATTACTGCTCTAGCAGACAATCCCTTTATAAAATAAGCTCCTATCACTTCAGATTAGTTGATAGGACAGAGACCCTCTGTGAATAGGATTGCCGTAAATAGCAGAAAGTAGCATTTGTTCACTGCTATGGAGAATTGGGTATGCAAGCATGGCCACCTCTTTAAGAACTAGCATTCGGGACCAACTAAATTTAATAACGTGAAAATTTTGTAAGAGACCTTTATTTAAATTTTTTATTTTTTACAGGCGAGTGTTTCCAATGTCTCATAAAGACAACCCAATTCATATGACTTATTAGCTTCTGACACCCCTCTATGAACCAGTACAGGCAGTTGCTCGTTAAGAATGGATGGCCATTCACTTGAACGGCAGTCATGCAATGCCATATCTCTGCAGTGGCAGCCAGAAGCAGCTGCCACTGGTTATAACAGCTGATTGCTTTTATATTACATGCAGTGCGTGGCTGATGGTTTTCTAGACTTAGGCAGCGCCATATCCAGAGAAACATGTCCACTAACCAATGGGGTAAATATGGCTCTGCACTACAGACTGAGAACATATGGTGCCTTTGCATAGCAATGAATTTCTGAAATACAGTACCTCAACAATAAATATGCTAATATAAAACCTAGTACAAACTGCATTTCTCACAAGGTTTCTTCACTTGTGTGTTTTCAGGTCAGTGGCTTTTATTTTTCAAAAACGTAGCATGCTTGGTCTATGGCCCTTTTTCATACATTTTGTAATAGGGTTCTCTATAGGACTGAATTTGAACTCTTTCAGACCAAACTTAACAGTGGAAATGATCCTGTCAGAAAGGCCCTACTGATTTAGTCTCTCCTGTTTAGCACCCATGCAGGAAAACATAGACTTTCTGAATCTAGATGAAGACTGGGCCCCTAAAACAGTTATTTGCTTTACCAAAATGGTAGAGGGGCATGGACTGACAGCTGTTTCATAAGTCCAAATTAAATTCTGCACAGATAACAAGGGGCAAATAGAATAAGAGTTGTGCCTTTTTAAAATATTTTGGGGACAAGAGCCAAAACGGTATAGGAGAGTATAATTTTCCAAGGCTAGGACACTAGGTCTACGTTTGCTGCCCCTTCTCTATGGTCTAGGGCAGGGATCAGCAACGTCTCGCACTCCGGCTATGGTGAAACTGCGATTCCCAGTGTGCAGACTTGCTTGGCTGTTCTCTAAACTCAAATAGAAGTGAATGGAGCATGCTGGGAGCTATAATTTCACAACAGTTGGCGTGCCAGAGATTATTGATCCCTGGTCTAGGGAGAAGATTTCCACCTTCCAGTTCTTCTTTGAATAAATGTACTTGAGTCATGACCCACTGATTCAAAATCTGTTTAAATACTCGAGGTAGCCTTGAGCGATTTGACCTTCGGGTCATAGATCCAGTCGATACATTTAAATACTTTGATGTTAATTCTGCTTCTGTAATGCTGTAATTAGGGATGAGCGAATCGACTTTGGATGAAACATCCGAAGTCGATTCACTCATCCCTAATTACAACATTAGTTGTTACATAGGACACCTTTTGGCCCATCCACTTTGGATTCCTATTTTAAATAGTTTTTAAATGTGCATGAATACAGTAGTAATTCCCCAAAGACTCGCGTAACTTCAGGCGAGAGTGCCAATACATTTTAATACTGTACAGAAACAGCATTACCATTTAAGCTTTCGAACAAATCTTTTCGGATCTATGATCCGAAGGTCGAGTAACTCAAGCCTAGCTCTAGGTATAACAAGTAGAGTATCTGGTCAGCACTCAGACTTGTAGCAGTGCGCGTGGAAGGGATGTGGTCCCGGTCTTTTTTTTAAAAGCAGATGATCCCGGCACTTGCTTTATTCAATAGGCTTTTATTATTACAACTAGGGATAAGCGAATCGACTTCGGATGAAACATCCGAAGTCGATTTGCATATTATTTTGTTTGAATACTGTACGGAGCGGGCTCCTATAACTTCATAAATCAATTTCTACTGTAAAAAAAAAAACATTTCCCAATTTCAGGTTCAGTTGCAAGATACTAATAACTTCCGCTCCTAGGAGCCAATACATTCTAAAGCCTCATTCACACATCAGTGTTCGGTCAATGATTTCAATCAGTGGTTTTTAGCCAAAACCAGTTGCGGCTCTAAACACAGAACAAGTGCAGATCTTTCCATTAGTCGTTATGTCTGTGAATGCTTCAATCCTGGTTTTGAATCACAATCACCGATGGAAATCATTGACATGTTAATGAGGCTTAATACAGAGGTCATTGGAATAAAATGCTGATTAGGATTTCAGATTTTCCTTTGCTTATCTCAACAGGTCACTTGCCTATCCATGATTTTGAAGGCCCAACCTTAGAATAGGTCATCAATATCATAAGCAGGGGTCTGACCCCCGCCAGATGTTTGATAAGGCAGCTGTGCTCACTGGAGGTCCAGTGAGCACTGTGATCTCTTCCTAGTTTAAAGAGCCGTCCATTTGATAGAGACTGTGCTTGAATGTGACTGAGCTGCGTCTAGGCCACATGACTGATGTACAGTGATGTAATTGGCCTAAGTGCTCATGGAGTGCTGCGGTGTCTTCAAACAGTTGATCAGCAAGGGTGGAGGTCCCAGGAGTTGGACCCCTACCGATCTTGTATTGAGGACTTTCCTGAGGATAGGCCTTTAATATCGAATTCTCAGCTAACCCTTTGAAGATGTACTTCTCAGACTCCGGATTCAAATGGCCCTTCTTTAGATTCTTTGTAACTGTCCACCATTTCTGACTTCAGGACTTGCAGAGAGATCACAATTTTGAAGTCCAGTGAATCCAAATATTTGACCCGAATAGACAGCACCTGCTGTGGAAGAGAACTGGAATGGGTTTGGGTTCACAGAACAGTTTGGATAAAGGACTTGAAAGGCCTGTTTTTTTTTTGTTTGTTTTTTAACTGTGATGGTAACTCGCTGGTTTAAAAAAAAAAAAAAAAAAAAAAAAAAAGGAGGGTCTAATCAGCAGGGGGCCTGATCACTAGAACAGGGGACCGTTGATCCGTTTGAATGGAGAAGACACCCATGCGTGTCTGCTCCTCCATTGCACTCTCTGCATCTAATGGAGATAGTCTAGCACAGGGATCAGCAACCTTTGGCACTCCAGCTGTTGTGAAACTACAATTCCCAGCATGCTCCATTCATTTCTATGAGAGTTTTTAAAAGAGCAGGGCAAGTATGCATACTGGGAGTTGTAGTTTCACAACAGCTGGAGTGCCGGAGGTTGCCTACCCCTGGTCTAGCACTTGTACTCTACTGTTTTTGGCAGCCTCATATCGATTAATACAGGTGCATGCATGTTTGCTGCTCCAAATGGGAAGTGTGGAAATGAACACAGAGTTTCTAACAACTCAGTGAGATCGGTTGAGCTTTCTGACAAGGAATGATGATTCTGACCGGTCTTTTTTTCCAGAGCTTTTTGTTGGACTGAGGAAGAAAGACTTGATGAAAATACCATCACGTAGCATTCCTGAACAAAGAATGTTTCTCTTCCTATACTGTAGATGTCCATTTACTATGCCAGATAGTGGCAATAAGGCTTAGAAAGAGCAGGTTTAAAAGGGTATGGACACATTCAAGGCAATTTTTGAATGACTGCATTTTACAAATTTTGGGCCAAAAATCATTTTTTCAATTAATCTTTATTAAAAATGTTCATTCGAGTTTGCAGAGTATCACCTCTCAATCTTGTCAATGGACTGCTCATGTGAAGCCTCATCTCTGATCTCTTGACCTCAAACACTCAAGTGGTATTTTTATCAGTTTGATGAGAGTTTAACTATAATAAGTGTTTATGAGGTCAGAAGATCAGCGATAAGGCTTTGCATGAGCAGTCAGCTGACAAGACTCGAGAATGATACTCTGCAAACTGAGATTTTTAACCATTGTGTCTCAAAAACAACTTAACATTTTTAATAAAGACCAATTGAAAAATGACGAGCTCGAAATAAGTAAAATTCAAATCATAATAAAAATTTGTCCCAAAAGGTGCCCATAGCCTAACCCCTTCCCTACCAGAGCCGTACTAGTACAGCGCTCGCCAGGTCTGAGTGGAGTGGAGCAGGCGCCATAGCTGCAAGGTGCCTTCTGTTTCACACAGCAGACACCCGCGGATAATGTCAGAGACCGGCGATAATGCTGGTCGCAGACATTTTACGCTTCAGATGCCGTGGTGAATGACAGGAAGCTGCTGCACGCGTTTCCTATGGAGCCCTAGCCTGTAATAGGGCTCCATAGGAAACTAGTAATTTTCTCATAGACTCCAATGCTAATGCATTGGGTCTATGAGAATAGCAATCTAATGATTGCTTGCTATAGTTCCCTATAAAAAAAAACATAAAAAATCATCCCGCTTTTCCCAATATACTTAACGAACTTAAAAAAAAACAAAAAAAAACACATCGGTATCGCCATGTGAGTATAAAAATAACTTCCCCATGCGCCAAAATGGGAAAAAAAACAAAAAACTGTCAAAATGGATGATTCACCGTTTTTGGTCGGTTCATTTTCTACAAAAAAATAAAATAAAAAATGATCAAAAAGTCACACACAACAAAATGGTAACAATGATAAGTACAGATCGCTCTGCAAAAAATGAGCCCTCACAGCGCTCCGTACACATTACAAAGTTATAGGGGTCAAAATATGGCGATGAAAAAATAAAACTGATTTCTTTTCCAACTTCTTTATTATTTCATCACTATCAAAGTACAAGAAAAACTATACACGTAAAGGTATCGCTGGATTTGTACCGACCTGTAGAATGAAAGTAACTGGTCAATTTTAAAATCGCATCAAACGTTGTAAACAAAAAACCTGTAAAACTGGCGGAATTTCATTATTTATTTTTTTCCTATTTCACCCCATTTGGAATTTTTTTGAGTTGGAAAATACAACTTGTTCTGCAAAAACAAGCACTCATCCAGCTATGTGAACAGAAAAATAAAGTTATGGCTCAAAAGGCAGGTAGCGCAAAACAAAAAAAAAAAAAATAATCCAGGGTAGAAGGGGGTTTTCAGAGATTTTTTTTTTTTTTTTTTACTGATGACCTATTCTCTGGATAGGTCATCAGTATCTGATCGGTGGAGGTCAAAGACCTAGATGCAGCTTCAAGTGAATGAGGCTGAGCGTGATACCACTCACAGACACTATACATGTATGGCGCTGTGCTTGGTAAGCTGCGAGAAGACAGAGGAGCTCACAGGAGCGCGGCTGCCTTCTCAAAACAGCTGATCGGCAAACCTATTTGAAGGTTCCCTTTATGAATATAAAAACACATACTTCACCAGTAAGACAAACTTTATGATCCAAGCTGATGTTAATTTTGATGTTGTAAGTAACTTTCCACAATTAGGTTACAATTGCCATTCAACACCCTTTACCGGAGCTACAGATTTTGTTCCATGAACAAGGCAAAAGCAGGCAAACCTTTGCCTTGCATGACCTATGAGAAAGATTTGATTGCTTTGGCCCTATTCTTGGAACTAAATAAACGGTCACCTGAATGGTGACTAAGGCCTCTTGCACATGACCGTATGCCCTCCGTGAGCGGGCCATATGTCCCGGAGCGGCATTGATCGTGCGCACAAGAGAACACAGCATCATAGATTACAATGATGCTGTGCACGTCGGCCCTCCGGTGGGGCTATTGTCCCGCACTCATAAAATCATATGGGTGCGGGACAATAGCCCCGCGGGTTGACCGACATGCACAGCATCATTGTGCGCACGGGATAGATTACAATCAATGGAAAGTCTATTCAGAGATCGCAGCTGCACGCTAATCGTGCATCTGCAGATTGGGTTGCCCGCCTGTCAGTGACAGCAGGGCAACCCTTAGAGAAGGCAGGGACAGTTCCCAAGAGTCCCTGCCTTCTAGATCGCTGTGTATACAGTGCAGGAAGAGCTATGCGCTTCCTGTCCCGGCGGTCATGTGACCGCTGGGGCCGGGAGAGTGCAGGAGCAGTCGGGTCTTCCACAGACCTCGATCAGCCCTGCACTGAGGCTGTACAGTGCTGTATTTGGCTGTACAGCCTCTCTGGGATGATTTCTCCTGTAACTGGGGCTGACATAGTAGCCCCAGTTACAGGGGAAATTAAGTTAAAAAAAAAAAGAAAATTAAGTTAAAATGTCCCCCAGAGGTCTTGTATGACCTTCTAGGGGACACCGTGTAAAAATAAATAAACAAATGAAAAAATAGAATAAAATAAAATTGTTTTGAAAAAGAAAAATGTTAAAAAAATAAGTAAAATCCCCCCCAAATCAGTTACCGGTATTTAAAAAAAAGTAAAAAAAAAAAAAAAAAAAAAGAGAAAACCAAAAATTTTAATTGACATATTCGGTATCGCCGCATCCGCAACTACCGTCTCTATAATAATATCATATGATCTACCCCATCAGGTGAACGCTGTATAAAAAAAAATACATTGCGCCAAAACAGATTTTTTTGGTGAGCTCACCTCCTAAAAAAACAATGTTAATCAATCAAAAAGTTGTATGTAGTTAAAAATGGTAGCAACAAAAATGTTACCTCATCCTGAAAAAATTAGCCCCCATACAAGACCATAGCCAGAAAATAAAATATGGCTCTATGAAAATTGCGACACAATAACACGATTTTTTTTCTAAAATGCTCTTATTGTGTAAAATGAAAAAAAAAAAACAACATTTGGCATCGCCACATCTGTAACAATTGGCTCTACAAAAATATCCCATCAAGTGAACAGTGCAAAAAAAATAAAAAAATAAAAAATATGGCAAAACATTTTTTTTTAGTCACTTCACCAAAAACATATCCATCATTAAAAAGTCGTATGTACCCCAAAATGGTAGCAATAAAATAGTCACCTCGTCCTGCAAAAACACACAAAAAAACATTTTTTTTTCTGAAAAGGTTTGTGTAAAATGCAAAAAATAAAATAAAATAAATAAATAAAACATATTTGGCATTGTTGCGTCCGTAATGACCAGATCAATAAAAATATGACATGATCAACCCATCAAGTGAACGGTGTAAAAAAAATAAAAATAAAAAATAAAAGTTTGAAAAGGACACCAAACAGCTTTTTTTGTGACTTCCCAAAAATGAGATAAAAAGCAACCAGAAAGTCAAATATACTCCAAAACAGTGCCAATAAAAACTACAGATGGTCTCGCACAAAATAAGCCCTTACGCAGCTCATTCAACAAAAAATAAAAAATAAGCTATTGCTCTTAAAAACCATGACCGAAAATTATATGTTAGAAAATCCAGATGCTGCTCCCTCCCTTGTGAGCCCTGGGGTATCCCCAAATAACAGTTTACGACCACAATTGAGGTGTTACTGTATTCAGGAGAAAGTGGGTAGCAAATTGGGAGGGGGGATATTCTCCTGTCATCTTTTGTGAAAAAGAAAGTTTGGGCCTAAAGCACCATTTTCTTGTATAAAAAAATAAAATATAAATTTTTTCATTTTCACACCAAAGTATTAAAAATTCTATGAAACACCTGTTGAGTGAAGTGCTCGCTACCCCCTTTAAACATTCCTTGGGTGGTGTAGTTTTCAAAATGTTTTCACTGTGGGGATACCTCAGGGCCTCTTCAAATGTAACATGGTGCCCAAAGACCATTCCAGCAAAATCTTCCCTCCAAAAACCATATAGCGCTCCTTGCCTTCTGTGCCCAAACAGCAGTATACAACCACATATGGGGTGTTCCTGCAAACTGCAGAATCAAGGTAAAAAATATTGAGGTTTGTTTTGTTGTTAACCCTTGATGTGTTCCAGGACATTTTTTATTTAAATGGAAAATGTGCAACAAAAAAAAAGGTGATATTTTCCTGTGGAATAGCTAAAGGGTTAACAATATTTCTAAAACCAGTTTTGAATAGTGTGAGGGGTGTCATTTCTAAAATGATCATCATCATTTATGGGTTGGTTCTATTATGTAAGCCCCACAAAGTGACTTCAGAACTGAACTGGTCCTTAACTGAACTGGTGCTTAAAAAAGTTGCTTCTAAAATTCGAAACTTTCTAGCGTCCTAATAAGTATTTTATGAGGCATTACTATCTGTCTTAAAAGCAGAAAGATTCAAATTTAGAAAACAGTGAATTTTTTCACATTTTAGTTAACTTTTGGATTTTTTTTTAGAAATAAAAGGTAAAACATATTGACTCAAATTTAGCATTAACATGAAGTACAATGTGTCACGAGAAAATCTCTGAATGGCTTGGATAAGTAAAAGCGTTCCAAATTATTACCACATAAAGTGACATGTCAGATTTGCAAAATTAGGCCTGGTCAGGAAGGGGGTAAATCCCAGTCTGGAAGTGGCTAAAGAGCATGTGTCAGCAGATTTGTATCTATGAAACTGGCTGACCTGTTACATGTGCGCTTGGCAGCTGAAGTCATCTGTGATGGTCCCATGGTTATATGTGCCCGCATTGCTGAGAAAAATGATGTCTTAATATATGCAAATGAGTCTCTAGGAGCAGCGGGGGTGTTGCCGTTATACCTAGAGGCTCTGCTCTCTCTGCAACTGCTGCACCCTCTGCACTTTGATTAATAGGGCCAGGCGTGAAAGTTTATACTGCCTGGTCCTGTCAAAGTGCAGAGGAAGTGGCAGTTGCAGAGAGAGCAGAGCCTCTAGGTGTAACAGCAACACCCCCGTTGCTCCTAGAGACTCATTTGCATAGATTAAAACATTTTTATCCACAATGTAGGCACATATGAACATGGGACCAACACGGATGCCTTCAGCTGCTAAGCACACATGTAACAAGTTAGTGTCATAGGTACAAATCTGCTGACAGATGCCCTTTAAGGCTCATGCACACAACAGTATTTTGGTCCCAGTCAGATCTGTATTTTTGCAGTTCGGATGAGGAACCACTCATTTCTACGGGTGTGCAAAAAAATGCGGACAGCAAACAGATGTCATCAGTGTGCTGTCCGCATCCAAGTGTCCTTTCTGCAAACTATAGAATCTCCTATTCTTGTCCGTTTTGCGGACAAGAATAGGCATTTCTATAATAGAGACAGAGGAAAGCGCGGGAAGAACATGGCTGGTATCCATAATTTGCGGTCCTACAGTTGCGTGCATGAGGCCATAGGGATATCTTGAGCCAAGAGGAAAGGTAAGGAAGGACACATTTATGATGCAGCCAATAACACAATACAGCATATTTTTTTAATGCAGATTGTATATTCACGATACAAGCAATCCTGTTGTGTACACTGAGAAAATGCTGATATCACTTATAGGGCTAGTACATAAATCTTAGGTTTCCTGCAGGGTACATTCAGATCTCTCAATTCTACAGCAAGTGGGCTGGCTAACAAGTTGTGATGTCAAATCTGCAGTGGAAACAAATGTCATTTGAACTACGGAGTGGATACCCATAATAGATTTAGACTCAGAATCCGCTGGGGACGGGGGGGGGGGGAAGCAATTAAAAATGACTAAACAATTTTTTTTATTGTGCAAGAAGAAACCTGCTGCACAGTTGTGTCTTCTTCATGTAATATGTACAAAATAAACTTATCAGACAACTTAAAATGGATATTAATATCTGGTAGTTGTAGCAAAGTATATTTATTTAACCGCTGGTAAAAGTACCAGACTACAGCACAGCAGTCCTTACTGCATTTTAACTCACACCATTTAAAAGTGCAAGGAATACAACTGTACATGTCAATATACATTCATATTGAACAATTTAACTACCACAATGTGCTGTAAAAGAAAATGTAAAATAAAAAATCAGAAGCAGTGGTAAAAGATTTTAAACTGTTAGTGCTATGCATGGGGAAAAAAATACAAGTCACACTATACTGTGTCAACACGTTTCATAATTAAGAATGTTTCAGGTTAATGTATATTGACCCAGGAGAAAAACAGTATATACATATCAGAATCCAAAATAGTACTGTCTATAAACAGTAATGCAAGTTCAATATAATCAAGCACAAAAATAAAATCTAGGAGGAGTTCAAAAGATAAATCATTGATAGTAAGGCCTATATCTAGCCTGATCGGGATGATGTGGCCCAGGGATAGGGGCTTGGTTTGGAGGACCCTGCATTCGTGGAGGTGGTGGAGGTCCCCTTGGTGCAGGCCATATGCCTGGGCTTATTCCCCCGGGCTGTGTAAAGGGTGGGCTAAGAGTTCCTTGCTCTTCACTAAACTGTGGTAAAGAGTTAGGATTATAATGATGTGGAGGAGGGGCATTTACTGGTGGGCCACCATGTTGTGGTGGTGGAGGTCCAGGAGGAGGATGATTCATGTAGGGTGGCAACTGAGCAATTATATGTCCAGGTGGAGGTGTAATTGGTGGTGGAGCAGTTGTCAAAGGTGGTGGGGGTCCTTGGCTGTACACCATGTGAGGTGTACCAGCTCCTTGAGGTGGGTGTTGCATTGGATGACTTATAGGGGGTGGTGGTGGAGGTGGTGGTGCATAATGTTGCTGTGGAGGCATAATATGATGAGGATGAGTTACTACTGGTTGACCAGGATATTCAGGGTGGTGAAGAGTTGGACCAGGTCCTTGAGGAGCTTCCCTAGCCCCAGAACTGGAATCATCTTGAATAGGTACGGTTATTAAATTGCTGTGTTTTCTCGTATTAATTCTGAAAGCATCTTGAGGAACAGTGCGAGGTGGAGCCATAGACATTTCTGCAGGAGAACCACGCATATCTTCATGTTGCTGATTAAAATGTTCATGAGGCACATGCTGAATAGGGGGTGGGGGCATTAGCATGTGTTGCTTTGGAGGCATGTGACTCAAAAGGTGCTTGTCTGGGGGCATTATGAAACGTTCAGCCAAATCAGCAGGTGGTGGAGCCATTGGAGGATGAATTGGTTCAGGCGGAGGCCGAGTGGCTGGCTTCGCTGCTCTCATATGGCGATGGTTAATATGCGCCTGCAAATCTCTCTGGGACAGATACGTTCTCTTGCATCCTTGCACAATACTGCACATAAAGAGCGTTCCACGTGCACACTGCTCAATTCTCTGAACTGGATCATTACAGCTGAAAAAGACAACAGATTATTTTAGAAGATAGCGAGCAGGTGAGCCTTTCTCTAATAATGGCTTTAATTTTGTTATAAGAAAGAAGTATAGACCATTTCATGAAAATTTGTTCAATTTGCATAGATAGCATGCTTCCCTGCAGTGCCTCAAATTGGAAGTTCAGGGGGCCGCTACGCTTGTTTTTCATAGGGGATCTGAGTTAAAGTGGTTGTCTTACTAAAAATATTCTACAGTTTTCAAGCCAGCACCTGGATGTGAATACTTTTGTAATTGTACGCGATATATATATTTTTTTTATTATAGACAGTGACAAGAACTCTATCTGTATAGCGCCACCTACTGTTTGCTCCTTTTCTCACTTCTGTACTGCTCAGAGATGGAAGCATATGCTCTGAGAAAGGACACATCCCCTAAACTGCCAGCTTGAAATAAATCTAGCAGAACAAACTGGAGCAATGAATGGAGATCCATGTGAGGTACAGGACTAGTTCTAACTTTGTTAGAAATAGGCTGCTATATACTACATTATGTATGACAAATTTTTTAGCTCAATCATGGGATACCTCCTTTAAAAGGAATCCCGGAGACAAATTCACTTTACAACACATTTCTTATGTGTTCAGTACACTATTTTCTTTAAAACCGTTTTCCAGGATTTTCATATTGACAGCCTGTCCTTGGAAAAGGTTATCAATATGAGACTGGCAAGTGTCCAACTGCTCGCACCTCCGCTGATCAGCTGTGCCTAGGGCATATGAGGTCACGTTCACTAGTCACGTGGCCTAGGTGCAGCTCAGTCCTACTCAAGTCAAAGGGGCTGAGCTGCAATACCAAGCGTAGCCACTATACAATGTACATCGCTGTGCTTGGAGAGCTGCGAGGAGGCCACAGCTGACGGGCAGACCCCCAATGGAAGCTGGCAGGTTCCCTTTAAATGAAAAGGTAACTAATCAGATTTGAAATTCGATATGTTAACCAAGTCATTCAGAGTCCAGCTGAAATATACATTAGATAGTTTTAAGCTAGAGCTGCACAATGACTATTAGGGGTCAGCAAGTTGTTTTACAATCCAGAGCTGTGGGGTATGAGAGAATTTTGGGTAGTGTCAGAAGAAATGTACCAACTCCAACTCTGGTGTATAGTTCCTTATACACATGGAGGAGTAGAAGCAGGGGGGAAAGTGTAGAAAAATAGAGGATCCAGAAATCTGACTTGTCAACTCCATAGCCCTGATATAACTGCAGAATTGCTGCAACTGGTTTGGACTTCTTGCAATGTTCACAAGGTCACCCTTCACCAAACACAGATTGCTTTGAGGTAATGCAGTGATTTGATTACAACTTGCCAATTAAACGAAAGTCACCATGTAGCTCTAGCCTTACCCGCAACTGCAAAAGTATGATCATAGAAACATAGAATGTGTCGGCAGATAAGAACCATTTGGCCCATCTAGTCTGCCCAATATACTGAATACTATGAATAGCCCCTGGCCCTATCTTATATGAAGGATGGCCTTATGCCTATCCCATGCATGCTTAAACTCCTCCACTGTATTTGCAGCTACCACTTCTGCAGGAAGGCTATTCCATGCATCCACTACTCTCTCAGTAAAGTAATACTTCCTGATATTACTTTTAAACCTTTGCCCCTCTAATTTAAAACTGTGTCCTCTTGTAGCAGTTTTTCTTCTTTTAAATATTCTCTCCTCTTTTACCGTGTTGATTCCTTTTATGTATTTAAAAGTTTCTATCATCTCGTCTTTCTTCCAGAAATAAGCACTGTTTAGTATTAACCAACTGTAACACACCTTACTCATCCTGCTGGGTGGTAGAGATTCGGAGTAACAGTTTGATACCCAAGACCAGTTTCAGATGAGCACGTGCGTAATGCGAAACAAAGCCTGTGTAACGGGCAGCATTCCCTGAACTGACCTCCAGCTTGGATACCACCAATTTATAATGCTGGGAGTACCAGCCAGACCACGGGTCTACTGTCCTGTAATGAAAGGATGCTGTGTGTGTGAGATGGCAGACCCATGGTCAGGCTGAACCTCACGGAATCACAGATCACTATGATGCTGTCAGTTTGGGTGAGCCGAGCCACGGCGGGCCCTGGTAAAGTAGCAGTCACATTGATCATGTTTCAGGGACCGCAGATGCTCATCTGAAAGCAGCCAAGGAAAAGGACCTGTGCACAAAACTACACCTGATGCAAGATTGGGTGGGAGAGGAAAGTTACAGTGATACTTTAGATATTACATTTATTAATAACCTATTTTTTAATTCCCAAACAGTTAGTACTCATTTACTTCAGTAGCATCTTTATTTCAGAACTCACCATCATAGGATACCAAGCTGGCAATATCTGATCGTATTAAGATGTACAAAAAAAGTTTACTTACGAGTTAGACTGTCACAATAATAGTCTATGGGTACATTCAAGTTACTGCTGAAAACTGCTTAATTTTCTGTATGAGTACTCTGTTACTGCTAATCAGTGATGGCCAGTTCGCAGTGTTCTCCAACGAACACATGCGGGCTGCCATCTTGACTCACAAGTCCGGTGATGCACAGGTAAGCCCTTACCTGTGCCGCTAGCCGGTCTGAAATCAAATGTGGTCACCGGGAGCAGGCAGTTCCGAGAACAGCCGCCGGGGGGCCTTCATCAGGCTGACCGCATTTGTTTCAGAACGGCTCAACAGGCACAGATAAGGGCTTACCTGTGCATTATCGGACTTGTGAGTCAAGATGGCATGTGTTCGCCTTTAGAACACTGTGAACTGGCCATCACTGCTGCTAATATCAGTCACATTATTGCACAGTATCACTTGGTAATGTATACTTTTCTTGTACAACCCTTGTAAAATACACTGAACAGTAAAGGCATTCTACCACCAACCCTCAGCAGTGACCCTTAAATAAAGAAAAAGATGACTAGTCTTGTGAAACCTACCTCACACGTTTATAGGAGTCAGTACTTTCTTCAACAAGTGTTCTTTTGGGAAGAGGAAAGAAAATAATTATACCACAAAATAAAAGAACGATGAGCACATTTGTAGGTTATAGAAGAACAAAATGGGGACTATTATAAAAATGAAAAGGGGAACAGTACTAAGAATCTAACATTACAACTAATAATCGATGCCATACTAACTATAGTGTTGCCTCAATATGATTTCTAAAGATTATCCAATGTAATTAAAGGGAGTGAACAGTACAGAATATACTGAAAAATACAAAGCAAAGACTCACATATTGAGGCAGAAACACTGTAAGGGAAACTCACCCTGGACAAAGCTTATCTGCCTTCTTCTCGTGGAGCAGAGCACAGTCATAACAGAAAACGTGCTTGCAAGGTATCTGAAAGAAATATGACAAATTCAAGAACAAAGATAGCAGATTTAGTAACCGGCAAAAAAAAAAAAAACCTTCCCCGGGTTTCATCAAGGTTCTATTCACAAGTTTCATGGCAAAAATAATACGTTAACCTATCTGGTGAAAAATCCAGACTGTCCTTTGGGCACAGATTGACAGCTGAACATCTAGATACTGTGACTTGAAAAGCAGTCCATCACAGTACTCAATGCTGCAGAGTGAATTTTTATAATCTGAGAAAATGAATGAATATAGCTGCAGCTGCACCAGGTAGATCAGAATATCTTCGATGCACAAAGTCCAGGGCACACTTGATATAGAGATCTCAAACAGTATTACCCTTGCGTCTTGCCCACCTCCTGTCCTCTTTACTGCTCTCGTTACTTTCATTGTAACCTGCAAAAGTTCAGGGCTGAGAGACCAAGATGACGACTGGAAGATGGCAATCACTTCGTCACCATGCTTACCATTCTCGGGCAGTCTGCATGTGCAGCTGCTGCCTCGGATGCTTGCAAGAGAGACTGCGATCGTGAATTACAGCGATGAACCACAACACCTCCCCCCACCGACACAGGCATGCCTAGTACCTCTTCGCGCCTACATCCTGGTTACATTTACCAACCAGGAGCCAACACACTCCCTCTTTAGCGGTGGCATCCATCTGATCCAGTGTTCACCACTTCTTCAGGTGCGTTTTCTATGACAACATACTTACATCGCAATACTTACCCATGCCCATATTCTGGTCCTGGAACTTAGTCCATTTCTACTACCGCCAACCATTTTGACCCTCTATTTCATTATCAATATACATCTTCACAGCACTGGCCTCTCTTCTACACTACACAATAATACATAGCTCGACATATACTCTCCAGTATTCTGCTCTTAGTAACCTCTGCTTCAGGTCTACATGTAATCTCCTGTACTACTAGTGACCTCCTCTTTATGTCTGATTTATATAATCAGTATTATTGCATTGATCTACTGTTAGGGCTCATTCACATGACCGTATGAGTGGGTCCACATCCGTGCCGCAATTTTGTGGAACGGGTGCAGACCCATTCATTTCAATGGATGCATAAAAAAATAGAGCATGTCCTATTCATTTCCGCAATTACGGTCAAGAATAGGCATTTTCTCTTATAGTGGCAGCCATGTGCAGGCCACAAATTGCGGAATGCCCACAGGCCGGCATCAGCGTCTAGAGGATCCACAATTTGCGTACCGCAAAACACTAGTCGTGTGAATGTAGCCTTATTCTGTATTTCTATACAGATACGGCTTGATAAGGTCAGAATGACCGAAACCACGTCATTTTTATGGTTTTGAACACAAGCACAGGAGATCAGCCGTTACCGCCAGTGGCAGCTTCTAGGCAAATTCAAATGACTGACGCACCAGGTCTGCCACTGCACACAGATGGGGATCCCAAGCTGGTGCACTCATGCCAGTTAGATAAGATAGGTGACCCTAGTTACCACTTACCATCCGTCCATATATTTTGATAGGCAGGCCACATTTGTCACAGAAATGAACAGGAGTATCATCCTTCTCTCCAATAAGATTAAGCTGTAAAAACAAAGCAAAGGTGTGCAGAGGTTGTGAAATCCAAAATGACATCTACAGCACATGATAAACAGGTAATGAAAAAGTGAACCATTAATACGAGTGCTCATCAACATACTGTACATATAGATACACAGGGTACTGGTATGTTGCTAATACAAAAGCACGCTTTATCTATGGAATAGTTTGGAGATTATACACTAAAAGCAGCGAATGTGGTAAAATAAAGATTGTGTACTGAACTTATACTCAACTGCTAATTCCTCGTCAGCAATAACGTGCCATAAATGCACATGTGACCTCTGTAGCCAATCACCGACTTCAGCAGTGATGCCTTCATGTACGGTATTTGAGCACTGAGGCAAGTGATTGGCCGCACAGGTCACATGCACATGTATGACACATAAGGGACAAGTAAACAAAAACCCCGGGAACAGCGAGGGATACACCCAGGTGAGTATTGAGGTTTTTTCCATTTCACCATGTTACCATGTGTATTTTTATTTATTTTAAATCCTGGGCAACCCTTTTAAGAATAGAAATGAGAACAGGAATCTTTACTTCAATGGACTAGAAGAGAGCATTACAGCCTGCTATTGGCTAGCCCCCCCACCGTATGTTTGGATCCGTGCGACAGGGAGATGCAGCAGCGGACGTGCGGGCTTTAGGAGCGAAGCGGATGCCGAGGAGAGGGGCAAGTATAACCTGAGGGGCCCAGGTATTAGGGGGGTCATTATAGGGGTTGGATACCCTCTTTAAACCAAAGGAATTACATTATATATCATAAATTACACCAATTAATTTGATTCTACTAAAGGATCAATAACTACAATATGAAGACCATTACTGTTTGCCGTTATGTATATTCTACTGAAATACTGTACCTTAAAGTCCCAAAAAACGTGAGCAGGAAATCTTCTTTGATTGCCAAACATATCACTTCCTTTACCGTCATACCTTTCATCTTCATTATAATCAAAACCTCCTTGAAAGAAAGACAACAGCTAGAGCAGAATTCAAATGCCATACCAACAATATAGCAAAAGCCTTCACAGAAATTCGCACTGCGCCCTGCAAGTCCATATTAAAAGAGCATCTGTCAGCAGATTTGTACCCATGAGACTGGCTGACCTGTTACATGTGCACTTGGCAGCTGAAGGCATCTGTGCTGGTCCAATGTTCATATGTGCCCATATTGCTGAGAGAAATTATGTTTTAATATATGCAAATGAGCCTCTAGGAGCAACGGGGGTGTTGCTGTTACACCTAGAGGCTCTGCTCTCTCTGCAACTGCTGCACCCTCTGTACTTTGACAGTGCAAAGGAAGTATGTTGAAGTGCAGAGGGTGCAGCAGTTACAGAGAGAACAGAGCCTCTAGGTGTAATGGCAACACCCCCATTGCTTCTAGAGGCTAATTTGCATAGATTTTTCTCCATAATGAACATGGGACCAACACGTACTTTCAGCTACCAAGCGCACATGCAACAGGTCAGCCAGCTTCACAGATACAAACCTGCTGACAGATGCCCTGTCGCTAGCACTATGGATTGTATGTGCTAGCGACGTCAGGATACTGTCATTCAATGTGCAATGTTATAAACTGTAGGGGAGTTTACTCACGTGATTGCACATAGACACTGTGGTAGATTTACCAATACTCTTGTATTTAGACAGTGCAATATATCAGATTTATCACAGTGGCTCCTTATCTCTACTCTCTGACCTTATAAAAACTCATTAAAGCTCAATCCTTATCTTACTTCTAGGAATGTGGTGTAAATAAGTGTTTATGACCTCTTAGTAGTTTAGGGAAAAGGGTTATTAGATGACGGTACAAAGTGAAAGTACCAGTCACACAGTTAGGCCCCTTGCAGACGACTGTTTGTCACACTGGGAGTCTGCAGCACAGCTCCCGGCCTGAACTCCCAGCGCTGCCCTGCCGGGAACACATGCCATTATATTGCTTTATGATGCTAACCCTTAGAGGTCTGGAATGTACTGGATAACACTGGCAGCATTATCCAATACATTCCAGAACTGTAAGGGTTACATAGTATTCTAAATCAATATAATGCTATGTGACCCCCAGCAGTGCTGGGAGTTCAGGCTGGCAGCTGTGCTGCGGACTCGCAGCGTGACAAATGCTCGTCTGCAAGGGGCTTTAGAAAAACTGTAAACCCTTTGTGACAGAATGGCTCAATATTTGTAATAAAGGCCAACTGAAAATATGATTTTTAGCCAAAAATGAGCAAAATACAATCGTAAACAAAAATTGCCTCCAAAGGTTTACCGTATTTTTCGCCCCATAAAAGACGCACTTTTTCTTCCCCCAAAATGGGGGAGAAATGCCCCTGCGTCTTATGGGGCGAATGCTTGCAGTTTTACATCGCAAGCTGCGATGTACGGAGCGGGGGCCGGGGGAGGGACTGGGAGGAGGATCTGGAGGCTGGCAATAGCGGCGGGACGGTGCAGTCAGTGTAGTATAGCACCGCCCCGCCGCTCCAGTATACTAAAATAAGATGTCAATTTCAAGTAATACTTATTAAACTTGCCCCCTTAGTCCTATTACTACCTTACATCCTAATCGCGGCAGTAGAATTCAGGCTGGGCGGGCGGGCGGCAGCGTAACTCTTGTCACGTGCCTGCGCCGCCTACTTTATGAATGAAGCAGGCGGCGCAGGCAAGCAACGTCAGTAAGAGGCGCGCCGGCCGCCCATCCTGCCTGAATTCTACACTAGCGATTAGGATGTAAGGTAGTAATAGGACTGAGGGGGCATGTTTAATAAGTGGATGGCACTGTTATGGGCTGGGGGGGGGGGGTCTGTGGATGGCACATATATAACAGTGTCAGCCATCCACAGATCCCCCACATAACAGTGTCAGCCATCCACAGATCCCCCACATAACAGTGTCAGTCATCCACAGATCCCCCACATAACAGTGTCAGTCATCCACAGATCCCCCACATAACAGTGTCAGTCATCCACAGATCCCCCACATAACAGTGTCAGTCATCCACAGATCCCCCACATAACAGTGTCAGTCATCCACAGATCCCCAGTAATAGTGCCATCCAGAGACAACCACTCGTTCCAAACACATAGCACACCTTTTGGTTCAAAAAAAATTTTTTTCTTATTTTCCTCCCCAAAAACCTAGGTGCGTCTTATAGGGCAAAAAATACGGTATATAGCTGTTAAACTGTGTAGTCTATCTTTACACCACCTATTAGCAGGCATATATTGCTCCAAAATTGCGTGTCAACAGTTTTCTGCATCTCAAGCCACACCCCTTTCTAACTAAACGACACCCCCCATCACAAGAGTTGCAAAAAGGCCCAAAATGTCGAAAACACTTATGATGTATGGTGCAATGCACGTGCAACCGTTTTTGTGCAAACGGCAGCAAAATTCTGGTGCATTTTGATTTCAAATGTCCCTCATTAAGTGCACTTTTGGTGAATAATGTTGCATTAATTTTTAGACCTACAGTACCAGTCAAGTTTGGACAGACTGTTACATTCCATGGGATTTCTTGATTTTATTTTCTACATTGTAGATTCATGTTGAAAACGATGAAGTAAGACATATCAAATTGTGGTAAATATAAAAGTGTTAAACAGAACATGCTTTAGATTTCACATTCTTAAAGAGGACCTGTCACCACTCCTGACCTGCCTGTTTTAATAGCTCCATGCATTCCCCGTGTAATAACAATTCTGGAACATGTATTCTTATGGCTCTAGAAGTTATGAATGAATTGCTAGCAGTCAGGGTACAGAGGGGAGGTAACCAGTTGGGGGTGTGCACCGTCACAGAATTGTTATTACATAGGAAATGCATGTAGCTATTAAAACAGCCATGTCAGGAGCAGTGACACATCCTCTTTATTAAAGTTACACCCTTTTACTTTGATGACAGATTTGCATACTATTGACATTCTCTCAACCATGAGGTAGCCGGCTGGAAAGGGTTTTCAGTTAACAGCTGAGCCTTTTCAAGAGTTAGGCCTCATGCACACGGCCGCTGTTTTGGTCCGCATCCGGACCCATTCACTTCAATGGGGCCGCAAAAGAAGCGGACAGCACTCCGTGTGCTGTCCACATCCATTGCTCTGTTCCGTGGTCCGCAAAAAAATAAATATATATATTTATATTTTTTAATTATCTCCTGTCCTATTCTTGTCCGCACTTTACGGACAAGAATAGGCAGTTATATCAATGGTTGTCTGAACGCACATGGACGCCATCCGTGTTTTGCGGACCGCAAAACACACAACGGTCGTGTGCATGAGGCCTTAATTTGTGGAATTTCTTGCCTTCATAATGTGTCTGAGACTTTCAGCTGTGTTGTGCAGAGGTAGGATTGGTGCACAGTTCCATACAGTGTTAGGCCTCATTCACACATATATGGACCACGGTCCGTGAAAATCCTAAACTTTGAAGGCATCAAGTGAAGTCATGAAAACCAAACTCTGACAAAAATGGCTCTCACGAAGATTGCCCCAGGAATGGAACACCAAGAGTTACCTCTGCTGCAGAGGATACATTCATTAGAAGCCAGCCTCAGAAACTAACAGCAAATTATCAGCACCTCAAATGAGAGCCTACATGAATGTTTTACAGAGATCAAGCACCAGACAACTCTCAACATCAACTGTACAGAGGAGACTGAGAATCAGGACTTTATGGCTGAACTGGTGCAAAGAAGCCACTACTAAAGGGACAAGAAGAGAATTGGACATTAGACTAGTGGGAATCTGTACTTTGGTCTGATGAATCAAAATCTGAGATTTCCATATCATTACCATGACGGTGCAACAAGGAGATTGACTTGACCCCTGACCTCTGTAGGGGCAGGAACAGAGAACCCCCCCCCCCCCCATACACCAGTGTTTTACTGTCCCTACACAGGCCAGAGCAGAGAAAGGTCTCCCTGTCTGGGAGATGAAGATGAAGATTTTATTGATGGGGTTTCATGGAGGTGTGTCACTTATCTTATTCATGGTGTTCCCCTGCTCGCCAGCGGTCTCATACCAATGCTGAGCAGGGGAGATCCAGGGCCTGCTCCTAAGGGCAATGAGGAAGACGCTGCCTTAGGTGGGCAAATGAAGCCCTCTGAATCATCATGCATCAAGAGGGGAGCCACGAGGCAGGACTGATCTGAGGTCTGGTGAGGAGTATGTCAGGTACTGAGCCATATTCGCTCAGAGAGCTCGATGCTCTTTTTCTGCCTCCTATAAGTTCCCCGTGGGGATTGTCTTTAACCACTTGCATAAATATTCATGCACTGGGACATAAGGGGGTCACCCTTTTTTTTCCTACAATGTGGGTTATAGTTCCCTCTCTGGCTGGTGGCTCACGGTGGTGATTTGCACCTGGTCGCATTTATCTATTAATACAGATCATCCTCCTGATTCTGGTCTGTTCTCGCCTCATAGGTAACTATAGAGGCACAGAAGAAACCTAAAAGGCCAGCAAAATGTATTTCTTGTTTCGAGAAAGTCTGGATTTTTTTTTAGGGTACAAATCCGGCAACCATTCATTTCTATGGGGCTGTGCACATGAGCTGTGATTTTCACGCATCACTTGTGCATTGTGTGAAAATCACAGCATGCTCTATATTCTGTGTTTTTCACGCAACGCAGGCCCCATAGAAGTGAATGAGGCCGCGTGAAAAATAGCAAGCAAGTGCGGTGCGATTTTCACACATGGTTGCTAGGTGACGATCGGGCTGGGGACCCAATCTGTATTATTTTCCCTTATAACATGGTTATAAGGGAAAATAATAGCATTCTGAATACAGAATGCAAAGTAAAATAGTGATGGAGGGGTTAAAAAAGAATAAAAATAATGAACTCACCGAGTCCACTTGATCGCGTAGTTGCGGATCTCCCTCTTCTTCTGTAATGTTGAGCTGCCGGCTACGGACCTGTGGTGACGTCACATCACATGATCCAATGACATGGTCCCTCACCATGGTGATGAACCATGGGATGAGCACAGTGACGTCATCAAAAGTCCTATTCCTGTGCACAGCAAAGAAGACAGAAGAGATGCCGGCTGCGCGATCAAGTGGATAAAGGCGAGTTAAATTATTTTATTTTTTTAACCCCTCCAGCCCTATTTTACTAAGCATTCTGTATTAAGAATGCCATTTTCCCTTATAACCACGTTATAAGGGAAAATAATACAATCTACAGAACACCGATCCCAAGCCCGAACTTCTGTTTCTCACGCGCGTGCAAAATGCATTACAATGTTTTGCACTCGCACGGAAAAATCGTGCATTCACCCGCATCTTATCCGGGCAAAAAACATGACGCCCGTGTGAAAGAGGCCTAAGAGTAAGAGTGTTTCCCATTAACGTGAATATCAGAGACATGATTCTAGAGGAATGGTCAGAGCCTGAGAAGAGGCTAGGGATTTTCAAGAGCCGTCTGTTTGATCCTGGTGAGTCAAATTTTTGGGATGCGATTCCTAAAATAGACGTTCAGGTAGCCAAGGTGAACAAAAAAACGTCACTACCCTCTCAGCTGAGAGACCCTATGAGGAAAACAAGAAAAACCATGGAATAAAAAAAGGGTGTGTCCAAACACAGCAAAGACACCCTAAAGAATTTACCCAAAAAACCTTTTGAGTCTAGCACTCAGGTTTCGTTTTTACAGGTCAACAAACAGATGTGGATTAAGAGGTGACAACATACACCAAACTTTTGGCACCAAGTAAGCCAACCAAGCGTTAAGTTTCACAAAAGTATCTAGCCATGCAACAAATGAACCATCCTGTCGGAGCTACTGTGATAGATTTGGCAGATCTTTTGACTGCTTGTTTTAAAGGTTCTGGATTATGGGCTTTTTAACTAGCTCCTGTAGCATGTGGTACTTGATGAAAAATTCAAACTCGCCTGCACCCCACTGCTGGGGACTGGTGCCTGTCTCCATTCCACAATACTCCAGTCTGTGTGTACCACCACTGTAGCCAATGAATCAGCGATATGTTCTCAAGTGGCATGTTACAAGCCACTTGAGAACTTGTCAGCGCTAATGCCAGTCAATATACCCTCTAATGCCAGTCAATATAACCCCGTCAATATACCCTCTAGAAGTAAACAAGCCGAGGACCGGAATATTGCTGAATCGGAGGGTTGAGGAGCAAATGAGCACAAGGTTTTCAACAGGAACCACAAACTGTAGGGACTAGGTTAAAAACAAAGCCCATAATCCTGGAAAACTCCTTATAGTTTACACAATCTTAATTTTGACAGGCTTAGTAAATCTGCCCCTGTCATGCATTTAAAAATAAGAAAATAATAATTTAGGTCAGTTTTACACAAGTGTTGGTCTAGAAAACACTAAGGCTGAGTTCACACGGGCGTGACGGTTTAGGTCCGGATGCATTCAGGGTGCGTTCAGTGAAACTCGCACTATTTTGCAAGCAAGTTCAGTCATTTTTGTCTGCAATTGCGTTTAGTTGTTCAGTTTTTTCCGCGCGGGTGCAATGCGTTTTTCACGCGCGTGATAAAAAACTGAAGGTTTACAAACAACATCTCTTAGCAACCATCAGTGAAAAACGCATCGCACCCGCACTTGCTTGCGGATGCAATGCGTTTTTCACGCAGCCCCATTCACTTCTATGGGGCCTGTCCTGCGTTACAAACGCAGAATATAGAGCATGCTGCGATTTTAAAGCATTGCAGAAGTGATGCGTTCACCTACCGCATTGCACCCGCGCGGAAATCTAGCCCGTGTGAACTCAGCCTAAGTGATGGCTGCATCTCAGAACAAACAAACACTGTGTTTCTGATTTATGGTGCTGCAAGTTCCTGCCTTACCACAAGTCTACTGTAAAGTACTCAGGGCATTATACGAGTACAGTACAGTAGATACACAGTCAGGCAGGAACTCACAGCATCATAAACCATTATGATATGAGTTCACGTCAGAGGAGCAGAGTTTGGTCTGAGAAATGCGGTCATCACTAAGAGCACGTTTCCTGGATCATGCTTGTGTGAAACTGGCTTTATGCAGAGGGAAGGATCATCTCTCACAATGAGCTAATTTACAGTCAGAAAGCGGTTAGGGTGCTGCCACACAGCGCAGTTGTGATGCAGTTGAAAACAGCTTGGGGTTGACTGCATCAACAGAGCAGTTGATGAATTTAGCCAGTTTAGGAGCCTAGTCTTCTGCACAGTAGATGTCATCTAAATGTTTAATTGTAGCTGGCTCAGTTCTTTAACTACTTTGTGGATTCGAATTCCGTGTTAGGGTACTTTCACACTTGCGGCAGAGGATTCCGGCAGTTCCGTTTTTTTCTGTCTGCGTTGCCAGAACACTTAAAGGGGTTCTGCACTTTTGTTTTAACTGATGATCTATCCTTTGGATAGATCATCAGCTTCTGATCGGCGGTGGTCTGACACCCGGGACCCCCGCCGATCAGCTGTTTGAGAAGGCAGCGGCGCTCCGGTAGCGCCATGGCCTTCTCACTGTTTACCGCCAGGCCGCCGGCCCACTGACGTGACGACTAGTATCAACTAGCGTGGGCGGGGCTAAGCTCCCTTCAAGTGAACAGAGCTTAGCCCTGCCCAGGCCATTGATACTAGTCGTGACGTCAGTGGGCTGGCGGTAAACAGTGAGAAGGCCCTGGCGTGCTGCCTTCTCAAACAGCTGATCGCCGGGGGTCCCGGGTGTCAGACCCATGCCGATCAGATGCTGATGATCTATCCAGAGGATAGATCATCAGTTAAAACAAAATGCAGAACCACTTTAATGCCAGATCCGGCACTAATACACTTCAATGTAAATTAATGTCGGATCCGGCATTCCGGCAAGTGTTCAGTCCTTTTGGACGGAGATAAAACCGCAGCATGCTGCGGTATTTTCTCCATCCTGAAATGGCAAAAAGACTGAACTGAAGACATCCTGATGCATCCTGAACGGATTACTCTCCATTCAGAATGCATTAGGAGAAAACTGATCAGTTCTTTTCCGGTATTGAGCCCCTGGGACGGAACTCTATACTGGAAAAGAATAACGCTAGTTTGACAGTACCCTTAGGAAAGTCATCGTATCATGCAGTGTGATTTGGACTAAATCTGCAACATGGGCTGGTACCACAAGAGGGAACATTAGTTTCCACCAGAGATGACGCTTCATGTTTTAATGTTGCTGTAGGAAGCAGGAACAGTATGGAATAAAATGGACACAAGCTATACCTTCTTCACCCTGCGGCGGCTTAGAGGGGATCCTGTTCATATTTCTCATTGGTCGAGCCGAGAGTTTATTTTTGCTTGGTTGTTTGGAGATCAGTTTAATTGGGATCCGTCGTCTGACGTCCAGTCCACTCAGAGATCCCATACTGTTCGTCCCCTGTAAATCATTGTCTAAAATAGGATGCAATAAAGACACAGGTTAGCAAGGACTGTCCACGCGCACCTCTGAGGGTATGGCCACACAAAGTGGGTCCACAGCATCTGGATTATGCACATTTTGGTGCAGAAATGCTGTGGATCTGAAGCAGATTTCATCATTGCAACAGGTGTAACCCACGTCAGATACCCACAACATAAACTTTAAATCCGCAGCATTTCAGTTTATGTCCGATGGACACTCTGCGGCATGTGGATGACTTAAATCTCATCCATTCACACCTACTGTAAATGCTGCAGGTTTTCCACATGAACTTCTGCAATGTTTTTGCCATGTGAGGCCAGATCTTAACACTATAGGCCAGTGATGGCTAACCTCTGGCACTCCAGCTGTGGAGAAACTACCACTCCAAGCATGCTCCATTCATTTCTATGGAGTTCTGAGAACAGCCAAGCAAGTGTGCATCTTGGGAGTTGTAGTCTTACCACAGCTGGAGTGCCGGAGGTTAGCCATCACAGCTATAGGCCATACCCTAAGAAATTAGGGCTCATGCATGAGACCATATCCGTTTTGTAGCCTGCGGATCCGCAAAATACAGATGCAGTCTGTCTTTTGCCCACATCCTATTTGCGGACCCACTGTCCACAAAACGGGTCCGCATTTTGGGGTCATAGTATTCTTTTTGAGGAACAGACATAGGGACCAACAAAATTCGGACGCTGACCCATTGAAGTCTTTTGCAGACCACAAAACGGACATGGTTGTGTGCATGGAGCCTTAAATGCAACAAAATCCCAAAACCCAGACTATCAGAATGTGAACCTGCAAGGGAGAGGTCAGAGGGAGGATTTTATCCAAGGAATTCTACATGGATTCTGCATCAAAAACCATCTCACACCGTTTTCAATGGGAGTGCGTGCTGCCATGCATTATTGACGTCTGGGCACACGCCCACCCTGGTTTCTGCATGGACAGCAGTGGAAATCACAGTGGGGGTCCGATTACAGATTAGCCTCATTCAAACTGGAAAAATCACTGCAGATTTTGACTTTGGCATACCAAGCCTATCCAATATCCCCTCCATTTACTTGCACCTTGGCACTGTGCCCACTAATCAATACCAATCTTCTATTCTGTCCATGTCACAGCCATCTCAAGCACATAAACATCAAACATGGCTAAGCCAGCCTAAGTGCCTATGGGCAGAGGAGCGGGCACCAGCATGCCAGGGGGTGAAGGAGCACAGGAGGTGCCCACCAGGCTGCGGTGACAGGGGGAAGGTCTCCTACTGCCCTATACTCAACAGGAAGCAGCGGCATAACAAGGCCTCAGTCCTGCGCCAGAGCCCTGCACGCAGCACTGATCAGAACTCAGTAACCCCGGTGGCCGCCATGACACCGGGGGCGCTGGGCCTGGAAGAGGCAGCCAGCAGACACCGGGGGCAGTAGGAATTCACTCCTTTCCCCTGGCACTACTCACCGCTGTGGTCCATGATGCGGCGCGGAGCACTCCGGGAGCGGAAGCCAGAAAGAGGAAAGAACGCCGCCGTCACTCTAGAATGCGCATGCGCCGAAACTGCTCCTAGCACTGCGCCTGCCCAGGAGGCTGGAAGGGAAGGACGGTCGGTCTGGAGAATGGTGGGAGCGGGAGTCTTCATGTTGTCCTGTGGATACCTGTGAGGTGTCATATCTTCCACTAAAGTGCCCAGGCCACCTGCACACGGGTTATAATGATTCATCCCTCACATTGTTCACTTTTTTATTATTTTTTTGGGCAGGTTTACGCTACCAACATTGGTCCTTGTCCTTATATTGATGGATACAGAAACAAGCATGTATCAGAAGACATCACTACTACAATGTAACTCTAAGGTAACATTCACACAGGGTTTTAGCTCTCCGCAGCGCTTTCCTTAAGGGGTATACACAGAGGCGCAGCTAGAACTGACTGGGCCCAGTGGCGTAGCTTCAAATGACTGGGCCCCACAGCAAATTTTTTAATGGGGCCCCCCTCCCCCAGTAATTTTTTCGCAACCCCTTCCTTTCATGCCGCCCCCATTCCTGTGGCTAGTAAAGATTTCTCTCTCAGATGAGGCCTGGCAGCTGTTCCATCCGTTTCTTACATTGTCTATACTGTCACTGTATATAAGTTTATTGTGTAATACTGTTGAGGGGGCCCTGACAAAATCTTTTAGTCCTCCTCCTCCTCCTGGATGGGCCCCTTCTGAGTCAGGGCCCCAAAGCAGCCGCTTCCCCTTTAGTTATGCCCCTGACTGGGCCCCACAGTACATTTTTGTACACCCGTCCCACACTTACACACTTCTTCGCAAACCCCTCTCATATGGTTATTTAGTGACTATTTATTTATTTGCCTCTCATTTTTAGCACTACTTTATTGGTTTTTAACATTTACAGTTGCTGACAGAGTTTACCGTCTTTTTTGCTCCATAAGACGCACCCCCCCCCCCCCCAAACTGTGGGGAAAATGCCCCTGTGTCTTATGGGGCGAATACGAATACTAATGAAAGCTCCATTATGGAAGCGCTGATTAGTACCGGAGGACCAGGAAGCGCTGAAGGCTCTGCTCTGTACTCACTGCTTCCTGGTCCTCGGCTGTCGACTGTGCAGTGGCTGCGCACAGCGTGAGGGCGCTCTGTGACCTCAGACTGTGCGCGCCAGTGTGCACAGCCGACATCAGGAGGAAGAAGATTGCACTGGAGGAGAGGAGCGGCGGTGTCCAGGAGCAGAAGAGGTAAGTGGTTTATTTATTTTGTGATCTGGGTCAATTGAGAGAGAGAGAGGGATTCCGATCGCCCTACTTCCCCATTCCGCCGGCGCCGCCCGGGTAACGTGCGGGCTGTCGCTCGGCTGTCGACTGTGCAGTGGTTGCGCACAGCGTGAGGGCGCTCTGTGACCTCAGACTGTGCGCGCCAGTGTGCACAGCCGACATCAGGAGGAAGAAGATTGCACTGGAGGAGAGGAGCGGCGGTGTCCAGGAGCAGAAGAGGTAAGTGGTTTATTTATTTTGTGATCTGGGTCAATTGAGAGAGAGAGAGGGATTCCGATCGCCCTACTTCCCCATTCCGCCGGCGCCGCCCGGGTAACGTGCGGGCTGTCGCCGCACTGTTGAGCGCCTGTGATGTCACGCGCCGACGCTCAGACTCTGCGTGGTATATATCAGTGGACACTGACAGTGGGGGAGGGAGCTACATGCGGAGTCGGCCTCAGTGTGTGTGAGACGGTCAGTGGCTGCGCCAGTAGGTACCGGATGTGCTCTGGAGCAGCCGCAGGTCCAGCTGCCTGTGTGCGGTACCTGGGGGTTAATGGAGAAGCATGGCGTGTGGGAGGAGTGAGCCGTGAGGGAGGCTCAGGGAGCTGCTCAACTTGTCAGAAGTGTAGTGTTCTCCTGAGTGCAGAGCAGGTGCCATGTGTGTGACACACCGGCAAAGGTGCTGGCACAGCTGCAGACTGGGAGGTGTGCTGGGATGGAGACCAGTGAGTGGCCCCATTCCAGTATGGGATACAGGTGCAGTACTGGGACAGCAGAGCACACACTTCATCATGGGGACCGTGGGCAAGAAGAAGGGCATCTTCATCATGGGGACCGTGGGCAAGAAGAAGGGCATCCAGTAAGTATAATAACACTAAAGTGGATAGCTCACCCTCTTTACGGTATGGAACTGGTGCTCTAGTCAAAAAACTGATCACCCAATCAGTATGAAGAAAATTAGAAAAAAATAGTGTGAGACTGGCACTCAATTATGTGGATCACATAGAACGTGGCAATTTATTACAGCAATACAATAATATAAAATCACATTTATTAACATCAATAAAATCCTAAAAATAAAATGAAATGATGTACATAATAATCGCAGATGAAATGCACACTGATGGAGCTAGATAAAGTGCATATATAACTGGTCCTTCAATTGATTGGATTATAAAATCGCTGATAGTTCATAGAAAATAGGTCCAGGTATAGGACTGGAGAGAATGGACTTGTATATATCAGTTACTTAAATATCGCTGTGTTCCCTCAGTGGTGTTCCCTGAAATCGGGACAGCACGGACGATGGATACAGTCGGGGGGGCGTTATCTTGGTATGCCAGTTCATGTAATTGTTAGGTATAGTTGGTGGATAGGGCGTGAAAAAGTTCCTTACCCCTGTTGTATTGGGAACACCACTTAGATTTCCACTCACCGCCTAGTACCGGCCTCTTCTCCTCCTGCTTGGCGTCCTCGTCCGAGACTTCCGCGTCACGTGGTTGTCTCGCGGGACTTGCCTGTTTGGTCCGGTCTTTCGCACGGATATCAATTCGGAAGATTTATATGGAGCGCTCCACAAATGGTATAGTCCTCGGCTCTGTACAGTTAATCCGGATCTTTCTTTTTGGGGGGGAACTCTGCGCGTTTCAGAGTTTCAGGGACCTCTCTTCCCTTCAGGGACCTCTCTTTCCGTTTCAGGGACCTCTCTTCCCTTCCTCAGTGGCTCAACCCCCCATTGGAATATCACTTCCTTTTATAGTTCACCTGGGTTTGACGAAAATCTGGACCGGAATCGGCTTTTTTCCTATTTCCTGGACATCAATGCGTTTTATATGCGGTTTTTCCTATCTTTCTGCGTTTTTTGCATATTCTCTCCATCTGTTTGCGATTCAGTCGTATGTTAAAGCGGACATCTCTGCGATATTGCTATCTCAAAATACACTCAAAAATATAGATGAGTATATAGACATATACAGATTATTATATGTTTATTCCAAAAATATAAATATAGATATAAGTGGGCCTAGGTGTAGTGCCCATATACAATTTTAGATCCACGTTCTCATAAATACATCTGCAATAACAATTATAAAATTATAGAAAGTTTTTCACACAATAATATATTTAAAAAAGACGAGTATAAAAAAATTACTGCAAATTCTTGATTATATATGGAGACGAAGTACCCTACAGCAAAAGGGACAGAAACCATGGTGCGATTCAATCTATATTTTCTCTGATTTGTGTTATTTCTGATTCTATCCCTACAATAGAATCAGCGATTTTATAATCCAATCAATTGAAGGACCAGTTATATATGCACTTTATCTAGCTCCATCAGTGTGCATTTCATCTGCGATTATTATGTACATCATTTCATCCAGTAAGTGTCTGTGTGTGTCACTGTACATGTATGACACATGTAGTATCAGACCTTTTATATTACATATCATGTATGTACATGTATTATAAGTGTATTGCTGACCCTGCTGTGTATATTACACATGACTCGGCGGGTGCGCGGTCGGACAGAGTACTGTACATACTACATTGGCGTACTGTAGAGCTGAGCTAGAGCTTCTTCTGTCCGCCGCCACAAAACAATCTGGAAGTGCCCCTCCCGAGACCAGGCTCTGGATCCGCCACGGGGCTGATTATACACTCATCTAAAGAATTATTAGGAACACCATACTAATACGGTGTTGGACCCCCTTTTGCCTTCAGAACTTCCTTAATTCTACGTGGCATTGATTCAACAAGGTGCTGATAGCATTCTTTAGAAATGTTGGCCCATATTGATAGGATAGCATCTTGCAGTTGGTGGAGATTTGAGGGATGGACATCAAGGGCACGAAGCTCCCGTTCCACCACATCCCAAAGATGCTCTATTGGGTTGAGATCTGGTGACTGGGGGGGACATTTTAGTACAATGAACTCATTGTCATGTTCAAGAAACCAATTTGAAATGATTCGAGCTTTGTGACATGGTGCATTATCCTGCTGGAAGTAGCCATCAGAGGATGGGTACATGGTGGTCATGAAGGGATGGACATGGTCAGAAACAATGCTGAGGTAGCCCGTGGCATTTAAACTATGGCCAATTGGCACTAAGGGGCCTAAAGTGTGCCCAGAAAACATCTCCCACACCATTACACCACCATCACCAACCTGCACAGTGGTAACAAGGCATGATGGATACATATTCTCATTCTGTTTACCCCAAATTCGGACTCTACCATTTAAATGTCTCAACAGAAATCGAGACTTATCAGACCAGGCAACATTTTTCCAGTCTTCAACAGTCCAATTTTGGTGAGCTTGAGCAAATTGTAGCCTCTTTTTCCTATTTGTAGTGGAGATGAGTGGTACCCGGTGGGGTCTTCTGCTGTTGTAGCCCACCTTTCTTTCCCATTCTGACATTCAGTTTGGAGTTCAGGAGATTGTCTTGACCAGGACCACAACCCTACATGCATTGAAGCAACTGCCATGTGATTGGTTGACTAGATAATCACATTAATGAGAAATAGAACAGGTGTTCCTAATAATTCTTTAGGTGAGTGTATATAAGACTGGGGGTATATTACATATGGCTGAGGGCTGATCACATATGGCTGGAAGCTGATATGAGGCATGGAGGACTGTGAGCTGAGGTCTGATTAATATTTTAATATTGGGGGTCTGACCTGAGGTGTAATGAAAAATATTTTTCTTATTGTCCTCCTCTAAAACTTAGGCGCGTCTTATAGGGCGAAAAATACAGTATATTTAGCTCAACCCCTTTAACCCTTAGAGGACCCACGCCGTACATGTAAGGCACAACCGGACGTTGGGGGGGGGGGGATCAGGGGGAGGTGGCCAGTGCTGAACTGGTCAGCACCAGGTGAGGCAGGGGACACCAGTGTTTGGAGTCCCCTGGCAGCGCTATAGCTGCATAGGAAAGGGCAGCACTTCCCTACATGCAGCCATTCTAGCTTGTGACTGCATGCTGAGAGGTTCTGTACTCGATCTGCTGGGATTTGTGGTTCTACCACAGCTTTCAATGCCTTTACTGCTCCTAGGTAGTGTTAGTGTAGATTTTTGCACGCACGTAATATCTGTGCGCATGCGTGCGTCCTGCACCTGCCTCAGCGCTGATCAGAAACATCAATTTTTCTGACCGGTCTGCTCAATTTATATCTCAGAACAATACCTCGCCATATGCTGGACCCCAGTAAGTGCAGCAGAGATGATGACATTTTGGGGACTCGTGCTGCATATGGGCTTAGTAAAGAAGCCAAACGTCAGACAATATTGGCGTTCGGACATTTTCTACCAGACTCCAATTTACAGTAACACCATGACCCGGAAGTGTTTTAGGTCAATTAGGAAATTCCTACACTACAACGACAATACACAGTGCCCACCCCAAAATGACCTGACATTTGACTGTCTGTTCAAGGTTAGGCTGAGGTGTACAACCCCGATAAAAATGTATGTGTAGAGGAGTCCCTATTACTGTTCAAAGGGAGGATTAGATTCCGCCAGTACCTGCCTAGCAAACGGGCAAGGGATGGCATAAAAATTTACAAACTTTGTGAGAGTAGCTCCGGGTACACCCACAAGTTCTATGATTATGAAGGGAAAGATTCCCACATAAAACCCCCAGAATTGCCGCCCCCCCATCCTAGGAGTTAGTGGAAAGATTGTGTGGGACTTGCTGCACCCACTGCTGGATAAGGGTTACCACCTCTATGTGGATAACTATTATACCAGCGTACCCCTATTCATGTCCCTAACTGCCAGAAGTATTGTGGCTTGCGGCACAGTGCGCAAAAAATCAGAGAGGCTTCCCTAGATCCCTGGTAGGGCAACCACTGAGAATAGGTGAAAGTAGGGCTCTCTGTCATGAGAGCGGTTAAAGGGATTCTGTCATCTCGATTTAGGTTATAGAGATGCGGACATGCACGGCTAGATTGCCGCTAGCATGTCCGCAATATACCTGTCCTATAGGGCTATGTGCTTTTATTTAGTTTAAAAAATGATTTTAGAGATATGTAAATGAGCCTTGTAAGGAGCCCAAGGGGCTGTACGAACCTTCCTGGTGCCCAGCCACGCCCCCCTGTGAAGGAGCCCAGCACCGCCTGCGCCCTCCGAATCTCCTCCTTTCTTGACAGTTAGATTGCCGTAATCTCGCGAAGCGCGAGCTTGCACATGCGCAGTTCCTTCCCTGAGGTTGATGCCAGCACAAGGAAGGAATACTATACCGGCACTGCGCATGCGCGAGCTCGTGCATCGCGAGATTATGGCAATCTTAACTGTGAAGAAAGGAGGAGATTCGGAGGACGAAGGCGGTGCTGGGCTCCTTCGCAGGGGGGCGTGGCTGGGCACCATGAAGGTTAGTACAGCACCTTACAAGGCTCATTTACATATCTCTAAAAATCATTTTTTAAACTAAATAAAAGTACACAGCGCTATGGGACAGGTATATTGCAGACATGCTAGCGGCGATCTAGCCGTGCATGTCCGCATCTCTATAACCTAAAACGAGGTGACAGCATCCCTTTAAGTACAAGGACAAGAGGGATGTCCTTTTACTGACTACCATTCACACAAATACCAGCTCCTGTGCGAGGTATCGCTACCACTGTCCCCTAACCAGTTTGCATCCTGGACTACAATAACCACACGGGAGGGGTTGATCTTTCAGATCAAGTTCTGAAGCCCTAGTGACACACGAAAGACAAAAGTGTGGTACAAGAAGCTGGCCGTACGCATTGTACAGGTGGCAATGTACAATGCGTACATGCTATTTCAATCTGCAGGCCACAGACGAACTTTCCTCCAGTTCCAAGAGGTGGATTTTTCAAATCCAGGCCGGGGAGGGCCCCAGTACTTCAGGGAGTCATGGTGCCAGTGTTGTACCAGGGCAACAGTTTCCAGGTCAAGTCCCGCAGACAGCAAGGAAGGGAAGGACCCAAAAAAGATGCAGGGTGTATTACAAAAGGGGGATAAGGAAAGAAACCATTTGTCATTGCGAAACCTGCCCTGTGCATGCAGGAGTGTTTTAGAATATACCACTCATTCATGGAGCATTAATTTCATCCATGATGTACCCTGTAATTTTACAACCTTATACCTCTGATTTAGTCCGCATAGATTACATATCCACTTTTCACCAACCACTACATACTAATTTGTTTGAGACACCTGTTTGCTGAAAAGTACCCTTTCCACCACTTAAAATGTTCGTACGGGGGTGCTCTTTCCGAAATGGGGTCACTTCTTGGGGTTTTTCATTTCTGGGGACCTCAGGAATTTATTAAATGTGACATGGCACCTAAAATACATGTCTGCCAATTCAGTTCAACAAAATCCATATTTAGCTGTTTGACTGTAGAGCCCTGCACCCGTACATATAGCACATATTTGAGCACATATAGGGTGTTGGCGTATTCGGGGGGGGAAATGGGGAACAAAATGTGGGGTGCATTTTGTCCTGTTACCGCTTGTGAAAGTGAAAAATGTGGGTGTAAAGCAACTTTGTCTGAAAAAAAAAGTTAAATTTTTCATTTTCACAGCCAAACGTTTCCTAATTCTGAGACACGCCCGATGTGTCAGAGCTCACTACACACCTTGAAATATTCCTTGAGGGGGTTAGTTTTTGGAATGGGGTCACTTTTTGGGGGTTTCCTCTGTAGGGCCACCTCAGGTTGTCTTCATATGCGACATGGCTCCCAATTACCATTCCAGCTCAATCCGCTCTCCTAACGCCATATGGTGCTCCTTCCACTCTGAAGCCTGCTGTGCGCCCATACATCAGTTTTTGAGCACATATGGGGTGTTGGCGTATTCGGGGGGAAATGGGGAACAAAATTTGGGGTGCATTTTGTCCTGTTACCCCTTGTGAAAGTTAAAAATGTGGGTGTAAAGCAACTTTTTCTGGGAAAAAATGTAATTTTTCATTTTCACAGCCAATTCCATGACTCACCTTTTGAGGTCAAAGTTCTCACTACACATCTTGAAATATTCCTTGAGCCGGAGACATGGATGCACTCATACACGCACTCTCCACAAACATGGACGCGTTCATACATGTGCGGACCATATACATAGATGCACTAATACACGCACTCTCCACATACATGGACACACTCATACATGTGCTCACCATATACATAGATGCACTCATACACATGCTCTCCACATCCATGGATGCATTCATACACACAGTCACCACATACATGGACGCACTCATATACAATACACATATATAGACAGCCAGCTTTCCTGCTGTGCCTCTCCCCATACTCTAATGTACCTGTGCCATGCAGGATAGCGGGGAAGCTGGATGACATCTCATGATATAATTCACCCAGATTCCCTACTGGACTGAAGGTCACATGTGCAGTCTGGGAAAGCTGAATATAACCGCAGTTCCCCTGCTACTCACATCACTGGTGCAGTTGTGGCAATCCAAATTATGTTCAGCATGCTGGGCATGAAAGGTTCATGCTGCAGGAATCGCGGGTAGGAAAGGGGGCGGGATATGCTAGCTCCGTCCACATTGGATCGTCCTGATGCTGGTCACTATCCATCATCAGAACTGAGGAGAGGGAAAGCAATGTCACTGATGTCAGGTCAGTGACAGAGGTGCAAGTGCAGGACTCTGGACCCGCAGGAAAAGTCAGCTGCTCTGACAGGGGCCCGGGATGACGAAGTACAGTGACTGCTCCCGGGCCCCTTCTGAGCTTGGGCCCCGAAGCAGCTGCTTCCCCTGATAGCTAAGCCACTGGGTATACATCTGAATAACAAAACCGTACTGAGACAAGCACATTGCACAGGTTTCCTCTTGGAATCTGTTTTCAGTTCCTTTCCAGTTTTCCTTAGAACTACCATTTGAACCATTAAAGTCAATGTCCTTGTTGCGGCATATTTTTGCATACTGTTCTCTGATATTCAGGTGAATACCCCTGAAGGAAAGCCCTGCGGAGGGACAAAACTTAATGTGAATGCTGCCTAATACCTGCTGGTAAATAGAAACAGTATCCGTCAGTCCCATAGACATTGAACTGAGGACCAGACTACTCACTGTTGCTGTACAGCAGCGATGGAAGGATTTGGGGCCCATCTCTTCAGTTCTTGTGATTGATGGGCCCCTCCAGTGATCAGACATTTATCATCTGTCCCCTGGATAAGTAATAAATGTCCATCCAGAGTCCCCCACCAAGGGTACGGCCACACGTTCAGGCCAAAATCAGGAGTGGATCATCAAAGGAGAGAAAGTTTAAAGGGAGTCTGTCACCTCCATATGGCCATATTACAGTGCTTACATGGCTCTGTAGCACACCTATATAAAATAATATAGGATTGTAACAGTACCTTTGTTCTTTTCTTTAGGCTGGGTTCACACCTGAGCGTATTCGATAAGCGCTTTTTGCAGGCGTTTTTGTATTTTGAAACTGCGCGTAGTATGCACGTTTGTGTGATTAACCACAGAGGCATCCAATGAAAAACTGCCACAATGTGCGCGACAATACGCCCCAAAGAAGCTCCTGTACTTTATGTGGCATAGGGCTGTAAAACGCTCAGGTGAGAACCATACCCATAGGGAAACATTGGTTTTTGCCTGTTGAGCATTTTACAGCGCATAGGAACGTGCTGTAAAACCCTGAGTTATTTTATTGAATAACTCAGTGGCTTTGCAAATTTTAATTACATGCAATTACAAAATAATTTAGATCCAGGTCCTGGTTTGAAAACTAGAATATTTTTCATGGGACAACCTCTTTAACTCATAGTTACAGCGAAGTGTGCAAGGAAATTGGGGTTTACCTGGATCACCCCCGGTAATTCTCAAACAATTGTTATGATGCGGTAAACCAGCAAGCCAGTATCTGAAGACTGTCCTACATTTAGATGATTGGTAGTAGCCAATATTGTCTGGAAGCCCTTATCCCAGTGGGGTATCCAGGGCTTGGGATAGCTTCTAACTGCTGCTGCTGATTACTGTTATTGCCCTACTGTAGACAGTGTGACTAAAGTAAATTAAAATGAACCTACGCGTTTCCATCACTACACCATCAGGGGTCAGTTTAACACAGAACACTCTTGTTCATGGTGTTCGGTATCTGTGATATACAGTGTGCGCTGTATGGCTCTGATAGCGCCCATCAACAGTTTGAATGCCGACTATAAATAGATGTAGCTCCTCACATCTCTTACCTGGCGCCCAAACCATACCGCCCCTAGACGCGTCAGGTATACAGGGATCTGACACGAGTAGGTTGGGCTGCCAGGAGGAGCTCTGTTGATAAGCAGCAAGGATGTGAATAAACACATCCCAAGTATCACAGCCATCAGGGGCCTGACAGTAAGGAAAGCGTCATCTCTGGAACGAGATAACTGTAAGTGACTACAGACTGGGCAAAAGTAGTCTAGTGCAAAAATAATGAGAAAATGCTGAGTGTTATTCTTCAGTTTTACTAAGCGAGTGTAAAAAATGCATTAAAAACTGATTTGTTTCTGCGCTGAAAAACCGAAACGCTGAACGCAGTGGTAGACAGAACTGATTAACCCCTTCCTGACACCGCTGTTATTCACCTTCCTGACCGGGCCAAATTTTGCAAATCGGACATGTCAGGTGGTGATAACTTTGGAATGCTTTTACTTATCCAAGCGGTTCTGTGACTGTTTTCTCCTAACACATTGTACTTCATGTTAGAGCTAAATTTGTGTCAGTGTTTTTTTAAATTTATTAAATTGTTAATTATTATAATTTTTTATACAAGATTTACAGAAAATTTAGAAAAAGTAATTTCTTTGCTTTTAAGACAGATAGTGATAAATAGTTATTAATTAACATTCACCGTATGTCTACTTTATGTTGACATCATTTTGAAAAGGTAATTTTATCTTTTTAGAAGCAATTTCCAATTTTCAAAACCCGCTTTTTTAAGGACCAGTTCAGGTATGAAGTCTCTTTGTCGGACTTACATAGTAGAAACCACCCATAAATTACCCCGCTTTAGAAACTGCACCCCTCAAATTATTCAAAACTGATTTTGCAAACAAGAATTAAAGGAAAATGGAGGGGAAATTCCAAACTTTCCCTTTTTTTGCAGATTTTCCATTTTAACCACTTAAGGACCACAGGTTTATACCCCCCTAGTGACCAGGCCCTTTTTTACAAATCGGCACTCCACAACTTTAGCGGTTTATTGCTCGGTCATGCAACTTACCACCCAAATTAATTTTACCTCCTTTTCTTCTCACTAATAGAGCTTTCATTTGGTGGTATTTCATTGCTGCTGACATTTTTACTTTTTTGTTATTAATCGAAATTTAACGATTTTTTTGCAAAAAAATGACATTTTTCACTTTCAGTTGTAAAATTTTGCAAATAAAATGACATCCATATATACATTTTTCGCTAAATTTATTGTTCTACATGTCTTTGACAAAAAAAAATGTTTGGGTCAAAAAAAAATGGTTTGGGTAAAAGTTATAGCGTTTACAAACTATGGTACAAAAATGTGAATTTCCGCTTTTTGAAGCAGCTCTGACTTTCTGAGCACCTGTCATGTTTCCTGAGGTTCTACAATGCCCAGACAGTAGAAAAACCCCACAAATGACCCCATTTCGGAAAGTAGACACCCCAAGGTATTCGCTGATGGGCATAGTGAGTTCATAGAACTTTTTATTTTTTGTCACAAGTTAGCGGAAAATGATGATTTTTTTTTTTTTTTTTTTTCTTACAAAGTCTCATATTCCACTAACTTGTGACAAAAAATAAAAACTTCCATGAACTCACTATGCCCATCACGAAATACCTTGGGGTGTCTTCTTTCCAAAATGGGGTCACTTGTGGGGAAGTTATACTGCCCTGGCATTCTAGGGCCCCTAATGTGTGGTTAGTAGTTTGAAATCAAAATGTGTAAAAAATGGCCTGTGAAATCCGAAAAGTGCTCTTTGGAATGTGTGCCCCTTTTGCCCACCTAGGCGGCAAAAAAGTGACACACATCTGGTATCACCGTACTCAGGAGAAGTTGGGGAATGTGTTTTGGGGTGTCATTTTACATATACCCATGCTGGGTGAGAGAAATATCTTGGCAAAAGACAACTTTTCCCATTTTTTTATACAAAGTTGGCATTTGACCAAGATATTTATCTCACCCAGCATGGGTATATGTAAAATGACACCCCAAAACACATTCCCCAACTTCTCCTGAGTACGGCGATACCAGATGTGTGACACTTTTTTGCAGCCTAGGTGGGCAAAGGGGCCCACATTCCAAAGAGCACCTTTAGGATTTCACCGGCCATTTTTTACAGATTTTGATTTCAAACTACTTCGCACACATTAGGGCCCCTAAATTGCCAGGGCAGTATAACTACCCCACAAGTAACCCCATTTTGGAAAGAAGACACCCCAAGGTATTCCGTGAGGGGCATGGCGAGTTCCTGGAATTTTTTGTCACAAGTTAGTGGAATATGAGACTTTGTAAGAAAAAAAAAATCATCATTTTCCGCTAACTTGTGACAAAAAATAAAAAATTCTAGGAACTCGCCGTGCCCCTCACGGAATACCTTGGGGTGTCTTCTTTCCAAAATGGGGTCACTTGTGGGGTAGTTATACTGCCCTGGCATTCTAGGGGCCCTAATGTGTGGTAAGTAGTTTGAAATCAAAATGTGTAAAAAATGACCTGTGAAATCCGAAAGGTGCTCTTTGGAATGTGTGCCCCTTTTGCCCACCTAGGCGGCAAAAAAGTGACACACATCTGGTATCGCCGTACTCGGGAGAAGTTGGGGAATGTGTTTTGGGGTGTCATTTTACATATACCCATGCTGGGTGAGAGAAATAGCTCTGCAAAAGACAACTTTTCCCATTTTTTTATACAAAGTTGGCATTTGACCAAGATATTTATCTCACCCAGCATGGGTATATGTAAAATGACACCCCAAAACACATTGCCCAACTTCTTCTGAGTACGGCGATACCAGATGTGTGACACTTTTTTGCAGCCTAGATGCGCAAAGGGGCCCAAATTCCTTTTAGGGGGGCATTTTTAGACATTTGGATCCCAGACTTCTCACGGTTTCGGGCCCCTAAAAAGCCAGGGCAGTATAAATACCCCACATGTGACCCCATTTTGGAAAGAAGACACCCCAAGGTATTCAATGAGAGGCATGGCGAGTTCATAGAAATTTTTTTTTCTTTTTTTTTTTTTCACAAAGTCTCCCTTTCTGCTAACTTGGGACAAAAATGTCAATCTTTCATGGACTCAATATGCCCCTCAGCGAATACCTTGGGGTGTCTTCTTTCCGAAATGGGGTCACATGTGGGGTATTTATACTGCCCTGGCATTTTAGGGGCCCTAAAGAGTGAGAAGAAGTCTGGAATATAAATGTCTAAAAAATGTTACGCATTTGGATTCCGTGAGGGGTATGGTGAGTTAATGTGAGATTTTATTTTTTGACACAAGTTAGTGGAATATGAGACTTTGTAAGAAAAAAAAAAATATATATATATTTCCGCTAACTTGGGCCAAAAAAAATTCTGAATGGAGCCTTACAGGGGGGTGATCAGGGAGTGTATATGGGGTGATCACCCCCCTGTCACTGATCACCCCTCTGTCATTGATCACCCCTCTGAAAGGCTCCATTCAGACGTCCATATGTTTTTTACGGATACATAGATCGGAACCGCAAAACACATGCGGACGTCTGAATGGAGCCTTACATGGGGGTGATCAATGACAGGGGGGTGATCAGGGAGTGTATATGGGGTGATCACCCCCCTGTCATTGATCACCCCCCTGTAAGGCTCCATTCAGACGTCTGTATGCGTTTTGCGGATCCGATCCATGGATGCGTGGATCCGTAAAACACATATGGGCGTCTGAATGGAGCCTTACAGGGGGGTGATCAATGACAGGGGGTGATCATGAAGGGGTGATCAGGGAGTGTATATGAGGTGATCACCCCCCTGTCACTGATCACCCCCCTGTAAGGCTCCATTCAGACGTCCGTATGTGTTTTGCGGATCCGATCCATAGATGCGTGGATCCGTAAAACACATACGGACATCTGAATGGAGCCTTACAGGGGGGTGATCAATGACAGGGGGTGATCAGGGAGTGTATATGGGGTGATCACCCCCCTGTAAGGCTCCATTCAGACGTCCGTATGTGTTTTGCGGATCCGATCCATGTATCCGTGGATCCGTAAAAATCATACGGACGTCTGAATGGAGCCTTACAGGGGGGTGATCAATGACGGGGGTGATCAGGAAGTCTATATGCTTGATCACTCCCTTGTCATTGATCACCCCCCTGTAAGGCTCCATTCAGACGTCCGTATGTGTTTTGCGGATCCGATCCATAGATGCGTGGATCCGTAAAACACATACGGACATCTGAATGGAGCCTTACAGGGGGGTGATCAATGACAGGGGGTGATCAGGGAGTGTATATGGGGTGATCACCCCCCTGTAAGGCTCCATTCAGACGTCCGTATGTGTTTTGCGGATCCGATCCATGTATCCGTGGATCCGTAAAAATCATACGGACATCTGAATGGAGCCTTACAGGGGGGTGATCAATGACAGGGGGGTGATCAATGACAGGGAAGTGATCAGGAAGTCTATATGCGTGATCACCCCCTTGTCATTGATCACCCCCCTGTAAGGCTCCATTCAGACGTCCGTATGCGTTTTGCGGATCCGATCCATGTATCCGTAAAAATCATACGGACCTCTGAATGGAGCCTTACAGGGGGGTGATCAATGACAGGGGGGTGATCAGGGAGTCTATATGGGCTGATCAGTGGTTCATAAAGGGTTAATAAGTGACAGGGGGGGGTGTAGTGTAGTGGTGTTTGGTGCTACTTTACTGAGCTGCCTGTGTCCTCTGGTGGTCGATCCAAACAAAAGGGACCACCAGAGGACCAGGTAGCAGGTATATTAGACGCTGTTATCAAAACAGCGTCTAATATACCTGTTAGGGGTTAAAAAAATCACATCTCCAGCCTGCCAGCGAGCGATCGCCGCTGGCAGGCTGGAGATCCACTCTCTTTCCGTCCGTTCCTGTGAGCGCGCGCGCCTGTGTGCGCGCGTTCACAGGAAATCTCGGCTCACGCGAGATGACGCCTATTGGCGTTAGCGTGGCCTGGGAGAGCCGCCGCAATGACGCCTTTCGGCGTTAGCGCGGCGGCAAGTGGTTAATCAATTTTTTTCCTGTAAGGCAGCAAGGGTTAACAGCAAAAAAACCTCAATATTAGGCTACTTTCACACTGGCGTTTCTGGGTCCGTTTGTGAGATCCGTTTCAGGGCTCTCACAAGCGGCCCAAAACTGATCAGTTTTGCCCCATTGCATCCTGAATGGATAAGGATCCGTTCACAATGCATCAGTTTGTCTCCGTTAAGCCTCCATTCCGCTCTGGAGGCGGACACCAGCGTTTTGATGTCCACCTGACGATGCGGAGCCAAACAGATCCGTCCTGACTTACAATGTAAGTCAATGGGGACGGATCTGTTTTCACTGACACAATATGGTGCAATTAAAACCGGATCCACCTCCCATTGACTTTCAGTGTAAGTCAAAACAGATCCGTTTGCATTATCGTGAACAAAGAAATATATATATATTTTTTTCATGGTAATGAAAACTGATTCCGTTATGAATGGATACAAGCGTTTGCATTATAGGTGCAGATCAGTCTGTGCCGATACCAGACGGATCCGCACCTAACGCAGGTGTGAAAATAGCCTTATCCTGATCCTGCAGTTTACAGAAACATCCTGTATGGTGGTCATAAACTGCTATATGGGCACACACAAGGCTAAGAGGGAAAGATGTGTCTCATGGTTTTTGGAGGCCAGATTTTGCTGGAATGTTTTTGGGGTGCCATGTCACATTTGAAGAGACTCTAAGGTACCACTACAGGGGAAACCCCTTATATGTGACATTTTGGAAACTACATCCCTCAAATAATTTATTAAGGGGTGTACCAACCACTTTGACTCCACAGGTGTTTCAAAGAATTTAGAAACACTTTGCTGTTGAAATGAAAAATTTCATTATTTTCCAATAAAATGTTTCTTTAGCCCCAGATTTTTCATTTCCACAAGGTGTAACAGGAGAAAATGGGCCCTACATTTTGTTAGACAATTTCTACTGAATATGGACACACCTCATATATGATAATAAACTGTTGCATAGGCACACTGCTTGGCTCAGAAGGGAAAGAACACCATGTGATTTTGGAGGACAGATTTTGCTGGACTAGTTTTCAGTTGCCATGTTGCATTTGAAGAGACCCTGAGGTACTCCTACAGTAGAAACCCCCAAAAAGTGACCCCATTTTGGAAACTATACCTCCCTTACCAATACATTTTTCAAGGGGTGTAGTGAGCACTTTGACCCAACAGGCGTTTTATAGAATTTAGAAACACATAACTGGAAACATGAAATATTACACTTTTTACAAGAAAATGTCACTTTAGGCCTAGATTTTCCCTTTTTAAGGGGTTACAGGAGAAAAAGAACTCTTTTAGTTACCCATTTCTTCCTGAATTGGGCAGAACCTCATATGTGGTCTTAAAGGGGATGTCCTGGTTCAGAGCTGAACCCGGATATACCTCCATTTTCACCCCGGCAGCCCCCCTGACATGAGCATGCTCTCGTTTGCCCTGCGCTAAATTGCACAGGGCAAAGGGATTTTTGGGAGATCCGGTGACGTACCGGGGCTCTCCATGGGGCTGTCAGGAACCCCGGTGACGTCACCGGCACTGATGGGCGGGATTTAGCACTGCCCGTCAGAGCCGGTGACATGACGAACACACTGCCGGGCGGAAGTTTCCACCCGGCAGTGTGTTATCTAAAACAAAAGAGCCCGTGCCCTGCGCAATTTAGCGCAGGGCAAGGGAGCGCATCGGAGCATCAGATGCTCCGATGCTAGCCTCAGGGGGGCTGCCTGGGTGAAAATAAGGGTATGTCCGGGTTCAGCTCTGAACCCAGACAACCCCTTTAAACTGCTGTATGGGCACACCACAGAACCCAGAAGAGAAATAACACTGCATTTGAGACACAGTTTGGTGAGTTATACAGCAGTGCGCAACAACTGCAGAGGCTCTTAGGTTAAATTAAAAAAAGAAAACCCTGAGAAGTAACTCCATTTTAGAAAGTATGTATGTGGGTCAAAGGGTGTGGTGGACATTTTGACCCACAGGTGTTTTGCAAAAGTTAATTCACAGCAGATGGTCTCTCGGTGCCCAATATATTGTGCCTAGCATGTGCCAGTGTGAAAAGCAAGCCCTCTTATTATTATTATGCTGTGCTTCCTGGTTTTATAAACGTGGCCCTGATATTTTGCCTGGACATACCACAGGGCTCAGAAGTAAAAGGGTACCATCCACATGTGAGGCCCAATATTGTGATTTTACTCATCTTGTGCCGAGTGTAAAAGTGAATATTAATTATTAATATTTGGAGTTAATATTAATAGGCGTAAATTCGCCTATTGTTGACTCCGCCTATTTATTCTTTATACCTGTTGCGCTTCCTCTTTCCTGAACTACGTGCATTGACTTGTGGCGGCACCAAAAGACTATAAATTGTGCTTAAACAATAAAATATTTATTTAACAATCACAAGTTTACAGTCAATTATTTTCTGCTATATCTATATATAAAAATGAAAAAAGAAAAACCACAGGCGGCACCACCCTTCGTATATATGGGTGCAAAATCCAAGGACGGCAGCAGGTGCTTACCCAGTATTGTAGATACAAAAAGTGGACTGCACTCCCAGCAATTCGTGAAGAAAATCTTTGTTTATTCACCCATCTATGGCAAAGCGACGTTTCGGCTCCAACTGAGCCTTTCTCGCTTGAGAAAGGCTCAGTTGGAGCCGAAACGTCGCTTTGCCATAGATGGGTGAATAAACAAAGATTTTCTTCACGAATTGCTGGGAGTGCAGTCCAATTTTTGTATCTATATATATATATATATATATATATATATATATATCTATCTATCTCAATAGATCTATAAATATATAAACACATGTAGACGCACACTGCAATACACTTACTACACTAACACTATATAACCCAACTAATTATACCCCACAATCTAACTAAATATACCCTCACACACACCTACTAGCTTCATCCACCCCCCTATCTATAAACTGTCCCTACAGGGTAAAAAAGGTAACGGTGTGTGTGGTGGTGGCACTGCAAGGGTTAATACCAATTCAGGGGTACAGGACAATGCTGGCCAGGGGTATAGGCAGGGTGAATTTAGAGGTGCAGGCTATTGCAGGGGTTCAGAACAGGATGGCGGGGGTTAATGAGATATGGTGTTGGTAGGGGTAAATGCAGGGGTTAATATTAATATAAGGACAATGCAGGGCTGGCTAGCAATGAAGGGGTTAATAAGGATACTCAGCCAGATGCTCGTCTCTAGGAGTTAATGCTCGTTTCTAGGGGCAGATCTTTGCTTGGGATCGTTATCCAAGGGTTAATTTGCGCTTCAATGCTTGTCATCCGGGGGATGAGTCATGCTTGGGGCTGCAGGAGTTAACTCACCTAGCGCTCTGCCGCCGGACTATTTAAATCGGGGGATCGATTTGATCCTCCTGCCTGTGAAGTGACCGCGCACCCCTGGCACTGTAATTACAGTGCCGGAGGTACGCGGCAGGCAAGGGAGCTCTTTGCGCCCCTGTCCCTATTAGGCAAAACAACTCCGGCCCTGCCAGAGGTGTTTTTAGAAATAGGCAGAGGATTTCTTTGAGCCTCTGTCTTTTAATGTGCCTGCAAGCATGCGTCTGCAGGAGGATACATTGGGAGGGGCACCCGTGATTGGGTATTATTGGGCCACATATAAGTGTATATATATTGGGCCCATATGATTTCATATATATATATACATACTGGGGACATATACACACATATATATATTGTAGGAAGGCGCAGTGGTCCGTCATTGATGGAAGGTATGTGTCACCGAGATTCCTGGCCTCAGTGAGGTAAGAGCCGGTATTTTCAAAAGTCAGCGCCAGCTAGTGCTGGCTGACATGGTTTTGCTATTTTAGTATGGCTGTAAAGCCGATCCGGGCCGGCTCTTACTGGGAGCAGCCAAATTGCAGGGTGGGTGGCTCCTCCCCATGTTCCAGGCCGGATCTTGGTTTGGGCTATAAAACACAGGTAGCACTGTTAGATGGTAGGAATTTACTCTGACAGTGAAGCTCTGTCAGTCTCTGTGTTGGGGCCTTGGTAAAGGCCTGCTACCTTGTTGGTGTGAAAATAGGTGGTTTCTGCTATGTCTGCATTGCTGCATGATGTGAACAAACACCAGACTCTAAGGTGACTGTTTTTCTTGAAACTGACTTTTTGTTTTGCTTATCCTTATGTGTGAATAAACACAGAACTGTTTAAGTTAAAGACGTTGTTGTTGCCTCTATACTGCGTTACCCTGAGATCTGTGGGCTGAGGCCGTCGTTCCGTTCCTGGCTTCTGGACCCCAGCAAGTTTTTTTCAATCTCCCCAATGATCAAGCGTCCGACTACCTGACCGTAAAAGGTTAGATCCTGGTGAAACTGGGTGTTGGTCCTGGCCCAGCGAGTGCATCAGTGGAAATTTAACCAGGTTGAACCCACCAGACCGCAGCATTATGACCTGTTACACAGTTTGCAAAAATGGCTGCAGCCTGACGTACTGACCCCCCACTGCTATGTTGGACCGTCTCTTGGCAGATGTGTTCTGCAGGGCTTTGCCGTACCCCCTTCAGCACTGCATCGGCTCAGAGATGGTCGACCTGGTTGAGTGCTACGAGGCCACCAGAAATCTACAGGGGGCTTTTTTTGCACATATATGGCATTTCAGTGCAAAATATGCTGTGATCAGCTTGTGGAAAATCAACAGCTAATCGGTAACCTGTGGGCCTATCCTAAGTGTGTGGATTAGGCTTGGGAAAACTGCAGTGTACTACAGTACCAGCAAAGACTAGACTAATCATTGGGGGTTGGGGGGCGAGTGTCTTCATTCCATGTGGACCAGAAGTGACATTTGGCCACAGGATATAGGCATCACAAACTATTATGCATCATATGCACCAGAAGTGATGCGCCTCACACAACTTTTGTTTTTTGGCTGCATGTGAATGCTGGATTTAAAAGCCTGTCTTGATGGCTATAGCACGCTGTTGTGGAAGAAACCCAGCCAGCCTGCATCGACCTATATGTCTCGTTTTCCCTGGCTGTCGCTATGGAGGAGGAGAACATGCAGCGTACTGATATCCATGAGGGCCAAGACAGCAGATCAGTAGTCCCTGGAAGGGGTAATGTAGCCCTGTGGGGAGGAGGCTCACTGTCAGGTTTTCATCAGGAAAGGTGGAACCTCCCAGAGAGTCAGGATTCACAGAATGTTCGAGAATAAAGAGCAGTATTTTTGATTTGAGGGGGGTTCTTTTTCAAGATAGCAGGGAAAGACGTAAAGATTATGTCAGACAATGCAATGACTGTGGCATACCTGAACAGACAGGGGACCAGGTCAAAAGGTTTGATGTCCGTAGCCTCAGAGATTTTTTCCATGATTATCCCTCTAATAGCATCTATCAGGGCAGTGCACTTTAAGGGTTTAGAAAATAAGATGGATTTTCTAAGCTGTCACTTTTTAGACCGGGGGAGAGGTGACTGAATCAGGAGGTTTTTCTTCCAACCCTGGACCTTTTTGCAACCAAATAAAACATAATGCAAGAGGTTTTATTTCCTTTACCCCAAGGATCACCCACAAGGATAGATGCTCTATTCCCTGTTTTATGGCTTCCCTCCTCTGAGTCTTCTTTATAGGGTGTTGCAGAATTTGAGACAAGAACAAGTAAGGGTCATTTTGATAGCCCAAAAAAAAAAATCACAGAATGAAGTGGCCTAAATGGGAGGAAGTGCTCAAACCCCCAATTCCTCCACAAGTGATCCGTTGTTAACGGCAATCCCCAGCAAAAATGCATACAATGGAGGATGTCGGCAGCAGACCACATGCACCACAAAAACATCCTACACAAGATGGAATAATGTGTGGATGAGAAAATAAAAATCCATAAATCACTGCAAAAGGTGCAACACAATAATATGCTACTGACAATACTGGCCAAACCCTCACGCTGATGTTAAATATTTGGCCAATATATTCCAGTCAGGAACATATCAGAGCCCAAGGCACCCCATCAAGGTATCTCAGTGTGGCAAAGGTCCCACCGCTAACCTACCTACAGTGTGTGAACACAGTCCGATAGATGCTGAGGTACGACTCGCAGCCAAACTCCCACATACCTCCATAGTAAGATCACTAATACAATGGGAGGGAGGAGAAGGCTGTGAGCCACACCTATATCAGGCCATGTGACACAGGCTACCAGGTGCACTGAATGTTACCAAAGATAAACTATGGCACATTCAGGGGTCGAGTGGAGGGGGAACGCGTGGGAACGGCGTTCCTGCACTTTTTTCATGGCAGGAACGCCGTTCCCTTTCAAGCCTCAAGTCAGGAGAACGCGGCTGAAATCAGGGGGTGAAGCGCACTGTGCAGGGCAGGCTAAGCGGCTTCACAGCTGTCTGTGCGGTGCTGCTGCTGTCTGTGACTCCTCTCATGGCGCCCCGCCCCCTACTGACATCATCTCCTTCACTTCTTCTGTCGGCCTAATACGTTGCGAGTATGTTCAGTCAGCTGAGATCATTTAGAATGTCTTTAAGAAAAGTTTGTCCCTGGGATTCGAACTCACGACCTCTACACATCAGAGGCAAGGCATTTACCCTCACAGCCATGAATGCTGTCTAGGTAGTTGCTTAAAAAAAAAAAAAAAAAAAAAAATATAAGACTTCTACTTATACCTAGTGTACTGATACCTAGTGTACAACCATACACATGACAGCTGCCCACTGTGTATGGATGTAGCAGAGCTGGGTGTGTTGGGGCAGCTGTCATGTGTATGGTTGTACACTAGGTATCAGTACACTAGGTATAAGTAGAAGTCTTATTTTTTTTTTTTTAAGCAACTACCTACACAGCTTTCATGGCTGTGGGGGTAAATGCCTTTCCTCTGATGTGTAGAGGTCATGAGTTTGAATCCCAGGACAAACTTTTCTAAAAGTGTTTTTTTTTTTAAGACTCCTACTGATACCTAGTGTACTGATACCTAGTGTACAACCATACACATGACAGCTGCCCCAACACACCCAGCTCTGCTACATCCATACACAGTGGGCAAAGTTACCTACAGTAGAAGTCTTATATATATTTTTTTAAGTTATTAGCTAGACAGCTTTCATAGCCTCCTTGCCTCTGATGTGTAGGGGTCATGAGTTCGAATCCCATGACAAACTTTTCTAAAAGTGTTTTTTTTTTTTTTTTTTTTTTTTAATACCGGACTGTTACTTTACTGCCACGGGGGAGGCGGGCTATTGGCGCCATGATACTGGCACATGAAGGGGGTAGGAGAGAGGAACTTGATACTGGCACATTAGGGGACAGGGGGAGAGGATGGCACTATGATATTGTGTTTTGATCACAATGTGTATATTTGGCTCAGTCCGCAGCTACACAAATTACAGCGTGCTAGATTTTCTGTGCTTTTTTTTTGGAGGGGGGGGGGGGGTTGCAGTGGATCTTGGGTGAGTTCCCACACTTTTTTTCCCAGGACTTGACCCCTGGGCACATTCCATATACAGTATATCAAGAAAAAAATCACAGAATGAAGTAGCCTAAATGAGAGGAAGTGCTCAAACCCCTAAACACTGTAGCGTGTTTATACCCAGGGCAGTGGCGTAGCGTGGGTTGCCAGCACCCGGGGCAAGCCAAAAATTGCGCCCCCCCCCCCCCCCGCGCCTACCCCAGGCACGCCACTTTTAACAGATACTGTAGTAGATCACTAGCAGTCCTATGTTACACCTCAGATAACACAGAGATAACTCTCTGAGTACAGATAATGTAGTAGATGGGTGTGAGGCCCCAGAATTCTGAACACGTACAGTGTGACCTGAAGTCTGGGGCCAGAATGCGGCAGTATGGGCCAAATTCTCAATCTTCTCCCCCAACCCTACCATGAAACAGATATGTGGATGGACATTATTATTACAGTAGAATACCGCACCATACCTGTTACATCCAGTGACGTCTCCTGTGATGTAGACTCTCCTCGACGTCTTCATTCAGAGATAAGACCGCCATGATAACTTCTTTCAGCCGCTTCTCGTCTCTGCAGAGTTTCACCGAAAAAAATTTAGGTTCCTCACTTTACTATCATGCTCTCCTTCCTTCAACACTGTCATCCTGCTGCCCCCCAATACTGAGCTAGAGCCAGACAGATAGCTTTCATTCCCCCTGTATATTATAATGGCCCCCTCTTTATTATTAATGTACTGGCCCCCTCTTTAATAACAAAGAGGGGGCCATTATATTAGCAAAGAGGGGGTCATTACATTAATAATAAAGAGGGGGTCATTACATTCATAACAAAGAGGGGGTCATTACATTCATAACAAAGATGGGGTCATTATATTAATAATAAAGAGGGGCCATTATATTAATAATAAAGAGGGGGTCATTACATTAATAATAAAGAGGGGCCATTATATTAATAATAAAGAGGGGGTCATTACATTAATAATAAAGAGGGGCCATTATATTAATAATAAAGAGGGGGCCAATACATTAATAATAAAGAGGGGCCATTACATTAATAATGAAGAGGGGGTCATTATATTAATAATAAAGAGGGGGGCATTATATTAATAATAAAGAGGGGGTCATTACATTAATAATAAAGAGGGGGTCATTACATTAATAATAAAGAGGGGCCATTACATTAATAATAAAGAGGGGGCCATTATATTAATAATAAAGAGGGGGTCATTACATTAATAATGAAGAGGGGGTCATTACATTAATAATAATAATGTACTGGCCCCCTCTTTATTATTAATATGATGGCCCCCTTTTTATTAATAATGTACTGGCCCCCTCTTTATTATTAATATAATGGCCCCCTTTTTATTATTAATGTACTGGCCCCCTCTTTGCTAATATAACCCCTTAAGGACCAGGCTCATTTTCACCTTAAGGACCAGGCCATTTTTTGCAAATCTGACCAGTGTCACTTTAAGTGCTCATAACTTTAAAACGCTTCGACTTACCCAGGCCGTTCTGAGATTGTTTTTTCGTCACATATTGTACTTCATGACACTGCTAAAATTGGGTCAAAAAAGTTAATTTTTTTGCATAAAAAAATACATTTTTTACCAAAAATTTTGAAAAATTAGCAAATTTCAAAGTTTCAGTTTCTCTACTTCTGTAATACATAGTAATACCCCCAAAAATTGTGATGACTTTACATTCCCCATATGTCTACTTCATGTTTGTAGCATTTTGGGAATGATATTTTATTTTTTGGGGATGTTACAAGGCTTAGAAGTTTAGAAGCAAATTTTGAAATTTTTGAGAAATCTTCAAAATCCCACTTTTTATGGACCAGTTCAGGTTTGCAGTCATATTGTGAGGCTTAGATAATAGAAACCTCCCAAAAATGACCCCATTCTAGAAACTACACCCCTCAAGGTATTCAAAACTGTTTTTTCAAACTTCATTAACCCTTTAGGTCTTCCACAAGAGTTGATGGCAGATGGAGAAACAATTTTGAAATTTCTATTTTTTGGAAAATTTTCCAATATAATCAATTTTTCCCAGGAGTAAAACAAGGGTTAACTGCCAAACAACACTCAAAATGGGTTGCCCTGATTCTGTAGTTTGCAGAAACACCCCATATGTGGTTGTAAACTACTGTTTGGCCGAACGGTAGCACATAGAAGGAGGGGAACACCATATGGGTTTTGGAAGGCAGATTTTGCAGGACTGGTTTTGTTTATACCATGTCCCATTTGAAGCCCCCTGTTGCACCCCTAGAATAGAAATTTCAAAAAAGTGACTCCATCTAAGAAAGTACACCCCTCAAGGTATTCAAAACTGGGTTTACAAACTTTGTTAACCCTTTAGGTGTTCCACAAGAGTTAATGGCAGATGGAGAAACAATTTTGAAATTTCTATTTTTTGGAAAATTTTCCAATATAATCAATTTTTTCCAGGAGTAAAACAAGGGTTAACTGCCAAACAACACTCAAAATGGGTTGCCCTGATTCTGTAGTTTACAGAAACACCCCATATGTGGTCGTAAACTACTATTTGGCCGAACGGGAGCACATAGAAGGAGGGGAACACCATATGGGTTTTGGAAGGCAGATTTTGCTGGACTGGTTTTGTTTATACCATGTCCCATTTGAAGCCCCCTGTTGCACCCCTAGAATAGAAATTTCAAAAAAGTGACTCCATCTAAGAAAGTACACCCCTCAAGGTATTCAAAACTGGGTTTACAAACTTTGTTAACCCTTTAGGTGTTCCACAAGAGTTAATGGCAGATGGAGAAACAATTTTGAAATTTCTATTTTTTGGAAAATTTTCCAATATAATCAATTTTTTCCAGGAGTAAAACAAGGGTTAACTGCCAAACAACACTCAAAATGGGTTGCCCTGATTCTGTAGTTTGCAAAAACACCCCATATGTGGTCGTAAACTACTGTTTGGCCGAACGGTAGCACATAGAAGGAGGGGAACACCATATGGGTTTTGGAAGGCAGATTTTGCAGGACTGGTTTTGTTTATACCATGTCCCATTTGAAGCCCCCTGTTGCACCCCTAGAATAGAAATTTCAAAAAAGTGACTCCATCTAAGAAAGTACACCCCTCAAGGTATTCAAAACTGGGTTTACAAACTTTGTTAACCCTTTAGGTGTTCCACAAGAGTTAATGGCAGATGGAGAAACAATTTTGAAATTTCTATTTTTTGGAAAATTTTCCAATATAATCAATTTTTTCCAGGAGTAAAACAAGGGTTAACTGCCAAACAACACTCAAAATGGGTTGCCCTGATTCTGTAGTTTGCAAAAACACCCCATATGTGGTCGTAAACTACTGTTTGGCCGAACGGTAGCACATAGAAGGAGGGGAACACCATATGGGTTTTGGAAGGCAGATTTTGCAGGACTGGTTTTGTTTATACCATGTCCCATTTGAAGCCCCCTGTTGCACCCCTAGAATAGAAATTTCAAAAAAGTGACTCCATCTAAGAAAGTACACCCCTCAAGGTATTCAAAACTGGGTTTACAAACTTTGTTAACCCTTTAGGTGTTCCACAAGAGTTAATGGCAGATGGAGAAACAATTTTGAAATTTCTATTTTTTGGAAAATTTTCCAATATAATCAATTTTTTCCAGGAGTAAAACAAGGGTTAACTGCCAAACAACACTCAAAATGGGTTGCCCTGATTCTGTAGTTTGCAAAAACACCCCATATGTGGTCGTAAACTACTGTTTGGCCGAACGGTAGCACATAGAAGGAGGGGAACACCATATGGGTTTTGGAAGGCAGATTTTGCAGGACTGGTTTTGTTTATACCATGTCCCATTTGAAGCCCCCTGTTGCACCCCTAGAATAGAAATTTCAAAAAAGTGACTCCATCTAAGAAAGTACACCCCTCAAGGTATTCAAAACTGGGTTTACAAACTTTGTTAACCCTTTAGGTGTTCCACAAGAGTTAATGGCAGATGGAGAAACAATTTAGAAATTTCTATTTTTTGGAAAATTTTCCAATATAATCAGTTTTTTCCAGGAGTAAAACAAGGGTTAACTGCCAAACAAAACTCAAAATGGGTTGCCCTGATTCTGTAGTTTGCAAAAACACCCCAAATGTGGTCGTAAACTACTGTTTGGCTAAACGGCAGGACATAGAAGAAGGGGAACGCCATACGGTTTTTGGAAGGCAGATTTTGCTGGACTGGTTTATTTACACCATGTACCCTTTCAAGCCCCCTGATGCACCCCTAGAGTAGAAACTCCATAAAAGTGACCCCATCTAGGAAACTACGGGATAAGGTGGTTGTTGTTTTGGGACAATTTTTGGGGTAAATTAGATTTTTGGTTGCTCTATATTACTCTTTTTTGAGGCAATGTAACAAAAAAATTTAATTCTAAAATTGTTTCTACATTCGCTATTTAGTTTTGTGGAACACCTAAAGGGTTAACATAGTTTGTAAAGTAATTTTTGAATACCTTGAGGGGTGTAGTTTCTTAGATGGGGTCACTTTTTTGGAGTTTCTAGTCTAGGCTACATCAGGGGGGGCTTCTAATGGGACATGGTGTAAAAAAAAAAAACTGTCCATCAAAATCTGCCTTCCAGAAACCGTATGGAGTTCCCTTCGTTCTATGCCCTGCCGTGCGGCTATATAGCCATTTACGACCACATATGGGGTGTTTCTGCAAACTACATAATTGGGGCAATAAATGTTTAGTTTTGTTTGGCTGTTAACCCTTGCTTTATTACCGGCAAAATGGATTTAAATTTAAATTTTGCCCAAAAATAGGTGTTTTGGCACCGTTTTTATTTTATATTTTTAACACCGTTCATCCGAGGCGTTTGGTAAAAAGTTATTTTTATAGCGACGACTTTTACGCACGCGACGATGCCCAATATGTATGGCTCTCAGACTTTGGAGACACTAAGCAGGCATCCTAAAACTGCGGCCCTCCAGATGTTGTAAAACTACAATTCCCACCATGCCCTGATGATGGCTGTAGGTTGTCTGGGCATGCTGGGAGTTATAGTTTTACAACATCTGGAGGGCCGCAGTTTGAGGATGCCTGCACTAAAACTAATATTTTTTGGGGAAAGAAAAATTGTTTTCGTGTCTCCAAAGTCTGAGAGCCATAGTGTTTTATGTTCTCTAGTGAACTGTTGGGGATTATAAAAATTTAGTACTCCATGGAAGTGTGATACTCCCTGAAGCAATCGATAATGCAGAGGCCCGGATGATCGGGGCACGTGTCACATTGAGTTGTGGTGTCCTTCCGTATCCCCCTCTTGTGACACACTCTGCACTTTTTTTGGGTTCGTCCCTTCTTTCCAGTATGGGGGACCACACCTGGAAAGTGTTGGCCAGGGACGATCCGGGCGCCTCCAGTTCCCGAGGTACTCCGGCCTGCTCTTTCCCGGTCCGAAAAGATCAGGTCTTTGAGGACTGCCTCATAGAATTGGAGGAATGTCCCTGTGCTGCCAGCGCTTCGGGATAGTACAAAAGAGTTGTACATGGCAACCTGCACCATGTAGACCGCAACTTTTTTGTACCATGCCCGGGTTTTGCGCATGGCGTTATATGGCGTGAGGACTTGATCAGAGAGATCAACTCCTCCCATATACCGATTGTAGTCGACGATACAATCGGGCTTAAGGACCGTTGCCGCGGTACCTCGCACAGGGACTGGGGTGGTGCTGTTACCGTGGATTGTGGACAGCATAAGGACATCCCTCTTGTCCTTATACCTGACCAGCAACAGGTTTCCACTGGTAAGTGCACGGGTCTCACCCCTGGGGATAGGTACCTGGAGGGGGTAGGCAGGGAGGCCGCGTTGATTTTTCCGCACGGTCCCACAAGCGAACGTGGATCTGGCGGCAAGGGACCTGAACAAGGGAATGCTGGTATAAAAGTTGTCCACGTACAAGTGGTAACCCTTATCCAGCAGTGGGTACATAAGGTCCCACACGAGTTTCCCGGTAACACCCAGAGTGGGGGGACATTCTGGTGGTTGAATCCGGGAATCTCGCCCCTCGTACACACGAAATTTGTAAGTGTACCCTGAGGTACTCTCACAAATTTTGTATAGCTTCACGCCATACCTCGCCCGCTTTGTGGGAATGTATTGGCGGAAACTGAGTCTCCCCTTGAACGCAACGAGAGACTCATCAACCGCGACCTCCCTTCCAGGTACGTAGGCCTGCTGAAATGTGGCCCCAAAGTGATCGATGACCGGCCGTATCTTGTACAGCCGGTCATAGGCAGGATCACCTCGGGGTGGACATGCTGCATTATCGGAATAATGCAGACATTTCCGGATGGCCTCAAACCGGTGACGTATCATGACCATACTGTACAGTGGGGTCTGGTACAGGACGTCCCCACTCCAGTATTGCCTGACACTGGGTTTTTGGACTAGACCCATATGCAGCACGAGGCCCCAAAATGTCCTCATTTCGGCTGCACTGACCGGCGTCCAGCCACCGGGTCTAGCCAAAACTGAGCCTGGGTTTTGAGCGACGAACTGTTGGGCGTACAGATTCGTCTGCTCCACCATCAAATTCACCAGTGGGTTACTGAAAAAAAAACTAAAAAAGTCTATTTCAGTAAACCCCACTGTGGGAATCTGGATTCCAGGATTGCCAGCGAAATCCGGAATCTCAGGCTCAAAGTCCACTGGGGGACACCAGCTAAGTTCATCGGCAGGGGGCTCCGGTGAACTTATTTGGTGGGCCGGGAAACCAGTACGAACCCCAGGGCGGCTCGTACTAGGGTGGGCCACAGGATCCCTAGCATGTGTGGCCCCTGGCTCCGCCTGGCGGCGTCTCCGCTGCCTTGGTGGCTCATCGTCATCCGATGATGATGAGGAGGATGCGGATGACAAAAGGAACGTGGGGTCATCCTCATCCTCACTGGGGCTCTCAGAGTCGGAGGCAATCTGGGCATATGCCTCCTCGGCCGAGAACACCCGGCGGGCCATGGGTGTGTGTGTGTGCGTGTGTATGTGCGTGCGTGTAAACCTTTATTCTATGTGCGTGTGTGTGGGGGCACGGGTGTTCACGTACTAAAAAGTCCAGGCAAAAAAAAGTGTTAGGAAAAAAAAAAAAAAAAAAGTTCAAACTTGCTGATCTGCGGTTCAACGCTGATCAGCGGTCGGTGGGGTGGTGGGGCGGGCGATGCGCTAACAGTGGACGGACGCTAAAAAGTGCCGGCCAGTCAGCGCACGCAGAAAAAAAAAAAAAGTGGTGGTGGGGGAAGGGTCTGGTGGTGGGGGGAGGGGGTTGGTGGGGGGGGGCTGGTGGTGGGGGGGATGCGGGGGGGGCAAGTGGCAGGGGGGGTCTGGGGTCTGAAAGTTGAAAAAAAAAAGTTTGGAATAAATGTGCTTTTTTTTTTTTTTTTCTAACTTTTCCCTTCTATCCCTGCCTAAAGGTGCCTCTCCCTCACTGACCCTAACCTACCTGGGTGGCGATGGGTGCAGGAGGGTGATGGATGCCGATTTAGGGGGACACAGGAGCTGGTGCTGGACGATGCTGCACGGTCAGGGTGCTGGACAGGAAGAGGAGGGGAGAGAGGAGCGCAGGAAGTTTGAATCTCGCGCCTCTCTCCCCTGCACCAATCAGCACCCTGGACAGCGGCGTTCAGCACCAGGGCCAGCTCCGCCTCTGCAAATCCTCGGACTGCGATTGGTGGTGTAAAATTACGCCACCGATCGCAGTCTTTTTCCGGTTCATCGGGTCACAGGACACCCGAATGGACCGGAAACGCAGAAAACCGCAGGTCTGAATTGACCTGCGGTTTTCTGCGATCGCCGATACGGGGGGGTCCAATGACCCCCCCCTGCGTTGTTACGGGATGCCGGCGGAATGATTTCAGCCGAAATCCCGTTTCGATTAACCCCCGCGGCGCCGGAATTCAGATTTTAAGTCAGGACGTACCGGTACGTCCTCGGTCCTTAAGGACTCGGGAAATAGGGCGTACCGGTACGTCCTCGGTCCTTAAGGGGTTAATGTCCCCCTCTTTGTTATTAATGTACTGGCCCCCTCTTTGCTAATATAATGTCCCCCTCTTTGTTATTAATGTACTGGCCCCCTCTTTGCTAATATAATGTCCCCCTCTTTGTTATTAATGTACTGGCCCCCTCTTTGCTAATATAATGTCCCCCTCTTTGTTATTAATGTACTGGCCCCCTCTTTGCTAATGTAATGTCCCCCTCTTTGCTATTAATGTACTGGCCCCCTCTTTGCTAATATAATGTCCCCCTCTTTGTTATTAATGTAATGGCCCCTCTGTTATTAATGTACTGGCCCCCCTCTTTGCTAATATAATCGCCCCTCTTATTGCTGTGCCAATGCCATTGAAGCCTTTCTGCTCCAGTCCTCTCCTCTCCTCTCCCACCCCCCATACTGCCGCCAGAGCCTCTGCAATTAGGTAAGTTAACATAAAAAAAAAATACTTACCTATCTCCATACCCGCTTGTTCCCGCCGCAGGCGGTCACGAACGCCTCACTGTGCCTTCCTGCGCCGCGTCATCGCGTCATCTCGCGAGACCCGACGCAGGAGGTCACAGTGAGGTTATCGTGACCGAGTCCTGCGTCGCTCGCCTCTACTGCCTTATAGGCTTCAGGCCTAGTGGCCTGAAGCCTATGGGGCATAACGGAGGGGACGGGAGCCATAGGCTCCCGTAGCCCTCATTGAAATTTCGGATGCCTGGCGCCCCCTGCAATTTGGCGCCCGGGGCAACGGCCCCTCCGGCCCCCCCCACGCTACGCCCCTGACCCAGGGGAGGAATCCCTGCGCATGTGATCCGTTGCTAACAGCAATCCCCAGTTGTGAGTTGGACCTCAGCACCTATCGGACTGTGTTCACACACTGTAGGTAGGTTAGCGGTAGGACCTATGCCACACTAAGATACCTTGACGGGGTGCCTTGGGCTCCAATATGTTCCTGACTGGAATATTTTGGCCAAAGTCTCAGTTTTTAACATCAGCGTGAGGGTTTGGCCAGTATTTTCAGTAGCATATTATTGTTGGGCACCTTTTGCAGTTTATATTCTCAACCACACATTATTCCATCTTGTGTAGGATGTTTTTGTGGTGCATGTAGTCCGCTGCTGACATCCTCAATTGTATGCATTTTTGCTGGGGATTACCGCTAGCTGCGGATCACATGCTCCCCCGCATATAAACATGCTACAGTTTTTGGAGTTTTGAGCACCTTCTCCCATTTAGGCCACTTCATTATGTTATTTTTTTTCTTGATATATATGAAATGTGCCATAGTTTATCGTTGGTAACATTCTGTGCACCTGGTAGCCTGTGTCACATGACCTGTTATAGGTGGGGCTCGCAGCCTCCTCCTACCCTCCCATTGTATTAGTGATCTTACTATGGATGTATGTGGGAGTTTGGCTGTGAGTCGTACCTCAGCACCTATCGGACTATAGGAAAGCAGTGGGACCCATGCCACACTGAGATACCTTAACGGCGTGCCTTGGGCTCCGATATGTACAGTACTATGTATGGGGTACAATATAATATACAGGACTATACATGGGGTGCAGTGTAATATAGAGGACTATACATGGGGTGCAATGTAATATACTGGACTGTACATGGGGTACAGTAAAATATACAGGACTATACATGGGGTGCAGTATAATATACAGGACAAGAGAAGAGGGTCAAGCAGGGAAGGCAATGGAGCCCACCTGAATACTGCTCAAAAAATGCAACAAGAAAAACTATAAGGGGGCAGTACACTAAAGTAAAACGTCACTTTTAATTGTATAGGAGATAAAAAAAGGCCCCTACAGACAGACAAACAAGTAAGACGTACACACCCTCAGCCTGGTGTAAGGCAGAGATGCTGAAGGCTAAAATAACAACATTAATATTAATGGTGGACTAGGCAGAGACTGAACGTAGAAGGTCAGAGTTTTTTTTCTAGTATGATATACCCACTAACCCTAGTGACTCCCTACTTGTTCTAGTCCACCCTAATAGTGTATCCAAGGGACGGGATCCAAAAAGCCCCGCAAGGGGTGGCCCAGACTGGAGCTCTAATCCTGCACTGGAAGCCCTAGTAAGGCCCTAACCAGTGACAAAAAGACCATGCGTCCAATGGAAATAACACATTGATACAAGTTGTTAGAGATATGTCCCAACCAAAACCAAAAATAATTAGATAGAGAATACTCAAGTAACCCGACGCGTCCCCAAGATTTTTCAGGGGACGGACGGGCATATGGCCCAACAGCTAGAGAGTAACCTGTACGGTTGCTACAGTCAGTGTATGGCTAAGCCTAAAAATAACAACAGAAGACAAAAAACATAAGTATAGTAACCGAATAGGTCACCACCAATCATCCAACATGGGACGATGGAGGAGACTGACTTACTGTTTGGTGGCTGCTGTCAGCGTATGGCTGTGGACCCAAACACAAGCAAGACCCAGGGTGGTGGTGTCTGCAGGAGTAGTTGGACTGGCAGCAAATGGGGCTGCACTGCCCCATTATAAAGGCAGAGGGGCCATGTGAGACGCATCTCCAGCGAACAAGGCGTCCGCTGATGACGTCATAGGATGCGCCTCACAGTCGCGGTCACGTGATCGGGAGAGCCGAGACCACGTGGCCGCGCATGCGCTACAGGATCCTGCCTCATGCGTTTCATGGGGCCTAGGATGGAACACACGGCTGCGGGCAAACTTCCGCATAACGTGACACATGAGACGCGCCGGTGTCAGAGGCCGCAGCGTCATACCATCAGTCACGTGATCAGAGCCAGAACCAGCCGCACTTGCGCAATAGTGCACTAAAAGACAGGTAAAATACGGCAGCCCAGTCTGGATTATGTCGATTTAATGGCCTGTCTGGCTATGGCACATTAATGTCATGCAAAGCCACTCCTCCTGTCTGCATGACATCACAACGGGAACGTCCCCTATTGGTCAGTCTAATAAAGACATGGCCACAGGGAGAACTCAGCTCCAGTATAGATTAAGCTAAATATGGAGAGGGGAACAAAGGGGGAAACTACTCATTGGTCCAGCAAGACCATAACCCCAATTATCCCTCTCACATATTGTTGAGGGGCATGACAGTGTGTGTCCATTGGGTTTGTTTTACAGAGAAAAAGTCCACGGGACCGACCGGGAACAATGATAATCAAAGAAAGCAACCGAAGTTCAATTGCTCATTAAGACCGTGAGGGGCAACCGTGTTCAAAGTAAACGTCCACCAACATTCTCTTTGGAGACTGTGTCTGTTCCAGTCACTGCCCGCGCAGGTTTATCAACACGCTCAATGGCCATGAAGCTGATGGAAGCAACACGTCCATTATGGGATGACTGCACATGACGCGCTATGGGGGTATCCCTGTTGCTCCCCCATGCCCTTGCGCAGTTCCCCGAAGGTGTTTCCAATGTAGCGTAACCTGCACACACAGGTTATTAGATAGATCACACCAGTTGTGTGGCAGTTTATGAAACCCCGCACGTGGTAGACAGTATCATTGGTTTCACCCATAAACGTTTTGCCCTGTGATAGGCAGCCACAGAAACTGCAATGGCCGCACCTATGGCATCTCGTCACAGGCACGTCCAACCATGTGCATGGTCTCACGGGAGGGGTAAATTGGCTGTGTACCAACCTATCCTTTAGATTGTTGCCCCTCCTAAAGATCAGGGAGACAGAGGTATTAAGGACCTCTGCCAGGTCTGGGTGCATCAGTAGGGTGTCCCAGTGACATGCCAGAACCCTCCTAACTTGAGAAGCAGCAGCATCAAACGTGCCTATTACCCGGACAGTACCTTGAGATTCACGTGCCTTACTAGTCGTGGGTGGAGTAATTCCGTTCGTGTGCGTGCCTTAGTTTTCTCATAGGCCAATCTGAGGGTCCTATCCGGATACCTCCTCTCCTGAAACCTAGACCTCAGGCCTGGCACTTAAAATCAGTTGGTTCTGAACAATTACGATTTAGTCTCAAATATTGTCCAGTAGGAATCCCTTTCTTAAGAGGGACAGGATGACAACTGTCCCACCTAAGAAGGGAGTTAGTGGAGGTGGGTTTGTGGTAGATGGACGTACTTAAACCACCTTTTTCATCCCTGAAGATAACCACATCCAAGAAAGTAAGGCGATCCTTGACAATAACTGAGGTAAATCTCAGGTTGAAGTGGTTAACATTCAACTCACAGATAAGTCTATCAAAATCACTCTCTGGTCCGCTCCACAACAAGAAAATATTGTCAATGTAGCGGGACCAGAGAGCGATATGATCGACAAACCACAATAATGGTTCCCCCAAAACCACAGACTCCTCCCACCAGCCCAGGAGCAGGTTGGCATATGATGGGGCACACGAACTGCCCATGGCAGTGCCCCTGAGCTGGTGGTAGATCCGGCTGTCAAAGAGAAAAAAATTACTTTCAAGAGTAAAAGCATTATGCAATGTAAATTGCTGCCCCCTAGGTTTCAGAAAATGGTTGGTGGCCTCCAGACCCCGATCATGTGAAATAGAGGAGTATAAAGCCTCCACATCAATGGAGGCCAAGAACCAGTGTGGTTTGATACAGATATCTTCCAGTTTACCCAACAGATCACCCGTATCCCTCACATAGGACGGCAATGCCACAACAAAGGGGCGCAACCCCTTGTCTACATAAATCCCACAGTTTTGTGACAGGCTACCAACTCCCGAGGTGATCTGTCGTCCCTTGGTGGGGGTGGTCCCTTTGTGGACTTTTGGTAGATAATAAAAGGTGTCTGTTACCAGATGGAGTGGGTAGAGAAAGTCAAATTCCTCGCCGCTAATCAAATTAGCACTTTTGGCTCGCTGTAAAATGTCTTAGTGTCCTTTGCAACCCATTAGTGGGATTAGTGGGAAGTATCTCATAACCGGTTTCATCTGTCAGGACAGAAAGACACATTTCTCTATACACAGACATATCCATCACGACCACATTGCCACCCTTGTCCGAAGGTTTAATTATAATACTCTTATCACTCTCAAGAGTCTTGATGGCTAGCCTCTCCTCTTTACTGCAGTTAAATCTGGGTGGAACCGAATGTAAGGTGGCCAAATCAGAGGTAGTATGTTGTAAAAACACATCCACACAGGAAACCTCGCCCATTGGGGGCATTCTAACGTTTTTATTCTTCTGGGACATAAAGGGACCCAACCCTTCAGCGTTGGGTGGTGAGTGGTCTAGGTTAAAGAGAAGATGAACGTCCTTCAAGATTTCCACAGGAACGCCCAATTCACGGCTTTCCCTTTTGTCTTTTAGTTTGTGAAACTTATGCCACTTAAGGGCAAAGAGAAATGTCAAATTTATTAGTTGGAACAAAAGAAAGTCCACATCCAAGTAGCCTAAGTTCAATTGACGACAAAACACGGGAGGATAAATTTATGACCCGTTTATCCGAAAAAAAACAGGGCATATAGTACCTATTGTTGAGTGTTCCGTCTCCTCAGAGGGTAGTATGCCCCTTGATCTAAAAATGCAGAGCCCAACGTAGATATAGGCAAAGTTTGGGGGGGATTTTGTGGGATTTTGCTGGACCAATGAATAGTCTTCTCCCCCTTTGTTCCCCTCTCCATATTTATCTTAATCTATACTATATCTTAATCTATACTGGAGCTGAGTTCTCCCTGTGGCCATGTCTTTATTAGACTGACCAATAGGGGGCGTTCCCGTTGTGATGTCATGCAGACTGGAGGAGTGGCTTTGCATGACATTAATGTGCCATAGCCAGACTGGCTGCCGTATTTTACCTGTCTTTTAGTGCACTATTGCGCAAGTGCGGCTGGTTCTGGCTCCGATCACGTGACTGATGGTATGACGCTGCCGCTCTGACGCCGGCGTGTCTCATGTGTCACGTGATGCGAAAGCTTGCCCGCAGCCGTGCGTTCCATCCTAGGCCCCATGAAACGCATGGGGCAGGATTCTGTAGCGCATGCGCGGCCACGTGGTCTCGGCTCTCCCGATCACGTGACCGCGACTGTGAGGCGCATCCTATGACGTCATCAGTGGACGCCTTGTCAGCTGGCGCTGATCGCTGGAGATGCGTTTCACATGGCCCCTCTGCCTTTATAATTGGGCAGTGCAGCCCCATTTGCTGCCGGTCCATCTACTCCTGCAGACACCACCACCCTGGGTCTTGCTTGTGTTTGGGTCCACAGCCATACGCTGACCGCAGCCACCAAACAGTAAGTCACTCTCCTCCATCGTCCCATGTTGGATGATTGGTGGTGACCTATTCGGTTACTATACTTACTTTTTTTGTCTTCTGTTGTTATTTTTAGGCCTCAGCCATACACTGTAGCAACCGTACAGGTTACTCCCTAGCTGTTGGGCCATATGCCAGCTGGGGTAATCATCATTGTGCCCTGTGTCCCCTGAAGAATCTTGGGGCCTTTATTGAGGAAACGCGTCGGGTCACTTGAGTATTCTCTATCTAATTATTTTTGGTTTTGGTTGGGAAATATCTCTAACAACTTGTATCAATGTGTTATTTCCATTGGACGCGTGGTCTTTTTGTCACTGGTTAGGGCCTTACTAGGGCTTCCAGTGCAGGATTAGAGCTCCAGTCTGGGCCACCCCTTGCAGGGTTTTTTGGACCCCATCCCTTGGATACACTATTAGGGTGGACTAGGACAAGTAGGGAGTCACTAGGGTTAGTGGGTATATCATACTAACAACCCCCCTCTGACCTTCTACGTTCAGTCTCTGCCTAGCCCACCATTAATATTAATGTTGTTATTTTAGCCTTCAGCATCTCTGCCTTACACCAGGCTGAGGGTGTGTACGTCTTACTTGTTTGTCTGTCTGTAGGGGCCCTTTTTATCTCTTATACAATTAAAAGTGACGTTTTACTTTTGTGTACTGCCCCCTTATAGTTTTTCTTATAATATACAGGACTATACATGGGTGCAGTGTAATATACAGGACTATACATGGGGTGCAGTCTAATATACAGGACTATACATGGGGTGCAGACAGTGTAATATACAGGACTATACGTGAGTTGCAGTGTAATGTACAGGACTATACATGAGGTGCAGTATAATATACAGGACTATACATGAAGTGGAGTATAATATACAGGACTGTACATGGGGGACAGTATAATATACAGGACTATACATGGGGTGCTGTGTAATATAGAGGACTATACATGGGGTGCAGTGTAATATAGGTGCGTAAAGGGGCCGAAAGTCCAACGAGTACCTTTTAGGCTTTACAGGGTTGCTCACAATTTAGCCCCGCCCAAAATGCCAGAACAGTAAACACACCCCACAAATGACCCTATTTTGGAAAGTAGACACCCCAAGGTATTCACTGAGGGGCATAGCGAGTCCGTGGGAGATTTATTATTTTTTTTGCCAGAAGTTAGCAGAAATTTTCTGCTAACTTGTAACCACATGTGTGACACTTTTTTGCAGCCTAGGTGCGCAAAGGGGCCCAAATTCCAATGAGTACCTTTTAGGAGGGCATTTTTAGGCATTTGGATTCCAGACTTCTTCTCACGCTTTAGGGCCCCTAAAATGCCAGGGCAGTATAAATACCCCACATGTGACCCCATTTTGGAAAGAAGACACCCCAAGGTATTCCGTGAGGGGCATGGCGAGTTCATAGAATTTTATTTTATTTTTTGGCACAAGTTAGCGGAAATTTTTATTTATTTTTTTCTCACAAAGTCTCCCATTCTGCTAACTTGTGACAAAAAGTTCAATCTTTCATGGACTCAATATGCCCCTCAGTGAATACCTTGGGGTGTCTTCTTTCCAAAATGGGGTCATTTGTGGGGTGTTTGTACTGCCCTGCCTCTGGGCTGAAAGAAAAAATGAACGGCACAGATTTCTTCATTCGCATCGATCAATGTGGATGAAAAAATCTCTGCCAAAAAATGTGCAGAAAAAAAAGAGGGGAAAGGCGTCTGCCAGGACATAGGAGCTCCGCCCAACATCCAAACCCACTCAGCCCGTATGCCCTGGCAAACCCGATTTATCCATTCACATCAATCAATGTGGATGAATAAATCATTGCCGGAATTTTTTTAAAAAAAATTTTATATACAAAGTGTTTGCCAAAGCATATGAACACCGCCCCTCAGCTCATAAGCCTCGGCAAACGTATCTTTTTTTACTGCAGAGGAGAAATCTCGTCTTGCAGCGCCGCATACACCGACTTTTGTGTAATCTGACAGCAGCGCAATGCTTCTGTCAGAAGGCACATCAGTGCTGCAGCTGGTTGATCGCTTGGTCCACCTAGAAGGTAAAAAAAGAAAAAAAAAAAAGCGAAGTACAGGAAGCCGCTGCGATTGATAAAAAATACAGATTTTTTTATCGCCGCAGCGCTTGTGTAGTGATTGTGCAGTGATAAAAAAAATATAAATTTTTGTCACTGCGGCGGGGCGGGCGTGGGTGAACGCACGTGTGGGCGACCGATCAGGCCTGATCGGGCAAACACTGCGTTTTGGGTGGAGGGTGAGCTAAGGTGACACTAATACTATTATAGATCTGACTGTTATCAGTTCTGATCACTTACAGATACTATAAAGTACCAATGCTGATTAGCGATATGCTAATCGGCAAATCAGTGACTGCGGTGCGGTGGGCTGGGCGCTAACTGAAGCTAACTACCTACCAAAGGGGCCTAAACTAACCTAAAACCTAACCGTCAATACTGGTGAAAAAAAAAGTGACAGTTTACACTGATCATTTTTTTTCCCTTTCACTAGTGATTGACAGGGGTGATCAAGGGGTTAATTGGGGTGATGGGGGGTGATCTGGGGCTAAATATGTAGTGCTTGGTGTACTCACTGTGATCTGTGCTCTCTGCTGGGACCAACCGACGAAAAGGACCCAGCAGAGAGCACAGAAGCCATTTAACACATTATATTTATAAATATAATGTGTTATATGGCTGGTGGTTCATTATTTTAAAAGTCACCAACCTGCCAGCGCTGATCATTGGCTGGCAGGCTGGTGACTGCCATTTGCCGACCCGCACTGCGCATGTGCGGGCCAGATATGCGTGTCATCTCACGTCTAGCGAGATGATGCGTAGATGCGTGAAGGAGGAATAACCCGGCCGCACGCAGGACGCATCCCTGCGTTAGGTGGTCGGGAGGTGGTTAAACCATAACGGTAGTTATATAATTGCAAATAAACAACAAATGTTGATATCTTGATATCCAAGGACCTGAAAAACGGAGAAAAAGAGAACAGGCATATAATGCAACAACTAAAATGTAAGACTTCAACTAGGGGTGGGAGATATAGGCGATATGCGATATAAATTTGTCCCACGATATGGATTTTGTGCATATCACCTATATTGCCGGATCGCGATATGATCGCGCTCTCTGTGCGCACCATGTTCTCCTGAGCCAGCACAGTGGAGAAGGAGGGAGTCCCTCCCTCCCCACTGTGCGCGGCTGCCGCTGACCACCAATGAGAACAGAGGAGGAGGAGGGGAGGGACTGACAGTAAATCAGTGAGATCGTGAAAACTCAAATCCGATGGTATATTCTAATCCCCAGGCGTTCCCATGGTGACAGGGACGCTTGCCTGGGGGTTAGAATACAGGGCCACGCCGTTCACAGGAGAACATTTATAAACTAATCAGTAACTTTAATCATTGCTAATCTCTTTATTGGATTCAGTGTATGGCACTGTTTAGGGGAGGGGGATCTGTGGATGGCACTATTTAGGGGAGGGGGATCTGTTGATGGCACTATTTAGGGGAGGGGGATCAGTGGATGTTACTGTTTAGGGGAGGGGGATCAGTGGATGGCACTATTTAGGGGAGGGGGATCAGTGGATGGCACTGTTTAGGGGAGGGGGATCAGTGGATGGCACTGTTTAGGGGAGGGGGATCTGTGGATGGCACTGTTTAGGGGAGGGGGATCTGTGGATGGCACTATTTAGGGGAGGGGGATCTGTGGATGGCACTATTTAGGGGAGGGGGATCTGTGGCTGGCGCTATTTAGGGGAGGGGGATCTGTGGATGGCACTGTTTAGGGGAGGGGGATCTGTGGATGGCACTGTTTAGGGGAGGGGACTCAGCTCTCTACTGTTGTGTGCACAAAGCACAGGGCAGCAGGGAGAGTGTAAAGTCCTTTTCACCCTGATAGATCTCTATTAGGGTGAATATGACAAGGGTTCTAGCCCTTAAGGAGGCTAATAGTTATTAAATAAAAAGTAAAAAAAATAAAAAGTTTAAACACCCCCCCCCCCCCTAAATATAGAAACATGCTTAAAATTATATCACAATATAGATTTTCGGCCATATCGCCCACCCCTAAATTCAACTGTAACAAGTAAAGTTCAAACACTTCTTGCTAGGATTCAGCAGCCTAGGCAATACGTTCATTCTCCAAAGGGCAAGAGCAGAACAAGTTCCGTGATAGGCCGGATGAAAGTCTTTACAGTCCCTTGTCTTGCAAATTTCACCTCCACCTTGCGTACCTTGCCGTCATCACTAGGAACGCTCTTCACAATAAGTCCCATAGGCCATTTGATTCTTTCGGCTTGCTGATCCTTGAGCAGAACGAGATCTCCAACTTTTATGTTAGGGTACTGTCGTTGCCATTTCCTGCATCCTTGCAGAGTGGAAAGATACTCCATCTTCCAACTATTCCAGAAGCGGTTGGCAAGGTTCTGTAATCGCTTCCATTGATCAAAGCACAGATTTCCATCTTTAAAGTTTCCAGGTGGAACAGGAATGAACCCAAGCTTCTGGGTAAGCAGGGTAGCTGGGGTAAGGATAGTTGGGTTCTCTGGATCTTTGTCAGGTTCTAGAAGACCGAAGACGTCCGCTGTGGTCTCTTCTGTGTGATCCAGCAGGAATTCAGGACCTGTTAACTAGGAAGAATTAGCAAATACACTTGCAGACACTGGCCTAGTAGCATGATCTGCTGGATTAATTTCAGATGGGACATAATGCCATTGTTCAGGTTTAGATGATTTCCTGATGATTTCTACACGGTTGCTGACGTAGACATAGAAACGCTTAGTCTGGTTATATATGTAGCCCAGAACAACCTTACTGTCTGTTTAGAATTTGATGTCATCTGAATGTCTAGCTCGCGTAATATGAAATCTGTGATTTCTACAGCTAGCACAGTCCCACAAAGTTCAAGCCTAGGAATTGTGTGCTCAGGCTTAGGTGCTAACTTAACTTTCCCAAACAAAAACCCTATGTGGGTTTGATTAGAAGAGTCTCTCACCTTGAAGTAGGCAACAGCCGCTATGGCCTCAGTAGATGCGTCTGAGAAGATGTGAAGCTCTTTTCTCCGGCTCGTAGCAAGGGAAGCTGAGGTGTAGCAGCGTGGTATATGGATTCCATCTAAGGCGTGTAGAGATTGCTTCCAGGACTCCCAATTTGAAAGCTTGTCAGATGGCAGTGGAGCATCCCAATATTTAATAGACTGTGAGAGCTGTCTAAGTAAGGCTTTACCTTGTATGATGATGGGAGCCACAAATCCCATTGGATCGTATATGCTGTTTACCACTGACAGAACACCACGCTTGGTAAATAGCTTGTCTGTAGAGCTGACTTGAAAGCTGAAAGTGTCCTTTAAGAAGTCCCACCGTAGGCCCAGACTTCTCTGTATAGGTGGCATGTCTATTTCCAGATTTAAGTCCTTAAACCCTGTGGCATGATCGCCAGGTTAAAAGTCCATCATCAACATAAAAGTCTCTCTCAACGAAATGTCAAGCATCTGCGCCATACTCCTTTTCTTCATCAATGGCAGTTTTTCGTAAACCGTATGTTGCAACAGCGGGTGAGGGACTATTTCCAAAAACATGTACTTTCATGCGGAATTCAATAATCTCATTGTCCATGTTGTTTTCACGGAGCCACAGAAACCTTAGGACCTTAGAAAGTTCCTATAGTCTTCGCGTACAATGAAGCAATGAAACATCTGTCATGCAGGGGACCCTCGCGCACTTAGTTTTTCGGCACTGGAACTTGTCCCAATATCCCAGAGAAAAGGAGACTGGAACAATAAGATATTGCGGAGGGAAGCGGAATGGATCTACAGATGCCTCTCCCAAGCCCCCTCTGGCCTTACCTTTACCTGTTTTTTGTAAAGTAATCATACCCCCTAGTAACGGAATACAGAAATTAAAGTGGGAGATATTGCAGTCCTGGAATCTCTGTTCTCCACGCTTCCCTCTACATTCCTTAAGTAAATAAACACAGTCCGAACTGGTCATGAGTACACAAAGTACTCAATAAGCTATATCATAAGGGGTTTTAGCTAGACCATGCTTCACCCAAGTCTCAATATCTAAATTTATCTTAATAAATTCTATTGTTCTGATTAGGTGATGACTTTAATCAATGAACTGTGCATCCCCTGACCAGAAGAGCTACAACTACGAACAAATTATGTCCTGTTTGATTAATTTTTTCTTTTATATATATAAGAAAAAGTCCTGGGGCAAGATCAAATTTGGGTGTCCTGGGGGAGGAAGTACATAAATAGGCAACTCCGAATACAGCATATATTAATAGCAAGTTTATTAAGTCATTTCGATTGTACATATTAGCCCATCAAAATATATGAGACACAAAAAAAAAAAAAAATCATCCCCCACCCCTCTTTTCTTATCCCTGTGCCCAAGAGTGCCCTAATAAGTTAATTTTATGGGGGTAATTTGGTGCTAAACCGCTATGCACCTCCCCTACACCATAACTATCCGGGGAGAAGCTGGAATGCTGGAGCATCGCTAAACCAGAAATGACGTCTGCGGTCCAGCAGACCGGAAACGATGCTTGCGTTCCAGGATACCGGAAGTTGCGTGTGGCGTGCGTTCCACACACCGGACATTTGGCTCCCGGAGGTGGAAACGCGCGCCTGTGCGCTCATCTAAACCAAGCCAGCACAGGGAAGCCCCACTGCCTTATCAAGCATGGCAGGTGGCAGTCCGGGCACTATTGGGGCATATCACCAGTAAGTTTTTTTCACCTATGGGACGCAAAGATACGGGCGATCCAGTAAGTAAATACCAACGATGTGTTTATTTATTTCCAGGTGACATCCCTCTTCATCAAGAGAGTCTATGTGAGTTTTCTTACCCCATATATGGCCTACCCTACGGTATCATCCAGGACGTAGTATTTACATTTTGCATTATCTATTTAATCATCCTGCTTTGATCCATGATGTTATACATAACAACTATCATTCTTTAACCGACCCCCTGATGAACCATAGTGGGGAAACGCGTTGGGGTTAAAATCGACATCAATACAGGGCAAGACAGGGTAGGCCCGGGGACAGGATGATCCCACCATCAGGGTTCATCCCTGGGCAAAGGGTTAACCTAGGGCGGGCACAGGGAGAGAACCATCCCCAGTACCCACAATAAGTGCCCTAACCTCTTTCCTTTCCCCACACCTCCCATAAATGTCATTAGTGCCCCTGGAATTTGCACTATCTTATGTATTATTTTTCACCAATTCACGGTGGTAGCTGGGCGATATCTTGTCCTGATATATGTTATTTGGTTACCCAGTTATCATGGGGTGTTACTTATTGCTTTTTTAAATTTAATTAATAAAAACTACATTTTAAAAGGGTCCAACCTCTAGGCTAATATTCACTTCTACGGACACTTATACTATTGTATATCTCATTTTTCTTGGAGCTTTCAACTGTTAGACTCATCCTGAAAGAATTCCTTATCCATTATTTTGATTAATTTTCTGTCTTCAACTGACAAGGCTATTTTGTTGTCCTCACTTGTAGTACAAAACACTGTAGTACCTAGGTTGTCATCACAAAGGACAGGAATGTCACTGAACCCACCGTGACCTGGGCTCCTGGAGGGAGCTGATGGCCAGCCTCCTTCCTAGCGACTACAGGCCTAGAAATTTGGAGACCCCCCCCCCCCTTGTTTGGTTGAACTGGTTGTACGGGGCCCAGGGATGGATGTTGCGGTGGAGCCTGGCCCTACAGCCATCCAATTTCCCAATACAACACAGGCTCTGGAAACCCAAGGCCAATGACCATGGACTATCTCCCATTGTACTCTGAAATAGCTCAGGACAATGGCATTTTGGCCAGGCTCCTGCTAGGGCTGTCTGGAGCTATTTTAGCAGGTGGACCCCTATGGTGTGGGGCAGACAGAATGTCTGAGGAGGGGAAGGTGGATGTGATGAGATTTGTCTCATCTGTTCACTTTCTAGATATAAGTTTGTGCAGTGGTTCAATAAAGCAGAATTGGTTTCACCTACACTACGAGTCCCATCGTAGCATCGGGTACTTGGATGATGTCAAGAAGCTTCTCCTTTACTTCATAATGGTGAGGTCACTGTTTGAAGTGGGATACACGTCCATTTTCCAACATGCAAGTCTTGAAGGAGTGGATCTCAGATGGCGTACACACCCTGTTTAAGCATACATTGCTCACTATTACCCAGCCTAGGTCAAGTCGTTGTGCATATGGGGCGTTGTCAGACCCATCGCACTGATCGCATACTTTATGTATTCTGAGATTGTCCCTTCCTAACAGGACTAAGATTTCAGCATTCTTGTCCATTGCAGGAATCTCATCTACAATTTGCCTTAAATGAGGATGTTGATATGTAGCTTCTGGAGTGGGAATCTCTTCCCTTTCATCTGGTATCTGGTTGCACTCGACTAACGTTGGTAGGGGTATGCCCTCTTCCTCATTGATATGAGAGACCATGAATCCATCAACCCTTCTGCCGAAAGTCTCTACACGACCAGAACAGGTTCTGAGAGGATATAGTGTTGCGTGACCCTCTATGCCAAAGATCTCAAAGAATTTAGGCTTAACCAGGGATCTGTTGCTCTGCTCATCTATTATGGCATATATTGTAGCAGCTTTCTCAGGATGATCCCTTGGGTATATCTTGACTAGGCATATCTTGGCACAGCATTTGTGTTCCTTGCCTTCTCCACAGACTTCTGTACATAAAGAAGAGACATTATCTTTGGTTGGAGCATGACCTTGTTGCTCCCCGCCATGATTTGAGACGGGAATGGAGGTAGAAAGCTGCTGTGCGTTGTCTGGAAGTGGAGTAGGATGCATGGCTGTAATGAGTCTGTCGCTACCGCATTCTGTGCACTTGATGACAACTTTACAGTCTTTAGCGAAATGGCTATAAGAAGCACAGCACATTTAGCATATGCCAAGGTTCTGGAGAATCTCCTTGCGCTCTTGTAAAGTCTTTGCCCTAAGCCCACGACATTTCTTAAGGGGGTGAGGCTTCTTGTGAATAGGGCATTGACGATTAGGGTCTTTATCTCTTTCATCCACCACGCACCGATCAGTAGGTGAGGTTGTGGAGGGTGAGATGTCTGTCCTTTTAACAAATATAGCTCTATTTAAGTCTCTACGTTTAGCTGCTGTATTATCATACCTTGAGGTTGGATTTACTAATGCTGAAGCTGGGATTGTTTCTTATCCAGGCTTGATCACTAATAAACCTGCAGAAATATGAGAATGGAGGAAAGGATACATTATAGTCTATTTTGTATCTTGAGCCGTGTTGTGCCCATTTATCTTGTAGGTCGTATGGCAGTTTAGACACCACTGGGTTGACACCATGAGCGGTGTCCAGGAAGCTTAGTCCAGGTAGACGTGGGTCAGTCGTTGCCAACTCTAGCTCCATGAGAAGGTCACTTAGATCTTGGAGCTTGAGATAGTCTTTGTTCCCTATTTTTGGGAAGTTTTGCAGTCTTTTAAATAGAGTGCTTTCTATGGCTTCAGAGCTACCATAGGCTTGCTCAAGTCTTGCCCATGCAGCAAAAAGACCTGCATCTGGGTGATCAAAATGTACTGTTCTGAGTCTTTTAACACAACCTGCAGATTCTGGTCCCAGCTACTTTATGAGCAAACCAAGTTCTTCCTTAGCAGTAAGGTTGAGATCGGCTATAGTAGCCTTGAAGGTTGATCTCCAGGCCCTGTAGCTCTCTGGACAGTCTTCAAACCTTGAGAGGCTGGTGTTAATGAGCTCACGGCGTACCATATATCTGGCAAAGTCATTCATGTCTGGTCTCTCACTCCTTGGTGTCAAAGTAACTTGTGGAACCCCTTGGGTGTGAAAGTTCTCTGGTGATGTAGGGTGAGGTTTACCAGGGTAAAATGATGTTGCATGAGCGTTTAACTGTGGTGTAGTTTCTGATGCTTGTGCTGGCTTTGGTTTGAGCTGCGGCTTATCACTGGAAGTCACCTTGTTGTTGACATGAGTTAATCCGGTTTGCTGCATAGATGTACTTGTGTTTTAGACTTGAAGAGGCTCAGGCATATAGAGCTGAGAGGTCTCTGCGTTGGGAGTCAGAACAGTGTTGTTAGTAGGAGATACAAGAGATGACTCTGTATCTTTGCAGATGTTATGCTTTAGAACGTATTCATTGGTGCGTTCAGCTGGATATTCCAGTTCAGCTGGGATAAGGCAGTCTGAATTAGTACTTTCAACCTTGTTACGGAAGCTGCTTCCTCCCCTTCCATTTGCAGAATCTTTATTTGTGAATCTGCCTCTGCTTGGAGAGCTTTGCTTTGAGCTGCCATCTTTGCTTGTTGAGCTGCCCTTTAAGCTTCCATCTCTGCTTGCTGACTTGCCCTTTGAGCTTCCATCTCTGCTTGCTGAGCTGCCATTTGAGACTCCATCTCTACTTGCTTTCTGGTAAAGGAGCTTTGCGCCCTTTTTGATTCAGCATCAGCACGGGCCTTTATTAACTTGTCGCTTAATGTTGATCTTCTGGAACGAGAGGATATGGAAGAAAGTGCAGTGCTCTTGGTTGAGGTGGATCTGTGAGATCTGGTCTCCTGCAGTTGAGTAATGCGGAGTTCTGCCCTAAACTTAGCATTTTGCACTGCGAGATTCCTTTGTTGGTTCAGTGCATCAGTCCTGGTCATTTCTGCTGAAGAATCCTCTCTATTAGAGTCCTGCAAGAAGGCTGAGTATTTTGCAGACAGCGGCTGGTAGCGTACATACACAGAAAATAGGTGATTTATAGAGTCTCTTATTTCAGCTGGTTGATCATTAGAGTGTGACAAAACTGACATGCGGTGTGAGGTTCTGTCCCAGAGGTCTGACAGATTACTGGAGAACTCATCTCTAATAGTTGATGATGATACTGCTTGATAGTTTTCTCTGAGTTTCTGTGTTGGTTTTATTGTACGTTTGGGTCTTACACTGTAATATCTGCAGAATCTGCTCTTTGTACGTCGGCCGGTTCAGAGGCATGATGTATCTGCATTGGTTCAGCCATAAAAGAGTGTTCAGAGCCTTGTCTAGACATTTTTTTACGGTTTTGTGAAAAATGGTACTGTCTCTTTAAGAAGACGAACAGCAGCTTAGACAAGTAAGGTAACACAGTGCAATGTACAGAAACAGTTTTCAACATTCACTTGAAGTGCAGTAAGCTTGTGCGACCATGTGCTTTCACAAGAATGCACTGAGCTTGATTGCAGACTAGGCACACACATATACACAGCAGGCTGTAGGAATTCTATGCATCTTCTGACTATTTTGACTCAGATTGTTGTAATAGCAATTTATCCCTAGTGGGACCTCTATGCCTGGCCTTTATAAGCAGATATAATCACTGCAAACAATCCTTATCAGATAACTTGAACTCACCAACACCGAGTTTATCCATGTAAGTTGCTTTATTCTGTAAGCCAGATAACAGAGTACAGCAGAACAGATGGATTGTGGTATTGTGCGGTCAAAAGATGATGCTTTTGCAAGCTTGCATGAGAATACATGTGTACCTGTTGAATCCCTGGATCAGAATGAATATACAGGAAGTGATGTACACAGAAGAACGGGTGGAGCAATGAAATGAATGACATATCACAGAAATAACAGAAAAACAAATGCAATACCAAAAACAACCACTAGATGGGAGCATATGACCAAATATAGTATATATGAATGATTTCCTTGTATAAATTGTTGGTTGTTACGATAATTAATGTCAGTTAAATATATCATATAGGAGACACACACAGTGATATTTGAGAAGTGAAATGAAGTTTATTGGATTTACAGAAAGTGTGCTATAATTGTTTAAACAAAATTAGGCAGGTGCATAAATTTGGGCACTGTTGTCATTTTATTGATTCCAAAACCTTTAGAACTAATTATTGGAACTCAAATTGGCTTGGTAAGCTCAGTGACCCCTGACCTACATACACAGGTGAATCCAATTGTGAGAAAGAGTATTTAAGGGGGTCAATTGTAAGTTTCCCTCCTCTTTTAATTTTCTCTGAAGAGTAGCAACATGGGGGTCTCAAAACAACTCTCAAATGACCTGAAGACAAAGATTGTTCACCAGTGGCGTACATATAGGGGTCGCAGGGGTCGCAGTTGCGACCGGGCCCGGCACCCCAGGGGGGCCCGGCCGCCTGCGGACCCCTGGGGCCCCTGCTGCAGCTGTGTCTCGGACTCAGAAGGACCGTCACATACGTTGCCCCCCGGCCCGGGCCCGCCCTCCTTCCTCCTCCTTCCAAGTTCCACCTCCTTCCACCTCCTTCTTCCTCCTCCCTCCTCCCAGTCCTCCCTCCTCCCAGTCCTCCCTCCTCCCTGCCACTCACGTCAGCGCCGGCGCCGGGCCCGTGAACTCCCGCGAGACCTGTGCGAACTCCCGTGCAGGTCTCGCGAGAACATGCGCGCGCGGCGCGCGCCTAAAGTCAGACCGGGATCCGGAAGGACTGAAAGAGGATGAGAAGAACTGCAGACGGTAAGTAAGTAAAAGAGGGGGGGAGGGAGGAGGAGGAGCGGACCCTGACAGCCCGCAACAGTGCACACTGAGGCCCCCAGCCCCCCAGGCATTACCCCCTGGCCGATGACCGGGGGGGGCACAACTCGTCTCTGGCAGCAGGAAAGGCCCCCAGCCCCCCAGGCATTACCCCCTGGCAGATGACCGGGGGGGGGGGGCACAACTCGTCTCTGGCAGCAGGAAAAGCCCGCACACTCCGCACACTGAGGCCCCCAGCCCCCCAGGCATTACCCCTGGCAGATGACCGGGGGGGGGGGGGGCACAACTCGTCTCTGGCAGCAGAAAAAGCCCGCACACTGAGGCCCCCAGCCCCCCAGGCATTACCCCTGGCAGATGACCGGGGGGGGGGGGGCACAACTCGTCTCTGGCAGCAGAAAAAGCCCGCACACTGAGGCCCCCAGCCCCCCAGGCATTACCCCTGGCAGATGACCGGGGGGGGGGGGCACAACTCGTCTCTGGCAGCAGAAAAAGCCCGCACACTGAGGCCCCCAGCCCCCCAGGCATTACCCCTGGCAGATGACCAGGGGCAGGGGGAGGGTAATTACAGACTCCAGTCACTGCCACTAGTCTCTGGCAGGAAAAGCCCGCAACAGGGCACACTGAGGCACCCCCCCTGGCAGATGACCGGGGCAGGGTTTACAGTCACTGGCACTCGTCTCTGGCAGGAAAAGCCCGCAACAGGGCACACTGAGTCTGACTGTAAACCCTCCCCCGGTCATCTGCCAGGGGGGGATGCCTGGGGGGCTGGGGTCCTCAGTGTGCCCTGTTGCGGGCTTTTCCTGCCAGAGACGAGTGGCAGTGACTGTAGTCTGTAATTACCTGCCCCCTGTCATCTGCCAGGGGGGATGCCTGGGGGCCTCAGTGTGCCCTGTTGCAGGCTTTTCCTGCCAGAAATGAGTGCCAGTGACTGTAGTCTGTAAACCCTCCCCCCCAGTCATCTGCCAGGGGGGATGCCTGCGGGGCTGAGGGCCTCAGTGTGCCCTGTTGCTGCGGGCTTTTCCTGCCAGAGACGAGTGCCAGTGACTGTAAACCCTACCCCCCCCCCCCCCCGGGTCAACTGCCAGGGGCCATCTGCCTTGCTTTGATGCCAGATTGGGGCCTGGGCTGATCTGATCATCTGAGGGGCGGTAGTGGGGGTAGGTGCGGCGGGTTGGGGGGGGGGGGGGGCCCATGGATCAATTTTGCACCGGGGCCCCATGGATTGTGTGTACGCCACTGTTGTTCACCATCATGGTTTAGGGGAAGGATACAGAAAGCTGTCTCAGAGATTTCAGCTGTCTGTTTCCACCGTTAGGAACATATTGAGGAAATGGAAGACCACAGGCTCAGTTCAAGTTAAGGCTCGAAGTGGCAGACCAAGAAAAATCTCAGATAGACAGAAGCGACGAATGGTGAGAACAGTCAGAGTCAACCCACAGACCAGCACCAAAGACCTACAACATCATCTTGCTGCAGATGGAGTCACTGTGCATCGTTCAACCATTCGGTGCACTTTACACAAGGAGATGCTGTATGCGAGAGTGATGCAGAGGAAGCCTTTTCTCCGCCCACAGCACAAAAAGTGCCGCTTGAGGTGGGCTAAAGCACATTTGCACAAGCCCGCTTCATTTTGGAATAAGGTGCTGTGGACTGATGAAACTAAAATTTAGTTATTTGGCCATAACAAAGGGGTGTTATGCATGGAGGAAAAAGAACGCAGCATTCCAAGAAAAAACCCTGCTACCTACAGTAAAATATGGTGGTGGTTCCATCATGCTGTGGGGCTGTGTGGCCAGTGCAGGGACTGGGAATCTTCTCAAAGTTGAGGGACGCATGGATTCCACTCAGTATCAGCAGATTCTGGAGACCAAAGTCCAGGAATCAGTGACAAAGCTGAAGCTGCACCGGGGCTGGATCTTTCAACAAGACTATGACCCTAAACACTGCTCAAAATCCACTAAGGCATTTATGCAGAGGAACAAGTACAACGTTCTGGAATGGCCATCTGAGTTCCCAGTCCTGAATATAATTGAAGATCTGTGGTGTGACCTACAGAGAGCTGTCCATGCTTGGAAGCCATCAAACCTCAATGAACTAAAGATGTTTTGTAAAGAGGAATGGTCCAAAATACCTTCAAACAGAATCCAGACTCTCATTGGAACCTACAGGAAGAGTTTAGAGGGTGTAATTTCTGCAAAAGGAGGATCTACTAAATATTGGTTTCATTTATTTTTTTGTGGTGCCCAAATTTATGCACCTGCCTAATTTTGTTTAAACAATTATAGCACACTTTCTGTAAATCCAATAAACTTCATTTCACTTCTCAAATATCACTGTGTGTGTCTCCTATATGATATATTTAACTGACATTTTTTATCGTAACAACCAACGATTTATACAGGAAAATCATGACGATTAACAAGGTTGCCCAAACTTTCGCATCCCACTGTATAAATTTAACTGCGTAGCAGCACAGTTATCATGCCAGGATTCTAATGATGACATCACAAAGGATGGCTTAGCATCAGAGCGGCCATCTTGAATGTAATGGGCAATGGGCTCACACTTTATTAACATTATTATACACCCTTAATGGAGATAAAACTAGTGGATGGAGTATTACCTGGGGGAATCATTTATTTTGAGATTTGTGATACTTTTCTGCCATACAATTTTTGACACACGCAGATTTTATGCAAAAATTTGTGACTTTAAATATTACGCTTTTAAAAATAGGGAACTCTCCCCCTCAGGATCCAGCTCTGAGCTTACTTACTATACCCTCAGGATACCCATAGAAAATAGGGGCTGAGTACGATTTATGCAATTTGATAATTAAGAGAAATAAAAACACAATTTTTTCCTTTTTTTAAAACGCGCTATGTTTATTTATAAAAGGTTTTAGGTTTTAAGCGCATTTTTTGCGGCTCTGGCTCCGTCTTCAGGAATGGCTGGATTCAGGTCCGTTAACTTGTAGAGAGGAGGTCGGGGGTCGCACTTCTGGCAGATTTTCAGGGACAGAATATTGTCACCAGAGGTTCCTGATGTTATTTTATAGTCGGATCCTAGAAGAGAAAATACCTAAATAAAAAAACAGTTTACGAAAACACAAGGAGAAGACGGAGGGAAGCCGCAAAACTTACCGGACCTGGTGGTGCTCTGCTCATCTTCACAGGAATTTCAGATGGTTTAGATGGTAAAAACGATCTGTAGATGGTAAATGGGCCCAAAGATGTAGATGGTAAATGGGTCCCAAGGGGTAGATGGTAAGTGGGCCCAAAGTGGTAGATGGTAAATGGGCCCAAAGGGGTAGATGGTAAGTGGGCCCCAAGGATTAGATGGTAAGTGGGCCCCAAGGGGTAGATGGTAAATGGGCCCCAAGCTGCAGATGGTAAATGGCCCCAAGCCGCAGATGGTAAATGGCCCCAGGCGGCAGATGGTAAGTGGGGCCAAGCAGCAGATGTTATATGGTGGCCAAGGGGCAGATGGTATAGTAAGGGCCTATCGGCAGATGTTAAAGCCGGCTGCAGATAGTACATGATGGCCGCTTTCTCTTCCGGGTACTTGGGGCCCTGATGTTGGTGGTGTTCCCCGGAAGGTCCTCCATCTCCACATCCTCCGGATATTGTCGAGGGCCAACATCCATTTTGTCGTCGCCGTGATCAGACTTCATGTCAATGTCGTCGGGATACTGTCGAGGGCCGACATCCATTTTCTCTACATTATTCACCACAGGAATCGTCTTTGGCATTAACCTCCTCTTCTTCCAGGACTTCCCCATGGTGAGAGCCAGCTAGAGATACTGACACTGCTGTCAGGGCGTGACCCCTATTTATGGGATTAAACCACACCCCCTGATTATTATGTCATAAGTAAGTGAGTCATGCCCATTATGACATCACAAGAAAAAAGGTCAAGCCAGAGGAGGGGGGGCCAGGGGAACAAGCATCTAATGATGACATCACCAGAAGTGCCTTAGCATGATAGCAGCCATATTAAATATACTGGACTCACACTTTTTTAATATCACATCATGTACATACATTTATTTATTTATTTATTTATTTATTATACACACTTATATACATGTTCTTGCCCGAAATTTTCATCATGTTTCTTCATTCTCTTCACATAGATTTTGGGATGAGGGATGGGATATATGACCCCAGAGGACTTTGGTCCCTATAGAAGCCATTCACAGCGCAGATTCCAGTTCGTAATTGGCTCTTCAAAAATAAAAGCTGCGCTGTGATTGGTCGCTATGGGCAACAAAGACAGTTTTACTGTTAATCTGACCAGATGTTTGAGATGATGGGATTAATAAATTGTGAGATTATGGGAATGATATATTGTGTATGAGAAAGAGATGATGGGAGTGATACATTGTGTGCGAGAGGATGGAGGTGATAAATTGTTCATACGATGATGGTATTGATAGATTGTGTATGGGAGGATGGGAGTGATACATTGTATGTGAATTGATTGGAGTGCTTATAGATATTTATCTATAATGTAATATTTTGACAATAAAACATTTTAAATATATTTCTGATACTTTACAGTGGATTAATGTGTAATATACAGGACTATACATGGGGTGCAGTGTAATATGCAGGACTATACATGGGGTGCAGTATAATATACAGGACTATACATAGGGTGCAGTATAATATACAGGACTATACATAGGGTGCAGTGTAATATACAGGATATTACATGGGGAGCAGTGTAATATACAGGACAATACATGATGTGCAGTTTAATATACAGGACTATACTTAGGGTGCAGTGTAATATACAGGACTATACGTGGGGTGCAGTGTAATATACAGGACTATACATGGGGTGCAGTGTAATATACAGCACTATACATGGGGTGCAGTGTAATATACAGCACTATACATGGGGTGCAGTGTAATATACAGGACTGTACATGGGGAGCAGTGTAATATAAAGGACATATATGGGCATAAGGGCCCATTCACACGTCCGCAAAATTTTGCGGAACAGGTGCAGACCAATTCATTTTCAATGGGGCCGGAATGTGCTGTCCGCATCCGCATTTGCGGATCCGCACTTCCGTTCCGCAAAAAAAATAGAACATTTCCTATTCTTGTCTGCAATTGCGGACAAGAAAGGCATTTTCTATGAGAGAGCCGGCGATGTGCGGTCCGTAAAATGCGGAACGCACATTGCCGCTGTGTTTTCCTCATCTGCACAGCCCCATTTAAGTGAATGGGTCCGGATTCAGTGCAGGTGCAATGCGTTCACCTCAGGCATTGCACTCGTATGGAATTCTCGCCCGTGTGAAAGGGGCCTAACACTGCCTGAATCCTTCGGGGCATATTCTTGATCAGATTCAAGCATGTCTCAACCGAAATCTGGTCTCTTCTACATGTTCCCAATGTTGGTGAATAATGTCCCCTGATACCCCTTAGTTACAAACCGGATTCCAAAAAAGTTGGGACACTATACAAATCGTGAATAAATACTGAATGCAATGATGTGGAGATGGCAAATGTCAATATTTTATTCAGAATAGAACATAAATCACGGAACAAAAATTTAAACTGAGAAAATGTACCATTTTAAGGGAAAAATATGTTGAATCAGAATTTCATGGTGTCAACAAATCCCCAAAAAGTTGGGACAAGGACATGTTCAATTGTCTTGGGCCTTCTTTGTTGCACCTTCCTCTTTATGATGCGCCAAATGTTCTCTATAGGTGAAAGATCTGGACTGCAGACTGGCCATTTCAGTACCCGGATCCTTCTCCTACGCAGCCATGATGTTGTGATTGATGCAGAATGTGGTCTGGCATGATCTTGTTGAAAAATGCAGGGTCTTCCCTGAAAGAGATGACGTCTGGATGGGAGCATATGTTGTTCTAGAACCTGAATATATTTTTCTGCATTGATGGTGCCTTTCCAGACATGCAAGCTGCCCATGCCACACGCACTCATGCAACCCCATACCATCAGAGATGCAGGCTTCTGAACTGAGCGTTGATAACAACTTGGGTTGTCCTTGTCCTCTTTGGTCCGGATGACACGGCGTCCCAGATTTCCAAAAAGAACTTCGAATCGTGACTCGTCTGACCACAGAACAGTCTTCCATTTTGCCACACTCCATTTTAAATGATCCCTGGCCCAGTGAAAACGCCTGAGCTTGTGGATCTTGCTTAGAAATGGCTTCTTCTTTGCGCTGTAGAGTTTCAGCTGGCAACGGCGGATGGCACGGTGGATTGTGTTCACTGACAATGGCTTCTGGAAGTATTCCTGAGCCCATTCTGTGATTTCCTTTACAGTAGCATTCCTGTTTGTGGTGCAGTGTCGTTTAAGGGCCCGGAGATCACGGGCATCCAGTATGGTTTTACGGCCTTGACCCTTACGCACAGAGATTGTTCCAGATTCTCTGAATCTTCGGATGATGTTATGCACAGTTGATGATGATAGATGCAAAGTCTTTGCAATTTTTCGCTGGGTAACACCTTTCTGATATTGCTCCACTATCTTTCTGTGCAACATTGTGGGAATTGGTGATCCTCTACCCATCTTGGCTTCTGAGAGACACTGCCACTCTGAGAAGCTCTTTTTATACCCAATCATGTTGCCAATTGACCTAATTAGTGTTAATTGGTCTTCCAGCTCTTCGTTATGCTCAAATTTACTTTTTCCAGCCTCTTATTGCTACTTGTCACAACTTTTTGGGGATTTGTTGACACCGTGAAAATTTGAATCAACGTATTTTTCCTTTAAAATGATACATTTACTCGGATTAAACGTTTGATCTGTCATCTACGTTCTATTACAAATAAAATATTGACATTTGCCATCTCCACATCATTGTATTCAGTTTTTATTCACAATTTGTTTAGTGTCCCAACTTTTATGGAATCCGGTTTGTATATTGCCCCTGTATAATAACGTACACTGATACCCCTTAGTTATATTACCCTGCCCTGTATAATTTAACCTGATACCCCTCAGTTATACTATATAACTGAGAGGTATCAGGGGACATTTTACAGAAGGTACTATAACTAAGGGGTATCTATCAGGGTACATTATATAGGGGCGATATAACTGAGGAGGGCTATCAGGGACATAATACAGGGGTGAGGGGTAAGATAAGTTATATTACCCCTGTATAATGTCTGATAGTAGCCTAGCCCTCCTCAGTTATATTACCCCTCATGTACCCTGATACCCCTAGTTATATTACCCCCTGTATAATTTACCCTGATACCCCTCAGATATATTATATAACTGACGGGTATCAGGGTAATACAGGGGACAGCAGAGGAGGCGTAGCACTGTGGGACAGGGGGGTACAATGGTACATAGATACTTCTTTTTTTTCTTTTTTTTTTATATGCCCTCACCTGACCAGCTAGCAGGCGCGCGAGGCACACAGATGCAGCATGACATGACGTCAACTCAGCCTGCGCCGCACTGCACGCACCGTACGGCTCCCTCTCTGCCTCCGCTGGGTCCAGGACTATGTGAATACTAGCAGCCGCCCACCGGCAGCCCACAGCCAGGTATTGTAAATTAATTTACAGTGCGGCGGGCGGCGGCAGCCAGCATAACAGACAGGCGAATCAGCGGGGGGCAGTGAGAACGGAGGTGACCTATTAGGGTGTGCCCAGGCACACCCGTCACACCCCGTGCGCATGCCTATGTATATGTTCCTGACTGGAATATATTGGCCAAAGTCTCAGTTTTTTTCTTTATTTAGGTTTTAATAACCGCCTCAGGACCGCCGTACGCAGGATCACGTCCTGGCTGCGGTCCTGTTATTCCGGGTGGACGCGCCGGTGCGTCATCTCGCGAGACGCGAGATTTCGGTCAAAGCCGGCCCGCGCATGCGCATCACAGGCCGGCGAAAGTTAGAGTTGTATTTCTTCACCAGCCTGCCAGCCAATGATCGTGGCTGGCAGGCTGGCGATTTTCAAAAAATCTAATCAGAAGCCAGTTAACACTTTATATTTATAAATATAAAGTGTTAAATGGCTTCTCTGCTCCTCTGCTGGTCCTTTTTGGTCGGATATAGGATGCTTCTAGAAGACGTTTAGCTTCCATGTGTGCATTCTGGAGATCATGGAGAGTTTGCTGGGTAAGTGCTCGTTTGTGGGCAAGTTCCGGGGAAGTGACTTTTTGTAGAGCAAGTTTAAGAGAGTGGGCTTTCTCCTTCTTGAGACGGGAGCCATGTTTAATGAGAACACCTCGAAGAACACATTTCAAGGCCTCCCATTGGATCGATAATGGGGTAGTGTTCTCCTTGTGATCCGACAAGAAGTCCGTTATGCTGCTTGTGGGGTCAGAAGCACATCCCACGTCAAGAAGGAGGTTTTAATTCAACCGCCACGTCCACTCCTGTCTGGTAAGAAAGGGCAGATTCAGGGAACAGTATATGGGAGCGTGGTCCGACCATAGGATGTTTCCTATTTGTGTGGAATCAAGCCAGGATAGAGCCGGTTGCTGAATAAGAATATGGTCAATGCGGCTATATGAGTCATGGGGGGCAGAGTAAAAGGTGTAATCTTTCTCAGCTGGGTGTTGGAGACGCCAGGGGTCACATAGTTGTAGTTGAAGCAGTTGAAGTGTGGGGTCAAGAGTCAGGTTGAGGTCACCATATAGTACAACAGTCCCCCGGAGCAACGGTATGATATTGTCAATTAGGTTTACGATGAAGGGAGCTTGATTTTGGTTGGGAGCATACACGTTAAGGAAGGTTAGTTCTTGTCCCCCAATAAGTAGTGCAAGGACCAGGTATCTTGCTTCTGGATCAGCAGTACATCCCAGCACTTGAGGTAAAGGCTTGTGGATCACTATGGCGACTCCTTTTGTCTTGTTTACCGGATTGTTTGCAAAGTGCCCGGTTGTGTAGTGTCGATGTCGTATGCTCGGGGCGCTACCCTCCTTAAAGTGTGTTTCCTGGAAGCAAACAACATGTACCTTGTGGCGATGAAAATGCAAGTCCAGCTGCTGCAGAAAGTGGGGAAGATCTGTAGGGTCCCGGAGGATGACAACTTGTTCCTTGGGGCCCGCAAGTAGAGCAAAAGGGAATCCCCAGCGGTAAGGAATGTCACGCTCTTTGAGGAGGTTCAAGAGTGGACGCAGGGCAGCACGCTGGGCTAGGGATAGGTCCTGTAGTAAAATAAAGGGGCACCTTCATAGGACAGGGACGACTGTCCTATGAAGGTGTCCTATCAAGGATCAGATCCTGTCGGGCTTTGAGCATGATCTGATCCTTGATAGCATAGAAGTGGAGTCTGAAAATTACATGCCTTGGCTTCGAGGGATCAGGGTTGGGGGGCCTCAATGTCCTGTGAGCTCTGTCGATTTCGATGTTGGAGCTTGGTGGATGTCCCAGGAGATCATTGAAGATTTTCACAATGGTGGGTAAAAGTACCGCCTGCGTTATCGACTCAGGAAGGCCTCTGATCCGAATATTGTTGCGACGGCTTCTATTTTCAACATCATCCAGGTGATATTGCAAGGTGTGCAGTTGCGCGTTGTGGGACTGTATTTTGTCTTTCAAGGCTTTCACATCTGCAGACAAGGAAGCATGGTCCTGTTGAACGGCGTCCACCTTTGTATCAATCAGGGCCATCTCTGAGCGTACTTATGTGAATTCTCTTTTACATTCTTGTAAGATGTTAGCTGAAAAGCTGGAGAGGTATGCCTTGGTGAGTAGCGAACACATCAGGTTGTGTAAGTCCGCCATAGTGGGTGGCCAAGAGTCCTCATCAAACTGAGCCTTGGTAAGTCCCCTTGCTTACTGCCACAGAGCAGGCCCTGCCCTTTTTGGTCACCTTGCCCATTGATGGTGGGTAGCTGGAGGTGGTTTTCTCAGGTGCTGTGGAGGTGCTCGTAGCACACACGTCCTCACTCCTGCATAGCTGGCCATGCCCCCCTCCCCCCCCCCCCCCCCCCCCAGTCTCAGTTTTTAACATCTGCGTGAGGGTTTGGCCAGTATTGTCAGTAGCATATCATTTTGATAGACCCCCTTCTGGCCAAGGAGAACATGATTTACTTGGCTAAGGAAGATGTCCCTGTCAGGTCCTTCCCACAAGGATGGATCTCCTTTTCCAGGGCCCAGTATATCACCCTGAGTTAGAGAATCTTCACCTAACTGCTTGGAACTTGTGAGAAGGATTTTGAAGGATAGGTGTTTTTTGGATCAGGTTATTTCTACCCTTCTCTCTAGAAGGAAGCCGGTTACCTCTAGTGTTTATCTAAGAATTTGGAGGGTCTTCCTTAAGTTTTCCAAAGGTACCATCAATCTCTCTTAATGTCTTCTTTGAATCCCCTATTGCTAATCATCCATGGATTAGCTATTTCTTCAGAGCAGCAGGTAGAGCTTCTTAGATGAATAGGTCCATCCCTATGGGACCTCAATTTAGTTCTGTCGAGTTTAGTTGAGCCTCTCTTTGAGCCTTAGGAAGATTTGTCTATTAAGGTGTTGTCCATCAAAACAGTCTTCCTGGTTGCCATCACCTCAGCATGAAGGGTGGGAGAGATCAGTGCTGTCTCTGCTTCTCCTCCGTACACTAATATCTTGGAGGATAGAGTTATTTTCAGACCTCACCCTGCTTTCCTTCCTAAAGTGGTTTGCCATTTTCATTGTTCTCAGGAGATTGTTTTACCTTCCCTATGCCAGAATCCTAAAAATAACAAGGAAGAGAAACTGTACTGTGGACTGTCTAGATGTAAAAATATGTCTTTCTACACTGAGCAAAAATATAAACCCAACACTTTCGGTTTTGCTCCCATTTTGCATGAGCTGAACTCAAAGATCTGAAACATTTTCTACATACACAAAAGACCCATTACTCTCAAATATTGTACACAAATCTGTATAAATCTGAGTTAGTGAGCACTTCTCCTTTGCCGAGATAATCCATCCCACCTCACAGATGTGGCATATCAAGGTGCTGATTAGACAGCATGAATATTGAACAGGTGTGCCTTAGACTGCCCGCAATAAAAGACCACTCTGAAATGTGCATAGTTTTGCCTTACTGGGGGGGGGGGTCAGAAAACCCATCAGTATCTGGGGTGGCCACCATTTTCCTCACGCAGTGCAACACATCTCCGTTGCATAGAGTTGATCAGGTTGTTGATTGTGGCCTGTGGAATGTTGGTCCGCTCCTCTTTAATAGCTGTGCGAAGTTGCAGAATATTGGCAGGAACTGGAACACTGGAACACGCTGTCGTATACGCCGATCCAGAGCATCCCAAACATGCTCAATGGGTGACATGTCCGGTGAGTATGCTGGCCATTCAAGAACTGGGATGTTTTCAGCTTCCAGGAATTGTGTACAGATTCTTGCCATATGGGGCCGTGCACTATCATGTTGCAACATGAGGTGATGGTCCAAAAGATGCAAATAGGCAGGCACACTTTCTGCTGCAGTACACAGCACAGGCTGAAGCAGCGCAGAAAAAGGGCGAGTATCGATATATATTTTTTATTTCACACCGTTTACAGGGGCTGCCTGAGTTTTTATTAAACAATCCCTTTAATACCCATCTGGCGATCCTCTTAGTGGGTCTCAGCTTATTTACTAATATATTGTGCAAAATGTGTTACAGTCAGACTTAGGCTGGTTTGACACGGGCGTTGCGGGTAAAGATGCGGGTGTGTTGTGGTAAAATGCGCAATTTTGCACGCGCGTGAGACAAATCTGTATGTTTGGTACCCAGACCCGAACCCGGACTTCTTCACAGAAGTTCGGGCTTGGGTTCTGAATTCTGTAAATTTTATTATTTTCCTTTATAACGTGGTTATAAGGGAAAATAATAGCATTCTTTAATACATAATGCTTAGTAGAAGGTCAATTGAGGGTTAAAAAATAAAAAACTAATTAACTCACCTCCTCCAATTGATCGCGTAACTGCCGGTCTCCTGTTCTTCAGGACCTGTGGTGACGTCACTGAGCTCATCACATGGTCCAATCACATGGTCTATCACCACGGTGATGGACCATATGATTGTACCATGTGATGTGACGTCACCACAGGTCCTTTAGCCGACAGCTCATGATTAAAGAAGTAAGAAAAGATCGGCAACTACGCGATCAAGAGGAGGAGGTGAGTTAATTATTTTTAATTTTTAATCCCTCAATCCACATTTTACTTAGCATTCTGAATTGAGAATGCTATTATTTTCCCTTATAACCATGTTATAAGGGAAAATACAAAAGTTCGGGTCCCCATCCAGATCGTCACTTAGCAACCATGCGTGAAAATCGCACCGCATCCGCACTTGCTTGCGGATGCTTGCGATTTTCACGCAGCTCCATTCATTTCTATGGGGCCTGCGTCATAAAAAACGCACAAAATAGAGCATGCTGCGATTTTAACGCAACGCACAAGTGATGCGTGAAAATCACCGCTCATGTGCACAGCCCCATAGAAATGAATGGGTCCGGATTCAGTGCGGGTGCAATGCGTTCACCTCACGCATTGCACCCGCGCGGAAATCTCGCCCGTGTGAAAGAGGCCTTAAAGGGGTTGTACAGGATGGAGTATAGCTCATCAATATCTGATCAGCTGTTTGAAGAGGATGCGGCGTTCCACGTGAGTGCTACTTCCTCTTCATTACACTGTGCGTTTTCTGTCTTGCAGTGGTAGTGTAGTGTAATTACAAGTACTCTCTCCAGTCAAGTACATTTTTTGACAGCTGAATTTATTTATTTTTCGTGTAAAATTTGTAATCTAATCTGTGCTGATTTTTAAGAAATCATAAATCACTGAAAAAAGGTGCACCACATTAATAGTCTCATATTATTGTTGTGCACCTTTTTTCAGTGATTTGTGTATTCTTATATTTTCATCCACACATTATTTCATCTTGTGTGGGATGTTTTTGTGGTGCATGTGGTCTGCTGCCGGCTTCCTCCATTATATGCATTTATGCTGGGGATTGCCGTTAGCAACAGATCACTTGAGGAGGAATTGCTCCCCCGATTATAAACATGCTACAGTGTTTGGGGTTGAGCATTTCCTCCCATTTAGGCCACTTTACTCAGTGAGTTTTAAGAAACCAATGCAGGTGGAATGAGTGCTACATTTTTTTCTGAGCTGTGTTAAATGAGTTGTCCGACCTAGGGGCCGACAATCCCAAACCTGTGACCAAAAATTCCCAACTAATCTGTCTGCAGTCCCACTCTTCCTGCGTCACTGCCCCATTCCTGGCTGCTCATGGTCCCCACCAGACTGGAAGCGGAGCGTGTCCTGTAACTGCTGCAGCCAATAAGTTACCTAAGTGGCCACTGGCCACGAGTGGTGTGCTAGTGATGTGGCTGCAGAATTCATAGGATCATTTCCGAAATGTGGTGCAACTAGGGTTACTCCAATTTTTTGTATTTGCTCAAAGTGGTGGTGGAGCTTTTCAAGAAGGGGATGAGGCTTCACTGGAAATGGCCCATAGCCTATGATGTGACATTTTGTACCAAATGTTCACCACAATTCTATTGTAAAATGTTGTGTCAAAGTAAGCTAACCAATAGTTGGTATAAAGTTAGACAAAGATGTCTATCCCTGCAACAGATTGATTATCCAGCCTCAGCCCCTGTGATGAATCTGGTGCTGGTCTAGACAGCCTGTCGAAATTTACGTAATCTACAGGATTAGTAAATCTGTCCCAGTGTGTGAAGTATTGGTGCCATCCACTGTCAGTAGGCATAGTGGCAGGAAGCACCAGCATTGTTTGGGTTATTGCTATGTACACTGTAGAAGGACAGTCATGTACATTGATAAAGGCCCTTGTTACAGCAGATAGTTACAAAGTGTACTTACTGTATAATAATCTTAAATAAATAAAAAAAGAACAAGATGATGGCAATAATTGTGTCCTCAGATAAAAGAAAATAGCTTTTTATTACATTCAGAAAACCATCACATAACAATAAAATATATTTGTACAGACAGTAATATAGCTATATACTGCATAATGTAGGTTTAGGAATGCCACATTTGCTCCTTGTTAGTATGTAAAGAGAAAAACATTAGTACTTTTTTATGAAAATTAGTTTGGAGCCATTGATCACTTTAACCTTACTTTCCTTAGTAGTTAACATTTGTCTTGTTCTTTTGTATGTGGGTGGCTGCATAGCACTGGGAAATGCCATCACTTTCTGATGAGTGGGGTCAATCAGCCAGGAACCCCCGCCGAGACCCAGACTGCAGGGACTCCTATTAATCCTCTAAGGCATGGATGTCAAACTCATGGCCCTCCAGATGTTGCAAAACTACAACTCCCATCATTCCCTGATAGCTGTAGTATGCCCAGGCATGATGGGAGTTGTAGTTTTGCAACAGCTGGAGGGCCACGAGTTTGACATCCCTGCTTTAAGGCCTCTTTCAGATGGGCGTTGCAGGAAAAGGTGCGGGTGCGTTGCGGGAACATGCACGATTTTTCTGCGCGAGTGCAAAACATTGTAATGCGTTTTGCACGCGCGTGAGAAAAATCTGCATGTTTGGTACCCAAACCCGAACTTCTTCACAGAAGTTCGGGCTTGGGATCGGTGTTCTGTAGATTGTATTATTTTCCCTTATAACATGGTTATAAGGGAAAATAATAGCATTCTGAATACAGAATGCATAGTACAATAATGCTGAAGGTGTTAAAAACAATTACAAAAAACTCCGGTCATCACATGGTCCATCACATGATCTTTTACCATGGTGATGGATCATGTGATGACCGGAGTGATGTCACCACAGGTCCTTTTCCTGCACACAGCACAGAAGACAGACAGAAGAGAAGCCAGGCTGCGCGAGCAAGTGGATTACGGTGAGTTAAATTTTTATTTTTTATTTTTAACCCCTCCAGCGCTATTGTACTATGCCTTCTGTATTAAGAATGCTATTATTTTCCCTTATAACCATGTTATAAGGGAAAATAATAATGATCGGGTCTCCATCCAGATTGTCTCCTAGCAACCGTGCGTGAAAATCGCACCACATCCACACTTGCTTGCGGATGCTTGCGATTTTCACACAGCTTCATTCACTTCTATGGGGCCTATGTTGCGTGGAAAACACACAATATAGAGCATGCTGCGATTTTCACGGAACGCACAAGTGATGCGTGAAAATCACCGCTCATGTGCACAGCCCCATAGGAATGGGTCCTGATTCAGTGCGGGTGTTCAACTCACGCATCGCATCCGTGCGGAATACTCGCCCATGTGAAAGGGGCCTAAGTCTCTTCACCATTTTTGCTTGCACTGCACCACACCTACCCACCTACTGTTTTTGCCTGTACCCCACCACACCTACTGTACCCACCTACTGTGCAGTGAAATGCAGCTCGGCCCCATTGATACTGTATAGATATATTCACACTCTTATCTTCATTTGTAAAACTTCATTTGTTAAGGGGTTATTTCTATCTAGACATTTATGGGATATTCCATAAATACCTGATAGCTGTAGGTCCCTTCTCATCTCATGGCATACATGGCTCTCTTCATTCATTTCTATGGGGGTTCCAAAAATAGCCACGGAAGCATGCTTGACTATGTGCGGTCTCCACCACAAGGAATGTGTGGCTTTCTCCATTTATTTGTATGGGTATTCCCCCCCAAAAAACATGGAAGCACGCTTGACTATGTGTGGTTCCCTGTCCATTTGCAGTGCTTGTGAGATGGGGCCTTGTTCTTCACCTCTTGGACATGCACCTATCTCAAGAAAAGGTCCCGATCTTAAGGAATGCACGGCTCTCTCAATTCATTTCTATGGATGTTCCAAAAATGGAAGCATGCTTGGCTGTTGGAACTGCCATAGAAGTGAATGGAGAGATCTACATATGCATAGTCACCTCTCCATTTGCAGCAGCTGTGAGACAGGACCCTGTTTTCTACTTCTTGGACCAGCACCTTTTGAACATTTTATGGCATATTCTGTGGATATGCCATAAATGTCCAGAAGGGAGTAACAGTCCGTTTACATGGGACTATTATCTGACTAATTATCAAAAAAAGAACTTTCTTACGAATGTTCGTTCCCAATAATCTGTGTAAAGATGCTGTCAATCACCCTATGGACAAGCAGACATTCGTACATTAGGTGAGTTCATTGTTTATGCTGACATATAAGGCCAGATTTTACACATTCTGTTTGATCTGTGATTTCCATCAGTAATTGTGAGCAAAAACCAGGTGCAGGTAAAAAATAAAAAAAAGAGGTGCAGATCCTTCAATTATACGTTATCTCTTTGTAGTCTCCACTACTGATGTTGGTGCACCAATCACTGATCAAACACTTTATGTGAAAGTGGCCTAAATCATTGTTTCTGGGCAGCAGATTGTGCTGTGTAAACAGTAATCTACTGCCCAAAAACAATATTTCTGTATGGGGATGAACGACTGCAGTAGCCATCACTGGTCCCCATACAGTGGAGGTGATTGCTGCATGTAAATGCAGTTCTCACCTCCTCTAATGAGCAGGCAGTTATCTGGAATTATTGGTTCTTTCCAGATAATTTATTACTCAGTCGGCACATGTAAATACACCATAACCCTTCAAACTATAGAAACCGCTAATTATTCTGCACCCTCCTGATCTTATTTATGGTGATGTCCTGGAGGAATCAGAGTACGCCTTTTTCTTTGCCCCTTTATGCAAGGCTACACACTAGTGTTTTTGTTGGATCTGCAAAACGCTCCCGTTACTGATAATACAACCGTCTGCATCCGTTATGAACGGATCCAGTTGTATTATCTTTAACATAGCCAGTCATGAACTCCATTTAAAGTCAATGGGGGACGCATCTGTTTTCTATTGTGTCAGAGTTAAACAGATCCGTCCCCATTGACTTGCATTGTGGGTCATGACGGATCCGTCTTGCTCCACATCCCATGATGGAAAGAAAACTTCAGCATGCTGCGGTTTGCTCTCCGGTATGAAAACGGAACGAAATGCATTTTGGAGCATTCCGTTCTGTTCAGTTAGGTTTTGTCCCCATTGACAGTGAATGGGGACAAAACAAGAAGTGTTTTTCCCCGGTATTGAGACCCTATGAAGTAACTCAATACCGGAAAATAGAAATGCTAGTGTGAAAGTAGCCTAAGCTATATTCTAGATTTAAGTGAAATAACTTATTAAAGAATGTGTACTACTACTAACCTTATGGAAGTTGTCTCCACTTATTAAAGAATGTGTACTACTACTAACCTTATGGAAGTTGTCTCCACTTATTAAAGAATGTGTACTACTACTAACCTTATGGAAGTTGTCTCCACTTATTAAAGAATGTGTACTACTACTAACCTTATGGAAGTTGTCTCCACTTATTGAAGAATGTGTACTACTACTAACCTTATGGAAGTTGTCTCCACTTATTGAAGAATGTGTACTACTACTAACCTTATGGAAGTTGTCTCCACTTATTGAAGAATGTGTACTACTACTAACCTTATGGAAGTTGTCTCCACTTATTAAAGAATGTGTACTACTACTAACCTTATGGAAGTTGTCTCCACTTATTAAAGAATGTGTACTACTACTAACCTTATGGAAGTTGTCTCCACTTATTGAAGAATGTGTACTACTACTAACCTTATGGAAGTTGTCTCCACTTATTAAAGAATGTGTACTACTACTAACCTTATGGAAGTTGTCTCCACTTATTGAAGAATGTGTACTACTACTAACCTTATGGAAGTTGTCTCCACTTATTAAAGAATGTGTACTACTACTAACCTTATGGAAGTTGTCTCCACTTATTAAAGAATGTGTACTACTACTAACCTTATGGAAGTTGTCTCCACTTATTAAAGAATGTGTACTACTACTAACCTTATGGAAGTTGTCTCCACTTATTGAAGAATGTGTACTACTACTAACCTTATGGAAGTTGTCTCCACTTATTGAAGAATGTGTACTACTACTAACCTTATGGAAGTTGTCTCCACTTATTAAAGAATGTGTACTACTACTAACCTTATGGAAGTTGTCTCCCCAGCTGTTGTGCAATGACAACTCACATGCACTGACAGATGCAGGAGTAGTACAACAGCTGAAAGTCACAGGTTGGAGTCCACCGCCACAGAGACTGCCATAGTAATGACCTGTATACTGTTACTATACTTTTCTACCCTGTTGAATACTAAAGTGCTAAAATTGTGTCCAGAGGAAACTGACGGTAATAAGGTGTGTGTTCTTTATCTTATATTATTCTATATATAATTCTTTATGTTACTGACAATTTATTAATTATATGAAAACAAATTACTTTGTACTAATGCTACATTTGAAGAACAATATCAACACTATTCAGGTTCGTTTGCATGATCTTTTATGAGTGGCCAGCTTGTAAATGTTTGTGCATGTGGGCTAGCCAAAAACTGTTCTGAACACATGAAGAAATTGCTTAAAGGGGTTGTCTCACTTTAGTAAATGGCATTTATCATGTAAATAAAGTTAATACAAGGCACTTACTAATGTATTGTGATTGTCCATATTGCCTCCTTTGCTGGCTTCATTCATTTTCCCATCACATTATACACTGCTTGTTTCTATGGATTACGGCCACCGGTGCAGCTCATATACAAGATGCTGCACATGCATGCCTATGTGAACTTCCACATTCCCAGCCACCAGAGAGGCCGGCACTTTTTCCTATAGTGTACAAGCACGACCACCGCTGCTGGATTGCAGGGTGGTCTGTAACCATGGAAACATGCAGTGTATAATTTGATGGAAAAATTCAGTCCAGCCAGCAAAGGAAGCAATATGGACAATAACAATACATTAGTAAGTGCCTTGTATTAACTTTGTCTATATGAAAGATGCCATTTGCTGAGACAACCCTTTTAAGAATATAAGTGAAAGAAAATGCTGCACATTCCAATTTAGAGGTTCCAGTAGATTTGTTCACGAAGCAAGTCTCCTGAGAGCCTGTGGAGTAATACAAGCCAATGAGCCAATTATTATGCTGCTTCAAAGAAATCCCAGTCTTAAAGGGGTTATCCCATGATTAATATAGAAACTAAAAATCATACATAATCTAGCACATGAGAACCTATTTCTAACAAAGCTAGAACCAGCCCTGTACCTTGCATGGATCCAGAGCTCCCTGCATTCACTGCTCCAATTGTTATGCTACATGTATTTCAAACTAGCAGCTTAGTGGGTGTGTCCTTGCTCAGAGGGCATGTCATGTCTGCTGCAGCTAGTGGCAGTTGAAGAATGGAGCTGAGCATGTGCTTCCATCTCAGTGAGCAGGACAGAGAAATTAGAAAAACAGCAAACAGCAGGTGGCGCTATGCAGGTAGCTATAATACATTTTTTATGACATGCAATTAAAAAAGTATTGAGATCCAGGTGCTGGTCTGAAACCTGTAGAATATTATTCATGGGACAACCCCTTTAAGTAAAATACATATAACACTTTACTAAATGTGTATTTGAAACCTTGTGCCTTATTTATCTCTGTACTCGTGGCTGCCAGTCATGTAGCAGTTCATTCTTCAAACAGAACCTTTAGGGCTTATGCTTAGGACTGAAGTAGCCATGTTGCGGACCGCAAACATCGGGTCTGCAATACATGGGCACCGGTCATGTGAACTGCGTATTGTGGTGTGGACCCATTGGCCTGAATGGGTCCGTGATCCATAAGATACGCAAAAGATAGGACATGTCCTATCTTTTGGTGAGCGCAGGCACGGATATGAAGCCCACGGAAACACACAGAAGACTTTTCATGGGCTTTCAGGTCCGTACCTCCGCAGCCAATGTCCTATCTTTTGCTGTATTTTGCGAATCTCATTCAAGTCAATAGGTCTGCATACAGAGTTCACAAGGCCGGTGCCCGTGTTTTGCCCAATGCTATTTGCGGTCTGCACCACAGGCACGGCAGGCCATACAGTTGTGTGAATGGGCTTTTATTCTGTATTTGGATCTTTTGGAACTTACTGATGCTTTAACTGGCATTGGAAGTGCACAAAATAGAACAATTATGCTGATGGCATCAAATGATATCCTATCTATGATACTATGGTAAGTCTTGTGTACTGTATAATCTATGGCAGGGGTGCACAACCTGCGGCTTGGGGACCACATGTGGCACTTGATACCATTCTCTGAGGACCCCAATCATCTGGTAACAGACACGTATGTCTACGTCTTGTGGCTGCTCACAGGTATTCTCCCATTAGATGGGAGTACTAGACGTGTAACTAGACATTTATGATATATACTATCCGTTCAATATGCCAGAAATATAGCATTTCAGTTGGTAATACCCCTTTAGGTTTTATTTTCACCACTTGGAATTGGTTCAGGGTGACAATGTGGCCCCCCAACCAGAAAAGGTTGTGCACCACTGTTCTAATGGAAACTATGCATACTGTAGCTCTCTTCACTAATAGATCTTTTAACTATGCATCCAAGGAATATGTGTAAGAGGTATATTGACAGTATGGTGACTCAGTGGTTAGCAATGAGGTCCTGCATTCAAATTCAATCATAGAAACATAGAAACATAGAATGTGTCGGCAGATAAGAACCATTTGGCCCATCTAGTCTGCCCAATATATCTGAATCCTATGAATAGTCCCTGGCCTTATGCCTATCCCATGCATGCTTAAACTCCTTCACTGTATTTGAAGCTGCCACTTCTGCAGGAAGGCTATTCCATGCATCCACTACTCTCTCAGTAAAGTAATACTTCCTGATATTACTTTTAAACCTTTGCCCCTCTAATTTAAAACTGTGTCCTCTTGTGGTAGTTTTTCTTCTTTTAAATATGCTCTCCTCCTTTACCGAGTTGATTCCCTTTATGTATTTAAAAGTTTCTATCATATCCCCTCTGTCTCGTCTTTCTTCCAAGCTATACATGTTAATGTCCTTTAACCTTTCCTGGTAAGTTTTATCCTGCAATCCATGTACTAGTTTAGTAGCTCTTCTCTGAACTCTCTCTAGAGTATCTATATCCTTCTGGAATCAAAGGCAGTTTGTATGTTCTCCCTGTGTTTGCGTGGGTTTTCTCCTACACACCAAAAGACATACTGATAGGAAATCTAGATTGTGAGCCCCACTAGGGAGAGGGAGTGATGACAGTGTCTGTAAAGAGATGCGGAATAAGTTGGCACTATAGAAGCAAGAGAAATAAAATCTCACCTCCTCTTGGGCATCCAGTTCATCATTTGCAGGAACAGTTTCTGTGTATTCCAGGGCTTCTTTAGATTCTTGCATTAGTGAAATCTTAAGGAAAACAGCATTTTTGAATCAAATAATACATTTAGCCATTGTTATCCTAAATGAAGAAAACATTTTGAGGAATTTTATCATCCCCCAAACCTTTTTTCTGGCATAAATAAGTTGCATACCTTGTTTTTTGCACACCATTGCACCTAAATTTAGAGTTTCTACACTGCCCTATTTCTTGAGAAGAAGGAGTGGTGAGGGCAGGAAGGGGTTGGGGCCAGTGGGCCCAGCATAATGATCTTCTTTTATGCCAGTTTACCCCAGCTCAGACTACCAGAGGATATGCCTAATCTATGATGAGGCCTGCATAAATTTTGCACATCCTGCAGCAGCACAGTGGATATTATCAACCCCTGTCCATATGCCCTATTAGCGCATTAAAGGTTTTTTTCCATGTTAACAATTGTGGCATATCCTAGCAGAATGTCAGATTGTTGGGGGTCCCATCTCTTGGACCCACTCCTATCTCCAGAGCAAGGCATGTACAGCTTCCTCTCTATTCATTGCTATGAGACTTCTGAATATAGGCGAGTGATCGCTATTGACTCAGCTATTTTATAGCAGTGAATTGAGGGTGGCTGTGCATGATCGGTTTCCCTCCCTTCACTTCAGGGGCCCTGTTCTGGAAATATCTGACATTCGTTGCATATCCTAGCAATAGGCCACAAATGTTGACATGGGAAAACCTCTTTAAGCAACATAGAGGGTGACCTGCTTTAGAGGAAACGTGTGGCCAACTGTAACTTGCCCTGGCAATAACAAATTATCACTGGGGGTTTTCATAGACAGATCTATAGGTATCAATTGATTTCTGCTTTGGCTGCATACTGAAAGGGGGTTTTCCAGTACAAGCACCCTAATAGGATTCTAGTCCTAATATATAGTTGGGGACATGTTTTAAATTTAAAAGCTCGATAAAGTTTGTATCAATTACTTTACAAATGTATTCAACTATTCTGTATGTAAGTGTTCAGCATTTCTATATTACCCAACTAGATAAATATGACTAACTTAGACAATAAGAAGGATTATCTCGAAGGGCGGACAATTCCTACTTGTTGGCCTCTTTCACACTTGCGTTGTCCGGATCCGACGTGTACTCCACTTGCCGGAATTACACGCCGGATCCGGAAAAACGCAAGTGTACTGAAAGCATTTGAAGACGGATCCGTCTTTAAAATGCTTTCAGTGTTACTATGGCACCCAGGACGCTATTAAAGTCCTGGTTGCCATAGTAGGAGCGGGGGAGCGGTATACTTACAGTCCGCGCGGCTCCCGGGGCTCTCCAGAGTGACGTCAGAGCGCCCCATGCGCATGGATGACGTGCCATGCGATCACGTGATCCATGCGCTTGGGGCACCCTGACGTCACTCTGGAGCGCCCCGGGACCCGCACGGATGGTAAGTATGCTGCTCCCCCGCTCCCCGCTACACTTTACCATGGCTGCCAGGACTTTAGCGTCCCGGCAGCCATGGTAACCATTGAGAAAAAGCTAAACGTTGCATCCGGCAAAGCGCCGAAACGACGTTTAGCTTAAGGCCGGATCCAGATCAATGCCTTTCAATGGGCATTCATTCCGGATCCGGCCTTGCGGCAAGTCTTCAGGACTTTTGGCCGGAGCAAAAAGCGCAGCATGCTGCGGTATTTTCTCCGGCCAAAAACGTTCCGTTCCGGAACTGAAGACATCCTGATGCATCCTGAACGGATTTCACTCCATTCAGAATGCATTAGGATAAAACTGATCAGGATTCTTCCGGCATAGAGCCCCGACGACGGAACTCTATGCCGGAAGAAAAGAACGCAAATGTGAAAGAGCCCCTAGAATGGTCCAATGACAATAAGCTTGATTACAGAGTGTCCCACTGCTGTGACAACTAGCAATGAGCTGTAATCATTGAGGAAATCTGGCGGAAGGTTTTCCATGCAGTGCCCCCACAGGGGAAATGAAGCATTGCACAGTACCCATAGAGAACAATGAGTTCGCTGTGTAACATAGGACAGGTCCTCTATACAGAGATGCATTTTGTAACCGCTCTTGCTAACTGGGAAGGATCCTAAATAAAGGACCCGATCCTGTCTAATAATGCAGGATTCCCTAAAAGGGTATATAAAATATGTAATTTCCATTAGAGAACTCTTTTAACAATTTTTTAATACAACTTGTTCACCATTTCTGTGCACATCTGGAAAACATGTAATCTATACAGACAATAAAATACATAGACAACGTTTCCTTTACCTTCTCCAGAAGTGGATCGTGTCCATCAGTGTACTTTCTCTTTTCCTCTATATATAACACTGCATCATGAATGGTCAAGAAGAAAATGTCTGGCTTGATTTGGTCATCAAAAAAGAGACATTCTTCAAACTTTTTATACACGTTATCTATTAAAAGGTAAGAAAAAGACCACTCATTTCACTGCATCAGCTTTATGAGGTGATAGTTACACATGGTGTCATAAAAGAAAATGTAAGAGTAACTGATTTATTTACCATCACATGCTGCAATGTAGACATCGACATCAATCCTAAAGAATTCTTTGAATATCTGAAAAATCAAGGAGCTGCTTATAAACCAAAGTTTATTACAGAGATGAGCAAAGCAACGTTATTAGAATACTAAGTCTGATTACATGATTTAGAGACAGGCCAGCATTCCTTATCAGTGGGAACTCCGGCATTCATTGATGATTCCTAATGTAAATGAGTCTATGTTGGACTAGGTTCACGTCTGGGCTAAGGTACTGTTAGAAAATACAGTATTTAGCAAATACTGTAACCCCATGAACCTCATTACAGTAAGATGGGTGCTGTTAGTGTCTGGCATATGCCAGATCCAGCACTTACATCGTTTTTAAAATCTGGGGGATTGTTGCTGTGACTTTGAAGTGTGAATATAATAAGTAAAATGTTGTATTCATGATTTTTCTTTTCCAAAGAAGTTAGAATTTTACATACCACTTTTAATGACCTTACAGCCACCACATCTACGAAAGATACTTGGCCAAAGTCAAAAATAAGGCTGTGAATAGAGACTTTAGGAACAGACACTTTAATTGGTAGCTCTGAATTCCAGTCTACTTGAATCTCCACTTCTTTCACTTCTGGGCTCTCTTCTTTTTGTAGGTCTTCAATATCATCTGGTTCAAACCCTTCATTATCTGTACCTGCATCACTGATGACACCATTCTAAAAGGAAAATAATGCTTATTCGGTTAAATAAGTACCACAGTCCCTAGAAGGAGTGACTTTTTAGATGCAGAAGGAGTAAATGTGTATCAAATAATTGCACTTCTATCTACAAATTAATTGCAATAGCTATTAAAGGTGTATGGACACCTTAACGTTGGCAATACACATTAGATGTATGTCCGCCAAAACAGATGATTTAGGCCTCCTGACTGTCCCCCGATAGCTAATAACAATCAGGCAAGATGGATTTAAACTGCCTGGTCCTTTTGGTTTTGGGGAACTAAGCCTTTGGCAGAGGTGCCTGCCAGAAGTTTTCTCCCCTATCCCCATTCATTACATATGTATATGTATGAGAGGACTCAAAGGGAGAGAAGTTGGCTGAAGGAGTGTTCTACCCACTGTTATCTTATGGGTATGGCCAGCTTTACTCCTTCATAGTCAAATAGCGCCACTAATAGAATGTCCTGCTAATAATGGACACACTGGGCTGCAGTGTATAACATATTTGAGTACCTGTTGATTGGTGGTATCCTATGCAAAACTGGAAATTATTAAGGCTCCATTCACACGTCCGCAAAACACGGACAGCGGCAATGTGTGTTCCGCATTTTGCGGACCACACATTGCAGGCACTAATAGAATATGCCTGTTCTTGTCCGCAATTGCGGGCAAGAATAGGACATGTTCTATTTTTTTGCGGAACGGAAGTGCGGACCCGGAAGTTCGGATCCGCAATTCCGTGTCCGGGCAGCACATCGTGCGAGTCCCACGGGGAAATGAACGGAGGGGCGCGCTTCGCATGCGCTGGCTCGGCTATTTCCGTCTGTCCCTTAGAAATGAATGGGAGCAGAGGCCGCACATGCACTCCAATTCACTTGTATGGGAGCAGCTCTTGCTGGTGGACAGATCCCGGGGTCCTCCATCCACAGCTCTCCCCACTCCGTTCTCTTTGTAGGTGCGGGTCCCAGAGGTGAGACCCGCACCTATCAAACAATTGGGGCATATCCTAGCAATATGCCCCCATTGTATGTGATGGGAATACCCCTTTACACCTAAAAAAAATATTACACGTTTCCTTGGACTTTAATGTTCTGTTCAGCTTCCTGCTTTTATACTTATGGCCAAGGAGCTCTTTAGCAACTTCTAATATCCCTTTCATTTGGTAATGTATCCTATATATTAAATGTGATATTTAAAGAGAATAGCAAAAGCTACGTGGGGAAAAGCCATTACCTTGGTTGCTTGTAGTTGTCCTTTCTTAATCAGTCTTTTTATTTTCCTCAATGCTTTGGCCCGCTTATTAAAAACTTTGACAACATCAAACCCAACCTGCGATGAAACAAGTAGAATATTTACTCACTGTACGGTAGTTGATTAGTAGAATTATCGAAATCATACTAAGAGATGAATACAAATGTAAATGCACTTACACTTTTTTTAATGGCACTTTTCAGTCCATCAATATTACCATAAAAAATAGCACTAGTAAACCGAACAATTTTAATTCCTTCTGGCTCTAAAACCTGTGGAGAAAATACAAACATGGAATAACATGAAAATTTTATGAAACATAAACTAAGTATTTTAACAACTATTGGCCGTTTTATTAGTTGTTACTATCGTGTAAGTGTGACAGGTGCTTTTAATTGTTAGTTATGAACAATATGTGCTGATTTATAATTATTTTTCAGAAGCCACATTCAAAAAAATGTTTAAGATACAGTCAGAAAGACCTGGACTCTTAACACACAACAACTATATGAACGTTATGAACCGTTCTTGTCTTCTCTTGTGCTCATTGCAGACTGCAGAGAGCTACATTTTGATAGCTGCTGAGTGGCTGTTCATACAATATTCAGTCTATAACCCTTATTGCCACTCATAAGGCAGATATGCATACATATAATTTCTATATGCCTATGTTTTCCATAAACATTGGGAAGCTCTCCTGATGTATACCTCCTATGGAAGACTAGGATGTACCCCACTGTTCAAGTATACAATGGGACACATCGCTCATAGGCTTTCATTGTACCAAAAAAGTAATATTGCTTGTTTTTCTACTGTATAACCTTGTATGAAATAGTGTCCCTTAGGCCTCATGCACACAACCGTATGTATTTTGCAATCCACAAAAAAAGGATTCTTAAAAAAATACAGATGACATCTGTGTGCATTCCGTATTTTGCGGAACGGAACAGCTGGCCCCAAATTAAAGAGTCCTATCCTCGTCCATAATGTGGAACGGAAATATGGACATACGGAAATGGAATGCACATATGGAGTAACTTCCTTTTTTTTTGCAGACCCATTGAATTGAATGGTTCCGTATACGGTCTGCAAAAAAAAACGGAACACGGAAAGAAAATGCGTTCATGTGCATGAGGCTTTAATATGTGGTTTGAAATTGCAAAAAAAAAGGTATATCAACACATATCAACGCAACAGAGACAAAAGGGCAATTTTGACCTCTATCATGTGAAAGTAGCCCTAGACATAAAGTATATTTGGTGTGTGTACTGGGAGCTTTTCCAAGTATACATAATGTACTCCAAAAGTAAGCTCAAAATGTTTTGTGAACAGGGCACTATTTATGTGGTATCATGATTTTTTTGTAATATTGTAATTTACAATATACTAGAAATACTGTAGATTTTACAAGCATCTAAAATTCCAACATTATTTATATTGTTACCACTTTTACTTACAGTTTTGTACTTTTTAACTTCCTTGTAGATCTCTGTTCCAGGGACATTTCCAAGTGAACCACTTGAGGGACTAGAAAAAGACGTATATATGGTATAGTAAGTACTACTAGGCTTTGTCATGAAACATAAAGTAAACCTCCTGACTTGGAACTATCTATAGCATTCAAGATTACTTTTTAGAAACATACTATTATATTATACAGAAATATAAATAAGGATTTGCGTAATAGTGTGGAGGAGTAGCCATCCCCTCCCAATGCTGTTGCTTCCAACCAGTGTTCCTTCTAAGGTGTGTACCCTGGAAAGGAGAGGGTTAAAAAAAATGTTAACACGCCCAATAACAACTTTTTCTTAACTCTTTCCATTCCAGAGAACACATGTTTGTTTGGAGAAACGCAACAGGAGCCTGCTGGGAGATGCCGACTCATTTAAGCCAGTCTCTCCTGATCAGGACCTTTTATGGGTATCTGCACAATGTCTGTGTGATTTTCTTTCTTTTTTTTTTTTGTGTCACTGTCTTAAGCCACAGTAATTTTGCATAAATCCCTGTGGGGGTCTCCTTTAAATAATTATATCTTGGGCTTTTGCCATTTTGTTCCTAAGGCATTAGTTCCTCTCTTTAAGGTGCATCTTATAGGAACCATATCTTTATACATCAATAGAAATTTAGTTTGTTCTTTTCCCTAATTGGGACAGTCATTCTTATTTGAAGTTTCTTTATGAACTTTGATCAGAGATGTGTGTTGATAATAAAAGCAGAAGTACTTACAACTGAACTCGTAGAACGATGGTCAGTAATCCAAATACCAAACCGGCCAACAATCCCAAATCGAGTCCCAATAAAATGGATGCAATGCATGTGAAGACCCAGATTATCTAAGCAAAAAATATTTAAGATTGTTGCTTTAATAACCACCCACATATGTCTGCTTTATCAGGTTATACAGAAAAGTACACTTGGAGAACGGCAACTATGCCTTATTTTAGGAAGTGGCAGCGAGTTTCAGAGCACTGTGGCCATTTCATTCTAGCAATCTGTGAGGGACCAACAGAGGACTTCCACTGACCAACAGGTGACAGCATGCCCAATGACAGGCCATCACTTGCTATGGCTGTAATATCCCCTAAGGGGGCAACAAGGTTTTCATCACAGTAGAATGTAGACAGCATATTCACTATTATAATGATACAGTGGAAATGTCAGATGCTTCTGATACTAATGAGCTGCAGAAAATTGAGTTTTAAATACTTACAGAGTCCCACTTGTTCTGTCTCCATAAACGAGGTACATCAAAAACTTGCCAGAACATCCCTTTAAGATTTGCTATGACAATGGCTGCCAGCACTGACTGTAATGAGACACATACAGAGTGTGATCCAGTTTTCAATGTTCTTAGAAACATAAACCTTCATTATTAAACGCAGCCTTACAACATGGTATATGCTTCTAAGAAGCAACTACTTTGTGATGTTAACCCTTCGTCAAGAGTACGTTACCATATCAGTTACTACTCCATTTAGATGCCAGCTGTGCAAGTTTTTTTTATGGCAAATTAGTTCCCTTAAAATGAATGGTTATCTTGTAGAAAGTAAGCAACTCTCCAAATACACTATTGCTGGCAACTACTGTACGTCACATTACAGTGCATTAAAGACATCATACAATAAGCTGATACTGAAAGAAGAATATGAAAGTGGCCATAGACTAGGGCTATGTTCACACGTGTCAAATTTACATTTAGCTAATCAGATACTTTTTTTACTACAGGATGCGCAGAAGAAATGAATCAAATTTCTACTGCATATGTGTAGTATGAAGTGCCGCAGATCTGACACAGGTAATTCCATTCAATTGGGGTTTATTACCTACTTATCCTGCAGATTTTATTTCGGTAGCAAGTTAATGTGGTTGCAGAATCCCCATTTGCTTTACATGTATGAGATGTAAGTCACTTAACAAAAGAACTTCTTTGCAATAGTAATATGCAGTATTCTGATAACCACAGTACACTGCTGCTGCAATATACTCAGCATTCTGGTCTCTACAGCGTAGCATGTGTTCTCTTATGGGTAATCATTCAATATCTTTATGCATTATGTCATTATGTCCCTCCATTCAAATCTATAATCTGTGAACGTTTAATGGGATATGCATTTTATTTAATTGTTGTGATGCATTTTACATCATACTGCTACAGTGTCTGAAAGAAAATACAGAGTGACCCAAAAGAAAATGCATAGTGACCTAAGGGTCAGCAATGCTACAAAGATGGCAGGTAACAAAACAAAAACGCAAAGTTCCTTACTATACAAAAACTGCATTCAGTAGTTACTTACCTTCTGCAATGGTTCGAGGAGTCTACCAAGTGCCACTATAGCAATTAACACCATGAAGGCTGAAATGATACCAGCTATCTGCAAGACAAGATGTTGTTACATTACATATATGCTTATTATTAATAATGGGGATAACCCTGATGAAGGCAAACCACTGCCTCCAATGCATAGCCCCGACTAACCTGGGTCTTTCCACCTGTGCTTTCCTGGACAGCTGTACGCGACAAAGCAGTGGTGGCGCAAAAGCAAGAAAATGCTCCGCTGAAAAGATTGCTGATTCCAAAGGCAATGAACTCCTGTAAACAGTAAGAAATGTTATACTGCACATACCATAGTTGCGTTATTATGGTTATACTCCTACTTTAATACATTTTGGGGTAATACTTTTTACATAATTTAGTTTGTGTGTGTAGATAGATAGACAGAAACTGCATATATCGTATACAGAGTTTCATCAATATATAAAGCAATATGTTGAGTCCCTAAGTTGTGTGTGGGATATGTGTTACATGTGTTCCTAAAGGAATAGGCTAAATAAGCTGTAAGGGTGCATTCACATGACCGTAAGCGTTTTGCGGTCCGCACATGGCCAGCGCTATTTAGAAAATGTTGTTAAACAGTAAGATAGGCGCTCCTCATTCTGGTTTGTATGTAGAACAAAAATACATTTATTAAAAAAGAAAAAACTTACAAAAAATATATATACATAAAAACATTAATAAAATAATGAAAAATGATAAGCATGAAACACTATTACACATGATTCGTTAATTCATAGATTAGATTCCCTATAAAGTAGAATTTTCATATATTGAGTACTGTGGAGCAGGTGTTTGATGAAATCGATAGTTGGCATATAGCAATAAATGCAACAGATGAAACACTTGCAGCAGACGATGTTATAGTTAGTTGGTTACTCTGTAGCAATTATATGTGATATGCGGTTTGACTCCGTTATTAACGTAGCTTCATAAGTTACTTAGTTCTTATCTGTGTCTTGCCGGCAAGTATCATATAGTGGTGTCAAACCTCATAGCTTCAGTTAGTTGTTTTATCTTTTTTTTAATGATGATTCACTTAGGCTACTTTTACACGCGAGTTTTGGGGGCAGATCCCTCATGGATCTGCAAAAACGTCTAATACAGCCGCATGCATCTGTCGTGAACGGATCTGTTTGGATTATCTGTAACATAGCCAAGACAGATCCGTCATGAACTCCATTGAAGGTCAACGGGAGACAGAACAGTTTTCTGTTGTGCCAGATTGTGTCAGAGAAAACAGATCCGTCCCCATTGACTCACACTGTGTGCCAGGACGGATCTGTTTGGCTCGGTTTCGTCAAGCGGAAAGGAGACTGATCGGAGGCAAACTGATGTATTCTGAGCGGATCCTTTTCCATTCAGAATGCCTTAGAGCAAAACTGATCCTTTTTGGACCGCTCGTGAGAGCCATGAACGGATCTCGCAAACGGAAAGCCAAAATGCGAGTGTGAAAATAGCCTTATTTACTTGATAGCGGTCTCTGGATTTGGAGGTATACAGGGACGTGCACTTACCCCTGCCTCTAGTCACCCAGTTGTCCCTTGTAGGAACACATGTAAGTGGCATTCAGCGTTCTCAGCTGTCTCCTGTAAGAGCATGTGCATGTAGTGCTTGGCGTCTTCCCCTCTCCCCTGCTGCTCACCAGATGAGTCTATTGCTCCAGGGGTATTCGCCGCGATCCTCTGCCGCCTCCTTTCTCATTTACATGATCATATGAGTGCAGGACAATAGTCCCGTGGGCGGCCCGATGCGCGCAGTATCATAGTAACCTATGATGCTGTGCGCTCCCATTCGCACGATGTATGCCGCTCCGGGACATATGGCCCGCTCACGAACCGTATGTCTCTGAGGGCATACGGTTGTGTGCATGAGCCCTAAAGGAGACAGCTGAGAACGCTGAACGCCACCTACACGTGTTTCTACAAGGGACAACTGGGCAAATAGAGGCAGGGGTAAATGCACATCCCCATATACCTCCAACTCCAGAGACCGCTATCAAGTAAGTGAATCAGCATCAAAAAAAGATATAACAACTAACTGAATCTATGAGGTTTGACACCACTATATGATACTTGCCGGCAAGACATAGATAAGAACTAAGTAACTTATGAAGCTACGTTAATAACGGAGTCATATCGCATATCACATGTAATTGCTACAGACTAACCAACTAACTATAACGTCGTCTGCTGCAAGTGTTTCATCTGTTGTTATCATCTGTTGCATTTATCGCTATATACCATACCAACTATCGATTTCACCAAACACCTGCTCCACAGTATTGGATATTATTATAAAGAGGATCAATGATGGACATAATTGGAATATTTTCTTGATACAATTGTATATAAACTCTATACATAGGCATATATGATTGCACCTTTTTATGAACTGGAAAATTAGTAGGCGTTTATTCCCAGTATATGACGATTATCTAACTTCAATATATGAAATATCTACTCTATACAGAATCTAACCTATGAATTAACGAATCATGTGTAATAGTGTAATAATTTTTCATTATTTTATTAATGTTTTTATGTATATATATTTTTTGTAAGTCTTTTTTAATACATTTATTTTTGTCCTACATACAAACCAGAAGGAAGAGTGCCTATCTTACAGACAGCGCACGGTGTGCAGTTTGCATCTTTTGTGGCCCTATTTAAATTAATGGGTCTACACCCACAATTATGAGCCAGATAAAAAAAATTGCTTATGTTCATCAAGAAGTTGAAAAAACTTGGGATTCCACCTGTGTAAATCTGCTAACATTTTGGTTTGATCATAGCAGTAATCTATGGTACAGGTAAGGAGGACAGACAGTGGTCTTAGTGGGTCCACACTCCTTGCATTTACCGCAGAATATTGTCATGATCGAGGTTCAGGAAAACCAAAATGTTGGAAGATTAATATTCATGTGATATTTCATCATTTTCAGCTACTTGAATATAACGTATTTTTGTATCAATATAGCTAATTTCCTGCAGTGTAAAACATGGTTCTTCCAAATGACTATTGAGTGCAAAACATAACAGACTTATTAATTTGAACACAGTGGCCCAGATTTACTAATTGTGAGGCTGACGTAAACTTAGACATTCTGTCTAGACCTGCACCAGACTTATATTTTAGCTCAGGCTGGATGATAATTTTGGAGCAGGGATAGACACTTTTCTTTGACTATATACCAAAATGGTTGGCTTAGGCCGAATGCACACGGCCGTGAAACACGGCCTGGATTCCGGCTGCGAGCAGGAGCGCACGGCGTCACTGGTTGCTATGACGCCATGCGCTTCATGCCGCCGCTGTACAACAGTAATGTACAACAGTAATACAGTACGAGTGTATTACTGTTGTACAGCGGCGGCATGAAGCGCATGGCGTCATAGCAACCAGTGACGCCGTGTCCTCCTGCTCGCAGCCGGAATCCAAGCCGTGTTACCACGGACCGCTCACGGCCGTGAAACACAGCCGTGTGCATTCGGCCTTACTTTAAGAAATATTTTTATGCCAGAATTGCGTTAAAATTTTGGCGCAAAATGAATCATCTTAGACCCACCCATTTACATGAAGCTTCACTGATTTCCCCATTAACCCCGCCCCTCTGATAGCATGAATGAAAAAGGGTAGAAACTCTAGATGTGCTAATTTGCAACCATTTTTTAGACATTTTTTTTTTTTTATGCAGATGCATTAGTATATCTGGGCCAGAATATTATATCTACACACGGTCCTAGTGTAGCATCATACAATTAATCTAATGTGCACTGTATAAAAGATACATACCTGATTCCCATCTATAGCATAGTTGTATTTGGTGGCATAAACTTTTCCCACAGAAACGGCCACAGCATAACCCACTATACCTATTGAAAACGCTGAGCCAATCATTTCTGAAAAGAGACTCACATCTGGTGTCATAGGAGGTATAAAACTAAAAAAGCAAATTAATAATAAAGATTCAATTCCCAGTAAAAACATCAGTGACTTATACATACTTGTATTTATGTGTTTAATAGTAGACTGATACAATATGTAGTCTTTTATAGTAGTGCACTCCAGTTTTCCTAAAGTCATCAAATCTGAATTAAGTCTTCATATATTGTGACAAAACTTCTTCAACTAGTTGCAATTGGGATATTCCCGTTAAAGGTATAATCTGGGGGCATACTCTGAACACGGACATATCCCTGTTTTCCCCCAGACAGCCCCCCTGATATAAGCATTGCAAAGGCTTTTTTTGGGAGATCCAGTGACATACTGGGATCTCCATGGGTAAAGCTAGGCAAAGGCTTCCACCTAGCAGTGAGCTCAGTGACGTCATCAGAACTAATGGGCAGCTTTAGCACTACCCTAGCCTGTAAAACGGCTAAGGCAGCGTCAATGCCCGCCCATTAGTGTCGGCAACGTCACCGGCAACACTGCTAGGTGGAAGCCTCAGCCTAGCAGTGTAAAAAATATAAACAAAAAAGCCCTTGCCCTGCGTGATCCAACGCAGGACAAGGGAGAGCATCGGAGCATAAAATGCTCCAACACTCATATAAGAGGGCCTGCCTGGGTGAAAACGGGAATAGAGCTGAACTCGGACAACCCCTTTAATTAGAAACAGGGTGAGAGTGGTGTAACATAATAACAATCCATACTCACCTTCCTGATCACCTGCCGCCGCTGTTAGGCAGCTGCTAAATTTTGCCCAGCTGACATACTTTGAGAGGGGGTGCATCATTGGACTAAGAGAAGCTGGATGGTTGTTTCAATGAATTGCCTGTCATCTAAGCTGTTCTGACCTAGCAGTTAGGAGGTGTTGGGAGCAGTGGTTACGTAAGGGCATCGTTCTCATCACATATATCATCATTACATTCACACAAGTTTCATTTTATTCCAACAACTTCTTCTTAGTGTATTATTTTTTGTCAATGTGTGTAGAGCACATTTCACATACTGTACACTGCTCATATTCAGTTTAGTTTATATGAGTAGTAATGTAATATCTGTATGGCTTATGTACAGCAAATATTCTTTAATACAGTGGTTTAGGGCCATTTACCATATTTTACGCTTTATAAGACGCATTTCCCCCCTCACCAAAGTAGGGGGAAAATGGCTTTGCGTCTTATAAGGCAAATACTAGTGAGCGCTTCCATTATGAAAGCGCTCACTAGTATGCATTAAGTGCCGGGAGCTGGGAAAAAGCGCTGCAAGTGTTTCCGATATTCACCCTCCCTGGTCTTTCTAGGGCCCGCACTCCACTGTCCTGACCCTATACAGCGTCAGGACGTAGTGCGCACACTATGACCTGATGCTGCACGCAGTCAGATGACAATGCGGCCCGTGACGGAGAAGACAGGGGAGCGAGACGCCGGACCTGGAGCGGAGCCGCGTCGCAGGAAAGGGAAAGAGAAGTCTGATGGGGGATCTGAAAGAAAAGGGCTGATCTGAGGCCTGATGGTGGTCTGAAAGAAAAGGGCTGATCTGAGGTCTGATGGTGGTCTGAAAGAAAATGGCTGATCTGAGGTCTGATGGGGCCTAAAAGAAAAGGGCTGATCTGAGGTCTGATGGGGGTCTGAAAGAAAAGGGCTGTTCTGAGGATTGTTGGGGGTCTGACATGGAGGGCTAATGAGGTTCTGGCATGGAGGGCTGATATGGTGGTCTAATGTGATGTCCTGATATTTATGGGGATCTAATCTGAGGCTCTGATATGACGTCTGGTGAAAAATATATTTTTATTATTTTCCTCTGGGGTGCGTCTTATCATCGGGTGCGTCTTATAAAGCAAAAAAAATACGGTAATAACTTTAGGAGGATTGCCTAAAAGATTATGGTATGCATATTCTATCTATTTAATAGTTTTATTATGGTGGGATTTTTGCCCGTGACTTTAACTGTTCTGTTTAGTTTCATAGAGATCAATGTATGCTGCCAACAGGATAAAAATGGAATTAAGCTACACTGACATTTCTCTTTTCAGCTATTTTTTGTCAAATTTGAATGCAAAGAAAAGTCCTGTAGGCATGTCTCTCTCCTGTCAGAAAAACAGAAACATGATGGAAGATAGTCCAACTGAGCATAACTGGTGCTAGTATTGCACAATTGAACGCAATAGTGAGAATGACAGAAACTTTTTTATTTTTTGGGGGAGGAAAATAGTTAATTTTATTAGGTTTTTGACTGTTTTGTTTATTTTTATTTTTTTTTATTTATATTTTTTACTTTTGTTTTTTATTGTAGTTTAACAATTACAAGGATATATCGGGCATACCCGATGCACATAGTACAAAAAGTTACATAATATCTTTCTTCTTATTCTTAACTCCCCTATCCCTCCCAACAACCCCCGACTTTTTGTTTCTTTAACAGTTAGCACTGATGTGAACTTACTGTAGTCTAAAATGACTTTTAGTGGTCTGTTAGGAAATACCCCTGTAGCAATCCTTTTATATAGAACATAGATATCCTGAGTGACCTCAGTACTAACTGCTAAAATATTGGCTGATACATAGCAATACATGATGATATAGTTAAGTAAATTCTAAGTTTGAATGCAAATAATTACTTACCCATTGGGAATTGTTTTTACAATTCCTGCATTATACTTTTGTGCTAGGTTTGCTCCATACGAAACCCCTGTGGCCACAATGGTCTATATTTAAAATGAAATGAAATGCTAAGTAAATAAAACATATAAATTCACTGTACGTTATAAATCAATACTAGTAATGCACATACCACCAAGACTTCTATCGGAATAGGAACTTTAATTATGTGCTTGTATCGGTCATTTACTTCTTTCACCCCAATAACCACAACCAAAGTCAGAAGTCCAGCAATCATGTCACAAATATTGGTTTGTCCAATGTTTTTAAAAATATCAATAATTGTCTGTATCAAAATAAAAAGAGAGAAATATTCATCATTTACCACATTTTAATGACATTAAGTTACACATATACAGTATTTCTACACTGTATTGCAGATACGGAATATAGATGTCAATGTTAAACATTTCACATAAGAAAGCATTTGAAATGATGGTAGGCTTACGTATATTATAGAGAGCACCCCATTGTAGTTTTTTGTGGGAACGTTGAGCAATGTTTTGACTTGGGAGACAAACACTTGGAAAGCAGCTGCTGTGGTGAACCCACCAACTAAAGGATCTGCCAGGTACCTGACAATGAAGCCAATCTGAAATATTCCGAATAGAAGCTTTGGATAAAAACACACAAGAAATATATTGATTAGTAGAACGAAAGGCAATGTCGTACATATGAATGCGATAATGATCAATGGTGTTATCATACTATTAGCAAAAGTAGAAACAAAACATCCAGCGCTTCAGATCGTTACGTGCAGACTTTATAGTATTTATCCATCAACATGACAGGTACACACATTTCGCATTTCTATCTAAAATGATCCTAATCATAGCATACATAAAAACTTGTTATATAGCTTGCAACATGAAACAATTAATATAAATATATGAACTATATTAATAATGGTAAATGGTAAATCATGTCTATAATTGAGACCTGATCAATATTATGTTCCTAAGCACTTATGTACACGACCGTGATGTTTTTTGGCATCCACAAATTGCAGATCTGCAAAAAACGGATGGGGCCCATGTGCCTTCCGCAATTTGTGGAACAGAACAGGAGGCCAATTATAGAAATGTCTATTCTTGTCCGCAAAATGGACAATTTTTGCAGGTCCACAGAACGGAGCAACAGATGCGGACAGCGCACAGAGTGCCGTCAACATCTTTTGCAGACCCATTGAAATGAATGGTTCCATATACGGACCGTATACGGAATGCAAAAACGGCCCGTATACAAAACGGAAAAAACAATCGTGTGAACGAGCCCTAAAGCAAAGATCCAAAAGGCTTTCCTCCTTAATAATTTTTTCTTGTGTTCTCCCCCAATACTGTGCACATTAACCCCTTTCTATTCCAATGGTTTTCAAACTATTAAGATTACCATTATTAATATGTAAAACATTGTTTGATACTGAGGAGGGATTACTGGCTTTATCATTCATCATATAGATGTTTTCTAATCCTTTCTTTTCGCGGACAGGTAGTGCTTCCGAAATACTGTATATCATGTATTTTGCATGTAATAACATACACCATATATGAAGGGTTGCAGTTAATGAAGGACTTTGTCCTAAATTCAGACTCAAACTGAAGTGCTGTGAAACATTCAAGCCTTACACACTTTATGTCCACATTTGTAACATCCCTTTGTACTATTATTTGTTCTTGTAAAAGAACATTTGCCCAATTGTGGGTGCTTTTTTAGATATCACCTGTATTCCTTCGCTAATTATTTTATTAGGCATATTTCTGATGCAGATTGCAGCACAAAGGTTATTTGCACCTCAATATGCGATTTTTTTTCCCCACTCACGCCAGGTCCAAAAAAGGGGTGAGTTGTGGGTGGTAAAAGGGGGCAGACCGCCACAGGCCCATCTCATTTATAATTTTCTACACCTGTTTTAGGCATCGCGGTCTGCTATTGACTAACCAACCCTCCACAACCCCCCCTCCCCCCATCACCGGATGTTTTGATCCGCGCAGCGGCGAGATGCAGAGGTGCCAGTGCAGGGATTAAGTGCGAGGGCGGTTCCAGGGAACCCATATGAGGTGCCCGGGCATTATAGAGGTTGGATAACCCCTTTAAGGGCTGGCAGCTTGTTGAGTAACCAGGCTATTTTTAAGGGCAGGAAAACGCAATGACAGCTTTGCAAATTACATTCATTCGATTTATAATTCAGTATCATGTGTTTTTACACTCCTCTATATGCACTATAATTTTAAAGCACCATTATAAGTACTCCTCACTGGAAAAACTTGTTATAAGCTTTAGGCAAAACAAACCAAAAGGGATTAGCAACTAAGTTCCATTCAGTTCAATATGCAAAGTGAATCACAAATTTCAAAAGAAACGTTTATTACCTGAATAATTCCAATTAGGAAACTGAGAGTTCCTGAAACCATAACTCTAGCCGCATCCCTGGCCACTGTGTTTATCACTGTCTTGTTCAATCCAGTGCTATTGCTAAGCAGGAAAAACTTCTCATCAGGAGCCATACTCAAGACAACAGACCCCACCATCAAGCTGACCACTGGAAATGGTCCTGTTGAAAGAATTGGATTTGGCTTAATAATTTAACATGGTGGCATTATATACACACCAGCTCCAGGCAGCTATGAAATATTTTCTCAACAGGTTCACAGAATTGTCCATAAAGGGATGTGATATCAATTAGTCCTGGCACAATGGAAGTATTTGTTGATCAAGCCAATGTATAAATGCTTAAACAATGTTTTTTCTTATTCTCACAGCAGAATGTGTCATATTTGTATGTTAAAATCAACTTAAAGGATACTACTTAAGGGCCCTTTACACGGGCTGATTCTTGGCCAGGTGGTCGCTAACAAGTATTCATAGGAACGCTTGTTATCGATTATATGGCGGTGTAAAGGTACCGCCGATTACCCGATGAATGAGCTAAACACTCGTTCACTGGGTAAACACATCTTTCATCTCATCTGCTGGCAGCAGATCGTGCTGTGTAAATAGCATTTGCTGTCGGCAAATAAGTCTGTATGGTGATGAGCAATGGCATTAGCGATCACTCCTCCCCATACCGTGGAGGAGATTGCTTCATGTAAATGCAGCGGTCACCTCCATTGACGAGAAGGCGATTGTTGGGAAGAAACTTTTGCCTCTCAACAATCGTCTACAAAATTGGCCCGTGTAAAGGGGCCTATAATAATGACTGTCACAGTGTAAACAAACTAGTTTTCTTATTTCAAATGTATACATATAATAACTTACCAACTGAGATGTGCTTGGATGTGCCCAGGAAGAAATAAGTCAAAATAGGGAAGAATGATGAGTAGAGGCCATATCCAACTGGGACCGAAGCAAGCAATGCAAAAGCCAGACCTGTCCATAATAAATATAAAGCATATAGTTATAGGCCACAAATTACACAATAGCCACCATATAAGAATATCTATAAAATCTACAAGATAAAAGCTGCATCTTTCTCATGTCTTCCTAGTTAAAGTGGTTGTCCATTACTAGCAAAGCTGCAACAGCTATCATCCTTATAAAACCTGGCAACAGACATACTAATTAATTAATATATTATAATAATATTAAAAATGGAATCCAATTTACAATTCTCATTTAAAATGAGGAAAAACATAGTTGGCTATATATACTATAGTTGGCTATATATACTATAATGTATGTTTGTTTGTAAGCCTAAAACTGTAAAGTGTAACACCCCAAAATTCCTCTATAGTAATAGATCCAATACAGCTCTGTAGCCTGATAATTTCCCATCGTTGGACTATGGGGAAGATTTATCAAAGGCCAGCGTTTTATGCCAGTCTCATGATATCCGCTGCACTGCTGGAGGATGCGCCTAATTTATCACAAGGCACAAGCCCATGTGTCAGCTCTGAGCTGCCATAGGTTTCAGTCTTCATTTAGAAAGCTGATGTAAATGAAGATAAATGTGGCGGACCCATTGGCCCCACCCCTTTCCCAGCCTTGTCACGCCCCATTTACAGAAAGGTGTTTGCGCCATTTTTCACAGGAAAACTGATGCAGGGAGATGATTAGTCTCCCCTCTATCTCTTGCACCAATCCATGTCTGCTTAGATCTTGAGTATAGATAAATGGTGAGGTCCTAATGTGGATTACCCAGTTAATATATCTTAATCTCATATTTTAAAACAGCAATGCAATATCTCCTACAGCTTCCACTCACCATATTATAACAGTTTTAGTCTTAAAATGATCAAGCTTACCTTGTAATATGGCAACAAGCCCTGTGCTGACTCCAGAAATAAGGTCATTCACGAACCATTCCTTCCATCTGTAATTTGGAAGCCAGTCCAGAATAGGGAAAAAGGACTTCACAATCAGGAGAGCTCTTCTGGATGTACAACTGTCAGAAAAAAATAGAATGAACATAGTGGTCAAAGGTCTCTATACTCCCCATGTCTGGTGGTAAAAAAAGAATACTTCAAAGTTTGTCTCCAACTTTAAACATCATTTTTAAGGTCAAAAATGTTTTTCTGGTTAATTAAATGATAGAAAATCTGGTACTTCAAATCATCTACAGGTAGTTAAAGGATTATTCCTGGTAGTTAATGGTATCCCCATTCAGAGGATAGAGGATAACTGTTAGATTGGTGGGGTCTGACAACTTGAACCCACACTAATCATATGAAGAGAGCCATGTAGGGACCCAAAACCTGGAGCAACAGGTTGAACATGTGCAGTGCTGTTCCATTCATCTCTACAGGACTGACGAAAATAGCTGAGTGCTTGTACCCCTCTGTCTCTAGCAGTCCCATGTAGATAAATAGAGTGGTAAGACGCATGTTCGATCTGCTGCTCCATTCATTTTGGGAGCCCTTGTTCTTGTGATTTGTGGATAGGGTATAACTTTATATAATTGAAATACCCCATTAAAGGGGTATTCCCATCACATACAATGGGGGCATATCACTAGGTTTCCAGGGGTCCGTTCACCACCAAGCGCTGCTCTCCGCACAAGTAAATGGGAGCGCACCACGCACCAGCGGCCCCTGCTCCCATTCATTTCTATGAGGCAGACGGAAATAGCCGAGCCAGAACTCTGCTATTTTCGGTGGCCCCATTCAAATGAATGGAGGGCAGTTGCGAATGCCCCAGAGGTGGGACCCGCACCTATCAGACAATGAGGACATATCCTAGCAATATGCCCCCATTGTATGTGATGGGAATACCCCTTTAAATAATCAATATGTTGATGTCGGTGGCTACTGCTAAGAGGAATGTTTTAAAGATGAAGGCATACAGGTACCATTGAAATCAATGATGATATAGTTATTAGTGATATAGGTATAGTTTTAGCTATAAAATTAAATGCAAATTGTATCATAAACTATCAAAGACTCGCTAGCAATAATTCACAATGAACATGTTTCAACCTCAACTCGTGTGTGTGTGTATATATATATATATATATATATATATATATATATATATAATAGGTTCATGAAGACCAATTTCTTAAACATACTTGGTACTTGTTGTCCACCAGTTGGCATGTAACTAGGCAGACAGGGTAAGCTGGATCTCATTGCCCTGTACTGGCTAATGGCCCAGTTGTTATTTACCTCTGTAATAAATTTGATTATCTCATGATTGTTTCTTAATGTTAGATGTATTTATCCTGCTTTGCCATAGTAATCACATCTATAGAAAACCAGCCTGAATGTGAAAATGTGCAGTAATTGTCTCTCTGCACTAATGGATCCACAATCAAAGTACTGAAAATGATAGTAGAAATAACCTGCAGTTCTTTCGCAGTCTCTCCTGGACGGTTTTCTGAACAATTTCCTTCCTTTCATTTTCCTCCTGAAAACTTGGGTCTGAGTAAACAGGTCTTGCTACGAGATATCCAGGGCTATGATCCATCCTTCTTGATGCAATCTGAAGAACACATATATGAAATATCTTGCCAACTTCACTACATATCCTGAATCATTTAGTATCGTATTTCAGAGATTAGAAAATGTTAGAAAATGTATTTTTGTATATGGACGGCATTAGATGAACATAAATATAGGACGATTGTGTGTATGTGTCTATATATATATATATATATATATATATATATAAAATTACAGTCTAAATTGTATGGAATTAAATGTAAAAAATGGCAAACATTGATACAATGATATTTATGTGTACCTGTGAAAGCAGCAGCCCTCAGCAACCTTGGCAGGTAACCTGTGCCATTCACATTATATAGTCCTTGCACCCAAAGGGAAGTTCTATTTATGGGAAAACAGAGACTCTCATCACCAGTTTGAGGTAGAATAAACTCACCATCCAGCACACACATATTAACCCTTTTGTTTTGATTCCTAAAAATTCAGCCGTGCCGTCCACCTTATGATTACTTTTGTATAACAAGTACATGAAAGAGTCCGAATTTAAACTTAGTGGAAATTTGATAACAGGTTTAAACTATAACTTTATTTTCTACTGCTCCCTTACAGCAACACTCACTAACGTTTCCAGCTATTCCCAAATTCTAAAGCGAAGCAGGTTTGCATTCCTTGCTTTCCCTCCCAGACATTAATCAGACGTGTATAAATAATGACATTCTGGCTGCGCTAGTAAATGATTCTTAGAAACTTTTATTTATAATAAGTGTCATTAGTGCAGCACCTTATTAAACAATTACTATGTATTTGGTGATTGAAAGTAATGCTATTTGCACGCGTATATTTGATTGTTACAGGATGCCTCTTGTATGGTGCCTCAATGTGTGCACACAAACATGTATTGTGTCTATACATACACAGTTCTTGGGATGTAACACATTGTACATATGTACAAATGACCTTTCTATCTTACATTACAGCTACTTGTGTTTTTTATTGTTTGCATTGTACTCGTCAATACTTTGAGTTGTTTTCTTTTTGTTGCGATGCTTATGTAATGTAAGGATGTTTTAAAAAGGGAACTGCTTAAGGTGAAAGAGAAGTCATATACCTTCCGATAAATATCATACTAATGTAATGAATAGACCCAACCAAAAAATTGTAAATGATAACCATTAGGCCGAATGCACACGGCTGTGTTCGCGTGTGTATTCGGCCTAATGGTGATTATTGACAATTTTTTGGTGGGGTCTATTCATTACATTAGTATGATATTTATTCTAAGGCCGAATGCACACGGCCATGAGCGGTCCGTTGTATCCCGGCCTGGATTCCTGCTGACAGCAGGATCGCACGGCGTCATTGGTTGCTATGACGCTGTGCGCTTCATGCCGCCGCTGCACTACAGTAATACACTAGTATGGATCATATGAGTGTATTACTGTAGTGCAGCGGCGGCATGATGCACACGGCATCATAGCAACCAACGACGCCATGTGCTCCTGCTGCCGTGTGCATTCGGCCTTAGAGTAACAAAAAATCCTTTATTGAAAACACAATAATTTCACATAGACAATCATAAAATAGTACTAAAATTAGCAGCAGGTCAATCAATACAGGAGAAGATAAATAGGAGGGATCCACAGAGCCGGAGCGCCAAAGGTGGTAGAAATAGAAATAAGATAGATAAGCCTCAGGGCCGGCTCAATAATAATAGCAGACCAAGCGGCTGCCTGAGGGCGCAGAGAAGGGGGGGGCGGCGCCAGAGCGGATTTATTTTTTATTTTTTTAATTTAATTTAATTTTTTGAAATACATAACTTGAGGACTTGCCCGGCCATCCGCCCCAGTCTGAAGGTGTGCCATGTGGCCCCGACCCTCACCTCCATCTCAGCTACAGCACGGCATCGGCAACACAGGCAGTCACGGGGTCAGGGGGTTGTGACTGCCGAGTGGCGCTGTGACGGCGGGCAGCAGGCAGCAGCAACTGGTGTAGATTGGGGAGCGGAGGTCTAAAGACTGGAGGCGGAGCTGTTGGTGGTGAGTAACTGTGTGGACAAATGTCTCTGAGTAGTCTGTCTGTGCGGCCCGCAGGGAGAAATGTATGTAGCATGGGGGGGGGGGGGGAATGGACATGATGGTGGGGGGGGAGAAATGTGACAACATGGATGGAGGGGGGAGAAATGTGACAACAATAATGGAGGGGGAGAAATGTGACAACTTGGATTGAGGGGGGAGAAATGTGACAACTTGGATTGAGGGGGGAGAAATGTGACAACATGGATGGAGAGGGAGAAATGTGACAACATGAATGGAGGGGGAGAAATGTGGCAACATGGATGGAGGGGGAAAAATGTGACAACATGGATGGAGGGGGAGAAATGTGACAACATGGATGGAGGGGGAGAAATGTGAGGGCTGATGTGACATAGGTGATTGGACATGGAGGGGGAGAAATGTGACATGGAGGGGGAGAAATGTGACATGGAGGGTTGATGTGACATAGGTGATTTGACATGGAGGGGGAGAAATGTGACATGGAGGGGTGAGAAATGTGACACTGAGGGGGTGAAATGTGACATGGAGGGGGAGAAATGTGGCATGGAGGCCTTGAGGGGGAAAAATGTGACATGGGGGGCTGATGGCTGACATGGGGGCATAATGGCTGACATGGAGTCTGATGGCTGACATGGGGGGCTGATCTGAGGCATTGGGGGTCTGATCTGAGGTCTGATTAACATTGGGGGTCTTATTGCTGGTCTGACCTGAGGTGTAATGGAAAATATTTTTTTCTTATTAACCTCCTCTAAAACCTAGGTGTGTCTTATGGGCCGGTGCGTCTTATAGGGCGAAAAATGCGGTCCTCAAACCAGCGATTGTCTGAAGCAGAGCGAAGATACCAGGACCACACAGAGGAGAAGCCAGCTAATGCAGACGGGACCAGGGCTAGGTGAGCTGCGGGGGGGGGGGGGGGGGCACCAAAATGGAGCTTTGTTTGTGTTGGCAAAAATCCTTGCATCGGCCCTGAATAGCCTGACACAGAAATCACTAGAACGGCACTAGAAAAAAGTCAAAAGGTAATCCCAATATCAAAAAGTAATCAAATCACACCGAATATATAGCGATAAAGGTCATAGCAATATAAATAGCAATACATAAAATACCATCAAGCAGCACACTAACTCCGTGGCCACCTCCTCCCAACGCCTTTCGCCACACTGGGCTTCTTCCAGGGATGGCTAGAAGGTTGGAGGAGTGTTTAAACTAGGGACAGGGGGGGAGGTAAATTACATTATAGGAGGGGAAGATGTGCAGATAGAGACCGGGGGCAATGTAGTGGGACTGAGGGAGGAATGGAAGGAGGGACTAGAACAGTTCAGGAAAGGTGTAGGGTAAAAAATATACATAAACCTCTCAAATGTATGTATACTAATGCCAGAAGCCTGACTAATAAATCTGGGGAACTGGAATTAGTGATGTCTGAGGAGGACTATGACATAGTGGGAATAACGGAAACATGGCTGAATGATAGCTATGACTGGGCAGTTAATGTACAAGGTTACAGTCTGTTTAGAAAGAATCGTCAAAACCGGAGAGGGGGGTATGCCTTTAAGTAAAGTCCTGTCTAAAGCCCACACTCCGGGAATATATAAGTGAGGGACATGAACATGTGGAGTCACTGTGGGTAGAGATACATAGAGCTAAAAACAATAATAAATTACTAATAAGAGTTTCCTATAAACCACCTAATATACCAGAGTCCACAGAAAATCTACAGGGAGTGCAGAATTATTAGGCAAATGAGTATTTTGACCACATCATCCTCTTTATGCATGTTGTCTTACTCCAAGCTGTATAGGCTCGAAAGCCTACTACCAATTAAGCATATTAGGTGATGTGCATCTCTGTAATGAGAAGGGGTGTGGTCTAATGACATCAACACCCTATATCAGGTGTGCATAATTATTAGGCAACTTCCTTTCCTTTGGCAAAATGGGTCAAAAGAAGGACTTGTCAGGCTCAGAAAAGTCAAAAATAGTGAGATATCTTGCAGAGGGATGCAGCACTCTTAAAATTGCAAAGCTTCTGAAGCGTGATCATCGAACAATCAAGCGTTTCATTCAAAATAGTCAACAGGGTCGCAAGAAGCATGTGGAAAAACCAAGGCGCAAAATAACTGCCCATGAACTGAGAAAAGTCAAGCGTGCAGCTGCCAAGATGCCACTTGCCACCAGTTTGGCCATATTTCAGAGCTGCAACATCACTGGAGTACCCAAAAGCACAAGGTGTGCAATACTCACACACATGGCCAAGGTAAGAAAGGCTGAAAGACAACCACCACTGAACAAGACACACAAGCTGAAACGTCAAGACTGGGCCAAGAAATATCTCAAGACTGATTTTTCTAAGGTTTTATGGACTGATGAAATGAGAGTGAGTCTTGATGGGCCAGATGGATGGGCCTATGGCTGGATTGGTAAAGGGCAGAGAGCTCCAGTCCGACTCAGAGGCCAGCAAGGTGGAGGTGGAGTACTGGTTTGGGCTGGTATCATCAAAGATGAGCTTGTGGGGCCTTTTCGGGTTGAGGATGTAGTCAAGCTCAACTCCCAGTCCTACTGCCAGTTTCTGGAAGACACCTTCTTCAAGCAGTGGTACAGGAAGAAGTCTGCATCCTTCAAGAAAAACATGATTTTCATGCAGGACAATGCTCCATCACACGCGTCCAAGTACTCATCAGCGTGGCTGGCAAGAAAGGGTATAAAAGAAGAAAATCTAATGACATGGCCTCCTTGTTTACCTGATCTGAACCCCATTAAGAACCTGTTGTCCATCATCAAATGTGAGATTTACAAGGAAGGAAAACAGTACACCTCTCTGAACAGTGTCTGGGAGGCTGTGGTTGCTGCTGCACGCAATGTTGATGGTGAACAGATCAAAACACTGACAGAATCCATTGATGGCAGGCTTTTGAGTGTCCTTGCAAAGAAAGGTGGCTATATTGGTCACTGATTTGTTTTTGTTTTGTTTTTGAATGTCAGAAATGTATATTTGTGAATGTTGAGATGTTATATTGGTTTCACTGGTAAAAATAAATAATTGAAATGGGTATATATTTGTTTTTTGTTAAGTTGCCTAATAATTATGCACAGTAATAGTCACCTGCACACACAGATATCCCCCTAAAATAGCTAAAACTAAAAACTACTTCCAAAAATATTCAGCTTTGATATTAATGAGTTTTTTGGGTTCATTGAGAACATGGTTGTTGTTCAATAATAAAATGAATCCTCAAAAATACAACTTGCCTAATAATTCTGCACTCCCTGTACTACTAAACGAGATAGACAAGGCGGCAAATCATAATGAGGTGGTTATTATGGGGGACTTCAACTACCCAGATATAGACTGGGAAACTGAAACTTATATATCTCATAAAGGAAATGTTCTTGGCAATAACCAAAGACCTCTTATCTCTCCCAACTGGTTAAGGACCCGACTAGAGAGACTTAGTATTAACCAATAGGCCTGACAGAACAACAGACATGCAGGTTGGGGGACACCTGGGAAATAGTGACCATAAAGTAATAATCTTCCAATTATCATTCAAAAGAGAGTTTCTACAGGGAGGAACAAAAATACCAAACTTCAAACAAGCTAAATTTAGCCAACTAAGAGAGGCCATAGGCCTAACTAACTGGGACAAAGTCCTCAAAAATTAAAATACAGCTACAAAATGGGATATCTTTAAAAGAATCCTAAAACCTAATTGCGAGAGGTACATACCGTATGGGATTAAAAGGTTAAGGAACAAAAAGAAACCAATGTGGATAAATAGAACTGTAAAGAAAGCAATAAATGACAAAAAGAAAGCATATAAATCAATAAAACAGGAAGGTAGCACGGAAGCACTGAAAAAAATGTTAAAAAGTAAAAAACTGAAGGTGTCGGCCCTTTAAAGAGTAATGAGAGGGGATTCGCAGAGAGCGACAAGGAGAAAGCAAAGCTGTTAAATATTTTTTTCTCTAATGTATTCTCTGAGGAAAATAAACTGTCAGATGAAATGCTGAATGTAAAAATAAATTCCCCATTAAAAGTGTCCTGTCTGACCCAGGAAGAAGTACAACAGCGACTTAAAAAGATTAAAATAGAAAAATCGCCAGGACCGGATGGCATACACCCCCGTATCCTAAGGGAATTAAGTAATGTCATAGCCAGATCCTTATTTCTGATATTTGCAGACTCTATACTGACAAGGGAATGTCCCACAGGATTGGTGCATAGCAAATGTGGTGCCAATATTCAAAAAGGGTCCAAAAACAGAGCCTGGAAACTATAGGCCGGTAAGTTTAACATCTGTTGTGGGTAAACTGTTTGAAGGTTTTCTAAGAGATGCTATCTTAGAGCATCTCAACGGAAATAAGCAAATAACGCCATATCAACATGGCTTCATGAGGGATCGGTCATGCCAAACTAATTTAATCAGTTTCTATGAGGAGGCTAGTCCTAGACTTGACAGCGGCGAATCAATGGATGTCGTATATCTGGACTTCTCCAAAGCATTTGACACTGTACCACATAAAAGGTTAGTATATAAAATGAGAATGCTCGGACTGGGAGAAAATGTCTGTATGTGGGTAAGTAACTGGCTGAGTGATAGAAAACAGAGGGTGGTTATTAACGGTACACACTCAGATTGGGTCACTGTCACTAGTGGGGTACCTCAGGGGTCAGTATTGGGCCCTATTCTCTTCAATATATTTATTAATGATCTTGTAGAAGGCTTGCATAGTAAAATATCAATTTTCGCAGATGACACTAAACTGTGTAAAGTAAATAACACTGAAGAGGACAGTATACTACTACAGAGGGATCTGGATAGATTGGAGGCTTGGGCAGATAAGTGGCAGATGAGGTTTAACACTGACAAATGTAAAGTTATGCACATGGGAAGGAATAATGCAAGTCACCCTTACATACTAAATGGTAAAACACTCGGTAACACTGACATGGAAAAGGATCTAGGAACTTTAATAAACAGCAAACTAAGCTACAAAAACAAGTGTCAGGCAGCTGCTGCCAAGACCAATAAGATAATGGGTTGCATCAAAAGGGGCATAGATGCCCGTGATAAGAACATAGTTACAAATTGCTACTCAGACCACACATGGAGTACTGTGTACATTTCTGGGCTCCTGTGAACAAGGCAGACATAGCAGGGCTGGAGAGGGTCCAGAGGAGGGCAACTAAAGTAATAACTGATATTGGTAACTACAGTACCCTGAAAGATTATCAAAATTAGGGTTATTCACTTTAGAAAAAAGACGACTGAGGGGAGATCTAATTACTATGTATAAATGAGGGGACATACTCTGCGTCTAGAGGAAAGAAGCTTTGTACACAAACATAGAAGAGGATTATTTACGGTAAGAGCAGTGAGACTATGGAACTCTCTGCCTGAGGAGGTGGTGATGGTGAGTACAATAAAGGAATTCAAGAGGGGCCTGGATGTATTTCTGGAGTATAATAATATTACAGGCTATAGCTACTAGAGAGGGATCGTTGATCCAGGAAGTTATTCTGATTGCCTGATTGGAGTCAGGAAGGAATTTTTTATTCCCCTAAAGTGAGGAAAATTGGCTTCTACCTCACAGTTTTTTTTTTTTTTTTTTTGCTTTCCTCTGGATCAACTGGCAGGATGACAGGCCAAACTAGATGGACATTACCGGTGGTACCTCTCCTGTATGACGTTTCCTCATCCCAAATACCTGTGACATTCTTTGTAATTTTTCATTAGCTGCTGGTAACAGCATTGACATTATCTGCAGGATATCTCCTGGGTGACGTTTCCACATCCCAAATACCTTTTTAAATTTGTTTGCTCATACACTTCCAAATCCTACGCTACTGTACGTGTGACAGACTTTCAACCATATTTGACATTTAATATGAAGAAGGCGAGCAGTAAGGGACGGATCAGTGGCCGTGATGCTGATGGTGCACGCAGAGGCTGTGGCCCTGGGCGCGGTGAAACTGTGCCTGCTGCCAGAGCACAAGAAAAACAATCATCCACGAAACCTAGCTTCATGTCCTAGTTTGCAGGGCAGCGCAGGACATCACTGTTGAAGTCAGACCAGTGCGACCAGGTGGTCGGTTGGATTGCAGCAGATAATGCTTCCAGTCACTTAAGCACCACCCTGTCTTCCTCCAAGGCCAGTCTCAGTAGCAAAGAGTGTGCTCAACACAATCCTCACCCTGATCCTCCTTCCTCCCACCATGGAGAGTCTGGGCAAACAAGTGAATCCACACTCGGATATTCCGAGGAGCTCTTTTCTGCGCCATTCCTTGATTTGGCCCTCTCGCCAAGCACGCTTGAAGAGGGACAGATCTTGTGCCCTGATTCCCAAACTCTTGAGCATCCACAGTCACAATAAGACAACGGCAATTACTGTCTCAAGTGGTTGATGAAGAGGATGAGACACAGTTGTCAATCACTGAGGTTGTGGTTAGGTCAACAAGTCAGGAGGATGAGCAGAGTGAGGAAGTGGAAGAGGAGGTGGTGGACGATGAATTCAATGACCCAACCTGGGACGGTGGGAAGCAGAGCGAGGACAGCAGTGCAGAGGGGGAGGGATCTTCTGCACCGCAACAGGCTGGAAGAGGCAGTGGGGTGGAAAAAGGGAGAAGGCGGGCCACACCAAACAGGCCCGCAACTGTTCCACGGAGCACCCCCTTACGGTAATCTCCCTTGCCAATGGGTAGGTGTTCCGCAGTATGGAGCTTTTTTGAGGAAAGTGCGGACGACAAAAGAATAGTAGTTTTCAACCTGTGCTGTACCAAAATGAGCCGGGGTGTGAACACTAGCAACCTCACCACCACCAACATGATCCACCACATGGCATCCAAGCACCGTAATAAGTGGGCCAACAGTCTGTGTCTGCTGGTCACACGACTGCCTCTTCTTCTCCTGTGTTACGTGCTGGCCAATCTCCTGTCGAAGACACAAGCCCTGATGCCTCCCACCCTGCATTTGGACCTTCGCAAGCACCACATCCACTTCTATGTCCCAGTGCAGCGTATAAATGTCCTTACCCAGGCATTTGAACGCAAGTGTAAATACCCAGCCACCCACAGGCCATAGCACTAAATGCGCAACTTTCCAAATTACTGGCCCTGGAAATGTTGCAATTTAGGACTTGTGGACACTGAGGCCTTCCGCAGCCTGATGTCGGCGGCCGTCCCACGTTACGCAGTCCCCAGCAGCCACTATTTTTCAATTGTCCAGTAACATCACATGTGCCCTGACAAGCGCAGTTACTGTGAAGGTCCACTTAACCACAGACACATGGACAAGTGCATTCGGCCAGGCATGCTACATTTCCCTGACGGCACACTGGGTGAACGTTGTGGAGGCCGGGAGTGAGTCGTGACCTGGGTGGTACCGACGCCAAGGATTGCGGGCCCTTTGTCGATCAGGGTTTCCTCCAGTACTTACGTTAGTGGCTCCAACCCCAAATTCTCCACTTCCACCTCAAAATATCCGCATGCAGCACCAGTCAGCCATCAGTCAGTAGCTGAAAGCAGTGCAGCACTGCAGTGGGGAAGCGGCGATAGGCCGTGCTAAAGCTGATATGCTTAGGGGACAAACAGCACACCGCCGCAGAGTTGTGGCAGGGGATAAGAGACCAGACTGAGCTGTGGCTCTCGCCACTCAACCTAGAACCAGGCATGGTTGTGTCTGATAATGGCCGTAGCTTAGTGGCGGCTTTGAAGCTCGACAAGTTCACACACATCCCATGCCTAGCCCACGTCTTAAAAATATAGTGGTTCAGCAGTTTCTCAAAACCTACCCCAATTTACCTGAGCTACTGGTGCAGGTGCGCCGCGTGTGTGCACATATCCGCAAGTCATCGACAGCTTCAGCCGGTCTGTCAACGCTGCAGCAGCACTGGAAATTGCCAGCTCCCCGACTGTTGTGCAACGTGAGCACGCACTGGGATTCGACGTTTCAAGTGTTGGCCAGGCTTTGTGAGCAGCAGAGGGCAGTAGTGGAATACCAGCTGCAACATGGTCGTCACCTTTCCAGTCAGCTTCCGCTATTCACAAGCGAGGAGTGGACATGGATGTCTGACCTCTGTGAGGTTTTAAGAAACTTTGAGGGATCAACACAGATGGTGAGCGGCAATAACGCTATTATCAGCGTAACCATCCCACTTCTGTGTCTACTCAAACGCTCGCTGCTCACAATTAAGGATGATGCTTTTCCCGTGGAACGGGTGGAAATGGGGGAAGACATTACACAGGGTGATAGCCCTCAGTTCGTCTTCTCAATGCAAATTGGACGATGAAGAGGAGGAGCAGGAGACGGTTGCCTCCACTACAGAGGGCAGTACCTATGGAAGTTTAATTCCATCTGTTCTGCGTGTGGGGGCAGAAGAGGAGGATGAGGAGATTGAGAGTCATCCTCCTGACAGCGAAGTCTTGCCTGTTGGTACTCTGGCACACATGGCTGACCATGTTAGGCTGCCTTTCCAGCGACATGTGCATTATACGCATTTTAGACAACACAGATTACTGGTTGTTCACCCTTCTTGACCCCCGCTACAAAGAGAACTTCTCATCTCTCATTCCTCTGGTGGAGAGGACGATCTAAACGGTGCAATACCAGAAGGTCCTTGTTGAAAAATAGCACCAAAAATTTCCATCTGACAACACTGGCGGCAGAGTCAGTAGTTCCTTGGGAAGCCGAGGAGGGGAGACAAAGGGAACACACAGCAGTTCCAACAGACGCAGGGAAACACTCTCCAAAGCCTGGGACAGTTTCATGACACCCTGGCACCACCCTCATCCTGATGCGCAGCCTACTGTGACAAGGAGGGAACATTTTTGGAATATGCTGAAGGAGTACATAGCAGACTGTGTCAGCGTCCTCAATGATCCCCCAGTGCCTTACAACTACTGGGTGTCCAAGCTGGACACGTGGCATGAACTTGCGCTCTACGCCTTGGAGGTGCTGGCCTGCCCTGCCACCAGCGTTTTGTCTGAGCGGGTATTTAGTGCTGCTTGTGGAATTATAACAGATAAGCATATCCACCTGTCAACTGAAGATGCTGACAGGTTGAAAAATGAACAAGGCATGGATTGACCATGACTTCTCGACTCTACTAGAGGAAAGCTGATGAACATAAAGGCACTTTAAATGTGTTGTTTATGATGTACTAAATACACTGTATTCCCATGCACCCCTTCCACTACAAACAAAGGTATATGGTTGAATCTTCCTTTTCTCATTCTCTTCTTCCATCATATCAACATGCTTATTCATCGCATATATTGCCCCCGCATATATGTCCTCACATATAATGTTTTACAGGGTCAGCTCACCTGCAGGCCCTCGCATATAATGTTTTACAGGGTCAGCTCATCTGCAGGACGTCTCATATAATGTTTTACAGGGTCAGCTCACCTGCAGGCCATCGCATATAATGTTTTATAGGGTCAGCTCACCTGCAGGCCCTTGCATATAATGTTTTACAGGGTCAGCTTTCCTGCATGCTCTCGCATATAATGTTTTTGGTCAGCTTTCCTGCATGCTCTCGCATAAAATGTTTTGCAGGGTCAGCTCACCTGCAGGCCCTCGCATATAGTGTTTTACAGGGTCAACTCATCTGCAGGACGTCTCATATAATGTTTTACAGGGTCAGCTCACCTGCAGGCCATCGCATATAATGTTTTATAGGGTCAGCTCACCTGCAGGCCCTTGCATATGTTTTACAGGGTCAGCTTTCCTGCATGCTCTCGCATATAATGTTTTTGGTCAGCTTTCCTGCATGCTCTCGCATATAATGTTTTACAGGGTCAGCTCACCTGCAGGCCCTCGCATATAATGTTTTACAGGGTCAGCTCACCAGCAGGCCCTCACCGACAATCTTTTACAGGGTCAGCTCACCTGCAGGCCCTTGCATATAATGTTTTACAGGGTCAGCTCACCTGCAGGCCATCGCATATAATGTTTTATAGGGTCAGCTCTCCTGCAGGCCCTCGCATATAATGTTTTACAGGGTGAGCTCACCTGCATGTCCTCCCATCTAATTTTTCAGAGGGTCAGCTCACTTGCAGGCCTTCGCATATAATGTTTTACAGGGTCAGCTCACCTGCATGTCGTCGCAAATAAATTTTCAGAGGGTCAGCTCACTTGCAGGCCTTCGCATATAATGTTTTACAGGGTCAGCTCACCTGCATGTCCTCGCAAATAATTTTTCAGAGGGTCAGCTCACTTGCAGGCCCTCGCATATAATGTTTTACAGGGTCAGTTCATCTGCATGTCCTCGCATATAATTTTTCAGAGGGTCAGCTCACTTGCAGGCCCTCGCATATAATGTTTTACAGGGTCAGCTCACCAGCAGGCCATCGCATATAATCTTTTAGAGGGCCAGCTCACCTGCAGGCCCTCGCATGTAATTTTTTAGAGGGTCATCTGACTAGCAGGCCCTCACATACAATCTTTTAGAGGGTCAGCTGACCAGCAGGCCATCAATCATAATTTTTCAAGGGTGTATGATACCCTCCTTTATGTGTAACAAAGGGTGTATTGGAGTGCCAGTTCCATGTAATTTTTGGCAGCCCTTTCACTTTATATACAAGTAAATATACAGGAAAGAATGTTTCCTAATCATTTTTCCTCTAAAATTGATTTTAGCTTCGGGAAGGCTGCTGTAAAGGTCAAAGTTAAGGGGGTGGGCTGCTGTGGAGGTCCAATTTTAAGGGATGGGGCACTGTGGGGGGGTCAGTGTTAAGGGGGGGCTGTTGAGGTCACTGTTTTGGGAGCGGGGTGCTGTAGATGTCACTGTTATAGTGGATAGTGTTGATATCTTTTAACGACACACACAAACATTAAATGAAATAGATTAAATATACCCGAGCAAAGCCAGGGCCTTCAGCTAGTTAGATACATAATCCTGACATAAACCTGATAAATTGCCATTCCCATGGTAGAGCAAAGTTTTGAAATTATATTAAAGTGGTTGTGCCATGAAACATATTCTACATTTTTTAAACCAGCACCTGGATCTGAATACTTTTCCAAGTGCATGTAATAAATAAAATGAGTTGGTACAGTTGACAGTTGGTCCAAATCTTTTTAATCATTCTAAGCGATATGTGCCTAGAGAGGAGAAAAGAAGATAAATAAAAATTAAATTAAAAAAACTACAAAAAAAGGGGAAATACTCATCTGAGTTAGGCCTCATGCACACGGTCGTTTTTTTTCACGGTCCGCAAAACGGGGTTCCGTTGGTCCGTGATCCGTGACCGTTTTTCCGTCCGTGGGTCTTCCTTGATTTTTGGAGGATCCACGGACATGAAAAAAAAGTCATTTTGGTGTCCGCCTGGCCGTGCGGAGCCAAACGGATCCGTCCTGAATTACAATGCAAGTCAATGGGGACGGATCCGTTTGATGTTGACACAATATGGTGCCATTTCAAACGGATCCGTCCCCATTGACTTTCAATGTAAAGTCTGGAGTTCTGTTATACCATCGGATTGGATTTTTCTCCAATCCGATGGTATATTTTAACTTGTAGCGTCCCCATCACCATGGGAACGCCTCTATGTTAGAATATACTGTCGGATATGAGCTACATCGTGAAACTCATTTCCGACAGTATATTCTAACACAGAGGCGTTCCCATGGTGATGGAGACGCTTCAGGTTAGAATATACAAAAAAACTGTGTACATGACTGTCCCCTGCTGCCTGGCAGGTGCTGCCAGGCAGCAGGGGGCAGACCCCCCCCCCCCTGTTTTTAACTCATTGGTGGCCAGTGGGCCCCCCCTACCCTGTTGTTAACTCGTTGGTGGCCAGTGTGCGCACCCCCCTCCCTCCCTCCCTCTATTGTAATAATAGCATTGGGGCCAGTGTGCGCGCCCCCCCAACCCCCCCCCCCCTCCCTCCCTCTATTGTAATAATAGCATTGGGGCCAGTGTGCCCCCCCCCCCCCCCCGATCATCGGTGGCAGCGGAGTAGAAGATTCATACTTACCTGGCTGCTGGCTGCTGCGATGTCTGTGTCCGGCCGGGAGCTCCTCCTACTGGTAAGTGACAGGTCTGTGCGGCGCATTGCTGTCACTTACCAGTAGGAGGAGCTCCCGGCCGGACGCAGACATCGCAGCAGCCAGCAGCCAGGTAAGTATGAAAATCTTCTACTCCGCTGCCGCCGATGATCGGGGGGGGGGGGGGGTGTGCGCACACTGGCCCCAATGCTATTATTACAATAGAGGGAGGGAGGGGGGGGGGGTTGGGGGGGTGCGCACACTGGCCCCAATGTATTAAAACAATAGAGGGAGGGAGGGGGGGTTGGGGGGGCGCGCGCACACTGGCCCCAATGTATTAAAACAATAGAGGGAGGGAGGGAGGGGGGTGTGCACACTGGCCCCAATGCTATTATTACAATAGAGGGAGGGAGGGGGGGGGGTTGGGGGGGTGCGCACACTGGCCCCAATGTATTAAAACAATAGAGGGAGGGAGGGGGGGGGTTGGGGGGGCGCGCGCACACTGGCCCCAATGTATTAAAACAATGAAAGTCAATGGGTCCGTGAAAAAAAACGGAAAACGGCACAACGGCCACGGATGCACACAACGGTCGTGTGCATGAGGCCTTAGTATGTGACTTTCTTTAGGTGATGGTACACTATACATTGGTCTGTTTGGTGAGAATGATATTTGTGCGGAGTCCTCAGACTCCTCCAGCAGAGATACATGAATGGGATTGTTGTCACACTGGGGAGTTTCCCAGAAGGATTTGTTCCTGGTACCAGGTTGTGTAGTGGAAGATTTCCCGTATGGCCTGTTTTATTTTTGATGGTAACAGTCATAAAGCTTTCCCATGTCTCAAAGAATTGTTTTGTTCTTTCTGCAGCTTGGTTTCAGCCCAATCCAATTCTAGGATGAAGGACATCTAGAAATAGGTGGAAGAGGGCTGGGTTTGGATGTGTCCAAGTGTGTAATATTAATTTTATGGCCACTGTTGCGATGATCTGTAGTAATTTCTCTCTGCTCCGGGTCCGATGGTACAAAGTTAGTGAAGTGTTTAGTAGTGAAGTAAGAGCAGTGGCGTTGCGAGGGGGGTGCGGGCCGCACCGGGTGACACCAGTCTGATGGGGTGTCACCCGCCGGAGTTCTCCTTGACTGATCCGATCAGTTTTGAAACAGCTCAGCTCAGTCACAGACAGTGCAGAGACGCTCACCTGACGCTGGCAGCAGGGTCAGGGAGCCTGAGGGAGGGACTCGGGAGGAGCGTAATATGATTTTAGAGTGGAAGCTGGCTTCTGCCAGCCCCACCCCTCCCCGCCCACCAACCAATCAGAGCTGAGGGGGCGGGGCAAGCACACTAGCAGCTCTGAGTCGTCTGAGTCACACAAGTGCAGGGAGTCTAAGAATAGAAATTAATCGAATGAGTCACAAGTTAAAAGAATCTAAAGATCCAACTTAGTTTGTGACTCATTCGATTCTTTGAGTTAAAAGAGCCGTGAGTCAGACTGTAGAACAGTTTACACTGAGGCTGAGGCTGTCTGGCTGCTTTTGTTGCAGCAGTGATAAGATTAAGGGATAGGAGCAGAGAGAGAAGTGACAGATGACACAGAGTTTAGATTCCAGGTTGAATTAACCCTTTAGGATCAAATTGGCTGTCAAAAGAGATGTCACCGTTCATGTGGGAGACAGAGTGTGTTATATCTTTATCTTACTCTATATTGAGCCCGTGAGCCATGTGGATGAGGGATGGCTACTGCTCGTCCCCCTACAGAATCATGGTTTCTGGGCAGCAGATGACTGTGAAGACCACGCAATCTGTTGCTCAGAAGCCATGAGATTGTAAGGCTACTTTCACACTAGCGGCATGACGGATCCTACAGGCTGTTCACCCTGTCAGATCCGTCCTGCCGTTATTTTGCCAGACCACCGTTCCGTCCCCATTATAGTCAATGGGATCCGGGGACGAAGCTGCGGCAGGACGGATCCGACAGGGTGACAATCTCTCTTCAGGTTTATTAGAAAATCGTGCACAAATTGCACACTAGTTATTTTCCTGAGTGATGACTGTGGGGACTATTTTATTATCAGCCAGTGACTGTGTTACTGTAATACTGTTATCAATTCAGCACATAGTTTTCCCTGTGCGTGCATTCACATTTCACTTCACTTGGTTCATTGTACTACTGTCAGTGTCAGACTGTTGTCACTGTGGGTAACAATGCACATTGCACACCACAGTGACAGCTTCTGACTCCTGTCCTGAGTCCTCCTGTCCGGCGTCAGCCTCAGCTTCCCTTCACTATCACTATAACCCTAGGTTCAGACCTGAGCGTTTTACAGCGCGTTCCTACGCGCTGTAAAACGCTCAACACGGAGAAACCAATGATTCCCTATGGGAATGGTTCTCACCTGGGCGTTTTACAGCGCGTACGATCGCGCTCTAAAACGCCCGACGCTCAAACAAGTACAGGAGCTTTTTTTGGCACGTTTGACGCGCGTTTGGGCCATAGACTCTTTGGACAACACTGCTGTCAATCACCCAAACGCGCGTCAAACGCGCGTTCACTATTAAAAAAAACGCGCATAATAACGCGCGACAAAAACGCGCATAGAAACGCGCGTTTGAGAAACGCCTAGGTGTGAAACCAGGGTGATAAATCACTCTTCCTGATCCTGACTCATTACTAATTAGAGAGCTGAAGAGCCGACTGCACTGAGTCAGCAGCAAGTGAATCGAATGTATAGCATCTGCGCATGCGCACCGGCACCTAGAGTCTTCGGTTCACTTGCGAGTCAACTCAGCTCAGCAGTCAGCAGTCAGTGACTCAGCAAGTGAACCGAAGATCCGATTCATGAATAGGTTCATTTGAATGAGCTGATTCAAATGAACCGATTCACCTAAAAGATCCGAACTTCCCATCACTACTCCTTACTCACTAGCAAGCACGTCGGTCCGGCCGTCACGTGGAGAAGGGGGTGTGACTACCTGGTGAGTAGCGCCGCCGCGGCTGCACTGCAGGAGCAGCCTGCAGGCCCAGGACTCGAGTCTGGAGCTAATGGATCGGGTGGTGAGTCACGTGACAGCAGTGACCTGCCACTGCCGCGCCTGAGGGAGGAGGAGGTGTAGTAGGTAGCGCAGAGAGCGCATATTGACTTTATATTTAGATTAAATTTAATACCCCATTATAGTATTTATTATATTTAGGGGGGGGGGATGGGGTTGGGGCCTCCAGGTCCAGCAAGGGTAAAGCTGGAACAGAAGGTGGAAATGCACTTTAATGCTCTATGACTCATGGAGCATTAAAGTGCATTTCCTGGAAATGCCGCAAACTACATAATGGAGGGCAGTGTGGGGGCAAATTACTTAGTGGGGGGCAAGTTACATGATTGAGGGCAGTGTGGGGGGGGAATATTACTTAACCACTTCAACCCCGCTAGCTAAAACCCCCTTCATGACCAGGCCACTTTTTACACTTCGGCACTACACTATTTTCACCGTTTATTGCTCGGTCATACAACTTACCACCCAAATGAATTTTACCTTCTTTTCTTCTCACTAATAGAGCTTTCATTTGGTGGTATTTTATTGCTGCTGACATTTTTACTTTTTTTGTTATTAATCGAAATTTAACGATTTTTTTGCAAAAAAAAAATGACATTTTTCACTTTCAGCTGTAAAATTTTGCAAAAAAAACGACATCCATATATTAATTTTTCGCTAAATTTATTGTTCTACATGTCTTTGATAAAAAAAATGTTTGGGTAAAAAAAAAATGGTTTGGGTAAAAGTTATAGCGTTTACAAACTAAGGTACAAAAATGTGATTTTCCGCTTTTTGAAGCAGCTCTGACTTTCTGAGCACCTGTCATGTTTCCTGAGGTTCTACAATGCCCAAACAGTAGAAAAACCCCACAAATGACCCCATTTCGGAAAGTAGACACCCTAAGGTATTCGCTGATGGGCATAGTGAGTTCATAGAACTTTTTATTTTTTGTCACAAGTTAGCGGAAAATGATGATTTTAATTTAAATTTTTTTTTTTCTTACAAAGTCTCATATTCCACTAACTTGCGACAAAAAATAAAAAATTCTAGGAACTCGCCATGCCCCTCACGGAATACCTTGGGGTGTCTTCTTTCCAAAATGGGGTCACTTGTGGGGTAGTTCTACTGCCCTGGCAATTTAGGGGCCCAAATGTGTGAGAAGTACTTTGCAATCAAAATGTGTAAAAAATGGCCTGCAAAATCCGAAAGGTGCACTTTGGAATATGTGCCCCTTTGCCCACCTTGGCTGCAAAAATGTGTCACACATCTGGTATCGCCGTACTCGGGAGAAGTTGGGGAATGTGTTTTGGGGTGTCATTTTACATATACCCATGCTGGGTGAGAGAAATATCTTGGCAAAAGACAACTTTTCCAATTTTTTTATACAAAGTTGGCATTTGACCAAGATATTTTTCTCACCCAGCATGGGTATATGTAAAATGACACCCCAAAACACATTCCCCAACTTCTCCTGGGTACGGCGATACCAGATGTGTGACACTTTTTTGCAGCCAAGGTGGGCAAAGGGGCACATATTCCAAAGTGCACCTTTCGGATTTTGCAGGCCATTTTTTACACATTTTGATTGCAAAGTACTTCTCACACATTTGGGCCCCTAAATTGCCAGGGCAGTATAACTACCCCACAAGTGACCCAATTTTGGAAAGAAGACACCCCAAGGTATTCCGTGAGGGGCATGGCGAGTTCCTAGAATTTTTTATTTTTTGTCGCAAGTTAGTGGAATATGAGACTTTGTAAGGAAAAAAGAAAAAAAAAGAAAAATCATAATTTTCCGCTAACTTGTGACAAAAAAATAAAAAATTCTAGGAACTCGCTGTGCCCCTCACGGAATACCTTGGGGTGTCTTCTTTCCAAAATGGGGTCACTTGTGGCGTAGTTATACTGCCCTGGCAATTTAGGGGCCCAAATGTGTGAGAAGTACCTTGCAATCAAAATGTGTAAAAAATGGCCTGCGAAATCCGAAAGGTGCACTTTGGAATGTGTGCCCCTTTGCCCACCTTGGCTGCAAAAAAGTGTCACACATCTGGTATTGCCGTACTCAGGAGAAGTTGGGGAATGTGTTTTGGGGTGTCATTTTACATATACCCATGCTGGGTGAGAGAAATATCTTGGCAAAAGACAACTTTTCCCATTTTTTTTTATACAAAGTTGGCATTTGACCAAGATATTTTTCTCACCCAGCATAGGTATATGTAAAATGACACCTCAAAACACATTCCCCAACTTCTCCTGAGTACGGCGATACCAGATGTGTGACACTTTTTTGTAGCCTAGATGCGCAAAGGTGCCCAAATTCCTTTTAGGAGGGCATTTTTAGACATTTGGATCCCAGACTTCTTCTCACACTTTCGGGCCCCTAAAAAGCCAGGGCAGTATAAATACCCCACATGTGACCCCACTTTGGAAAGAAGACACCCCAAGGTATTCAATGAGGGGCATGGCGAGTTTATAGAATTTTTTTTTTTGCATAAGTTAGCGGAAATTGATTTTTTTTTTTGTTTTTTTCTCACAAAGTCTCACTTTCCGCTAACTTAGGACAAAAATTTCAATCTTTCATGGACTCAATATGCCCCTCAGCGAATACCTTGGGGTGTCTTCTTTCCGAAATGGGGTCACATGTGGGGTATTTATACTGCCCTGGCTTTTTAGGGGCCCTAAAGCGTGAGAAGAAGTCTGGAATATAAATGTCTAAAAATGTTACGCATTTGGATTCCGTGAGGGGTATGGTGAGTTCATGTGAGATTTTATTTTTTGACACAAGTTAGTGGAATATGAGACTTAGTAAGAAAAAACAAACAAAAAAAATATATATTTCCGCTAACTTGGGCCAAAAAAATGTCTGAATGGAGCCTTACAGGGGGGGTGATCAATGACAGGGGGGTGATCAATGACAGGGGGGTGATCACCCATATAGACTCCCTGATCACCCCCCTGTCATTGATCACCCCCCTGGTAAGGCTCCATTCAGACGTCCGTATGATTTTTACGGATCCATGGATACATGGATCGGATCCATGGATACATGGATCGGATCCGCAAAACACATGCGGACGTTTGAATGGAGCCTTACAGGGGGGTGATCAGGGAGTGTATATGGGTGACCACCCCCCTGTCATTGATCACCCCACTGTAAGGCTCCATTCAGACGTCCGTATGATTTTTACGGATCCATGGATACATGGATCGGATCCGCAAAACACATGCGGACGTCTGAATGGAGCCTTACAGGGGGGTGATCAATGACAGGGGGTGATCAGGGAGTTTATATGGGTGATCACACCCCTGTCATTGATCACCCCCCTGTAAGGCTCCATTCAGACGTCTGTATGATTTTTACGGATCCATGGATACATGGATCGGATCCGCAAAACACATGCGGACGTCTGAATGGAGCCTTACAGGGGGGTGATCAATGACAGGGGGTGATCAGGAAGTGTATATGGGTGATCACCCCTCTGTCATTGATCACCCCCCTGTAAGGCTCCATTCAGACCTCCGCATGTGTTTTGCGGATCCGATCCATGTATCCATGGATCCGTAAAAATCATACGGACGTCTGAATGGAGCCTTACAGGGGGGTGATCAATGACAGGGAGTGATCAGGGAGTGTATATGGGTGATCACCCCCCTGTCATTGATCACCCCCCTGTAAGGCTCCATTCAGACGTCCGAATAATTTTTACGGATCCATGGATCGGATCCGCAAAACACATGCGGACGTCTGAATGGAGCCTTACAGGGGGGTGATCAATGACAGGGGGTGATCAGGGAGTGTATATGGGTGATCACCCCCCTGTAAGGCTCCATTCAGACGTCCGCATGTGTTTTGCGGATCCGATCCATGTATCCATGGATCCGTAAAAATCATACGGATGTCTGAATGGAGCCTTACAGGGGGGTGATCAATGACAGGGGGGTGATCAATGACAGGGGGTGATCAGGGAATCTATATGGGTGATCACCGCCTGTCATTGATCACCCTCCTGTAAGGCTCCATTCAGACGTCCGTATGTGTTTTGCGGATCCGATCCATGTATCCGTGGATCCGTAAAAATCATACGGACGTCTGAACGGAGCCTGACAGGGGGGTGATCAATGACAGGGGGGTGATCAATGACAGGGGGGTGATCAGGGAGTTTATATGGGGTGATCATGGGTGATCAGGGGTTCATAAGGGGTTAATAAGTGACAGGGAGGGGGGGGGTGTAGTGTAGTGTAGTGTTTTGTGGTACTTTACACATCTACCTGTGTCCTCTGGTGGTCGATCCTAACAAAAGGGACCACCAGAGGACCAGGTAGCAGGTATATTAGACGCTGTTATCAAAACAGCGTCTAATATACCTGTTAGGGGTTAAAAAAATCACATCTCCAGCCTGCCAGCGAGCGATCGCCGCTGGCAGGCTGGAGATCCACTCGCTTACCTTCCGTTCCTGTGTGCGCGCGTTCACAGGAAATCTCGGGTATCGCGGGAGGACGCGTATATGCGTCCACCCAGAAGAGCAGGGCCGCCGGCAGGACGCAATCCTGCGTACGGCGGTCCTGTAGCGGTTAAAGGGGTTCTCCACTTTGTTTTAACTGATGATCTATCCTCTGGATAGATCATCAGTATCTGATCAGCGGGGGTCCGACACCCGACACCCCCACCAATCAGCAGTTTGAGAAGGCAGCAGCGCCGCTGGCCCAGTGACGTCACAACTAGTATCAACTGGCCTGGGCGCGTCTAAGCTTCATTCAAGTAAACAGAGCTTAGCCCCTCCTACACTAGTTGATACTAGTCGTGACGTCACTGGGCCAGCGGTAAACAGTGAGAAGGCCGCGGCGCTGCTGGAGCGCCGCTGCCTTCTCAAACAGCTGATTGGCAGGGATCCCGCGTGTCGGACCCCTGCTGATCAGATGCTGATGATCTATCCAGAGGATAGATCATCAGTTAAAACAAAGTGCAAAACCCCTTTAATGTGGGGCAGTGTGGGGGGGCATATTACTTAATGTGGGGCAGTGTGGGGGGCATATTACTTAATGTGGGGCAGTGTAAGGGGGCATATTACTTAATGTGGGGCAGTATAGGGGGCATATTACTTAATGTGGGGCAATGTGGGGGGGCATATTACTTAATGTGGGGCAATGTGGGGGGGCATATTACTTAATGTGGGGCAGTGTAGGGGGGCATATTACTTAATGTGGGGGGGGCATATTACTTAATGTGGGGCAGTGTAGGGGGCAGTATTACTAATTATGGCACTCTAGAAGGGAATTACTAATGGTGGGATTATGAGGAGCACCATTACTATGGGGGCACTATTATTTCTTCAGGATAGTATTTGGGGGTATTGGGGAGCACAGCGAGCTGCAGGATAACACTGTGGGGACTCCAGGTTGGGGGATGATGATAGAAAAGTGAGGACACTAAGATGTCCATGTGTCACACTCTGCAGAGACGAGACGTGGCTGAAAGAAGTGTCTGGACCAAATGAAGAAGATGATGGCAGAGAAGATCTACATCGGAGGAGCCGTCACCTGGAGGCCCTGGATGTGAGAGGTACGTGCTGCTGTATTGTAGGGTGTATTTATGTATGTGTACCATGTATATGGTGTATTTATGGGTATGTGTGTTGGATATATATGGTGTACGTGTCATGGCGCCCCGCGTCCGCCGTTGAGTAGCGAACCTGTTCTCAATTTTTTTTATCCGACCCCCCCCCCCCGTTGTCGATCTGCCTGCTAGCACCCCCGATCCCCCCCAAAAAAATTCCCCCCCCCCCATTGCCAATCTGTCTGCCTAGCCCCCCCCTCCCCCCACGTCAGGGGTTTGTTTACTGTCCAAACCCTCGTCGGTCGGCAGGCTCAGTGAAGGGATGTCAGCGGAGCGGCGGCGGCGGCAGGCCGGAGCTTGATGGACGTCCCCTACGTGACTCGTCCCAGGGGGGGTGACACCATTTTCTACTGCACCGGGTGACACCAGCCCTAGCAACGCCACTGAGTGAGAGATTTTTTGCAAAAATGTTTTGATTACTCAGCAAGACAATAAGCAGTGATATAGGTTTACGTGAGGTTCAGATCTTTGGAAACATGTGGAGGTAGGGTAAAGGCCCATCCCATAGTCCCTGGTGGGTGTGAGGTAACTCTGGTGACAGATGTTTAGTCTCATCTCCCAGAATCTGGTTGATGGTAGACATTTACGGGAGTATTCGAGGGTGTTTAGGATTATGGCATATGTGATTTCAGAAATGTCTGTTTACCATTTATTAAGCAATGTTTTGACAGATGCATAGTTCAGAGGCTTGTGGAGTAGTTTATAGTTTCTTGTGATTTGGCCTCTTTGTCCGTCACATTTATTAAGTCAAAGCCATAAAGATGGATTCCATTCCTGGTCAGTCAGTTGTGGCAATGTTTTTTATGACATAACTCTTTTCCTGTATATAAGAAAATAGAGGTATTTGGATTTCTGGATATTTTTGGCGCAGCTCTCTCAAGGTGAGTATGTGTTTATCTGCCACCAATACTAGACTTTATAGGGATGGCACCCCTGTGCCATTCCTGAAAAATCGGGTATGACCTGCCTCCTTGTAAGGTTGGATTTTTAATTAGTGGTAGAAAAAGAGAGTGGGCAGGATCAAGATCCAAGTGGTCTGATTTTTTTTGCTAGGTCTGCCCGGTCCATTTTAATAGGGGGTTCTCTTTTGAATGTTCTGGTAGTGTAAAGAATGGTTGGTGAAGAAAGGCCTTTAACAAGAGTGTAAGGAAATGTGAACTGTCTAGGGTCATATTTGTGTAATGAGAGGAGTCTTGTAGCCAGTCGAGTACTATACGGAACTGTGCGGCCAGGTTATACTTTTTGATGTTTGGGAAATTTATGCCTCCATTAAGATTTGGAGTGCTATATGGGGGCATTTTTTGTTCCGCATGAAGGACCGGTATAAGAAGTTAATGTTTTTCCTCTTTGGGCCTTAGGATAATAGGAAGAGATTGAAGGAGGTAGAGTAGCTTGGGAAATCCTGTCATTTTCAGTAGGTTGGCTATGCCCATGTAAGTTAGTGTACGTTTTTGCCAAGTAAATATGGTTGTTTCTAAGGTTTGTATGTATGTTTTAATATTTGCGTAGTATAGATGAGATGGGTGATGGGTGATCCTGATATTTAAGAGGGCATTGAGACGTCAACAATGGGCGAGAAGGGCTTCTGTTTTTTCTATATTTAAGAAATATCCACATAGTTGGCCAATCTCCCCCAGACCATCTAGTAATTTAGGGAGAACCTGTTTGGGATTTTGTATGATTAGCAGGATGTTGTCTGCGAAAGCTGCCACCATTAAATTAGCTGGGCCCGAGGGGATTCCTTCAAACAAGGGAGCCTTGTTTAGATATCGTAGAAGGGGATCTATAGATAGGTTGAACAAAAGCAGTGATCCGGGGCGCTGTCTGGTCCCTCTAAACATGTCAAAATATGGAGACTTTAGGCCATTAATTGTGAGGGTTGAATTGGAAAAGACAGGGCCAAAAGAGTAGTATTCGAGGGTTGTATAAAGAAACAGCCAGACTACTTTATCGAATGCTTTTTCTGCATCGAGCCCCATGAGCATCATTACTGGCTGTGTCAGGAGTTGAACCAGTGCAGTCGCAGCTATGGCTGTTAGGATTTTTTTAGTGGAGTGTCTACCCTTCGTAAATCTTCCTGTCACAGGGTGTTTGCTTCGCGCACCTTCCCTTCAGTGCCGCCGGAGCCCTGCGATAACTTCGGAGAAAGGACATGCGCTGCGTCCTCGTCTCCAGGGCAACAGGGGGGGCGGGGAGGTCCTGGCCGCACACGCCACCTTAGCATGGTCGGCGTCCTCCGTTCTCGTAAGTTCGTCGAAAAGTCTGAGTCCCGAAGTGGGCACTTGGTGCTCAGCAGGATGCAGGGGGATGAGTCATGTGACGCTGGCCAAGTCACATGACTCCTCCCTCTCTCCTCTATTTAACAGGCAGCCTGCTGGCCACAGGTTGCTTGTGATTAAGATCCTAAACCATGTGTATACACCATTGGCAATTTACTTTGAATTTGTATTTCGGCTTGTTAACTTCGTCTCTTGCTTGCTCCTTTTGTACTTCGCATCTCCTGGTATTTGACTTCTGCTTGACTTTGACTTCTCCTCACTTGCTCCCTGTGTCCTACTTGCTTCTCCTGGATTGTACATGGCTGCTGATTCTGCTTTTTCGCTGGTACCGCCTTGACTTCCTGGTTTCGAACTTGTTAGTTCAACCTTTCTTTGTTTGTCTGTTTGTCCCTCCGCACTTACGCAGGTTAGGGATCGCCTCCCAGTTGTGCTCCATTGCCTAGGACTGGTAAGTGTAATTATGCAGGGACAGAGGACTGGGTGGAGTCAGTTTGCACCTTCCCTATTCCCCTTCTCGTGACACCTACCTGGGATTTGTGTAGTCTATGAGGAAGTATGGCCGGAAGGCGATTAGCCAAAACCTTTGTCATAAGTTTGTAGTCTTGATTTAGTTAAGAGATTGGACGATAGGACTGGGGGAGAGTGGGGTCTTTGTCTGGTTTGGGTATAATTATAGTTCTCGAATCGGTGAACGAGTCTGGTCGCTTAGCTTTGTGATATATGGTGTTATATAGGTTAAAGGGGTTCTGCTGTTTGAGAAGGCAGCGGCGCTCCAGCAGCGCCACGGCCTTCTCACTGTTTACCGCAGGCCCAGTGATGTCATGACTAGTATCAACTGGCCTGGGCGGGGCTAAGCTCCATTCAAGTGAACAGAGCTTAGCCGCGCCAAGACCAGTTGATACTAGTTGTGACGTCACTGGGCCTGTGGTAAACAGTGAGAAGGCCGCGGCGCTACAGAAGTCCCGCTGCCTTCTCAAACAGCTGATCCGACACCCAGGACCCCCGCCAGTCATATGCTGATGATCTATCCAGAGGAACTGCAGAACCCCTTCAAAGTGGGTACCATCTCTGGGGTCAGTATTTTGTAGTATTCTGATGGTAGGCTGTCTGGGCCTGGTGTTTTAAAAGTTGGAGATTGAGATATAAGTTGGTGGACTTCTTCCTCAGTGAATTTAGAGTTGAGATATGATTGTTGCTCAGTGGTAAGCATGAATAAAGGCAAACATTGGTGGAAGGAGTGTATTTTGGACATGTCTGTTGGTTTGGCTCTATATAGGTCTTCATAGTAATGGAACAATATAGATGATATGTCATCAGCCTTTGTGTGTAGCTTGCCAGTTTGAAGGTTTCGTAGGGTTAGTATAGGTTTGTTTACTCTAATTGGTTCGACTAGTCGTGCCAAAAAGTGTCCTGTTTGTTGCCTTAATGGTAGTTATTTTGGGTTAATTTCATTTGCCAGTTGGCATGAGTTTGGATAAAAGTGTCCAGAATTTCTTTTGCTGTGGTATATGTCTGTTAGTTTAGTGAGGTCAGGTTAGTGACATACTGTTTTTGGGAGTCTAGTAAAGTAGTGTACAACTCATTAAATTTTTTTTAAAAAATTCCCTTTTTGAGAAATGCATCACAGTTTTTGTTGCAGCCCAGAGGAGGGGTGTGTTGTGACTATTTGTGATGTTATCATCTATGTAATTTACCCACTGGGTCTTTAAAAAAGTACAGAAGTCATCTGAGTTAGACAAATATGTTGGAAAGGGCCGAGTTTTAGGAGTGGGATTTATAATGTGAAGAGTTAAGGTGATGGTGGCATGGTCAGAAATGGTTATTGCTTGTATTGATTTGTCATGAATTTTTTCAAATAAAGAAGTTAAGAAGAGGAAGTAGCCTATTTGGGAGAAGGATTCTTGTGATGCAGAATGGCATGTGTATTCTTCTCCCTGTCCCTGCACTTGGCAGACGCTCCCTTACTCAGCAGAGCTGGAGGATGCAGAGTGGAACCAGCGCAGACCAGGGAAGGAAGATCTGCCATCTGCTCAGTGTATAAATGACAGCAACATGTGGTAAGAGGACCCCTTTGTGCTGCAGGAGATTAACCCTTTAGGGGGAGGGCTCTGGTTACTGACACTTTTGGGGGGCTATTGTTACTGGCTAGTGAGGGCAGGCGGGATTAGCGTCAGGGTGAGTGCAGTGGCGGCCATCTTAACTGAATAGTGAGATTGCAGTTTTATGCAGACTGGTTGCTAAGAGCTGAATCTTATTAAATATGGGGTGAGTCAGTCTAATAGTAACTGATTCTGGAATATCGTGTTATTAGTAACTACATATATGAAAATTGAAATTAGGGTCTAAGTGTGACAGTTATCCTTTAAAGCACCTTCAGCGCGGACCCAAACTTCATTTTTATGTACATTTTCTACACCTAGAACGCCTACAATTTTAGACCTGCCGTGAGCGGGGTTTCGTTGCGCCACTATCTGTGTCTGAAATATACCTACTTTAGGTGTATTTCAGATTAGTAAATTACCCCCTTTGTCTTTAATTTTCAATGGTATAGTACTGACAAAATTAAGAAAAAAAACATCCAAGCATTCTAAAAATGCTTTGTATGAATATTAAACTAAAAAAAAAACATTGTGAAGAAAGTTTTTAATAAAATATAAATACACCTGGCAATAACACCTATAAAAATAACGAATTAAATAGTATTCTCTAACGGGCATAAAACACTAACCAGGTCACATAGACAAACACTATGGGGTAGATTTATCAAACGTGTAAAATAGAACTGACTTAGTTGCCCATAGCAACCAATCAGATTTCACCTTTCATTTTCCAAAGGAGCTATGAAAAATGAAAGGTGGAATCAGGTTGGTTTCTATGGGAAACTAAGTTAGTTCTACTTTACAGCAGTTATATTCTTTGCCCCATACAGAATTGTGCACCATAAAATATAAATAATATCTTGCTCCCAATAAAATAAATGTGTTCAAAAATGTACTCAGCAGACAGGGTGCCAAATCCACACTGTCCACCCGAAGAACATTAAAAAAGGTTAAGGAATAGCTGTTTTTAATTAGCCCCTGTGAAATGATTGAATTTTGTAAACTATCCCACTTAAGGAATTGTAGTGGTGTATTGGACATGTATTTTCTAGAATTTACTGTGCAGTTGATGGTGCAGAGTGAAAATGGCAGATTTTTCAGTTATGCCATTTTAGTCCCAAATATCTTGTGGCCAGCTTGTGCTACTGGGGACACATATCCTATAAATTGTGTAGTGTCCTACTAGGTAGGAGTGGGCACTACACAAGGGTCAATTGGGTGACGTGTTACTTCTGCTCACAATGGACAGTGATATTGTATTTATCCATGCATTGTAATGTATTTCCTGTGTGTTTTTACATTGGTATGTTTCCCCTGTTAATGCTTAGCAGGCCTAGTTGGGTGCAATTAGACATCCCAGACACTAGAGGGAGATAGGGAGCCCCCAGTATAAATGCTCAGGCCCAGACAGGGAGGAGTTAGGTCATAGTCAGGAGTCTGTGGAGACAGAAGTGAGAAGGCACCAGCCCAAGATATGCTGAGGGCCTCCTCCTGCAGCTAGATAGTCCTGGTTTCTAGTTTCACCAGGAGGCTAGAAGGAGTACAGCCTGCCTGGAGACCAGTAATCCAGCCAACACAGATGAGACACCCCAGTAGTAGGAGAGCACCTCCTGGGAGAAACCTGCAGCCACCTTTCCACTCCAGCAGAGAAGCCAGCTAGGAAACAAAGGTACTGTAACCTAAAGCAAGTGCCAATACTGGAGGAAGGATTTTATATACCAAGGATTCAAGCCAGCAATTAGGCACCCGGGCCTTGGGATCCAGCCAGCTAGAATAGCTGTGGGGATAGAGCAGCATTGTACTGCCAAGCATTAACTGTATACCCTCCAAGTATCTTGCAAGATTGAAACCTGCTGTGCTGTGAAGTAAACCTGCTGTGCATTTGTACTGTAAAGGACTGCATCATTATATACTACTGCAACTGCTTGTACAAAGTTTGGATTGTTTCCTAAAGTAAAGCAACGTTTGGTTTACCATCTGTGTACTCCATTAATCCTCCTGCAAAACCGGCGTGCCACCGTTACAGGAGTCACGATCCTTAAAGGGACCTTACCTAAGGCACTCAAAACACCTACAACATCCAGGGCACCTCACTCACCATCAGGCCTGGTCCCTATTTACAGAGTGTGCCCCAGAGGAACTAGTGTCTACCTCTCCTTCACTGCCGCATGCCTGCCCAGGGTTCCCCTCTAAAAAGTGAGTAACCCTCGATTGGCCATAACCGTGACCTCACTCTCGCTATACCCTGCAGGTCTGGCGTGCTGCAATTGTTATGTAGGTTCTTCGGAGTACGACAATAACACACATATGGCCATTATCTGCTGCCATTTAGCATTTGTAGCATGGATTTTGGCGCAATAGTTTGCAGGCGCCATGACACATTTGCAGAGCCCTGTATTCCAGTTTTGTTTTGTTTTTTTATTTGTTTTTATAATAGGAAAAAAAAATAAAAATTAAATATAAATTGTATTTAACATTCTGCTTCCATATATTTCTTATGGCTGAACACATCCATGTGATAACTAAATAGGACTAGTCATGGAATAATGATATTTACTATGGGTATTGAAATAAATCCATCACTATGTGTATATTTACATGGCTGTCTGTCTCTAAGTGATATGTAAATGTTGTTAATAAAGTTAACTGTGAAAAAACAACATAAACAGAGATCTGCTACTACACAGACTCTGTCAGACATCATGAAGAGGTGGCGCTGTAGGTACAGTATACAGTATATACCTGTTAGATACCTGGGAAGTTAAATGGAAGGCAGGGGTCACATGACACCACGTTTAGGCCTATTTAGCTCTCTTATGGATGCATATTACAGGACTTAAATGGGCCATACCATTTTTTTTCTCTTTGAGACTACTGTATAGATATAATAAAGGTCTGAGAGCAAAATTTAAAATACATGTATATTAGAAAATTGTTCGACGTCCTATTCTGGCGATTTCCATAGTTTAATGCATAGTGGGTGGTGTAGTGTGAAATTTGTAAATTTTACATTTATGCCATTTTAGCACTTACAATGTTGTGCTCAGCTTGTGCCAGCAGAGACACATGTATGGGGTATACATTGTTATGCAGTTCTCCTAGGTATGGCATTACCCCACATTATCTGCTGCCTAGGCGCACAACAGCAATCATAATGGAAGTACTGCCTTGGGCATACTGGAGCATGGATTTTCTGGAACGGTTTCTGTGTATCATGACACATTACCATGCTCATGAGGTACCAGTCCCCCTGAAGAGTGCCCCCAGTTCTGAAACTACACTCATCAAGGTATTCATTCAAGGGTGTAGGTACATTTCTTAATCCACAGCGCAGTTTTTAAAAAAAAATTATTTACTGCACAGTGGTTGGCGCAGAATGACATTTTTCTATAGATACAGTTGCAAGAAAAAGTATGTGAACCCTATGGAATTATATGGATTTCTGCACAAATCGGTCATAAAATGTCATCTCATCTTCATCTAAGTCACAACAATAGACAATCACATTCTGCTTAAACTAATAACACACAAATAATTAAATGTTACCATGTTTTTAGTGAACACACTGTGTAAACATTCACAGTGCAGGTGGAAAAAGTATGTGAACCCTTGGATTTAATAACTGGTTGAACCTCCTTTGGCAGCAAAAACTTCAACCAAACATTTCCTGTAGTTGCAGGGCAGATGTGCACAATGGTCGGGAGTAATCCTTGACCATTCCTCTTTTCAGAACTGTTTCAGTTCAGCAATATTCTTGGGATGTCTGGTGTGAATCGCTTTCTTAAAGGTCATGCCACAGCATCTCAATCGGGTTCAGGTCAGGACTCTGACTGGGCCACTCCAGAAGCAAAACAGACCCTAACCATGATGCCCCCACCACCATACTTCACAGTTGGGAAGAGGTTTTGATGTTGGTGTACTGTGCCTCTTTTTCTCCACACATAGTGGTGTGTGTTTCTTCCAAACAACTCAACTTTGGTTTTATCTGTCCACAGAATATTTTGCCAGTAGTGCTGTGGAACATCCAGGTGCTCTTGTGCAAACTGTAAACGTGCAGCAATGTTTTTTTTGGACAGCAGTGGCTTCCTCTGTGGTAGCCTCCCATAAAATCCATTCTTGTTTAGTGTTTTAGGTATCGTAGATTCGCTAACAGGGATGTTAGCATATGCCAGAGACTTTTGTAAGTCTTTAGCTGACAATCTAAGATTCTTCTTCACCTCATTGAGCAGTCTGCGCTGTGCTCTTGCAGTCATCTTTACAGGACGGCCACTCCTAGGAAGAGTAGGTGCAGTGCTGAACTTTTTCCATTTATAGACAATTTTTCTTACCGTGGACTGATGAACAGAAAGGCTTTTGGAGATACTTTTATAATCCTTTCCAGCTTTATGCAAGTCAATAATTCTTAATCGTAGGTCTTCTGAGAGCTCTTTTGTGCGAGGCATCATTCACATCAGGCAATACTTCTTGTGAAAATCAAACCCATTACAGGACAGGGCAGCTGTAACCAACACCTCCAATCTCATCTCATTGATTGGACTCCAGTTGGCTGACACCTCACTTCAAATAGCTCTTGGAGATGTCATTAGTCTAGGGGTTCACATACTTTTTCCACCTGCACTGTGACTGTTTACATGGTGTGTTCAATAAAAACATGGTAACATTTAATTATTTGTGTGTTATTAGTTTAAGCAGACTGTGATTGTCTATTGTTGTGACTTAGCTGAAGATCAGATCACATTTTATGACCAATTTGTGCAGAAATCCATATCATTCCAAAGGGTTCACATACTTTTTCTTGCAACTGTATGGCATTTCAGTGTTCAAATGTGTGAAGCCTTTGCCACTGAAGATAGCCATCTCATAATTTGTCATGCTGGTATTCTGTAATGCCGCCGATGCGACGGCCTTCTCTTCGTCTGCCGCAGTCCTTGCGTTCCACCGTGGAACGCGGAAGACGCGCGGGCTCCAGCTTGTGACGCGGCGGCTGCGTTCCACGGTGGAACGCGGAAGTCATCTGGGCCAATTAGAAGGTCCTATGGCACTTCCTCGTTCTATTTAAAGGGGCTGGTGAGGCGGCATGGCGTGCTGTGATTGTAGTCGGTACGCCTGCTGCCTCACCACCCGTGTATGGGACATCAAGAGACCGAACCTAGCACGTCTCCCTCACTGTCATCTGGGAGACGGATCCACACCGCAACCAGACCCGCTCCAGCTACCCCGCTGACATCTGGGAGACGGATCCGCACCGCAACCGGACCCGCTCCAGTAACCGCTGCCATCTGGAAGACGGATCCGCTTAGGAACCGGACCCCTTTTCATCTCCTCACTACCATCAGGAAGACGGATCCGCTCTGCCCTGAAACTACAGTCTCCAAGGGAGTCTCCACCATCGCATAGCCGCTGTCAATCGCAAGTACCCTCTCTGTGAGAGAGCACCTCCCTTACTTACATACAGGCTGAGATAACTGTGTAAGTCTCTTGTTGAGTGGCCTCTGTTAACCCCTCGGCAGCTACCACATTCTAGTATTCTAACACCTACCCGCAGTCTATGAAGCAATAGTACTGCGCCGACCAGAGTTGTTTTCTCCTGATCACGTGATGGTAGAATCTCAAACTCACCGTTGAGGTTGTGAGTGACGCCTGAGATTCATATCTGATTGATCCTAATAAATCCGCAGTTGAGATCCACTGTTGAAAAATTGCAGGCGTGACAGTATCACAGCACCCCAATAAAGATGGATCCAGCGGAACTCGCTAGACATATGGTTTCTTTGTCCCAGAGAGTCGAGACCCTGTCTGCCTCTGTGCAGGACCTGCAGCTGGAGAACCAAAGATTGCGTACTTTGGTTAACCAAACCACAGGTGCTGCACCTCCCAGAGAGGGACCTGAACCCAAGGTCTGTGCCCCCGAACCCTTCTCCGGGGATAGGAAACTATTCCGTCAGTTCATAAGTTCGTGCAGACTCATGTTTGATCTGCGGCCACGCACTTATTACAATGACCGTATAAAGGTTCTCACACTCATTTCCTACCTTAAAGGGGAACCCCGAGCCTGGGCCGAGACCTACTTTGATGAAGAGGATGAGGTCCTAGATTCCTTCCCCAGATTCATGGAGGCCATGGCCCTCCTCTATGATGACTCCAGTAAACAATTGACCGCAGAGACTGCCATCAGAGCACTTAAACAAGGCCGCCGACCAGTTGAAGATTATATAGCCGAGTTTAAACATAGATTATATAGCCGAGAGAGTCTTTACCCCCACACCAGCTGTAAGAGGAGCCAGATCTACCCCTAAAGAGGAGCCAATGGAGCTAGGAACCTTGCGAGGACCCCTCACGCCGGCTGAAAAGGCCAGGAGACGCACGCTGAACCTATGTCTCTACTGTGCCTCCCCTGACCACGTAGTAGACGACTGCCCGGCGGTTAAAAAGAAGACAGAAGGTAGGGAGATACATATCTGCAAATTGACACATAGTCTCTGCCACCGCAATTCTTACATATACATTTCTCTCAGCTTACAGTGGGATACCGAGAGGATTATCGTCAAGGCCATGATAGACACCGGAGCCTGTGGCAACTGTATAGATTCACATCTGGTTAAGTCCAATAAAATACCCCACACCTTGAAGCAGAAACCGGTCTCAATTATTTTTTTAGATGGGTCCACATCCCCTTCAGGACCAATCTCTCACCACACCCAACCTTTACTCGTGGCCTGTGGAGAGGGTCACATTGAACACCTTATGTTTGATGTCATTTCCTCTCCCATGTTCCCTGTAGTATTGGGGCTTCCCTGGATCAGACTTCACCAACCTTCTCTCCTCTGGCCTAAAGGGGAGGTACAGTTGGATTCCCACTACTGTACCTCCACTTGTTTTCCAAACACTGCACTCATGCAGGTCGCTTCCACGGGGCTACCTCCCCATCTCGCTGAATTTGAAGACGTTTTCAGCCAATCGGGTGCAGCCACACTTCCCCCACATAGACCCTATGACTGCCCTATTGACCTCATTCCAGGCAGTCCTCTTCCTACGGGCCGCATTTATCCGCTTTCCCAACCAGAATTAGTCCACCTGAAGGCCTACTTAGACGAGAACTTAAAAAAGGGTTTCATAAGGCCCTCAACCTCACCTGCTAGTGCAGGGATGTTCTTTGTGAAAAACAAAGATGGCGGATTAAGGCCAATAATTGACTACAGAGGTCTCAACAAAATTACCATAAAAAACTGCTACCCTCTTCCACTCATCCCCGAACTGATCGAGAGGTTACAATCATCCCGTATTTTCACCAAACTTGACCTCAGAAGCGCATATAACTTGATCAGGATCCGGGAAGGAGATGAGTGGAAGACGGCATTCAGAACCAGATACGGACTGTTCGAGTACATGGTAATGCCTTTCGGGTTGTGCAATGCCCCGGCAACGTTCCAGCATTTCGTTAACGACATTTTTCGAGATCTGCTGGACGTCTGCGTGGTAATCTATTTGGATGACATTCTGGTGTACTCGGACAGTCCTACCGACCACAGGAGGCACCTAAGATGGGTGCTGTCCCGTCTTCGGGTCCACTCCCTTTTTGCTAAATTAGAGAAATGTATCTTCGAACAGCCTTCCATTTCCTTCCTGGGATATCACATCTCCCCCCAGGGGATTCAAATGGATCAGTCCAAAGTGGAATGCATCCAGGCCTGGCCTGTGCCCCACACACGCAAAGCACTCCAACGATTTCTAGGCTTTTCCAACTATTACCGGAAATTCATAAAAAATTTCTCAGAGATAGTAAAACCCTTGACAAGACTAACCAGTACTACAATACCCTATACATGGTCCTCCGACGCCCAAAAGGCGTTCGAAATACTCAAACACAGGTATACCTCAGCTCCCATACTCCAATTGCCCAACCCCGATTTCCATTTTGTTCTAGAGGTTGATGCTTCCCACCTCGCCATTGGAGCAGTTCTATCGCAACAACCATCCCTTTCTGAACCCTTGCACCCAGTTGCATACTACTCCCGAACTCTTAATACTGCTGAAAAGAATTACCCCATTGGGGAAAAAGAGCTGTTAGCTATTAAGGATGCTCTGGGCAACTGGAGACATCTTTTGGAAGGAGCCAAACATCCCATCATGATCTACACTGACCACCGCAATTTACAGTTCCTCAAAACTTGTAAAACCATGTCGGCAAGGCAAGTACGGTGGAGCCTTTTTTTTGATCGTTTTGACTTCCATATATCTTACAGACCAGGTTCCAAAAACACAAAGTCTGACTCCCTCTCCAGGTTATACGAGGAGAGTACTGACGCAGAACCTCCTGCCCTACTACTTCCGGCAAACCGGTTCGTGGGTCTCACCACGGGATTCAAGGAGCTTTTGAAACATACTCCCTCTGAAGGGGATCCTCCTGCTCCTCCGGGGTTGACAACAACCGATGGATTCCTTTTCAAAAACGACAAACTTTACATCCCTCCTAGAATGCAACCATCTGTCATTCGACTCATGCATGACACACCCCTAGCGGGCCACCCAGGCATCACCAAAACCTTGGAGCTTGTACGCAGAAAATTCTGGTGGCCAGACATGACCAAATCCATCCACGAATATGTCTCCACCTGTGATGTCTGTGCCTCTACCAAAACCGACAGAAAGCCTCCCTATGGGTTACTGATGTCACTGGAAACACCCACCAGACCTTGGCAGATGGTCTCTGTCGATTTTATAGTCGACCTCCCTCGCTCAGAGGGTTGCAACACCATCATGGTTACTGTCGACCTACTAACCAAAATGGCTCACTTCTCCCCACTTAAAAAATTACCATCATCAAAAGAAACCGCCCAAACTTTCCTCAGCCAAGTCCTTCGATTGCACGGTTTACCCTCCGTAATTATTTCCGACAGGGGCAGTCAGTTTGTATCAAAATTTTGGAAGGCACTTTGCACAGCCCTCCAAATTGATCACAGAATGTCGACCGCATACCACCCACAAACTAACGGCCAAACAGAGCGAGTAAACCAATGTCTAGAACAATACATTCGATGCTATTGCAGCCATCTCCAAGATGACTGGTTCGATCTACTGCCTCTGGCCGAGTTTGCATACAACAATTCAATGAACTCCTCCACTCAATACTCTCCTTTCAATGCAAACTACGGTTTCCACCCCACCAACCTGCCCCCTGATTACTTACCCGGGAACGTTCCTGCAGTTCAGGACTATCTCGAATGTCTAAGAGAGACTTCCCTTACAATACAAGGTAACCTAAAGACCGCAAAGGAGCGACAAAAAAGACATTATGACACTCGACACTCTAATCCCCCCGCATACTGTGTGGGAGACATGGTGTGGTTGTCTACGAGAAATCTCCGCCTTAACGTGCCCACTAGGAAACTCGGTCGTCAGTACATCGGGCCATTTCCCATCGAGAAAGTCCTGAATCAAAATGCGGTTCGCCTAACTCTTCCTCCCGACTGGAAAATCCATCCCTCCTTCCATGTCTCCCTACTTAAACCGTACAAACCTAACCGACTCCCCCTTAGAGCCTTCCCCCCTGGCCCCCCAATTCAGGTCCAGGGTGAGGTTGAGTACGAAGTCGACAAGATACTCGACTCCCGTAAAAGGGGATCATCTATACAGTATCTCATACGATGGAAGGGTTATACTCCTGCGGATGATTCTTGGGAAGACTCGCGGGACGTACATGCTCCTAGATTGACCCGTTTGTTCCATCGTAGGTATCCTGATCGGCCTACTCCCAGGGAGAACTCCGGAGGCGTTCCTTTGAGGGGGGGATACTGTAATGCCGCCGACGCGACGGCCTTCTCTTCGTCTGCCGCGGTCCTTGCGTTCCACCGTGGAACGCGGAAGACGCGCGGGCTCCAGCTTGTGACGCGGCGGCTGCGTTCCACGGTGGAACGCGGAAGTCATCTGGGCCAATTAGAAGGTCCTATGGCACTTCCTCGTTCTATTTAAAGGGGCTGGTGAGGCGGCATGGCGTGCTGTGATTGTAGTCGGTACGCCTGCTGCCTCACCACCCGTGTATGGGACATCAAGAGACCGAACCTAGCACGTCTCCCTCACTGTCATCTGGGAGACGGATCCACACCGCAACCAGACCCGCTCCAGCTACCCCGCTGACATCTGGGAGACGGATCCGCACCGCAACCGGACCCGCTCCAGTAACCGCTGCCATCTGGAAGACGGATCCGCTTAGGAACCGGACCCCTTTTCATCTCCTCACTACCATCAGGAAGACGGATCCGCTCTGCCCTGAAACTACAGTCTCCAAGGGAGTCTCCACCATCGCATAGCCGCTGTCAATCGCAAGTACCCTCTCTGTGAGAGAGCACCTCCCTTACTTACATACAGGCTGAGATAACTGTGTAAGTCTCTTGTTGAGTGGCCTCTGTTAACCCCTCGGCAGCTACCACATTCTAGTATTCTAACACCTACCCGCAGTCTATGAAGCAATAGTACTGCGCCGACCAGAGTTGTTTTCTCCTGATCACGTGATGGTAGAATCTCAAACTCACCGTTGAGGTTGTGAGTGACGCCTGAGATTCATATCTGATTGATCCTAATAAATCCGCAGTTGAGATCCACTGTTGAAAAATTGCAGGCGTGACATATTCCTAAGTACGGGAACATATTACTTTATACACAGGTAAGGTTAAGTGGGGCAGGTTGAGGGAAATAGTGTCCTACTTATCTCACTAATGGAGCACACTCTGCACCTACAGGTGAAACTCGAAAAATTTGAATATGCAAAAGTCCATTTATTTTAGTAATGCAAATTAAAAGGAATTGCAGCCTTAAATTAGAATTTTGTGAAAAGGTACAATATTCTAGGCTCAAAGTGACATACTCTAGTCAGATAATTAATCCACACCCTCTGAGCAAAGGGTACCTCAAAATTGAGACTTTGGTGTTTCATAAACTGTAAGCCATAATCATCCAAATTATAACAAAAAAGGCTTGAAATATCTCGCTTTGCATGTAATGAATCTATCTCATATATTAGTTTCACCTTTAAAGTTGCATTACTGAAATAAATGAACTGTGCACGATATTTAAATTTTTAGAATTTCACCTGTATTTGGGACCTTCTCTTTAAAGTGTGGGGACTTCACTGGTAAAACATTGTTTTTGTACCACACCCTTGATTTCAACATGGTGCTGTAACCTGGCTTGGGAGTTTATGTACTGGAATCTCGTACTGGGTGAAAAGGGCTGCTATGACCTTGTATTGTTGTGAATATAAAGGCATTCCTCTTATCCTGCTTGACAAGATACACTACACACAAAAAGTTAGGGATATTTGGCTTGTGGGTGAAATTTCAGGATAAACCTAAAATCCACTCTAACCTTTACAGGTGAACTTAATGTGACCCTCTCTAAACTTTTTAATGCACATGTCCAACTGTTCAATTTTTAGTTACTTTTTGCACAACTTGCTGTTCTATAACAAGGAGTGAACAGCATGAATTGCTGTGTTTGATCCATGAATTGCCAAATACATTTCCTGGTTGAATTAGAATTGGTATTTAAACAGTCCTCCTCATCTGCGGAACTAGATGATAAATGTTACACAACTCCAGGCACATTTAAGGGAGGTGAGAGTCAGACTTACATCAGCGTGGTCTGCATGCTAGATGACCTACAAGGGTATCTGACCACACCACCAGCCACAGGTATCATCGTCTTCCATGGGCCAGGGAGCATCTACGCTGAACAAGGGACTTAGTGCTGTTCACTGATGAAAGTCAATTTACACTGAGCAGAAATGATGGCCGCCAATGATGTTGGAGACATCAAGGAGAGTGCTATGCATCAGCCACTGTTGTCACCAGGCGGGCCTTTGGTGGTGGTGGTGTTACAGTGTGGGCAGGTATGTCTAGGCAATACAAATCTGCTCTATACTTTGTGAATAGTACAGTGACAAGCTCATACTACTTGAATAACATCATTAGTCCAATCATTGTGAAGGCAGAAGGCAGCTGCGCTGGCAGTAGTGCCGCGGCCTTCTGGCTGTTTACTGCAGGCCCAGTGATGTCACTACAAGTATCAATGGCCTGGGCGGGGCTAAGCTCCATTCAAATGAACAGAGCTTAGCCCCGCCCAGGCCATTGATACTAGTTGAGACGTCATTGGGCCTGCGGTAAACAGCGAGAAGGCCACGCCGCTACTGCCAGCGCCGCTGCCTTCTCAAACAGCTGATAGGCAGGGGTCCCGGGTGTCGGACCCCGCAGATCATCAGTTTAAAAAAACGGCAAAACCCCTTTATTTAAAAACACAGTGCGATCCTCTCAGATGAGCAGAGTTCAGAATGGGAATTTTTAGTGCCACACGCAGTAAGTTTCTCCCATTTCTAGTGTCCTTACCTTCATATATCGTAAATCTCTGGGTGTAACCTGATACAGTCTCGCACGGCCTATACCTTTTTATAAGATAACATACTGTACCTTGCCCTGTTACTTTGGTTGAATTAAAGCCTCTATTTAAAATGTACCAGGGACTTATCTATGGAAAGGTATGACTCTGAGGTGTATGCCTCGACAAATTTGGCACTGAAATGGTCTCTGAGGGGTCTAATTGTATATTAGTGGTCATAATTTGGGTGATTTCAGGGTATATAACGTAGGAATCAAAAGATTCCATAAAAATATGTCCTAGCCATGCAGAACATTGTGGTGTAGTAAAAGTTAACAAAATAAGAAATGGAGGGCCGCACTGTGATCAGGGAGTACCGTATTTTTCGCCCTATAATAAACACCTTGGTTTTAGAGGAGAATAAGAAAAAAAAAATATTTCATTAGATCTACTATCAGACCTTCAATGTTAATAAGACCCTCAATCAGACCCCAATGTTAATAAGACCTTCTATCAGACCTTAGATCATACCCCCAATGTTAATAAACCCCAATAAGACCTCAGCTCAGACCCCAATGTGACCCCCAATCAGACCTTAGATCAGAGCCCCAATATGAATGACCCCCAGACCTCAGATAACAGCCCCATTATGAATAAACTTCCCCCCTTTCAGACCTCAGATCACACCCCAAATGTGAATGACCCCCAGACCTCAGTTTAGGTTGTCTTGCTCACAGCAAATAAAGTAACAAAAATTTGGTTGCTGGACAGTGTGTTCCAAAGTATGGTGTGTGGTGAGTAGTATGTATTCTTTTGTGGACTTCAATTTAAACCTGAATTATTACCGAGCCTAGGTAGTTTTCACTGGCTCAATGAGAAGGCGCCCGGGTGCGAGCGCACGTCAAGACGTTCACGAAAATAGAGGTGTGGGAATAGAGACGTCAGGCGCATAAGCGAGTCTTCGGCTGGATTTTCTGAGCAGCTGAAAACTATTGACTGTCAATCAGAGGCGAAGGGGCAGGAAAGGGGGCGTGGTTATCCTGCCCCCTTGACTTCAAACTTTGCTGTTACATAGAGTGTGCAGGGGATTAACGTTTGTTATCCAAGATTTTGGCGCATTTGACCGGAGGAAGAAAATGATCTTTAGAAACATTCTGCTGGCTACTTTAGGGTAATGCTAGTGGCTTAGGAGGTGTTTTTCAAGTTCCCTTTAAGGTGTTCTTGGAGCAAGAAGACATATAATTCCTTGTATTATTGCAGATCCGCCTCTCACCTCATTTTATTTTTTATTTTTGTGTGATTAGCATCAGGAGCATGGTTAGAGCGAAATATATCAAATTAATAAGACCAACTGGCAGTTAAAGGGCATCCGTCAGCAGATTTGTACCTATGAAACTGTCTGACCTGTTACGTGTGCACTTGGCAGCTGAAGGCATCCATGTTGGTCCCATGTTCATATGTGCCCGCATTGATGAGAGAAATTAAGTTTTAACATATGCAAATGAGCCTCTAGGAGCAACGGGGAAGGGGGAGGGTTGCTATTACTCCTAAGTTATCAATATCAGGAGGATGGAAAACCCCTTTAACGTGAATATACAAAATGGGCTACCTTTCTAACCTGTAGGGCACACAAGCGAAGAAGGCACTCTGCTGATTGGTGCACAAATGAAGAGGCTTTATCATCTATACATGTATATCAATCTGTAAAGATCGGTGGTGATTGCTCTTTTTTACTAAGAGTTATACAGTAAAGTATAAATATGTGTCCATTCCAGCTGGCATTTTATGAGCTTTAGAAAAGTTCTGTTTGTATTAACTAGCCTTTCCAGAATCAGCTACAAAACCTTCAGCAACACTACCAGTCATCTAGTGGAGGTAATCCACTTCTATGAAGAAGTTCGGGTTTGGGTACCAAACATGGCAATTTTTCTCACGCACGTGCAAAACACATTACAATGTTTTGCACTCGCTCTGAAAAATCCTGCATGTTCACGCAACGCACCCGCAACACCCGTGTGAAACCAGCCTTAAGGTTCACATCAGTGACTTATTTTAGCTGTAAGCTGTTGTTTTTCTTGATTTCTTAAATTAGCCCTATATATTTATGAAATGACTGAAGTTTGGGGCCCCAGCAGTGGCGTCGCTACAGGGGGGCGAGGGGGGGCAATTGCCCCCCCCCAGGTCATTCCTTGCCCCCCCGGGTGCCCCCCCGCTGATTCGCTGAATATCTCTGAGTCTAGCGCTAATCGCTGCTTGCTGCGCCGGCCGCCCGCACTAAAAGTACACACACTGACAGAGAAGAGAACACACAGATACGTAACATACAGTCAGTGCCAGTCCGTCGGCTATGGAGTGGAGTCACATGACAGATGGGGTGGTGCCGTGGTGGGGGCGGCGTTTGGACCCAGCGGACTCGCGGAGGCAGAGCGTGCAGGGCGCAGGCTGGGAGTGTGGCAGCCGCAGAGACGAGTTGACGACTTGACGTCACGGTCGTCAACACGTAAAGCTGCGCTGCTGCGTGCCTGCCCGCCCGCGCAAACGGACTTTGCAAATTGCTGCCGCCTGCCAGTGAGTACCTTGCCTTCCCTTCATGTTCTGCGTTCTCTCTGCTCCTGCTAAAAAGTTTTTAAAAAATGTACCCCTATACCCCCACTACCTCGCCTCATGGCCTGCCCTCCCATCTACTTGGTTTGCGCCCAGACCCTCCTCAACCTATCCCTGATGATATGGTTACCCCTATAACTTAGGGTATAATTGGTAGTACATTATACAAGGGTAATATGCCGCCTGCCAGTGAGTGCCTTGCCTTGCCTTCATGTTCTGACTCTGAGTTCTCTCTGCTCCTGCTAAAAAGTTTTTAAAAAAAATGTACCCCTATACCCCCACTACCTCGCCTCATGGCCTGCCCTCCCTCCTGCTTGGTTTGCGCCCAGCCCCTCCTCAACCTGTCCTTGATGATATGGTTACCCCTATAACTTAGTTATATTACCCCTGTATAATGTACCCTGATACCCCTTAGTTATAATATAACCCATAATGTCCCCTGACTGATACCCCTCAGTTATATAACTGAGGGTAATCAGGGTACATTATACATGGGGGTAATATAACCAAGGGGTATCGGGGTACATTATACAGGGGGTAATATAACTTATATTACCACTGTATAATGCCTGACAGGCCTCCTGAGTAACTTATATTACCCTTGTATAATTATGTACCAGGATACCTCTTAGTTATATGATCTCAGCGGGGTTATATAACTAAGGGGTATCAGGGTACGTTATTATACATGGGTAATATAACTCAGGAGGCCTATCGGGCATTATACGGTGGTAATATAGCTTACATTAACTCTGTATAATGTCCCATGATAGCCCTCCTCAGTTATATTACCCTTGTATAATGTACCCTGATACCCCTCAGTTATGTTACCCCTGCATAATGTACCCTGATATCCCTTAGTTATATAATATAACTAAGGGGTATCAGGGTACATTATTATACAGGGGTGATATAACTCAGGAGGCCTATCAGGCATTATACGGTTGCAATATAGCTTACATTTTATCCTGTATAATGTCCCATGATAGCCCTCCTCAGTTATATTACCCTTGTATAATGTACCCTGATACCCCTCAGTTATGTTACCCCTGCATAATGTACCCTGATATCCCTTAGTTATATAATATAACTAAGGGGTATCAGGGTACATTATTATACAGGGGTGATATAACTCAGGAGGCCTATCAGGCATTATACGGTTGCAATATAGCTTACATTTTATCCTGTATAATGTCCCATGATAGCCCTCCTCAGTTATATTACCCCTGTGTAATGTACCCTGATATCCCTTAGTTATATAATATAACTAAGGGGTATCAGGGTGCATTATACAGGGGTAACCTAACTGAGGAGTGCTATCCTATCAGGGACGTAATACAGGGGTAATGTAAGCTGTATTACCTCTTTATAATGTCTGATAGCCCTCCTCAGTTATATTATACCCAATGTACCCTGATACCCCTTAATTATATTACCCCGGCATCAGGGGCGTAGCTGCAGGGGAAGCGGCTGCTTTAGTATTTTTCAGTAGTATGATTAGCTGGCGAAAATTATTAGTGCCCCCCCATTTTTGACTGTGTATCTTCTGTGCCCCCCCTATATATTGATCCTAGAGTCGCCACTGGGCCCCAGACACTAAACAGGCGATTTGTACATAGGCCAAATTCCACTGTATACAGTCAATATTATGACTTGGTTGTGTAACTATCTCATTACCCAGGGGATTGGTGCAGTTCCTGGTATAATACACGGAAATAAAGTACTTTACTGAAATTAGAGTGCATTTGAAAAGTCTTCAGACCCTTTCACCTGTTTTCACATTTTATGTTGTGGTCTTGTGCTAAAATTAATTTAAAAAAATTCCATTTACCTTAATGACAAAGTGAAAACAGAATTCATTTTTATTTTTTACACACACACACACACACACACACATTATATAACAAAATGGCTGCACACCATTATATATACAAACAATAGAGCTAAGAAATGGGGGTCACTCTAGATAAAAGTGGTACAATACCGATTATAAATGAGTATACATGAATAATGGAAGCTCTTAGCGCACATACGTGTCGGGCCCATCTACCAGGCGTCAAGGTGGCTTCTGCAGATGGGTCCCTATCACTAAATATACTGCCTCACTTTGGACTTACTTAAGCCTACAATATTCAGGGCAGTGTAGGAACCAGCTACAAACATACTCTGCTCAGAAGTTCCAGGTAGATGGGCGTGTCCAGTCTAAAAGGGGTGCCACCCCCAACATATTGCAAGAAAATTTAGACTAATATATAATGGTGTGCAGCCATTTTGTTTTTTGCAATTATGTTTGCTTCATGGATATGCACCTGTGATCCTGAAGGTTTTAGTCAAAATATATTGGGGGTGGCACCCCTTTTAGACTGGACACGCCCATCTACCTGGGACTTCTGAGGTTTTAGTCTAAACATTTTCTTGGTGTATATATACACTTTTGGTTTTGCTCCTATTTTGCATGAGCTGAACTCAAAGATCTGACACATTTTCTACATTCACAAAAGACCCATTACTCTCAAATATTGATCACAAATCTGTCTAAATCTGTGTTAGTGAGCACTTCTCCTTTGCCGAGATAATCCATCCCACCTCACAGGTGTGGCATCTCAAGGTGCTGATCAGACAGCATGAATATTGCACAGGTGTGCCTTAGACTCCCCACAATAAAAGTACACTCTGAAATGTGCACAGGGGGGGGGGTCAGAAAACTAGTCAGTATCTAGTGTGGCCACCATTTGCCTCACGCAGTGCAACACATCTCCGTCGCATAGAGTTGATCAGGTTGTTGATTGTGAACTTTGGAAAGTTGGTCCACTCCTCTTCAATAACTGTGCGAAGTTGCAGAATTCTGTCAGGAAACACTCTGTCATATACGCCGATCTAGAGCATCCGAAACATGCTTAATAGGTGACATGTCCGCTGAGTATGCTGGCCAAGAACTGGCATGTTTTCAGCTTCTAGGAATTGTGTACAGATCCTTGCAATATGGGGCCGTGCATTATAATGCTGCAACATGAGGTGATGGTCGTGGATGAATGGCACAACAATGGGCCTCAGGATCTCATCACGGTATCTCTGTGTATTCAAAATGCCATCAATAAAATGCACCTGTGTTCGGTGTGCATAACATACCCCTGCCCATACCATAACCCCACCGGCACCATGGGCCACTCGATCCACAACATTGACGTCAGCAAACCGCTCACCCACGCGACGCCACACATGCTGTCTGTCATCTGCCCTGAACAGCGGGACTCATCCGTGAACAGAACGCCTCTCCAACGTGCCAGACATCATCGAATGTCTGCATTTTCCCACTCAGTCTATTACAACGACAAACTGCAGTCAGGTCCAGACCCCGAGGACGAGCATGCAGATTAGCTTCCCTAAGATGGTTTCTGACAGTTTGTGCAGAAATTCTTTGGTTATGCAAACAGATTGTTGCTGAAGCTGTTCGGGTGGCTGGTCTCAGATGATCATGCTGAATGTGGAGGTCCTGGGCTCGTGTGGTTACATGTGGTCTGCGGTTGCGAGGCCAGTTGGATGTAATGCCAAATTCTCTGAAACGCCTTTGGAGACGGCTTATGGTAGAGACATGAACATTCATTGCACAGGCAACAGCTCTGGTAAACACTCCTGCAGTCAGCATGCCAATTGCACGCTCCCTAAACGTTAAGACATCTGTGGCATTGTGCTGTGTGATCAAACTGCACATTTCAGAGTGGTCTTTCATTGTGGGCAATCTAAGGCACACCTGTGCAATATTCATGCTGTCTAATCAGCACCTTGATATGCCACACCTGTGAGGTGGGATGGATTATCTCGGCAAAGGTGCTGCTCACTAACAGATTTAGACAGATTTGTGAACAATATTTAAGAGTAATGAGTATTTTGTGTATGTAGAAAATGTTTTCAGATCTTGTAAAATGGGAGCAAAACTGAGAGTGTTGCGTTTATATTTTTGCTCAGTGTGTATATATATATATATATATATATATATAAAATTTGAAACAGAAAAAAAATGTGGCATGTACATAAGCATTCAGATCCTTTACCATGACACTTGAAATTTAGCTCTGGGGGGTCTCCCATTTCTCTTGATCATTTGAGATATTTCTACTCCTTGATTGCAGTCCACCTGTGGTAAATTCAGTTGATTGGAAATTATTTGAAAATACGTCACCTGTATATACAGTGGATATAAAAAGTCTACACACCCCAGTTAAAATGTCAGGTTTCTGTGCTGTAAAAAAAAGAGACAAAGATAAATAATTTCATAACTCTTTCCACCTTTAATGTGACATATAAACTGTACCACTCAATTGAAAAACAAACTAAAATCTTTTAGGTGGAGAAAAAACTAAAAACCTAAAATAATGGTTGTATAACTGGGGATGTAACGGTGTTCAGAATTAAGCAATTACATTCAAAATCATGTTAAATAGGAGTCAGCATACCCCTGCCATCATTTAAAGTGCCTCTGATTATCCCCAAATAAAGTTCAGCTGCTCTAGTTGGTCTTTCCTGAAATGTTCTTAGTCGCATTCCACAGCAAAAGCCATGGTCCACAGAGAGCTTCCAAAGCATCAGAGGGATCTCATTGTTAAAAGGTATCAGTCAGGAGAAGGTTACAAAAGAATTTCCAAGGCATTAGATATACCATGGAACACAGTGAAGACAGTCATCATGAAGTGGAGAAAATATGGCACAACAGTGACATTACCAAGAACTGGACGTCCCTCCAAAATTAATGAAAAGACGAGAAGAAAACTGGTCAGGGAGGCTACCAAGAGGCCTACAGCTACATCAAAGGAGCTGCAGGAATATCTGGCAAGTACTGGCTGTGTGGTACATGTGACAACAATCTCCCGTATTCTTCATATGTCTGGGCTATGCGGTAGTGGCAAGACGAAAGCCTTTTCTTACGAAGAAAAACATCCAAGCCAAGCTACATTTTGCAAAAACGCATCTGAAGTCTCCAAAAAGCATGTGGAAAAAGGTGTTATGGTCTGATGAAACCAAGGTTGAACTTTTTGGCCATAATTCCAAAAGTTATATTTGGTGCAAAAACAAAACTGCATATCACCAAAAGAACACCATACCCACAGTGAAGCATGATGGTGGCAGCATCATACTTTGGGGCTGCTTTTCTTCAGCTGGAACTGGGGCCTTAGTTAAGCTAAATTGATTCTGAACAGTTCCAAATACCAATCAATATTGGCACAAAACTTTCAGGCTCCTGCTAGAGCATCTTTCAGCATGGCATTGACCCAAAGCATACTGTACATGTAAATCAACAAAGGAATGGCTTCACCAGAAGATTAAAGTTTTGGAATGGCCCAGACCTGAATCTGATAGAAAATCTGTGGGGTGATCTGAAGAGGGCTGTGCACAGGAGATGCAAAATTTTTTTACATCACAGAAACCTGACATTTTAACAGGGGTGTGTAGACTTTTTATAACCACTGTATAAGGTCTTACAGCTGACAATGTAAATCAGAGCAAACACCAAGCCATGAGGCTGAAAGAACTGCCTGCAGAGCTCAGAGACCGGATTGTGTGGAGGCACAGATCTGGGGAAGGGTACAATAAAATTTCTGCTGCACTGAAAGTCTCTAAGTGCACAGTGTTCTCCATAATTCTAAAATGGAAGGAGTTTGGAAAAATCAGGACTTCACTACCAAGCTGGGATTTATGATCGAGGAGCCGACTAGGAGCGCAGCCATCATGACATGAACATAGCATAGAAACATGAACAGGCAAATCAAGGTACAAGTCATGGAACGGAGCAGAAGACAACAATGCAGAACCAGGCGGCCCATACCAAGCCGCAGATGGCAGGACAAAGGCAAAACCTGGCAAAGCAAAACATAGACAGACATGACAGAGACAAAAGGGCATGACACCCACCGGGCATGGGCAAGGACAGACATGAACAAAGACATAGCAGGTTTCTGGACAGCCTGAATTAATAGTACTGACCCCAAGAATGCACACAAGAACAGGAACAGACTGAATTAACAGAACTGACCACAGGTTATGCAGACTGAGTCCTGAACCTCCACGCCCAAAGACAAAAGTAGCAGCCTAACAAGCGCACCTGAAAGGACACACCCAGGAACCGAAAAGGGAGATTAACTCCCTCAGAACCAAGCAGGGAGGTACCTAATCAGGACAGGGGTAAACAAGAAACCACAGCAAAGAAGCTGCAATACATGACGTTTCTCCTAGCAACCAGCAAGCACGGAAAGCCACAGCCAGAACGCAAGGGCGCAACAGACCTGAAATACCCACAGGGAGACGATACCGCCAGAGAGGGGGCACAAACCACATAACGGTGAACCACATCGTGACGCACAAGTTCTTTCCTGTCAGGTTAATGCCTAATTTTTGAGGCCTGTACTCCCGTGGCCTAAAATAAAAAATTTCTAGGCGCCAGCAGGGCACATTTTTGAGAGTTTCCCTTTAAGACGTATAAAAATGGCCTTTGCTTAAAATACATTTTTTTTTTGTGGGACTATTTGTGCACTTCTAGTAAGTATTTGGTGGCTGCAAATATTACTTGAAGGTTTTTAAGGTTCACCTGCCATTAAAGTCAATGGGGCCCATCGCAAACGCGCGGTTCGCAAACATTTGTTCACGAGCATGCGTAACATCCCGGACGATGTTCGTCCATCACTAGTATTGAGTGAAGAAAAACGCAATTTTTTTAATTTTAGCACATGGCTGAAACATAATAAAATGTGAAAAAAAATCTAACAGTTGAAGACTTTCCAAATGCAGTGCACATATTATTGTAAAGTTCCAACAGTTAGGCCCCTTTCACACGGGCAAGACTTCCACGTGGGTGCAATGCGCAACGTTAACGCATTGCACCCGCACTGAATCCTGACCCATTCATTTCAATAGGGGTGTGTACATGAGCGATGTTTTTCACGCATCACTTGTGCGTTGCGTGAAAATTGCAACATGTTCTATATTCTGCATTTTCAAGGCAGGCCCCATAGAAATAAATGGGTCTGCGTGAAAATCGCAAGCATCCGCAAGCAAGTGAGGATGCGGTGCGATTTTCACGCATGGTTGCTAGGAGATGATAGTGATGAGCAACCCTGGACCCCATTAAAGTAAATTCACTGTATTATTTTTCCTTATAACATGGTTATAAGGGAAAATAATAGCATTCGTAATACAGAATGCTTACTAATAATTTTTTTTTTAAAATTAACTTACCTCATCCACTTGATCGCGCACCCGGCATAGTCTTCTTTCATGTTTCAGGACCTGCAAAAGAACCTTTGATGATGTAGTTGCGCTTGGGAGACGTCAGCGCAGGTCCTGCTGAATGAAGATAGGATCTTCTATCTTCACCGCAAACGTTCATGGGCATGAGCCCTTATACTGATTTATAATGCTGTGTAACCCTTAGGCCTCTTTCACACGACAGTATGTCCATTTCAGTGTTTTGCGGTCCGTTTTTCACGGATCCGTTGTTCCGTTTTTTGCTTCCGTTGTGGTTCCGTTTCCGTTCCGTTGTTCCGTTCCGTTTTTCCGTATGGCAAATACAGTATACAGTAATTTCATATAAAAAATTGGGCTGGGCATAACATTTTCAATAGATGGTTCCGCAAAAAACGGAACGGATACGGAAGACATACGGATGCATTTCCGTATGCATTCCGTTTTTTTGCGGACCCATAGACTTTAATGGAGCCACGGAACGTGATTTGCGGCCAAATATAGGACATGTTCTATCTTTAAACGGAACGGAAAAACGGAAATACGGAAACGGAATGCACACGGAGTACATTCCGTTTTTTTTGCGGAACCATTGAAATGAATGGTTCCGTATACGGACCGTATACGGACCGCAAAAAACGGCCCGCAAAACGGAAAAAAAAAACGGTCGTGTGAAAGAGGCCTTAGGCTGAGTTCACACGAGCGTGACAGATTTGGTCCGGATGCGTTCAGGGTGCGTTCAGTTAAACTCGCACCATTTTGCAAGCAAGTTCAGTCAGTTTTGGCTGCAATTGCGTTTAGTTGTTCAGTTTTTTCCGCGCGGGTGCAATGCGTTTTGATGCGTTTTTCACGCTCGTGATAAAAAACTGAAGGTTTACAAACAACATCTCCTAGCAACCATCAGTGAAAAACGCATTGCATCCGCACTTGCTTGCAGATGCAATGCGTTATTAACGCAGCCCCATTCACTTCTATGGGGCCAGGGCTGCGTGAAAAACGCAGAATATAGAACATGCTGCGATTTTAAAGCATTGCAGAACTGATGCATGAAAAATAATGCTCATGTGCACAGCCCCATTGAAATGAATGGGTCAGGATTCAGTGCAGGTGCAATGCGTTCACCTACTGCATTGCACCCGCGCGGAAATCTCGCCCATGTGAACTCAGCCTTAGGGTACGGCCACACGGAGTGGCTATGATACAGTCCAAAACCGCACGGCCAATAAGCCGCAGCTGCCTTTCATTTGACTAATGAAGACCATACTGTATAGTTGGTCTTTATTGTTGATGGGCATGAGGCACCTCCAATACCGCATGGCTATTAAAAAACAATACCAACTATACCAGTGGTGGTGTACTTATGGTACGGGTGGCAGAGGCGGCACTCAGAGCCTTCTCTGTTGGCACCCACACCCTGGAAAAAGTCTATGATGTACCAATATGCCTTAGACCCCTACCATTCATCAGCGCAGGGCTCACTATCAACAGCACAGGCAGCGCACTGAATGTAGGCAGGCTATTATAGCTAAATGATAAAGTACAGAAGATATACTATATTGGACTGTAGTTTTCAGGTTAAATTGCCATATTAGCACTTTGCGATAAATAAGTGGATATTGGTTTGCAGTTTGGGCACTCGGTCTGTAAAAGGTTCATTATCACTGTACTATACAGTGCGGTGCTCATTAGTTAAATGTACGGCAGCTGCGGCTAATTGGTAGCGTGATTCTTGACCGCAGCACGGCCACAACCCGTGTCACTGTGGATGAGGTCTAAGGATCCATTGTATAATTGATCTGGCACAGCAAATCTTAAGCAGAAGCAATACTACAGAGCCTCACTTTCTGGAGGTCAACACAGTTGGTCTGAAAATGTGGCAGATCTGGTGCTGAAACCCGACCATGTCACCATGTATCCATGTGGCCGTACCCTTAGGGTCCTGGAATCTACCAAATTAGGCCTTCTGCATACAAACGTGTGCTGCCCTTTGCCGTATTGTGGACCGCATTTGCGGATCCACAATACACAGGCGCCGTTCCGTGGGCATTCCGCATCATGGATGCGGACCCATTCACTTCAATGGGTCCTCAATTCCGGAGATGTGGAATGGAACCATAAGGAGTGCTTCCGTGGGGTTTTGTCCCGTAATTCCGTTCCGCAAAAAGATAGAAGATGTCCTATCTTTTTGCGGAACGTCCGGATCGCGGGCCCATTAATGTGAATGGGTCCGCGATCCACTGTGGCTGCCCCACGGTTGGTGTTCGTGCATTGTCGCCCGCAATTTTCGGGCCGCAGCACGGCCATGGGGCGCACATGTTCGTGTGCAGGAGGCCTTACACTGACAGCATTCCTCCAATCTATTCTCAACTCTGCCACACAACTAATCCACCCCTCCCCCGTTACTCTCCTGTCTCTTCTCTCTGCCAATCCCTTCACTTTCTCCCCATTCCCAGAGAATCCTGAACAAAACACTTACTATTACATACAAGGCCATCCACAACCTTTCCGCCTCTGATTGGTCTGTGGGCGGGCCGGCGACAGATTCAAATGATGCAAGCGCTCCTCTCCTCCTCCTTTTGTGTTCCGGAGCCAGAGGAGAGAGGAGCTGCCTGCACGTGTCGTCCATCGGTGCCAGCATCACCCCATCTGTGCCCCCCAGGACCAGATCTGTGCCCCAGCACCCCCATCTGAACTTCAGGTACATAGGGAAAGCATAGGAAAAGTTTAGGTTAGGCAGGGGGAAAAAAAGGGAAAGTTAGTTGCATTACCTTTGATTGCATCACCCTAAGTTAGGGTGTCTGGGGTCCACAGCGCAGCTGTGTGACCCTAGACCCCCCAGGGGTGCTGCCGCTTGCCCCCCCCCCCCCCTACTTTTTTGGGGTGCAGGATTATTATAATTTTTTTTGTGTACGCTGACTGTGGCCGGCACTCTTAGCGAATTGCACACCCCACCGCTGATCAACTTTGGACGGTTGATCAGCGGTTTTGAATATTTTTTTTCACTTTTTTTGCCCTTTTTTAATTTTAGTTTTTTATTTATTTTTTCTGTTAGTTTTAGGGTTAAGTTCGCGAACACCCGTGCCCCCACACACACGCACACCAAATAAATATTTACACACACGCACATACACACGCAGACACACACTCCCCTATGGCCCGCCGGACGTTCTTGGCCAAGGAGGCATACACCCAGCTTGCCTCCGACTCCGAGAGTCCCAGTGAGGACGAGGATGACCCCACATTCCTGTTGTCATCCGCATCCTCCTCATCATCTAGCAATGATGATGAGCCCCCAAGGTGGCAGAGACGCTGCCAGGCGGGGGCAAGGGGACCTCCATGTTAGGGACCCTGTGGCCCAGCCTAGTACGAGCAGCTCTGCGGCTCGTACTGGTTTCCCGGCCCACCAGTTAAATCCACCAGAGCACCCTGCCGGTGAACTAGTCTGGTGTAGCCCAGAGCGATACGAGCCCGTGATTTTCAGTGACCCACTGGTAAATCTGATGGTGGAGCAGACGAACCTGTATGCCCAACAGTTCGTTGCTAAACACCCGGGCTCCTTTTTGGCCAGGCCCGGTGGCTGGATGCCGGTCAGTGCAGCCGAAATGAGGACATTTTGGGGCCTTGTGATGCATATGGGCATGGTCAAGAAACCCAGTGTCAGGCTGTACTGGAGCGGGGACATCCTATACCAGACCCCACTTTGCAGTACGGCCATGACACGCTCCCGGTTTGAGGCCATCCGGAAATGTCTGCATTATTCCGATAATGCAGCATGTCCCCCCCAAGGTGATCCTGCCCATGACCGCCTGTATAAGATACGGCCGGTCATTGATCACTTTGGGGCCAAATTCATGGAGGCCTATGTACCTGGAATGGAGGTCGCGGTTGATGAGTCTCTCATTGTGTTCAAGGGGAGACTCATTTTCCGCCAGTATGTGCCCTCCAAGCGGGCGAGGTATGGCGTGAAGCTATACAAAATTTGTGAGAGTACCTTAGGGTACACTTACAAATTTCATATATACGAGGGGCGAGATTCCCGGATCCAACCCCCAGAATGTCTCCCCACTCTGGGTGTTATCGGGAAACTTGTGTGGGACCTTATGCACCCACTGCTGGATAAGTGGATAACTTTTATACCAGTATCCCCTTGTTCCAGTCCCTTGCCGCCAGATCCACGACCGCTTGTGGGACTGCGCAGAAAAATCAACGCGGCCTCCCTGCCCTCCCCCTCCAGGTACCTATCCCCAGGGGTGAGACCCGTGCCCTTACCACTGGAAACCTGTTGCTGGTCAGGTATAAGGACAAGAGGGATGTCCTTATGCTGTCCACAATTCATGGTAATGGCATCACCCCTGTCCCTGTGCGAGGTACTGAGGCAACAATCCTCAAGCCCAATTGTATCGTCGACTACAATCGGTATATGGGAGGAGTTGATCTCTCTGATCAAGTCCTCAAGCCATATAACACCATGCGCAAAACCTGGGCATGGTACAAAAAAGTTGTAGTCTACTTGGTACAGGTTGCCATGTACAACGCTTTTGTACTGTCCCGGAGCACTGGCAACACAGGGACATTCCTCCAGTTCTATGAGGCAGTCCTCAAGGCCCTGATCTTTTCGGACCGGGAAAGAGCAGGCCGGAGTACCTCGGGAACTGTAGGCGCCCGGATCGTCCCTGGCCAACACTTTCCAGGTGTGGTCCCCCATACTGGAAAGAAGGGACGAACCCAAAAAAGGTGCAGAGTGTGTCACAGGAGGGGGATACGGAAGAACACCACAACTCAATGTGACACGTGCCCCGATCATCCGGGCCTCTGCATTATTGGTTGCTTCAGGGAGTATCACACTTCCATGGAGTACTAAATTTATATCCCAATTTAGCACTGACATCGGATAAAAAAACTGGTTCTCAGACTTGAAACTTGAAACTCAGACCCCAAAAAACTAAAATAATTTATTAAAAGTAGACATATTAGGTATCGCCGCGTCGGTAATAATCTCCTCTATAAAAATACACCATGACCTAACCCCCCAGATTAACACGGTCCAGAAAAAAAAAAAGAAAGGTGCAAAAAAAGATTTTTTTTTTTTGTCACCTTATATAATAAGTTTAGCAAGCGATCAAAAAGTCAAAAGCCCCCAAAATAGTGCCAATAAAACCGTCGTCTCATCCCACAAAAAATTAGCCCCCACCTAATATAATTGGAAAAAAAATGACTTTTTTGGGGGTATCAAAAAGGATAATATAGTCTAAAACCTAAATAAATGTAAAAAAAGTAGACTTATTAGGTATCGCCGCATCCGTAAGAATCTCCTCTATAAAAATATCCCATGACCTAACCCCCCAGATTAACATGGTCAAAAAAAAGAAAAAAGAAAAAAGGTGCAAAAAAAGAATTTTTTTGTCACCTTACATAACAAAAGGTTTAATAGCACGCGATCAAAAAGTCATATAGCCCCCCAAATAGAGCCAATAAAACTGTCGTCTCATCCCACAAAAAATAAGCCCCCACATAAGATAATCTGATTAAAAAAAATAAAAAGGGTGGGGCGTGTCCTGACTATGGCGGAGTGAACACGCATTGCTGAGAGCTCCTGTCCTGAGAGGGCTTTTGCAAGCATTTCTAGCTCACCAGCACCTGCATTTCCAGGCTCCGATGGTTCGGACGAGAAGGGGTTCCTCTGCCGGTTCCGTTAGTACCCCCATGGACGTGAGGCACAAGGACATTCAGCAGTTTTTTGCTCTGGAAGGCCAGAAGGTAACGGGCCGCGACTCGGGTGCCACGGCTCTCCCACAAGCTGCGCGCAAACTGAACATCGCTGCACCCCCATACAAGCCCTTACATACTCCGAAGCAAGCGGAGAAATCAGGGGTTGCCCACCGCAATATGATCCAGTCTCAGTCGCCTGCTGTAAACCAGAAGAGGGACTCACCTCCCCAGGCCCACGTTATGTCTGGCGGAGACGCTAGGCCGACGCCATCTTGCCAGGCCCCACGAGACTCCATGCTGCCGGCTCAAGCCGCACAGACCCCGCAGAAACCAGCTTTATCCCAGGCTATCCCTCCGACGGACACAGAAGATCCGCCTTGGGACTGGAGAGCCCATGTCCGACAACTGCCGACCAGGCAAGAGATGGAACAGTTTATTGCGCGCCTTGAAACCTCCTATAAGCAGGAACTCCATACCCTGTCCACCAATTTACAAATGGTGGAGGAGAGGGTGGACGATGTATCCTCCCACCAGGCTGAATTGTCCTCCCGCCTGGACATGCTAGAAGATAAAGGTGTGCAAAGGGATCAACATATTAGCCAGCTCTATCGTCTACATGAAGACGTGGAAAATCGTAGTAGGCGCAATAATATCAGGCTGCGGGGCCTACCTGAAGCTATCCCTACAGCTGATCTTATTCACACCCTGCAAGAACTTTTCAAGATGATCTTGAACAGGCCGGTCTCTGATGACCTGGAAATTGACAGGGCACACAGGACACTCGGCCCCCCAAATCCGGATCCTGCTAGACCCAGGGATGTGATATGTCGCCTGCACTACTACTCCATTAAAGAAGAGATCATGCGTAAGGCGCGCAACACAGCCACGATTGAGTTTCGGGGAGTCCATATCTCACTTCTACAAGACTGGCTCGCTCCACTTTACAACAGAGAAGAGCTCTTCGCCCTCTGCTAGAGTGCCTCCGTGAAAGAGACATTCCCTACATGTGGGGCTATCCGTTTCAGTTGGTGGTCAGAAGGGGTGGCAAGCGCTATGAACTGCGTGACCCGTCTGAGTTAGCTGATTTCTTGGCAGCGCTGGGCCTCCCTGATATTGAACTCCCCGACTGGACTATCACTTCCCCCGATCCCGTCGAGATTCTCTGTTTGGAAGGCTACCTCACCAGGACGTAATAGAGGGGTGGAAGATAGGAGACTGCCTTCTTGATCGTTCCTCTTAGTTGCGATTTGAGGAGTATGCTGTACCCCTTTACATAGTTTTTCCCATAAGGTCTCTGCTGCTGAGGTCCAGCTCTCATGAGGCAGATTTCTCTACTAGATCTGGTGACATGGTTCCCCTCTCCCAAGAAGGGGTAATTCATTTCACTAGGCTCCCCTACCTTACAGTTTGATCTCCTGTTGCTGGGTCTCCTGTTTGTTTGTTGGGGATTGGTACCTTTTTATAGAATTGTCCCCCCCTTTTTGCCCGCCATCTTTTTAGGGTGCTCTGAGGTTTAATGCTGGTTATGTATACTCTCAGGCAGGTCTCTACACCTGCTGTTGGAAGACAGTTCCCTGATTAACGTTTTTCGTTACTCACCTCATTTCCGAGGTTTCCTTGATACCTTAGGGTGTCTTCCCTGATTGGGATTGTGTCTGCAGTCTTTTTCCTTTTTCCTTTTTGTGGTCTTGTCTTGTCCGATTACTTTTCCCCTTCCCCCATTTTTTTTTTGTCTCTGGTGTCCTTGTGTGATTTTCTGTTGTATTGTCTTATCGTTGTGTGTTTTCCTCACCCCCGTACCTGCAACCGTTCCTGTCAGGGTCTCTGTAATTTGGTCATGGCGCCACCAATTAATCAGAGGGTTGAGATCAAATTGGTCTCCTTGAATGTAAGGGGTTTTAATATCCCTGATAAAAGAGCAAAGATCCTAGCTGGATTGCAGAAAGAAAATGCTCAGATCCTACTTCTCCAGGAAACACATTTTAAGACGCACCATGTACCAAATTTCAGATCCAAGATGTACACCACATGGATCCATAGTACTAATCCAGATACTAAAGCGAAAGGTGTCTCGATAGCGTTGAATAAAAACTTACCTTGCTCTGTTTTAGATTCTAGATCTTGCAGCAATGGACATTACGTCTTTGTCAAGCTGGCCATACATGGGAGAGTGTACACCGTAGGTAACATATACCTTCCGAATTCGGGTCAAGGTAAGGCATTTGCTGCTAACATGTCAACATTGGAATCTTTCATGGATGGTATTGTAATGCTGGGAAGGGACTTTAATTTGCCCCTTAATCCTTCGCTAGACACCTCCCTTGGGAGATCACTGATTCCTAACTCGACTCTCTCTAGGGTCCGCTCTGTCTTGCAGACCAATAGGTTGGTGGATGTCTGGAGGGTGTTAAGTCCGACGAGACTACACATACTACTCCCAGCCCATGACTCCTATAGCAGGATCGACCTGTTCGTTATTTCCCACCATGCTTTGTCCTATCATCCTAGGGTGGATGTTGGTTCGATATTATGGTCGGATCACGCCCCTGTTTTTCTTACTCTGGCTTTACCTGACTTAGTGGCCAAAGAGTGGACGTGGCGGCTCAATGCACATTTATTGAAGGATATGGTTTGTAGACAAGCCATAGAGAAATCCATTTCAGATTTTATGGATACTCACGCCACTGACTCCACAGCTCCTCCTATGCGGTGGGAAGCACTCAAGTGTGTCCTAAGGTTTTTTTTTTATTCAGCACGGTTCGAGACTGAAAAAAGAGAGAGAGGCACGTATTAGGAGCTTGTCGGATGAGTTACTTCGCCTGGAATCCCTTCATAAGGGATCTCCTACCCCTGATCTGCTGTCGGAGTTGTCCTCGGTGAGAGATAAATTAAGGGAAGAGATTGGTAGGAAACATGCACATGCCAGGGAACGATACCAGGGCTTTTTGTTCGAAAACGCCAATAAATGTGGGTCGGCCCTAGCCAAACTTCTTCATCCTAAAGCGACACAATCCTATATCCCTGAGATTAAGGACTCACAGGGTAAGACCTTATATTCCTCTCCATATTGCTGAAGCTTTCAGGGAATATTATGCATCATTGTATAATATCAAAGGCCAATTCGCGGACATGCGGCCCTCTGATCTGGATAGTCGCATCTCCTCTTATCTAAATGAGACGGCCCTGCCCGCAATTACGCCAGAACAGCAAGCTGATTTAGACCTACCCTCTCTCAGGCTGAGGTAAAATTGGTGGTTAAATCTCTTAAAGGCCATAAGAGCCCGGGGCCGGACGGATTTACTGGCGTTTTCTATAAAAGATTCCTTGATCTACTTAGTCCCTTGATGACAAAAATGTTCAATAGCATCTCTCCTACTTGTCCCTTCCCTAAACAATCCCTGGAGGCTCATATCGTTGTCATTCCCAAGCCTAATAAGGATAGCACGGTTTGTGGTAACTACAGGCCGATATCTTTAATAAATTGTGATATTAAAATCTATTCAAAGATCCTGGCGAATAGGTTGCGGCTGATTTTACCGCAATGTATTAGCCTGGACCAAGTGGGCTTTGTCCTAGGCAGAGAAGCCTACCATACCATACGCACTATCACACTGATCCACCATGTGCAAGAAAGACAGATCCCCGCTGGCCTGATGTCTGTGGATGTCGAGAAGGCGTTTGACAGGGTTCACTGGCGATTTCTGTTAGCTTCCTTGCAGCATCTTGGATTGGGATGCAGATTCATAGATTATGTATCAGCCTTATATACCAACCCTACTGCCAGAGTTAGGGTTAATGGGGTTCTAGCGCCACCTTTCGAGATCCATAATGGAACCCGTCAGGGTTGCCAGTTGTCCCCTCTCCTATATGTACTACAAATGGAACATCTTGCTCAGGCTATCCGCCTCAATCCGGACATTCCAGGTATCTCCATCAGGAATAAACAGCAGAAACTGGCGTTGTACGCTGACGACTTGCTCCTATATGTGTCGTCCCCTCACATCTCAATTCCATCTTTACTCCGAGAGTTTGATAGATTTTGGACACCTAAGCAATTTTAAGGTGAATCTCTCAAAGACGGAGCTGCTAAACATCTCTTTGGCTGATGCAGATGTAGATTCCCTCCGAAATAACTTTTCTTTTAAATGGAAAGAGCAAAGTTTGGTGTACTTGTCCAAATTCCTATGCAGCTACACTTGCTTTTCCCACTCAATTACTTACCACTGCAAAGGAGAATGCTGGAGGAGATGCAGAAGTACTCCCTTAAAAAGCTGTATTGGTTTGGCCGCATGTCCGCCTTAAAGATGGACATCCTGCCGAGGTTTCTATACCTCTTTCAAACTGTCTTAATATATGTGCCAAGGTCGTATTTCCAAGAGCTACAGAAAGGTCTGAACAAGTTCATATGGCAAGCTAGTAAACCCAGATTACGGAGACAAGTCCTGACTAAACAGAAATCCTTGGGAGGTTTTGGCCTCCCAGACATGTTAATCTATCATAGCGCTTCGGTGCTAACCAGAATACGGGACTGGCTTCATAAGGATGCTCAGAAATTGTGGGTAGGTTTGGAGCAGTCTTTGTCTCCCCTGCCTCTTCAAGCGTTGCCCTGGCTTGAATTGGATAAAAGGCCAGCCTCTGAAGAATGGCCATATCTGGTAAGGCATGCCCTATCTATTTGGGATAAGTGGATCTCCACGTCACAAGTGTCAGCTAGGCCAGGTCCCATGACCCCATTGCATGGTAATCCGGCATTTTCACCGGGCCTTCGACCCTCCGCTTTTCTCATTAAAACCGTAGGGTATGGTATCTTGAGGGTTAAGGACTTAGTCACCTTGGGGCTATTATCCTCCATTGAGATCCTCAGACAGAACGTAGCTTTCTCACAAGTTTCATGGTTGGGGTACGCTCAAGTCAGGTCTTTCATGGGTCTCACGTTTCCTGGTGGAGCGATAGGTCAGTTGACAGACTTTACCTGGCCTCCACTGATGGTCGCGGTACAATATCATCCATGTATCAGGTTTTGCTACAATCCCAGAATGGTGACAGAGCCCCCTTCTTCGCAAAATGGGAAAGGGACCTGCAAATTACCTTCTCAGCGGATGAAGTGGAGAATATGTGTACACTCTCCCATGGGATGTCTATGGCATCTCAAATTAAAGAAAAGATTTATAAAATTGTCTCTAGGTGGTACTATTGTCCTACTACTCTACATCAGATGTTTCCGTCGGTTCCCGATCACTGCTGGCGGTGTGAACGAGATCAAGGTTCTATGTTGCCAACTGCCAGCTGATAAAGCCTTTCTGGGAGAAGGTTTTGGATATTTATACCAGCTATTCGAACCAGTCAATACCTAATACTCCTCAGGTTACACTGCTGTCTCTCATTACGGGCTCTATCTCACAAGTTAAGAAAGGGGCACTACGTCTCTTCTTAGCAGTGGCGCGCATGGTGATTCCAAGGCACTGGAAAACCACTTCCCCCCCCCCTACATTGTCTGAGTGGGCCAAGGAAACATATTCTTAGGATGGAAGAGTTGATAGCCGACAGTCAGGAAAGAGGCGGGATTTACCAGAACAGATACAACTCTCTAACTTTCTTTCTAGACTCTCAGAGATTTAGAGATCTGGTTTGTTCCTGAATTTTTCCCCAGCAGGGTTCTTGACAGGTGTACCCTTTCCTTGGTATCCCTCCCCTCTTCCTAATCCTCTTTCCTTTTGTGTCTTTTATGTTTGATGTGTTTTAGGAACCTCCGTTTAGGATTACTCACTCAGTGTTCTCACTTGGGCATTCGAGGGCTCACAATAAACCTTATTCTCCTCCACAATGATAGTCCTCCTTGATTGGGGTTCCCTGTTATGACTGGGATGTTCGAGTCCCTTTAAATGTTATAATGTCTGTGATACTTCAGCTGTTTTCTGAGGGTCCTGCGTGTCCCTGTGTTGGACTGTGTCCATATTACTTATATCATTGCCTGTGATGTAATGTGTCATTTGCTTATGAAAATCAAAAAATGAATAAAATAAGATTACACATAAAAAAATAAAAATAAATGACAGACTTTAGAGATCCCCAAATTTTTTTGGGTATCAAAAAGGATAATATAGTCAAAAACCTAAATAATTGTAAAAAAATAGTAGACTTATTAGGTATCGCCGCGTCCATAAGAATCTCCTCTATAAAAATATCCCATGACCTAACCCCCCAGATTAACACGGTCAAAAAAAAAAAAGGTGCCAAAACCGCTATTTTTGGCACTTTTCCATTTCAATCCGTTTTTTTTCGGTAACAAAACAAGGGTTAACAACCAAACAAAAGTTAATATTTATTACCCTGATACTGCAGTTTACAGAAATGCCACATTTGTGGTCGTAAACTGCTGTATCAGTAAAAGGGAGGCCGCAAAAGGAAAGGACCGACATGGTTTCTGGAAGGCCGATTTTTAATGGCCTTTTTTATTGACACCATGTCCCCTTTGAAGCCCCCCTAGAGTAAAAACTCCCTAAAAGTGACGCCATCTAAGAAACTATACACCTCAAGGTATTCAAAACTTATTATACAAAGTTTATTAACCCTTTAGGTGTTCCTCAACAGTTAATGGCAAATGGAGATGAAATTTCAGAATTTCTATTTTTGGTAACCTTGCCTCACAAAAATGTAATATAGAGCAACCAAAAATCATATGTACCCTAAAAATAGTCCCCCCAAAAATGCCACCTTATCCCGTAGTTTCCAAAATGGGGTCACTTTTAGGGAGTTTTTACTCCAGGGGTGCATCAGGGGGGTTGAAACAGGACACGGTGTAAATAAACCGGTCCATAAAAATCAGCCCTCCAAAAACCAAACGGCGCACCTTTCACTCTACGCCCTGCTGTGTGGCCGTACAGTAGTTTACGGCCACATATTGGGTGTTTCTATAAACGGCAGAGTCAGGGCAATAAAGATACAGTCTTGTTTGGCTGTTAACCCTTGCTTTGTTAGTGGAGAAAATGGGTTAAAATGGAAAACTAGACAAAAAAAAATGAAATTTTCAAATTTCATCCCCATTTGCCAATAACTCTTGTGCAACACCTAAAGGGTTAACAACGTATGTAAAATCAGTTTTGAATAACTTGAGTGGTGTAGTTTCTTAGATGGGGTCATTTTTGGGTGGTTTGTATTATGTAAGCCTCGAAAAGGGACTTCAGACCTGAACTGGTCCCTAAAAATTTGGTTTTTGTAAATTTCTGAAAAATTTCAAGATTTGCTTCTAAACTTCTAAGCCTTGTAACATCCCCAAAAAATAAAATATCATTTCCAAAATAATTCAAACTTGAAGTAGACATATGGGGAATGTAAAGTCATCACAATTTTTGGGGGTATTGCTATGTATTACAGAAGTAGAGAAACAAACTTTGACATTTGCAAATTTGGGGTAAATTAGGTATTTTTTTGTGCAAAAAATTATATATTTTTTTACTTCATTTTACCAGTGTCATGAAGTACAATATGTTTTTTTGTCACAATCTCAGAATGGCCTGGATAAGTCAAAGCAGTTTAAAGTTATCAGCACTTAAAAAGACACTGGTCAGATTTTCAAAAAATGGCCTGGTCCTTTAGATGAAATAAGGCTGTGTCCCTATGGGGTTAATGTAAAAAAAAAAAAAAAAAAAAAAAAAAAGAACCCAGTTTCTACATAAATAATACTAAGGACTTGTCCACATCTGCAGTTGGCCTTTATGTAAGGGGTTCTGTCACTTTTTACAAGCAGCCCACTTCTTTCTGTCCATATGACTGAAATATCTACAGACCCCCTAAATCAACAGGGTGCTTCGAGCACTGTTAGGCCTCGTCCACATTTCCGTTTTTCACGGATGTGTGCTGTCCGCACACGTACTTATTGATTTAAATGTCTGTTTACATTTAAGTGGGTCAGTAAAAAAAAAATTTAATCACGGAGAGATGCACTACTTTGATTCGTGATGTGGACCAAGAACGCCCATAGAAGTCTATGGATGGAATCCATGGTACGTCCATATTTCACTAGGAGATTCTTTGCAAATACATTTTCAGCTGAGCAAAATCGGTGAATTAATGACAACACACAGATGGTATTGACGGACACACGGACCAATCACTGATCCTTCATGGACATCTTAATAGATGAAACACGCAAGTTTTTTTTTCATGGACGTGTAACTGTGGACGAGGTCTAAGGATCCATTGTATAATTGATCTGGCACAGCAAATCTTAAGCAGAAGCAATACTACAGAGCCTCACTTTCTAGAGGTCAATACAGTTGGTCTGAAAATGTGTCAACATGTGGCAGATCTGGTGCTGAAATTTCTGAAAATGTGTTCAATACATGCGAATAGGGTTGTTTCCACAACATGTGCATGGATTTTTGCAAGCCTCATTCAAATGTACAGGCCAGTCTTGAAAACCAAATCAAATCTGCGATCACACATGGTGGATAGGCTGCAGACTTTTCGTTGTGGTTTTTATGGGTTGTACAGTACTAACAAAGTGGATGCGATTATCAGAAACCTCATTCAGACGCTGCAAAAAAATAAATAAAAAATCCACAGCATAAATTGACTGGCTGTGTGGACGTCTGTGGAAATCTGCAGCATGTCAATTTATGCTTTGGATTTCCATTGTGGATTTCACCCTTTTGCAATGCTGAGGCTGAAATCCACAGCCATTTCACTGAGAAAATCCATATAGAAGTCTTACACTAAGGCCATGAACAGTCCGTGGTATGCTGGCCTGGATCCCTGCTGACAGCAGGAGAGCACGGCATCATTGGTTGCTATGACGCCATGTGCTTCATGCCACCGCACTACAGTAATACACTTGTATACTTCATAAGAGTGTATTACTGTAGTGCAGTGGCATGAAGCGCACAGCGTCATAGCAACCAATGACGCCATGCGCTCCTGCTGTCAGCAGGGATCCAGGCTGGCATACCACGGACCGTTCACGGCCGTGTGGATTCGGCCTAACATGGAAATGAAGACAACTGGTGAGGCGTTGGAAGCCATCCATATAAATTCAGGTTCATCGCGTTGATAGAAATTGGCCCAGTTTTTGGGTTGACCCTCTGATTTATCTAAACAGACCTAATAAAAAGTGCACTGAAAGACTGTAACAAAAGACCCAATTGTGTCTCACGGTAGCAAAATAAGCTTTATTAGAATGTTGATATGAAAATACATTCTTTTGGTAGGCTGACATTTCAGTATGTAGCACAGCAGCTTTCAATATTTCTCCAGAAACAGCAAATTAAACTAAACTACAAATACAAGTATGTACACTGTGAAACATTGTGTGTCCCTTTAAAAATGTCACTTACAAGCAATATAAATAGCAGATATCCATCTAGTCATCCCCCTAGACTTCCAACAGATCACGTATTTGCATCTTTGGAGCTCATTTTCCACTTTCATCAGTCACATGAACTGTTACAATATCTACTATGTACTTTATACAAATCATTACAGTGATGTACAAATTACATCACACAATTTGCATGGCTCACATAATGAGTGCAATACAGTAAGTTGAAACTGCTAAGCAATAGTTGAAATTAAACAAATTACAGTGGGGATATGTTAAACCAGAAGAGGCCCAAGTATTTTATATCACCAAATAGTTCATCTGGTAATAAAAATGTCATCATCATTCTATAACAAAAATCGAATAAGCTGCCACACATGAGCATTTTGACATCAAACATGTCCAATCTTCTAGGCTGGTGGCAGACGGTCGTGAAATAGTCTGTATAGACCATCCGGCTGTGAGTTATGACACAGCGAGTACTGTACTCCCTGCGTTATGTTTGCACAGTACAGCATACCCACGATCAGGCAGAAACAGACTGCATCATAAATCAGACAGGCAGTCCGGGAGAAGCAGCCATCATACTTCTGGCATCAGAAGTAGTGCAGGCTGTCCAATAACAGCACTGAACTCCCAACAGGCTAATTCTTCTACCTCCACCAGAAAACACTTTATATTATTGACCAGGTTGTATGGGTTAAACAAAAAATAAATAATTAAATACATTTTCAATTAAAGGGGTTGTCTAATTTCATTAATAAACCGGAGGGGATCAATCTGCAATAAAGAAGTGATCACTACTTACCTGGAGATCCCATGCCCTCACTCCAGTTCTTCTTTACCTGGTGATGTCACGCTGACTTGTCACCGCTGCAGCCAAACTCTGGTTTATGCAGTGCACCACCGAGGCCATTGATTGGCTGTAGTGGTCACAGGTTGTAAACATGATATCAGTGGGTAAATAGAACTTGGGCCGGAGAACCAAAGCGGCTGCAGAAATCTGCCAAGTAATGATCACTTCTTTATTGCAGGTGGATCCCCTGAGTTAACTCGGGCACCTCATATGAATTAGATAGAACAGACAGTAGCTATTCTAAAGGAACGAGCTGGCCCATTTATTAGACAGAAAACTCATTTATTTCAATAGGAAACGTCCAATGCTTCAATACCAGAGTGGTTGTGCTCCAGGGGAAATGAAAATTTGGTTCCAGGTACAGCCAGTCACTGGAGGTCTCTGCAGTGAGACAGTCTGTCTTTTGCTTATTTTTGGGTGACTCTTCTAACAAAGCAGACACCTAAAATTCAATATGTGTATGGCTTACTTTAGTATCACAACACCAAATTGTATATCGATGCACTAGCCCCCGGGGACGGAGCACATCTGCAGTAAGAGAAGAGATGTTATATGCTAGATTTAATTCTATTTTGTAAGCATGTAATTGAACCAGAACTCAACATTCACAGCATTAAAAAAACAGGCTCAATTCAACAATTATTCTCAAAAACCTAAAATAATTGGCACGCCATTCAAGCATATTGTGTGTGTAAATACCCGACATAAAAACTGTAGTTAAACGGCCACAAAAGAATAACATATAGGTATTTAGAACGCCATTGTTTCCAGATGACAACAGCTTAGTGTGTGCACCTAGTCTGGACATATATGCATTACATGCAGTTCCCTAATATGCTCCCTTCATCAGAATCAGTACTGATCGTGCTAAAGTGCAGGGCGGCGGCAGGAAAAATCACCTCCTTGCACCTGGATCCTGAACAAGTCAATAAAGGTGACCTTGGGTAAAGTCTGGAGTTGGTAAATTCTATTATCCATTAATTTAATTGTAATAAATAGAGGCTGTAGAGATATTGATAAGTAAAAGCATAGGCTCCAACTGTTTCACATAATGCAAGATCCACTGGACGATGTCATGCAAGTTTTGTTGGATTTTAGATTCAACGCTCAGAAAGGTTACTTCTCAGGACCGCTCAGGATCTAGTTTCAAGTGACGCATTTGAAGTATTAACATGACTACAATTGGACAGTTTGCACTGGACATAACATGCTGCAAATGGTGTAAAAACAAAAATCAAACGTGCCGATGTTCTAGAAAACTCTGCAGCAAAGTGAGAGAAAAAAGCGCTGAAAACGTCTTCACATTCTTATGGTCACACAGACCATTACTAAATCACAGCTCTTTCTTACTGTCTTGCTCCTGTATGGTATTCTAAAAAATAAATATATATATAATAATTAGCAACGTAAAACATCTACAATTCACTTAACACACTACTAACTCATTTTCACCCTCTCCAACATATGGCAAAAGTAAGGCTACTTTCACATTCGCGTTTTGGGCAGATCTGTTCAGATAATACATCCGTCTGCATCAGTTCTGAACGGATCCGTTTGTATTATCTGTAACATAGCCATGACGGATCCGTCTTGAACACCATTGAAAGTCAACGGGTGACGGATCAGTTTTCTATTGTGCCAGATTGTGTCATAGAAAACGGATCCGTCCCCATTGACTTACATTGTGTGCCAGGACGGATCCCTTTGGCTCAGTTTCATGCAAGGCAGCGTTTTGGTGTCCGCCTCCAAAGCAGAATGGAGACGGAACTGATGCATTCTGAGCGGATCCTTTTCCATTCAGAATGCACTAGAAAGCAAACTAATCCGTTTTGGATCGCTTGTGAGAGCCCTGAACCGATCTCACAAACGGAAAACCAGAACGTGAGTGTAAAAGTAGACTAAACTGTGTACAGTATGGTCAGTACTTTTGGGACAATGTCGATATACTTTGCAGTAATGTGTAAATGCTGTAATTTCCTGATAACTGGGTCATATTTTTATTCTACTTTCATATTATAGTTGGTATTTCAGAGCTTTATTCAATTACATTTTTTTAAAGAATGGTTACTAATAGCATAATTGCTGTGTACACAGCTTACACATTTTCGGCACACACTTTGCTAAACTTGATGTAAGACGATGACTTCTGGCTGTAACTTGTAACTGCCATTATGGACTTCAATGTGCAGAATAAGTCTGGTCTAAGTGTAGAAGGCTTCACATCATGTGCCTAAAAAATCTAAGGCTACATGCACACGACAGTATAAAAAAAAAAAAAAAAAAGTCAGTTAAAAACTGACACTGTCCATTTTTTACGTTTTTATTTTTCACGGATGCCCTTCTGAGAAACAGATGTTAAAAATTAACCCATTCAATTGTATGGGGGCAGTTGGTCAGTGGAAAAAAACGGACAAGATATAAGTAGATGTACAAACTGTTACACTGAGGTGGTAAATGTGTTGACCGACATGCATATCACCGCAATTTAATATTATGATAATATTGGAATTTTGCCCCACCCACCCGCTGAAACTACCATCCTTATACAGGGTGGCCAATGAAAAAGTAGCCTTCTTACAATATCTCCAAATTAAACTGACTAATAGTAAATCTGTCTTAGTTGCCCATAGCAACCAATCAGAGCTCAGTTCCTACAGGGCTCTGATAAAATGAAAGATGAGCTCCGATTGGTTGGTATGGACAACTATCGGAGGCGTTCTACTTTTTCGTGGGCCTCCCTGTATCACCTAAAATGTGTAGAAATAACAGTGCCATATTGTGTGCTGCTGTATATGCTATTCAGGCAGGCAGCATATCAAAGTGCTGCTCGATACCACACAGCTGACAGCATCTATTACTTACACTGAATGTCACAATTTAGTGTATAGAGGCACCTCAGCAGAGTATCTACTATATACACACTGCTTTGTGCCCGTACTTTTTGTTTTTGGTTAGAGAGCCACCTTGTTGTATTCTAGTACTTGAAGGAGCCAGAAACATATGTTGAATGGGTATTAAATGGTTATCCTCTATCCACAGGATAGGGGATGACTATTAAATCAGTGTGGGTCCTACTGCTGGGACCCCCAGCGATTATGAGAATAGGTAGCCTGAACCCCTCAGAGCGCCACGAAATTAATGGAGCGGCACATCAAGCATGTGCACTGCCACTAAATTTTTGGAAACAGCTAAATGAAGCACCAGTTTGCATACTCGACCTTCCACTCTGAATAATGGAGATCTCCACAGTTGGACCCCCACCGATCTAATAGTTCTCCCCTACACTGCGATACTTGGGTGCGCCCCAATTCACTGTGCAGCCGTACCTTAAAAACATCAATGGAGATATGCCAGTATACAGCATAATGACTCCTGCAGCCAATCACTGTCCTCAGTGGTACTGGAAAGTCACCACTACAGTTTGTAAAGAGGCAACAGCAGGTGGACCACACCAGTGCTGCAGATAACAGCACTGGAGAAAGAGACCATTATAAAATTATTATTTTTAATTTTAGATCCATTCAGAGGCTTATCTTGGAGAAACCCTATAAATGACCTTTATAAAAGCCCCTTACAGGGAACCTGTTATTGTTAACTTTTCTGAGAACTAGCATTATAATTATTGTAGTCCAGGTCTGGGAAGGAGTCACAGCTGCCTGAGAAGAGTCATGGTTATTCATGATCTCCTGCCTTCCCCCTTCTTATGATTGGCAGTTTTCACCCTAGTTTTTTCTCCGTGGAAATAACTGGCAATAATCAGTAGGTGGTTGGTGAGAGCTGCAAATCATGAACAACTGTGAATCTTCTGAGCCAGTCGTGAGTCTTTTTCCAGGCCCAGACTGCAATAAGTATAATGCTGGATTTTGGCAACCACTTAAAAGTTCATGCACACAATTGCAAAAAGAATAAAAAAAATATGACATCTGTGTAACGTCTGTGTTACATCAGTTTTGTTTTTTTTGTTTGTTTTTTTCGGATCCATTATAACAATGTATGTCCTTGTCAACAAAACAGACAAGATTAGGACTTTTTTTTGGCGGAATGGACAGTTTTTATTTATTTATTTTGCGGCCCCATTGAAATGAACAGTTCCGCAAAAACAAAAACACATTCGTGTGCATGAACACTGAGGGTGTATTAGACTGACAGATGAACACTCATTCGCGATCATCTGGCAGTCTAATACTGCCTCCAAATACCCGATAAATGAGCAAACACACTCATTCATCGGGCAATCGTGATTTTTAAGCATGCCTAAAAATAACAATGGTTTTGGCAGTAGATCGGGCTGTGTAATAGCGATCTGCCGCCGGCACACTGCTGCCCAGCATGGGGATGACTGATGGCATAGCGATCGCTGCTCCTCATGCCACTGAGGGCATGTAATAGCAGCTCTGTCCTCCGCTAGCTATATGACAATTGTTGGGAGAGAACGCTTCCCCCGATTGTCACTACTTTTCCACATTACACCCACAAACTTAAATGTATTTTATTGGGATTTTATGTGATAGACCAATGCAAAGTAGCAAGTATGCGTGATATGAAAAGGACACAAGGTTTTGAAAATTTTTAATAAATAAATAAAAATCTCAAAAGTATGGCACGCATTTGTATTTAGCCCCCTATATTCTGATACCCCTAAATAAAGTCCAGTGTGACTAATTGCCTTCAGAAATCACCTAATTAGTAAATAGAGTAAGTCTACCTGGGTGTAATTTATTCTCAGTATAACTACAGATGTTCTATGAAGGTCTCAGTGGCTTGTTAGAGAACATAAGTGATGAAACAGCATCATGAAAACCAAGGAACACAGAGATCAGGGATAAAGGTTTGGAGAAGTATAAAGCAGGGTTATTAAAAAAAATCCCAAGTTCTGAAAACCTCTCACAGAGAACTTCTCAATCCATCATCCGAAAATGGAAGGGGTATGGCACAACTGCAAACCTACCAAGATATGGCCACCTAAACCGACAGCCCAGGCAAGAGAGCACTAGTTAGAGAGGCAGCCCAGAGGTCCATGGTCACTCTGGAGAAGCTCAGGTGGGAGAATCTGTCCACAGGACAACTATTAGTAGTGTACTCCACAAATCTGGCCTTTATGGAAGAGTTGAAAGAAGAAAGCCTTTTCTGAAAGCAAGCCATCAGAAATCCCATTCACACTTTGCCACAAGCCATGTAGAGGACACAGCAAATATCTGGTCTGGTGAAAGCAAGTAACAACCCTAAACATACAGCCAGAGCTACAATGGAATGGTTTAGATCAAAGCATATTCACGTGTTAGAATGGTCCAGACCTAAATCCCATTGAGAATCTGTGGCCAGACTTGATAATTGCTGTTCACAGACGCTCTCCATCCAATCCGGCCGAGCTTGAGCTTTTTTGCAAAGAAGAATGGGCAAAAATGTCAGCCTCAGGATGTGCAAAACTATGTATCATTTTCTTTTCACCTCACACATACTTGCTACTTTGTGTTAAGTCTGTCACATAAAATCTAAAAACCAAAGTGTGTGGTTGTAGCGTGAAAAAATGTGGGAAATTTCAAAGGGTATGAATACTTTTTCAAGGCACTGTACAATCAGGAAATGTGACAGCAAACACGTTCTGTACGTTTTTACTTGTGGATTACTAGTACTTTCATCCAATTATCCGATACAGACCTGTAGTAACTCATGTTCCCTTATTAGCCGATCGTATTCTCTTGTTATCCCTTCACTCTGCTTCTTCAGCGCAAGGACTTCTGCTTGGGATTTGGAGAGTGCTGAAAAAGACATAATCAGCAGTATGAGACGTGTTATAGTACATGGTAAAACTATTTACATGTATGTATATACAGTAACTTTCATTTGTCCATTTTGTCAAGAGACTTCAATCTGCCCCAGCGTGTTATTCAGATCTGAACATTACACTAAGCTTTAGCCCGAGATAGCTTTTAGAGAACGTTCACATAGCATCTTTTTCAGGCACAATTTGACAGATTCTGTTCCAGAAGCTGACGAGCGTCCGTGTGGAAACGGTCTCCAATTATTTTCAATGGGAGGCTATGCTGATTTTGCTGTGTATTTTCTACATATTTCCCAGACAACATTCTCAGCATCTACAACATGTGGACTGGCATGTATTGTATGGTTCTTTGTTGCAGATTTTCTGTGCAGAAATTTAATCTAAGGGTGGCTGGACATGGGGTGGATTACGTTCAGTTCGTACATGCAGATTCTGTGGATACAGTACCATCAAAGCATATGAGATTAGACAAATCTGTACACTTTGCTTTTTACCTTAGGCGAGGAAATTCACCTGCTTCAATTGTTGTTGCATTTTATTTGTACAGATTTCACCCTTTCCAATGGAAGGGTGAGATCTGCAGCAAAACTGCATCAAAACTACACCCAAAACTACATAAAACACAAAAAAGCACTAAAAATGCGACAAATACTGCAGATTTATGTGTTTTTTGTAGGGGTGCACCGAAATGAAAATTCTGGTCCGAAACCGAAACCGAAACCGAAAATTCAGGATGCCCTTGGCCGAAAACCGAAACTGCCTTTTTGCCCAAATACTTTTAAAATACTTTTTTTTAAGTAAAAAAAAAAAAAGGAAAGTGAATTAAAATATAAAGTTAAACAGATACATAGATATTATACACACAATGCCACCCAAAGTGGTTATTTTAAAAAAAATGTCACTCTCCCTCCCTTGTCACTCTCCCCCTCCCTCCTTTGTCACTCTCTCCCCCCCCTGTCACTCTCAATTCCCCCCCTCCCTTGTCACTCTTATTCTACCCCCCCTCCCTTGTCACTCTCATTCTACCCCCCCTCCCTTGTCACTCTCATTCTACCCCCTCCCTTGTCACTCTCATTCTACCCCCTCCCTTGTCACTCTCATTCTACCCCCCCTTGTCACTCTCATTCTACTCCCCCCCTCCCTTGTCACTCTCATTCTACTCCCCCCTCCCTTGTCACTCTCATTCTACCCCCCTCCCTTGTCACTCTCATTCTACCCCCCTCCCTTGTCACTCTCATTCTACCCCCCTCCCTTGTCACTCTCATTCTACCCCCCTCCCTTGTCACTCTCATTCTACCCCCCTCCCTTGTCACTCTCATTCTACCCCCCTCCCTTGTCACTCTCATTTTACACACCCCCTTGTCACTCTCATTTTACACACCCCCTTCTCACTCTCATTTTACACACCCCCTTGTCACTCTCATTTTACACCCCCCCTCCCCCTCCCTTGTCACCTCTAGTGTAGCCTGTGTAGCGTGGCCGAGCTCTGTTCGGTCCGCGGTACAGGAGCATTTGTTTCCTGTACCCGGCCGGACTGAAAGGAAGTGCACACTAAGTGAGCACTTCCTGTCAGTCCGGCCGGGTACAGGAAACAAAAGCTCCTGTACCGCGGAACAAACAGAGCTCGGCCACGCTACACTAACAGCAGCAGTAGCACAGAGCAGACACAGCAGGCTGCGCAGCACTGAGCCGGAGATTCTTTAGAGCGGCAAGCGTTTAGGAGGCACAGCATGAGGGGCGCCGCCGGCCGGCCGCCCAAACGTATATAACCAACCATATTTTCTGCCGATATGTACCAATATCGGCCGAAATGGATTAGGCCCATTTTCGGCCGCCGGAATTTTGGTGCACCCCTAGTTTTTTGGTGTGGTTTTGGTGCAGATTTCATGCGGATTTTGTGCAAGGGAAAGACCACAGCGTAATGAAGTACCAGCAAATCTCATGTAGACTTTGCTTTTTTTCTTAGGTGCCTTGCACAAAAACCACACCAGAGCCACGGTAAATAGTGGGGATTTATATGCGTTTTCTGTGTGGTTTTGTTGCAGATATCTTCCAGACTTTCTGCACCCTAAAGCCCTCTTCCTGCAGAATGTCCTCTAAGAATGACATTATACAATCCTCTAAAAAAAAAAGCACACTGACGTGTACATTACATGCAAGATGAGACAAAAGTAACTTTCTGTGGTGGTTTACAAGACAGAAGCATGCTGCCAGTGTTGTGACTACAAACAGCAATATCTCTCATCATAAGGACACGCTATCTAGCCATCAACAAAACAGCAGCACTCCACATTATTCCGTGTTTTGGGTACGATGACAGCTCATCTAATGAATCTCTGAAGCAAGATATTTTACAAGAAAAAAAAAAAAAAAAGGTCTATTCCTCTAAGATGCCACATAAATTACTGATTAAAGGCTGTACTCTGTACAATAGATCTGATCTAAATTGACCAAACTCTACAATGAATCTTATTTAAAAATGCCCTACTGATCTCTGAGTACAGCTGCTCTGCAGCCCTATGTGTCTCCATGGTTACAGACAACACAAGCCTTCTATGGTCCAACCCTGTCATGTTTCTTTCCATTTGTACCCCATTTCATGCAAATGTATGTTTGGTGGTTTAGCATAAAGTATCTGTCTGGTCATATAGAAAAGAGTACAATTACAATATATAGCATTTGTCTGCTGCCATGACAACACATAGGACTGCACAACAGCTGTAAACACCAACCAATAAGACATGTTTAATTAGGACCTATTGTAACACTGGTCATTAGAAATGCATACAAAAATCGACATGCTTTTTTTGCCACTTTTCTCACAACTTAGAAGGATACAATCTGGTGTGGTCTACTATGATCAAGTGGTATCTAATATGAAGCTCAACCGTGAGAAGACAATGGTCATTTCAGAGCTATTGTAAAACTATTGTATTTGTGCATTTTATGCTCCTCTGATGGGCACTAACTACTGATGAGCGAAGCGAGCCTTGGATGCTTCATCCAAAGTTGCTTTGTTCAAAACTTTGGAATAATACCGTACAAAGATCTGTCTCTGTACAGTATTAGAATGTATGGGCTCCAATGAGACAAAGTTAGTTATTCACGAATAACTCAGTAATTGATTTTTTTAAAGTGGAAAACCACTTTAAAACTTGAAACCAAACTCAGCTTCGGTTCTGAGGTACCAGTCTGTGCACTCTACAGTGGATATAAAAAGTCTACACACTGCTGTTAAAATGTCAGGTTTCTGTGCTGTAAAAAAAATAGACAAAGATAAATAATTTCAGAACTTTTTCCACCTTTAATGTGACCTATAAACTACAACTAAATAGAAAAAATAACTGAAATCTCTTAGGTGCAGGGAAGAAAATAATGTGGTTGCATAAGTGTGCACACCCTCTTATAACTGGGGATGTAGCTGTGTTCAGAATTAAGCACTCACATTCAAAATCATGTTAAATAGGAGTCAGCATACACCTGCCATCATTTAAAGTGCCTCTGATTAACCCTAAATAAAGTTCAGCTGCTCTAGTTGGTCTTTCCTGAAATGTTCTTAGTCACATCCCACAGCAAAAGCCATGGTCCACAGAGAGCTTCCAAAGCATCAGAGGGATCTCATTGTTAAAAGGTATCAGTCAGGAGAAGGGGACAAATGAATTTCTACTCCTTGATTGTAGTCCACCTGTGGTAAATTCAGTTGATTGGAAATTAGAAAATATATGTCACCTATATGTACAGTGGATATAAAAAGTCTACACGCCCCTGTTAAAATGTCAGGTTTCTGTGCTGTAAAAAAAAAAAAAAAAAAGACAAAGATAAATAATTTCATAACTCTTTCCACCTTTAATGTGACTTATAAACTGTGCCACTCAATTGAAAAACAAACTAAAATCTTTTAGGTGGAGGAAAGAAAAAAAAAAAGAAAAGATTGATGAAAAGACGAGAAGAAAACTGGGGCCTACAGCAACATTAAAGGAGCTGCAGGAATATCTGGCAAGTACTGGCTGTGTGGTACATGTCACAACAATCTCCCGTATTCTTCATATATTTCTTACGAAGAAAAACTTTCAAGCCAGGCTACATTTTGCAAAAACACATCTGAAGTCTCCCAAAAGCATGTGGGAAAAGGTGTTATGGTCTGATGAAACCAAGGTTGAACTTTTTGGCCATAATTCCAAAAGATATGTTTGGCCCAAAAACCACACTGCACATCACCAAAAGAACACCATACCCACAGTGAAGCATGGTGATGGCAGCATCATGCCAAGGGGCTGTTTTTCTTCAGCTGGAACTGGGGCCTTAGTTAAGCTAGAGGGAATTATGAACAGTTCCAAATACCAGTCAATATTGGCACAGAACTTTCAGGCTTCTGCTAGAAAGCTGAACATGAAGAGGAACTTCATATTTCAGCATGACAACGACCCAAAGCATACATCCAAATCAACAAAGGAATGGCTTCACCAGAAGAATATGATTAAAGTTTTGGAATGGCCCAGCCAGAGCCCAGACCTGAATCCAATAGAAAATCTATGGGGTGATCTGAAGAGGGCTGTGCACAGGAGATGCCCTCGCAATCTGACAGATTTGGAGTGTTTTTGCAAAGAAGAGTGGGCAAATCTTGCTGCAATAAAATCAAAAGGTGCTTCAACAAAGTATTAGTTTAAGGGTGTGCACACTTATGCAACAACATTATTTTATTTTTATATTTTTTCTTCCCTCTACCTAAAAGATTTCAGTTTGTTTTTCAATTGAGTGGTAGGTCACATTAAAGGTGGACAAAGTTCTGAAATTATTTATCTTTGCCATTTTTTTTTTATTTTTTTCATCAGAGAAACCTGACATTTTAACAGGGGTGTGTAGACTTTTTATATCCACTGTATATGTATGACGACATTTATGTTGGACACATAATGGCCTAATGGATCAATTACACAAAAGTTCAATTTGGCAAATATAGAGTTGGACGAGCTCTTTATTTTGTAGTTATCTATTGCTGTGTATATTCTTGGCCTCAGCGAGTATAAAAAGAGATCTTTCACCAAGGCACTTGAAAAACAGCTAGTAGCTCTGGCTGTTTGTGGTTTGTAGCTCAAGCATTTAATAGGTCTTAGGAATCACCAGCAACATAAATATGGAACGCCATCATATACAAGGCAAAATATCCCAGTGAGTGTGTGCTTCTGCTGTACACGTATGAGGTCTCCTGTTTGGTTCTGCAGCTGAATGTCCGACAGTTAATAGCCCAGAACCAGTGGAAAATAAGAGATCTAGCCTTGCTAATTTGGCAGTTTCGGTGCATAATAAATCACTAATAAACAGTTTACGTTTTAACAGTTTGCATCTGGAAACAACTAAGTGTTGGTTTTATATTTCTGCATAGAGAGTCAATCACTTGTGCTGCCATCTCGCTCTGTCGGGCACTCAGATGACATTGGTTATTTTGGTTGAATTTTTAAGAAGCACTCCCAAGATTTTTATTCTCTAACCTGTTAGAAAAGTACATGATGTATACTGTAGTGAAGCTAATCATCTTACCAGTGACTGTATTTGTCAGTTATAACCTCCGTTCTGATCCTTAGCTGTGTCATGTGACCAACACTCTGTCTCTCCAAATAACATAGCATCTTATGTGTGGACAGGAAGCCAGTTTTTCTATGTATTCCTATGGAAGCCTCAATGTCAGTCTCATAGGAATGAATAGCGATGTAACTGACTTCCTGTCCTGTGCGAGTTGCAGAGGCAGAGTGGTCACATGACATAGCTAAGGATTAGGAGAGAGGCTATACGTCAGACACAGTCTCTGGCAAGAAGATTACCTTCACTACAGATTACATCATGTACCTTTCTAACAGGTCAGAGAATACAATTTTGTGTGCGAGTGCTTCTTTAATTTGTACAGGAAAACACAGAAACAACCTCACTGTGACTTCTAGAATTTAAAGAGAACCCCTCTCTCCATTTTTCCCCCATGAGTTAAACATAGTAGGCTGTATAAGTCCTTTAGACAATGCTAATGGTTGCCAAGTTATAAACTGCTATATAGGGGAATTTGAGCCCCCCCAGATCTTTCCTGAAACCAGTGTAAATTCTGCTTGCAGGCATCCCAGGTGGTCTTTTTGACAAATATGCAATGCTACTATCTTTGTAACTGGCTTAACAGCAGCAGTTGGGGGAAAAAAAACATAAGACTCCTTTTTTCCTGGGACTTCTAAACGCTGGCTGCGCTGTCGGCATTCTCTACTCTACAGTAATCTGTCAAATTAAAAACTTGAGAATCTCCTGTTACAGGGAAAAATGTGGTGATCGCTCATCCCTAACACTACATACACTGGGGAACAAACATAGCAAAATAAGATATCTAGTGGAAATATTAAACTACTTTGTATCACAAATAAGAAGCATTTCACCAGACGGGTCAGTGAAAAAAAAATTAAAAACTGTCATCACATGGGCAGGATTTGCATGCAGTCCATTTTTCATGGATGATTGCTAGGAAATGCTGTGTGCTATTCTTCACGCACATGGAAAACGGATGGAAAAAAAAAAAATGGACCAATGAACACAATCACAGACAAAACTGATTTACTGGTACTTGCATGTAAAACCATTTTTTTTACTGAACAGACCCTGAAACATTCTGTATTGCTCTTATGAAGAAGGCCTAACAGCAAATTTGATAAGTTCTCAAGCAGTAGGGCGTGAACTCAATGGACCCAGCTATGGTATGCTCTAGAGATTGTATTCTGTGCGCTGGGGTGTACATCCCTACCCTGCAGTGTACAGGTGAGGTGGCCCAACTGGCTTCATGTAAGCCCAATGCACTAACATTGATAGAACATACAATGTTCCCTTCACAAACACCAGCATGGAGCTCCAAACCATGACACCTGGATTTGGTCCTGTGTGTCTCTGTACTATGCATGATGGCAGTAAGCACTCTCCAGCCCTTCTGTTAGTCCATTCACACATCCGTGGTGTATCGCTGATCTGCAATACACCCGGGCGGCACACTCATAGAAATGCCTATTCTTGTCCGCAATTGGAATAGGACATGCTCTATTTTTTCCGGAGCTGCAGACGGGAAGATCATAGTGTGCTCTCCGCATCCATTCAGTCCCCATAGAGAAAAAAATGGGTCCACCTGTTTTTTTAAACAGATCTGTATAGGGCACTACTGGGGAAAATAAAAGGCTGTGGGAGGGAGAGTATATATTGGGGGCATTATACTAGAGGGGGAGAGCATTATATACATGAGGGCATTATACTAGAGGGGGAGAGCATTACAATAAATGGGGGCACTATAGAGGGGCACAATATGGAGGGCACTACTACTAATGGGGTTGCTATTGGGGGTACTGTAGGGAGCACTCTTACTATTGAAGGCAGTCTGAGTTATTGGGGGGGGGGGGAAGTTTAGCACTATTATTTCTACAGTATAGTGTTTGTGGGCATTAGGGAGCATAGCGGGCACAGTATTGGGAGTAGCAGCAGGATGACAATGTTGGGGCACCAGGAGGAGGATAGAAAAGTGATGTATCTAAGATATCTGTGTGACAAACTCTGCAGACGAGACGCAGCTGAAAGAAGTTACCATGGAGGTCTGATCTCTGAATGGAGAAGATGAGAAAAGAGAACGTCTACATCAGAGGAGACGACACTGGATGCAAGAGGTATGTGGTGCACTATTACTCTGTATGTTTAGCAGTGCTCTATGTAATGTCCATCCAATTAAATACATCTTTAAGCCTCATGCACACAACCGTGTTTTCGGTCTGCATCCAATCCACATTGAATACAGACCCATTAATTTATAAATCTGTGTGCCCAGGCCTCATTACATGGTGTGGGACAGTGGGGCCACAAGAAGACATTACTATGATGTATGGGGGCAACACAGAAACATTTTACTGCATAAGCCCCATACAGTATAATGTCTCCATGTGGCCCCCATACCATATAAACTAAATGTCTCCTTGTGGCACCCTATACTATGGGGCAACAAGGAGACATTACTGTATACCAGGATCAGCAACCTTCGGCACTGCAGCTGTAGTGAAACTATGAATCCCAGGATGCACACTTGCTTAGTTAGGTTCAGAACTCCTATAAAAGTGAATGGAGCATGCTGGGAGTTGTAGTTGTAGTGCCGAAGGTTGCGGACCACTGTTGTACACTATATAGGGGCAACAAGGAGACATTATACTGTTGGGGGGTAACACAGAGACATTATACTGTATGCTGTACAGCTTGTAGCCCCCATACAATATGTCTCCTTGTTGCCCCTATACAGATTAATGTCTCTTTGTGGTCCCATACAGTTTATTGTCTCCTTGTGACCCCAAGTGTTTTTTCATCTAAATGGGTATTTATCATGATATATCGTTATCGTGGGAATATTTTTGATATCGTCCAACCCTTTTTCTCGTCCAACTTTTTCCCAGATTTAAGGGGTTTTCCAGGATTTTAGTATTGATGACCTATCCTCAGAATAGGTCATCAAAATCAGGATGGAGGGCGTCCGACACCCGGCACCTCCACCGGTCAGCTGGTTGAAGAAAAGGCTGTGCTCCGTGCGAGTGCCTCCTTACTTTCATTGTAATGACAAGAAGCCGCACTCACTCACTTCAATTGGGCAGCTCATTCCTATACACATAGAAGTGAATGGGACGGCTTGTAATTACACCTGCTTGCTGTCAACATCGCAGCATGAAAGGAAGGCTGCACTCGCACAGAGTGCCGCCTTCTCTTCAGCCAGCTGATTTGCTGGGGTGCCAGGTGTCGGATCCCGGCGACCTGATACTGATGACCTATCCTGAGGAAAGGTCATCAATACTAAAATCCCAAAAAACCCTTCAATGGATGGACAATACAATTCCTTAAAGTCCCACTATTTGGCCCTTTTCAAATTAGTGCACGCCTGGCTGGCATAGTAAACACATCAACACACAGCAGTCCTATAACAGAGAAGAGGAAAAACAGTGCTGTCAAAAAACACACTAGTGATGCTAGACAAAAATGGTCTGTGGAGAATCTGTATGTCAAGCAGGGATCTTAGAACTTTGATCACTTCATATAACATGAGTACTTATCCTGAGGTGGACCCTTTTAAAATTCGCTTTTATTGATTTAGTTTAAAAAAGCATAATATAAACACCCATTGATAACTGGATGCCCAAAACAAATACACGGTGACAGCTGGACAACACCTTGTCCTATTATTTGTTTTGGGCATCCAGTTATCAATGGGTGTTTATATTATGCTTTTTTTAAACTAAATCAATAAAAGCGAATTTTAAAAGGGTCCACCTCAGGATAAGTACTCACGTATATGGACACTTAGAATATATGTAATTCTTTAATAAATTTCACTTCATATAACACCATCCAGCATTGCCATATTGTAAAACAGGCTTTAGACATGTCATAAAATACTTCTAACTAATGCAATAAAATACGTATATGTATTGTGAGGGGTAGCTTTCTTTCAGGGGATCATCCTCACAGATACGGCTTCAGGACACCAGGTTTAAGGTCCAAACAGTGCATTTATTGTGGCACACCAGCAAAAGCAGAACAAAACAATAAACACTCGCCAGTCCAGGCTCTAACTAACACATTAACGTCTCTGACTCACCTATTCGGTACAGTTTACACCCTGTGAACTGATGCGGCTTTCCCAGCCAATGTCCCAGATCCCCTGGCTATACAGAGCAGAGTACACCCACTGTCTCAAGTCCAATGTCGCTTGTGGGGGATTAAAGCTCATTAGTCCGCCTGACTATGGCCCTGCGACCCTCCCAGGCGTTGCTGCGTCCCCCAACGCCAGGCTACCACCCAGCCTCGTAGCCCTTATCCGGCTGACACCACACTCCCACAGCCGCCAGGCCTCTGCCCATGGGTAAAACACTCCCCCCTTACTGACAGCCTGCGAGGTGCTTTACGCCAGTCTGAGTACCTCCAGCTGGTCTCACCTGTGGTGGAGTAGGGGTGTAGATCGCACTATCCACCCCTTCCTTGCCTCTAACCTGTGTGAGATCTGTCACTGTCTCACAGTATATACGATAATCTTCTCATCAAATAAAAAACATGTTTAGCGTACCAAATTACTTAACTGAGATAATACTGATAACTGCCTTTCCAAAAACCATACATATTCAATTGTTCTAGCTGTGGGACACTTATCGTTGGGAGGTTCTTAACTAAAGGGAATTCCAAAGCGCACAGTCCATTTAAATCCGAATAAATTCCCCTCATGTTCTAAAATTTACCGGTTTTAAAAAGCCAAACTGTGAGCCTCAGCAAGAGGATTTACCAATACCAGAAGATCGTTAATGAGTTCAGACAATTATCACTGGTGCCAACTAAATATTTATAGTGGACATTCACTTGTATCACCATTGAAATTTTAAGTACAGTATAAACCATCCCATGAATAAAATACTATAATACTGCCAATGCAGATTTTCACTTCTCCAAAGCATTGAGAGGAAAACCCCTGTCAGATTCTCATGAATTATTACTTACTACCAGGAACATAATTCAGCACTGGTAACTATAGTCTGCTATTTCACTGCAAGTGGAGGAAATATTTTTGACTAATACTGAAGCAAAGAATACTTACGCAGAGTGTAAGAGAGGAACATAACTGTTGTGATGGACTTTAGCACATCACCACAGCCTTCTCCTCTGTCCTTCCAAGTACAGCTTTGTTCAACATTGACAGAACCAGAGAGATGTGATCTGCAAGTTTTATTAACCCTTTGCCACCACTGCCAGCTTTGTCTTTCATGACACTTTTTTCATCCTCGACTTCAAATGATCTTTTACATAATAATTTTGGGATTCATAGATTGTATTGGGGAAAAAAAAAATGTATTACTGTATTTTTCGCTCCATAAGACGCACTTTTACCCCCCTCCCAAAAGTGGGGAGAAAATGGCAGTGTGTCTTATGGAGCGAATACTAGTGAGCGCTCCTCTAAGCGCTCATTAGTACACAGCAGGATTGGGGAGCAGTGAATACAGCACTCCTGGTGCTGGCTATACTCACCGCTCCTTGCTCTTCTTCAGGCACTGAGCTGCACTGTCCCGACGGCATGCAGCGTTTTTACACATTCACCGTTTGCTAAAAATGACATGACCTGTGTTCTCAAGGTTAGTATGATTACTTGCAAGAAGCAGCGGTCGCTGGTATGGATGAGTTTTCCAGTAACCACACAGAACAAACCAGGGAGGTTATGCAGAGGACAAGTCAAGCTTATTCTGACTTTCTTCTGCATAAGGCCCAGCAAAGGCTTTTTTTTAAGGGACAAAAATATTTTTCTAAATCAGGCCGTCCAGGAAAAAATACTGGGTAGGGTGATCTCCAATCAGGATCCAAAAAAAGAGATAGTTAGTATTCGCTCTTCTGAAGGCACAATTATTCAAGATCAAAAATGCATTAAAGAGGCATTAGTGAAATATTTTCTGGAACTGTATAAATCAGGAAATAGTGTTTCAGATGAAGCAATTGATTTATAGTTGGATTCTCTCTCTCTCCCAGTCCTTACAGATATCCAAAGAGAATTCCTTGATGCAAGCCTCTCCTTGCAAGAGTTAGGGCTACTTTCACACTTGTGGCAGAGTGATCCTGCAAGCAGTTCCATCGCCGGAACTGATCCGGCAAACTGACAGCATTTGTAGACGGATCAGGATGCGGATAAGTCTTACAAATGCATTGCAAGGACAGATCTGTCTCTCCGTCAACCGGAGAAACGGATCAGTTATATATATTTTTTCCACATTTTTACCAGTCTGTGCATGTGCAGACCAGAAGGATGGATCTGGCATTCTATTCTTAATGCCGGATCCGGCACTAATACATTTCAATGTAAATTAATGCCGGGGGACGCCCAAAATGCCGTTCAATGACTGAACTGAAGACATCCTGATGCATCCTGAATGGACTTCTCTCCATTAAGAATGCATGGGGATAAAACTGATTAGTTCTTTTCCGGTATTGAGCCCCTATGACGGAACTCCGTGCCAGAAAAACGCTAGTGTGAAAGTACCCTTAGAGGCTGCTTTGAAAGCTTGGGTGGGAAATCCCTCTCCAGGATCTGATGGATTCCTATCAGTTTTATTGTAAATAAAGGGAGGTTGTTCTACCCCGTCTTTTGAAGGTATTCATTGAGGCAAGAGGACGCTAGTCTCCCGGAATCAATGACTGAAGCTGTATTACTACTAATATTGAAAAAAGGCAAAGATCCCTTAGATATGGGTTCATACAGGTCGATTTCCTTACTTAAAGGGAACCTGTCATCAACTTTATGCTGACCTCACTGAGGACAGCATAAAATAATGACAGAAATGCTGATGTCAGCGGTGTGTCACTCATGAGCTAAAAGTAAGTGGTTGCTGAGAACCAGCATCATAATCATTCATAATCTCCTGCTCCCCCTGCCCATCTGCTGCTGATTGGCAGTTCTCTCCTAGAGAGAAAGGGAGAAAACTATGTAGAAGACTGACAATCATCAGCAGGTGGGCAGGGAGAGCAGGAAGTCATGAATACCCAGGACTCTTCTCAGGTAGCCGGGACTCTTTTCCAGGCCCAGTCTGCAATGATTGTGATGTCGGTTCTTAGCAACCACTTACTGTTAACTTTTAAATGATAGACCGCTGAAATCAACTCACCTGTCTCTTCTTTATGCTGCCGTTAATACAGGCTGCATAAAGTTGATGACAGGTTCCTTTTAATACAGATGTTAAACTTCTCTCAACGATTCTTACTACTAGGTTGTCTAAAGTTATTTACCGTATTTTTCGTTTTATAAAGACACACCTGATAAGACGCACCTAGGTTTTTGAGGAGGAAAATTAAAATAAATATATTTTGAACCAAAAAGTGTGCTTTTGGTAGGTTTTGAACCAATGGTGCTCTGTGGATGCTGCACTGTTATGGGGGGGGGGGGGGGGGCTCTGTGGGTGACACTCATGGGGGGGGGGGCTCTGTGGGTGACACTCATGGGAGGGGGGGGCTCTGTGGGTGACACTCATGGGAGGGGGGGGCTCTGTGGGTGACACTCATGGGAGGGGGGGGCTCTGTGGGTGACACTCATGGGAGGGGGGGGCTCTGTGGGTGACACTCATGGGAGGGGGGGGCTCTGTGGGTGACACTCATGGGAGGGGGGGCCCTGTGGGTGACACTCATGGGAGGGGGGGCCCTGTGGGTGACACTCATGGGAGGGGGCCGGGGCTTATAAAGCGAAAAATACAAGGGTACCATTTACAATTTGCACCGCCTTTTTGTCAATATTCAGTCCTCCCGGGGGGTCTCTCGTTCCAACTTCCATCCTGTCTTTGGATGCCTCTAAGGCTTTTGACAGGGTGGAGTGGATATTCGTCTGGAGGGTGTTAGAGAGGATGGGATTTGGGATTAAGTTCATAAATATGATCAAGCTTAAACAACAAGATCATAGAGTGGAGACCCTGGAGGTGAATCAAGCAGCCATAATATCTTTTTATGCTGAAATAGAAAAGAGAAACTCCACACAGCTGGATTCTTTAAACACTGCATTTGCCCTCATCGAGGATCAGGAAAATCGTAGCCGAAGAAAGAATACCCGGATACGGGGGTTCCTGAGACCACAACACATGACTGGCTTCCACACGCCGCAGCGGCCATCTTTGCCACACTTCTAGAAGAGGAGAGAGCAGCAACAGTAGTGGTGGAATGGATTCACAGATCATTAAAGGGAACCTGTCACCGGGATTTTGTGTATAGAGCTGAGGACATGGGTTGCTAGATGGCCACTAGCACATCTGCATCTAAGTGTTGACGCAGAGAAGGCCTTAGATGGAGTCAGCTGGATTGTTATGCATTAAAATTTGGCCTACCAGCTGTCTTTGTCGAAGCCATAATGTCACTGTATATATCCCCCAGTACAAGAGTCAAAGTAAATGGTATCCTCTCGCCTGCGTTCCCTATTAAAAATTTGACGAGGTAGGGATGCCCACTGTACCCGTCCCTTTTTGTCCTGGTAATGGAGACGCTAATGCAAGCCATTAGAGAACATCCTCGCATACAAGGACTCTGCCTACCGAGTCAATTGACTGATTATCATACTGCTGCCTTTGAGGATGATTTACTGATCCTTATCACTAACCCCTTAGAGGCTCCAACGCACCCCTCACCCCCCGTTAGAACTCTGAGATTTTCGGATCTCTCTCAAATTTAAAAAATCCTACTAAGACGGAGGCGCTCAATGTGACTGCCTCCGCTTCGGTGATATCTAAACTGAAAGTAACTACCCCTTTCAAATGGCAATCTTCACACCTCTCCTACCTAGGTATCAAAATTCCCTCAGATCTCACAATGGTCTTCATATTAACTATCCGCCACTGATAAGGGAAACCTACCTGAAATCTCTCTCAGTCCCCCATGTCTCCTGTATGGGTCGCAAGAACTTAATTAAAACTTTTGTTATGGCCAAATTGCTCTATGTTCTACAGATGCTTCCGATATGTATACCTATGCACTTCTTCAAATTGATTAAGACTACTTTTGCAAACTTCTTGTGGAACAGAAAGAAAGCATGCCTAGCATGTAATAAAGTAATTTTGAGGAAGGAACAGGGTGGCTTTGGTTTACCAGACCCATTAACCTATTATACACCTTAGGACAGTGATGGCGAACCTATGGCACGGGTGCCAGAGGCGGCACTCAGAGCCCACTCTGTGGGCACCCGCACCCTGGAAAAATCTATGGTGTACCAATATGCCTTAGAGTTTTCCTGCCATTCATCAGCACAGGGCGCGCCATGAACAGCACAGGCAGCGCACTGAATGCAGGCAGGCTATTGTAGATAAATGATAAAGTACATGGAAGATATACTATATTGGACTGTAGTATTCAGGTTACATTGCCGTGTTGGCACTTTGCGATAAATAAATGGGTTTTGGGTTGCAGTTTGGGCACTCGGTCTGTAAAAGGTTCGCCATCACTGCCTTAGGAGATGGCTGCAATTAAATACTAGAAACAAACAGGTCTTGGGCACTGAACTCAAGCTACAATCCATATCCCCAGAGCAACTGGTGGGATTGTGGGGACAGGGAACGCCAGCTTTTCCCGACAACCCCCTTCTTAAGGGGACTTTAGCAGTGATTCAAGCTGTCACAGGAGATTGGGATACATTGGGCTCTCCATCTCTCTTACCAGCTCAGCTGATCCCATTCCTTATACGCCCTTCGACCAGACAACCAACTCCAATAAGGAATAAGTTCAAAATTCTGACTTTAGCAACCTTTTTGGAACCCCTGGAAGCACCAGATGGAATACCACAACCTAAAACCTTAGCATCCATAACAAATAACTTCCTTGATAAGGCAGAGCTACTATCTGCTTGCAAGGAATTAACACAGATTACAGTGGGGATAGGAGAACATACGTGGTTCAAAAAACTACTTACTCAAGATAAACTCCCTAATAAGTGGATCTCCATACTAAATAACTCGTTCCTAACCAGAGCAGAGGTACTCCAGCATATATCTCCAAATGGTCAAATTAACTTGGCAGAACCTATTCGGAAACTGAAAAGTTACGCATACACTTGTGTTCACATGGTTTCTCCAGATGTGTGAGAATTCAAGAACATTCATATAAAGTGATGACATATGGGTATAAAACTCCCAAAACAAATGTATTTATTATGTTTGCATTTATTAGACAAATGCTGGAGGTGTGGAGATGTGGGAAGGCTCACTGTCCAGGAATAACAGGTTATTGGGAAAGCGTAATAACCAAGGTCAACAGAATCACCACAAATACTATTAAACTGACTCCTGAAACTGTACTACTATGGCTCCCGAATGACACCTGGCGACCTAGGATCTAGCAACCCATTTAATACAAGCAGCAAGACTATTAATCCCTCTCAAATGGCTTAGCAGCGAACTCCCTACATTAGATCAATGGATGGAGAAGGTAGATCATATCTGTCGTTTGGAGGAATTGGCGGGTTGGGAAAACAGGAATCACCAGGCCTATATGAAACTCTGGGGCCCATGGAAGCAATACCGTGCTCAATGATATGATCAGGTGCGATATGTCAAATACCTCAGCCTACACTGGCTTTTCCCATTGGGATACACATAAACTACCCCTTAATATTTAGAATTCAAGGTGACAACCTTAGCAGGTGGCAGCATTAGCTCTATGTCCAGCTTCTGTCACTACTAGTTATCACTACTTAAGGAAAATTGTTGACCGCAAACCCCCCCCCCTCCTTTCCTCATCTCCCTACCCCTCTTTCTTACTCATCCCTTCCCTGTTCTCTTTTTTTTTTTTTATTTCTCTTTCAACATAAATGGCTCATATAAGTTCATAATTATCACTATGTACTTTAAAACTGAACTCAAGGATGTAGATCCGACTCCAATCTTGTATTCTTAAGAAAACAATAACCTCCTCATAGTGTCCAGAAACAATGCTTACTGTTTTCTATACTCCTTGAGCCATCATTGTAATGCAATGTATGTTATCATTTCAATTGTATAACTCCACTTTTCAATAAAAAATAACATTTGAAAGAAAGAATATTAAGATTCTTACAAGGTGTATTTCTTTGGGGAGAATTGCTCGCCAAGGATGTCCACTGTCTCCACTATTATTTGACATTTATATTGAGCCTCTCGCTGTTAAAGGGAGTCTGTCACCTCCATATGGCCATATACAGCGCTTACATGGCTCTGTAGCACACCTAGTAAACCTACAAACACCTCTCTGTCAAGGCTAGACAGCTAAACATTCCACCTGTACGGCATCCAATATAGTAGCAAAAAAAGCAAGTGGAGATAGTATACCAAAATATAAATTTATTATCAAATATAAAATATGGGAAAAGGACAGGATGGTAGACAGAATACAGAGAAGCGAAGGGCAGTATACACAACTGCATATACATGTGTATCCATGCGACAATAAGCATAGATGGCTAACAGATGAAAGTGGTTATAAGTCAAGGACAACCAAATATACGTGACAGATATACCCCACTTTGGGCTTGGTATATGGTGGAAGACAAAAATAGCTGGATGTCCGTGAAATACACCACAACGTCCAAGGATCATAGGCAACATTGGCAAAGTGGGGTATATCTGTCACGTATATTTGGTTGTCCTTGACTTATAACCACTTTCATCTGTTAGCCATCTATGCTTATTGTCGCATGGATACACATGTATATGCAGTTGTGTATACTGCCCTTCGCTTCTCTGTATTCTGTCTACCATCCCGTCCTTTTCCCATATTTTATATTTGATAATAAATTGATATTTTGGTATACCATCTCCACTTGCTTTTTTTGCTACTACTCTGTAGCACCCCTATACAGGATTGTAACGGCACCTTTGTCTTTGTCTTTAGACTTGCACCAGCAGGAAAAATGAAGTTTCATTCATATGCAAATTAGCACTCGCAAGTGCCCAGGGGCGGCATTCAGTGTGTAAGTGCCCAGGCTGCTCTGCCTTCTTTTCACTTTACTCCTCCCCAGCCTCTGCCTTTGCCCTATCGATGAGGCAAGAGACTTGGACGGCGGGCAATGGCAGAGACTGGGGAGGAGTATAGTGAAAGGAAGGCAGAGCAGCCTGGGCACCTACACACTGAACTCCTCCCCTGGGCACTTGCGAGTGCTCATTTGCATAAGAATTAAACTTAGTTTTTCCTGCTAGTGCAAGTCTAAAGACAAAGGTACCGTTACAATCCTGTATAGGTGTGCTACAGAGCCATGTAAGCACTGTATATGGCCATATGGAGGTGACAGACTCCCTTTAACCACTTCAACCCCGCTAGCTAAAACCCCCTTAATGACCAGGCCACTTTTTACACTTCTGCACTACACTACTTTCACAGTTTATTGCTCGGTCATGCAACTTACCACCCAAATGAATTTTACCTCCTTTTCTTCTAGCTAATAGAGCTTTCATTTGGTGGTATTTCATTGCTGCTGACATTTTTACTTTTTTTGTAATTAATCAAAATTTAACGATTTTTTTGCAAAAAAATGACATTTTTCACTTTCAGTTGTAAAATTTAGCAAAAAAAAACGTCATCTATATATAATTTTTTCGCTAAATTTATTGTTCTACATGTGTTTGATAAAAAAAAAAAAAAGTTTGGATAAAAAAAAAAAATCGTTTGGGTAAAAGTTATAGCATTTACAAACTATGGTACAAAAATGTGAATATTCCACTAACTTGTGACAAAAAATAAAAACTTCCATGAACTCACTATGCCCATAACAAAATACCTTGGGGTGTCTTCTTTCCAAAATGGGGTCACTTGTGGGGTAGTTATACTGCACTGGCATTCTAGGGGCCCAGATGTGTGAGAAGAAGTTTGCAATCAAAATCTGTAAAAAATGACCGGTGAAATCCGAAAGGTGCACTTTGGAATGTGTGCCCCTTTGCCCACCTTGGCTGCAAAAAAGTGTCACACATGTGGTATCGCCATACTCAGGAGAAGTTGGGGAATGTGTTTTGGGGTGTCATTTTACATATACCCATGCTGGGTGAGAGAAATATCTCGGCAAAAGACAACTTTTCCCATTTTTTTATACAAAGTTGGCATTTGACCAAGATATTTATCTCACCCAGCATGGGTATATGTAAAATGACACCCCAAAACACATTCCCCAACTTCTCCTGAGTACGGCAATACCAGATGTGTGACACTTTTTTGCAGCCAAGGTGGGCAAAGGGGCACATATTCCTTTTAGGAGGGCATTTTTAGACATTTGGATCCCAGACTTCTTCTCACGCTTTAGGGCCCCTAAAAAGCCAGGGCAGTATAAATACCCCACATGTGACCCCATTTTGGAAAGAAGACACCCCAAGGTATTCAATGAGGGGCATGGTGAGTTCATAGAAATGTTGTTTTTTTTTGCATAAGTCAGCGGAAATTTTTTATTTTTTTGTTTTTTCTCACTTTCCGCTAACCTGGGACAAAAATTTCAATCTTTCATGGACTCAATATGCCCTTCACTGAATACCTTGGGGTGTCTTCTTTCCAAAATGGGGTCACATGTGGGGTATTTATACTGCCCTGGCTTTTTAGGGGCCCTAAAGCGTGAGAAGAAGTCTGGAATATAAATGTCTAAAAATTTTTACGCATTTAGATTCCGTGAGGGGTATGGTGAGTTCATGTGAGATTTTATTTTTTGACACAAGTTAGTGGAATATGAGACTTTGTAAGAAAAAACAAACAAAAAAAAAATATATATATATTTCCGCTAACTTGGGCCAAAAAAATGTCTGAATGGAGCCTTATAGGGGGGGTGATCAATGACAGGGGGGTGATCACCCATATAGACTCCCTGATCACCCCCCTGTCATTGATCACCCCCCTGGTAAGGCTCCATTCAGACGTCCGTATGATTTTTACGGATCCATGGATACATGGATCGGATCCTCAAAACACATGCGGACGTCTGAATGGAGCCTTACAGGGGGGTGATCAATGACAGGGGGGTGATCAGGGAGTGTATATGGGTGATCACCCCCCTGTAAGGCTCCATTCAGACGTCCGCATGTGTTTTGCGGATCCGATCCACGGATCCGTAAAAATCATACGGACGTCTGAATGGAGCCTTACAGGGGGGTGATCAATGACAGGGGGGTGATCAATGACAGGGAAGTGATCAGGAAGTCTATATGCGTGATCACCCCCCTGTCATTGATCACCCCCCTGTAAGGCTCCATTCAGACGTCCGCATGTGTTTTGCGGATCCGATCCATGTATCCGTAAAAATCATGCGGACGTCTGAATGGAGCCTTACAGGGGGGTGATCAATGACGGGGGGGTGATCAGGGAGTCTGTATGGGGTGATCAGGGGTGATCAGTGGTTCATAAAGAGTTAATAAGTGACGGGGGGGGGGGGGGGTGTAGTGTAGTGGTGTTTGGTGCTACTTTAGTGAGCTGCCTGATTGCTCAGGTGGTCGATCCAAACAAAAGGGACCACCAAAGGACCAGGTAGCAGGTATATTAGACGCTGTTATCAAGACAGCGTCTAATATACCTGTTAGGGGTTAAAAAAAAAATCACATCTCCAGCCTGCCATCGAGCGATCGCCGCTGGCAGGCTGGAGATCCACTCGCTTACCTTCCGTTCCTGTGACAACTATATATAGTCCTGTTCAAGATAGATTAATTGACCAGATTACAATAAAGTAAAGATATTATCATGTGAAGAAATCTTCACCAAGGTTCTGGGCTTTTCTCCCATTCACAAAATAGCGCGCGTTCACAGGAAATCTCGGCTCTCGCGGGAGGACGCGTATATGCGTCCACCCAGAAGAGCAGGGCCGCCGTCGCCAGGACGCAATCCTACGTACGGCGGTCCTGAGGAGGTTAAGGTCAGGTAGGATCCCATGATTGAAGAGTTTGGGATATCAGGAACAGAAGATCGTACGTACTTATACGCCGATTGTTTTATTTTATATACTATATATATATATATATATATATATATATATATATATATATATATATATATACACACATACATATATATATACATACACACATATACATACACACACATACTAATACTACACTCCTGAGCGTTATTCAAGTTGTTAACTCTTTTGGTGAAGTTTCGGGTCTTGATATTAGTTGGTCTAAGACCATTCTTATGCCTTTAGACTAGAACCTTTCACTGAGGAGTTTTCTAGTAATTTGAAGCTCTCCGATTCATTTAAATACTTGGGTATCACAGTTTTTTCTAAGATTGAAGATTTCCTACAGCTTAACTTGATCCCATTGATACCTAAATTGAGATCTAAAATAAAGATATGGCTCCGACTCCCGCTATCAAGAGCTGACAGAATATCCCTGGTGAAGATGGTGATTTTGCCCCAATTACTATATATCCTCAGAAACTCCCCAGTATGGATTGAAGATACATTTTTTTAAACTCATTGAGAGAATTATCAATGATCTACTCTGGGGGAGGAAGCGAGTAAAGCTACTTTCACACTCGCATTTTGGCTTTCCGTTTGTGAGATCCGTTTCAGGGCTCTCACAAGCGGTCCAAAACGGATCAGTTTCGCCCTAATGCATTCTGAATGGATAAGGATCCGTTCAGAATGCATCAGTTTGCCTCCGACCAGTCTCCATTCCACTCTGGAGGCGGACACCAAAACGCTGCTTGCAGCATTTTGGTGTCAATCTGACGAAACTGAGCCAAACAGATCCATCTTGGCACACAATGTAAGTCAATGGGGACAGATCCGTTTTCACTGACACAGTCTGGCACAATAGAAAATGGATCCGTACCCCATTGACTTTCAATGATGTTCAAGACATCCGTTTTGACAATGTTAAAGATAATACCAACAGATCCGTTCTGAACGGATGCATGCGGTTGCATTATCGGTGAGGATCCGTCTGTGCAGATCCATGACGGATCTGCTCCAAACAGCAGTGTGAAAGTAGCCTAAGGTTTAAATTAGAGTATTTTTATAAGCTGATGGAACGAAGAGGATTAAATCTTCACTGTTTCAAGTGCTATTTTGTGAATGGGAGAAAAGCCCAGAACCTTGGTGAAGATTTCTTCACATGATAATATATTTACTTTATTGGAATCTGGTCAATTAATCTATCTTGAACAGGACTATATATAGTTGTTGTGAGGCTACTTAAGTCCTAGAGTACTATTAGAGATTGGTTGGGAATAAAGGGATCCCTTTGTTGTACGCCCCTTTAGTATAACTGTCATCTACAGGCCTTAGATGAATTGATTGGGGATCAGTATTGGCAAAAAAATATAATATTTATCATCTTGCACAAGTGGTTGAGAATGGGCATCACTTTTTGATATAGACACCTCTACATTTTTGCATGATTTGATAGTAAAGCCAGCACGGAGGGTTAAGATTTCTCAATGTTATAAAAATCTACTTAAAGCACGATTTATTAACATATATTCCCCTGGGCAAAAGGCCTGAAGAAGGGATTGCCCAATGATTCAGTTGGATGATTGAGATAATATACTGGTGAATGTGGGATTAGTTTCTCATAACTTTAATCACAGTGGTTCGATTTAATATTTTACACAGAATTTAGATTTTGAGTGATCTTTCCAAGGGTTGGTGTAAGAAATATAAAAGGATTCTTTTGGTTAAAATAATGTTTTTGGCAAGGCTCTTTATTGCACGGGCTTGGTTCTCATCTAATACTCCAAGTATAGATACATGGTAAAGCTCGCTATCAAGATTAACCGCCTCCGGACCGCCTAATGCAGATCCGCGGTCCGGAGGTGGCAGCTGCAGGCAGATTGACGCATATACGCGGATGACGCGCTTAGCCGGCCCGCGCATGCGTAATGCGGGCCGGCATTTCTTCAAGGGGGGTCGCGTCATCAGCTTGCCAGCCAATGATCGTGGCTGGCAAGCTGATGATTTTAAAAAAATCCAATCAAAGGCCAGATAACAGATCATATTAGTAAATATGATCTGTTATATGGCTGCCCTGCTCCTCTGCTGGTCCTTTTCGTCGGTTGGATCCAGCAGAGGAGCAGGCTTCACAGTGAGTACACCAAACACCACACACTAGCCCCAGATCACCCCCTGCACCCCAATTAACCCTTTGATCGTCCCTGTCAATCACTAGTGAAAGGAAAAAAGTGATCAGTGTAAACTGTCACTTTTTTTTTTCACTGGTATTGACCGTTAGGTTTTAGGATAGTTTAGGCTCCTTGGTTAGGTAGTTTAGGGATCAGTTAGCGCCCAGCCCACCGCACCTCAGTCCCTTATTCGCCGATTAGCGTATCGCTAATCAGCATTTGTACTTTTATAGTATCTGGAAGTGATCAAAACTGATCAGTCAGATCTATAATAGTATTAGTGTCACTTTAGTTCGCCCTCCACCCAAAACGCAGTGTTTGCCCGATCAGGCCTGATCGGTCGCCCACACGTGCGTTCGCCCACGCCCGCCCCACCGCAGTGACAAAAAATATTTATTGATATATATTGATCACTGCACATTCACTTTACACGCGCTGCGGCGATAAAAAAAATCAGTTTTGAATTTTTTTATCTTTTTTTCTTGGGTAGTCTCAGGGAATACCCCTAAATTTGGATGCCCAAATGTCAAACAGGGGGTATTCTTCTGAAGAGGCCTACAGGCTACTGACCCAGTCGGATGAGGAATTGGAACCCTCATCTGACGAATCTAGCGGGTCAGAATATGAACCTGTAGAAAGCAGTGGCACTCTGACCCAAAGTTCGGACGAGGAGGCCGAGGTCCCTGATAGCACCAGGCGTACCCGGCCCCGTGTCGCTAGACCGCAGGTTGCGCAGGATCCGCTTCAAGAGCAGCAGAGTGGGGCTGGTGCTGTCGGATTACGTGGTGAGGCATACACCAGCAGCGCAGCCCTTCCTGGACCTAGTACCAGCACTGCCGTACAACCTGGTGAAGTGGCGAGCACCAGAAGGGCAGTTGAAGCTGGTACGGTGGCACGTGCAGTAGTTACCCCGTCGCAGCCACCGCACAGACAGGCCCGTAGAGCCCCTAGAATCCCTGAGGTGCTGGCAAACCCTGATTGGCAGTCCCCAACTTCAGCCGCACCTGTAGTTCCCCCTTTCACCGCCCAGTCTGGAGTTCGGGTTGAGACAGCTCAGATCGGTTCGGCCCTGGGATTTTTTGAGCTGTTCTTGACTGCGGAGCTCTTAGACATAGTCGTGGCCGAAACAAACCGGTATGCCACACAATTTATAACCGCCAACCCGGGAAGCCATTATGCCCAGCCTTTCCGGTGGAAACCAGTCCAAGTTTTCCGAAATTAAAATTTTTCTGGGCCTTCTCCTCAACATGGGTGTAACTAAAAAGCATGAATTGCGGTCATATTGGTCCACGAACCCAATTCATCACATGCACATGTTCTCTGCTGCTATGTCCAGGGCACATTTTGAGGCCATCCTGCGTTTCCTGCACTTTAGCGACAACACCACCTCCCGTCCCAGAGGCCACCCAGCTTTTGACCGGCTCCACAAAATTCGGCCCCTCATAGACCATTTCAACCAGAAATTTGCAGATTTGTATACCCCAGAGCAAAACATCTGCGTAGACGAGTCCCTAATACATTTTACCGGGCGCCTTGGCTTCAAACAATACATCCCAAGCAAGCACGCCCGGTATGGGGTCAAATTATATAAGCTCTGTGAAAGGGCCACAGGCTATACCCACAAATTTCGTGTCTATGAGGGAAAAGATCAGACCCTGGAGCCGGTCGGTTGCCCTGACTACCTGGGGAGCAGTGGGAAGACAGTCTGGGACTTGGTGTCACCCTTATTCGGCAAGGGGTACCATCTTTATGTGGACAATTTCTACACAAGTGTGGCCCTCTTCAGGCATTTGTTTCTAGAACGGATTGGCTGCTGTGGCGAACTAGTCGCGCGGGCTTCCCCCAACGGCTCGTTACCACCCATCTTGCAAGGGGGGAGAGGGCTGCCTTGTGTAATGAAGAACTGCTCGCGGTGAAATGGAGAGACAAGCGTGACGTTTACATGCTCTCCTCCATTCACGCAGACACGACAATACAAATTGAGCGAGCAACCCGTGTCATTGAAAAGCCCCTCTCAGTCCACGACTATAACCTTCACATGGGAGGGGTGGACTTCAATGACCAGATGTTGTCTCCGTATTTAGTTTCCCGCAGAACCAGACGCTGGTATAAGAAGGTGTCTGTATATTTGATTCAATTGGCTCTGTATAATAGTTTTGTTCTCTACAGTAAGGCTGGGAGAACACGATCCTTCCTCAAATTTCAGGAAGAGATCATCGAGAACCTCCTGTACCCAGGAGGTTCCGTGGCCCCATCCACCAGTGTAGTTAGCCGTCTACACGAGCGACATTTCCCCAATGTCGTTGCCGGTACCTCAACCCAACCGTCACCCCGAAAAAGATGTCGTGTCTGTAGCAGGAGTGGAATAAGGCGTGACACCCGCTATTTCTGTCCTGACTGCCCTGACCACCCTGCCCTATGCTTAGGGGAGTGTTTCCGGAAGTACCACACACAGGTACACCTAGCATAGGGATCACATCTCACCAGGACAGGCACACAGGGCTATTAGGGCCCATTCACACAGAGCTGCTGCAAACGTCTCCTTTCACCTGGGACAAAGTGCATAACGCACTTCGCCACATCTTTGGGCGATTTGCGCTTTGCACATTGTCCCATGGGGAAGGAGAGGTTTGTTCTATAAAAGGTAAAAAAAAAAAATAAAAAAAAAAACACCAGTAAGCAAAAAGGTTCAGTTCAAAAAGTTAAAGTTTATATGTTCTGTTCCAAAGTTAATAAAATTATTGCGTTGCGGCCTGGTTTTTTCTTTTTACCTTCCAGGTGGACCAACCGATCGACTAGCTGCAGCACTGATGTGCATTCTGACAGAAGCATTGCGCTGCTGTCAGATTACACGCAAGTCGGTGTATGCGGCGCTGCAAGACGAGATTCCTCCTCTGCAGTAAAAGATACGTTTGCCGAGGCATATGACCTGAGGAGGAGGCGGTGTTCCTGTGCTTTGGCAAACACTTTGTATATAAAAAAATTTTAAAAAAATCCCGGCAATGATTTATTCATCCACATCGATTGATGTGAATGGAGAAATCTGGTTTGCCAGGGCATACGACCTAAGTGGGTATGGATGTTGGGCAGAGCTCCTATGTTCTGGCAGACGCCTTTCCCCTCTTTTTTTTGGGCAGAGATTTTTTCATCCACATTGATCGATGTGAATGAAGAAATCTGTGCCGTTCATTTTTTTCATTCAGCCCAGAGGCTGAACGGAAAAAAAAAAATCTCATTACCTGTATGCTCAATATAAAGAGAATAGCAGAAACTCCTAATGCTGGCCATACATGTAATGATTGCGGAGACCCTCAAATGCTAGGGCAGTACAAACACCCCACAACTGACCCCATTTTGGAAAGAAGACACCCCAAGGTATTCGCTGAGGGGCATATTGAGTCCATGAAAGATTGAAATTTTTGCCCCAAGTTAGCGGAAAGTGAGACTTTGTGAGAAAAAAACAAAACAAAAAAAAACCAATTTCCGCTAACTTATGCAAAAAAAATAATAATTCTATGAACTCGCCAGGCCCCTCATTGAATACCTTGGGGTGTTGGGGTGTCTTCTTTCCAAAGTGGGGTCACATGTGGGGTATTTATACTGCCCTGGCTTTTTAGGGGCCCTAAAGTGTGAGAAGACGTCTGGGATCCAAATGTCTAAAAATGCCCTCCTAAAAGGAATTTGGGCACCTTTGCGCATCTAGGCTGCAAAAAAGTGTCACACATGTGGTATCGCCGTACTCAGGAGAAGTTGGGGAATGTGTTTTGGGGTGTCATTTTACATATACCCATGCTGAGTGAGAGAAATATCTCGGCAAAAGACAACTTTTCCCATTTTTTTATACAAAGTTGGCATTTGACCAAGATATTTATCTCACCCAGCATGGGTATATGTAAAATGACACCCCAAAACACATTCCCCAACTTCTCCTGAGTACGGCGATACCAGATGTGTGACACTTTATTGCAGCCTAGGTGGGCAAAGGGGCACACATTCCAAAGAGCACCTTTCGGATTTCACCGGTCATTTTTTACAGATTTTGATTGCAAACTACTTCTCACACATATGGGCCCCTAAAATGCCAGGGCAGTATAACTACCCCACAAGTGACCCCATTTTGGAAAGAAGACACCCCAAGGTATTTTGTGATTGGCATAGTGAGTTCATGGAAGTTTTTATTTTTTGTCACAAGTTAGTGGAATATGAGACTTTGTAAGGAAAAAAAAAATAATAAAATCATAATTTTCCGCTAACTTGTGACAAAAAATAAAAAGTTCTATGAACTCACTATGCCCATCAGCGAATACCTTAGGGTGTCTACTTTCCGAAATGGGGTCATTTGTGGGGGTTTTCTACTGTCTGGGCATTGTAGAACCTCAGGAAACATGACAGGTGCTCAGAAAGTCAGAGCTGCTTCAAAAAGCGGAAATTCACATTTTTGTACCATAGTTTGTAAACACTATAACTTTTACCCAAACCATTTTTTTATGCCCAAATATTATTATTTTTTTATCAAAGACATGTAGAACAATAAATTTAGCGAAAATTATTTATATATGGATGTCGTTTTTTTTTGCAAAATTTTACAGCTGAAAGTGAAAAATTTCATTTTTTTGCAAAAAAAATCGTTAAATTTCGATTAATAACAAAAAAAGTAAAAATGTCAGCAGCAATGAAATACCACCAAATGAAAGCTCTATTAGTGAGAAGAAAAGGAGGTAAAATTCATTTGGGTGGTAAGTTGCATGACCGAGCAATAAACGGTGAAAGTAGTGTAGTGCAGAAGTGTAAAAAGTGGCCTGGTCATTAAGGGGGTTTCAGCGGTTAAAAAGGTACGAAAATATTTTATATAAAAAAAGACGTTCTGAGGATAAATGGTTTTCAAGTTATGGGGAGAATGGAATTTTTAATTTTTCCTGCCTCAAACTCCTCACTACCCCCCTGTTCAGTTTTTTTTTTACGCAAATCTGTGCACTAAAATGTACTGAATGAGAAAATGTTGCCCTAAGATAAAACCTAACGGGGCACATTTACTACAAGACGAGGGATCAGCAGCCTCTGGCACTCCAGGCGTTCTAAAGCTGCAACTCCCAGAGTGCCCCCATTCACTTTTATAGGAGTTATGAGAAGGGCTGAGCATGTTTGCATGCTGGGAGTTGTGGTTTCGCAGCAGCTGGAGTGCCGGAGGTTGCTGATCCCTGTACTAGACCATGTGACAGTGCGATATTCCAGTGCAGTGATGGCTGACCAACTCTCTGCATGCTCCATTCATTTCTATGGAGTTCTTAAAAATAGCCGGGCAAGTGTGCATCTTGGAAGTTGTGGTTTTGCCTGGATTGGAGTGCCGGAGGTTAGCTATCACAGGGCTAGTATAACGGTCTATTGAGGGCTTGATAAATATGGCATTTAGGGCTCATGCACAAGAACGTATTTTCTTTCCATGTCAGTTCATTTTATTTTTGGGCGGACCGTGCGCGGAACCATTCTTTTCAATGGGTCCGCAGGGCAAGCGGAGGTTGCTCTGTGTCCATTCCATTTCAATGTGTCCGTTCCGCAAAAGTATAGAACATGTGCTATTATTGTCTGTATTGCGGCCGGGAACGGTGCTGTTCTGTTGGGGGTCAGCTGTTTCATTCCGCAAAATACGGAATGCACATGAACGTGATCTGTCAAAATACATACGGTGGTGTTCATGAGCCGTTATTCTGATGAAAAATGGTGCAATGACCTTGGCAGGTGGCAGGGCTTAAAAGGGTTGTGCCACAAGGAATGTTCTACAGTTTTCAAACCAGCGCCTGGATCTGAATTATTTTGTGGTTGCATATAATTAAAGATTTTGTATGGCAGGGTGAGTAGGATTACAACGATGCCAAATTTATATATTTTTTTTTTATAAACAATAAAACAAAATGTTGTGCAGTTCTATTGTACAGATACATAAATGGAAATGACATTTATAAAGTACAAAGTTTCACAGCTCTAGTTCTCAAAAAACCTCAACAAAAGGTATTTTGAGGATCTGTATTTGTTTCAATTAGTGTCAATGGATCAGTAATGTGAATCACTAGAAGTAGAGAAGGTATTCTACACAAAAAATGACTATAGCGACACAACTCCGAGCGTTCTATAGAGACAGTAACCTCTCCTAAGGTAGGACAATGATTTACACAAGGTCAGAACTTAAATTATATGATAAGCTTGTTTCTAAATTTTACAGAGCAATGTCACACACCCAGTAAACAGGTCCAGTCTGCTTTCACCTCACACTGTTGATACTTTAACATTAATCATAAAGCAAAACAAGTGTAAAGTAACACTCTTTAGGGCTCTTTCACACGAGCGGATGCCGTGCGTGAAATCCGCTGCGTGAAAGGGTTCCAAGCCCCGCTCCGGACAGCAGAGACACGGAGCATTAACATGATCGCTAATACCCCGTGCCTCTCAGTGATCTTTTTACTACAAAATCACGGTGACAACTTTATCTCACTGCACTGGGATTTTGTAGTAAAAAGATCACAGAGAGGCGCGGAGTATTATCAGGCATGGTAATGCTCCGTGTCTCTGCTGTCCGGAACAGGGCATGGCACTCTTTCACGCAGGGGATTCCACGCACGGCATCCGCTTGTGTAAAAGAGCCCTTAATGTCTAATCTGGTTTTTACTTTTAATCGAGTACTATTGGTTTAGCTTTTGCCTTTCAGTAAACCCTGTAGTAAAAAAAAACTGGATGAGGTGGGCAATACAACTCAAGGTGTTAATACAGTTAAGAATTTCAACAGATACCACAGTACATGATCACATATTAAAGGGGTATTCCCATCACATACAATGGGGACATATCGCTAGGATATGCCCCCATTGTCTGATAGGTGCGGGTCCCACCTCTGGGACCCACACCTACAACGAGAACTGAGTGGGGAGAGCTGTGGCTGGAGGACCCCGGATTTCCTGGGGTCCGTCCACCACTAAATGCTGCTTCTATTCATTTCTATGGGGCAGACGGAAATAGTCGGGCCAGCGCTCTTTCGGCAGCCCCAAAGAAATGAATGGGGGGGGGGGGGGGGGTGTGAATGCGCAGTGCGACCTTCGTTCATTTCCTAGAGATATGCCCCCATTCTCTGAGATGGCAAAACCCCTTTAAAGCCCAAATAATGCTCACCTTCTGACATGCTCTGCAATTCTTCTTTCCCCTTCTCAATTTCATTCTTCAACATTTCATTTTCTCTTTTGATTTTCGGTTCATTATCACAGACTTTACTTGCATCGAGAACCTTCAAAATAATAGATCATTCGTATGTTCATACAGTGGTCGAATGAATATATACAGTCCAGTACACCCAATTGTCAGAATGAGTTCATATGGCCTATGATTCCATAAAATACAGGTTTGTACTTATGCTACCAGTAAGGCCTAATGCACATGACCATATGCATTTTGCAATATGCAGATGGCGTCCGTGTGACGTCCATGTTGCCTCCCTTTTTTTGTGGACCCGTTGACTTCACTGGGTCAGTGGTCCACATTTTGCAGCCAAGAATAGGACATGTTCTATATTTGCAGAGAGGACACACAAATGCAGAAAGTACACCTTTTTTTTTAGGTTTTACTACTTTTGCACAATAAAAACCATTAGAAAAAATGGTTTGTGTGAGCACTTGTAGTCTTCAATTTTGAGGTAGATACTTTTTTTATATATATATATATAATATATATATATATATATATAAATAAAAGGTGTTCACTGTGCACGATAAGTTATGTGATAACTGTATAGTTCAGGTCATTATGGATGCAGCGACGCCAAATATGGGAAGGGGGGTTCCAATTTGAAACTTTTTTAGGGAAAAAGATGGATTTTTTTTTTTCCCGTTTTTTTTATTTTATAAAACTGTATTTAATTCTTATTTTTACCACTTAGTCCCACAAGATTACTTGCGGTCATTTGATAACATACTGTACAACTTGTGCAATACAATGTATTATGCTGTTACTAGGAAACTGACAGGCAATTTATTAGGCCGGGAAGGCAGACCTGGGAGCCTTCAAAAAGACCCACAGCTGGCATGTAAAGGCAAAATTACCCTGCTGTCGCATTCACAAGGGAGAGAGGCAATGGATGACAGAAGGAACCTCCTCTCTCTGAAACCAGTTTGATGCCACAGTCACTATTGATACCTGCGTCAGGCTAAATCTTCATTGTGCGGTTTTAAAGCTCATTTGTGACCGTTGTAAAAACAAGCATGTATGATCAGTTATATGTTAAAACTATATGCTGTCCATGATTCGGGCATGAACCTGATGACCTAATCCAGTTAAACTATTTATCATAGAAAGATCAGAATTATACCTTCTTCAGATGCTCATTGTCCTCCATATACTTTTTTGCAGCCTCATTGTTTTTTTCCACTTGTGCCTTCAGAGCATCACAGGATTCCATCTCTGATGCCAACTGCACTATCAGGTTAGATACTCTTCTCAAAACACTGTAAAATAGATGAGGATAGATGCATCAGACCTTGTTTGAATAGCATTTCTGACACCATAGTTGCGACACCAACTGGCTATATTAAAACAAAGTCCCAACATCCTTAAATGGACCGTGGTTTTTGTGCCTAGAAAAGATATGGGCAGAGATTTAGGATTAGTGGTATACCCCAAACAGACTAAAAGCAAAGTGGTCTCAAGAGGCAGAGAAATGCTCAAAACCCCAAATGCTGTTGCGCATTTATAACCGGGGGAGCAGATCCTGCTCATGTGATCAGTTGCTAACAGCAATCCCCAGCAAAAATGCATACAATGGGGGATGCCTGCAACGGACCACATGTGCCAAGAGCATCCTACACAGGATAGCTAAATGTGTGGATGTGAATAATTATGTAAAATGTTCAACAGAATTTGGGGTTTTGAGCGTTTCTCTGCCTCTTGAGACCACTTTGCTTTTTCAGTCTGTTTGTATATGTGTACCTGGAGGTGTAGAAACTCCAGATTGAGTATTATTTAGGTGCACCTGTGTAGCCTGCGTCACAGGACTCAGTGATAGGTGGGACTCACGCTGGAGGTAACCTGGGACCTGTATCTGCTTCCCTTCTCCCATTGTATGTTTGCTTTCACGCTGGAGGTAACTGGGAGTCAATTGCTGGGTGTCAGACCTTATGCTCCTGTAATAGCTTATACGGCGCAGGTATGTTCTTGATATAACAATATATTGGCGAAAGTCTCATTGTTAATATCATAGTGAGGGTTTAGCCATATATTGTCAATTTCACTGAACATTGTAGTGCACAATTTTTGCAGTGTTTAGTGGCATACTCCTCGTAGAGGTAGACTCTGCAACTGCTATGGGGCCTGAGGTGACAAGGGGCCTGGCGCCAAACTCCTTACCAACATAAATAAATGGCATTTTACTGCAGGAAGCCAATAGAGGAGGACAGCGTAAGAAGATTTTTTTTTTCTGGCTCAGTGTAAACGTATCCTAACAGCCTCACCCATCTCATGGTGTGCAGCTTTTTTTCTTTTTTTTATCCAAAGTGAGATTTTACATTTTGTTGGATTGTACTACTTGAGAGCTCTGCAATAAAATGTTTACATATTGTACATTGGAAACTTAAAAAACGTCATTCCTGCTCAGTTCAATACTAATATTATTCCCAAACATGTAGAACTTGGTGTGAACCTACCCTTAGGCTAGGTCTACACGACGACATTAGTCGTGCGACAGATAGGGCGCAACAGTTGTCGCGCGACATTTTGTTGCACCAATGTCGCGCGACAATTTTTATAATGGCAGTCTATGGTGTACGCACTGCAACATGCGACATGTTGCGACTGCGACGCTACAGTCGCAGAAAAATCCATCTCGAATGGATTTTCTGCGACTGTCGCGTCGCAGTCGCAGCATGTCGCATGTTGCAGTGCGACACCATAGACTGCCATAATAAAAATTGTCACGCGACATTGGTGCAACAAAATGTCGCGCGACAAATGTCGTCGTGTAGACCTAGCCTTATAGCTATACCACACAATGACACAGGACAGGGAACCTCCACCATCAGGGGGTGACCCTGGGCTGAGAAATATTTAGGGTAAAATAGGGAACGTTTGCCCCACCCTCTTCCTGCTATTGAAATCATATTTTCTTTTTGGGAAATTATTTTTGGACACATTCTTTTTTCTTTTGGGAAATTATTTTTGGACACATTCGTATTCATACCCATCTACGGAAATATAATAAAGATTTTTTTATTTTTATTGTCACGTTAGCCTTGAGATATTAAACTAAATTTTTACTTACAGCCACAGAAATAGGGAGAATCCAGAGATATAAAGATTCCGTTGGCCTCTAAAGAGCTTCATATGTAGAGTATCATAAGCGTTAGGGTAAAGCTTTGCTGACTTATCAGCGGTCGCATTCGCAGAATACTTTCTCACCTCTCTCACTGCATCTGTAAATGAAAGAAAATTGTTCATCAAATTATAAAACACCCTAAGCTATATAAAACAAGAAATAAAGAAATGGGGGGGGGGGGGGGAGAGAATTGCTACAACACTGGAAGAAATGTATTCATAAGACTGTAACCACACATGTAGTTTTCCACAGCAGTTTTTGTGCCAAAACCAAAAGATGATTCAAAAGGATTGAGAAATCTAAAAGGAAGATTAACACCACTGCTTCCTTCAGGATGGGTCTCAAACAACTGCATCAGAAATCATTACCTTAAAATTAGATGAAATGCAATTTTGAGGCAATATGGACTTTTAGTTAGTTACTTGTATTCATCCCAACTAGAACTTTTCAAAAACCTCATCATGGAGTTTTCCTTATTTTTATTGTTAAAGGGTTTTTTTATAGACTAAGAATCCATGGTCAGGGGGCCAGGCATGGTGCCAAAGTATTAATTATAAAACAAAAAAAAACACTCACCTGTCCCTGCTGTGCTGGGTCTAGCACTCTGGTGCCGTCTCCGTTGCTGTCGCTCTTCACTAGATCACAAGAGCATGCATGTAACATGCATATCACCGCTTCTGCCCAATCAACGGCCTCAGTGTGCCGGTAGGGGTAACATGCATCTAAACCGCAAGTTAAACTTTCAGTCCAGAAAGGAGAGGGAGCGGAGGAGATGGAAGCTCAGCATGCTTATGATAGACGAGTCTTTTTTTTTTTCTTATATTTTGGACCATGCCCGGTTCCCTGACCATGAGTTCCTGGTCTCAAAGAATCTTGTTTAAGGGACCTGCCAGATACATAATTATTAATATTACAATCTATTGAGATACACTAAAGAGGATTAATAGTTATGCATTCAATTAATATATCTGGTGAAATTTGTAGAAAATGGTATGAAAGTATTAAGTGGGAGGAAGACTGCATTATTTAATGGAAGAAACTTTTTCGGTTCCCTTTTTGAAATCCGCCATATTGAATTTAGCTCAGGTTTCTCCAATGGCAAGGGGGGCATGTGATTTATCAGTCTTGGCAAGAACTGACTCAGAAACACACTGGAAATTAGAGTTTTGACCTCTCAACCTGTTTAGGAGTTAAGCTAGATCAAAGTTTCCAAAAGCGTAGGACATATGTGACGTGTATACCATTCTGCCGGATGCACATGTTTAAATGTTTAATCCAGTCTTCGTGAACATGCTGAAAATACTGCAGGTGAGATACTTCTTTTACTGCACTGTAGGATTCGCCATTTCAGGTGAGTCATATTGGTTTGGTGTGGTATCTGGGGCACTCTTATGGCCTTTTTTAATTGGCGAATCACAACATCTGGAGGTAGCGCTCACCATTAAAGGGGTTCTGCAGATTCAGTATCTGATCGGTGGAGGTCCGACACCAGGGATCCCCGCTGTTCAACTGTTTGAGAGGGCAGCGGCGCTGGCAGTAGAGCCGAGGCCTTCTCACTTTTTACCTCAAGCCCAGTGACGTCACAACTAGTATCACTGGCCTTGGGGCGGCTAAGACCCATTGACGTGAACGGGGCATAGCCGTGCCCAGGCCAGTGATATTAGCCGTGACGTCATTGGGCCTGAGGAAAGGATATCCAGAGGATAGATCATCAGTAAGAAAAAGCTTCAGAAACCCTTTAAGGGTGACAATTACCTCCAGATGATACAATACCATATTCCCATCTGTCTTTAATGTGAACAATTAGTTCCCACATTACTGTCAACAGGATGGTGCACCTCCGCCCTTTGCTGTGGCTGTACACAGATGGCTGGATGTGCAATTCCCTGACCACTGGATTAGGCATGGAGGTCCAACAGAATGTCCTCCAAGGTCGTCTGACTTTTATCTCTGAGGTAATTTGAAATCCCTTACAATCCTCGATTTTCTACCATTTACACCAGTTAAAAGGGAGTTTCCGGACTTTTGCCTCAATATATACATACATGATATATAGATTTGCATTAGCTATAAGGGCATTCTTCAAACATGTAGAGATGGAATTTGTCATGCAGAACAATGTAGCTTAGCTTCATATTACAATCATTTTATTATAGTAAAAATGAAAGGGGTATTCTAATGACATAATTTTAAATGAAAATGGGGTCAGAAAGAGCGAAAATATCAAAACAGTGAGAACTCAGCTTACGGCTGCCTAGGGGTGCTATTCAGCTGCTGCTCTAGTCCCTGCTCCTTTCAGCTTTCTGTCTTTGGGTCCTTGGGCTCGACACACCGGAAATAGCTTGGACCGCCGTCCAGGGCATCACTGGCAACAATGGTGACTCACCTCTGCCAGTGATTTGCTCAGCAGGCAGCCTGGACCATTTCCAGTAAGTTGTGCCAAAGAACAGGAAGTGGGGCGTAGTGGCCAAACTGCAGTGCCAAGGGAATGGGAAGTTAAATACTGACTGTTTGCGATATTAGCCCTTTCCAACCCCATTTTAATTTTAAATTATGCCACTGGAATACCCTTTTTAAGATTTTAAAATAATTTAAATTGGAATTCATTGTTCTATGAATGATACCACTGACCGACATAAGACAGGTATTGTTTAATCAGCGTCATTAACCTTACCAGGTTATATGCCTGGTAGGGTAGGGTAGATCCGGGTGACCGAGCCGCTTTAAAGAAAGGCATTTTTTTTTCCTCTTATCTGCACAAAAATTCTAGTGACTTAAGAGTGACACAAGACTTCTGAAAAATATGGTGTTGCCATAACAGAGTGAAAATAGTTACAAAGGGCATGAATCTGGGCTCCCTATGTGCCTCTTAATGATAGAGACAGGAGTGGCAGTCCTTGGACACAGGGTTCTCTGATGTTTTGTATACACAAATGTTGCATGTTAAGTCAAATGAACACCAATATCACATTGTCACTTCACAGACAGTCTTATCAGCATACATATTGCCAATCATATTTATCAATTTTGGGGGTTAAGATGCTGTGTTTACTTCACTGAATCAGCCTGACATTAAAGGGAGGGTAGCATAAAGGGGCCTATTGGCACACTGTCAGTGGGAAACTGACAGATGAAATGTAGTACAATACAGTATAAACCAGTACTGCATAGAACCAGTGATCAGAGCCTCAAAAGTTGAAGGCCCACACTGGGACAAAAATAAAAAGTTAAAAAAAAGGACAAAAAATTAATTTTATTTAAAAAAAAGTTTCCATTAAAAAGGGCCCCTTTTCCTTCATCAAGCCATTTAATAAAAAATAAAAAAGCACAAACATCCAGCTCTATGAAATATCACATGACCTACCTACCTACCCCCAGTCAGGTGAACGCCATAAAATAAATACTATGCCAAAACATTTTTTGGTTACCTTACCCCCAAAAAGTACTATCGATCATAAAATCATATGTACCCCAAAATCGTACCAAAAAACACCAACTCTTCCTGCAAAAAAGAAGCCCCCCCCCCCCCCAAAAAAAAAACATGGCTTTCAGTAAATGGCAGCACATTTTTATTTTTTTTCAAAACTGCTTTTATTATGGAAAACAAGTAAAAACATAATAAACATTTTTGTTATCGCTGCATCCGTAACAACCTGCCCTATAAAAATATTATATAAAAAAAAAACTTTTACAAAATTGCAGCATTTTGACACAAATTAGTGCTAATCGCAGCAAAAACTGCCACGTGACTACAACTGTGCCAGGCATGCATATGTATGATCAGGAGAGATAGCTGTCTGCTTAACAAGGATTTGGACGGCAGTTATCTCACGTGTATGGCCAGCTTACACTGTGCAATACTTTCATATATGCGTTTTGCATTCTGGCTTTAAGATCCAGCAGAGGATCTCAAAATCGGAGCAAAATGCTTCCGTTTTGCCCCTATTCATTGTCAATGGGAATAAAACAGAACAGATCAGGATGCATTCCATTCCGGTTTGTTCCGTTTTTTGACAGGACATAAAACCGCTGCAAGCTGCGGTTTTGTGTCCGGTCTGCGAAACTGAACAAACCGGATCAGTCACTAAAAACTATTTAAGCCAATGGTGCTGAATCTGTTTTTTTTTCAGATCTGAAAAAAAAAAAAAAAGGTATCCAGCACCTATTGACTTACAATGTTTTAGTTCAGTTTCGATTTAATACAACCACATCTGAACGGAACAGATGCATCTAGATGTAATAAATTGAACTTAAGCGTTTTGAGATCTTCTGCCGGATCACTAATGCGCAATGCAAAACACAGATGGAAAAGTAGCCCAAGATGACCTTAACCTCTCTACAACGTTGGCAAGAAGTTATATATCCAGCCATTAATATCGTCAGGATAGGTTATCAATATCTGTTCGTCGGTGTCCGACACCTGGCACCGCTGCCGGTCAGCTGTTTGATAAAGAGGCGGTGATCCATGTGAGCACCGCGTCCTGGTCTTTACACTATACCTCGTCTCCTGTGGAGCGGTGTTGTAGTGCAATTACAAGTATTCGCTCCATTGACTTGAATGGAGCAAGTACTTGTATTACACTGCACTTCCTTGTACTTTTTTCCTTGGTTTTTATGCATATGTTGCAACCTGTTTAACTTTACAAATATAAAAATATGATTTAAAGGAAATTGGGGTGGAGATTTTCTGAGTTTATTTTGGGCGGAGTTCTCCTTAATTTCACCTCAGCTATTGTTGGTAAAAATACAAGCTATTTTGCAGATGATGTGACACATTCATTACCCAATATTGCAATAGTATCTCTATGACGATTGATTATGTTTTGTATTTTTTAGATGATACTTTACTAGCACAGTCACTTTTTTATTGTGCTACAGAATTACAACAAGTGTGCTCATTTTACAGTTTTATATCGGCTGCTGCGAAGAATTACACAGGGAAGCAGTCAGAGGTACAGCATTTCAGATATGTCTGGAGTTATGTGATATTTGGTAAGGGCGATATACAAACCGGATTCCAAAAAAGTTGGGACACTAAACAAATTGTGAATAAAAACTGAGTGCAATGATGTGGAGATGGCAAATGTCAATATTTTATTTGTAATAGAACGTAGATGACAGATCAAACGTTTAATCCGAGTAAATGTATCATTTTAAAGGAAAAATATGTTGATTCAAATTTTCACAGTGTCAACAAATCCCCAAAAAGTTGGGACAAGTAGCAATAAGAGGCTGGAAAAAGTAAATTTGAGCATAACGAAGAGCTGGAAGACCAATTAACACTAATTAGGTCAATTGGCAACATGATTGGGTATAAAAAGAGCTTCTCAGTGGCAGTGTCTCTCAGAAGCCAAGATGGGTAGAGGATCATCAATTCCCACAATGTTGCGCAGAAAGATAGTGGAGCAATATCAGAAAGGTGTTACCCAGCGAAAAATTGCAAAGACTTTGCATCCATCATCATCAACTGTGCATAACATCATCCGAAGATTCAGAGAATCTGGAACAATCTCTGTGCGTGATCTCCGGGCCCTTAAACGACACTGCACCACAAACAGGAATGCTACTGTAAAGGAAATCACAGAATGGGCTCAGAAATACTTCCAGAAACCATTGTCAGTGAACACAATCCGCCGTGTCATCCGCCGTTGCCAGCTGAAACTCTACAGTGCAAAGAAGAAGCCATTTCTAAGCAAGATCCACAAGCTCAGGCGTTTTCACTGGGCCAGGGATCATTTAAAATGGAGTGTGGCAAAATGGAAGACTGTTCTGTGGTCAGACGAGTCACGATTCAAAGTTCTTTTTGGAAATCTGGGACGCCATGTCATCCGGACCAAAGAGGACAAGGACAACCCAAGTTGTTATCAACGCTCAGTTCAGAAGACTGCATCTCTGATGGTATGGGGTTGCATGAGTGCGTGTGGCATGGGCAGCTTGCATGTCTGGAAAGGCACCATCAATGCAGAAAAATATATTCAGGTTCTAGAACAACATATGCTCCCATCCAGACATCATCTCTTTCAGGGAAGACCCTGCATTTTTCAACAAGATAATGCCAGACCACATTCTGCATCAATCACAACATCATGGCTGCGTAGGAGAAGGATCCGGGTACTGAAATGGCCAGTCTGCAGTCCAGATCTTTCACCTATAGAGAACATTTGGCGCATCATAAAGAGGAAGGTGCAACAAAGAAGGCCCAAGACGATTGAACAGTTAGAGGCCTGTGTTAGACAAGAATGGGAGAGCATTCCTATTTCTAAACTTGAGAAACTGGTCTCCTCGGTACCCAGACGTCTGTTGAGTGTTGTAAGAAGAAGGGGAGATGCCACACAGTGGTGAAAATGGCCTTGTCCCAACTTTTTGGGGATTTGTTAAAACCATGAAATTCTGATTCAACATATTTTTCCCTTAAAATTGTACATTTTCTCAGTTTAAACTTTTGTTCCGTGATTTATGTTCTATTCTGAATAAAATATTAGAAGTTGGCACCTCCACATCATTGCATTCAGTTTTTATTCACAATTCGTATAGTGTCCCAACTTTTTTGGAATCCGGTTTGTATATATGTCTCATTACACAATTCAATATTAATAATAATTGCAACAGTAAATCTAATGTGCAGGTCTCACCACATCAGGCATACACATTCCTGAACAGATTTCTCCAAACTTACCCAGGAAAAGAATAATCAATATGACTATGATTGATAAAAATGCCTTGTTCCAGTAGGGAGATATTTTGCTCCATAGCTGAAATCTAAATATCTTCTTCCAACTAAAAAACAAAACAAATCTCAGAATTAAAAGCATATGAGGATACATTGTCAATTAATATGACCTGTGTAATAAAAAAAAAAAAAGTTTTAGAAATTGTAGAATTGCTTTTCCATGCACTCTGCCGTTCTACAAATGTGTACACATTAGGTTAAAGGGGGTCTTCCAAGTTATTTGAAAAAAATATAAAATGCTCAGAGACAATAAATGTGATAAAATTAAAACACTCACCAGTTAATCCCATTTGTTTCCAGTGCAGTCACACCAGTCTTTCCTTCCGGGATATTTTATTTTTATTTTGCTGTAAGCCAATCACTGGCCTCAACAGTACATGGCACAAGCCTACTGAAACCAGTGTTTGGCTGCAGCAACCACATACTGTAAGGTGAACAGCATGACATTGCTGCAGCCAAGTAAAAACAGCCCGACAGGAGCCGCAGAGCTGAGGGATTAACTAGTGAATATATATTTTTTATTTTAGCACATTTAGTGACTCTTGGCACATTTTTAAAGAACCTCCTTAACTTTTAGGAAGTCCAAAATGATGAGTAACAAAATATACAACTCATGCCTCAAACAGCTATGTAGCCATGCAAAAATAAAAAAAGTGGTTGCTATAATACAGTGAGGCATAAATGAATAAAATATAGGGGTGCACCGAAATGAAAATTCTGGTCCGAAACGAAACCGAAAATTCAGGATGCCCTTGACCGAAAACCGAAACCGATTCTACCCCCCCTCCCTTGTCACTCTCATTCTACCCCCTCCCTTGTCACTCTCATTCTACCCCCCCTTGTCACTCTCATTCTACCCCCCCTTGTCACTCTCATTCTACTCCCCCCCCTCCCTTGTCACTCTCATTCTACCCCCCTCCCTTGTCACTCTCATTTTACACCCCCCCCCTTGTCACTCTCATTTTACACCCCCCCCCCTTGTCACTCTCATTTTACACCCCCCCCCTTGTCACTCTCATTTTACACCCCCCCCTTGTCACTCTCATTTTACACACCCACCCCCCCCCCCCCTCCCTTGTCACCTCTAGGAAGTGCACACTAAGTGAGCACTTCCTGTCAGTCCGGCCGGGTACAGGAAACAAAAGCTCCTGTACCGCGGAACGAACAGAGCTCGGCCACGCTACACTAACAACAGCAGTAGCACAGAGCAGACACAGCAGGCTGCGCAGCACTGAGCCGGAGATTCTTTAGAGCGGCAAGCGTTTAGGAGGCACAGCATGAGGGGCGCCACCGGCCGGCCGCCCGTACGTACGTGTATATAACCAACCATATTTTCTGCCGATATGTACCAATATCGGCCGAAATGGATTAGTCCCATTTTCGGCCGCCGGAATTTCGGTGCACCCCTAATAAAATATATACTGTATATCTTCTGTAATGCCCAAGCCTTTCTCCTGAAGAAGATTTATATTTTCCTGCTCCAGTCCTCTGTTGTCTCCATCTTCTGGTCCCCGCACTGTTTACATCCAGCTGGCCATGGGCATGGTCACTTACACCACTCCAGCCAATGACTGGCTTCAGTGGTGATTTGCTGCTTGTGGCCACATCACTGCTGAATCCAGTAACCGGCTGGAGTGCTGCACAGGACCATGCCCATGGCAAGCTGGAAGTAAACAGCACGGGGACCAAAAGAAGGAGACAGAGGGGCAGCATGTGGGACTAGATTGGCAATGGAGCAGGTAAGAATGAATCTTCTGTTTACCCCCTTCCTGACACATGATGTACTAGTACGCCATGGCGGCAAGTGACTTGCCGTATTCTGATGTACTATTACACCATGGTGATCGGGCCCGATCACTGCAGGGGCCCGGCATTCCAGCAAGTCTTCAGTTTTTTTTCGCCGGAGATAAAACCGTAGCATGCTGCGGTTTTCTTTTTTGCCTAATCATTTAAAATGACTGAACTGAAGACATCCTGATGCTTCCTGAACGGATGACTCTCCGTTTAGAATGCATGGGGATATGCCTTATCAGTTATTTTCCGGTATAGAGCCCCTGTGACGGAACTCTGTGACGGAAATGAAAAACGCTAGTGTGAAAGTACCCTAAAATATTAAGTTTAAATCCCCCCTTTCCCAATTTTACATATAAAATATATAAACAATAAATAAATAAACGTATTACATAGCGCTGCGTCCGAAAAGTCCAAACTATTAAATTATAAAAAAAAATATCTCCTATGCGGTGAGCGCCGTAACAGAAATAAATAAAAACAATGCGATTTGCAAAAAATTAGCCCCTACATAAGACAATTAGCTATACTATAGCTCTCAGAATATGGAGACACTAAAATATGATTTTTTTGCTCGTTTCGAAAATGCTATTATTGTGTTAAAGTGAAATAAATACATTTAAAGTAGACATATTGGTATCTCCACATCCATAACAACCAGCTATAAAAATATCACATGACCTAACCCCTCAGATGAACTCCGTAAAAAAAAAGTGCCAAAAAAGCTATTTTTTGTCACCTAACATCACACCAAGCGATCAAAAACACGCATGCCCCCCAAAATAGTACCAATTAAATGGTCACCTCATCCCACAAAAAATAAGACCCAACCTAAGGCCTCATGCACACGGCCGTTGTTTCGGTCCGCATCTGAGCCGCCGTTTTTGCGGCTCAGATTCGGACCCATTCACTTCAATGTGCTGTCTGCATCCATTGCACCATTCCGTGGCCACGCAAAAAAAAATATAGCATGTCCTATTCTTGTCCGTTTTGCAGACAAGAATAGGCATGTCTACAATGGGCCGCCCGTTCCGCAAATTGCGGAAGCCACACGGGCGCCTTCCGTTTTTTGCAGATCCGCGGTTTAAGGGACCGCAAAAAACGGCACGGTCGTGTGCATGTAGCCAAAGGCAAATCGGCCAAAAAAAAGATATTGCTCTCCAGCTATGGAGACACTAAAAAAATGCTTTCAAAATTTTTTATTGTGTAACAAATAAACAAGTATACATATTAGGTATTACCATGTCCATTTTTTATTTTTCCATGTCAATATCTATAAAAAAATATATAAGATAAAAAATTCCTGCAGTTTTCACAATGACGACTAATAGGCTCCACTTTTTGGTCTTGTTTTTCGATGACCCATTCACTTTAACCCTTTGCCGATCTCCAATGTAATAGTATTGTGAAAGTCAGGACTTTAAAGATGGCGTCTACTGTTCTTTGGAGCAGGCCAGGTTTCTACAGTTTCATAAAGCAGACACCCAGGGCCAATGTCTGTGATCGGCGATAATGCCAATGTCATTTAACCTTTTAGATGCCGTGGTCAAATGTGACCATGACATCTGAGAGCACAAAACCCAGAAGTGCCTAGCTTTCGGTACTGGAACAGATCCCCAGTGGAGCGATTGGGGGAGCTCTTCGTTGGCTGTCAAAGGCCGGAGCCTGTTGTAGGCTCCAATGCCTTTTGCAGGTATATTGCAATGTAGGCCTGCAGGTAGCAGAACTACATTGCAATATACTGAATCTTCTATTTGTCCATGGATTTATTCCTATTGATAAAGAGAAGTGGTAATCTAACAACTGCGTGATATTAGTCCCTTAGGGGCCTAAAAAAAAGTTTTTAAAATGACAAAAAATATAAATTCAAATCATCCCCCTTCTACAAAATTAAAAATTGAAGAACAAAAAATAAACATCATATGCATCTGAAAATACCTGTACTATTAAAATCTAAAAATATTTATTCCATACGGTGAACGACTTAACGGGAATAAAAAAATCAATACAGCATGCATTTTTTTTTTCGTCACTTCACCTCCCAAATTTTATTTTTTTTTTAAAGTGATAAGTCACACACGCTAAAACAACAAGTCCTCACAAAGTTCCATAGTTGCAACTATAAAAAAGTTATGGGAGCAATAAAAAGGAAAAATACATTTAAAGTTTCGTTTTTTTCAGTATAAAACCAAAAACTATATAAATACAGTATTGTGCAATTGTACTGACCCAGAGAATGAAGGGCATGGGTCAGTTTTACTGCATAGGACACGCCATAAAAGCAAAACCCATGAAACTGTGGCAGTTTTTTTTTTCCAGTTCCACCCCATTAGAAACGTTTTTCAAGCTTCCCACTACATTGTATGCTTGCATATACAGTATGTGCGCTCCCAAAACGCATTAAATGTATTATTGTTTCTCAATCAAGATTTGTATTAAAGGGGTTCTTTACCTTATTACTGATTATCTATCCTTTGGATAGGTCATCAGCATCTGATCGGCAGGGTTCCGACACCCGGGACCACCACCAACCAGCTGTTTGAGAAGGCAGCGGCATTCACTTCAATGGGGCTGAGCTGCACCCAGGCCATGTGACATAGTCGTGACATCACTAGCCTGCGAGAAGGCCGTAGTGATACTGCAAGCACCGCTGCCTTCTCAAAAGCTGATTGGCGGAGGGTTGCAGGTGTCGGACCCCTGCCAATAATGCTAACGAACTAACGAAAAGGACATATCATCAGTAAGTAAAAGGTAAAGAAGCCCTTTAAATTTCCAAATGTTCCAAAAGGAAGCATATACAAAGATGCCACTTGTTCTAAGAATTACAATAAAGGACAGAGAAGTGTTGCATTAAGAACAAAGCTTCAATAAGAAAACATCAATAGCATACAAATGTATTATTTTTTCAGTTGTAGTCTGCTTCATCAACCCATCCAGTTACAAAAATAAATAAATCTGGAAGACTCTGAAGTAGATAATGACACAAATGCATTTATCAAGTGCTTTATCCCCTTTATTCTAGCAATATGTGGGGGGTCTCAACAGCTAGAACAATACAATACCTTTTTGTAAGGGATTTCCAGGAGTTTAATATTAATGGCCTATCCTCAGAATAGGTCATCAGTATCAAATCGGTATGGTCCGACTCCTGACACCCCCACTAATCAGCTGTTTGAAGATGCTGTGGCACTCCTGTCAGTGCTGCAGACCCCTTTTAGGCCAGTGACATCATGTTCATCTGTAATGTGGCCTTCAAGTGAATGGACCTGGGATGCAATACCAAGCACAGCCACTTTACAAAGTACGGCGCTGTGCTTGGAATGCTGTGAGGAGGCCATCTCTTCATACAGCTGGTCGTGGGGATGCCGAGAGTTGGACCCACATAAATCAGTTATTGAGCAAAGTGCAAACATGGCGCCAATCGCGTTCATTAAAGTCTTTAGATGCTTTAAGTATAAATCACCCCCCTTTCCGTAGAATATAAATATAAACATCATGGGCATCACCGCATCTGAAAATGACAATACAATTAAAATATTTAAAAAAAATATATAAAAAATTCCAATACAGCGAATTGCGTGATGGAAAAAGGGTCAAAATAAAACGCGATTTAAAAAAAAGTCACACTCCAAAATGGCATCAATAAAAACGACATTGTCCAAAAAGAAATGGGCCCCCACAAAGCTCAGTAGATATAACAAAAAATAAATAGAAATTATGGGAGTCAGAATATGGTGAGGTAAAAACATTTTTTCACAGTAAAATATATATTTTTTACACTATTTTACATAAAATCCTATACATATAGGGTAATGTTGTAATCGTACCGACACTGACCCAGAGAATGAAGCGCACGGGTGAGTTTGGCCGCAAGCAGAACGGCGTGGGAATAAAACCCGTAAAACAGTGGAGAAATTGCATTTACTTTCCAATTCCACCCCATTTGGATTTCTTTTCCACTTCCCACTACATTGTATGCCATATTAAATGGTGGCATTAGAAAGCACAACTTGTCCTGCAAACAATGAGCCCTCATACAGCTATGAACGGAAAAAGAAAAAAAGTTAAAGTTACAGCTCAAGGAAGAAAAATTAAAATGAAAAAACTTGGATATCCTAAGGGTTAATAAAAAACTTAACTTAACCAAAAACCCCATTTCCACAGCATTTTAGGCCTGCCACAAAATGACCTGCTAGCATTATTTCAGTGATCTTCTAATTAGCTCAGGAGAAAAAATTAACAACAGGACAAGGCAGCTTGTATAACTGTCATGCTTATTGAATTAGGAAAGCGGACTGATTCCTTTTGGCAGTGGTGCGTGAAATCATTGTCTTCTTCCGTTAACCATGGTTTCCTCAAAAGAAACACGGACAGTCATCAACCATTCACCAAATCATCAAGGACTTGCCCAAGAAAGTCCAGCAAGTGCCAGTATCATCTCCAGAAACATAGAATGTGTCGGCAGATAAGAACCATTTGGTCCATCTAGTCTGCCCAATATATCTGAATCCTATGAATAGTCCCTGGCCCTATCTTATATGACGGATAGCCTTATGCCTATCCCATGCATGCTTAAACTCCTTCACTGTATTTGCAGCTACCACTTCTGCAGGAAGGCTATTCCATGCATCCACTACTCTCTCAGTAAAGTAATACTTCCTTATATTACTTTTAAACCTTTGCCCCTCTAATTTAAAACTGTGTCCTCTTGTGGTAGTTTTTCTTCTTTTAAATATGCTCTCCTCCTTTACCGAGTTGATTCCCTTTATGTATTTAAAAGTTTCTATCATATCCCCTCTGTCTCTTCTTTCTTCCAAGCTATACATATTAAGGTCTTTTAACCTTTCCTGGTAAGTTTTATCCTGCAATCCATGTACTAGTTTAGTAGCTCTTCTCTGAACTCTCTCTAGAGTATCTATATCCTTCTGGAGATATGGCCTCCAGTACTGTGCACAATACTCCAAGTGAGGTCTCACCAGTGTTCAGTACAGCGGCATAAGCACTTCACTCTTTCTACTGCTTATACCTCTCCCTATATACCCAAGCATTCTGCTGGCATTTCGTGCTGCTCTATTACATTGTCTTCCCACCTTTAAGTCTTCTGAAATAATTACTCCTAAATCCCTTTCCTCAGATACTGAGGTCAGGACTGTGTCAAATATTCTATATTCTGCCCTTGGGTTTTTACGCCCCAGGTGCATTATCTTGCACTTATCCACATTAAATTTCAGTTGCCAGAGTTCTGACCATTCTTCTAGTTTTCCTAAATCCTTTTCCATTTGGCGTTTCCCTCCAGGAACATCAACCCTGTTACATATCTTTGTGTCATCAGCAAAAAGACAAACCTTACCATCAAGGCCTTTTGCAATATCACTTATGAAGATATTAAACAAAATTGGTCCCAGTACAGATCCCTGTGGAATCCCACTGGTAACATGACCTTGTTTTGAATGTTCTCCATTGACTACAACCCTCTGTTGTCTGTCACTCAGCCACTGCCTAATCCACTCAACAATATGGGAGTCCATGTTCAATGACTGCAGTTTATTGATAAGTCTTCTATGTGGGACAGTGTCAAAAGCCTTACTAAAATCTAGATATGCGATGTCTACTGCACCTCCACCGTCTATTATTTTAGTCACCCAGTCAAAAAAATCTATAAGATTTGTTTGACATGATCTCCCTGAAGTAAACCCATGTTTTTCATCTTGCAATCCATGGGATTTTAGATGTTCCACAATCCTATCCTTTAATAGGGTTTCCATTAATTTGCCTACTATTGATGTCAGACTCACTGGTCTATAGTTGCTCGATTCCTCCCTACTACCTTTCTTGTGAATGGGCACGACATTTGCCAATTTCCAATCTTCCGGGACGACTCCTGTTACTAATGATTGGTTAAATAAATCTGTTAATGGTTTTGCCAGCTCACCACTAAGCTCTTTTAATAATTTTGGGTGTATCTCATCAGGCCCCCGTGATTTATTTGTCTTCACTTTAGACAGCAAACTTAGAACATCTTCCTCTGTAAAGACACATGCATCAAACGATTTATTAGTCATCCTTTCTAGTGGAGGTCCTTCTCCTTTTTCTTTTGTAAAAACTGAACAGAAGTATTCATTAAGGCAGTCGGCTAGCCCTTTATTCTCTTCTACATACCTTCCGTCCTTTGTTTTTAATTTAGTTATTCCTTGTTTTAATTTCCGTTTTTCATTTATATATCTGAAGAATGTCTTATCCCCTTTTTTCATAGACTGAGCTAGTTTTTCTTGTGCCTGAGCTTTAGAAGTTCTTATAACGTGCTTGGCCTCTTTCTGCCTAATCTTGTAGATTTCCTTATCTTCATTGCTCTGGGTTTTTTTATAATTACAAAATGCTAGCTTTTTATTTTTAATGATTTGGGTCACTTCTGCTGAGTACCACAGTGGTCTCTTCCTTTTTTTGCTTTTACTGACAAGTCTAATGCAATTTTCTGTTGCCTTCAATAATGCACCTTTTAAGTAGTCCCATTTCTCCTGGACTCCATGTAATCTGTTCCAGTCTGATAAGGACTCATTTATGACTAATTTCATTTTTGAAAAGTCTGTTTTTCTAAAATCTAAAACTTTTGTTTTTGTGTGGTGGGACTCTTTCACAGTTCTTATATTAAACCACACTGACTGGTGATCACTAGATCCCAAGGTTTCGCCTACAATGACATCATATACCGAATCCCCATTTGTGAATATCAAATCCAAAATGGCCTCCCTCCGGGTTGGCTCCTCAACCATTTGTTGTAGGGATAACCCCAGTAGGGAATTTAGAATATCTGTACTCCTGGTAGAACTTGCTATTTTGGTTTTCCAGTTTACATCTGGAAGATTGAAATCTCCCATAATGATAACTTCTCCTTTCATTGTCATTTTAGCTATTTCTTCAACTAGTAGATCATCTAGTTCTTTAACTTGATCAGGTGGTCTATATATCACACCTACACGAGTTACTGCATGATTAGCAAACTGCAACGTAACCCAAACTGACTCTATGTTGGCCTCACCAACTTGTATTAGGCTAGATTTCATGCTATCTTTCACATACAGGGCCACTCCTCCTCCTTTCTTGCCTTCTCTGTCTCTTCTGTATAAAGAGTACCCTGGTATGGTTATGTCCCAGTCATTTCTTTCATTAAACCATGTCTCCGTAACAGCCACTAAATCTACATTCTCAGATGCCATTATTGACCCAAGTTCATTGATTTTTTTACCTAAACTGCGAGCATTTGTAGACAGGACTCTGAGCTTATCATTTCTTAACCTCTGTGCTTCTGACCTGTTCTGGCATTGTTTTGGGGGGCAATTGGACTCTTATTTTCACTCTTTTGCCCCCCCTTCCTAGTTTAAATACTCTTTCGCAAATTCTTGGAGTTGTTCACTAAGTACATTTGTTCCTTTGAGAGAAAGATGCAAACCATCTTTTTTGTACAGTTCCTTTCTATTCCAAGTAGAGCTATCATGAGAAACAAAGCCAAATCCTTGCTCTTGACACCATTTACCAAGCCATATGTTTAACTCCTTTATGCGCCTCTGCCTATCATTCTGAACATTATGCACAGGCAGAACTTCAGAAAATGAAATGGTGGATGCAAAATCCTGTACGTCATTACCAAGTGTGATAAAAGATTTTTTCACCTCTGACACTTCATTGCAAGCCAGGTCATTTGTCCCTAGATGGACAAGAACATCCACGTCCCCTTCCTGCTTTGCTTGCTTAACAATATTATTAATACGTCTTCTATCTCTTCTAGCAGTAGCCCCAGGGAGACATCTCACAAAACCATTTTCTTTAAGCTCCACACTTCTTATGATTGAATCACCCAGCAACAGCTGCTTCCTTTGAGACTTCACTTTATCTTTTTTGTCCTTGGCTGCAGTCTTGCATACATTAGACATAGGAGTCGATGGTTTCTCACCCTCTGTGCTTGAGTCCATATCCATGTTGTCCTTACATTCTGAGAGTGCTGCAAATGAATTATGGAGAACCACCGACTGTGGGACATGTCTTCTATCCACCACTCTAAGTCTTCCAGAACCTACAGTAACCCATCTGCCATTTCTGGGGGTCCTCTGTGGCAGTGGCATTGCAGCAGTCCTAGCTGGAGTTTGTTTAACAGATAATTTAAATATCTCAGATTTCAAAAATACAATTTCCTGCTGCAGTAAGGAGAACTGTCTACAGATCTGACAGCATCCGAATCTCCAAAGAGTGGAACATGAAATAAATGCACAACAATTCCTGCACTGAACGAAGTCTGCCAGAAGAGGCTTTGGCTATGGGATCAGGTCACCACCAGTGCAGATTGTGCTCAGGAATGGCAACAGGAAGATGTGAGAGCATGTGCACGCACAGTGAGGCGGAGGATGGACTGGTGTGAAGAAGGGTAGCAAAGAAGCCACCTGACATTCTGCAGCAAGCACATGAAGTGGACTGCAGAGGGCTGAGGTAGTTATTTTCTTTAATGAAGACCCTTTTCAGACTGTTTGGGACATCTGGAAAAAATGATTGTGCAGAGAAGAAAAGATGAGCGCTACCACGAGTCCTGTGTTATGCCAACAGTAAAGCATCCTGAGACCAATAATGTCTGGTGCTGCTTCTTATCCACTCACAATTTTGTCTAAGAACAGTGCCATGAATAAAGAATGGTATCAAAGCATTTTTGAACAGCAACTTCTCCCACCTCCAGGAGCAGTTTGGTGAGGAACAATGCTTTTAAGCATGAATAAACGAAGTAAGACCTACTGTGACCAATTGGTGCACGCTGATATTGGCCCTATGAGTGTTCTCCCACAACAGAGCTTGCTGAGGCATCAGAGGAATGGTCCATATCCTTGTACACATTGTGCACAATGTTCGCACATTATTAAAGGAGAATCCTTTTATCATCCGCATACTGGTAAAGCCTTTAGAGTTCAGGGCTACTTCACATGCGACTCTTCTAATGTTATATATTTAATAAAATGCCCTTGTGGCTTGGCTTATGTCGGGGAGACAATGCAAACAGAGAGATCGCATCTGTAAGCACAAGTCCACGATATGACCAGTAATTTACTATTACCTATACAAGCCCATTTTCATGACTCTCGCCACTCTATTTCCCACTTGAGGTTTCAGGTGTTGGAGCAGGTAAAAAGACAGAGAAGAGGGGGTGAGATCAAAAGGCAGTTACTCTGCAGACAAGCATATTGGATCCATACCCTGGGTACATTACAACCCAGGGGATTGAATAGAGACTATGAGGTAGTCCATTTGTAGTAATGATAAAGCTGCAATATATGTAATCAAATAACGTTTTTTTCTTTGCAGACGAGAAAGCTGCGATGAACCACTGAATTAGCGGTATCGTCGGTATTGTAAATTTTATTTACTTTGTGATTTACTTTTGATATGCTTTGTTGGTTATATGATTGTCTATATAATCACATGATTGATTGACATGCGCCTGGGTTTCACCCCTTGGAGTCGGACGTCACTACATGTGTAGGACTAACTGATATATAAGTGTGTGAGATGTATTATAATACTGAGCTGATGAAGGCTGGACGGGCCGAAATGCGTCCTTGAATTTAGCCATCTATGGAATAAAAGCAAATCAACTGAGAAAAAGAAACACCCGCTGAGATTTATTATACTACATTTAAGCATGACGGGGCACCATGTCACAAGACAAAATAAAAATCCATAACCAAGTGGCTCAGTGAACGAAACATTAAAGTTCTTGGTCCATAGACCAGAAACTCCCTGTAGATAGCGATCCCACTGTGAACCTGTGGTCAATCCCCAAAAAGCAGGTGGACAAACAAAAACACAGAAATTCAGATAAACTCCAAGCACTGAATACGCCAGAATGGGTTACCATCAGTCAGGATTTGGCCCAGAAGCGCATATCCAGCATGCCAGGGCGAATTGCAGAAGTCTTGAAAAAGAAGGGCTAGCACTGTAAATACTTAACTTTCCATAAACTTGATGTATAAAAATCTGACAAATCTCAAAACACTGAGGCAGCAAACTATAGCAAACCGTATACATAGCAGCACCCTGCTCCAAGTACAAAGACAAATGCAAACACTGGAAACATGGATAAGGCTACATGCACACGAATGTTGTTTGTTTCCATGTCTGTTCAGTTTTTTTTTTTGCGGATGGTATGCGGACCCATTCATTTCGATGGGTCCGCAAAAAATGTGGACAGCACACCGTGTGCTATCCGCATCTGTATATCCGTTCTGTAGCCCTGCAAAAAAAAAAAAAAAAGAACATGTCCTATTCTTGTCCGTTTTAGGCATTGTTACAATGGATCTGCAAAAAAAAAAAAAAGAAATGGATGGCATACGGATATCATCCGTTTTTTTTATGCGGATCACAAAACAAATACGGTCGTGTGCATGTAGCCTTACTCTGTATTGCATTACTGCCATCTATACTATATATTGAGATTTGAAGCTTTAAAAGCCTCATGCACACGACCGTTGTGTGTTTTGGGGTCCGCAAACCACGGATGGCGTCCCTGTGTGTTCCGCAATTTGCGGACCAGCACGGACAGCCATTATTATAACTGCCTATTCTTCTCCACAGAAAGTGGACAAGAATAGGACAGGTTATATTTTTTGGGGCAGACCACGGAACGGAGCAACGGATACGGGCAGCACACGGCCGCATTGAAGTGAATGGGTCCGCATCAGAGCCGCCAAAACTGCGGTTTGGATGCGGACCAAAACAACAGCCGTGTGCATAAGGCCTTACGCACATTTTTTTTAAATCAAAATGTTATTTCTTGCATTGTACATATGGAGGAGTGGCTGCTTCAGTTTGGACTGTGCACTCCTGCCCATCTGCCAAGGATTTCTAGAGTATACTATAACTGGATCCTAAACTGTCCTGAAGTATGCAGGCTTTGTGCCCAGAAGAGGCAATTCAGTGTTAAGTTCCCATCTGTAGAAGCCACCTTGCTGTTAAAAGATAGGCCCGACGCAATTCTCATCAAAAACAGAACTTCCACTGCGCATGGAGCAGTGTGATGCTACACATAGGAGGAGATATATCAAGATGGGCGCATCCATCCACTAGTCTTCATCTCCCTGCACGAGTGTGAGAGCAGAAGCCTCTTCACAAATCAGGCACATCTCTGCCCTACGCCAGAAACTGAAACACATGCTTCAAATTATATCGCAATATAGATTTTAGGCCCTATCGCCCATTCCTAGTACTATGCTTCTGAATTCTTTTCCCCGTAACGTATATATGTTATATGTGAGGCAAAAAGATCAAATGAATAGCCCCTTAGGCAGCCAACATGAGACTCAATGTGTTGAATGAACAGGCAATGATGTCCTTAAAGGGGTATTCCCACCTGAGACAATACTGGCATATCCTAGTCTGAAAGAGGTGGGACCTGCACCTACACCAAGAACTGAGTGAGGTAGGTGGCAGTTGAAGGAACACAGGTTTTCTGGGGTCGGCCACCACCAAGCGCTCTACCCGTAGTACTGAATGGGAGCGCACCCTGCTTGTGCAGCTACCACTCCCATTCATTTCTATGGGCCCACGAAGATGGGACCTGCACCTATCAAACAATGGGGGCATATCCTAGCGATATGCCTCATCGTTTGGGAAGGGAAAACCCTTTAAACAAATGGGAAAGCACTCACACAAACTTTTATTCTTCACTTGAGTCACATGACCATTTGTCATAATCCAAAGTAAGCACTGCTGCAGCCAGCTATTGCCGGCCGCAGCATCAAAGTGGAACTATAAATCCACGGAGATCAGCTCACCATGCCAGCAAGCAGGTAAGTATGCCAAATGCCCAGAGATAGAATAAAAATGTGAGGGGTGTACTCACTTTTGCTTTTGTAAGTATTTAATATTTGTGTGTATAGTAGGGTTGTTTCGATACCATAAAAAAGTAATGCGATATTCAAAACCACGTGAAAAAAAAAAAAAAAAAAAAAGACAAAGAAAGCTGCGTGCATTCCGCATTTTATGGAACGTCCGGCCCATAATCGAACAGTCCTATCCTATTTTTTGGGGGGGACAAGGTGGGGCAGTTTTTCTTTTCTTTTACGGCGTTTACCGCATAGGAGATATTTTTTTATATTTTAATAGTTTCGACGTGGCGATATGTAATATTTTATTTATTGTTTATATATTTTATATGTAAAATTGGGAAATGCGGGCTGGCATTTCGTCGAGAAGTATTTCGTCAGCAACCTGCCGGCCAATGATCGCGGCTGGCAGGTTGCTGATTTAAAAAAAAAAAAACAATCAGAGGCCATATATCAGATCATATTTGTAAATATGATCTGTTATATGGCTGGCCTGCTCCTCTGCTGGTTCTTTTTGTCGGTTGGATCCAGCAGAGGAGCAGGCTACACAGTGAGTACACCAAACACCTCATACTAGCCCCAGATCACCCCCCTGAACCCCTTTTAACCCTTTGATCACCCCTTTGATCGCCCCTGTCAATCACTAGTGAAAGGAAAAAAAGTGATCAGTGCAAACTGTCACTTTTTTTTTCACTAGTATTGACCGTTAGGTTTTAGGTATAGTTTAGGCCCCTTGGTTAGGTAGTTTAGGGATGAGTTAGCGCCCAGCCCACCGCACCGCAGTCACTGATTCGCTGATTAGCGTATCGCTAATCAGCATTTGTACTTTTATAGTATCTGGAAGTGATCAAAACTGATCACGGTCAGATCTATAATTGTATTAGTGTCACTTTAGGTTCGCCCTCCACCCAAAACGCAGTGTTTGCCCGATCAGGCCTGATCGGTCGCCCACACGTGCGTTCACCCACGCCCGCCCCACCGCAGTGACAAAAAATTTTTTTTTTTGATTACTGCACATTCACTTTACACGCGCTGCGGCGATAAAAAAATCAGTTTTGATATTTTTTATCAACCGCAGCGGCCTCCGGTACTTCGCTAGCCTCCCATTTGTAAGACAGGCTTGCTTTTTTTTCTTGGGTAGTCTCAGGGAATACCCCTAAATTTAGTTGCCCACATGTCAAACAGGGGGTATTCTTCTGAAGAGGCCTACAGGCTTCTGACCCAGTCGGATGAGGAGTGGGAACCCTCATCTGATGAATCTAGCGGGTCAGAATACGAACCTGTAGAAAGCAGTGGCAGTCTGACCCAAAGTTCGGACGAGGAGGCTGAGGTCCCTGATAGCACCAGGCGTACCCGGCCCCGTGTCGCTAGACCGCAGGTTGCGCAGGATCCGCTTCAAGAGCAGCAGAGTGGGGCTGGTGCTGTCGGATTACGTGGTGAGGCATACACCAGCAGCCCAGCCCTTCCTGGACCTAGTACCAGCACTGCCGTAGAACATGGTGAAGTAGCGAGCACCAGAAGGGCAGTTGAAGCTGGTATGCACCTGTAGTTCCCCCTTTCACCGCCCAGTCTGGAGTTCGGGTTGAGACAGCTCAGATCGGTTCGGCCCTGGGATTTTTTGAGCTGTTCTTGACTGTGGAGCTCTTAGACTTAGTTGTGGCAGAGACAAACCGGTATGCCACACAATTTATAACCGCTAACCCGGGAAGCTTTAATGCCCAGCCTTTCCAGTGGAAACCAGTCCAAGTTTCCGAAATTAAAACTTTTTTGGGCCTTCTCCTCAACATGGGTCTAACTAAAAAGCATGAATTGCGGTCATATTGGTCCACGAACCCAATTCATCACATGCCCATGTTCTCTGCTGCTATGTCCAGGACACGATTTGAGACCATCCTGCGTTTCCTGCACTTTAGTGATAACAGCACCTCCCGTCCCAGAGGCCACCCTGCTTTTGACCGGCTCCACAAAATTCGGCCCCTCAGACCATTTCAACCTGAAATTTGCAGATATGTATACCCCAGAGCAAAACATCTGCGTAGACGAGTCCCTGATACATTTTATGGGGTCAAATTGTATAAGCTCTGTGAAAGGGCCACGGGCTATACCCACAAATTTCGTGTCTATGAGGGAAAAGATCAGACCCTGGAGCCGGTCGGTTGCCCTGACTACCTGGGGAGCAGTGGGAAGACAGTCTGGGACTTGGTGTCACCCTTATTCGGCAAGGGGTACCATCTTTATGTGGACAATTTCTACACAAGTGTGGCCCTCTTTAGGCATTTGTTTCTAGAACGGATTGGCGCCTGTGGTACCGCGCGAACTAGTCGCGCGGGCTTCCACCAACGGCTCGTTAGCACCAGTCTTGCAAGGGGGCAGAGGGCCGCACTGTGTAACGAAGAACTGCTCGCGGTGAAATGGAGAGACAAGCGTGACGTTTACATGCTCTCCTCCATTCACGCAGACACGACAATACAAATTGAGCGAGCAACCCGTGTCATTGAAAAGCCCCTCTCAGTCCACGACTATAACCTTCACATGGGAGGGGTGGACTTCAATGACCAGATGTTGTCTCCGTATTTAGTTTCCCGCAGAACCAGACGCTGGTATAAGAAGGTGTCTGTATATTTAATTCAATTGGCTCTGTATAATAGTTTCTCTACAGTAAGGCTGGGAGAACTGGATCCTTCCTCAAATTTCAGGAAGAGATCATCGAGAACCTCCTGTACCCAGGAGGTTCCGTGGCCCCATCCACCAGTGTAGTTAGCCGTCTACACGAGCGACATTTCCCCAATGTCGTTGCCGGTACCTCAACCCAACCGTCACCCCGAAAAAGATGTTGTGTCTGTAGCAGGAGTGGAATACGGCGTGACACCCGCTATTTCTGTCCTGACTACCCTGCCCTATGCTTAGGGGAGTGTTTCCGGAAGTACCACACACAGGTACACCTAGCATAGGGATCATCTCACCAGGACAGGCACACAGGGCTATTAGGGCCCATTCACTCACACAGCTGCTGCAAACGTCTCCTTTCACCTGGGACAAAGTGCATAACGCACTTCGCCACATCTTTGGGCGATTTGCGCTTTGCACATTGACCCATGGGGAAGGAGAGGTTTGTTCTATAAAGGTAAAAAAAAAAAAACAGTAAGCAAACAGGTTAATGTTTAGTTCAAAAAGTTAAAGTTTATATGTTCTGTTCCAAAGTTAATAAAATTATTGCGTTGCGGCCTGGTTTTTTCTTTTTTTTTACCTTCCAGGTGGACCAACCGATCGACTAGCTGCAGCACTGATGTGCATTCTGACAGAAGCATTGCGCTGCTGTCAGATTACACGCAAGTCGGTGTATGCGGCGCTGCAAGACGAGATTTCTACTCTGCAGTAACAGATACGTTTGCCGAGGCATACGAGCTGAGGAGGAGGCGGCGTTCCTATGCATTGGCAAACACTTTGTATGTTAAAAAAAAAAAAAATCCCGGCAATGATTTATTCATCCACATCGATTGATGTGAATGGAGAAATCTGGTTTGCCAGGGCATACGAGCTAAGTGGGTATGGATGTTGGGCGGACCTCCTATGTCCTGGCAGACGCCTTTCCCCTCCTTTTTTTTTTTTTTTGGGCAGAGATTTTTTCATCCACATTGATCGATGCGAATGAAGAAATCTGTGCCGTTCATTTTTTTCTTTCAGGCCAGAGGCTGAACGAAAAAAATAATAATCTCATTACCTGTATGCTCAATATAAGGAAAATAGCAGAAACTCCTAATGCTGGCCATACATGTAATGATTGCGGAGACCCTCAAATGCCAGGGCAGTACAAACACCCCACAACTGACCCCATTTTGGAAAGAAGACACCCCAAGGTATTCGCTGAGGGGCATATTGAGTCCATGAAAGATTTAAATTTTTGTGCTAAGTTAGCAGAAAGTGAGACTTTGTGAGAAAAAACAAAAAAAAAATCAATTTCCGCTAACTTATGCCAAAAAAATACATTTCTATGAACTCGCCATGCCCCTCATTGAATACCTTGGGGTGTCTTCTTTCCAAAGTGGGGTCACATGTGGGGTATTTATACTGCCCTGGCTTTTTAGGGGCCCTAAAGCGTGAGAAGAAGTCTGGGATCCAAATGTCTAAAAATGCTCTCCTAAAAGGAATTTGGGCACTTTTGCAGCCTAGATGCGCAAAAGTGTCACACATCTGGTATCGCCTTACTCAGGATATCCAAATATCTTGGTCAAATGCCAACTTTGTATAAAAAAAATGGGAAAAGTTGTCTTTTGCCAAGATATTTCTCTCACCCAGCATGGGTATATGTAAAATGACACCCCAAAACACATTCCCCAACTTCTCCTGAGTACGGCGATACCAGATGTGTGACACTTTTTTGCAGCCAAGGTGGGCAAAGGGGCACATATTCCAAAGTGCACCTTTCGGATTTCGCAGGCCATTTTTTACACATTTTGATTGCAAAGTACTTCTCACACATTTGGGCCCCTAAATTGCCAGGGCAGTATAACTACGCCACAAGTGACCCCATTTTGGAAAGACGACACCCCAAGGTATTCCGTGAAGGGCATGGCGAGTTCCTAGAATTTTTAATTTTTTGTCGCAAGTTAGTGGAATATGAGACTTTGTAAGGAAAAAAATAAATAAATAAATCATCATTTTCCGCTAACTTGTGACAAAAAATAAAAAGTTCTATGAACTCACTATGCCCATCAGCGAATACCTTAGGGTGTCTACTTTCTGAAATGGGGTCATTTGTGGGGGTTTTCTACTGTTTGGGCATTGTAGAACCTCAGGAATCATGACAGGTGCTCAGAAAGTCAGAGCTGTTTCAAAAAGCAGAAATTCACATTTTTGTACCATAGTGTGTAAACGCTATAACTTTTACCCAAACCATTTTTTTTGCCCAAACATTTTTTTTTTTATCAAAGACATGTAGAACAATAAATTTGGCGAAAAATGTATATATGGATGTCGTTTTTTTTGCAAAATTTTACAGCTGAAAGTGAAAAATGTCATTTTTTTGCAAAAAAATCGTTACATTTTGATCAATAACAAAAAAAGTAAAAATGTCAGCAGCAATAAAATACCACCAAATGAAAGCTCTATTAGTGAGAAGAAAAGGAGGTAAAATTCATTTGGGTGGTAAGTTGCATGACCGAGTGATAAACTGTGAAAGTAGTGTAGTGCAGAAGTGTAAAAAGTGGCCTGGTCATGAAGGGGGTTTCAGCTAGCAGGGCTGAAGTGGTTAAAGAGGACCTTTCACCGATTATGACACTGTGAACTAAGAATACAGACATGGAGAGCGGCGCCCGGGGATCTCACTGCACCTACTATTATCCCTGGGCGCTGCTCCGTTCTCCTGCTATGCCCTCCGGTATCTCCGCTCACAAAGTTATGGTAGGCGGAGTCTGCCCTTGTTCTGCTGAAGTGCTGGCCAATCGCATTGCAGAGCTCACAGCCTGGGAGAAAATAACCTCCCAGGCTGTGAGCTCTGCGCTGCGATTGGCCAGCGCTAGAGCAGAACAAGGGCAGACTCCGCCTACCATAACTTAGTGACTTAAATCTCCGCCTACTATAACTTAGTGGCCAGAGATACCGGAGGGCATAGCGGGAGAATGGAGCGGCGCCCGGGGATAATAGTAAGTGCAGTGAGATCCCCGGCCGCTGCTCTACATGTCTGTATTCTTAGTTCACAGTGTCATAATCGGTGAAAGGTCCTCTTTAACTGCCGTAGATCGCAGCGCCCTGTCAGAGACAGGGTTCCGGCAATGTGTTTCTGCCGCCGCCCGCATTTGTAATGTATTAAACGTTCGTTATTATTGGTGGTGCAGTGGCCACAGCCTTCTTCCCTGTGCTGCTGAGGGCAGCGTGATCTATATTCTCTGATACTGGGCTGTGCTGTAGCACAGCCTAGTATCAATAAAAGACAAATCGCGGTATTGTATCGATACCGGGCTAAAAGTATCCATACCCGAAACCTTAGAGTGTGTATGTATATATATATATATATATATATATATATATGTATATGAGATGGCTATAACGAAACAGCATCATATCTATTGTCACCCGGACGATCATAGTTTTGTCCCGCATGAGCAGAAAAGAGATCGAGACGTCTGACTACAGAAGGGACAGCATGTGTTAATGAAATACAGAAGCGATCTGAAATTAAGAGAAATATGGACCTGCAGAAAAGTTAATACCACAGGGAGACCTCAGAGAGGTAAGAAGTGCTGATACAGTACAGTTAGGTATAGTTACTACTGTTCTGTTATTATGCACAACAGAGTTTCAAAACATTTTAAACATTGTAAAGAACTGAAAATGTAATTTGTTGAATTTGCAGCATTAAGAATTGAAATGAATGTGGACCCATTCATACGGTCTTGTGAATGCACCCTAAATCCGATGAACTTGTCTGGCAGAAACCTTCCCCATTATACCGTTATATGCACAAACCCCTCTGTGCTCCGAATCAGCCACAAATCTCTTCACAAGTACTGTGATCACAGTTAAAGTCTAACTGCCTTTCTATTTTTATTTGTGTGATGTATAGGGGCAGTGATACTGACCATTTTTGTAATATACTTTAATTACTGAAATCATACATTTCTATTAGCAAAATTGCTCTAAAGTGGCCCATTTTGAGCCTTGGCAACGCTCCTCTGTCTTCTGTTTACATAGCACAGTCAGTCAGTGTGGAGCGTGTCTCCACTGTTATGTAAACAGAAGGCAGAGGAGCGTTGCTAAGGCTCAAAATGGGCCACTTTAGAGCAATTTTTCTAATAGAAATGTATGATTTCAGTAATTAAAGTATATTACAAAAATGGACAGCATCACTGCACCTGTACATTACACAAATAAAAATAAAACTGCAATTAAACTTTAAGTTCTCGTGAAATATCTAATGTTTTCATACCTTGTCCAAGGCATTGCACTACTTAACACATCAATAGACAGATCCTTTTTTTTTTCTCATTTTGCTTGAATCCTATGGCCTGCCGAATTATGTAGACTGTCCTTCTTGAGTAGTTTTCCTTTAATTGGGCTCACCTGGAAAACTAAGGCTACTTTCACATCTGCGTTTTTCCTTTCTAGTTATTAGATCCTTCATAGGATATCAATACCGGAGGAAAACGCTTCAGTTTTGTCCCCATTTATTGTCAATGGGGACAAAACTGAACAGAACGGAATGCACACTGTTCCGTTCGGTTGCGTTCCCATACCGGACAAAAAAACGCTGCAATCTGCATTTTTCTGTCCGGCATGGGATTATCCTAAGGCCTCTTGCACACGAACATGTGCGCCCCCTGGCCGTGCTGCAATGCATGAACACCGACTGAGGTGCAGCCGCAGCGGATGGCGGACCCATTCACTTTAACGGGTCCGTGATCCGCCCGTTCTGCAAAAAGATAGAACATGTTCTATCTTTTTGCAGAACGCAAGTACAGGAAAAAACCCCATGGAAGCACTCCGTAGTGCTTCCATAGGATTCCGTTCCGCACCATTCCGCATCTCCGGATTTGCGGACCCACTGAAGTGAATGGGTCCGCATCCGTGATGCAGAATGCCCACGGAACCGCGCCAGTGTATTGCGGATCCACAAATGTGGTCCGCAATACGGCAACGGGCATCACACGTTTGTGTGTAGGAGGCCTAATTATCACAGGTGTTTGAGACCGATTTCAGTGATCCAAAGAGAACTGAGTATAATTCCATCCACGAGTACAATTGAAAAGCAAAATAATTACATTTTTCTGACACTTAAATCCAATTTGGATAATCATTTGGAGCACAGTGTAGAGAGCCAGTAGTGTTTACAATGTCAGATAGGTCATCAATACTGAACCCCTGGAAAAGACTGTTTATTCTGACACCAGATCTCCTGACACCATCATCTCACTGGACATGTGAGGTCTTCTTTATTTACAGAATGTTGGTGAAGGTGGAGGGGTGATGATACCTATTGTTGCTTATTTGGAAATGCCATAAAAATTTAATTAGAATAGTTTTGAGTTACAAAAATGATCTGTCACAGAGGTCAATAAGAAATAAGTGAATGTGACATAGCTTGCGTGTGGGCTGGTGATGCTCAAAAGTTCAAGACTGTATATACTGCAGTGCCACCTGCAGGATCCAGCAAGCTACTACAGGCCGTGTCTGTCTCTCACAAGATAGTATGCAGTAGGCTCACATGTTCCTTCTAGTGGCAGCTGCAGGTAGCCATAGCATTATCTTATACATGTTGTTGCAGAGGATTTGGAGCTCTGTATCACAAAACAAAGCTTTGACTGCTGTATGTATATAATGTGAAATAAGTTAGAACAGAACTTTAAACTTGTAAGAGGAATGATAAATAAAAAAAAAGGTAGAAATTCACTTTAACCACTTAAAGGGAACCTGTCACCGGGATTTTGTGTATAGAGCTGAGGACATGGGTTGCTAGATGGCCGCTAGCACATCAGCAATAGCCAGTCCCCATAGCTCTGTGTGCTTTTATTGTGTAAAAAAAACACGATTTGATACATATGCAAATTAACCGGAGATGAGTCCTGTCCCTGACTCCTCTCACATACAGGACTCCTCGCAGGTTAATTTGCATATGTATCAAATCGTTTTTTATACACAATAAATGCACACAGAGCTATGGGGACTGGGTATTGCGGATGTGCTAGCGGCCATCTAGCAACCCATGTCCTCAGCTCTATACACAAAATCCCGGTGACAGGTTCCCTTTAACCAGCTCCCGACCGCCTAACGCAGGGATGCGTCCTGCGGGCGGCCGGGTAATTCTTTGTTGACACGCCGGCGCGTCATCTCGCAAGACACGAGATTTCCTGTGAACGCGCGCTCACAGGATCGGAAGGTAAACTAGTTGATGTACAGCCTGCCAGCGGCGATCATTCGCTGGCAGGCTGTAGATGTGATTTTTTTTTAACCCTTCGAAAGGTATATCAGACGCTGTTTTATCCCTTTTGCTTGGATCGACCACCAGAGGACACAGGCAGCTCTGTAATAAGTAGCACCAAGCACCACATTACACTACACCCCCCCTGTCGCTTATTAACACCTGATCACCCCCCTGTAAGGCTCCATTCAGACGTCCGTATGTGTTTTGCGGATCCGAGGACACCGCGGATCTGCAAAACACGGACACCGGCAATGTGCTTTCCGCATTTTGCAGATCCGCACAGTGCCAGAACTATATAGAAAATGCCTTTTCTTGTCCGCAATTGCGGACAAGAATAGGAAATGTTCTATAGGCTCTTCAGTCCGCCCCGACAGAATATTTTTTTTTTCTGATCACTGCAAACACACCGTAAAATAGCTGCGGCGCTATAAAGATCACTTTTGAGGGGCATGGCGAGTTCATAGAAGATTTTTTTTTTTTTGGCACAAGTTAGTGGAAATTGTTTTTATTCTCATATTCCACTAACATGACAAAAAATAAAATCTCACATGAACTCACCATACCCTTCACGGAATCCAAATGCGCACATTTTTTTAGACATTTATATTCCAGACTTCTTCTCACGCTTTAGGGCCCCTAAAATGCCAGGGGAGTATAAATACCCCACAAGTGAACCCATTTTGGAAAGAAGACACCCCAAGGTATTCCGTGAGGGGCATGGCGAGTTCCTAGAATATATATATTTTTTTTGGCACAAGTTAGCAGAAAATGTTTTTTTTTTTTTTCTCTTACACAATCATTTTCCGCTAACTTGTGGCAAAAAAAATCAAATATATTCTAGGAACTCGCCAGTGACGCCGTGCGCTCCTGCTCGCTGCCGGAATCCAGGCCGTGTTACCACGGACCGCTCACTGCCGTGAAATACGGCCGTGTGCATTCGGCCTAAGGAGAATAGCAGAAACTCCTAATGCTGGCCATACATGTAATGATTGCAGAGACCCTCAAATGCCAGGGCAGTACAAACACCCCACAAATGACCCCATTTTGGAAAGAAGACACCCCAAGGTATTCGCTGAGGGACATATTGAGTCCATGAAAGATTGAACTTTTTGTCACAAGTTAGCGGAAAGGCAGACTTTGTGAGAAAAAAATGAATAAATCAATTTCCGCTAACTTGTGCCAAAAAAAAAATCTTCTATGAACTCGCCATGCCCCTCACGGAATACCTTGGGGTGTCTTCTTTCTAAAGTCTGGAATCCAAATGCCTAAAAGGTACTCATTGGAATTTGGGCCCCTTTGCGCACCTAGGCTGCAAAAAAGTGTCACACATGGGGTATCGCCATACTCAGGAGAAGTAGGGCAATGTGTTTTGGGGTGTATATTTACATATACCCATGCTGGGTGAGAGAAATCTCTCTGTAAGATGACAACTTTGTATAAAAAAAAAAAAAAATGGGAAAAGTTGTCTTTTACAAAGATATTTCTCTCACCCAGCATGGGTATATGTAAAAATACACTCCAAAACACATTGCCCTACTTCTTCTGAGTACGGCGATACCACATGTGTGACACTTTTTGCAGCCTAGGTGCGCAAAGGGGCCCAAATTCTAAAGAGCACCTTTAGGATTTCACAGGGCATTTTTTACGCATTTGGATTCCAAACTACTTCTCACGCTTTAGGTCCCCTAAAATGCCAGGGCAGTATAAATACCCCCACAAGTGACCCCATTTTGGAAATAAGACACACCAAGGTGTTTCGTGAGGGGTATGGAGAGTTCATGTAAAATTTTATTTTTTGTCACAAGTTAGTGGACAGTTTTGTTTTTTTTTTGCATTTTTTTCTTACAAACATTTTCCGCTAAATTGTGACAAAAAAAAAAAAACTTCCATGAACTCACTATGCTCACTATGCCCATCAGCGAATACCTTAGGGTGTCTACTTTCCGAAATGGGGTCATTTGTGGGGTGTTTCTACTGTCTGGGCATTGTAGAACCTCAGGAAACATGACAGGTGCTCAGAAAGTCAGAGCTGCTTCAAAATGAGGAAATTCACATTTTTGTACCATAGTTTATAAACGCTATAACTTTTGCGCAAACCAATAAATATACACTTATTGCATTTTTTTGGTTTAACAAAGACATGTAGAACAATAAATTTAGAGAAAAATGTATATAAAAATGTAGTTTTATTTGACAAATTTTACAACAAAAAGTGAAAAATGTCATTTTCTTGCATGAATTTCTGTCAATTTCGATTAATAACAAAAAAAGTAAAAATGTCAGCAGCAATGAAATACCACCAAATGAAAGCTCTATTAGTGAGAAGAAAAGGAGGTAAAATTCATTTGGGTGGTAAGCTGTATGACCGAGCAATAAACCGTGAAAGTAGTGTAGTGCAGAATTGTAAAAAGTGGTCTGGTCATTAAGGGGGTTTAAGCTAGGGGAGGCTGAAGTGGTTAAAGGGGCATTCCCATCATAGTCAATCGGTGCATATCACTAGGATATGCCCCCATTGTCTTAAAGGTGTGGGTCACAAAGAACGGAGCGGGGAGAGTTGTGGCTGGAGGCCACCACCACCATACAAGTGAATGGGAGCGCACCGCACATGCCCGGTCCCCGCTCCCATTCATTTTGGCGGCCCTATAGAGATGAATGGAGGGCACACTGCGCATGCTACTTTCCCCACTCCGTTCTCCATGTAGGTGCTGGTCCCAGAGGTGGGACCCACACATATCAGTCAATGGGGGCATATCCTAGCGATATGCCCCCATTGTCTCTGATGGCAAAACAAGGGCTATTTTCATTCTTGCATTTTCCCTTGCCACCTTCCAATAACCATAACTTTTTAAATTTTTCCATTCACATAGCTATATGAGGGCTTTCTTTTGCGGGACAAGATGCATTTTTTGCCACCATTTAATTTACCATATCTCACATTGGAAAAAGGGAAACAAATTCTGTGTGTGAAAAAATTGGAAAATAAAAATAAAAAAATTGAATTCTGCCAAGGTTTTGGGGGTTTTGACATCGCAGCGTTCACCGTGTGCTAAAAATGACCTGACATCCTTATACTGCAGCTCAATACGAATGTGGCGATATGAAACTTGTATATTTATATTTTACTACTTTAAAAAAAACAAAAACCTTTTAAAAAATAAAATCTACATTTTCTTATCATTGCCATATTCTGACAGCCATAACTTTTTTATATTTCGGTCTACTGAGCTGTATGAGGGCTTGTTTTTTTGCGTAGCTACCGTATTTTTCCCCCTATAAGATGCATTTTTCTATTAAATGGCAGTGCGTCTTATGGGGCGAATGCTTCCCTTTAACACGGATACATTGCCGACCATAATGTATCAGTGGGGAGGGAGGAGGGGCTGGGGGCCGGCAACTCATATTAGAATGGCAGCGGGGCCCGATGCAGTCACAATATTCTATTACACCGGACCCGCTCACTGTAGTATTCATATCTAACGTGTAGGCATGGGCGTTGTTAAACTATAGCAATTCTTTGCAGCAGTAGAGAAATCCATTGTAGTACTCACTTGAAACTCCCGTAGCAGGCAGTCCAGGCAGCAGCGTAACGTCACTCACTACATCACGCACCTGCTCCACCAGCTTCATTCAAAAAGTAGGAGGAGCAGGCGCGGGATGTAATGAGCGACGTTGCGCTGCCGCCAAGCCTGCCTGCTACAGAAATTTCACATGAGTACTACAGTAGATTTCTCTACTGCTGCCCCGCTGCCATTCCAATATCAGCTCATACGTAGATTTCATTAATCATTTACTGCAGAATGCTGGTATAAACTACATTAATGTGCCGCTGTTCATGCCACTGCCCCTTCAGAAAGTACAGACGCTGAAGTACACACAGCACTTAAGCAAACATTTTTGTGAAAAGTACCATTTAAAAAAAGTCGTCAACTGTAACGTTGGGTTTTTTATGCCGGCTTTCTGGCGTATGGAGAAGATAAATCAAAGACTCCAATGCTACTTTAGTTAGTTGTTTCTCTGATAACTTAATTAGCCTACTTTCACACTTGTGTTGTTAATTCCGTTATTGAGATCCAGCAGAGGATCTCAATACCGGAATTAAACTGATCCATTTTGATTTTGCACATCAGGATGCATCCGTTCCGTTAGGATGCGGTTGTGTGAAATCAACCCAAAACCCCAAATCAGCCCAATTTTTCCTATGTAATTACTGTATACTGTATATGCCATACGGAAAAACGAATGGAAAAGCGGAACTGAACCGGAAACACTACTGAAACAAAAAATAAAAAAACGGATCCGATAAAAACAGCCCGCAAAACGCCATACAGTCCTGTGCATGAGCCCTTACATTGTTTTCAGTGCAGAATCTGGTTTATTTTAAGTTTTTATGACCGAACACAAAACCGCAGCTTGCAGCGGTTTTGTGTCCGCTCTCAAAACGGAATGTTGCCGGAATGGAAGACATCCTGATGCATCCTGAATGGATCTCTTAGGCCTCATGCACACGGCCGTTGCCCGGCTTCGGCCGTATTGCTGTGGTCCGCAATGTGCGGGCATAGGCTGTATGCTCCCAGCATCACGGATGGGGACCCATTCACTTGAACATGTTCTAATTTTTTGTGGTGTGAACGGATCATGGACCCATTTAAGTTGAATGGGTCTCGATCCCTCCCAGCTGCCGCACAGACGTTACCTGTGCATTGGGGACCGGAACGGCTGCACAAGCCATGTGCATGTGGCCTTACACTTACTTACACTGCAATGTACCACCAGTTCAAAACCTAAGATTTAACTTCCCATGATACTAGATTACTTGGCTCCTGAAGTATAGTCAGTAAAATTTCATCTTGTGATTCATACTTTTCCTTAAAGGGAACCTGTCACCTCTAAAAAACATCCCAAGCCGGCAGCAGTACCTGAGAGTAGCCAGCAGCGTGTTTGTAATGATCATTTTCTTCCTGCAGGAAAATGAAGCAAAAGCAGTAAAAACAATCATTAATCCCCTAACCACGCCCCCTTCCCTGCCCCTTCGCTGTGATTGACAGCGCTTATGCACAACAGTTCAGCTGGCTTTGCCAAACTGCCGGCTGTCAGTCACAGCAAAGGGGGTGTGGTTACCGTGACTTGAAGCAAGGAGACCGCTGCCCCCATGACTTTAAGCCCAACTAGAGAAGCGCGCCGCCAGGGGATTAAAGATCGGTTTTACAGCTTTTGCTTCATCTGCCTGTAGGAAGAAAATGATCGTTACAAACACACTGCTGGCTACTCACAGGTACTGCTGCCGGCTTGGGATGGTTTTTGGAGGTGACAGGTTCCCTTTAAAGGGAGTCTGTCACCTCCATATGGCCATATACAGTGCTTACATGGCTCTGTAGCACACCTATACAGGATTGTAATGGTACCTTTGTCTTTAGATTTGCACCAGCAGGAAAAACGAAGTTTAATTCATATGCAAATGAGAACTCGCAAGTGCCCAGGGGTGGCGTTCAGTGTGTAGGTGCGTGGGATCTTGGCCGGACCTAGCTATGATGTAATGTACTTGGAGGGTGGGCAAAGGAAGAGGCTGGGGAAGAGTAAAGTGAAAAAAAGGCAGAGCAGCCTGGGCACCTACACACTGAGCGCCGCCCCTGGGCACTTGCGAGTGCTCATTTGCATATGAATTAAACTTCGTTTTTCCTGCTAGTGCAAGTCTAAAGACAAAGACAAAGGTACCATTACAATCCTGTATAGGTGTGCTACAGAGCCATGTAAGCACTGTATATGGCCATATGGAGGTGACAGACTCCCTTTAAGGAAGAAGTAAGCTTTTAAAACAACTTCTATTTTTTTCAGTGGTATTTATAGGATGATATGTGAAATAAAAAACGAAATCTCAATACAGGGTGTCCCAGGATTAGATTCCATCTGGCTTTCAAGTACGTAAATCATTAAAAATAAATGTGAAAAAACAGCCATAATACTAAAAATACTGCATCAATATCTAAATGTAGCTTATATAAGCAAACATGGAGTTCAAGACAAATTTGTTATGAATGAGAAGCCACATTTGGAAGTTTGGAAACCCTGTGTTGCATATTTGCAGCTTTATGCTGGTGCAAAAATATCCTAAGCAGCTGGTGAAATGATATTCCATCATTTGGAATAGCGAAGTTATTTGCTGTATGGGAAGAAGATGGCAGAACAAGCTAACACCTTGTGCAAGGAAACAAAATGGACACAACACAGTAACATGAACCCAATTAGTACCTCAATGGAGAAATAAATGGGATGCAAAGAATTAAAATTACTCCAATTTCCGCATACAGGAACGATGCCACTGCTGTCCACTGAAACGTCATATTAAGGCCTTGAAATCTAGAAAAAGGAAACAGAGGTGTTAAAGGCTCAAATGCTATAGAATTTGTATTTGCATTTTTATTGACAGAACAGTTATAGACCCTGTAAAGTTATTCTGAGCATTAGATGAACCTTGTTACGTGGCACCTACTGCCCAGTCTGCTCCTCCTCCACACCGAGATATGGCAGCCGGACTGGGTGCCTGTGTGTCTATTGGGAGAGATTCTTCATTGAACCTCACCTTATTCTGCAGTATGGCAATGGTTAACCCTCCTTGGGTTCCGTGTGCAGTGGCTTCTGATGTGTTAATCAGCTCTGCTATAGATGCTGTGTTGTTTGTCCACTCCCTGCCTGAGAAACAGGTTTAATAGCGTGCTAAAATCTGTAAAGGTGCTATAATCTTGTCTGCCCATGTACCAACTTCTGTTTGATGCCTGGATTCTGGTTCTCTGCTGTCTGACCTGACCAATGTCTGATCACTGTACTGAGCCTGAGCTACCTGCCCTGATCATCGGACTTGTTTCACAGATTTCCACAAAGTCTGCCTGCCCTGACGTCGGCCTGTTACTGACTACAAGTTTAGCTGTTTCCCTTGATACCCCACACTAGTGTCTCTGACCCCCGTGGGTCAGCAGTCAACTACACTGGGACTGCCCCAAGAGGTAGCGGCCTGTCTGCAGCGAAGTCCAGATCCCTGTATAGGGCTTAAAGGGTGAATACCAGGGGACAGCAAGGATAAGGCTGGGTTCAGACCTGAGCGTTTTACAGCGCGTTCCTACGCGCTGTAAAACGCTCAACAGGCAAGAACCAATGATTCCCTATGGGAATGGTTCTCACCTGAGCGTTTTACAGCGCATACGATCGCGCTGTAAAACGCCCGACGCCCCAAGAAGTACAGGAGCTTCTTTGGGGCGTCTTGTCACGCATTCCCGTACATAGACTTCAGCGGGAACGCGCGACAATGGGCGTTCGCTTGTCTCTGTATGCGCGATTGCAAATGCGCATACAGAGCGTACGTTCAAGTACGCTCAGGTCTGAACCCAGCGTAACACCCTTAGGTTTAGCCAAAGACAAACCAGTTGGTTAACACAGTGGTTCCACACATTAATTTGAACATACCTATTGTAATATGGTACTCCTACTTGACCATAGCACCAATATATTACAAAAGAGAGGAGTCAAACACCAACTATTAGCTGGGCGGATGCATGGCAGCCTCTTCTTTTATTGTTCAGAGCTGTTCAATTTACATTATGTGAATACAGTACAAACCTTCCTTTTAATTAAGACATTTTTAAATGCTGATAATCTCTTCTCTGTGTAGGTCACCAATATCAGCTGAATGAATGGCTGACACCTGGCATACCATGGCAAAACAACAATGGACAGAGCCTGAAGGTGAATCAGTGGATGTGCAGCTCATCTCCCATTCACAGCTGACCATGAGGGTGCTGGGTGTTGAACCCCAGTCTGATACTGATGACATATCTGGTGGATAGATCAGCAATATGTAAAAGCTGGAATACCCCTTTAAGGGTCCCATACAGATAAAAGTTATCCAAAATAGACAATTTGGGCAATTTCAGACGACCATTGTTTGAAAAACTAATGCAAAAGATCATCTGCAATGGCTGCTGACTACTGTCAAATGTGTGATCTGCAGGGGTTGGGTTTAAAATAAAAGGCCCATGAATCAGAACATAAGGGCTCATGCACACCACTGTATGTATTTTGCGGTTCGCAAAAAATACGGGTGACATCCGTGTGCATTCTGTATTTTGCGGAACGGAACAGCCAGCCCCTAATACAGTCCTGATCTAAATTTTAAGACCACTTGAAAAATGGCAAAAAATCATATTTTACATTGTTGGATCTTAACAAGGTTCCAAGTAGAGCTTCAACATGCAACAAGAAGAAATGGGAGTGAGACCAAACATTTTTTGAGCATTCAATTTAATGAAAACAACGAATAAACTGAAACAGGCTGTTTTTCAGCTGATCAAAAGTTTAGGACCACATGCTTGCGGATGCAATGCGTTTTTCATGCAGCCCCATTCACTTCTATGGGGCCAGGGCTGCGTGAAAAATGCAGAATATAGAACATGCTGCGATTTTCACGCAACGCAGAACTGATGCGTGAAAAACAACGCTCATATACACAGACCCATTGCGATGAATGGGTCAGGATTCAGTGCGGGTGCTATGCGTTCACGTCACGCATTGTGCCCGCGCGGAAAACTCGCTCGTGTGAAAGGGGCCTTACTGGTGCTGACTGCAGCCCCATAACCATCAGACGGCATCCGAGACTGAAGGGATTAAAAAACAAAAAACGTCTTCAAAGACCTCTTCTCCTTGAACGCCACAGAACTGCTTGTTTGGACTTTGCAAGAGAGCACCAAACATGGGACATTCAAAGGTGGAAGAAAGTTTTATTCTCTGATAAGCAAAATTTTTTACCTTGATGGTCCTGATGGTTTCCAACGTTACTGGCATGACAAGCAGATCCCACCTGAGATGTTTTCTACGTGCCACAGTGGAGGGGGCGCCATAATGGATCTGGGGTGCTTTTTCCTTCAGTGGAACAATGGAGCTTCAGGAAGTGCAGGGGCGTCAAACGGCCGCTGGCTATGCCCAGATGTTGCAGAGAGCATTCCTCATGACTGAGGGCCCTCGTCTGTGTGGTAACGACTGGGTTTTTCAACAGGACAACGCTACAGTACACAATGCCCGCAGGACAAGGAACTTCTTCCAGGAGAATAAAATCACTCTTTTGGCCCATCCTGCGTGTTCCCCTGATCTAAATCCAATTGAGAACCTTTGGGGATGGATGGCAAGGGAAGTTTACAAAAATGGACAACAGTTCCAGACAGTAGATGGCCTTCGTGCGGCAGTCTTCACCACTTGGAGAAATGTTCCCACTCACCTCATGGAAACGCTTGCATCAAGCATGCCGAAATTTTTTTTTGAAGTGATCAACAATAACGGCGGAGCTACTCATTACTGAGTTCATGTTTGGAAGTTGGATTTCTGTTTTGGGGGTTTAGTTTTTTTTTGGGAGGTGTGGTCCTAAACTTTTGATCAGCTGAAAAACAGCCTGTTTCAGTTTATTCGTTGTTTTCATTAAATTGAATGCTCAAAAAATGTTTTGTCTCACTCCCGATTCTTCTTGTTGCATGTTGAAGCTCTACTTGGAACCTTGTTAAGATCCAGCCATGCTAAAAATGTTTTTTTTGCCATTTTTCAAGTGGTCTTAAACTTTTGATCAGGACTGTAGAACAGTACTACCCTTGTCCGTAATGCAGACAATAATAGGACATGTTCTGTTTTTTTGCAGAATGGACATACGGAAACGGAATGCACACAGAGTAACTTCCATCTTTTTTGTGGACCCAATGACTGGTTCCGCATACAGTCGACAAAAAAAAAAACAGAACAGACACGGAAAAAAAATACATTTGTGTGCACGAGCCATTAACCACTTCCCGTCACACTAACACCGATAGGCGTCCAGGCGGCAGCGCTCTCAGGTCTCAGCGACGCCTATTGGCGTCATCTCGTGAGACCCGAAATTTCCTGTGAACGCGCGCTCACAGGATTGCGCAGTTCACAAGTTGAACTACAGCCTGCCAGCGCTGATCATTGGCTGGCAGGCTGTAGATTTTTAAAATATCCAAAGAGGTATATCAGATGCTATTTTGTAAATAGCGTCTGATATACCTGCTACCTGCTCCTCTGGTGGTCCCTTTTGCTTGGATCGACCACCAGAGGACACAGGCAGCTCTGTAAGTAGCACCAAACACCACACACACATTACACCCCCCCCCCCCCCGTCACTTATTAACCCCTGATCACCCCATATAGACTCCCTGATCACCCCCCTGTAAGGGTCCCTTATCACAGCCAGTTACTTAGCTACTTGTTAGGTAGTTAGCGCCCAGCCCACCACACTCACTTATTAGCGTCATCGCTGTCGCTAATCAGCACTAGTACTATATAGTATCTGTAAGTGATCAAGACTGATCGCAATCAGATCTATATAAGTACATTAGGGTCACCTTAGGCTCTACAAAAAAACGCAGTGTTCGCCCGATCAGGCCTGATCTTGTGCCCACACTTGCGTTCAGTCCGCCCCACCGCAGAGACAGAATTCTGATCACTGCAAAAACACCTAAAAACCGCTGCGGCGCTATAAAGGACACTTTTGAGCTTTCTGTATCTTTATTAGCAATCGCAGCTTTACTTCGCAAGCACTCCTTTTTACTAGGCAGGTTTGCTCTTTTTCCTGTGCAGTCTCAGAGGAATACCCCCTAAATTTATTTAGCCCAAAATGTCAAAGGGGTATTCCGCTGAAGAGGCCTACGGGATTCTGGCCGTGATGGATGAAAGCGATGGGGACGCCTCACCCGCTGAATCCAGTGGTTCAGAATATGAACCTGTAGACAGCAGTGGCACTCTAACCGCTAGTGAAGATGACGAGGTTGAGGTCCCTGCTATGGCGTACCCGATCCCATGTCAGTGTTCTGCATACCCAGCCTCATTTGCAGCAGAGTGGTGCTAGCGCTGCTCTTTTTTATGGTGCGGCATACACCAGCAGCGCAGCACATCCTGGACCTTCTACCAGCACTGCCGTATTCCCTGGTGAAGTGGCGAGCACCAGAAGGGCAGTTCAAGCTGGTACGGTGGCACGTGCAGTAACTCCCCCGTCGCAGCCTCCACGTTCACAGACCCGTAGAGCCCTTAGTCTCCCAGAGGTGCTGGCAAACCCAAATTGGCAATCCCCTGCTTCCGCCGCACCCGTATTACCCCCTTTCACCGCCCAGTCTGGAGTTCGCGTGGAGACAGCTCATTTAGGATCAGCCCTTGAGTTTTTTTGAGCTGTTCTTCACCACGGATCTCTATGACTTAGTTGTGGCAGAAACCAACCGCTACGCCACAGACTATATAACCGCCAATCCGGAAAGCTTCTATGCCCAGCCTTTCCGGTGGAAACCAGTCACAGTTTCCGAATTTAAAATATTTTTGGGCCTTATCCTCAGCATAGGTCTAACTATAAAAAAAAATAAAAAATGCATTGCGGTACTATTGGTGTAAAGACCCAATACATTACATGCCCATGTTCTCTGATATGTCCAGGGCACGTTTTGAGGTCATCATGCGCTTTATGCATTTCGCTGACAATAAAACCTGTCATCCAAGAGGCCACCCTGCTTATGACCGGCTCCACAAAATTCGGCCCCTCATAGACAGTTTGTACGGCGATACCACATGAGTGACACTTTTCTGAAGCCTAGGTGCGTAAAGGGGCCGAAAGTCCAACGAGTACCTTTAGACTTTACAGGGTTGCTCACAATTTAGCCCCCCCTAAAATGCCAGAACAGTAAACACACCCCACAAATGACCCCATTTCAGAAAGTAGACACCCCAAGGTATTCCCTGAGGGGCATAGTGAGTCCGTGGGAGATTATTTTTCTTTTTTGCCATAAGTTAGCAGAAATTTTCCACTAACTTGTGAAAAAAATTAAATCATACATAAACTCGCCATGCCCCTCCGCGAATACTTTGGGGTGTCTTCTTTCTAAAATGGGGTCATTTGGGGGGTATTTATACTATCCTGGCATTCTAGCACCTCAGGAAACATGACAGGGGCCCAGAAAGTCAGAGCTGCTTCAAAATGCGGAAATTCACATTTTTTGTACCATAGTTTGTAAACGCTATAACTTTTGCGCAAACCAATATACACTTTTGGGATTTTTTTTTTTTTATGAAAGACATGTAGCACAATAAATTCTGACACAAAATTGTATAGAAATGTAATTATATTTGAACAATTTTACCAGAAAAAGTTAAAAATACACATTTTCTTGAGAAAATTGCGGTCTATTTTGATTAATATCAGAAAACGAAAAATCTCAGCAGCAATCAAATACCACCAAAAGAAAGCTGTATTTGTGAGAAGAAAATGAGGTAAAATTGATTTAGGTGCGAAGTTGCATGACCGAGCAATAAACCGTTAAAGTTGTGAAGTGCCGATTTGCAAAAAAAAAAGGGCCTGGTCACTAGGGGGGGTATAAACCTGTGGTCCTTAAGTGGTTAATGTCTGTTAAAAATGGATGCAAAAGGGCAAAATGGGTGCACACACATGTGAAATGGCCATGAAAAACTGCCATTTTGCATGTTCGTGTGCATGTAATCTTTAGGCCACATGCACACAACCGACAGTCACTTCAATGGGGCCGCAAAAGTTGCAGACATCATACAGTGTACTATCCGCATGTCCATTCCGCGCGGTCCGCAAAATTAAAGAACATGTCCTATTCTTGTCTCTATTATGGACAAGGATAGGACTGTTCTACTAGGGACCGACCGTTCTTGATTCTGGCAGGGGAACAGCCTGCTGGGTCCGTAACTACCATGTGTTGCCAGAAGTCCGCCCAGCTCCTTCACTATAATGGTAACTGTTGGAGATCCGCACAGAAAATATGCTGCGGCATATTGCTAGGATATGCACCCATTGCCTTATAGGACCCGCACCTATATCGAGAACAGGGCCCCGCAAGTGAAGGAGGGCGCACTGCAGCCGCCCTTCATTCATTTTCTATTGGGCCGGCGAAAATAGCCTAGCTCTGGCTCAGCTATTCCCATGGGCCCATAGAAATTGATGGGAGCAGGGGCTGCGTATGCGCGGTATGGATGGGAAGACGGCTTGGTGGTGGCCAGACCGGAGTCCTCCAGCTACCACTTTTCGGGGCTCCGTTCTCGATATAGGTGCGGGTCCCAACGGTGGGACTTGCACCTATAAGACAATGGGGGCATATCCTAGTGATATATTCCCCCATCGTTCATGATGAGACAACCCCTTTAACCCCTTAAGGACTCAGCCCTATTTCACCTTAAGGACTTGGCCATTTTTTGCAAATCTGACCAGTGTCACTTTAAGTGCTGATAACTTTAAAACACTTTGACTTATCCAGGCCATTCTGAGATTGTTTTTTTGTCACATATTGTACTTCATGACACTGGTAAAATGAAGTAAAAAATTTAATTTTTTTGCATAATAAAATACCTAATTTACCAAAAATTTGGAAAAATTTGCAAATTTCAAAGTTTCAGTTTCTCTACTTCTGTAATACATAGTAATACACCCAAAAATTGTGATGACTTAACATTCCCCATATGTCTACTTCATGTTTGAATTATTTTGGGAATTATATTTTATTTTTTGGGGATGTTACAAGGCTTAGAAGTTTAGAAGCAAATCTTGAAATTTTTCAGAAATTTACAAAAACCCAATTTTTAGGGACCACTACAGGTCTGAAGTCACTTTGCGAGGCTTATATATTAGAAACCGCCCAAAAATGTCCCCATTCTATAAACTACACCCCTCAAGGTATTCAAAACTGATTTTACAAACTTCGTTAACCCTTTAGGTGTTGCACAAGATTTATTGGCAAATGGGGATGAAATTTGAGAATTTCATTTTTTTGCCTAATTTTCCATTTTAACCCATTTTTTCCACTAACAAAGCAAGGGTTAACAGCCAAACAAGACTGTATCTTATTGCCCTGACTCTGCCGTTTACAGAAACACCCCATATGTGGCCGTAAACTACTGTACGGCCACACAGCGGGGCGTAGGATGAAAGATGCGCCGTATGGTTTTTGGAAGCCAAATTTTGCTGGACTGGTTTTTTGACACCATGTCCCATTTGAAGCCCCCCTGATGCACCCCTAGAGTAGAAACGCCATAAAAGTGACCCCATCTAAGAAACTACACCCCTCAAGGTATTCAAAACTGATTTTACAAACTTTGTTAACTGTTTAGGTGTTGCACAAGATTTAATGGAAAATAGAGATACAATTTTAAAATTTCACTTTTTGGGAAGATTTTTTCATTTTAATATTTTTTTTCCAGTTACAAAGCAAGGGTTAACAGCCAAACCAAACTCATTATTTATGGCGCTGATTCTGTAGTTTACAGAAACACCCCATATGTGGTCGTAAACTGCTGTATGGGCACACGGCAGGGCGCAGAAGGAAAGGAACGCCATATGGTTTTTGGAAGGCAGATTTTGCTGGACTGGTTTTTTTGACACCATGTCCCATTTGAAGCCCCCCTGTTGCACCCCTAGAGTAGAAACTCCAAAAAAGTGACCCCATTTTAGAAAGTACGGAATAGGGTGGCAGTATTGTTGGTACTAGTTTAGGGTTATTTTTGGTTGCTCTATATTACACTTTTTGTCCGGCAAGGTAACAAGAAATAGCTTTTTTACAACATTCATCTGACAGGTTAGATCATGTGGTAATTTTATAGAGCAGGTTGTCACGGACGCGGCGATACCTAATATGTATACAATTTTTTTTATTTATGTAAGTTTTATACAATAACTTCATTTTTAAAACCAAAAAAATGTTTTAGTGTCTCCATAGTCTAAGAGCCATAGTTTTTTCAGTTTTTGGGCGATTATCTTGAGTAGGGTCTCATTGTTTGCGGGATGAGATGACTGTTTGATTGGCACTATTTTGGGGTGCATATGACTATGATCGCTTGCTATTACACTTTTTGTGACGCAAGATGACAAAAAATTGCTTTTTTTACACCGTTTTAATTTTAATTTTTTTACGGTGGTCATCTGAGGGGTTAGTTCATGTGATATTTTTATAGAGCCGGTCGATACAGACGCGGCGATACCTAATATGTATACTTTATTTTTATTTATGTAAGTTTTACACAATGATTTCATTTGTGAAACTAAAAAAATCATGTTTTAGTGTTTCCAAAGTCTAAGAGCCATAGTTTTTTCAGTTTTTGGGCGATTATCTTGAGTAGGGTCTCAATTTTTGCGGTATGAGATGACGGTTTGATTGGTACTAATTTGGCGTACATGCAACTTTTTTGATTACTTTTATTACCTTTTTTGGGAAGTAAGGTGGGCAAAATTTCAATTTTCTCATAGTTTATTTTTTATTTTTATGGCGTTCACCGTGCGGGGAAAGTAACATGACCGTTTTATAGATCAGGTCACTACGGACGCGGCGATACCTAATATATGTAGTGTATTTTATTTTTTTAATTTTTATTCAGTGATAAATGTTTTTTTTTATCTTAACTTTTTTCACTTTTTTTTACATTATTTGACTCAGACCCACTTGGTTCTTGAAGATCCAGTGGGTCTGATGTCTGTACAATACAGTACAATATATTGTACTGTACTTTACTTACACTTTGTCTGAACAGATCTATGCCTTTAGCATAGATCTGTTCAGCACCATGGACAGCAGATCGCCTGAGAAGGCGTCCTGTTGCCATGGGAACCTTCCCCGTCTGCCACAACTTCGCAGACGGGGAAGGGTAAGCACAGGGCTGTGGGGGGCTGTCGGGGGCTCTCTCCCTCTCCATCGGGGGGCTGCAAAGGCACAGCAGCCCCCCCGATGGGAGAGGGAGGGAGCACTTGACCCTGACAGTTAACCTTTTCCATAACGCGGTCCGTACAGACTGTGGTATGGAAAGGGTTAAACGGCTGACATCTGCACAGATGTCAGCTGTTTATACCAGGGTGTCAGCAATGTGCTGACACTCTGGTATACCCACTAGAAACCAATGAATTTTCAAGGGGAGGGGGGTGGGGGATCGCGATCCCGCCTGCTGCACCGCCCGCCTCCCGCAACGCCCCCACCGCCTGCAACACCCCCCCTGCACCACCCGCCGGAATCAAATTGTGCAGGGGTGCAAAATCTTGATTTTAGGCACTCTAAAGTTTCGCAGCAAACCACAGGTCTGAATTGACCTGCGGTTTGCTGCGATCGCCGACACGGGGGGGGGGGGGGGGTCACATGACCCCCCCTGGCGTTGTGACAGGATGCCGGCTGAATGATTTCAGCCGGCATCCTGTTCAGATTAACCCCTGGGGCGCTGGAATACCTATTTAAACTTAGGACGTACCGGCACGCCCTGAGTCCTTAAGGAGTTAAGGTGTTGCACGGCTGTACATTGCAGTTTCGGATCTGTCAGAACAAGTGACGCCAGTGTGAAACAGGCCTAAGGCCACTTTCACATCAGTGGTTTTAGTCAGGTTTTGAGATCCAGCACAGGATGTCAAAACCTGAATAAAACGCTTCTGTTTCATCGAATACATCCGGATGAATCTATTCCGTCCAGATTCGGCTGTATTGAATAGAAACTGAACAAACCAGATCTGGCATGAAAATCCAATGGGTAGTGGATCCGTTTTTTTTTGAGTTACCGGAAAAAACGGATCTGGCACCACTGACGTACATTGATTTTCATGCCGGATCCAGTTTGTTCAGTTTCAAAATAATTGAATAAACCATCAAGTAAGTCATCCTGATCCATTTTGTTCCAATTGGCAATGAATGGGGACAAAACAGAAGTGCTTTGCCCTGGTTTTGAGATCATCTGCCAGATCTCAAAACCGGAATGTGAAATTGCCTCAACAAAATAATACCACCTCCTCACGGGCTGAGCGCCACCTCCTCACGGGCTGAGCGCCGACACAGGACCTGACACTTCCAGGTGACATCACAGAATCACCTGTCAGGTCCTGATGAGTCCCCAGTCCCAGAGGAGAGGGTTTTTTTCTGACACAAGCTGTGGATAAGTGGGCACTGTGGGTACAGCTTGGGCATATTTATCAAAGCAATGACAGTAGCTTTTCTTAGACTGAACACCGGGGTTATAAAGGCGCCCACATTACGTCAGCACTTGGCATGTGATTTGGCTGAGGTGGTACGCGTTATACAGCAATACACACTGGCACAGCGGTCCAGGTCCTGGCATTGTATCTATGGCGCAGTGTAACGCACCGCCGCCAGTCAGGACGCACGCTTCACGGAGGGCCGCTCACGAGTCTCAGTAATCCACTGGCACTGTATGAACAGGAACAACGCTCACGGCGCACACACCTACAGGTAGCAGGTAAGTGCCGTGACTTACCAGTCCAGCTGACTGAAGGCGCCACACTTATCACGGTCACGTAAACTTACCCACCACTGCCTCACACACAACTCTGCCAAATTCTCTCAAGCAGGAAGAGGGAGGCGTTTCCTGCATATTCTACGTCGCAGACGTCTCCTCCGCGGCAGCCATGTTTGTCAAGGGAAATGCCCTGCAGTAAACTTATATGTGATAGTATTAAAAGAGTCCTGAGGCCGCGGGTGATGTCATTGGATTTGTTTCTAAGGCTACATTTCACACTAGCGTTTTTCTTTTCTAGTATTGAGTTCTGTCACAGGAGCTCAATACTGGGAAAAACTGATCAGTTTTATCCTAATGCATTCTGAATGGAGAGCAATCCGTCCAGGATGCATCAGTTCAGTCCCTCGAATGATTTTTGGCCGGAGAGAATACCGCAGCATGCTGCAGTTTTCTCTCCGGCCAAAAATCCTGAACACCTGCCGGAAATTTCCATTGAAATGTATTAGTGCCGGATCCGGCATTAAGTGTTCCAGCAAAACAGATCCGGTTTTCTGGTCTACACATGCGCAGACCATTAAAAAATGCTAAAAAAATTAAAAATACCAGATCCCTTTTTCTGATGACACCTGAGAGAAGGATCCGGTATTGCAATGCATTTGTCAGACGGATCCGCATCCAGATCCGTCTGACAAATGCCATCCGTTTGCGTCCGAACTGCCTGGCGGAATCCTCTGCCGCAAGTGTGAAAGTACCCTAATCACTTGCGGTACTGGTCGTGTAAATGGACATTGAAAGACTGCCCTCTAGTGGACTTGTTACCTACTGCAGGTACAGGCCCCTCATAATTCATGACAAGAATTCACCTGTTCGCTACATGGCCCTTCCCTTCACGTGTCCCATTGTAGAATGAACACACATTTAAGCCTCATTCACACATCATTGTTTCACATAGGTGTGCTATACATGTTCTCCACGTACAGCACACGTCCTCATTCATTTTAATGTGTGTATTCACACATCAGTGTTTTAGCACGGTCCGTGGGTCATTTTTTTTTAAGCATGGCTGCATGCTCTGTTTTGTCCGTGTTCAAGGATCCATCACATCCATTGTAGTCTATGGGTCCGTGAAAAACACAGATGCAACATGGATGCTATCCATGTTTCATCCGTGTTTCACGGATCATTAGGAAGAGATCCTTTGAAAATTATTTTTCAGCTGTGCAGTCAAACATGGATGATACACCGACAGCAAAAAACGGACATGGACCCAACACGGACAGCTTCACGGATGCATCACTGACCACCTTTTCAACAAATTTAAGCACGGACGTGTGAATGAGGCTTTACTGTGGGATTGGACACTTGAATTTCTGCTGCGGATGCGCAGGTTGATGAGCTGCTGAACCGCGCAGAGATTATCCCCATCCATAGCATGTGAACAGAACCACCTGTTTTCCGCTGCAAAACTTGGGGAAAATCCGCATGTGTTTTGCCGAAGATTGAAAATAATTAAATCCACAGTGAAATGTCCACCCAAGAATGAGCATTCTATACTATAACATGCTCAGATTTTTCCTGCGCTGTGTAATGATTGTATGGGTCAGTCCACACATTCTGGATTGGACAAGGATTTTGCCATGGATTCTGCACCAAAATCTTCATCAAATACACTAGCACGAACAATGAAAGTCTACTGGCAGGGGTCAGCAATCTCCAGCACGCCAGCTGCGGTGAAACTGCAATTCCCAGCATGCACACTTGCTTGGCTGTTGTCAGGACTCCTACATAAGTGAATGGAGCCTGCTGGGAGTTGTAGTCTCACCACAGCGGGAGTTCCGTAGGTTGCTGACCCCTGCTATGGGGTATTTCATACCCCATTCACATGCAGTGGAAAAACACTGCATGCTTTTTTGTCATGCTGCAAGAAAAAAAATCTACACGACAAATAAACGTTCTCAAGGTCTCTATTTCGAAAAGCCACAGATCACTTTGAATAGGGCTAGTCTTTATGCAGATCCAAGGCAGATATGCGAGTGTTGTGGATCTTCTGGCAAACACATGTGCGGTTTTCCATGGGCAAATCAGACATGTCTGGTCAGGGGCGTAGCTAAAGGCTCATGGGCCCTGGTGCAAGAGTTCAGTTTGGGCCGATCAGCTATTTGAAGAGAGGGCAGCGCTCATATGAGAGCTGCTTTCTCTGTTCTGTTCACCTGCTCGCCGTAGCATTTGCAGTGGTGAGCAGGTAAACAGAGCAGAGAAGGCAGCGCTCATACAAAAAAAAAAAAAGCGGACAACCCTCTTTAACCCCTTAAGGACTCAACTCTATTTCACCTTGAGGACTTTTTGGCAAATCTGACCAGTGTCACTTTATGTGGTGATGTCTTTAAAACGCTTTTACTTATCCAGGCCGTTCTAAAACAGTTTTTTCGTCACATATTGTACTTCATAACACTAGTAAAATGGAGTCAAAAAATTCATTTTTATTTATAAAAAAATACCAAATTTACCAGCATTTTGGAGAAATTTGCTAATTTCCAGGTTTCAATTTCTCTACTTCTATAATACATAGTAATACCTCCAAAATATCTATTAGTTTACATTCTCCATATGTCTACTTCATGTTTGGATTATTTTGGGAATGCCATTTAATTTTTTGGGGACGTTACAAGGTTTAGAAGTTTAGATGCAAATCTTGAAAATTTTCTGAAATTTTCAAAAGCCCACTTTTTAGGGACCAGTTCAGGTCGGAAGTCACTTTGTGAGGCTTACATAATAGAAACCACCCAAAAGTGACCCCATTCTAGAAACTACACCCCTCAAGGCATTCAAAACTGATTTTACAAACATTATTAACCCTTTAGGTGTTCCCCAAGAGTTGATGGCAAATGGAGATGAAATTTCAGAATTTCAATTTTTTGTGCCAAATTTTCAATTTTAATCCATTTTTTCCACTAACAAAGCAAGGGTTAACAGCCAAACAAAACTCTATATTTATTGCCCTGACTCTGCGGTTTACAGAAACACCTGATATGTGGTCGTACACCACTCTACGGCCCCATGTCAGGGCGTAGAGGGAAAGGAGCGCCGTGTGGTTTTTGGAAGGAAGATTTTGCTGGACTGGTTTATTTACACCATGTCCCATTTGAAGCCCCCTGATGCACCCCTAGAGTAGAAACTCCAAAAACGTGAGCCCATTTTGGAAACTACGGGATAAGGTGGCAGTTTTTTTGGTACTATTTTAGGGTACATATGATTTTTGGTTGCTCTATATTAAACTTTTTGTGAAGCAAAGTAACAAAAAATAGAAATTCTGAAATTTCATCTCCATTTGCCATTGACTCTTGTGGAACACTTAAAGGGTGAACAAAGTTTGTAAAATTAGTTTTGAATACCTTAGTTTCTTAAATGGGATAACTTTTTGGAGTTTCTACTCTAGGGGTCCATCAGGGGGGCTTCAAATGGGACATGGTGTCAAAAAACAAGTCCAGCAAAAACTGCCTTCCAAAATCCATATGGCATTCTTTTACTTCTGCGCCCTGCTGTGTGCCCGCACAGAGGTTTACGACCACATATGAGGTGTTTCTGTAAACTAAAGAATCAGGACAATAAATATTGAGTTTTGTTTGGCTGTTAACCCTTCCTTTGTTACGGGAAAAAATGGATTAAAATGTAAAATTTACCAAAAAATACCTGTTTTGGCACCGTTTTTATTTTGTATTATTTACGTTTATCTGACAGATTAGATCATGTACTATTTTTATAGAGCAGGTTGTTACGGACGCAGGGATACCTAATATGTTTACTTTTTTAAATTTATTTAAGTTTTACACAATAATATCCTTTTTGAAAAAAAAAAATCATTTTAGTGTCTTAGTTAGGGTCTCATTTTTTGCAGGATGAGATGACTGTTTTAATGGTATGATTTTTGGGTGCATATACCTTTTTGAATGCTTGCTATTACACTTTTTGTGATGTAAGATGACAAAATTATGGCATTTTTTTAAACCATTTTTATTTTTTATTTTTACGTTGTTCACCTGAGGGGTTAGATCATGTGATATTTTTATAGAGCAGGTTCTTACGGACACAGCAATACCTAATGTTAACTTTTTTTACTTATTAAGGTTTTACACAATAATATTTTAATTGTTTTAGTGTCTCCATAGTCTGAGAGCCATAGTTTTTTTTATTTTTTGGGCCATTGTCTTCTGTAGGGGCTAATTTTTTGTGGGATGAGACGACGTCTTGAATGGTACTATTTTGGCGTACATACAACTTTTTTGATCACTTTTATTACCTTTTTTTGGAAGTAAGGTGGGCAAAATTTCAATTTCATCAAATTTTTTATTTTTTATTGTGTTCACCGTGTGGGGAATGTAACATGACCGTTTTATAGATTGGGTCGTTACGGACGCGGTGATATATAACATGTGTAGGGATTTTTATTTTTTTAATCAGGGATAAATGTATTTTTTTTATTTTTACTTTTTTTAACTTTAACATTTTTGTTTACCCAGACCCACTTGGTTCTTGAAGATCCAGTGGGTCTGATGTCTGTATAATACAGTACAGTACATTATGTCTGAACAGATCTCTGCCTTTAGCAAAGATCTGTTCAGCACCATGGACAGCAGGATGCCTGAGAAGACAACTGATCAGACGGGGAAGGGGAGGGAGGAGGGGGGAGGGCTCCCTCCCTCTTTCACCCCATCTTGTCCGGGGGCTGCAAAGGCATAGCAGCCCCCCAATGGGAGAGGGAGGGAGCTCCCTCCCTCTTCACCTCTTCCATACAGCGGTCCCTAAGGACCGCGGCATGGGAGAGGTTAAAACGGCAGACATCTGCACAGATGTCTGCCATTTGAATCGGAGTGTCAGCAATGAGCTGACACTCTGATTCAACCGCTCGGCCATCCTGAAAATAAACGTGGGGCAGGAGGAAGATCGCGCACCAGCCCCCCAGACTGCCGCCCGCCCGCAATCCTCCCCCTCTCTGCGCCCGCAGGCACAAAAACACAGAGGGCTGCGGGGGGGGGGTGTAACTTTCAAAAATAGGGATCAGAAACTTGCTGGTAGCAGCCGCAGAAAACTGCCCCCTCCTCCTGTTGATTGACAGGGCCAGCCGCGATCTCCTCCTCCGTCCGGCCCTGTCAGCATTTCAGAAAACCAATCATTGATATCACAAATACAAAAAAAAGTGGAGGGGGTGGTCCAGATTATTGGATGATCACCGATCCTCTCTTAATGGAAAGTACGCACGTTTTTTATATGCACATCTAAGTACACAGACCTCTATATACACATCTTAGTACACAGACCTCGACGCGTTTCACCTGAAACAAGGCAGGCTCATCAGGAGGTAGGTAGACGTTAGGACATAGTCCAACCATGATATAGACGTGAACAATGATGCCAAGGCGATAGAAAATAGAGCAATACTTAGCTAAAGATGATTCATATGGGAGGCGGAGGTTAATGGGTTACCAAGTGGCCAGAAATGTACATCCCAACAGAGGATACCTAGAAGGGTATGTTTGAATGAAAGAAAGGTTAGGTCTAGAATGACTAAAAATGATCACACCTATACCCCCCAACCAATTGCAGATTTCAGGCTCATAGTAGGGACTTACATTATGGTGATGCCGGCCAAAGCGTCTCCCTGGTAGCCTGCTCAAGGCCCAGGTAGCTTGCCGGCGTGCATGACATCTATTTATGTGGTCAGACCTGTGCGTCCAGACGCCGGTGGTGCATTTCCGGCCTCAACATATCAACTCAAATTTACCACTAGCATGATGTGTCATGAGTAAGCATTCTCAGAAACGCTTGGAGAGTAAAAGCATTACAAAGTTATTACCAAATAAAGTGACATGTCAGATTTGCAAAAATACTATATGCTCTCAGGAAGATGAAAAGGTGTTAACCCGTAGAAGAATCTCGCCGTACATGTACGGCGCTGGTGGGCGTGACTTAAGGACCAGCACTGGGCTGGGTCTCACAGGCAGGCTGTCAGCATAAAGTCTGACAACCAATGCATTACAATACAGGTTGTATTGTAATGCATTGCAGAGGGGATCAGACCCCAGAAGTTGAAGTCCCAGAGTGGGACAAAAATAAAAAGTAAAAAAAAGTTTTTCATATTAAAAAACTAATTAAATTCCCAAAATAAAACACATAAAATTGTAAAAAATAAGTGAAAAAAACTATGACTTTCAGAATATGGAGACACAAAAAATCTTTTTTTTCAAAAATGCTTGTCATATTTGGTATTGGCGCGTCCGTAACAATCTGCTCTATAACAATAGCATGTTATCTAACCTGTTAGATGAACATTGTAAAAAATAAAACCTATGGCTCTCAGAATATGGAGACACTAAAACTATTATTGGTTAAATCTTTATAAAAGTATACATATTAGGTATTTCCGCATCCGTAAGAACCTGCTGTATAAAAACATCACATAATCTAACCCCTCAGGTGAACACCGTAAAACAAATAAAATAAAAACAGTTTAAAAAAAGCTATTTTTTGTCACCTTACATCACAGAAAGTGTAATACCAAGCGATCAAAAAGTCACACGCAACCCTAAATAGGACGGATCAAACCGTCATCTCATTGTGCAAAAAGTGAGACCCTACCTAAGACAATCGCCCCAAAGAAAAACTATGGCTTTCAGTATATGTAGTCATATTTGGTATTGTCGCGTCCGTAACAACCTGCTCTATAAAAATAGCACATTATCTAACCTGTCAGATGAGCATTGTAAAAAAACAAAAAATAAAACAGCTATTTTTTGTTACTTTGCCTAACAAAAAGTGTAATATAGAACAACCAAAAATCATATGTACCCTAAAATAGTACCAACAAAACTGCCACCTTATCCGTAGTTTTCAAAATGGGTCATTTATGGGGCGTTTCTAGTCTATGGGACCCATAGGAGGTCTTCAAATGTGACATGGCAACTTAAAGTATAACTGTCATATATATATATATTTTTTTTAATATTGGATTGTAGTGATTAATATCTCCTTGGTGGCCCTATTTCAACTTTTCACTGTGTATTCAATTACCCCTTAATTCCACATTGTTGTTCCCTGTACTGCCAACCTTTAAAATAGGGTTGCTAGGCATGGTCCGTCTAATCTGTTGAAGGACGGAGGACGCAGAAGCACGCTGCGTGCAAGGTCAGATTACTGACAGCCAGGGACTGTAAATAAATGATTAAAGCCAGGTCCTCCCCAGCAGCTGATAACAATGCCTGGGCTGTGTGCACTTCTCCTGGTCCCTGCGCTTGGCAGACGCTCCCTCACTCAGCAGAGCTGGAGAAGTAGAGTTGGTGCAGCGCAGACCAGGGAAGGGAGATCTGCCATCTGCTCAGTGTATAAATGAAAGCAACATGTGGTAAGAGGACCCCTTTGTGCTGCAGAACATTAACCCTTTAGGGAGGAGGGCTCTGGTTACTGACACTTTTGGGGGGCTATTGTTACTGGCTAGTGAGGGCAGGCGGGATTAGCCTCAGGGTGAGTGCAGTGGCGGCCATCTTAACTGAATAGTGAAATTGCAGTTTTATGCAGACTGGTTGCTAAGGGCTGAATCTTATTAAATATGGGGTAAGTCAGTCTAATAGTAACTGATTCTGGAATATCATGTTATTAGTAACTACATACATGAAAATTTAAATTAGGGTCTAATTGTGACAGTTATCCTTTAAAATTATCCCAGTGAAATCTGCCCTCCAAAAACCACATGACGCTCCTTTCTTTCTGCGTCCTGCTGTGCGCCCGTATCACAAATGGGGTGTTTCTGTAAACTACAGAATCTGGGTAATAAATATAGAGTTTTGTTTGTATGTTAACCCTTGTTTTGTTACCGGAAAAAAAATGGATTAAAATGGAAAATCTGCCCAAAAAGTGACATTCTGAAATTTCATCTACATTTTCCTTGAATTCTTATGGAACACATAAAGAGTAAACAAAGTTTGTAAAATCAGTTTTGAATAACTTGAGGGGTGTAGTTTTTAAAATGGGGTCATTTATGGGTGGTTCATATTATGTAAGCCCCACAAAGTGGCTTCAGACCTGAACTGGTCCTTAAAAAGTGGTTTTTGGAAATTTTCAGAAAAATTTCAAGATTTGCTTCTAAACATCTAAGCCTTGTAACGTCCCCAAAAAATAAAATGGCATTCACAAAATTATGCAAACATAAAGTAGACATATGGGAAATATAAAGTAATAACTATTATAACTATTACTGTATATGAGGTAACATCATCTGCTTTAAAAGCAGAAAAATTGAAATTTGGAAAGTTGTACATTTTTCATTTTTTTTTGCAAATTTTGTATTTTTTTTTAAATATTTAAATGAAAAATATTGACTGAAATGTGCCACTATCATGAAGTACACCGTGTCATGAGAAAACAATCTCAGTATGGCTTGGATAAGTAAAAGCGTTCCAAAGTTATTACCACATAAAGTAACACGTCAAATTTCCAAAAAACGGCCTGGTCCTTAACCCCTTAAAGGGAACCTGTCACCGGGATTTTGGGTATAGAGCTGAGGACATGGGTTGCTAGATGTCCGCTAGCACATCCGCAATACCCCGTCCCCATAGCTCTGTGTGCTTTTATTGTGTAAAAAAAACCGATTTGATACATATACAAATTAACATAAAGGAGTCATATCTTACTTGTGTAGCCAAAGAAGAGTCATATTTTCAAGCTCTGACTCATCTCAGGTTAATTTGCATATGTATCAAATCAAGTATTTTTTACACAATAAAAGCACACAGAGCTATGGGGACTTGGTATTGCGGATGTGCTAGCGGCCATCTAGCAACCCATGTCCTCAGCTCTATACTCAAAATCCTGGTGTCAGGTTCCCTTTAACCCCTTAAGGACACAGGGCTTACAGGTACACCCTGATGTCCTGGTACTTAAGGACACAGGGCGTACCCGTACGTACTGTGTAGTTTTGATCACTGCCGCACGGTTGGCAGTGATCGGAACGGGGTGCCTGTTGAAATCATTTAGCAGGCACCCTGTGACAATGACTAGGGGGGGTCCTGTGACCCCCTGCATTGCCGATCTCTACAAACCGCAGGGACCAGAAACCTCAAAGTGCTTGTATTTCGAAGTTAACCCCCCCCCTGCAGCCCTTTGTGTTTTTGTGCCTGCGGGCGCAGCAGGGGGGAGGATTGCAGGTGGTGCGGGAGGTGCCCGCCCACCGTTCATTCTCAGGATGACCGAGTGGTTGAATCAGAGTGTCAGCTCATTGCTGACACTCTGATTCAAATGGCTGACATCTGTTACATTCCCCGCACGGTGAACGCCATAAAAAATAAAATTTAAAAACTATGATGAAATAGAAATTTTGCCCACCAAGAAAAGGTAATAAAAGTGATCAAAAAAGTTGTATGTACAACGAAATAGTACCATTCAAACCGTCATCTCATCCCGCAAAAAATGAGCCCCTACATGAGACAATGGCCCAAAAAATAAAAAAACTATGGCTCTCAGACTATTCAAAAATATTATTATGTAAAACCTTAATAAATAAAATAAGGTACACATATTAGGTATTGCCTTGTCTGTAAGAACCTGCTCTATAAAAATATTACATGATCTAACCCCTCAGGTGAACAACGTAAAAATAAAAATCATGTAAAAAAAAACATAATTTTGTCACCTTACATCACAAAAAGTGTAATAGCAAGCGATCAAAAAGGTATATGCACCCTAAAATCATACCATTAAAACAGTCATCTCATCCTGCAAAAAATGAGACCCTAACTAAGACAATCGCCCAAAAAATAAAAAAAACTATGGCTCTCAGACTATGGAGACACTAAAATGATTTTTTGGGTTTCAAAAATGATATTATTGTGTAAAACTTAAATAAATTAAAAAAGTTAACATATTAGGTATCCCTGCATCCGTAACAACCTGCTCTATAAAATTAGCACATGATCTAATCTGTCAGATGAACGTTGTAAATAATAAAAAATAAAAACGATGCCAAAACAGTTGTTTTTGGCAAATCTTCCATTTTTATAATTTTTTTCCTGTAACAAAGCAAGGGTTAACAGCCAACAAATATTTATTGCCCTGATTCTTTAGTTTACAGAAACACCCCATATGTGGTCGTAAACTGCTGTACGGGCACACGGCAGGTTGCAGAAGTAAAGGAATGCCATATGGATTTTGGAAGGCAGTTTTTGCTGGACTTGTTTTTTGACACCATGTCCCATTTGAAGCCCCCCCTGATGCACCCCTAGAGTAGAAACTCCAAAAAGTTACACCCCTCAAGGTATTCAAAACTGATTTTACTAACTTTGTTAAAGGGATTCTGTCACCTCTCATAGCACAAATTCAGATTTTAAACCAGTCATGCTCCACAGATTACCTTTGCTGTTCTATACTGTAATCCGTCCAGTAGTTTTGCTGAAAAACGACTTTTAGAATTATGCTAATTAATCCTGAAGGTGCCCAGAGGGGCGTTATGTTGCACTTTGTGTGCCCAGTAACGCCCCCCTGCAGTGCCCAAAACGCCTTCCTCCTGAATCCCTAACCGCCCACAGCGTCTCATCCCTCTCCTCCACCTCCCTGACGGCCGAGCAAAGTCTCGCGCAGACGCAGTACCCACTGAGGGCTGGGAAGAGCGAGCATCGGACGTCACTGGGCTCGGCGCATACCCAGTGACGACAATGAAGCTCCTGCCCTCAGTCTCCAGCAAATCACACTGGCGCAGCCCTCAGTGGGTACTGCGTCTGCGCGATACTTCACTCGGCCATCAGGGTGGGGGAGGAGAGGGATAAGACGCTGTGGGCGAATTTGTGTTATGAGAGGTGACAGAATCCCTGTAACCCTTTAAGTGTTTCACAAGAGTAAAAGGCAAATGGAGATGAAATTTAAGAATTTCTATTTTTTGTTACTTTGCTTCACAAAAAGTGTAATAAAGAGCAACCAAAATTCATAAAATAGTACCAAAAAAACTGCCACCTTATCCCGTAGTTTCCAAAATGGGCTCACGTTTTTGGAGTTTCTACTCTAGGGGTGCATCAGGGGGCTTCAAATGGGACATGGTGTAAATAAACCAGTCCAGCAAAATCTGCCTTCCAAAAACCACACGGCGCTCCTTTCCCTCTACGCCCTGACGTGGGGCCGTAGAGTGGTGTACGACTACATATCGGGTGTTTCTGTAAACCGCAGAGTCAGGGCAATAAATATAGAGTTTTGTTTGGCTGTTAACCCTTGCTTTGTTACTGGAATAATTGATTAAAATGGAAAATTTGGCAAAAAATTGAAATTCTGAAATTTCATCTCCATTTGCCATCAACTCTTGGGGAACACCTAAAGGGTTAATGATGTTTGTAAAATCAGTTTTGAATACCCTGAGAGGTGTAGTTTCTAGAATGGGGTCACTTTTGGGTGGTTTCTATTATGTAAGCTTCAAAAAGTGACTTTAGACCTGAACTGGTCCCTAAAAAGTGGATTTTTGAAAATTTCAAGATTTGCATCTAAACTTCTAAGCCTTGTAACGTCCCCAAAAAATAAACTGGCATTGCCAAAATGATCCAAACATGAAGTAGACATATGGGGAATGTAAACTAATAACTATTTTTGGAGGTATTACTATGTATTATAGAAATAGAGAAATTGAAACTTAGAAATTTGCAAATTTTTCAGAATGGCCTGGATAAGTAAAAGCATTTTAACGTTATCACCACATAAAGTGACACTGGTCAGATTTGCAAAAAATGGCCTGGTCCTTAAGGTGAAATAAGGCTGTGTCCGTAAGGGGTTAAGGACCCATGACGTACATTTACGTCATTTCTTTGCAGGACTTAAAGACCCATGACATACATGTACTTCATGGGGATTGGGTGGGTGCAGGAGCTGCGCCTGCTCGATCAGCGGCAGGGGTCCAGCTCTCACTGATAGCTCGACCCCTGCTGCATGCGCCAGCATCGGTGAAATCACCAATGCCTGCGCATTAACTCTTTATGTGCCTCGGTCAGCACTGACCGCGGCACGTGCGATGTCGGCCGGAGATCGGCTCTGCCATCGGGTCCCCGTGCTGCTGTGATGGGCACCCGATGGCATGGAAGGCTGCCTTCCGGTGGAGAAGGCTGCCTTCCGGTGTATTGGAATGTACAACCAATGCATTCCAATACAGAATTATTGGAATGCATTGTAAAGGGGATAGGACCCCCAAAAGTAGAAGTAAGAAAAAAAAAGGAATTTTCCCCAAATAAAGTAAAAAAAATATAATAATTTTTAAATAGGGAAAAAAAAAAGTAGACATATTAGGTATCGCCGCGTCCATATCGACCAGCTCTATAAACATATCACATGACCTAACCCTTCAGATGAACAACATAAAAAATAAAAACTGCTAAATAAAACATTTTTTTTGTCAACATACATAACTAAAAAGTACAACACCAAGCGATCAAAAAGGCATATGCCCGCCAAAATAGTACCAATCTAACAGTCACCTCATCCCACAAAAAATGAGCCCCAAACTAAGACAATAGTCCCAAAAAATAAAAAAAAAACTCAGGCTCAGAATATGGAGACATTAAAACCATGTTTTTTTTAAATGCTGTTGTTGTGTAAAACTTAATTAAATAAAAAAAAGTATACATGTTATGTATCGACGCATCCTTAAGAACCTGCTCTATAAAAATATCACATGACCTAACCCCTCAGGTGAACACCATAAAAAAATTAAAACGGTGTAAAAAAAAAAAGCCATTTTTTGTCACCTTACCTCACAAAAAATGTAATAGCAAGTGATCAAAAAGTCATATGCACCCCAAAATAGTGCCAATCAAACAGTCATCTCATCCCGCAAAAATAGTACCCTAGCTAAGATAATCGTCCAAAAACTGAAAAAACTATGGCTCTCATAATATGGAGACACAAAAACATGATTTTTTTGTTTCAAAAATGATATTATTGTAAATAAATTTAAATAAATAAAAGTATACATATTAGGTATTGCCACATCCGTAACGATCGTAACAATGCGTTTTTTGGTGTAAACTGCTGTTTTAATACAATAAATAGAATAAAACAGAAGATTACACCAAAAAACGCATCATTACCCAAAAAACGCATCAAAACCGCTCCCTGCGGTTTTTACATTGTGGGGCATTTCTTGATTGTCAAATTATAACTGCTGTATTTTTTAATGTGTATGTATTTATCTTTAGTTTTTATAGCTGTTTATTTAATTTTTATTTCATCTTAGCACTCTATTCTAGTGTATTCCATTCCAGTAAATCACTGGAAATGTTAACCTACTTAAAACTTAACTTTTATATAGGATATTCATTAAAATAAATCCCACAAAACTAAATATATGTTTCAGCTGACTGCAGATAGTTATCTAGCGGAGTTTTTTAGGGTATAAAGCACCTTAGAACATATAATAATGTTTGTTGTTACACTAAATTGTTTACAACCACTCACAATTTGATGTACAGTATCTTCAGGTGTCTCTGATGAATCCAGGGTCTCTGATTCCAAAGCTGCTGATACCTTTGTCAGGCTGTAGACATAGCCCTTCCACTGTAGAGAATGGTCTAAAAGATCAGGATGAAAAAGAGGGGAGATAATATCTCTACAGTTCTATTAAGGCCCTGCCCAAAAGCGGAGAGGTCTCCCACCTAAACGCAGGAGAATCACCCCCTAATAGAGCGACCCCACTTATCGATGGCTGACACTAGACTGAACTAACCCTATAAAAATTCACTCCCAAACAAATAATTCCCAGTGGATGAAGATGATGAAAAAATGGCCTAATAGCCACTAGCTAGATAGCTTTGCTGGTCCTCCCAAATGTTAGTATGCAGTACTGCATACCAACATCTTATTATATGTTCTAAGGTGCCTTATACCCTAAAAAAAACTCTGCTAGATAACTATCTGCGGTCATCTGAAACATATATTTAGTTTTGTGGGATTTATTTTAATGAATATCCTATATAAAAGTTAAGTTTTAAAGATGTTAAAATTTCCAGTGATTTACAGATTATATACCCACGTAATATGCATTAATACTACTGTGAATTGTATTCCATTCCAGGTTGTATCCACGTTTTATGTTTGACCGAGATTGGCTATACAGTCCTGATCAAAAGTTTAAGACCACTTGAAAAATGGCAAAAAATCTTATTTTACATTGTTGGATCTTAACAAGGTTCCAAGTAGAGCTTCAACATGCAACAAGAAGAAATGAGAGTGAGACAAAACATTTTTTGAGCATTAAATTAATTCAAAATAACGATTAAACTGAAACAGGCTGTTTTTCAGCTGATCCAAATTTTAGGACCACATGCCTTTAAAAGGCCAAATCTGTGCAAAGATGTGGATTCATTGTCATTTTCTGTCAGGTAGTCACACGTTGTGATGGCAAAGGCAATAAAACGCTCCCTTTTTTGAACGTGGTCGGGTTGTTGAACTGCATAAGCAGGGTCTCTCACAGCGCGCCATCGCTGCTGAGGTGGGACGCAGTAAGACAGTTATTTGGAATTTCTTAAATGATCCTGAGGGTTATGGAACAAAAAAGTCAACTGGAAGACCCCAAATTTTTTTATCAGCACTGAGCCGGAGGATCCAATTGGCTGTCCGTCAAGACACTGGACGATCCTCGACCCAAATTAAGGCCCTTACTGGTGCTGACTGCAGCCCTATAACCATCAGATGGCATCTGAGACTGAAGGGCTTCAAAAACAAAAAATGTCTTCAAAGACCTCATCTCCTTGAACGCCACAGAACTGCTTGTTTGGACTTTGCAAGAGAGCACCAAACATGGGACATTCAAATGTGGAAGAAAGTTTTATTCTCTGATGAGAAATTTAACCTTGATGGTCCTGATGGTTTACAACGTTACTGGCATGACAAGCAGATCCCACCTGAGATGTTTTCTACGCGCCACAGTGGAGGGGGCGCCATAATGGTCTGGGGTGCTTTTTCCTTCAGTGGAACAATGGAGCTTAAGGAAGTGCAGGGGCGTCAAACGGCCGCTGGCTATGTCCAGATGTTGCAGAGACCTTTGGGGATGGATGGCAAGAGAAGTGCGGCCGTCTTCACCACTTGGAGAAATGTTCCCACTCACCTCATGGAAACGCTTGCATCAAGCATGCAGAAACAAATTTTTGAAGTGATGAACAATAACGGCGGAGCTACTCATTACTGAGTTCATGTTTGGAAGTTGGATTTCTGTTTTGGGGGGTTTTAGTTTTTTTTTGGGAGGTGTGGTCTTAAACTTTTGATCAGCTGAAAAACAGCCTGTTTCAGTTTATTCGTTGTTTTCATTAAATTGAATGCTCAAAAAATGTTTTGTCTCACTCCCATTTCTTCTTGTCACATGTTGAAGCTCTACTTGGAACCTTGTTAAGATCCAGCCATGCTAAATAAGATTTTTTGCCATTTTTCAAGTGGTCTTAAACTTTTGATCAGGACTGTATAAACAGGGAAAGTTCACCATTTGGGTCACCACTGAGGAAGGGGGCAGTTGTATACCCCGAAACACGTTTGGTCCTAAGAGACCTATCCTGACATGTCAGTTTGAGATTCCCTGGATGAATCAGAACTTTGTGCTATTTTTATATACCATTGGATGGTTATTTTATTGGATTTACTTCATCCATATTCGATTGAGGATATCAGGATCATCATGATCACGTGACCAGCCAGCACTTCCTGCCGACACATCACGTGACAAGCCAGCATTCCCCATCTTCGTTTGGTGTGGATTTCGTTTGGGCCCGTAACAGCAGGACGCATTACTTACTTACTGTGAGGACTGTATTTCCATCTGAAGACCTCGGGACAGGTAACAAGTGGTGTTGCTCTTGCACAGCCGTGGGACGCCTCGGCGTGTAGGTTATCAGTACCGCACCACATTTACCAAACTTTGTTTGGATTTAAGTATTGATGTGGGTCCTTTTTCAGAGTCAATCTGCGCACATCCATGGTGTTTCATATGCATCAGCCCGTTTGAAGTTGTATTGACTTTATTCATCGTTTTCAGGATGTTTTATTCGCTTAGGAAATAACACTCTCAAGCACTTTATATAGAGTATGTTTCCAACCAAGCCCCCTTAACTGGAGTCTCATTATCTAAGTGTAATTTTTGTTTTCAGTTTTTATATTGTATTGTATTCTGATGTTTATTAGGCTACTTTCACACTAGCGTTCGGGCGGATCCGTTCTGAACGGATCCGCTCATATTAATGCAGACGGTGGCTCCGTTCAGAACGGATCCGTCTGCATTAAAATGACAAAAAAAAGCTAAGTGTGAAAATAGCCTCGGACGGATCCGTCCAGACTTTCAATGTAAAGTCAATGGGGGACGGATCCGCTTGAAGATTGAGCCATATTGTGGCATCTTCAAACGGATCCATCCCCATTGACTTACATTGTAAGTCTGGACGGATCCGTACAAGCAGCGTTCAGCTGTCCGCCTGTCCGTGCGGAGGCGAGCGGAGCGGAGGCTGAACGCCGCCAGACTGATGCAGTCTGAGCGGATCCGCTCCATTCAGACTGCATCAGGGCTGGACGGCTGCGTTCGGGTCCGCTCGTGAGCCCCTTCAAACGGAGCTCACGAGCGGACACCCGAACGCTAGTGTGAAAGTAGCCTTACATGTTTCTAATAATATTCGTTCCTCATGCCCGTATGTGAGTGCTCGGACTCCACTACATTTTGATATATTTTTTCCTTGTTGACTAGGCGGGTCAATTTAGTTCTTGTAGCACCACTGCACAATTTAGGCTGGGTGAGCCTCAATATATATATATTTACCCTATAATAGTACCAATCAAACCGTCATCTCATCCCCCAAAAATGAGCCCCCTACACAAAATAGTCACCCAAAAAATTAATAAAACTACGGCTTTCAGAATGTAGAGACACTAAAAAATATTTTTTTTTCAAAAATGCTTTGTTATGTCATATTTGGTATTGTCACGTCTGCAACAACCTGTTCTATAAAAATACCACATGATCTAACTTGTCAGATTAATGTTGTAAATAAAAATGGTGCTAAAACAGCTATTTCTTGTTATCTTGCCTCACAAAAAGTGTAATATAGAGCAACCAAAAATCATATGTACCCTAATATAGTACCAACAAAAGTGCCACCTTTTCCTGTCACTTTTTTGGAGTTTCTACTCTATGGGTGCATCAGGGGGGCTTCAAATGGGACATGGTGTCAAAAAACCAGTCCAGCAAAATCTGCCTTCCAAAAACCGTATGGCGTTCCTTTTCTTCTGCGCAATGCCATGTGCCCGTACAGCAGTTTACGACCACATATGGGGTACTTCTGTAAACTACAGAATCGGGGCCATAAATATTGAGTTTTGTTTGGCTGTTAACCCTTGCTTTGTAACTGGAAAAAATGGCCTGGATAAGTAGAAGCGTTTTAAAGTTATCGCCACATAAAGCGACACATGCAGATTTGCAAAATATGGCCTGGTCCTTAAGGTGAAAAATGGCAGGGTCCTGAAGGAGTTAAAATATGAAAAGGTAAACAAATTCTTATCAATAGTCCCAATGGAAGTTCTTTTGAAATTCTTTGCTAAAACCTCTAAAAACACAATCAAGGATGAACTGTACAGTAGGTCCATCTAGTGTCTTTCCAAGGGTACGACCACGCAACACGGTCTTGTGATGCAGCCGTGCTGTGTTGACGTACCACATTGGCGAAAAGGCTACAGCGTGCTCTAATATAGTGGGTCTGTATTGTTAATGGCTGAGCAGTACTGAAGGTGCCGCAATATGGACCCACTGAACAGTGTGGTATTCATCAGTTTAAATAAAGCCCACTGTGGCACATTTGGTGGTCATACCTCAACTGCTGCTATTAAAGGATACTGGGAGTTTTATAACAGTCACAGGTTGGAGATCATTGCTGTTAAGAGTGTATGGAAAAAATATACTTCAAATAACGTTTGGAATTTTTAATGGTTTTTTTTCACCTCATGTTTGGCCATGCTATTGAAACACACTTTAGATATTTTATTTTTAAAAAATTATCCTTTTAATGGGGCTTTCATTATGGTTAAAAGCCCCAATTTGACAAGTTTTCGTCAGGATCCGTGGACAGACAGAATGCCTCATATTTATGACCTGTTGAAGGATGGGATTCTGATGGATCTGTTTTTATTGGAATAGAAGTCTATGCCAGCAGTATGCTTTTTAAAAAGTGATATAAAAAAAAAAAAAAAAAGATGTTTAAACAGGATGTAAAAATCTGGTGTGAACCTAGCCTTATCGACTTATACGGTATATGATTTATGGTTAAGGCTCCGCTAGGTTACTGTAGGCTAATATGATATGAAAAAAAGTATTTTTTTGTAGGAACACAACTGACATTATTCATATGGGTGGCAGGGACCTTTGTAGTTATGTTGAATGACCTAAATTAAATCCATACCATGAAGTGAAAGAAATCTGCATCAATGGAGCTATAATCACACTTTCATTAATAAAAGTGCATTCCTGTCTCAATCATTTATGGCATATCCAGCCTCCTCTGGAGCCCACATCTATCTCTGGAATACCTCCAAGCACCCCATGGCAGCTAAAACGGCATGGAACCAAGAAGACAGCTGTTTGGGTGGCACCTATACAAGGTGATGGGAGTCAGAGAAACAGCATAGCACAGTGAGCTATGCTCTTTCCGCACCGCCTAATCAATTGCATGTGGGAGGTATGGAAACGGCATAGCACTGTCCGCTCAGCTTTTTCCATAAGCCCCCACAATCAGGCTGGAAGAGGTCGGAAGAAGGGCAATTCAGAGATGGGAATAGCCCTTTAAATCATGTCTGCCACAGTCTGGTTATATTCTCTGTTTTGTTTAAGAATATGTTACTGCATGAAAATGTAAATCAGACAAAATAAAGAGAAAATAAAGCAATTTTATTACATTCAAATATCGTTAGAGATCCCAACTTGTATTACGATCCTGCTTTCTGCATAATATAGGAATTATATTTCACGAAGAAATAAGCAGCCTTCAAGTGGCCTCATTAACTGTTTGTCTTGCAAATCAGTGTCAGATAAAAATATGATAATGTAACACTACCAGAAAAATCAAATGTACAGACGCAACTACAGTACAATGTGTTTTCAGTCCTCATGTATTCATCTGTCAGGTGATATATTTTGCCCTATCTGAAAGCAGTATATAATTGAGGGAGATAAGCTGAGCTGTGCGATTTACAGATTTATATGATTTGGAGCAGAATTTATGAGTAAAAAGCAGAGGAAGTCCTGACAGGACTACTAGGAGAGACAGTCAGAGTCCTGATTACCCTGCCCACACAGGATGATTGACAGCTTTCTGTGTATACACACTGATACAGGGAAACATATCAATCACTGACCTCCTATGACCCTGACAGGTTCACTTTAAAATATTTTTTGTTATTTCTAATCATTTACTCACACAATGGTTAATCATGTGCATTAATATTTTTCAAAAAAAATGGTCATATTCTAATGGAATGGTGCAGTTATAATTGGTGTTATAGAAGCTGTACAGTGTATGGCTGTCCTTATTTTATATAGATACTAGCAGAAGGATCCGGCTTCGTACGGGTATATTTTATCTATTTCATTTAATGTTTCAGTTCTGAAGTCACTTTGTGGGGCTTACATAATAGACCCAACCCATAAATGACCCCATTTTAGAAACAACACCCCTCAAAGTATTCAAAACTGGTTTTACAAATGTTGTTAACCCTTTAGGTATTCCTTAAAGCAAATAGAGGTGTCATTTCAAAATTTTCCATTTTTTTTATTTTTTTCCTGGAACACAGCAAGGGTTAACAACAAAACAAATGGTGGATCATGTGATATATTTTATTTAGTACTATTTTTTTTTCTTACTTAATTGGGGATTTTTTATTTTTTTTTTACATGTGAAACCTTAATTTTTTTTATAAAACACTTTATTATTTCTTATTTTATTATTTTACACTTTGTGTCCCCCATAAGGTCTTACAAGACATCTGGGAGACATTTAACTTCACTTTTTTTTTTTTTCACTATTGATTTCTCCGGTAACTGGGGCTGACATAGTAGCCCCCCTTACAAGGGAAATACACCCGCCAGAGAGGCTGTACAGCAGTATACAGTGCTGTACAACCTCAGTGCAGGGCTGATGGGAGGTCTGTGGAAGACTCAACAGCTTCTGCACTCTCCCGGCCCCAGCGGTCACATGACAACCGGGCCAGACAGGAAGCTCATAGCGTTGAGCTCTGTGTATAAAGCAATCTAGAAGGCAGGGACACCTGGGAACTGTCCCTCCCTTCTCTCTATGTTGCCCTCTCTATGTTGTCACTGACAGTGGGCCCCCCACTCGGCAGCTGCACGATTAGCATGCAGCTGTGATCTCTGAATGGACGTTCTAAAACGTCCATTCAGAGATAAACGACCGACCATAGGATGTTTATAATCAATGGGCTGTCGTGAAGTGGTTAACTCCCAGAGAATCCCTTTAACTAAAGTATATGACAATTCTCATCCATGCTTTAAACTATATAAACAGCAAAGAAAATCTATCTTTATAAATAAATATTTACAAAAAGAGAATAATAACTTTTTTTTATATAATTGTATTTTTATTGAGATACAACATCACAGATGAGTTTCAACTGAATGCACCACTGTACAAATCAAAGTGAACAAGTATAATGTATAAAATATTCAGGAAAAAGAGACATAATATAACATCCAGTGATATGTGGAATGTACAGTCGTGGCCAAATGTTTTGAGAATGACAAATATTAGTTTTCACAAAGTTTGCTGCTAAACTGCTTTTAGATCTTTGTTTCAGTTGTTTCTGTGATGTAGTGAAATATAATTACACACACTTCATACATTTCAAAGGCTTTTATCGACAATTACATGACATTTATGCAAAGAGTCAGTATTTGCAGTGTTGGCCCTCCTTTTTCAGGACCTCTGAAATTCGACTGGGCATGCTCTCAATCAACTTCTGGGCCAATTCCTGACTGATAGCAACCCATTATTTCATAATCACTACTTAGATTTTTTTTCAGAATTAGTGGGTTTTTGTTTGTCCACCCACCTCTTGAGGATTGACCACAAGTTCTCAATGGGATTAATATCTGGGGAGTTTCCAGGCCATGGACCCAAAATGTCAACGTTTTGGTCCCTGAGCCACTTAGTTATCACTTTTGCCTTATGGAACGGTGCTCCATCGTGCTGGAAATGCATTTTTCTTCACCAAATTGTTGTTGGATTGTTGGAAGAAGTTGCTGTTGGAGGGTGTTTTGGTACCATTCTTTATTCATGGCTGTGTTTTGGGGCAAAATTGTGAGTGAGCCCACTCCCTTGGATGAGAAGCAACCCCACACATGAATGGTCTCAGGATGCTTTACTGTTGGCATGACACAGGACTGATGGTAGCGCTCACCTTTTCTTCTCCGGACAAGCCTTTTTCCTGATGCCTCAAACAATCGGAAAGAGGCTTCATCGGAGAATATGACTTTGCCCCAGTCCTCAGCAGTCCATTCACCATATTTTCTGCAGAAGATCAATCTGTCCATGATGTTTTTTTTGGAGAGAAGTGGCTTCTTTGCTGCCCTTCTTGACACTTGCTGAATTATATGATGGCCGTTATGGCACATAACAGATAGAATTTAGTGTTAGGAACCCGTCTAACTAGAGATCGCCTTGACGTGCGGCAGACGGGCTCAAATAATTTTGTACAAAATGATTTGCCAAGCATCTCTAACTTATTAGTATAGCATTTGCAACTGTGACGCAATTTTGTACTTTATTTGGTTTGCAGTGAGCTGTTGCATTGTATGTCTTGTTTAACAGTCTTGTTCTCAGCCATAGCAATGTGCTCCTGCGCTTTGGGATGTGCTGACTGACCCCCTTTTTCCTTTGCAGTTTGTACTGGAGGTGTGGCTGCCTCCCCAGCCGTGCACTCCTGATCAGCTCGTCTGCCCCATAGGCTGATTTAAACTAGTGTGAGTATATAGCTTGGCCTGCTCCCCCTCACTCACTGAAGCCATCTGGTACCAGGAGAGAGATAGTGTGTGGACTCTCATTGCAGTCCTTGGTGGCCATTTGGCGCCGGGAGTGGTGTGGAGTGGGCCCGGCATGCATGTTGGCACCTGCTTTCCCAGGATATAATGGAGGCCATTTTGGCACCAAAAAATGACAGAAATTCAAGCGGGCCCAACATGCATGTGGAACCTACACTTGCTGAATTATATGATGGCCGTTATGGCACATAACAGATAGAATTTAGTGTTAGGAACCCGTCTAACTAGAGATCGCCTTGACGTGTGGCAGACGGGCTCAAATAATTTTGTACAAAATGATTTGCCAAGCATCTCTAACTTATTAGTATAGCATTTGCAACTGTGACGCAATTTTGTACTTTATTTGGTTTGCAGTGAGCTGTTGCATTGTATGTCTTGTTTAACAGTCTTGTTCTCAGCCCTCAGCAACGTGCTCCTGCGCTTTGGGATGTGCTGACTGACCCCCTTTTTTTTCTTAACACCAGGCCATCTTCCAAAAGTCTTTGCCTCACTGTGCATGCAGATGCGCTCACACCTGCCTGCTGCCATTCCTGAGCAAGCTCTGCACTGGTGGCACTCCGATCCCGCAGCTGAATCCTCCTTAGGAGACGATCCTGGTGCTTGCTGGACTTTCTTGGACGCCCTGAAGCCTTCTTAACAAGAATTGAACCTCTTTCCTTGAAGTTCTTGATGATCCTATAAATTGTTGATTGAGGTGCAATCTTAGTAGCCACAATATGCAACGCAATGATGGCTGCTCGCGTTTCTTTGCAGTTCACCATGGTTAACAATGGAAGAACAATGATTTCAAGCATCACCCTCCTTGTAACAGGTCAAGTCTGCCATTTTAACCCAATCAGCCTGACATAATGATCACCAGCCTTGTGCTCATCAACATTCTCACCTGAGTTAACAAGACAATTACTGAAATGATCTCAGCAGGTCCTTTAATGACAGCAATGAAATGCAGTGGATAGGTTTTTGGGGGATTAAGTTAATTTTCATGGCAAAGAAGGACTATGCAATTCATCTGATCACTCTTCATAACATTCTGGAGTATATGCCAATTGCTATTATAAAAACTTAAGCAGCAACTTTGCCAATTTCCAATATTTTTGTAATTCTCAAAACTTTTGGCCACGACTGTAAACCAAGAAAAAGTCAATAAAGACTATGTGGAAATCCAAAATCTTGTCATATTCAGTTATTTAAAAAGAAAAGAAATTAAGAAAAAGAAACAGTTAGACGGTATCCCACCATTTGAAGAGCATTCCTGAGGAAGTAGCTATATAAATCTACTGTTAGGGTGGGTATAATCCATGTTGAATCCTATCACAGGATCACCATCGTAAAGAATGTAACAACAGAGAAAATAAACATTTCAACAATACAGACAAGATCCATAAGCTCAGGCGTTTTCACTGGGCCAGGGATCATTTAAAATGGAGTGTGGCAAAATGGAAGACTGTTCTGTGGTCAGACGAGTCACGATTCGAAGTTCTTTTTGGAAATCTGGGACGCCATGTCATCCGGACCAAAGAGGACAAGGACAACCCAAGTTATCAGCGCTCAGTTCAGAAACCTGCATCTCTGATGGTATGGGGTTGCATGAGTGCGTGTGGCATGGGCAGCTTGCATGTCTGGAAAGGCACCATCAATGCAGAAAAAGGTTCTAGAACAACATATGCTCCCATCCAGACGTCATCTCTTTCAGGGAAGACCCTGCTTTTTTCAACAAGATAATGCCAGACCACATTGTGCATCAATCACAACATCATGGCTGCGTAGGAGAAGGATCCGGGTACTGAAATGGCAAGTCTGCAGTCCAGATCTTTCACCTATAGAGAACATTTGGCGCATCATAAAGAGGAAGGTGCAACAAAGAAGGCCCAAGACGATTGAACAGTTAGAGGCCACAAGAATGGGAGAGCAACACTGCAAGAATGGGAGAGCATTCCTATTTCTAAACTTGAGAAACTGGTCTCCTCGGTCCCCAGATGTCTGTTGAGTGTTGTAAGAAGAAGGGGAGATGCCACACAGTGGTGAAAATGGCCTTGTCCCAACTTTTTGGGATTTGTTGACACCATGAAATTCTGATTCAACATATTTTTCCCTTAAAATTGTACATTTTCTCAGTTTAAACTTTTGTTCCGTGATTTATGTTCTATTCTGAATAAAATATTAGAAGTTGGCACCTCCACATCATTGCATTCAGTTTTTATTCACGATTTGTATAGTGTCCCAACTTTTTTGGAATCCGGTTTGTATATTGTGGACAAAAATATCACTCAATAGAGTGCTGACTCTGGACCAAAACGTGCATATCAAGGGGTAGTCCCAGAAAATGCGGTGCAGTGTTCCCCTAGTTGTCTCCAACAAACCCCTGCGACTGTGATATTGACTCTATGGAGGAGATCAGGAGTATGGTACCAGTACATTAAAATCTTATACTGGTTCTTCTGACAGATAACTGACATTGAAGACTTTGCTGCTGTCCTCCATAGCAAAAACATTAGGCGTGGCCAAAACAACTGTTTGGAATATTCTTAAAAAGAAGGAACAAACCGGTGAGCTCAGCAACACCAAAAGACCCTGAAGACCACGGAAAACAACTGTGGTGGATGGAAAGAATTATTTCCCTGGTGAAGAAAACACCCTTCACAACAGTTAGCCAGATCAAGAACACTCTCCAGGAGGTAGGTGTATGTGTGTCAAAGTCAACAATCAAGAGAAGACTTCACCAGAGTAAATAAAGAGGGTTCACCACAAGATGTAAACCATTGGTGAGCCTCAAAAACATGAAGGCCAGATTAGAGTTTGCCAAACGACATCTAAAAAAGCCTTCACAGTTCTGAAACAACATCCTATGGACAGATGAGAGCAAGATCAACTTGTACCAGAGTGATGGGAAAAGAATAGTATGGAGAAGGAAAGGAACTGCTCATGATCCTAAGCATACCACCTCATCAGTGAAGCATGGTGGTGGTAGTGTCATGGCGTGGGCATGTACGGCTGCCAATGGAACTGGTTCTGTATTTATTAATGATGTGACTACTGACAAAAGCAGCAGGATGAATTCTGAAGTTTTTCGGCAATATTATTTGCTCATATTCAGCCAAATGCTTCAGAACTCATTGGACGGGGCTTCACAGTACAGATGGACAATGACCCAAAGCATACTGCAAAAGCAACCAAAGAGTTTTTAAGGGAAAGAAGTGGAATATTATGCAATGGCCAAGTCAATCACCTGACCTGAATCTGATTGAGCATGCAGCTCACTTGCTGAAGACAAAACTGAAGGGAAAATGCCCCCAAAACAAGCAGAAACTGAAGACAGTTGCAGTAGAGGCCTGGCAGAGCATCACTAGGGATGAAACCCAGCATCTGGTGATGTCTATGTGTTCCAGACTTCAGGCTGTAATTGACTGCAAAGGATTTGCAACCAAGTATTAAAAAGTGAAAGTTTGCTTTATGATTATTATTATTCTGTCCCATTACATTTGGTTCCTTAACAAGTGGGAGGCACATATGCAAACTGTTGTAATTCCTACACCGTTCACCTGATTTGGATGTAAATGCCCTCAAATAAAAGCTGACTGCAGTTATAGCACATCTTGTTCGTTTTTATTTCAAATCCATTGTGGTGGTGTATAGAGCCAAAAATGTTAGAATTGTGTCAATGTCCCAATATTTATTGACCTGACTGTATGTGTGGGAAATTGAGTTTGTATAGGGCTGAGTAATGGGGGTAAGGTTCACACCCAAGTATCGTAAGGAATCCATTTTCCAGTGAAAAGGGAAGTTTGCCCGGAGGGAGCCAAGGTTTGCCTGCAGTATATTGAGAGGAAGGGCCTCAGTTTTATGGGTATTAACCTTATACCCTGACAGTCAAAAAAACTCTTGTAATATGGAATGGATAATACAATTTTTTTACTGAAATATTTTCATGAAAGGATTTAACTTACATCCATGTCACCCTAAAATTCCAAGATGCTTTTACTTTCCTGAAATGGTCAGTAGAATTTTATAGATCACAGTATTACTGCAACTAGACACTTGTTCTTTATAAGCATACTGTACAGTAGCCACACAGTATCACCTATACCACTAATGCCTAGACAAAATGGCAGCACATGACCTCAAATTCAAATTATTTTTTAACAGTAGGTTTTTGCACCTATAACTTTTTACATTGGTGAAGCCATATAACATATTAACCCAAGCTTATATACAGGTACTTCTCAATAAATCAGAATATCATCACAGTTAATTTATTTCAGTAATTTAATTAAGAAGTGAAACTCATATATAGATTCATTACACACAGAGTGATCTATTTCAAGTATTTATTTCTTTTAATGTTGATGATTATGGTTTACAACTAATGAAAACCCAAAAGTCAGTATCTCAGAAAATTTAAATATTGTGAAAAAGTTCCATATTGTAGCCTTATGGTGTCACACTCTAATCAGCCAATCAATACAAAACACCTGGAGAAGTTTTCTAAGCCTTTAAATGGTCCCTCGGTCTGGTTCAGTAGGCTACACAATCATGGGAAAGACTGTTGATTTGATAGTTGTCCAGAAGACAGCCATTGATACCCTCCACAAGAGTGAAAGTGCTATATCCAAATTTATTAATAGTAAGGTAGGTGGATTCTCAAGAAAAGGCCATTCGAGAATTTCGGGGAGAGGCACAAGGAGTGGACTGCTGCTGGAGTCAGCACTTCAAGAGTCACTACACAGACATGTATCCAGGACATGGGCTACAACTGCTGCAGTCCTTGTGTCAAGATACTTATGACCCAAAGACAACGTCAGAAGGGCCTGGAAGCGCTCATTAGTATTCACCCCATAAGACGCAGGGACATTATTCACCAACTTTTTTTTTTTGAGGGGAGGGGGTGGGGTGCGTCTTATGTGGCGAAAAATATGGTAACTTTTCGATGATATTGTCATTTATTGAGATCTGCACCTGTACATATTATGACATGTACATAATGCTACTCCTAACAGAACATGCTTATAAACAGCATATTCTTGCATATTAGCCTAATCATTCTCTACCTTAATACTACACATTACAGGGGAGATTTATCGTCTCCCATTGTGCCTGAAAAGTGGCGTTAAAAAATTGCAAACTGCAACTTTAAAAAAATTGTTGGATCTCTCCGAAAGGGGGAGTGGTAAGGGCAGGAAGGGGGCATGGTCAGCCACCCTAGAAAATTTATCTTAATTAGTTTTCTGGTGCAAATGAAGCCAGAAATCTACGGAAGTGCTGAGCTGTCACAGATTTCTGTTTAGTCGCATGGACTGCAGAAGATGCACCTAATTTATGATGAGGCGTACACCTCGTCATAAATTAGAGGCATCCTCCGGCAGCACAGGGGATATCAAGACCAGCGCTGAAAGTGCTGGTTTTGATAAATTGCCCCCTAAGTGTTTACTTGACAATTTATTGCATAATACATATAATACGATTCAATGAACATAAATCTAACATTAAAAGGGTTTTTCAGAAGTTCAATATTGATGGTCTGTGGGTGTCCAACACCCTTACCCCCACCAATCAGCTGTTTGAGGAGGCCACATTGCTCTGGTGAGCACTATAGTGTCCTTATAGCATACCAAGCACAGCGCTGTACATTGTATAGTGGCTGTGCTTGGTATTGCAGCCCAAACTCATTCACTTAAAAAGGAACTGAGCTGCAAATAGGCCAGTTACCAATGAACGTCACTTCACTGGCCTAGGGAGAGGCCGCAACAGTCACTGGAGCACCGTGGCCTCTTCAAACAGAGTTGGACCAATCAGGTATTAATGACCTGTCCTAAGGATAGATAATCAATAGGCAACTTCTGCTAATTCCCCTTAAAATCAATAAGTAAAATACTACTCTAATGACAAAACAGTGCCACCATATCATTTATTATTGGACTTAGTTTTAACTATGTAAATTACAGTGTTTGCTGCAGGATCTGCTGGTATAAGTATGCAGTAAAGCAAAAAAATTGTGCAGCCTTGGGTTATATACAGTATTTCACCCATATTAAAAGGAACCTTAAATCAAGGAGGAGGGCCTATCAATGATTGATGACTATCTCTGTACACTCAGTCCTCCAGGGAATGCTGTCAGTCACTGACAGGACCGCCTCCTTAATTTCAAAGCCCACAATGAGCAGGAAAACTATATATCAATCTGCTCAGCTTCTCCTACTGTGTTTTTAGTTTTTAGTCCTGGATGCTGAAAATATTGAAAAAATATGTTATAGATTAATTAAAACTTTACATTTTATTTAGTGAATTATATCTGGTGGCAAATGCAAGTGAAAACTGAAGCCCCCTCCATTATACTGTAATTATTCAGACTCCCTAATAAATAATGAGTGCATGTGTTGATTTTATCAGGTCTACTGTCTAGCAATAGATCCTGCACTAGGTGACCACTCTGGAATTTCACATTCTTGTGGAGAGCAGCATGGTTGAGACTTGAGCCACCAGCACTTTTAGCCTTTCAGGTGGCAGCTAGTCTCCTGTACTGTTTTTGAATATTCGTCGAGTTTCTTTTACCGTGCATTAGCAGGGTGGAGTGGTTTGCTGGCAGTAAAGAAAACATTATTTCTGCTGGAGAGGTATAAAATTCTAAATAATGGAAAACTGAAATGTCAGTGCTTTAGGATAAGGATCCAGGGTGGCAAAAATCCCCCAGTGAAAATAAAGTTAGCAAAAGCTAATTTCTAGATAGGATGAAACAAAACAACCAGAAATATTATGGAATTGCAGTAAGTCCATCTGAAGTTAACTTCACGTTCTCATCCTTGATTATTCATAACTGGAGCTCACTTTCAGATTTGTGAGAAGTCCTCTATGAAATATCTTTATAGTTCTAGTGATTTCAGTTCACATTGGTCCTCGGTGAGTGTGAAAGTCACCATTAGCTCACTGGGTTCCGGTATGGGTTGGAGAGTTTGCAGTCTTTAGTATCATCATATTTCTGTACTGTAAGAAGAAGAATATCAGATACTGTAGGTTTTGCATATAAACTAGTGGTAGGTTCACTGCATGTGATAAAATAAAAATGGAAACCAATAAGTGCTCCCATTAAAATGCAGCCAAACATAAAGGAATTCTCTGGGACTTCAAATATCAAGGTTGGATTGGTGGGGGTCTTACACAAAAGACACCTGCCAATCGGGGCAATGAATAAAGCCACAGACTGTGCTTCAGTACCAGGCACTAGCACTGTGTCTATGTATACAAGAAGACTTAGGGGGGATTTATCAAAAGTGGTGTAGAGGAAAACTGGCTCAGTTGCCCATAGCAACCAATCAGATTCCACCTTTCATTTTTCAGCACTTCTTTGGAAATTGAAAGGATCAATATGATTGGTTTCTATGCGCAACTAATTTTTCCTTTGCACCATATTTGGTAAATCTTCCTCATATTGCCGGGGCCTCTTTATTGTGCTGATTTGAGCATATCCCAGAGGTTGAGCCCCTGCCAATCAATAATAATATTCTGGAAATGTCCCAGAAAACCTCTTTAACACATATCACTACAAATTATTTATGGTCACTTTAATTAATACTGCAAAGACAAAAAACTAAGTTAGTCAGCACATCCTAATGTGCAGGTGCCTGTCACCATGGTTGAGAATACAAAGTAAAATACAATGCAGCACAGAATGTAAGAACTGATGCTATACTCACTAGATAGGTTATTAGCAAATATATTTTGATCAAAATCATTTGTGCCCATCTACCACAACAAGGTGACCTCTTTTGGATAGGAACCTAGGCCGAATACTACTTCTTTTGGTGCCACACAGCCTCCAATAAATTAACCTATGCTAAATGCTACAACTTTTGGTGTCAAACTGCCTCCAATAAATTTAGGAAAGGCAGGCTCCTCATAGATACTGAACCCACTCTGTATGCTACGTTTGCTGGAGCCATCTATCCGCCAATAAGTACAGGAAGAGTAGGCTTCAACTTTACACATCAAAATTTAAAATCAACCTGTGGGAAAGATGGATTAGTTAGGAATGCACGGCCAAAATGGAGTCAGCCATTCCTCCAAATACTCATTTTACATACAAAAAACAAAGTTAGGTGCACGTTGCAATAACTGAAAATACAAATTCAAACAATGCAACAGTGCTCTTTATGGTGGATATCCACAAATTATTTTGAGCAAAATATATTGCTAATATTTGCTAAGAACCTCACATTTATTTACAAACCGGATTCCCCAAAAGTTGGGACACTAAACAAATTGTGAATAAAAACTGAATGCAATGATGTGGAGATGGCAAATGTCAATATTTTATTTGTAATAGAATGTAGATGACAGATCAAACGTTTAATCCGAGTAAATGTATCATTTTAAAGGAAAAATACGTTGATTCAAATTTTCACGGTGTCAACAAATCCCCAAAAAGTTGGGACAAGTAGCAATAAGAGGCTGGAAAAAGTAAATTTAAAAAGCATAACGAAGAACTGGAAGACCAATTAACACTAATTAGGTCAATTGGCAACATGATTGGGTATAAAAAGAGCTTCTCAGAGTGGCAGTGTCTCTCAGAACCCAAGATGGGTAGAGGATCACCAATTCCCACAATGTTGCACAGAAAGATAGTGGAGCAATATCAGAAAGGTGTTACCCAGCGAAAAATTGCAGAGACTTTGCATCTATCATCATCAACTGTGCATAACATCATCCGAAGATTCAGAGAATCTGGAACAATCTCTGTGCGTAAGGGTCAAGGCCGTAAAACCATACTGGATGCCCGTGATCTCCGGGCCCTTAAACGACACTGCACCACAAACAGGAATGCTACTGTAAAGGAAATCACAGAATGGGCTCAGGAATACTTCCAGAAACCATTGTGTCACGAGTTGGAGGTCCCAGGAGAGACCACCACGTCGGCAAGCAATAAACAAACGGAAATCAGGTACAGACACACAAGAGTTTATTGCACAAAACAAAAACCAGGGAAGGCAGCACAGACAAAACATAAGCTCTATGTACCGTCAGCACAGTGGGAGGAAACCCCCACTGCGCCACTGTCTAGTAATACTCCAGAGGGGCATGACTAAGCAACACCTGGTATTCACTAGGGCCCCAGATGGTAGGGTCAGACTTTGCCGCAGGGAGTTGCCAGGGTCCACTCTGGAGCGTGAACTAGACAGTGACAACAGGAGCAAACGGACAACAGGTACCATAAGGTACCGACGGTACATAGGCAAACATAAACAGGCAAATACAAATAGCAACTAAAAACAGAAGCAGGAGTTCATAGCAAGGAAACAGGAGTGACAATGAGCAGAGAAGGACTTGCTCCACCAGTGGTAAACTGCATGGCCTTACCCATGGCACTCTGCTGCAAAGAAAGGTGCAGCAAGGGCTTGGCTTGCTGAACAGAGATATGAATACACACAAGGTAACAAACAAAACTGGCAGAACAGATACAGAAACTCAGGAAAGAGGACATCAATGAACAAGTAGGGAAACCCACAGAGCACAGACAGACACATATCCCATGGGTCAGCAGCATGGGAGAGTGGGTACAAACAAGGAGCAGGACAAGACAACAAACACCAGGAGAGCTGACCCAGAACTGAGGAAAACTCAGCCTTATATACAGGTTCCATGGGTGCAGCAGAGAGGCCACACCCATGGAGCAGACAGAGAGGATTAACTCCTAATAGGAACACAGGGGAGTTAACCCATACAGAACCACAAATAACACAGAAACGAAACTTCAGCGAGGAGCACCGAACGAGCAAGGACAGAAGGTCACAGCCAGAGATAGTGGCTGTGACACATTGTCAGTGAACACAATCCACCGTGCCATCCGCCATTGCCAGCTGAAACTCTACAGTGCAAAGAAGAAGCCATTTCTAAGCAAGATCCATAAGCTCAGGCGGTTTCACTGGGCCAGGGATCATTTAAAATGGAGTGTGGCAAAATGGAAGACTGTTCTGTGGTCAGACGAGTCACAATTCGAAGTTCTTTTTGGAAATCTGGGATGCCATGTCATCCGGACCAAAGAGGACAAGGACAACCCAAGTTGTTATCAACGCTCAGTTCAGAAGCCTACATCTCTGATGGTATGGGGTTGCATGAGTGCGTGTGGCATGGGCAGCTTGCATGTCTGGAAAGGCACCATCAATGCAGAAAAATATATTCAGGTTCTAGAACAACATATGCTCCCATCCAGACGTCATCTCTTTCAGGGAAGACCCTGCATTTTTCAACAAGATAATGCCAGACCACATTCTGCATCAATCACAACATCATGGCTGCGTAGGAGAAGGATCCGGGTACTGAAATGGCAAGTCTGCAGTCCAGATCTTTCACCTATAGAGAACATTTGGCGCATCATAAAGAGGAAGGTGCAACAAAGAAGGCCCAAGACGATTGAACAGTTAGAGGCCTGTATTAGACAAGAATGGGAGAGCATTCCTATTTCTAAACTTGAGAAACTGGTCTCCTCGGTCCCCAGACGTCTGTTGAGTGTTGTAAGAAGAAGGGGAGATGCCACACAGTGGTGAAAATGGCCTTGTCCCAACTTTTTGGGGATTTGTTGACACCATGAAATTCTGATTCAACATATTTTCCCCTTAAAATGGTACATTTTCTCAGTTTAAACTTTTGTTCCGTGATTTATGTTCTATTCTGAATAAAATATTAGAAGTTGGCACCTCCACATCATTGCATTCAGTTTTTATTCACGATTTGTATAGTGTCCCAACTTTTTGGGAATCCGGTTTGTATATAGTTAGTATAGCATTAGCTCATATATTCTGTGCTAAAGTGTACCTGTCATTTTAGTTTATTTTTAATATAGTATATGGACAGGGATGTTAAACATTTTTGTAATATACTTTATTAGGCAAAGATGTTTCTTTGTACTAGAAAACAGGATGTGAACAGTCTTCTTAGCAAAGCTCTTATTTTGTCTTCAGTCTTCAACATTCTACTGGGCGCTGCAGATGCCTTTGTGTAACAAGTCATATAGGCAAGGTGATGGGCAGTGGTAGTTAGCATACATGTACTGTACATAGTCAGGGACTGGGGTAGTGATAAGAGGAAGGCTGGAAGCCTCTGCATGTTACACACAGATGTATTCAGCGATCAGAAGACAGAGGAAAGATTCTCCTTAGCAATGCTCAGTTACAGCTTTGCTATGCAGACTTTTTACATCCTATTTTCTAGTTTAATCCCTTAGTGACCACCCACACGTGTTTTTACGGCGGTCACTAAGGGGCCTTAGGCTGGGCCACTGCTTTTTTACGGTGGCCCAGTCTAAGCGCTGCATGGATCCCCCATGCAGCGGGGAGTGGGGGCCCGGCTCTCATATGAGAGCAGCGGCCTTGCTATAACATCCCGGAACGCAAGGAGTGCTGATCCAAGCTGTTTAACACTTTACATGCCATGGGCAATGGCACCCACCGCATGTAAAGTGCTGACAGAGGGGGCGGATTCCCTCTGTCTCCCATCGGCACCCCGCAAGTGCGATCGCGGGGTACCGATGTGTGTTAATGTAGGCTGGGGTATCATGTAGGCCCCAGACCAGCCTTGAGTAATTTCCAGCAGGCTGAGCATCTCTGGCACAGCCTGCTGGTCAATGTCAGAACAGCATTGCCATTAAAATGCAATGCACTATAGGGATAGTGCATTGCATTTTAAAAGCAATCAAAATACTGTCTGTTATAGTCCTCTTGTGGGACTATTAAGTGGTAAAAAAAATAAAAAAAAATTATTAAATAAAAAAATTCAAAAAAAAAAATATGTTTGGTATTGCCGTGTCCGTAAAACCCAGACTACATAAATATCACGTAAGTTATCCCCTACGGTAAAAGCTGTAAAAAAAAAAAAAAAAAAAAGACAAAATTGCTAATTTATTCTTAGTTGCCACAAAAAACAACTTAATAACAGCGATCAAAAAGTGTCATTCACTTCAAAATGATACCAATGAAAAATACAAGTTGTCCCACAAAAATCAAGCCCCCACACAACTCCATAGAAAGAAAAATAAAAAAGTAGTAAAACGTAAAAAAAACTATGCATTTGGTATCACTGTAATCGTAATACTACATTGTAATTTTTTTTATTACATTTTTTAGGAAGTTCTTCAAGGAATGTTTTGGTATAAGCAGTTTTGTTAAAGGGATTGTTCTGAGTTGCAGTTTTTTTGACAAATTACAGGGATGTAGTTAAAATTATAACTAAAGCTTAAGCTTCCAGAGGCCCCTCCAATACAGTGATGACTCTTTGTAGTCTACTTCAGGCTGCACACATAATATATACCCCGCCAATTATTGGGCTCAGCGGCCTCATGCTGTACACTACTGTGGTTAAAGGGGTATTCCCATCTTCACTTTTCATACTTACCTTCGTCCAGCGCGACGATTCGGCTGGTCTTGATTGACGTCTTCTCCCGGCCGGGCCGCGCAATGTCCTGAACGTGCACGCCGCCGTGCATGCGCCATGGTGACTTATTCCTGGCCTGTATAGTACAGAGCCGGCGTGCACTTTCGCAGCTCTGTACTATACTGGCCAGGAAGAAGTCATCATGGCGCATGCACGGCGGCGTGCGCGTTAAGGACTTTGTGTGGCCCAGCCGGGAGAGAATCTTCAAGCTTCTGCGCAAGCGCGGCCCGGCCGGATTCAACAGGAGAGGTGGCCGTAACCAGGGGAGACGAAAGACAACAATCAGGTAAGAGGGGACTTATTTTCTCAAAAAGGGTGGGAATTGGGTAATAAAATGTATTTAGGAAAATGATCACTGTCAAATCAGTAACAGATTTAAGAGTGATCATTGTGATGGGAATACCCCTTTAATGTTTGGCTGCAGCAGTATATGACAAATCACTGTTGCAGCCAAATAATTACATCACAGCAAAATGACGGTGAGGAAAGAGCAGTAGCGCTGCATTGGAGATGCCTCCTGAAGGTGAGTTTTTTATTAAACAAACTACAATCCCTTTAACAAAATTATGGTTAACCTTTGATTCGATTCAATTAGCTTCTGTTGTAAAATATGCAGAAACATTGTCATCTCACCTCTTCCTGCTGACTTTGCAGATATCGTGTAGGTCTCAGTTCCTTGAAATCTTTCATTTCCACTAGCTGGCTAGACTCTTGCAAATGTGATATCTTCAGAAGAAAAAAGGAATTTTTAAACTTGTTTTAGTAAATGTAACAGAAAAATCTACACATACAACCACTGTACAGTGCTAAAAAATGGCACACTTCTCCACAAGAAAATTGTATAGTAAAGCTATGCAAATGATTAATAATATATAATGTATTTAAAGGCTATGTACACCTTCGGGGTATTTTGTTATGATTGCATTTGACTCATTTTGGGCTAAAAATCTTTTTTTCAATTGGTCTTTATTAGAAATAGTCAGCCATTCTGTCACAAAAGGTTAGATGTTTGTCTAGCTGTGTGAATCCTACTTTCACTTTGTGCTGGTCACCTAATAAACCTGATCTCAAAATTACTAAAAGGTCATAATCACTTATTTCAGCCACATTCTTATCAGTAAGATAAGAATTGAGCTATGGTGAGTGTTTATAAGGTCAGAGATAAGGAGCAAGAGTAAAAATACAGAGCCTGCTACCAGAGAATATCAAGGCTATACAAAGAAAAGGGCTCAACATTTTTAATAAAAGCAAAATTATGTTTTGTTTAAATTGAGTATAATGCAATAAATAAATAAAAATTGTCCCCAAAGGTGTACATAGCCTTTAAGGTGTTGTACTGTAAAAGAAAAAAGTGTTAAAATAGCAAGAAAACCATACTAATATGCTTCATTTATCTAAGGTGCCTCCATCTGAAGAGATCTACTCTAGTTCTGAGTTCCAGCATTTCTGGTTTGCGCTGGACATAGGATATGATTTCCTTTATTGGCATGTCATTAGTGCCGTGTGTGTAGGGCAGGCATGTCCAAACTGCGGCCCTCCAGCTGTTGCAAAACTACAACTCCCAGCATGCCCTAATAGCTGTAAGCTATCCAGGCATGCTGGGAGTTGTAGTTTTGCAACAGCTGGAGGGCAGCAGTTTGGACATGCCTGGTGTAGAGACTGGGCAACTGTCTAATTTCAGTAGCTAAGCCAGCCTGTATGTATCGGCCATGATGGAGAAGGGAACTGGCTTAGTTATGTATGTACATTTATTCTTATAGTCTTTATACATACAAAGAGCCATTATGTTTGACAGTATTTAGCAAATATGCGGTTCTAAACCCTAATCTTCCATTCACTTACCATGTCTAGTACATTATGGTTACTGCCACCCTTCTTCTGCTTCTGTATATGCAAAACAGCATCATGGATAGTTAGGAAACAAAGGTCTGTCTTGATTGCGTCATTGAAGAAACCACAACTTTCCAAATGTCCAAATATATTATCTATTAAATAAAATAAAACATATTATAGATGATTTGTTTGTAACTATACTATAGCTATAGAACTATTTCTATAGCCACGTATGTATAAGGAAGTCCATTACCAGCTTATTCTAGTACCCGATCGCTAAGCTTTATAGGGGTTATTCACCGCTGGGACCTTTTCTACATACCCCCAGCAAAGACTTACCTGTGGTGGCAATTATACTTATCTGATCCCCGTGCTGGGTTCCGGCTCCATCGCTGCCCAGTCGGCTCTGCAGGTCCCGGGTCTCTCAGTGTTTACATCCTGTTGACGCAGGTCATGTAACTGCTGCAGCCAATGCCTAACAGCAGCAATGACGTGTCACCCATGTGTTTTGCCACTGGATCACGTGATGTACTGGTGACTTGTCACCCCTGTGGACAGTCATTGGCTGCAGCAGTTATGTCATCAGTGTCAAACACTGAATGTTTGCAAAGAGAGAGACCTGGGACCTGCAGAGCCAGCAGGGCAGGGATGGAGTCGGAACTGAACAACGGGGATCAAATCAAATAAGTAAGATTATCAACGCAGGTCCAGCCATGCTGAGGGTTATGTAGAAAAGGTCCCAAGTGGTGGACAATGTCTTTAAACAAGACATATCAATCCCACATGGAACTATGTGCATGTATTTTTTTATCCTTTTATTTTATAAGAAAGGGACAGTATCTAGAGCTCCCCCATATTATCACCCACATACAGAACAAATTTTCCATACAAAAGTGATATAAAAACATTCACACATCTGCAACAACCCTACATGAAATTTCTCCTTATAAGGTATTTAGGTTACCATGAACTAGATTTCAGTCAAAATAAATGAAATGGTTATTAACAGATAGATTTGCCATGTTTATGAAGAATCAGGGCTCAAAACTGTTGGCTAAGTGATCATACTGAGAACAGATATTGTGGCAGATTTATGAAAAGTGTCTTAACCCGTTTCTGACCACGTTGCGAATATATAAGATAAAAATCGGACTGCACTCCAAAAGGATCTTCAATGAAACAGTGTGTCTTTATTCGCCCATAAAGTGGCAAAGAGCGACGTTTCGGCTCATACGTCGCTCTTTGCCACTTTATGGGTGAATAAAGACACACTGTTTCATTGAAGATCCTTTTGGAGTGCAGTCCGATTTTTATCTTATACAAGTGGTTAAGCACCTATTGCCATACTTGGACATTGCACCCGCCTTTTTCCTCTTTCATTTCTGTCGGTGCTGTCTGTGTTTTTTTCCCATTATATATATATATATATATATATATATGTATATATATATGAAAACGGACAGCACATCCAGTAGAAAAAAGATAGAAATGTATTCAGCCACAATGGCACAGTGAGGCAACGTTTTGGCTCAAAACACAGAGCCTCACTGTGCCATCGTGGCTGAATAAATTTCTCCCTTTTTCTACTGGATGTGCTGTCCGTTTTCATCTACATTTTCATGGGTAAGCAGTGACAACCCTGGACATAGCACCCGCTACGCCTTTCTGTGAATTGGTGCTGCCACACTTTTCCTTATCATATATATATATATATATATATATATATATATATAAAAATTGTAAAACAGGGCAGCGTGAAAATCACTGCTCATGTGCACAGCCCCATAGAAATGAATGGGTCCGGATTCAGTGCGGGTGCAATGCGTTCTCCTCACGCATTGCACCCACGCAGAATTCTCGCCTTAAAGTAAACGTGTATCATCATGTTGTTTTTAGATTTCAAAATTGTGCCTGACTCAATATATCTCTATAAGGATCTTTCTGATGTAAAGCTTCAAATATATTAGTATTAAATAATAAATTCTGTTTGCAGTTACCACTAGAGGGAGCATGTGAGCTTCTTGCACACTGTGTATGCAGTAATATCCTAAACTCCCTTGTGGTATTTGCAGGTAGCCAGCAATTTATTTTTTATTTAAATATATGTCTATGCCTTGGATTTGGAGCTCTGTATCTTACTTTTAGCTCATGAGTGACACACCGCTGAAATCAGCATTTCTGTCACTACTTTATACTGCCCTCAGTGCGGTCAGCATAACGTTGATGACAGGTTCCCTTTTAAACGAGCGGACACCACTTTTTCTCCTATGATGTAAATAACTAAGGTTAAATTCTATTTAATAAATTGCTGTATGGTAGAACGAAGCACTAAACTAAAAAGGTTTACACTCTTTACATATTGATGACCTATCCTCCAGATAGGTCATCAGTATTAGATTGGTGAGAGTTCAAGATCTGGCACCCCACCAATTAGTTGTCTTTGGCAGCCACCATACCAGAAACAAACAATGGATGGAGCCAGAGCCAGAACCAGAAAGATCTGTCCACTGTGTACAGGTGTGGCCTTGCTGGCATACTGCAACTTAGCTCTCATTCACTTTCTGGAACTCTAGCTGCGGTAACAGGTTATCAATATATTAGCCCTGGGAAATATCTTTAATCTCCTCAGTATTATATAAGCACAATAATGGCTACTATGTAAATGTATCTGATGATTTGGGTATACCATCTGGATCCAGTCACTCAACACAGATAACAGCAATGGGTGATTGAAATTGTACTGACATGTAGTGGTCAGCCATATTCTAATTATTTATTCCATCAATGCATAGATACTTCCTAATACCGCGTACTGTCCCTGAATGAGCTGCAGTATTCAATCAGCATTAAATAATCTCTGAACTGGTGCCTCTCCTACATGTTTTACCATAACCCTGCATCTTCAGGGGTAAGAGGGTAATGGCATGGAGGACCCATTTAATATGGCCTTTTATAGGTCCTCTCATTCTCTATTGAGTGTACACAGCCAATCATATACTACCACAAGCTAAGTCTATGTTCTGATCCAATCTACTCACATTTAGGGCTCATTCTGACAGCTGTCCACAAAAATGCGGATCAGTTTTTTTGCGGATTAGATCCTGTCCAATTCACTTCTATGGGGCCTTTTCTTCCATTGAACAGCTCAGCAAAATAAATGAAACATGTCCTATACTTGTCAGTGAAAATCAGTACATGGCCCCATTGAAGTCTGTGGGTCAGCAAAAAAACGGAATACAATTTTTTCTTTTGTGGACATGCTGAACTGTCCGCAGAAAAACAGATCCGCCGTTTTGCGAACAGCATATGTCCATCTGAATGAGCCCTTATTATGAAAAATCTGTCCCGATATATGCAATATACAGTGGACACTCAAGTTACAGTATTAATTGGTTCCAGGACGTCTGTTGTCTTGAGTCCGTAACTGTATGGAATACTAGTAATTGGTTCCAAAGCCCCAAAATGTCATCCCACGATAAGAGAAAATGAAGATTTAGGAAAAATAAGCAGGTCACTAAGACAGATAAAGCAAGATTCTGGAAGCTGTAAATGACTTTCTATGATGAGGACAAGAGCTCCTTCAGGGTCCTGTATAGCACACAGTGTACAAAAAAAATAAAATGGAGCTGTCCTCCCTCAATTTTAAAGGAGCTGGTACAGACAAAGGGCAGTATGGGGCTTGTAGTACTGCCCTGTACTGTAAAGAGGGGCTAATAAACAACTGATACAGATGATTTACCAGGGTAATGCCCATGTTGTTTGGTTGCATCTGACACATTGTATGTTGAGCCCAGTTTCAACTTGTGATGACCCAGAAAAGACCATTGTAGAAAGCATTGTATCCTGAGGTCATTGTATCTTTAGGGATCACTGTAATTCATTCTGACGTGGACACACAGTGACCTGAATTGTACCAGCAGTTTACTTACCATCATACTCTGCTATGTATACATCTACATCAATCCTCTGAAATTCTTTAAATATCTGCAAAAAAATATAAATATCCCTTAGAAAAGTACTGTAAAACCAAGTTCCCTTTAGGGCTCATTTATGAACAGATATACACCAGTTTTGTGGCATATATCAGTCACAGATTTTGTCACACACCATTTTCCGGCAAAATCTGCGACTTCTCCCCGCTCACGCCACAGCCTTTGCCGACAGATTGAGAAAAGGGCATGTGGCATGGGCAGGAAAGAGGGCAGGCTGGCACGCCTGTCTCATTCTACGCCAGTTTTTGGGGTAGAAAATGGCTTAAATCTACGCCAGCAAGGGAGCTGGTGTAGATTTAAAAGTCTGTCGCATGGTCTGCTGGTGTGAGCGCCTAAGTTGTGTAGAGGCCTGTGCCTCCACATAACTTTGGCGCTTCCTTCAGCAGCACAGACTTAAGAGTGGTATGAAAAAGGCCAGTCTTAGTAAATGAGCTCTTTCTAGTTTAAAGTAAAGAGTCTACAAAGATCTTTAGTAACACGTTTGGGCAGTCTCCATTGCTGCGCAGCGACAGGGAGGGCCTAATAGGTCTCCACGGACAACTGTGGGAACTGACACCTTATATCCATTGTAGGGAGAGACTAGTTGTCAGAGACCCAGTACTAGTCTCCTCTATCCCTAGCTCCTGGTTACAAATGGCGCAGCGAATGGTGTATATCACATATATTTAGGGATTTAATTGCACACTATTAAAAGTTATGTTTTAAAAGGTATCTATTTGGATTATAATTGTGGAAATTTATGATACCATATTCTTTATCAAGGAGTGACCAATGCGGAATTTGGTCATGTTACAAGCTGACTTTCCTTGTGTGTGAACAAACACCAAGCCACCTGCGTTTTGTGATACACCTTATCTGCATTTTGTTATACGTCAGTGTGAATAAACACCGCTGTTTGATTTAGGAACTGTGTACTTTCCTCTATACTGCATCCGCTAGTCCTAACTACCAGAGAGAATCCCCACACACCATAGACAATAATACACCTAACACATACCACTGTGCAGTACAACATACCTCCCTAGAAGCGCCAGATATCTCAGTGCAACACAGGCTTAGACTGGCCTACAGGCGTACAAGGTGACTCCCCAGATGGGCCATTAGTCTCCCACCCCCTGCACAAGTGGCACATGGAACAGTAGACTCACTGCACTATATACAGATAGGCAGCTACAACATCTCAACCAGTCTATGTTCATATAAGAAACCTCCTAGTTTATTATTATAGACAGAATCAGGTCGCTGAGACCTCTAGGCACAGAGGCAGTCTAGCTAGTATCCTCTGTTCCCAGGGACCTGCCTTCTCAAAGTTGACGCAGGGACACCCATAATCAATAATCTTATAGTGTTGTCAGTGGCGTATCTATCACGAGGCAAACAAGGCATTTGCCTAGGGCGGCACTTGCCAATGGGGCAGCAAAATGCCTTGTTTGTCCCTTGTCCCATCTGTCTTATATGCAGGTATACTCAGATCCGATGGTATATTCTAACCCCCAGGCGTTCCCATGGTGACGGGGACGCTTGCCTGGGGGTTAGAATATACAGGGCCATGCCGCTCACAGGAGTACATTTATAAACTGTAATCAGTAACTTTAACCACCTCCCGACCGCATAATGCACGGATGCGTCCGGGGGGTGGTTGATTTACTCCTCCTGGACGCATCCGTTTGTCATCTCGCGAGACGCGAGATTTCGGTCACAGCCGGCCCGCGCATGCGCATCGCGGGCCGGCAAAAGTTCAAGGAGCATTTCGTCAGCAACCTGCCAGCCAATGATCGCGGCTGGCAGGTTGCTGATTTTTAAAAAAACCAATGACAAGCCAGATAGCAGATCATATTTGTAAATATGATCTGTTATATGGCTGCCCTGCTCCTCTGCTGGTCCTTTTCGTCGGTTGGATCCAGCAGAGGAGCAGGCTACACAGTGAGTACACCAAACACCACACACTAGCCCCAGATCACCCCCCAGAACCCCAATTAACCCTTTGATCACCCCTTTGATCGCCCCTGTCAATCACTAGTGAAAGGAAAAAAGTGATCAGTCCAAACTGTCACTTTTTTTTTCACTGGTATTGACCGTTAGGTTTTAGGTATAGTTTAGGCCCCTTGGTTAGGTAGTTTAGGGATCAGTTAGCGCCCAGCCCACCGCACCGCAGTCCGTTATTCGCTGATTAGCGTATCGCTAATCAGCATTTGTACTTTTATAGTATCTGGAAGTGATCAAAACTTATCACGGTCAGATCTATAATTGTATTAGTGTCACTTTAGTTCGCCCTCCACCCAAAACGCAGTGTTTGCCCGATCAGGCCTGATCGGTCGCCCACACGTGCGTTCACCCACGCCCGCCCCACCGCAGTGACAAAAAATATTTTTTTTTGATCACTGCACATTCACTTTACACGCACTGCGGCGATAAAAAAATCTGTTTTGATATTTTTTATCAACCGCAGCGGCCTCCGGTACTTCGCTAGCCTCCCATTTGTAAGACAGGCTTGCTTTTTTTCTTGGGTAGTCTCAGGGAATACCCCTAAATTTAGTTGCCCAAATGTCAAACAGGGGGTATTCTTCTGAAGAGGCCTACAGGCTTCTGACCCAGTCGGATGAGGAATGGGAACCCTCATCTGATGAATCTAGCGGGTCAGAATATGAACCTGTAGAAAGCAGTGGCTCTCTGACCCAAAGTTCGGACGAGGAGGCTGAGGTCCCTGATAGCACCAGGCGTACCTGGCCCCGTGTCGCTAGACCGCAGGTTGCGCAGGATCCGCTTCAAGAGCAGCAGAGTGGGGCTGGTGCTGTCGGATTACGTGGTGAGGCATACACCAGCAGTGCAGCCCTTCCTGGACCTAGTACCAGCACTGCCGTAGAACATGGTGAAGTAGCAAGCACCAGAAGGGCAGTTAAAGCTGGTACGGTGGCACGTGCAGTAGTGACCCCGTCGCAGCCACCGCAAAGACGTGCCCGTAGAGCCCCTAGAATCCCTGAGGTGCTGGCAAACCCTGATTGGCAGTCCCCAACTTCAGCCGCACCTGTAGTTCCCCCTTTCACCGCCCAGTCTGGAGTTCGGGTTGAGACAGCTCAGATCGGTTCGGCCCTGGGATTTTTTGAGCTGTTCTTGACTGCGGAGCTCTTAGACTTAGTTGTGGCAGAAACAAATCGGTATGCCACACAATTTATAACCGCTAACCCGGGAAGCTTTTATGCCCAGCATTTCCGGTGGAAACCAGTCCAAGTTTCCGAAATTAAATTTTTTTGCGGCCTTCTCCTCAACATGGGTCTAACTAAAAAGCATGAATTGCGGTCATATTGGTCCACGAACCCAATTCATCACATGCCCATGTTCTCTGCTGCTATGTCCAGGACACGATTTGAGACCATCCTGCGTTTCCTGCACTTTAGCGACAACACCGCCTCCCGTCCCAGAGGCCACCCAGCTTTTGACCGGCTCCACAAAATTCGGCCCCTCATAGACCATTTCAACCAGAAATTTGCAGATTTGTATACCCCAGAGCAAAACATCTGCGTAGACGAGTCCCTGATACATTTTACCGGGCGCCTTGGCTTCAAACAATACATCCCAAGCAAGCGTGCCCGGTATGGGGTCAAATTGTATAAGCTCTGTGAAAGGGCCACAGGCTATACCCACAAATTTCGTGTCTATGAGGGAAAAGATCAGACCCTGGAGCCGGTCGGTTGCCCTGACTACCTGGGGAGCAGTGGGAAGATAGTCTGGGACTTGGTGTCACCCTTATTCGGCAAGGGGTACCATCTTTATGTGGACAATTTCTACACAAGTGTGGCCCTCTTTAGGCATTTGTTTCTAGAACGGATTGGCGCCTGTGGCACCACGCGAACTAGTCGCGCGGGCTTCCCCCAACGGCTCGTTAGCACCCGTCTTGCAAGGGGGCAGAGGGCCGCACTGTGTAACGAAGAACTGCTCGCGGTGAAATGGAGAGACAAGCGTGACGTTTACATGCTCTCCTCCATTCACGCAGACACGACAATACGAATTGAGCGAGCAACCCGTGTCATTGAAAAGCCCCTCTCAGTCCACGACTATAACCTTCACATGGGAGGGGTGGACTTCAATGACCAGATGTTGTCTCCGTATTTAGTTTCCCGCAGAACCAGACGCTGGTATAAGAAGGTGTCTGTATATTTGATTCAATTGGCTCTGTATAATAGTTTTGTTCTCTACAGTAAGGCTGGGAGAACACGATCCTTCCTCAAATTTCAGGAAGAGATCATCGAGAGCCTCCTGTACCCAGGAGGTTCCGTGGCCCCATCCACCAGTGTAGTTAGCCGTCTACACGAGCGACATTTCCCCAATGTCGTTGCTGGTACCTCAACCCAACCGTCACCCCGAAAAAGATGTCGTCTCTGTAGCAGGAGTGGAATAAGGCGTGACACCCGCTATTTCTGTCCTGACTGTCCTGACCACCCTGCCCTATGCTTAGGGGAGTGTTTCCGGAAGTACCACACACAGGTACACCTAGCATAGGGATCATCTCACCAGGACAGGCACACAGGGCTATTAGGGCCCATTCACTCACAGCTGCTGCAAACGTCTCCTTTCACCTGGGACAAAGTGCATAACGCACTTCGCCACATCTTTGGGCGATTTGCGCTTTGCACATTGACCCATGGGGAAGGAGAGGTTTGTTCTATAAAGGTAAAAAAAAAAAAAAAAAAAACACCAGTAAGCAAAAAGGTTAATGTTTAGTTCAAAAAGTTAAAGTTTATATGTTCTGTTCCAAAGTTAATAAAAATTATTGCGTTGCGGCCTGTTTTTTTTTTACCTTCCAGGTGGACCAACCGATCGACTAGCTGCAGCACTGATGTGCATTCTGACAGAAGCATTGCGCTGCTGTCAGATTACACGCAAGTCGGTGTATGCGGCGCTGCAAGACGAGATTTCTACTCTGCAGTAACAGATACGTTTGCCAAGGCATACGAGCTGAGGAGGAGGCGGCGTTCCTATGCTTTGGCAAACACTTTGTATATAAAAAAAAAATAAAAAAATTCCCGGCAATGATTTATTCATCCACATCGATTGATGTGAATGGAGAAATCTGGTTTGCCAGGGCATACGAGCTAAGTGGGTATGGATGTTGGGCGGAGCTCCTATGTCCTGGCAGACGCCTTTCCCCTCCTTTTTTTTTTTTGGCAGAGATTTTTTCATCCACATTGATCGATGCGAATGAAGAAATCTGTGCCGTTCATTTTTTTCTTTCAGCCCAGAGGCTGAACGGAAAAAAAAATCTCATTACCTGTATGCTCAATATAAGGAGAATAGCAGAAACTCCTAATGCTGGCCATACATGTAATGATTGCGGAGACCCTCAAATGCCAGGGCAGTACAAACACCCCACAACTGACCCCATTTTGGAAAGAAGACACCCCAAGGTATTCGCTGAGGGGCATATTGAGTCCATGAAAGATTTACATTTTTGTCCCAAGTTAGCGGAAAGTGAGACTTTGTTAAAAAAAAAAAAAATCAATTTCCGCTAACTTATGCCAAAAAAAAAAATTCTATGAACTCGCCAGGCCCCTCATTTAATACCTTGGGGTGTCTTCTTTCCAAAGTGGGGTCACATTTGGGGTATTTATACTGCCCTGGCTTTTTAGGGGCCCTAAAGCGTGATTAGAAGTATGGGATCCAAATGTCTAAAAATGCCCTCCTAAAAGGAATTTGGGCACCTTTGCGCATCTAGGCTGCAAAAAAGTGTCACGCATGTGGTATCGCCGTACTCAGGAGAAGCTGGGGAATGTGTTTTGGGGTGTCATTTTACATATACCCATGCTGGGTGAGATAAATATCTTGGTCAAATGCCAACTTTGTATAAAAAAATTGGAAAAGTTGTCTTTTGCCAAGATATTTCTCTCACCCAGCATGGTTATATGTAAAATGACACCCCAAAACACATTCCCCAACTTCTCCTGAGTACGGCGATACCAGATGTGTGACACTTTTTTGCAGCCAAGGTGGGCAAAGGGGCGCATATTCCAAAGTGCACCTTTCGGATTTTGCAGGCCATTTTTTACACATTTTGATTGCAAAGTACTTCTCACACATTTGGGCCCCTAAATTGCCAGGGCAGTATAACTACGCCACAAGTGACCCCATTTTGGAAAGAAGACACCCCAAGGTATTCCGTGAGAGGCATGGCGAGTTCCTAGAATTTTTTATTTTTTGTCGCAAGTTAGTGGAATATGAGACTTTGTAACAAAAAAATAAATAAAAAAATCATAATTTTCCGCTAACTTGTGACAAAAAATAAAAAGCTCTATGAACTCACTATGCCCATCAGCGAATACCTTAGGGTGTCTACTTTCCGAAATGGGGTCATTTGTGGGGTTTTTCTATTGTTTAGGCATTGTAGAACCTCAGGAAACATGACAGGTGCTCAGAAAGTCAGAGCTGCTTCAAAAAGCGGAAATTCACATTTTTGTACCATAGTTTGTAAACGCTATAACTTTTACCCAAACCATTTTTTTTTTCCCAAACATTTTTTTTTTATCAAAGACATGTAGAACAATACATTTAGCGAAAAATTTATATATGGATGTCGGTTTTTTTGCTAAATTTTACAGCTGAAAGGGAAAAATGTCATTTTTTTGCAAAAAAATCGTTACATTTTGATTAATAACAAAAAAAGTAAAAATGTCAGCAGCAATGAAATACCACCAAATGAAAACTCTATTAGTGAGAAGAAAAGGAGGTAAAATTCATTTGGGTGGTAAGTTTTATGACCGAGCGATAAACGGTGAAAGTAGTGTAGTGCAGAAGTGTAAAAAGTGGCCTGGTCATTAAGGGGGTTTTAGCTAGCGGGGTTGAAGTGGTTAAAGGGCTTCTGTCACCCCCCCAAAACTCATTTTTCATTTTTGGGCATATTAAAATCCTTATTGTACGACTATTCAATATATAGGGTTTTTACCTTGTTCTGTGGCTTTGTTTCATAAAAAAAATCGAGCTTTTAAAATATGCAAATTACTTCACTACCAGCAAGTAGGGCGTCTACTTGCTGGTACCTGCCACATTCTCCTTTTAAAAAAGCTCCCCCTCCTCCAGTTGATTGAGAGGGCCAGCGAGCGCTCTCCTCCTCCGGCTGGCCCTATCTGCAATTCAAATCCCGCGCCTGCGACTTATGTGTCTTCATTCGGCGCAGGCGCTCTGAGAGACGGACGCTCGCTTCCTCAGCACTCCCTCAGTGCGCCTGCGCCGATGACGTCACCTCTAAACCCGAAAGAGAAGACGTCATTGGCGCAGGCGCACTGAGGGAGCGCTAAGGAAGAGAGCGTCCTTCTCTCAGAGCGCCTGCGCCGAATTAAGACACATAAGGCGCAGGCGCGGTATTTGAATTGCAGACAGGGACAGCCGGAGGAGGAGAACGCTCGCTGCCCCTGTCAATCAACTGGAGGAGAGGGTGTTTTTTTTAAAAGAAGGATGCGGCGGCTACCAGCAAGTAGACGCCCTACTTGCTGGTAGTGAAGTAATTTGCATATTTTAAAAGGTCGATTTTTAATGAAACAAAGCCACAGAACAAGGTAAGAGCCCTATATATTAAATAGTCGTACAATAGGGATTTTAATATGCCCAAAAATGAAATATGAGTTTTGGGGGGGTGACAGAAGCCCTTTAACTTTAATTATCGCTGATCTCTTTACTTGGATACCTTACTCTTAGCTCCGGTAACAGCAGGCAGTGCGAGCGGCACTCACTCACTGACGTCACGCGCCTGCTCCTCCCACTAGGCGGGCAGGCGCGTGACGTCAGTGAGTGAGCACCGCCCGCACTGCCTGCTGTTACCAGAGCTAAGAGTAAGGTATCCAAGTAAAGAGATCAGCAATGATTAAAGTTAAAGTTACTGATTACAGTTTATAAATGTACTCCTGTGAGCGTCGGGGAGGGGGATCTGTGGATGTCACTGTTTAGGGGAGGGGGATCTGTGGATGTCACTGTTTAGGGGAGGGGGATCTGTGGATGTCACTGTTTAGGGGAGGGGGATCTGTGGATGTCACTGTTTAGGGGAGGGGAATCTGTGGATGTCACTGTTTAGGGGAGGGGGATCTGTGGATGTAACTGTTTAGGGGGGATCTGTAGATGGCACTGTTTAGGGGAGGGGATCTGTGGATGGGACTGTTTAGGGGAGGGGGATCTGTGGATGGCACTGTTTAGGGGAGGGGGATCTGTGGATGGCACTATTTAGGGGAGGGGGATCTGTGGATGGCACTGTTTAGGGGGGGATCTGTGGATGGCACTGTCTAGGGGAGAAGATCTGTGGATGGCACTGTTTAGGGGGGATCTGTGGATGGCACATAGGAAGGGGTGGGGTTTAGAGAGGTAAGGGGTTTGGCCTTGACAGGAAGGGGTGGGTCAAATTTATATTAGGGGGGTGCCCGAGTTTAGTCTCGCCTAGGGCAGCACAAAACCAAGATACACCACTGAGTGTTATTGTGCTTTCTGCTTCTGCTTTGTGAGCAGGTAAGATTTGAATATATCCATACAGTGGGGCCTAGGCACCCCAGTCCGATACTGGTGAAACACAAAATACATCTCTAGCAGCACTGGATACCACAGTGCAGCACAAAATACCTCCCTGATACCACAGGGCAGCACAAAATACCTCCCCGATACCACAGTGCAGTAAAAATATCTCCCCAATAGCACAATGCAGCACATCATACCTCTCCGATACCACAGTGCAGCACAAAATACCTCCCTAATACCACAGTGCAGCACAAAATACCTCCCCGATACCACAGTGCAGCACTGGCAGCAGTTTTGTTCTCCTTTCTACTCCTCCCCCACAGATAGTAGCATTACTTTCAATTTCCGTGGGCTCATTGGAATAACATCTATTCATACAACCTATTAGCATGCTTATTAGGCAAATCAGATAGCTCCTGCAAACATTAGTTCTGACAGAAATGTCTATGTACATTACATTTGAAGGACAGCCACGTAATAACGGTCTAGATTTATATTGTGGTCATGCCTTGACTTTGGCGTATAATGCTGCACAATTTGGTGCAAGAAGTCACATCTAGTGTTTTAGACTTTTTTTTTTTTTTTGCTGCACTCAACAAGGGGGCATGAAAAGGGTTGAATGGAGTGGCAGCACTCGTACCTGACCATCACTGCATTCAGGGACCCTGTTCTACTGATCAGTGGTGGTCTCAGCAACTGCTGTGGATACGAGATAAGTTCTTATAATGGTGCAATACCTTTAAGGTCACTTCAGGACCATTCACTGTCTTGCATTGTCATTCTATTTAAAGTAATTTTAAATTAATTCCAGAGACTCCATAAACATTTATTTGCAAGAGAAATCATAATTTTCTATAACCAGGCACATACAGCAGAACTTATATACACATAATATTTGTGGATGGTAACATTAACTTTTACTTACCCCCTTTAGACACTCCACGGCTACCACATCAAGGAAGCTTACTTGTCCAAAATCAAAAATGATACTGTGTATTGTAACTACTGGAATAGACACACAGTCAGGGAACTCGGTATTCCAGTCTACTTGGCTATTTAAGTAATTTGCATTGCCCTCTTTCTTTTCAGTTCCATCATAATTATCCACGTCATCGTCCGATTCTGAATCTTCATCAGTAACAGGGTTTCCTTTAATCCCATTCTAAAACAATGTATACGTATCTCTATTAAGTCTTAGAAAGTCTCAGTGCCTGAGTATACAGTATGTCAGAGGCTTCCTTAGTTTAAGAGTACAGCCATAAAGGGTGGATTTTTTTGGGGGGTCACAGATTTTGCATCAGATTTCTTCCTATGCATTGTAAATGGTGAAATCCACCATGGAAATCTGTAGCATAAAATGACTGTAGGTCAATTTCCTCTGCAAAATTTGTATGCAGTGTGTGCTAAAATGTTGCAGATTTTCCATATCCACTTTTACACGATGTATAGCTGTACCCTTACTGGCTGAAAATATATATTGATTTAAAGGCCATGCACACCTTTGGGGGCACTTTTTTTTATTATTGCATTATACTTATTTTGACCTAAAATTCATTTTTTCAATTGGTCTTTATTAACAAAATGGAATCCTTTTTCTGTACAGACCTGAGATGCTCTACTAGCTGATTTTTTGTCATTTCCGTCATCTGAGGAGCAGATGGACTCCTTATCTCTGCTCTGACATTATAAACACTCATTATAGCTCAGTTTTTATATTACTGATAAGAATGTGGCTTAAAACAGTGTTTGACTTCTTAGTAGTTTACAGATAAGGGTTATTAGATGAAGGTACAAAGTGAAAGTACCAATCACACAATTAGAAAAACAGTCAACCCTTTGTGACTAAACAGCTCAATATTTTTAATAAAGGCCAATTGAAAATATGATTTTTAGCCAAAAATAAGTTAAATGCAATCATTAAAAAAAACGGACTCCAAAGGTGTACATAGCCTTTAATGTATAAGCAAACTGCTTGTCACAAGGACATACATTACCTGACTTGATGTTAACTGCTTTTTCTTAAGAAGTTTGTGCATCTTTCGTTGTGCCTTTGCTCTTTTGTTAAAAACTCTAACAGCATCAAATCCAACCTATGGAATTATTAACATTATCTTTAGCTGTTTTATTTAATACTGTATTAGCAAAAAAATAATAATTTGTTAAAATGTATTATATAGTTTAGATGCAGTTGCATATGAGATTGCCTCAAATTTGTGTCTTTTTCCTCATTTAACAAAACAGAACATGCAAGAAAAGTGAGCGTGGTCAGGCTGTAAATATACTTTTAGACTCGTTTCTGTTAGTTAAAACCAGATAGTGGCTAGAGATGAGCAAATCGAATACAACAAAGTGGAATTCGATCCGAATTTCAGGATTAATTCGATTCGCCGCTTAGCCAAATTTCCTCGTGCTTCATGGTAGTGAATCGATTTAACCTGAAATAGTGAAAAAAAACAACAACTCATAGTAACCTCCTCCATTTGCTCGCGACAGGTCGGCCGCCAGCATCTTGATTGAAGATCTTGTCCGAAATCCCGTGAGTTGTGACGTATGACGTTACTACGCCGGCCGGCTTGACAATGTCATCTTGGGCCGCGTGAGATTTTGCGCAAGATCTTGAAGCAAGATGGCGGCGGCCAGTCCATTGTGAGCAAATGGAGGTGGTAAGTATGATTTTATTTTTTTCAGTTAATTTTAAACTTTATTATTACTCTCAGATGCGATCATGTATGAACACAGCATCTAAGGGGTACAATGATGGGAAGCTGCGCTATCGCTGCTCCCTGTCATTGCACCCATTACTTACCCAAAAATGTGGCGAAGTAATTCGCAATGAAGCAAATTTCTTTGTAAAATTTGACGAAGCAGCAGAATCGGATTTTCCAAAACTTTGCTCATCTCTAACAATGAAACATATGCTTTTTTTTCTTAATCTGTTTTTATTTTCTGATTGTACATTTTATAAAATTCAGTTTCCTGAACATGATTTTGGGGGCAGTCGTCTTGCTTGAGTTGTTGTCAAAAGTTTTCTAGGCATGCTGTGTAACCTCGGCAAAGGTCAGGAAGGAGTAGATAAGCTGTGATATCACTTGTTGAGAATGGTGGGTCCTGTGATAAACCCTGTGATATCTTTACAAAGGTGACATCTGTCATTCTAATCCTGCCTGTGATGATAATATGTGCAGTATAGTGATTTGTACAGACCAAGCAGTGGCAACTATTATTGGGCTTAGTTATCAGTGTGAAAGCTGCAGTATTTTTTAAAATATAAAGTGACATGAAAAAAAAATTAAAAAAAAATCAACAAATACTCTTTAAAATATGTTTAACATAACAAAATTGATGCTGCTCATAGCAGGTGTGAACAATATCTATTATCTACACAGACAATTCCAAATGCACCAGATTTATAAGAGCTGTGCCCCTAGTAATACATAAATAAGGCACAATTCTCTCCAATTTCATTGGTGCAAACTACTCCATTATTAATAAGTTTGGGTCTTTGCTATAATTATACTCACAATTGATTTAATTCCATCTTTCAGGCTGTCAACATTTCCATAGAATATAGCACTGGAAAATCTGATTATTTTAATTCCTTCTGGTTCATCAACCTTTGAAAAAAACAAAAAAACATTAGTATTAACACATTAGATCTTTCATTTATTGTGGAATCTAACAACCAATGGACAGGATCTATGACTGGTCCACATACTGTGGCCTTTTTGTTATGTGCTCCAATGACAGGTGCCCACACAGCAGTGCAATTTGCAGTGTTTGCAACAGACACAACTGACATGTGTCAACTTATGTGCTAATAAACTGGAACGCTTTTTCTTATCCAAGCCATTCTGAGATTGTTTTCTCATGACACATTTTACTTCATGACATTGGTAAATTTGAGTAAATATATTTTACTTTTATGTATAAAATATATCATAAAATAGTTATTACTTTACATTTCCAATATGTCTACTTTATGTTTGCATCATTTGGTAAATATTATTTTATTTTATTGGATGTTAGAACCCTTAGAATTTTAGAAGCAATTCTTAAAATCTTTAACCGCTTCAACCCCGGGCCTGTTTTCACCTTCCTGCCCAGGCCATTTTTTGAAAATCTGACATGTGTCACTTTATGTGGTAATAACTTTAAAACGCTTTTACTTATACAGGCCATTCTGTTTTCTTGTCACATATCGTACTTCATGACAGTGGTAAAAATGAGTATAAAAAAAATAATTCATTTTTATTTATAAAAAAAAAACAAATTTACCCAAAATTCTGAAAAATTAGCTAATTTCTATTTCTCAACTTTTATAATAGATAGTAATACCTCCAAAAATAGTAATTATTTTACATTCCTCATATGTCTACTTCATGTTTGGATTATTTTGAAAATTACATTTTATTTTTTTGGGATGCTAGAAGGCTTAGAAGTTTAGAAGCAAATCAAAATTTTTCAGGACCAGTTCAGTTATGAAGTCACTTTCTGGGGCTTACATATTAGAAACCACCCATAAATCACCCCATTTTAGAAACTTTACAAACTTTGATAACTCTTTAGGTGCCCCACGAGAATTAAAGGAGAATGGGAAAATTGCAGATTCAAAATTTTAATCTATTTTTTCTTCAACACATTAAGGTTAACAGCCAAACAAAACTCAAAATCTATTACCCTGAATCTGGGGTTTACAGAAACACCCCATCTGTGCTCAAAAACTGATGTATGGGCACACAGCAGGCTTCAGAGTGGAAGGAGCATCATATGGCTTTTGGAGAGCGGATTTAGCTGGAATGGTAATTGGGAGCCATGTCGCCTGTGAAGACACCCTGAGGTGGCCCTACAGTGGAAACCCCAAAAAGTCACCCCATTCTAGAAACTAAACCCCTCAAGGAATATTTCAAGGTGTGTAGTGAGCACTTAAACCCATCGGGCGTTTCACAGAATTAGGAAATGATTGGCTGTGAAAATAAAAAATGACAATTTGTTCCAGAAAAAGTAGCTTTACACCCACATTTTTCACTTTCACAAGGGGTAACAGGACAAAATGCACCCCTACATTTTGTTCCCCATTTCCCCCCGAATACGCCAACGGGCAATATGTGCTCATAAAATGATATATGGGTGCATGGCAGGGTCCAAAAGGGAAGTAGCGCAATAGGGCTTTTGGAGGACAGAATTTGCAGGATTGGCTTTTGGGAATCATGTCACATATAAAGACACCCTGAGGTACCCCTAGAGTGGAAATCCCCAAAAAGTGACCCCATTCCAGAAACTACACCCCTCAAGAAATATTTCAAGGTTGTTGTGAGCCGAATTAGGAAATATTTCACAGAATTAGGAAATGTTTCACTTTCACAAGGGGTTAAAGGAGAAAATGCACCCCAGTATATGTTCCCCATTTTCTCCCCATTTTGCGAACACCCCATATGTGCTCGTAACCTGCTGTATTGGTGCACAGCAGGCCTCTACGGGCAAAGGGCAAAATATGTTTTCTGCAGGCCTGAATTGGCAGACATGGATTTTAGCTGCCATGTCGCATTGAAACTTTTTTTTCTGAGGTCCCCAGAAATGAAAAACCCCAAGAAGTGACCCCTTTTCGCAAACAGCACCCCTGTACGAACATTTTAAGTGGTGGAAAAGGGTACTTTTTCCAAACAGGTGTCTCACAGAAGGCAGAATTACTTAAGACAGGCATTTCAAAGCACACATTTGTAAAAATGAAAAATTACTAGCAGACCCCAATTTTTTACTTTCACAAGCGGTTAAAGGGAAAATGCACCACAGTATATGTTCCCCATTTTTTCCCCATTTTGAAAACACCCCATATGTGCTCGTAGCCTGCTGTATTGGCACACAGCAGGCCTCTATAGGCAAAGTGCAAAATATGTTTTTTGCAGGCCTGAATTGGCAGACATGGATTTTAGCTGGCAAGTCGCATTAAAAAAAATTCTAGATGTCCCCAGAAATGAAAAACCCCAAGAAGTGACCCCATTTCGGAAAGAGCAACCCCGTACGAACATTTTAAGTGGTGGAAAGGGTACTTTTTACCAAACAGGTGTCTCACAGAAGGCAGAAATACTACAGAGAGGATTTCAAAGCACACATTTGTAAAAATGAAAAATTACAAGCAGACCCCAATTTTTCACTTTCACAAGGGGTTAAAGGAGAAAATGCACCCCATGTATGTTCCCCATTTTCTCCTCATTTTGCGAACACCCCATATATGCTCGTAGCCTGCTGTATTGGTGCACAGCAGGCCTCTACAGGCAAAGGGACCAATTCATCAATTCCTCTAGCTCCTTGAATCCTGCCTCCTGGTTTGTCCCATCATGCCTTAGGGCAGCTGTGTTCTGTCATCATTAGATCATGTGGCACTAACCACGCCCCTTGTTCTTACCAATGACAATTCCTACGTCCTAAATTACAAAGTTCCAATGCAAGACGTAATCTTCAGCAGCTGAACAACGAAAAAGATTTGCTGCAGGGTGCAATGGTAGGCTAATAACTTTAGAATATGGCAGTTTTGATAAATAGTGGTTGTAAGGGATTGTTTACTATGACAGATTACTTCACCAGACAAGGGTAGAATGTCCAAACTCGTGCTTTATTCCGAACACTTCAGCAAAACAGGTAATGAAGTTGCAGCTGCAACTCATCACCTGTGACATCCTCACAAAATAATAAACACTTGCCCGTCTAGGCTCTAACTAAAACATATGACGTGTCTCTGACTCACCTATACATCACAGTCCACACACTGTCTCGGGTGCGGCTTTATCAGCCCAATAGTCCAGCAGCCTCCAGGCTGTAGCAAATACGAGTCCCTTTGGGGGATTGTGTTCCAGCAGTCCTCCCGATTCTGACCTTGTGACCCTTGTGCCGCAGGCATCACTATGTCCCCCAAACTCCAGGCTATCTCCCAGCCTTGTGGCGCCTCAGCCTAGCCCAGCTGATACCACACACACAGAGCCTTTGCAGGTCTCTGTTCCAGATCACTCTCCCTTTTTGACTGACACACTAAGGGTGGATTTATGCCAGACTGATTACAGCAGGCTTCACCTACGATATCCTCAGGTTAAGGAAAACCATGCCCTGGAATAGGGTGGAATGGGAAGGTCCCACTACCAAACCTACCTTCCCAATCCAAATAAAATCCAGCCCTTGATTTACTAAAGATAATGAGCTTCAGCAACTATGTTCACTGAAGCCAGCACCATCCTGGATCTTACTTATCTCACCCAGTTGAGGAACCTGGATGAGATATACACCCCTTCCAGGACTTTTCTCATACATTTTACTGTTCACCTTACCACATGGTATTTGGGAAAAGATATATAACAGTGATATCTGTTGGGTAGAATATATTTATATTAGAGGCACAACCCCTTTAATTTCCCACTAACTCGAGCCTTTCTGGTATTATATTATTCAGAAACTTACAAGAGACAGCAGTGGCATCAGACAAAGTATTTCATACATACATTTTTGTATTTCTTCATATCTTTGTAGATATCTGTACCGGGAACATTTCCCAGAGAACTGTATGATGGACTGAAAAACAGACAGCATAATGGATATTTTAACAACCAAAGCCATTTCAAAGCCAAAATGCATTTTGCTAATTAAAACCAGATACTTATACATATTTTCTAATCTGTTTTTATTTTCTGTACGTGATTATGGGGTCTGCCATCTTGTCTGAGCTGCTGTTAACAGCATTTAGAGATATGCTTTACAGCAGCCACATGGACTATAAGAACTTGTAGTCTCGAGATGACTCTATGAGAGAGTGCTGTGGGCATACTCTGTGACTTGTGCATGGAAGGGTAGAAGGTAAGCTGTGTCCATCACCTATTGTCAATTTTGATCCTGTGTTTTCTATACAAAACTGTTATCCTTTATTGTAATCCTGACTGTGATTATACTGAGTTGAATGCCAAAAATGTACCTGTACAGAAGTGGAGTCTATTATGAAGGTCAGTGGCCAGAGTAAAAACTGCAAGATTTCAGGCTACTTTTTTTTTTATATAGATAGTGACAGAAAAAATATCACTAACATTAAAAAATGTTTAACAGAAATAAGTGCAGCTTACAAGTAACGATCATCTTCTGACAATAAATGTTCTTTAAAATGCTGCTGTTCATCTACCTATGGTCATGTCAGAGTCAGGTCTGTACACTAATATTTTTCTGAAGAAACACATTACAGCCCTATGCATCCGTTTGCCAGTAGCATGCTGCCATCTTTGATTATACTTAGGAGAGATAAGGAACCACCTCAAGTGAAGGGCCCCCTTAGCAGCAATCTTGATCATGTTCAGTACTCTTCAGGATGCTAACAAAAAAAAAGGTAATTTTCCATATTATTTACCACCAGCATAAACTGTTGGAGACCATGGTTGAAAAACTGGGTCACTTATTTGTTTTGACCCAGTGTTCTCTTATCATCACTACTGAGCATCTCCAGCGTGATCCAAAAGCTAAGGCCCACTCAAATAATCTGTACACACTCAGGAGTCCAATACACTTGACCTCCAAGTTATCCCCACCCCAGACTAGTAGCTTTGTTCCCGTATATAGTATAGAAAGAATTCAAGAACGCCTGCGAGAAGGTGGACCATGAATATCGAGACTGCAGTGTTCGTCCGGGTCAGGCTGGAGGCTCTCACAAGAGATTTTAAGAAAACGATGGTTCCATACAAGTACCATAAGTGACCCAGTGCTTTAATCAGGGCCTCAGGCACCACTTTATGCAACCCTCAGATAGGGGCAATCATGATCTCTTTAGTGTGCATGGTTATTACTAATAACTGCTACATGAAGTACATAACCACACATATTCCTCCCTGCGGAACTGTAAAAATGGAGCGCTGACAGCAGGATGTCTTCTTCTCATATGAGAGCACAATGGCTGCAGTACCTGAACATGGCATGTAAGCTGGAAGTATTTACAATCAGCTGTAACAGGTCAAGAGGGCAAGCAATCAAAAAGGTCACTGCTCACTTTCTGTACATTATTTCCTCCATATACTGTATATTTAGTTTGATTTTTTATTTAACGGGGGAATTTATCATGGCTTTCACGGCCTGACAGGACAAAAAATCTACACTAGATCATGGCTGCCTCAGATTAGATTTTTTTGCTGCATGTACAGGAAAAATATGTGACAGTTTTTTTAAAGGACCACTTAATAAATGTGTTGCATCTTATTCCACTGCACTTTGGACTACGGCTGTAGAATGAAAAGCCAGTCTTGGTAAATTTCCCCCATTTAATTTGCAATACAATATAAAGTTCTTCTCTGTGAATTATGGTACAGCATATTTTGTCTACAGCAGAAACTGTGATACTCACTACTGAACGCGCAGAAGGACAGTAAAAAGTCCAAATATTATCCCAGCCAATAATCCCAAATCAATATCCAAAAGCAGCGATGTGAAACATGTGAAAAGCCAGATAGCCTGGAATGAAATGTGCATATAATATTCAGAAAAGCAGTGTTCTCTGTGCCAGTCAGGTCATGTAATAAATCATTCACAGTACAAACTTTTATACAGAAAAGAAGGCTTTTACTAACTAGATCTCTACCTGCTATTTTCTGCTAAGTAAAATACCTTAAAGTGGACCTTTCACTGCTCCTGACATGCCTGTTTTAATAGCTACATGCATTCCCTAATTCTGGAACATCTATTCTTATGTCTCTATGTTGTGCCGTTCCTTTATTATTTCTACTAGAAGTTATGAATGACTTGCTAGCAGTCTGCAGTAAGGGTACAGAGGGGTAGTAACCAGTTGGGGGTGTACCTGCACAGACTCACTCTATCCAATCAGGTACACACCCCAACTGGTTACCACCCCTCTGTACTCTTACTGCAGACTGCTAGCAATTCATTCATAACTTCTAGTTAAAATAATAAAGGAATGGCACAACATAGAGCCATAAGAATAGATGCTCCAGAATAATTACATGGGGAATGCATGAAGCTAATAAAACGGGTACATCAGGAGTGGTGAAAGGCCCTCTAAGAGTTCAACTACGATATCATAGATCCATACAAACTCTGAGTTTTATCAGGTCAAAATACATTATAACACCCATAGATGTTTTATGGGGTTTTACATGTACCTTCGTATGTCAAAAACTTCATATGGAGGCATACAGAGTTCTTCTCTGTAAGATTCCCTGTGGTACAGATGCACCATGTGGTGGCACATGGGTTGTCTGTAGCTCCGCACTACAGAACCACTGTGTGCCTTCGTACAGCCCTTTATGGTTCACATACACTGCATATGAATTAGCCTAGGGAAGAAGCTATTGTTCATGGAAGCAGTACATCAAATAAAATTGAGATCACACCAGAGATTTAATGGAATAGGCACTTACTGTATCCCACTTGTTCTGTCTCCATAAACGAGGAATATCAACCACTTGCCAGAACATCCCCTTAAGATTAGATATGACTATGGCAGCCAAGACTGACTGTAATAGGAAGGAACTCATTGTGTCAAAACAGTGTAAGAGCTAAACAGCATTTTATTATAGACAAATGTTATAAGTGTTATTAGTTTTATTGGATTTGAGTTCTTCAGCACAAAGTTTCATAATCCTCTTTTGTAACGTTAGATAAAGAAAATGTTAGATAATACAGTTTGGAATTACTAGTGCTTTTTATTTAAGGATCGCAGTAATTCAACAATCATATTACCCATATGTAAAAGTAACTTCTCCCTTAGGCTGGTTTTCCACATTCAGGTTTTTAGATGCAGTTTTTGAAGCCAAAGCCAGGAGTGGATTCAAAAAGCGAAGAGAACGTGGAAACCCAGCCTTAAAGGGGTTGTCTGGGCTACATAGGTCATCAATATCACATGAGTAGGGGCCTGACTCCCCCCTCCCTCCCTCCCCTGATCTGTTATTTGAATAGGTAATTAACAGACTCCTTTCACAAACAGCTGTAATTACATCGCACTGCCACTACAGACTAGATTTGTCGTGGACGTTCTCGCGACAGGTGGCAGTGCGATGTAATTACAGCTGTTTGTGAAAGGAGCCTGTAATTACCTATTCAAATAACAGATCAGGGGAGGGGGGGTTGGGAGCCGGGCCCCCCTCCGTTTGGATTTAATGAAGTCTCTGTTGTTTCTGGTTCTTGCCACACCTGGTTTCCCCAGGTGTGGCTATTAGGGTCATTTAACCTTCTCTATTTATAGTTGCTTCTCCCACAATGCTGTGTGGTTTATAGCTTCTGTTTGGACCTTTGGATAGATTGTGGTTGGATCTCGGCTGAGTTCCTGGTGCTTCCATTGCTCCTTTGAAGTTAAGTCTTTATTTTCCCTTTTGTATTTTGTTTGTGTTCTGTGTGTTGCATTTCCCTATTGTTTGTATTAGGCCTGAAGGAGACTTCTGTTCGTACTTCCTTTTGGAGGAACAGGTAGTCTCGTCCCTGCCATTAGTACCAGGGTCCTATAGGGATTGATAGGACTCTAGGTATTCCTGCGTATGAACTCACCTACCTTTGGGGTCTGTTCATACTGGTAGTCAGTCAGGATTTTGGTTAGGGTTTTCACTAGGAGGTGTCCATTTTCCTTCCCTAGTGCATAGGCCTGATTCCCTGTTTCCCCTTTCCGCCTATGCTCAGTGTGGTGTTTCCCTCCCACACCGAAGCGTGACAAGATGTCATGCAGGTTAAGACTGAAGAGATTACAGCACTTGCACTGGTGTCACAGCCCCTTCAAACAGAGGGGTTGCCAGGAGTTGGACCTGCACAGATCTGATATTGTTCGGCTATCCTGAAGATAGGGGAACAATATCTGTATCCTGCACCACATTTCACAGCACAAACTGCATTGACTTGCTTTCTATTGATTGATATCAGTACTTCTCATTGCTGTCGATTTTTACGGAAGACTAAAGACCAGGAGGCAGAGAAAGACGCTAGTTTCTCTGGTCCATCCTGTTTTTTAGAAGCAAAATGGGTTAATCATATTACATAGAAAAACAATTATTTAGCACAGGGTTGCACTATCATTGTTTTTCTATAAAAGATAAGTAGACTTGAACTTTAGCGTAATTTAGTTATTACTCTTAGATTTCACATGGGTGTTTTTTAAAGGGAATCAGTCACCATGATCTTGGACTATTATCTACAGTATTACATGAGCAGTACTGCAGATAAGGAGTCCAAATCACAATTTTATTTTTCTACTGCCCCCATACCCCTGCAGTCAGCACTAAAAGTTGTGCTGCTGTGCATGCGCACACGAGTCCACTTCATTTGTTTTGCACGGTACAGCAGTCTGAACTCTCTATTTCAGCACAGCTTGGAGCTCTGACAGTGGGGGAACATAAAAAAATTGTGATATGGACCCTTTATCTATCACCTACTACTCTTCTATTACTGCAGATAATAGTCCAAGATCATTGTGACACATAAGAAATATAAAAAAAAAAAAAAATTATGTATTTACTCAGGTTCCCCAGGTCAAATGGCTCTGTGTGCCTATATGAAATACAGGAGCCATCTACAGGAAATGCATTTTTACAACACCATATAGTTCTCTATAGAAATGTTTTTGAAAGTCTTCTGTTTAAAAAAAAAAATTGAAAAAAAGTGTTCACGTCTCTGTGTGCATTTGAATATGGACTGTGATGTACTGACATGTTCAGAATTGTGGAATTGTTATTAGACTTTCTAATGCATTCATGTGAATATTCTGTAAAGCTTTAACGTGATTTACATGTATGATTACTTCTGAATACAAATATCCATAACATTTATGTCTGGTACCTTCTGCAGGGGTTCCAGGTATGTGCCAATTGACAGCAATGAAATCATGACTACTGCAGCAGTAATTAAGCCAGCAATCTAAATGAAAAAAATGGATATCACAATAAATAAAAGAACTGCGAAATACATTGGTACACCTTACTGAATAGCACGAGGAAAGTGACTACAAAACCATGACTTAAAGGGGTTATCCAAACTATAAAACATGCCCCCCAATGCCAAGGCCCCCTCATATAGATAATACTTATCCCACTCCCTGGCACGCACATTCCTCCGGATCCCCGCATGGCCGCTGCTGCATTTCCCCCTCAAAAACATCCGCCGATGGGGGGGAGCAGCCAATAGCAGGCCGCAACGGGGACATGCCTCCCTAGCATCACCCTACAATAACATGTAACAATTTAATAGGTACATCTAATAAGTATCAGGTTGTGGGAGATCCCAAGATCGTGCTCTGTACTGAGCGGACTCACTGTTCTGCATCTTGTCAAAATCGATTTTAAGAAAATGACTGGGTTATTCCATACCTGTGGAGAAGTATACTGCTGTTTCCTGAAGAAAGCAGCCATGTTTTTTTAATCCTATACAGTTTGTATAGGATTAAAAAAACATGGCTGCTTTCTTTCAACTGCAAATATAAAACTATAGTACAGACAAAAAGTAAAAAGGTGCTATCTCTTTTGCTGGAATGCTAACTTACTAATATATTAATTCAGAAAGTGTTTTAAAGGGCTGACCAGCTAGTAAAAACATTTTAAAAGAGTGAGAATGGCTTAATGGCTTCCCCTGCTTCAACACTTCCCGGGTCCTCCCGTCTCTATGCGTCCTGGTCCCTCTTAACTCAGAAATGTGACTGTTCAGCCAATCACTGGCTGCAGTGGTAACCTTCTTTAGTCAGTAAATTGGTCCATTTTGTGACAACTATAGCCACAAAGAACTCTCTAGCTCAGCTTATCACTACTTTTGAGGATTCAAAATCAAGCTAATGAACCTTGTCAACTGAAGGTCTACATCAGAGTCAGCAAAGACACATTATAAACAGCTCTACTAATCAAGAAAGTCAAAATGTACACATCAACTTCATTAATCTTTGCAGATATACCAAACATTGCTACTCTAAAGCTGCTGAAAAAGTAGTCACAAAAATACTAGTACAATTGGTATGTTTTATAATGCGAATACTCACTTCAGTCTGTACCAGGCAGCGTCTAGGCCAGTGATGGGCAAACTACAGCCTGCTGGCCGTATACGGCCCGGCGGACTTTTTTATCCGGCCTTGAGAGCTGTCCGGAGACAGCAGGAGTGGAGATGAGCGCTTCCATTGTGGAAGCTCTCATCTCCATATTCATCTGTATCGCAGTCCTCAGGACAGCAATACAAATGCGGGGTACAAACGAGTTGTGAAGGAGGCCATCTACGTAAAAATGGAGAAGACAAGCTTAAATAGAGGCGGGGGGGGTTAGACATCTGTTGTCTGCCACATACAATGCTGTCTTGACACCTTTTTCTGGGAAGTCTTTATCACCTACTGACTCCAATTAGGATAATGGAATCAACACCTTTGACCCTATGCTGGGTATAATGACCTCTGACCCCATGCTGGGTATAATTACCAGATGTTGATTCAGTTACATATTTATTCCCAGAATTTTTGTACAATCACTCAGAATTGAGAAAGCTCGTTAGAAGAACGAGTGAAAAGTTTTCAAGAAATCTACAGTACGTCCAGTTGCCTTGATTTATTCTTTACAGAAACAACACTGTTCCCACTAAAATTGAAGGTGAGTTATACATACTGTGTTATGAAAGAAATACATTGCATAAAAGTTTTGTACAATAAATCTTTTTATGCTTTTCTACCTTGAATTAAACTAAACCTTTAATGTTACGAAATTTAAATTTAATTTATATTAATTCACACAAACGCCCCATCCATCTACTTTTGGTCCGGCCCCTGGGTCCAATATATGAACCCATTGCGGCCCACGAGTCAAAAAGTTTGCCCACCTCTGGTCTAGGCACTGAAAACATCTGTAACTTTATTATACAGTCCTGATCAAAAGTTTAAGACCACTTGAAAAATGGCAAAAAATCATATTTAGCATGGCTGGATCTTAACAAGGTTCCAAGTAGAGCTTCAACATGCAACAAGAAGAAATGGAAGTGAGACAAAACATTTTTTGAGCATTCAATTTAATGAAAACAACAAATAAACTGAAACAGGCTGTTTTTCAGCTGATCCAAATTTTAAGACCACACGCCTTTAAAGGGATTCTGTCACCTCCCCTCAGCCAAAAAACGATTTAAAAGCAGCCATGCAGCACAGCTTACCTGGATTAAGCTGTGCTGTTTAATCTTGAAATCCGTCCAGCAGTTACTTTAAAAAACGACTTTGATCAATAAGGAAATGCGTCCTGAAGGTGCCCAGAGGGGCGTTTTTTTCTTCCTAGTGAGCCCAGTACCGCCCCTCTTTCAGTGCCCAGCCCGCCTTCCTTGTATTTTCTAACTGCCGCCCCCAGCCTGCCACAGCCTCTCCTGCCTCTCCTCCCCCTCCCTCACGCCGAACGAAGTCTCGCACAGGCGCAGTACCCACTGAGGGCTGCGCCTGTGCGATCATCAGGAGACTGAGGGCGGCAGCTTCATCTTCGTCACTGGGCATGCGCCGAGCCCAGTGACGTCCGATGCTTAGCTCTTTCCCTCAGTCAGCAGGGAAGAGCGAGCATCGGACGTCACTGGGCTCAGCGCATGCCCAGTGACGAAGATGAAGCTGCCGCCCTCAGTCTCCTGATGATCGCACAGGCGCAGCCCTCAGTGGGTACTGCGCCTGTGCGAGACTTCGTTCGGCGTGAGGGAGGGGGAGGAGAGGCAGGAGAGGCTGTGGCAGGCTGGGGGCGGCAGTTAGAAAATACAAGGAAGGCGGGCTGGGCACTGAAAGAGGGGCGGTACTGGGCTCACTAGGAAGAAAAAAACGCCCCTCTGGGCACCTTCAGGACGCATTTCCTTATTGATCAAAGTCGTTTTTTAAAGTAACTGCTGGACGGATTTCAAGATTAAACAGCACAGCTTAATCCAGGTAAGCTGTGCTGCATGGCTGCTTTTAAATCGTTTTTTGGCTGAGGGGAGGTGACAGAATCCCTTTAAAAGGCCAAATCTGTGCGAAGATGTGGATTCATTGTCATTTTCTGTCAGGTAGTCACACGTTGTGATGGCAAAGGCAAAAAAACTCTCCCTTTTTGAATGTGGTCGTTGTTGAACTGCATAAGCAGGGTCTCTCACAGCGCGCCATCGCTGCTGAGGTGGGACGCCTTTTAAAGGCATGTGGTCCTAAAATTTGGATCAGCTGAAAAACAGCCTGTTTCAGTTTTATCATTATTTTCAATTAATTGAATGCTCAAAAAATGTTTACCACTGAGGAAGGGGATACTCTAGCCCCGAAACGCGTCTGGTCTGACCCGCCAAGCATATGTGAGTGCACCACATTGAGGACATTAAAGGACGACTCTGTACCGATTACAACTGTCAGCCGGTCTGAAACCTTTGCCCAGAGGGTTGGAATATGTTATCTGGATCCGAAATAGGCGAGGTCGCAAGCAGCAACTAAACTGCAAACAGGTGACTCACAGCTGAACATAAGGAATCCACCTGACTGCAGTGAGCGTGTCGGGAGCAAGCTTTGAAAGACGGCAGACACCGGTAAGAGCGTTCCATATCTCTAAACAGATATATTTCAGGAGCGATTCCTGACCCCAAGCGGGACGCCGCTGGGTCAGCTACAAAACAGGTAACTGCCTGAGACTATTTCACTCTCTCTACTAATTTAGGAGCTATTTGACAATTACCTTCAAGCGCTACATTGCCTTCATATATTGGAAACAATATCAGAAGAACCGATACTCTATTACATCTTATTACTAGAACTCTTCCGAACCATCTACACCAGGGAACTTTTATCTATTCCACCAACTAGCACATCGGCGAGATAGTTACAATCGGGTTTTTTGCTTCCCCACATTATTCTCTGTGTTTAGATTGTGTCAGTACAAACTGCCAAACATCAAATGCGCACTGTTACAATACTAATGCAAGCCCATTGTACCTAAGGTGTAGGCGGCGAGAGCAATTTGCTCCGCAACACAATATTGTAAAATCGATCACTCTCCGCCAAACATTAGCTACAATACGCTAAGATCATATGTAATTGAATGTGGCTTCCTTGTAATCTATTGTAATTCATCGTGGCTGCATTGTTCTTTTAATGTTCTTTTAATATCCTTTTAATATCTTTTAACATTACTAGTATGTTTTATTGATCCATTGCTAAAATTAATAAAGATAAGTTACCAAATATCCTAGGTGTGCTCAGGTTTTTCATTCAGAATTTTCAAAAAATGTTTTGTCTCACTCTCATTTCTTCTTGTTGCATGTTGAAGCTCTACTTGGAACCTTGTTAAGATCCAGCCATGCTAAATATGATTTTTTGCCATTTTTCAAGTGGTCTTAAACTTTTGATCAGGATTGTAGTTTACATTTATCAAGCTTAAAATAATGTTGTAAGATAAGAACTGACGTCCCACATCAGGATGTGTATATGATAGGCTTAATTTATAAGTCCGCCATTAGCTGTTTTTCGTATCCAGTTGCATTTACTGTACAGCACTTTTCAATACCGTTGGAGCTGTGGGATTTTTCCGAATATGCCAACAGTACATACTGCATGCGCTTTTTGCTATCCATCTAATCATCGCAAGCTGCCACAAAGCAGAAATGATTTACTTGTGTATGGCCTTCTGAAAGATATTATTGCATTCTTACCTGGGTTTTCCCTCCAGTACTTTCTTGCACAGCAGACCGAGACAGAGCGGTAGAGGCACAAAAGCAAGAGAAACAACCGCTGAATATATTACTGATGCCAAATGCAATAAATTCCTGTAAATACAAAATGATATAAAATATCTTTCTGCACTACTTTTTGATACATTACACACTCTCACTCCCCCACTTTCATTAAAGATCTATATTTAGGTATATGTATTAGGCTACATGCACACGACCGTATGTGTTTTGCGGTCCACAAACTGCGGATCCACAAACAAAAAAATATGGATGACATCCGTATGCCATCCGTTTTTTTTTTTGCAGATTCATTGTAACAATGCCTAAAACTGACAAGAATAGGACATGTTCTATTTTTTTTGCGGGGCTACGGAACGGACATACTGATAAAGACAGCGCACAGTATGCTTTCTGCATTTTCTGCGGACCCATTGAAATGAATAGGTCCGCATTCTATTCGCAAAAAAAAAGGAACGGACACGGAAACAAACAACATTTTTGTGGATGTAGCTTATACATATATTCTTTTTGGACACACCTCTTAATTACTGAATTTAGGTTTAATTCAGTCCTATTTCCACAGGTGTATAAAATCTAGCTTCCAGCCATGCAGTCTGCTTTACAAACATTTAAGAAAGAATGAGTTTTTTTCTAAAGAGCTCACTGAATTTCAGTGCGGTCCTGTAATAGGATGCCACCATTGTAACATGTCAGTTTTTGACATTCCTTCCCTCCTAGATATTCCACCATCAACTGAATGGTATTAATGCAAAATGAAAGTGTTTAGGAACCACAGCAACTCAGCCAGAAAGTGAAGACCACGTAAGGTTACAGAGCAGGGTCACTAAGTGCTGAGGTGCATAATACATAAAAGTCACCAACGTTGTGCTGACCTCTTCATACATTAACATCAGCACAAATCTGTTTGCTGGAAGCTTCATAGCATACAGTATTTTTCCATGGCCAAGCAGCTACATGCAAGCCTTCAATGCAAGTATGCCGTCTCTGGACTCTGGAGAAGTGTAAGTACAGGTGAAACTCAAAAAATTAGAATATCGTGCAAAAGTTCATTTATTTCAGTAATGCTACTTAAAATGAGTTGCATTAATGCAACTTAACCACTTCACATCCGGGCCATTTGCCCCCTTCCTGACCAGGCCTAATTTGTGGTATTAACTTTGGAACACTTTTACTTATCCAAGCCATTCACAGATTGTTTTCTCGTGACACATTGCATTTCATTAATTTGAGTCAATATATTTCACCTTTAGTTATGAAAAAATCCCAAATTTACCAAAAAGTTTGAAAAATTTTCAATTTTAAAAATTTCTATTTCTCTGCTTTTAAAACAGAAAGTGATACCTCATAAAATATTTATTACTTAACATTCCCCATATGTCTACTTTATGTTGGCATCATTTTGGAAATGTCATTTTATTTTTTTAGGACGTTAGACGGCTTAGAATTTTAGAAGCAATTCCAAAACCCTCTTTTTAAGGACCAGTTCAGGTCTGAAGTCACTTTGTGGGGCTTTACATAGTGGATACCCCCATAAATGACCCCATTGTGGAAACTACAACCCTCAAGTTACTTAAAACTGATTTTACAAACTTTGTTAACCCTTTAGGTGTTCCACAAGAATTAAAGGAAAATGGAGATCAAATTTTAAAATTTTACTTTTTTGGCAGATTTTCCATTTTAATCAATTTTTTGACAGCCAAACAAAACTTAATATTTATTACCCTGATTCTGCGGTTTACAGAAACACCCCACATGTGGTCATAAACTGCTGTATGGGCACACGGCAGGGCGCAGAAGAAAAGGAGCGCCACATGGTTTTTGGAAGGCAGATTTTGCTGAACTGGTTTTTAGATGCCATGTCCCATTTGAAGCCCCCCTGATGCACCCTTACAGTAGAAACTCCCCAAAAATGATCCCATTTTGGAAACTAGGGGATAAGGTGCCAGTTTTGTTGGTACTATTTTTGGGTACATATGATTTTTTGATCATTTATTATAACACTTTATGGGGCAAAGTGACCACAAAATTTGTTGTTTTAGCACAGTTTTTATTTATTTATTTTTACAGCGTTCACCTGATGGGTTAGGTCATGTGACATTTTTATAGAGCAGATCGTTACAGATGTGGCGATACCTAATATGTATACTTTTATTTATTTATTTCACTTTAACACAATAATAGCATTTTTGAAACAATAAAATTATGTTTTAATATGTCCATGTTCTGAGAGCTATGGTTTATAAATTTCTTTAAGCGATTTTCTTACGCAGGGGCTAATTTTTTGCGGAATGAGGTGACAGTTTTATTAGTACCATTTTGTGGGACATATGCCTTTTTGATCACTTGGTGTTGCACTTTATGTGATGTAAGGTAAGAAAAATGCCTTTTTTTTACACAGTTTTTATTTTTTACGGCGTTCACCCGAGGGGTTAGGTCATGTGATATTTTTATAGAGCTGGTTGTTACTGGCACGGCGATACCTAATATGTATACTTTCATTTATTTCACTTTAACACAATAATAGTATTTTTTAACCACTTCCCATCTGGGCCATTTGCCCCCTTCCTGACCAGGCCTAATTTTGCAAAACTGACATATCTCACTTCATGTGGTAATAACTTTGGAACGCCTTTATTTATCGAAGTCATTCAGAGATTGTTTTCTCGTGACACATTGTACTTCATGATAGTCATAAATTTGAGTCAAAATATTTCACCTTTATTTATGAAAACATCCCAAATTTACCCAAAAATTTGAAAAATTCGCAATTTTCTAAATTTCAATTTCTCTGCTTTTAAAACAGAAAGTGATACCTCATAAAATATTTATTATTTTACATTCCCCATATGTCTACTTTATGTTGGCATCATTTTGGAAATGTCATTTTATTTTTTTAGGACGTTAGAAGGCTTAGAAGTTTAGAAGAATTTCTTCAAATTTTTAAGAAAATTGCCAAAACCCACTTTATAAGGACCAGTTCAGGTCTGAAGTCACTTTGTGGGGCCTACATAGTGGATACCCCCATAAATGACCCCATTGTAGAAACTACACCCCTCAAGTTACTCAAAACTGATTTTACAAACTTTGTTAACCCTTTATGCGTTCCACAAGAATTAAAGGAAAATAGAGATCAAATTTTTAAATTTCACTTTTTGGGCAGATTTTCCATTTTAATCCAATTTTTTCTTTAACACATCGATGGTTAACAGCCAAACAAAACTCAATATTTATTACCCAGATTCTGCGGTTTACAGAAACACCCCACATGTGGTCATAAACTGCTGTATGGGCACACGGCAGGGCGCAGAAGAAAAGGAACTCCACATGGTTTTTATGGTTCAATCATATTTATTGAAGCAAAAATGAAAAGGAGTTACAAAGTCACGCAAGTGAGGAAAAGGGCACTATGGCCTGAGCCCAATTATGAAGGAAACATGACTATCATAAATATGCCAATAAGTGTGACGAATCCGAACAAATAAGACCACGACAAGGGCTGAAAAACAGGGGGTAAGGAGATACAGGGGAGGGGGGGGGGGGGGCGAGGGTATGTGAAGAAAAGAAACCTGAACTTCACCAGATACAACAACCAGATTCTAGCCAAGTGTGAAATCGAGGAGAGCTTCTGAATTGCAGCCAAGGGTCCCATGTTTGCGAGTATGGACGCACCTGATTGTGGGCCTCAGCTCTCAGCTCCTCCATCCGGACCAGAGTGTCCATAGCGTGGACCCAGGTAGATCTCCTCAGGCTATCTGCTGATTTCCACTGACGCGGTATGATCTGCCTTACAGCCTGCACAAACAGCCTAAGGGCACCTTTCTTAACAAGTTTAATTCTACCAGAGTAGATAGAGAGTAGAGCTATCTGAGGAGATGGTGCTATAGAGGTCCGGTACAAAGCATTATGCAGAGCAAAAACATCCTGCCACAGAGGGGCAACCCCAGGACAGTCCCACCAGATGTGGAGCATGGAGCCCACTGCATCGTGGCATCGCCAACATGTATTGGGAACAGAAGGATAAAACTGATGTAGCTTGACCGGAGTCCTATACCACCGTGTAAGGATTTTATAGTTTAACTCTTGTAGGCGGCAAGAAACCGTCAACTTATGAGTGAACAAAAGGGAGCGATTCCATTGTTCAGCGGAGATGGTAACCGCTAATTCACCCTCCCAACCAGACACAAACCCCACATCCTTCAACTGTTCGGCTAATGTGCCATCCCCTACCTCCCCGGCACCGATCAGACCGTATATCAGAGATATGCCATGACAGGGTCCTGATGCCGCTGTGCAGAGTTTTTCTAAGTTAGTCAGAGGGGCGGATAGTTGCGAACCGGGAGCCAAGGAGCTTACAAAATTGCGGAGTTGAAGGTATCTGAACCAACGACCCGGGGAGTCAGAAGAGATATGCGATAGGTCACTGAAGGGTAGAAGGGTTGAGTCCCTGAATATGTCCTTAATTAAGATCTGTGAAGGGGAGGAAATCTGAAAAGCCGGCAAGGACCTAATATAAGAAGGTAGGCCAGGATGTATGGCAATAACCGTGAGAGGGCCTGGTATTGTGGCTAGTGCGGTTTTAGAAGCAAATTTACCCCAGGAATACACCAATGTCTGAAGCAATGGTGATTGCAGGGTCTGCGTAACAGTGCCATTTGCGCCGTTAGGGAGCCAAAATATCCCAGGTAAAAGGTGAGGAGCCAGGGTATGCTCAATGTCAACCCACAACTTTGAAGCCCGGTTGTGGATTAGATCTAGTATGCAATTTGCTATGGACGCCCTGTAATAGGACTGAAAATTGGGAAGGCCTGCCCCCCCCAGTTGTTTTGTCCTAGAGAGAATTTTATAACTAATCCTAGCTCTGGGGCCGTTCCAAATAAAACGAGACGCTATGGATCGCAGTTGAGCAAAAAATCTGTTAGGAATATTGCACGGGACCGTTTGGAACAGATAAAGTAGTTTGGGTAAGGTGTCCATCTTTAGGGCGTTTATCTTACCGAACCAGGATATATGGAGAGGCGACCACTTCTGGAGGTCCGACTCAATAGACCTAAGAAGTGGTGTATAATTAAGTTTAAAAAGGTGACTAGGGTTGGAAGGAAGAGCAATACCTAAATGTCAGATTGAGTCTTTAGCAATCTTAAACGAAAACGAGTCTCGAATGTGAACCACTTCCCGTTGCTTGAGCGATATGTTCAGGATTTCAGATTTTTGGATATTTACTTTGAAGTTGCTTAACTTCCCAAATATCTCAAATTCCCGAAGGACCGAAGGGAGTCCAATCCTCGGGGAGGAGAGATAAAGGAGCAGATCGTCCGCAAAAAGGGAAAGTTTATGTTCTACTGAGCCAACAGTTACTCCTTTTATAGACAGATTATTCCTTAGAGCATTAGCAAGGGACTCCATGGTTAGGATATAAAGGAAAGGGGAGAGAGGACACCCCTGGCGCGTTCCGTTTTTAATGGCAAAGGGCTTCGACAAGAGGCCATTGACACGGACCTGAGCTGAGGGAGAAGAATATAAGGCCATGATGCGGTTGAGCATTTTGGGGCCAAGACCTATATGTTCTAAAGTCAAAGCCAGGAATCTCCAGTCGACCCTATCAAAGGCCTTCTCTGCGTCCACTGAAAGTAGACACAGAGGAGAACCAACAGACCTGGCTCTGGCTATAATGGCAATAGATTTCAGAGTACTATCTCTTGCCTCTCGGCCGGGGACAAAGCCCACCTGTTCTTGGTGGATACATTTTGGAATGTGGGGGTTTAATCGCAAGGCTATCAACTTAGCGTAAATTTTTAGATCCACATTTAAGAGGGAAATTGGTCTGTAGTTAGTACAATGGGAAAGATCCTTGCCGGGTTTAGGTGCTACCGCTATGTGCGCCTGTAGGGATTGAGGCGGGAACGGAACATCCGATGTGATGGAATTAAAAGCCTGGAGTAGGACAGGGGATAATTCTTCAATGAGAAGCTTGTAGAACCTGGCTGTCAGACCATCTGGGCCCGGGCTTTTCCCATTCATGAGATTGTTCACAACACATATGAGTTCCGACTTAGAGAAGTCTTCCTCTAAATCTGGTAGGGCCTCGGTAGGGAGACGCGTAGGGCCAAATTGATGAATATAGTCACGGGTATCTGACACCAACTGATCAGAAGCAGGGTCCCTCCCTGTGTTAAGGTGGTAGAGGGCGCCATAGTATGCTTGAAATTCAGATGAGATATCAGAGGGAGAATGTACAAGGCCTTTACTGGAGGAATTGATCGAGGGCACATGGGTCTGCGGGAGACGAGGATGGAGTGCCCTAGCTAGCCATTTCCCACTCTTATCTCCATACTCAAAAAAACCATATTTAATTTTATCCCGGAGACACAGGGTTTTCTGGTCTAGAATTTGAAGTATCTGATGGCGGAGAAGAGAGATATCAGCTTTCAATTGGTCTGATGGGGAGAGCTTATTCAGTGCTTCTTTATCGTCAAGAGTCAAGAGGAGGGTGGAGAGCCTTGCAGAACGTTCCTTCTTAAGCCTAGTGCCATGAGATATGAAAAGCCCCCTTAGGACGCATTTTAGGGCTTCCCATTTAATCGGAGGTGGGGACGTGTCAGATTGATGGTTATTGATAAATTCCGCGACGGTGGTGCGAACGTCCGTCATGCACACCAGGTCATTTAGGAGATTGTCATTTAGCCTCCATGTGAAGGGGCGTGGGAGTGGTGGAAGGGTTCGGAGGCGGCCATAAACAGGAGAGTGGTCAGACCAAAGAAACCCGTCCATCGAGCAATGGGGATCCAGATCTAACAGATTGTGGGAAACAAAGAGATGATCTAATCTAGCATAGCTGTTGTGGGCCAGGGAATGAAAGCTAAAGTCCTTGACTCCTGGATGCAATACCCTCCAAAGATCAACTAGGCGAAGGGAGGAGAGGTCTTTTTTGAATCGGTGCTGAGATGCCGGGGAGATAGAGGACTTACCAGTCGAAGAGTCTACAGCGGGATCCATCACCATGTTGAAGTCGCCACCCAGTATGATGGAAGAGCCGTCCGCAAAGCGGGCCAGATTCCTCAGGATCTTGGAAGCGAAAGGTATCTGCCCCTGGTTGGGAAAATAGACATTAGCGATTGTGAAAATGCTTTGGCCCTCTGATAGCTTAAGAAAGATATAGCGCCCCCTAGTGTCAGTCTCTGAAGATAGGACAGTGGGGTGAAAGGCTTTATGAAAGGCTATAGACACACCACCAGCTTTCTTGTCCGGATGGGGGCTGTGGAACCAAGTGGTGTAGTACCCACGGTCACACTTAGGAACTGAGGATGCTTTGAAATGGGTTTCCTGAAACATGGCCAGCATTACACGTTTCTTGTGAAGGCGATATAGAATCTGACTACGCTTTTCAGGTTTGTTAAAGCCTCTAACATTGTAAGTGCAAAAAGACAGTGAGGCCATCTCGTGTGAGAGGTGAAACCTTTATGTGTATAAGGGATAGGGTGGAAACAAGAAGGGTAAGAACAAGAGGAAATAGGAGAGACACGGGACAAGACAAACAAACAGTTAACAAATAAACACAAGTAAACTCCGAAAGGAGAGAGCCAGAAGAGCCGGCTCAGTAGCAAACTAAAGTGTGACAACAATCACTACCGACACTAAGTGCCGTTATCCCTATGGGGGAAGTGGAGAAGTCGAGGACAAAAGCGGCAGCCTTACTGACCCCCGACCCAGAAACAGACTGAGGACAGTAGAACCCACATAGCATGTAACACTTGAACAAATAAGAAAACAGTTGCTGAACGCGTATAAAAGGAGAAGATCCCGGGTAGGCTAAACAGGTTTAGGCCGTCGGTCTCGGTTGGCGTCTAGCGGATCTCTGGGGTTTCGGCGCCGTTGTCTGCCATTCTTCACGATTCACTGTGGGAGGAACCAGCAGGGGTTTGGGCCAGTCCGGAAGATCCACATTGGGCAGATCAAACGTGCTCAGGAACTTGGGGAGATCGTCCAGTGATCTGAAGGTCGCTGACTTCCCATCCTTCCTAGCAGTGAGTTGGAAAGGAAAGCCCCATCTATACATAATGGCGTTGTCCCGTAGCATGGACAGGAGGGGTTTCAGAGCCTTCCTAAGTTGTAGAGTGCGCCTGGCGAGGTCTGGGAGGATCTGGATAGGGTTAGAGTCCATTTCAGCGCCAACTGCTTCACGAGCTGCTTTAAGGATAGATTCTTTTTCCCTATAAAAATGGATACGGCATATGACGTCCCTAGGACGGTTCGGATCCAACGACTTGGGACCAAGCGCCCGATGAATGCGATCAATTTCAATTATGTTGGAAGGATCCGTATGCAGGAGCACTGAGAAATGGGTCTGAGCCCAAGCGGCCAGGTCGACGACGGTTTCAGGTAGCCCTCTGATGCGGAGGTTATTCCGCCTGTTCCGATTTTCTATATCATCAATATTGGCTAAAATGTCCTGTAACTGCACAGCGTGAGCATTTATGATCTGGGAGTGACAGTCCAGGGAGGTGAGGATTTGTTCCTGCTTGTTTTCAATGTCCTCCACTCTCTGCCCTACATGTTTAATGTCCTGATGCAAGATTGCCATGTCCTGCTTATGAGAGGCCTCCATTCTGCTTAACAGGGCCCCCACCTCAGCAGCTGTAGGGAGAGATTTAAGGTGCTGCTTCCAGTCCCAGTCATCTAACTGGACTGACCGATGGAGAGATCTGCCAGAACATGCTGACAGAGCCGGGGAGCCACGCAGCTGCTGGTCTGGGGACTCATCAGGGCTTCTGGATAGGGGGGAGGAAGCCGCCATAGATGTTGGACTCACCGCTGCTGCATAAGAGACAGGGTGTCCTCCGGTGAAGCTGTCTCCCTGGACATGTGCGCTTGAGGCTGCCGGCGGTGCGTCGGACCCTTGAGCTGTCTCCGCCATCTTGGACACTGTTCCCGCGCCTGAGGGTACCGCCTTAGCTGCTGGGCTCACCGCTGCTGCGTAGGTGATAGGGAGTCCTCCGCTGAGTGTGTCCCCCTGAACATGCACGCTGGAGATTGCCGATTTCCCTCTGGTCACCGGCGGTGAAGCGCTGGGATCTTGCCTTGCTTCTGCCATCGCGGACGTTGCGGTTCCCGCGCTTGAGGCTCCCGGCTGGCTGGACGGACCGAAGAAGCGCGATATATCGCCCGGTTCACGTACCACAGGTGCTGGGGTGGAAGAGGGACCTCTCCTGCGGACCATGACGAGTTCAGCGTTCAGTTTATCGCTATTGTGGGGTTTATTAGGTCGGTGGTGGTCAGGAGCGCAGACCGTGTGCTGCTCACTCCGCCATCGGCAAGCTCCGCCCCCTCCACATGGTTTTTAGATGCCATGTCCCATTTGAAGCCCCCTGATGCACCCTTACAGTAGAAACTCCCAAGAAGTGACCCCATTTTGGAAATTAGGGGATAAGGTGCCAGTTTTATTAGTACTATTTTTGGGTACATATGATTTTTTGATCATTCATTATAACACTTTATGGGGCAAGGTGACCAAAAAATTTGTTGTTTTAGCACAGTTTCTATTTATTTATTTTTACAGCGTTCACCTGAGGGGTTCAGTCAAGTGACATTTTTATAGAGCATATTGTTACGGACGTGGCGATACCTAATATGTATACTTTTTTTTATTTGTTTCACTTTAACACAATAATAGCATTTTTGAAACCAAAAAATGATGTTTTAGTGTCTCCATGTTCTAAGAGCTATAGTTTTTTTATTTTTTGAGAGATTTTCTTATGTAGGGGCTCATTTTTTGTGGGATGAGGTGACCGTTTTATTGGTACCATTTTGTGGGACATACGCATTTTTGATCACTTGGTGTTGCACCTTTTGTGATGCAAGGTGACAAAAATTGCTTGTTTTGACACAGTTTTTTTAGTTTTTTTTTTACGGTGTTCACCCGAGGGGTTAGCTCATGTGATATTTTTATAGAGCTGGTTTTTACGGACGTGGCAATACCAAATATGTCTATTTTATTTTATTTTTTCTATTTTTAATTATTTTTTTTTTATTCCTTACTTGGGGACCTTTTTTTTTTTACATGTGAAACTTTAATTTTTTTATTTTTTTCAACCCTTTATTTTTTTATTTTTTATTTTACACTTTTTGTCCCCCATAAGGTCATACAAGACCTCTGGGGGACATTTGCTTCACTTTTTCTTTTTTTTTTCACTGTTGATTTCTCCTGTAACTGGGGCTGACATAGTAGCCCCAGTTACAGAAGAAATGCACCCCCCAGAGAGGCTGTACAGCATGATTCTGCACTGTACAGCCTCAGAGCAGGGCTGATCGAGGTCTCTGTAAGACCTCACACAGCTCCTGCACGCTCCGGTCCCGGCGGTCACATGACCGCCGGGCCGGAACAGGAAGCGCACAGCGCTTCCTGCTCTGCAGACACAGCGCTCACTGTCCCTGCCTTCTCTCTGGGTTGCCCTGCTGTCACTGACAGCGGGCAACCCGATCAGCAGCTGCACGATTAGCGTGCAGCTGCTATTTCTGAAAGGACGTTTTAAAACGTGCTTTCAGAAATAGAGGTCCACCCATAGGACGTTTATAGCCTATGGGCGGACTTAAAGCGGTTAACCAAAAAAAAATGTTTTAATGTGTCCATGTTCTGAGAGCTATAGTTTTTTAAAAACTTTTCTTATGTAGGGGCTCATTTTATTGGTACAATTTTGTGGGACATACGCCTTTTTGATCACTTGTTGTTGCACTTTTTGTGGTGTAAGGTGAAAAAAATGTCTTTTTTTGACACAGTTTTTATTTTTTATGGTGTTTATCGGACTGGGTGGATCATGTGATATATTTATAGAGCCGACTGTCACGGACGCGGCAATACCAAATATGTCTATTTTATTGTATTTTTTCAATTTGAGTATACATTGATACAGCGATCTAGAAGGCAGGGACAGTTCCCAGGTTCTAAGGGTTGCCCTGCTGTCACTGACAGCGGGCAACCCGATCTACAGCTGCGCGATTAGCGTGCAGCTGTGATCTCTGAATGGACGTTCAGGAACGTCCATTCAGAGATAGAGAACCACCAAAATTAGAATATGGTGAAAAGATTCAATATTCTAGGCTCAAAGTGTCACACTCTAGTCAGCTAATTAATCCATACCCCCTGAGCAAAGGGTACCTGAGATTGTGACTTTGGGGCTTTCATAAGCTGTAAGCCATAATCCTCCATATTCTAACAAATAAAGGCTTGAAATATCTCGCTTTGCATGTAATGAGTCTCTCTCATATGTTAGTTTCACCTTTTAAGTTGCATTACTGAAATAAATGAACTTTGCATGATATTCTAATTTTTCGAGTTTCACCTGTATGTCCTGTGGTGTGATGAATCACATTTCTTTCTTCGGCTGTCTGATAGACAACTCTGGGTTTGGTGACTCCATATCAAAGGGGTTGTCTCACTTCAGCAAACAGCATTTATCACGTACAGAAAGTTAATACAAGTCACTTACTAATGTATTGTGATTATCCATATTACCTCCTTTGATGGCTGGATTCATTTTCCCATCCCATTATACACTGCTCATATGCAGGGGTTATAGTCACCCTACAATCCAGCCACGTTGGCCGTGCTTGCACACTATAGAAAAAGGCCATCTGGGAGCGTGCTTAGGGACACAAGCTCCTGTCCCAACCACCTCATATGTGCTCTGCAGTGTTGGCTGTAACCCCTAGACACGAGCAGTGTATAATGCAATGGTAAAAGCAGGCAATATGGACAATCACAATACATTGGTAAATGCCTTGTATTAACTTTATCTACATTATAAATGAGACAACCAATTTAATGCCTATGGGTTTAGAATGGGATGTCATAAAAGCTCCTCTAGGTGTAATGTGTAACTGTCCCAATATTTAATCCATAAAGTGTACAGTAAATATATGTTAAATGCTACTGTGTTGTAATGCTGAATGTAATGATTATTCTCTAGTAACTAGTAACTAGCTACAGACAATTACATCAGTATACTGTACCTGATTTCCATCAATCTCGTAATTATACTTTGTAGCATAAACTTTTCCCAGAGAAACAGCAAGGGCATATGCTAAAATGCCAATGGAGAAAGCCGGTACAATCAGTTGTGAAAAAAGGCTGACGTCTGGAGCCACAGGTGGTATGAAGCTACATTTTCAAGCAGAGAAAAAGATTTTTAGAGATTATTTGAAGTTAATATAAAACATATCAAATACTACATGGATTAGAGACCACGTGGACGTGCTAAGATGCACTGAATCACACCTCAATTGGTACTGCTTTGTCAGTGCAATGACCCACTCTATGAGATCAGGCTCCATACTGTAACATAGAAACTTCACCACTTGTTCACTCAAATAGAACGATATAACAATTAATTAACTCAAATACAATCATGTTCATGTCTCCTGACTATTATGCTGTTTATCTGTCCTATTTTTACCAAAACACTTGCCATACACAAATTTTCCAGCCTATTGGAACACTTTCAATTCAGGCAGAATCGAATTTTACTTTTTTTAAGCCATTCTGACACTTTTTTTTAAAATGTACCGACCAGACAACTCTTTAAGAGGACCACAATTATGGGTATGTTCATAATTTCCATCTTAAAGCATTTTATGAAACACCTGCTATAAATTTATATGGAGCACTAACTGATTTGGGAAATAGAAATATATTTGCAGTATAATTTCTTAGGCTATGTTAACATTTGTGTCGATGTCTCCATTGTAGATTCTGACACCTCTGAGGAACGTGATAGACAAAGTGACATACGCAATGTGATGGGTCGAGCACTGCAATGTAATTTCCATTATAAACGGAAACCATGCTGCAGATATGAACAGATCCTAAGGTATACTATGTTTCACTTACCCACTTGGAACATTCTTCACAATGGCAGCATTGTACGTTTCCTCCAGGTTAACTCCATATGAAATTCCTGTAGCAACTATTGCCTAAAAATTAAAATAAAGGGAATGAAAATAGTTCCATAGAAATGGATAGCATTCACTTGTAATTTAACACACATTGAAAAAAATGTTTATTGAAATAATATTACTACAGCTAGGGCTGGGCGATTAAGAGATGGAATTACTTTGATTGCTGACAGTGAGGCCATGTGTACCAAAGAAGCAGCATAGGAACTACACTTGTACAATGCTGTCCATATGCTGAGGTCTGGGCTCTAAGTGAGGAGAGTGAAGGTCGGCCCCCAGATTCACTCCACCCCTCACAGTGCATGACACACTGCCAGGCCCACACTGCCAAAGCTCTCATGATAGTATCATTTCCCTCTAACAAACAAATACCTTGTGAATATAAGACTGGCAATCTCTACCTGGGAAAGTTGGGTGACCAGCAGTATTGTCTTTACCAGCTGTCACCCAACTTTCCCAAACCTCTGGCTATTTACACAGAAAGCATGCCTTGGTCCTCCAGCTATGTAATTGTAGTCTGGGAAAGCTGAGTAACAGATGGAAATAGCCATACTGGTGGTCACCCAACTTTCCCAGGTACAAGTAGTCTTAAATTCACTATGTATTAAAGAACATAAATAAAAGTATACATACTGTATTTGGTGTCACTATAATCATCCTGACCCATAGAATAAAAGTAAAATACTTGTTATACTTGTTATGCCAAATAATGAATGTTATAAATTTAAAGTGCAAAAAAAAATGGCAGAATTGCTTTATTTTACATTACCCCAAGAGAAATGTCATAAAAATGAATAAGTTATATGTACCCCAAAATGGTGTCACTAAAAAACTATTTGTCTTGCCAAAAAAAGCTGTCATACAGCTACATCGACACAAAAATATAAAGACGTTATGGCCAGAAAAAAATACAAGAAAATATTATTGAGATTAAAATCAATAGTTGTCCTTAAAGGGGTTCTCCAGAAATTAAGAAAATGAAAATACTTAAATATTACTTCATTATAAATACAGTATATTCCTAAATACCTTGCATTAGTTATAATGGCTCCTTTTGCCTGGGGAGCAATCATTAGGAAAAACAAAATGGCCACTGTCCTATTAGTACACACAAAACCTGTCCTAATCACACAGCAGGACAAGTTACTTCACAACACTGAGGTAAAGCTCTGCCTCATCCTGCTCTCTACTCTGCTTGTCAGGAATTATCATCCTGAATACAGTTTAATATGGTCATCAGCTGAATCTCTGTAGGAACGGAGTTCATGAACAGATGTGGCTAATGAGCAGCAGCACTTGTATGCTGTATTCATTACCACAGTCTGTCCTCTCTGTACTTCATTTCTCCTCATGAACTCCATTCCTACAGAGATTCAGCTGAAGATCATATTAATCTGTATTCAGGATCATAATCCCTGACAAGCAGAGCAGAGAGGAGGATGAGGCAGCTCTTTACCTCAGTGCTGTAAAGTAACTTGTCCTGCTGTGTGATTAGGACAGATTTTGTGTGCACTAATAGCACAGAGGACATTTTGTTTCTCCTAATCATTGCTCCCTAGACAAAACGAGCCATTAAAACTAATGAAAGGTATTTGGGAATATATTTATAATAAAGTAATATTTACATATTTTCATTTTCCTAATTCCTGGAGAACCCCTTTAAATAAAAAAAAATATAAATCTACATTTTTGGGGTTGAGGAGGTGAAATCGACCAGCCCTAACTGAAGCTATAAATGCTGTATTCTCATATGGTCACTTACATTTCTGTTACAAACTCATTTATCAAATCAAGGTTTTAAAAAATAACACATACTGTAAATTTCTCATTCCAGCTTCTTGAATTATTTCCACTTATTCAGAAGTAGGGTATTAATAGTTGACCCATTGCAGAACATATATGATAGGTCACAACAGATATGACCAGCACTGCTCTAAGGGCACCATACTTGTGATTTCCTGAATATCATGTAGCTAAAGCACATATGGGGTAAATTATTAAGACCAGCATTTTAGACGCTGGTCTTAATAACCCCTATGTCTGGTGTTGGATCTGCTGAAGTTATGAGAAGACGCCAGCTTCCTTGCTGGCTTACATTTAGATCATTTTCTGTGACTAAAATAGGTGTAGAAAATGATAAATGAGATGAGCCTGCCGGACCGTCGCTTTCCCTGGCCACGCCACAACCACTTTTTTAGACCTGGCGTGAGAGGGAAAAATTTGCATATTGCCAGGCGTATCGCTGGATAATAAATGACCCCCATAATTTTGTCAAAGTAATAAAAAAAATCATATTTGAGATAGTATGTGAAATGAATGCAAGTTAATACTGAATATTGTATATAATGACCAAATAAGTCACAATTTTACTGTGAGAGAATTCATTATGATTTTATTTGTTTCTGTGTTGTATGAAGGTCTTCAAAGAAACATGTTCATGCTCATTTTCTTTGGAATGTGTGTATGTTATCATACTTATGTTTCAGGCTCCTTGCAAGCTACCATAAAGGTTAATGACTTATGTAAAATGAGGTCTTACACATATTTAACCATCATCCCTCTTACACATGACCCTCCAAGACAATTATTAAGCTCTCTTAACCTCACGACCTTACCTATTTAACTACTGTATTTTTTGCCCCAAATGTGGGAGGGAAATGCCCCTGCGTCTTATGGGGCGAATACTAATGAGCGCTTCCATTATGTACTCACCGCTTCCTGGTCCTTAGCTGTCGGCTGTGCAGTGGCTGTGCACAGCGTAAGGGCACTCTGTGACCTCACGCTGTGCGCGCCAGCTCCCAGCACAGCCGACAGCAGGAGGAAGAAGATCACGGGCAGTGAGGAGCGGCGGCGTCCAGAAGCAGGCATCCCGGAGAGGAGGCAACAGAATCAGGAACCTGAAGCTCAGAGAGGCCTATTGGATCCACACATTACACACGCTCTATCCAAAAGGAATGAATAAGGAATATGAGATCCAGTGTTTATTATGATACAATAGTGTCTTTGTGTTGCTCTAAACTGTATTGACTATGTCTGATCGCATCACTATACTAATTTGTTTCCCCCCTTTTTTTCAAAAGGCCTCCTGAACCCCATCTCCTGGACCATGTGCCGCTCCTTATATCCTTTATCTGTTTTTTCCTCATACAGCTCATATTCACACCCAACATGATAAGGTATTACAACAACACAGACACATATTAACATGATCATCTCTTTCACGTAACATATACACACATTATATATATCTCATATCTCACTTACCTATCTTATACATCCTATAATACCTATATACACACTATACCCATCAGACACACTTCATCACTATAGACATACCATGACACAATTCACACGGACTGCACAATTTTAGCTTTATTTCACACCTGATTTATTCATATCTCTTATATTTACCATACATTTCCAACACTATGTACAATAAACAGCAGACTTTTATCATTATATCGTCATATCCCTTATTACCATATATATATCACACTTCTTTTCTCCTTTATTTTCTTTTCCACCCCTTCTCCTGGTCCCCAGTGTTGTTCTCGGTATTTGCATTCCACGACCGAACTTCTTCCGGTCTGTGGAACGCAATCACATTACCCGATGCGTTCCATGAGCCGATCTACTTCCGGCAAATGGAACGCACGGCGTCTCACGTGCACCAGCCTTCCAGGCCCGCCTACCCCTTAGGCGCGCTTCCCGGAACCTTTTTTAAGCAGTACTTACGACTGCAAGGGGCACACACAGAACCACTGGTGCTGACAGCACCTTACCTTAAGAGTGTGTCTATCTACCTTAAGATCTTATCATCACGCGGCACTGGTAGGTCCTTCTGATCGGGGATTAGGTTCATCTTTTATATGTGTACTACAATAACTAAAAGAATATAACTGATTATATCTATTACTTACCTGGTACCCATTGTGTTTGCCTGTTTCCCAAATAATATATGTTCAGCCTCTGCAATACTGGGATTGCATGGATCTGTACAGTTTTAGCACATATACTTGGTACTCTGTGATTGTCTTTTCCTTGACTACATATTTCAACGACCATTCCATCTACCTGGGGATCCTGCTTTCAGTATGTCCTCCCACATAGAAAAATAGCTGACTATGTTAATTAGCGTGGTACGTTCTAGTTGCAAAATTGCAGCCCTTTATAATGTATTGGTTCTCTGGATGAACTGCTTACCAGCTTCCTTATGTTACTTGTCGTCCATGGTATTATATGTTATATATATCTATGTAAGCACTTTGCATATGTGTATTATACCATTGGCTATTTTTTTCTTTTCAAGTGATCAAAAAGGTGTATTTCCCACAAAATGTTACTACTAAAACCATCACCTCATCCCGCAAAAAATGAGCACCTACATAAGAAAATTGCTAAAAAAATTAAAAAAATATAGCTCTCAGAACATGTAGACATTAAAACATAATTTTTTGTTTCAAAAATGCTATTATTGCGTTAAAGTGAAATACATTTTAAAAAGTATACATATTAGGCAACGCTGCGTCCGTAACAACCAGCTATATAAAAATATCACATGACCTAACCACTCACGAGAACACTGTAATAAAAATAAAATAGAGTGCCAAAAAAGCCTTTTTTTGTCACCTAACATCACATAAAGTACAACACCAGGCAATCAAAAAGGCGTATGCCCCCCAAAATAGTACCAATCAAACCGTCACCTCATCCCGCAAAAAATGCAACCCTAACTAAGACAATCGGTCAAAAAATAAAAAAGCTATGGCTCTCAGACTATGGATCAAACTCAAGCAACACAAATCCAACCCAAAGGCTGTTCCACTTTCAAAGACCAAATGCAGTCCAAGCAGAATACCGCAGTAAACAAAACCAAAACAATAAAAAGAGCAGTAGTAAAATGTAACTTTTAATGTTATACCTTCAAAAATCAAAAAGGCCCACACTTCTATTCATAGACACCACCCCTTAGGGTGTCAGTACCACAATTACCTACCATGAAAGTGTGTTTATACCTAAAAGGGATAAACCGGCATTCATAAAGGTATACACTTCTTTCCGGAGAAGGTGTACAGGTAGGGTCTTGCTTGAATCTCACACCCGATCAGGTTGTTCCCATCCGCACAGATGAAAAGATGGGATTCTGCTGTATTCCACCATCTGTGACCACATCGATTTCTCACCGTTTGTTCAATTTGTGTATATAATGTAGCAGAATGGGCAGAGGTGTGGAGCCCAACCACTGATAGTTAAAGAGTGCTAGGAAACCTAAACATAACTGCTCAGATAAATAGATATATTTTACCCTACGTGTTTCATCTATTTATATAGCCCCAGATTCATCAGGAGACACGGGGCTAGTTATACTTCTTTATAGGCTGGTTAGTCCCTGATGTAGCCAAAAATGTATGGTCGCACCTACGGATATATTACCCCTTACAAGATGAGGGTACTGTTACATGGGATCAAGGTCATTAACCACACATGACGTCCCATATTACATGTGGCATCATTTTCCTTTAATTCTTGTGGAATAACTAAAGGGTTAACAAAGTTTTTTAAATCAGTTTTGAGTAACTTGATGGGTGTAGTTTCTACAATGTAGTCATTTATGGGGGATTTCCACTGTGTAAGCCCCACAACGTGACTTAAGGCCGCCCAACAACGTGACTTAAGACCTGAACTGGTCCTTGAAAAGTGGGTTTTGGAAATTTTCTTAAAAATGTTAAGAATTGCTTCTAAAATTCTAAGCCTTTTAATGTCTTAAAAAAATAAAATGACATTTACAGAATGATGCCAACATAAAGTAGACATATGGGGAATGTCAAGTAATGAATATTTAATGAAGTATCACTTTCTGTTTTAAAGGCAGAGAAATTAAAATTATGAAAATTGCTAATTTTTCTAAATTTTTGGTAAATTTGGGATTTTTCATAAATAAAGGTGAAATATAGTGACTCAAATTTATGACTATAATGAAGTACAATTTGTCACGAGAAAACTATCTCTGAATGGCTTGGATAAATAAAAGTGTTCCAAAGCTATTACCACATAAAGTGACATGTCAGATTTGCAAAATTAGGCCTGGTCAGGAAGAGGGCAAATGGCCCGGTCTGGAAGTGGTTAACAGTGATTTCCACAACACCCCGTCTCCTTAACCATGGCCTCTACAGCAATCTGACCCTTAACACTGACTTCTATAGCGGACCGTCCCCTTAACTGTGACCTCCAAAGCAGCCTGTCCCATTAACTGTGACCTCCACAGCACTCTGCTCCCTTAACAGTGTCATCCACAGCGCCCTGGCCCTTTAAAGCTGACCTACATCAGTGAAGAAAAATACCTGGGTTGTTATAGAAACCTGGTGTAAAACTGTGTGTATGTGTAGACTAAGGGCCTGCGATTTTCTATTAGCTGATAAGGGTCATGTCACCGTGTATAAGAGATGGGATATGAGGAGAAAGACCTGCAGGCCTCTATTGGCTAATGTAGGTCATGTGATGTGCCATATTTGCATTTTTTGGGAATATCTCAGGAATGGTATATGCTAGACAGCTGAGACCCGTACTAAAACCTTCCTGCACACCTGATGTACCTGGGTGCCAAATTTCCTGACTCCTTTACCGGACATACATAGATTTAGCTTTATATATTAGATTGTAAATATTTAATGGTAGTGATGAGCGAATCAATTCGTACAAATTGAATTAACAAAAAAAATTCAGACTTCCTTGATTGACAGTGCCAGACGTCTCACCTGGTCCTGTCAATCATGCAACTGCGCCATTTGAGTAAGGCTTTAGAATACAAACATGTTGAAATTGTTAAATAAAGACTCATTGAAAAAATTAATTTTAGCTCATATCGAGTAAAATGCAACGATAAATGCCTTTAAACTGTCTTCTTAGACACTACTTTTCATATCTTTTTCGAGATACTGCCAGTGGCATAACTAAAGTGGTCACAGAGGTTGCAGTTGTGATTTGTGCCCGTAGTCAAGGGGGTCACCATGCCCCCACCACCTGCTGTCACTAATTTATATGTACATAAATGTACCAAAGATAAGAGGCTCTGTAGAGGTCCCTATGCACTATTGCTTGAATGTTTTATGGATTTATATTGATTTCATATATTGAGTGACTTTTTCAATACCTGCTCGTTTGTATTGATGTCCATACGCTTCTAGTTACTGAGTGCCCTTCGTTCCATTCCTACTCTTCATATACAGTTTTCTTCAGTATTGGGGGATACCGAGAGGTCATATTCTAAGACAGTAGGAGAAGCCGCTGACTATTTCTAATATAAATGGTGATTAGCAAACTTGTATTTCAAGTTTGGCGTACAAGGTTCGGGTTATGGACCATAACTTATAGAAGTGTTAATAATTTATTTTGATCAAATAACATGATGCAAAGTGAATGAAAATAAGAGAAATCGAAATCAAATCAATATTTGGTGTGACTACTCTTTGCCATCAGTTCTTCTAGGTCAGGGGTAGGCAACCTTCGGCACTCCAGCTGTTGTGAAACTACAACTCCCAGCATGCATACTTGCTCTGCTCTTTTCAGAACTCTCAAAGAAATGAATGGAGCATGTTGGGAATTGTAGTTTCACAACAGCTGGAGTGCCGAAGGTTGCTGATCCCTGTTCTAGGTACACTTGCACACAGTTTTTGAAGGTACTCGGCAGGGAAGCTGTTCCAAAAATCTTGGAAAACCAACCGCAGATCTTCTGTGGAGGTTGGTGTGGTCAAACATTTCTGTCTCTTCATGTAATCTGAGACAGACTTGATGATGTTGAGATCAGGGCTCTGTGGGGACCATATCATCACTTCCAGGACTCTGTGTTCTTCTTTATGCTGAAGATAGTTCTTAACCCTTTCACTACCAGCGTCGTACATGTATGGCGCTGGAGTGATGTTTAAACACGGCACCTGCTTGCGCCAGCGTGTCTCTGCTGTTTTAAACAGCAGAGGTCCGCGGCCAATGACCGCGACCGGCGATGCCAGTAATTCATTCTCTATGAAGACACCCAGCGTATTAGAGCTGCAATTCCTATGTTGGCCAGCAGGTGGCAGGACAACATAAGAAATCAGCAATTCACATATTCCTATACTGCTATTTGCAGTATGGTAATATTCAAAAAAGTAGTGAACATGGTAGCCTCCTAAAGAGGCTACAAAAAAAAAGTAAAAAAAAGGCAAAAGATAAAAAAATAATTAAAATTTTAATTATCCCTACCTCCTTTAACACCTTAAGGACCGAGCTAATTTTCACCTTAACCCTTTCATGACCAAGGGTCATTGATGCCCTAGAGTCCAGGTCAAAATTTACAAATCTGACATGCGTCACTTTATGTGGTAATAGCTTTGGAACACTTTTACTTATCCACGCCATTCTGAGATTGTTTTCTCGTGACACGGTGTACTTCATGACAGAAAGTCATACCTAATAAAATATTTATTACTTAACATTCCCCGTATGTCAGCATCATTTTGGAAATGTCATTTTAATTTTTTAGAACGTTAGAAGGCTTAGAAGTTTAGAAGCAATTCTTACAATTTTTAAGAAAATTTCCAAAACCCACTTTTTAAGGACCAGTTCAGGTCTGAAGTCACTTTGTGGAGCTTACATAGTGGAAACCCCCATAAATGACCCCATTGTAGAAACTACACTCCTCAAGTTACTCAAAACTGATTTTACTAACTTTGTTAACCCTTTAGACATTCCACAAGAATTAAAGGAAAATGGAGATGAAATTTCTAAATTTCACTTTTTTGGCAGATTTTCCATTTTATAATTTTTTTTTCTTTAACACATTGAGGGTTAACAGCCAAACAAAACTCAATATTTATTACCCTGATTCCGCGGTTTACATAAACACCCCACATGTGGTCGTAAACTGCTGTACGGGCACACGGCAGGGCGCAGAAGGAAAGGAATGCCATATGGTTTTTCTAAGGCAGATTGTGCTGGATTGGTTTTCTGAACGCCATATGTTTTTTTATTTTTCTGCCGATCGTCTTGTGCAGGGGCTCGTTTTTTGCAGAAAGTGTTGAGGTTTTTATTGGTACCATTTTTGGGTACATAGGATTTTTTGATCATTCATTATTACACTTTATGGGGCAAGGTGACCCAAAAATTGGCTGTTTTGGAACAGTTTTCATTTATTTATTTTTACAGCGTTCATCTGAGGAGTTAGGTCATGTGATAGTTTTATAGAGAAGATCGTTACGGATGTATCAATACCTAATATGTATACTTTTTCTTAGTTATTTAAGTTTTACACAATAATAGCATTTCTGAAACCAAAAAAATGATGTTTTAGTGTCTCTATAGTCTGAGAGCCATAGCTTTTTTATTTTTTGGGCGATTGTCTTAATTAGGGTATAATTTTTTGCGGGACGAGGTGACGGTTTGATTGGTACTATTTTGGGGTCATAAGCCTTTTTGATCGCTTGCTGTTGCACTTTTTGTGATGTAAGGTGGCACTGTTTTTTTATTTTATTTTTATGGTGTTTATCGGATGGGGTCTATCATGTGATATATTTATAGAGACGGTCGTTATGGACGCGTGACACCTAATACGTGTATTTTATTTTTTCATTTTTTTATAGGAAAATGCAATTTATTTATTTTTTACATTTTTATTTATTTATTTATTTTTACTTTTATTATTTTCAATTTTTTTATCACTTCCCTCTTGGATCTTGAAGATCCAGTGGGGCTGATAGTTGTACTATACTTTGCAATGCTCTTGCATTCCAAAGTATAATATTTCCAGATGTGCTGTAGGTGGCAGCACTGGACGCTTTTGCCATGGCAACCATCGGGTACTGCAATCACAGCGCTGCAGCCCCGATGGTTGAGAGAGGGAGCTCCCTCCCTCTGATAACCCCATGGATGCCGCAACCGCGGCATCTATGGGGTTACAGGAGAGTGTCAGCATAGAGCTGACACTCTCTGCTGATGGCGGCGGCTCAGTAATGGAGCCGCCGCCATCACACACAGCAGGGGGATCGGGGGCAGCGCTGGAAAGGAGGAGGGGGATCGGGGGGTACGGCCGCCAATATTGAGGGAGGCTGGGGCAGGAGGGGCGGCTAGAGAATGAATGCGCGGGGAGGGGGCGGACCGCATCAGGGCAGCTGCCTCTAGATGAGCTGCAGGGGGTATTACGAGGACCCTACCTGATTTCATGCTCTGATCTGCAGAGCGCAGATCAGAGCATGAAACCGGCATTTTTTTCACTGCCGCAATCCGATTGGTTAGTCTGCACAGACTAACCAATCGGATTGATTGTCGGCAAGGGGCCACTCTGATTGGTCCCTTGCCGGCATTACTGCACTGTATGCTGTCCGTGACAGTAGCAGGGCAGGGGCAGAAGCTTTAATCCAAGCGCTTTGCAGCGCTTGGATTAAAGAGCTGCCAGAACGTTTATATACGTGGTAGCTGCACGGGGCATGTGCAGCTATCACGTGTATATACGGATTGTGGTCGGGAAGGGGTTAAGGACCAGGCCATTTTTTGCAAATCTGACCAGTGTCACTTTATGTGGTGATAACTTTAAAACGCTTTGAATTATCCAGGCCATTCTGAGATTGTTTTTTTGGCACATATTGTACTTCATGACACTGGTAAAATGAAGTAAAAAAAATATATTTTTATTTATAAAAAAATACCAAAGTGGCAAATTTCCAAGTTTCAATTTCTCTACTTCTATAATACATAGTAATACCTCCAAACACAGTTATTACTTTACATTCCCCATATGTCTACTTCATGTTTGCATCATTTTGGGAATGATATTTTATATTTTGGGGATGTTACAAGGCTTAAAAGTTTGGAAGCAAATCTTGAAATTTTTCGGAACTTTTCAAAAAACCAATTTTTAGAGACCAGTTCAGGTCTGAAGTCACTTTGTGAGGCTTAGAAACCACCCAAAAATGACCCCATTCTAGAAACTACACCCCTCAAGGTATTCAAAACTGATTTTACAAACTTTGTTAACCCTTTAGGTGTTCCACAAGAATTAATGGAAAATAGAGACACAATTTCAAAATTTCACTTTTTTGGCAGATTTTCCATTTTAATAATTTTTTTCCAGTTACAAAGCAAGGGTTAACAGCCAAACAAGACTCAATATTTATGGCTCTGATTCTGTAGTTTACAGAAACATCCCATATGTGGTCATAAACCACTGTACGGGCACACGGTAAGACACAGAAGGAAAGGAATGCCATACGTTTTTTTAAAGGCAGATTTTGCTAGACTGTTTTTTTGGACACCATGTCCCATTTGAAGCCCCCCTGATGCACCCCTAGAGTAGAAACTCCATAAAAGTGACCCCATCTAAGAAACTACAATGATTTCATTTTTGAAACAAAAAAAAAAATGTTTTAGTGTCTCCATAGTCTGAGAGCCATAGTTTTTTCAGTTTTTGGGCGATTATCTAAGGTAAGGTCTCATTTTTTGTGGGATGAGATGACGGTTTTATTGCCACTATTTTGGGGTGCATATGACTTTTTGATCGCTTGATATTACACTTTTTGTGACATAAGATAAAAAAAAATGGCTTTTTTTTTACACGGTTTTTATTTTTATATTTTTACGGTGTTCACCTGAGGGGTTAGGTCATGTGATATTTTTATAGAGCCGGTCGATACGGACACGGCGATACCTAATATGTATTTTTTTTTTTATGTATAAGTTTTACACAATGATTTCATTTTTGAAACAAAAAATCATGTTTTAGTGTTTCCATAGTCTAAGAGCCATAGTTTTTTCAGTTTTTGGGCGATTATTTTGGGTAGGGTATGATTTTTGCGGGATGAGATGACGGTTTGATTGGTGCTATTTTGGGGTGCATATGACTTTTTGATCACTTGCTATTACACTTTTTGTGATGTAAGGTGACAAAAAATTGTTTATTTAGCACAGTTTTTATTTTTTACAGTGTTCATCTGAGGGGTTAGCTCATGCGATATTATTATAGAACTGGTCGATACGGACACGGCGATACCTAATATGTATACTTTTTTATTTAGGTAAGTTTTACACAATAATATAATTTTTGAAACAAAAAAAAAATCATGTTATAGTGTCCCCATAGTTTTTTTATTTTTTGGTCCATTGTCTCATGTAGGGGCTCATTTTTTGCGGGATGAGGTGACGGTTTGATTGGTACTATTTCGGCGTATATGCGACTTTTTTGATCACTTTTATTACCTTTTTTGGGAAGTAAGGTGGGCAAAATTTCAATTTCCTGATATATATATATATATTTTTTTTTATGGCGTTCACCGTGCGGGGAAAGTAACATGACCGTTTTATAGATCAGGTCGTTACGGACGCAGCGATACCTAATATGTGTAGTGTATTTAATTTTTTACATTTTTATTCAGTGATAAATGTGTTTTTATTATCTATTTTTTGGACCCAGACCCACTTGGTTCTTGAAGATCCAGTGGGTCTGATGTCTGTACAATACAGTACAATACACCATATAGTGTATTGTCCCGCATTTTACTTACACTGTCTGAACAGAAATATGCCTTTAGCATAGATCTGTTCAGCACCATGGACAGCAGGATGCCTGAGAAGGTGTCCTGTTGCCATGGGAACCTTCTCCGTCTGCCACAACTGAGCAGACGGGGAAAGGGAAGGAGGGGAGCTCCCTCCCTCTGTCACCCCATCCATCTGGGGGCTGCAAAGGCACAGCAGCCCCCCGATGGCAGAGGGAGAGAGCTCCCTGACTTAATCCTTTCCATACAGCGGTCCGTACGGACCGCTGTTTGGAATGGGGGAAATGGCTGACATTGCAGCGATGTCAGCCGTTTATACCAGAGTGTCAGCAATGTGCTGACACTCTGGTATAAACCACTGACCACCAATGAATATTCAGGGGGAGGCGGGCGGGGTATCGCGATCCCGCCTCCTGCAACTGCCGCAACGCCCACAACCCGCCTCCCTGCGGTGTAGGGTTACATTTTTTTTACTTTGGCCATTTCAAAGTTTCTGATCCCTGCGGATCAGAAACGACAGAAAGCGCTGCAAACCGCAGGTCTGAATTGACCTGCGGTTTGCATCGATCGCCGATACAGGGGGGTCACAGGACCCCCCTCGGCATTGACCCTGGGTGCCTGGCTGTGTGTAACAGCCGGCACTCAGCGCTGTCACCATGTCTGCAGACATGGGGACAGTTTAATGCCAGGAAGAGTATACTCGTCCTGGAGCGCTAAGTATCAGTGCTACAGGACGACTATACTCGTCATAGGTCCTTAACGTGTTAAATAAAATAAAAAATACATAAATAATAAAAAATATAAACATCATGGGCATCACTGCATCCAAAAACACCCATACTGTTAAGATATAAAAATATTTTTCAAATACAGCGAATGGTGTAAAAGAAAAAAGGATCAAAATAGCAGATTCAGTGATTGTGATAAAAAAAACTCACACAAATGGTAGCAATAATAACTACAGATCGTCCTGCAAAAAATGAGCCCCCACACAGCACAGTAGACATAACTATAAAAAAACTAATTATTGGGGTTAGAATATGGTGGTGTAAAAAAATTGTTTTTTTTCAAAGTTTTAAATTATTTTTATAGTATTTAGACATATAAAACCTATACATATGTGGTATTGTTGTAATGATACTGACCCAAAGAATGAAGGGCACAGGTCAGTTTTACCACAAACGGAACGCCGTAGGGACAAAATCTGTAAAACGGTGGAGAAATTTCATATTTTTTTCCAATTCCACCCCATTTGGAAATTTTTCCTGCTTCCCACTACATTGTATGCCATGTTAAATGATGGCATTAGCAAGTACAACTTGTCCCCCAAAAAACAAGCCTTTCTATAGATATGTGAACGGCTCCAGGAAGACAGAGAAGAAAAATGAAACTCAAAAACGAAAAAAACTCCAGTATCCTAAGGGTTAATGACATTGCCAGTATGTCTGGGGTCATTGTGCTGCTGCAGAATAAATATTTAGCCAATCAGATGCCCCCCTGATGGTACAGTATGATGAATAACTATTTGCTTGTATTTCTCAGCATTGAGGATGCCAATAATCCTGAACAAATTCCCAACTCCATTTGCTGAAATGCAGCCCCAAACTTGCAAGGTTCCTTACCTCCACCATATTTTACTGTTTATGGTAGACACTCATTCTTGTATCAGTCTCCAGCTCTTCGGTAAAGAAACTACATTATGTTACAGACAAATATTTCAAATTTTGACTCATCAGTCTAGAGCACCAGCTGCCATTTTCCCACACCCCAGTTCCTATGTTTTCCTGCATAGTTGAGTAACTTGGCCTTGTTTCCACATCAAAGTAAACTTGATGTGTCTTTTATCTGCTGCTTTACATTTTTAAGGGGATTAATGTCCCCTCTGTGCTAAGAAACACTGGCAGATACATATGTATCATGCAATACCATCACAGATCTGATTGGCTCCAAATGTATTCTTCGACAGGATAATGACCCCAAACATATAACCAATGTCGGTAAGAACTATCTTCAGTGTAAAGAACAACAAGGAGTCCTGGAAGTGATGATATGTCCCTCATAGAGCCCTGAGATTAACATAATTGAGTCTGGGATTACATGAAGAGACAAAAGGACTTGAGCAAGCCTAAATACACAGAAAATATGTCATTCATTCTCCAAGATGTTTGGAAGAACCTCCCTGCCGAGTACCTTCAAAGACAAGTGTGCAAGTGTACCTAGAAGAACTGATGCTGTTTTGAAGGCAATGGATGGTCACACCAAATATTGATTTGATTTAGATTTCTCTTTTGTTCATTTACTTTGCATTTTGTTAATTGATAAAAATAAACTATTAACACTTCTATTTTTGAAAGCATTCTTACTTTGCAGCATTTTTTTACCTGGCTAAAACTTTTGCACATGTGAACACAACATACAGAATGCTAGTATAATATCTGACTTACCAAAATGACCTCAATTGGAATAGGAATGCGCATTATATGCTTATATCTCTCATTTAAGTCTTTCACAACCAAACATAACACTAAAGTGATCAATCCAGCTGTAAGATCAGCAAAGTTTGTTTTACTAATGTTGGCAAAGATATCAATGGTTGTCTAAAAAAATTAAAAGCAGACAATTAGCATGGCACTAACAACAACTGCTTTAGTTACCACTTTACACAATTATATATTATAGAATAAATACACCATTAAAGGTTATGGATACTTTGACACCGAATTTTTTTTTTACCTATCATGCATAGTTTTGGTTTGCAATATTCACTGATTCACTGAGTTTCATTGATTTTCAAACCCCAACAACATGCATTTTGCAACCTGCTCCTAGTTACAGACTTTTCTTACATGGCATGTCTCAGCCAGTAATACATGCTGGATGTAAGGTCTGTGATTCCAGGATGTTGCTGCCTTCACCTTCTCATGTATCAGCACAGCTTCGCTCCTGGTTTCCCCTTCTATAGTAATTTGGGTTGTATTTTCTACTGTGTTACTACATTGATGCTGAGAAGTATGTGATTTTCTTCTCCCTCCCAGGGCCCTCTGCTCTCTCTGTGCAAAGAGATACATAGGTGATTGTTCCTTCCTGATACAGTACAGCTTGTTTGATCTACCCTCTCTGAAAACATGAATGCTTTCCTCCTTCTCCACTCTTTCATCTGCCAGGTAAAACCTCCTTGCCCTCCATTCTGTCTCTGACACTAAGTTGTAAGAGATGATACAGCCAAGGGCAGTGTCCTGTTGAATCTAAGTCAGAAGCAGCGGGACAGTCATCTACATGAAAGAACTGCAAAGAATCTTCAAAAGCAAAATGGCAGGAAATTTTTAATGAGCACTATGCAGAAAGTTGGTTACTTTTTACTTTAGGAAGCAAATAAAACAATAAAAAAATAAACCTGTGCATAAGTATCCATAACTGTGCATAAATAAAACATACATAATCCAATTTAGTTAGAGTAAGGGTCCATTCACACGTCCGCAAAACACGGACACTGGCAATGTGTATTCCGCAATTTGCGGACCGCACATCGCCAGCACTATAACAGAAAATGCCTAATAGGACATGTTCTATTTTTTTGCGGAAACGGAAGCACGGATGCGGAAGTGCGGATGCGGACAGCACATTCCGGCCCCATTGAAAATGAATGGGTCTGCACCTGTTCCGCAAAATTGCAGAACGGATGCGGACCCATTTTGCGGACGTGTGAATAGACCCTTAGGGAACCGGCTGTTCCGTGTATTGGGGGTCGCAGTTTGCGGTCTCCAATGCATGGGCATCTTCCGTGCGTTTGCCGCAGACGGATGTAGACCCATTCAACTTGAACATGGAGAGAGGTTCTGTGTCTCTGTTCAGGTGAATGGGTCCACATTCGTGATATGGTGTGCCCATAGCTGGTGTCCGTATATTGTGGACCTGCTGTTTGCCGTCTGCAATACGGCACGGCCGGCCAATGGCCGTGTGCATGAGCCCTAATACTGTAAAATTAGACACATCACCAGCTGTCAATTATATGCACTCACATAAACTATTGACAGTACTCCACTGTAATTTGTTGACGGTATGTTGAAAATCAGTTTGATCTGTGAGATGAATACTTGGAAAGCAGCAGCTGTGGTAAATCCTCGAACTAATGGATCTCCCAGGTATCTGACAACAAAGCCAAACTGCAGTGCTCCTAGTGCAAGCTAGTGATAAAATAAAGAAACAATTCAAACAACTGTTAAATCCTCCACTATTTTTCTCTAGGTACAATTTACATAATACTGTACACAATTTAGTTTGTTCATACCACATTTTTCTTTAAATGTTTAATACAGCTGGTATTAATAACTGATGGAAACAATATATAGCTCAACTGTATTTTTTAAAAATGTGGATAAGTAGGAGACAGAAATCTATCCTATAAAACTAACAATTTGCAGGTCAGAATAAATCCTAGCAAGCTACACAATCATAAATGTAGTCCATTTAACTAGAAAACATATTAAGGGTGTTTTCAGGTTCAGTGCTGAAGGAGGACATATCCGGAGATGAGCATAATACTTACCTTCTATGTGTTTCCTTTATTGTGTGCTAAATGTCTACCTTGTAACTCTGCTCCGTTAGGAAAGAGGTAATGGGGTTCCCATTAAATGCATGCTGTGGAATTTTTAAAACCACAGCATGTCTATGATGTGGATTTGTGGTGTATATGCCATGTATTTTACTCTTTGCAATGCAGATTTTGCTGGTGATCCTTGGCAGAGATATTTGCCTAATCTGAACTTTCCACCCAGACAATGCAGTGATACTGAATAAAATAAGCATATCTATAGTCCTTATATCATTCACAAAATACATAAAATGTACTACCTGTATTATTCCACTTAAGAAGCATAAAGTGCTTGATATGACAACTCTTGCAGCATCCCGTGCTTCATAATCTATCTGCGTTTCATTCCATGTGGAATTGGCAATTATGAATTTGTCATCAGGGGCCAGAGCAAGCACAACTTGTCCAACCATTAAACAGATAACTGGAAATGGTCCTGTTGGCATAGATGTATATAGTCATGAAGTAACCGCTGAATAAAACAAGATACAAGTGAGTCACAGATTTGGATAAAAACTGTTCATTGTATGGGATTCGAATCAGAGTCCAGTGAAACATCTACCGTATTTTTTATAACTATAAGACGTACTAGAGTGGGGGGGGGGGGGGAATGTCAGTGCATTTTATGGGGTGAATACTATTGAGCACTTCCATTACAGAAGCACTCGTTAGTACAGGAGGACTGGGGAGCGGTGAATGCAGCGCTTCCTGTGCTGGCTCTGTAATCAGCGGTACCTGGTCTTCTCCTGCAGGGCGGGAGGGAAAATTGGCAGAGCATCTTATTGTCTGAATACTAATGACTGTTTCCATTATGGAAGCGGTCATCGGCATGCAGGAGACGCAGGGAGCAGAGAGGGAAGAGCCGCGCAGTACTCATCCTACCTGGTCTTTTTACGGGCCCCGCTCTGAACTGTGCCCTGATGGTGTACAGCGTCAGGATGTAGTGCATGTAGGCGCGCACTATGACCTGACATTGTGTGAGTGCAGCGTAGGCCAGAAGACCAGGGAGCAGTGAGTAAGTGGCAGTGCCATCTGGAGCAAGCGAGGTAAGTTTGAGGTCTAATGGGAGTCCAATCTGAGGCTGATGGAGTCTGTTCTGAGGCTGATGGGGGTCTGTTCTGGGGCTGATGGGGTCTAATCTGTGGATGATGGGGTCTGATATTAGGCAGATGGGATCTGTTCTGAGGCTGATGCGGTCTGTTCTGAGGCTGATGCGGTCTGTTCTGAGGCTGATGGGGTCTGTTCTGAGGCTGATGGGGTCTGTTCTGAGGCTAATGGGGTCTGTTCTGGAGCTGAGGCTGATGGGGTCTGAGCTGAGGATGATGACGTCTGATCTGAGGCTGATGGCGTCTGATCTAAGGATGACAGGGTCTGTTCTGAGGCTGATGGGGTCTGATCAGAGTCTGATGGGGGTATGATCTTAGGCTGATGGGGGGCTTATCTGAGGGTGATGGAGGTTGGAGGTCTGGTCTGAGGCTGATGGAGCTTTGGGGTCTGATTTAAGGGTCTGATCTGTGGTCTGGTGAAAAATATATTTTTTCTTATTTACTTTCTCCAAATCCTAGGTGTGTCTTATAGTTACGAAAAATACGGAATATTAATTTGGTAAGAATCGGGCTTATGTTTATTTTTATATCCCAGCAGACAATTTTACTGATTATATTAATTATATTAAAATCCAACTAGGAAAAGCTACGGTCATCTTAAAATATATTTCCCAGCATTCATCCTTTTTTAACTTGTTATATAAATGTTATAGATATGGCTGAAGACTTTGTATCGTCTGACACATCTCTCATGCACAAAAAAATAAATGGAAAATTCTGCCGCATGAGAGTAACATGGCTGTAGACCAGGGATGGCCAACCTGCGGCTCTCCAGCTGTTGCAAAACTACAATTCCCAGCATGCCCAGACTGCCTACAGCTATCAGCCTATAGCAGGGCATGGTGGGATTTGTAGTTTTACAACAGCTGGAGAGCCGCAGGTTGGCCATCCCTGCTGTAGACACAAGACAAACCGGGAAAGTCACAGTTGTAATACTGTCTCTAAAATAAAAGCAAGCATTGTTCTCTGGATCTGGATTGTATAAAAACCTACCAACTGCAATGTGCCTAGATGTTCCTAAGAAGAAGTAGGTCAAGATGGGAAAGAAGGAGGAATAAAGTCCATATCCCACTGGAACCTCAGCAAGCAACGCAAATGCCAAACCTGTAAGCAAACACATATATATTATGTTATAATATATTACGCTATAAACATATAGGATCTCATTAATTAAATTTTTTTTCTTGAAGTGGAGGCTTTCTTGAATGGTTTATATGAGAAATCAGCAGCATTAAAGATGTTGTGGCAAAAAAAATATTCTACATTTTTCAAGCCAGCAACTGGATCTAAATACTTTTGTAATTACATGCAATTAAAAATTTTGTACAGTCACTTAGCTATTCAATAAAATATGTATAGCGCCACCTGCTGTTTGTTCTTTTCCTTACTTCTCCGTCCACCTCACTGGGGTGGTTGCACGCGCTCAGATTAAATCTTCACTGCCACCAGCCAAATTTTAGAAGCTATGTCAGTTACAGAGAAAGAGCTACAGCAGAAAGTATACACCCCCTGAGATACCAGCCTGAAATAAATCTAGCAGAACAATTACAGCAATGAATGGGAAGATCTCTGGATCCATGTGAGGTACAGAGCTGGTTCTAGCTTTGTTAGAAAGAGACTGTCATGTGACTGTCCTAAATAATGTATATATCAATCAATGTATATAACATTTATAATCAATTATGGCAAAACCCTTTTACATCTCTGACACAACAGGAGAAACAAATTAAAACATGAACTGGTTATTTTACTGGATGGAATTCTGTTATACTACTCCTGTTCAATATAAAGCAAAAAGTCCACTCCAGAAACAGTATAGAATGAACATCATAAAAATGATACACTACACAAAAAAAGAGAGACAAAAAAATGCAACTTGTGAACTGATAAGCTGTCACGTAGACATGCAGACATACAGTATCTAGAAATGCTTTGAATTGCTTAAAGGCTATTAGTGTTGAGCGAATCGAAGTATCTGAAGTAGACTTTGATCTGAATTTCAGGAAAAATTGGATTCCTTGCAAAGCCAGATTTCTTTGGGCTTTGTGGTAATGAATCAATGTTTCCTAAAATTACATACCTCATCCGTTTACTTGTGGAGAGGCCGTCCACTCCCATCTTGATTGAAGAAAATCTGCCAAAGGACCTGTGGCGAGGATAATGACCTCACCACATAATCATGCTGGGTGCACGTGGTGGCGTCATCGCGCTCACGCACGGTCCTTTGGTGGGTTTTCTTCAATCAAGACGGGAGCAGATGTCCTCTCCACGAGCAAGTGGATGAGGTGGGTATATATTTTTTTAACCCCTAATTAACCACTGAAAGGTTTAATGTGAGTCAAGATAGTATATTTATGGAATTAGAACAATTAATGAGTAAAGAAATTAGGACTATTTGGGATGACATCTCATTAGAGAATTACCTTGTGGAAGAAAAAATTCCCGAAGGTTTGAGATGGCAATTGCCATTCATGATTGGGAGAAGTTCGTAAGTTAATGTGGTTTGAATGCCATTTGGTTTATTAAAAGGAAGCAGAAACTTATGAGCCGATGCACTGACATTGAGAATATTAAAACCAAGTTAGAACCGTTCAAAGAAATGGAGGAATATATAGAACTATCCAAAAAGTGGCAACAGGAAATAACAAAAGTTGAACAAGAAGTTAAAAATAAGAAACATAGGAAATATTTAAAAGTTCTAGAGGATTGGGGTGTGGCCTGGTCAGGCATGTAAAAGGACGCAATACCGAGAGACTCCCGTCCTGTCTCCTACAATCATCCTCCATCCTCCTGCCATATCGCTAGCTGACAGCCTAGCTGGCCCTCGGAATACTCCCCTAGATGTGCGGACATGGGTGTGTGCCGACATGAAGTGCGCGGTAAAGAAAGAGAAGGAGCAGAGAGACTCAAGATGGAGCCGCGTCTGAGGTGAGAGCCGCCGATGTTGCGGCCTGTCTGGGCAAATTCGCCAGCTCATCCTCAGTGCCCCCTCCAAATGTATCAGGCGCCCCTACCAATTGTGAGGGGAAAACATCCATGAACCCCACTGAGAGCACTGACTGTGTGCATCAGGTCCCCAAGATGGCAGCTCAGCAATCAGGGAGGGAAAAGGCCATAGATCAACAGGCTCTTCCCTGTGCTACAGAGGATACTCTTATGAAGCTTGACCACTTTCCTACTGATGGAGTAGAACCCACAATTAAAGATATCTTTGCAGCTGTACAGCACTGCAGCAGTTCACTGGCTATTCTCACAACACGCATGGGCAGCTTGCAAGAAAATGTCTCCCTCATCGGGCAAGATCTTAGGCAGGTCAATCAGAGGACCAAAGAGGTCGAAGATAGAGAGAGCACCATTGAGGATCAATTACCCCCTGTGAAAAGGGATCTCGGCAGAATTATACATATTGTGACACTACTGATGTCTAAAACTGATGACCTGAAAAATAGGTCAAGGAGAAACAACTTCAGATTGATTGGGGTACACGAAAATGCAGAAGGGACTGACCCAGTGGCATTTTTTGAAGGTTGGCTAACCCTCAAATTTGGCAAGGACTCTATCACGTTTGTTTGCCATTGAAAGAGCGCACAGGGTGCCTTTCCATGCTCCACCACGGGGGCCCCCCCTCGTCCAGTCTTAATGAAAGTGCTACACTTTAGGGATAGAGACATCATTCTCTAAAAAGCCAGAAATCATTCTGAGCTTTTAATTAACGGAAATAAAGTTTTATCTTTCCAGATTTTTCTGCCGAGGTTCAGCGCAAAAGAGTAAAGTTCCAGGATGTGAAACGCCGTCTTCAGGACCTACAAATTCCCTATTCTATGTTGTACCTGGCCAAGCTCCACGTGGTGGCGCATAGAGAAACCTGCATATTTGACACACCGATGGATGCGGCGCAGAGTTTGGAGGCCAACGAACGCTCTCTTAAATCCTCAGTGAACATTGGATGAACGCACCTTCTACAAGTTCCAGGAACTGTAATGGATCCTATGAGAGTCAAGGATCGTGTCCGATGAGTATAATATAATACATCTGTGTCCTCTCCTTTGCTCTTGTTCTATTGCAATTTTCTATTCCGATAGGAGTTTGTACATTATAGAAACGTACTAATGATTGCTATTTTGTAGGAAGATACTGTATATGCCTTAGAATATTAAGGGAGCAGCTGAAAAATGTAAGATCTATTTGATTTTCGCAGGATGCAGACTGTATTCTTTAGGAGGCAGGTTAGAGGAGTACTAATGCTTACTGGCTTTGTTTTTTTTTCACATTATGTATTCAAAAGTTTTGTTAATAGGCAGGAGTCCGACTACAGGAAATATTTTTGCCCTAAATGTATTTGTTAAGCTGTTAATTGTTTGGTATATGCTCCTGACAACTGAATATTATTTTTTTATGATGTTATTATGGGGTTTGGGATCGGGTGGGACTGGCGATGAGATGCGCACAATACAAATTTGGGTTTGGAGTAGATGGCGGAGGGAAAAGCAGAGCCCCCAGGATGGTTCTTCTGACCTTATGTACCACTCAGTGGCAGATTACAATAGGGACGTTCGGGTCGGCAGCCCCGGGCCCAGCACCGCTGGGGGGCCCAACGCTGACCCGAACGCCCACATACTGCGGCGGGGCACGGGAGCGCATAGCTCCCTGTCCCGTCGCCGATCACCGGCATTCACCGCATAGGCTTCAGGCCTTGTAGGCCAGAGGCCTATGCGGTAGTGAAATCCCGGCGCAGGCATGCGTGATGACGTCATCGCGCGTCTGTGCCGGGACGCAGCACTGTGACGCGCCTTCCTCTGCGAGCAAGCGCCTGGCCCTGGACATAGGTGAGTATTTATCTTTTCATTTTTTGTTCATTTTTTATTTTTTTTATTTCATGTGCCTACTTGGGGGGGGGGGGGGACACAGGAGGACATATTAGGGAAGATAAATCGATTACATGGGGGGGAATGTGGGGGCAGTGTGGGGGCAAATTATTATAAGGGAATACTATGTGGGGGCAAATTACTAGATAGGGCAGTGTGGGGGCAAATTGCTATGTGGAGGCAGTGTGGGGGCAAATTATTATGAGGGAATACTATGTGGGGGCAAATTACCAGATGGGGCAGTGTGGGGGCAAACTGCTATGTGGGAGTAGTGTGGGGTCAAATTATTATGAGGGAATACTATGTGGGGGCAAATTACTAGATGGGGCAGTGTGGGGGCAAATTATTATGGGAGGGACTACTATGTGGGGGCAAATTTCTATATGGGGGCAGTGTGGGGAAACTATTGTGTGGGGGAAATTGCCCTGTGGGGACAGTGTGGGGTAATTTCTATGTGGGGGCAGTGTGGGGTAATTTCTATGTGGGGGCAGTGTGGGGTAATTGCTATGTGGGAACAGTGTGGGGAAATTGCTATGTGGGGGGAAATTACTATGTGGGGGCAGTGTGGTGGAAATTACTATGTGGGGGCAGTGTGGTGGAAATTACTATGTGGGGGCAGTGTGGGGCAAATTACTGTGTGGGGGCAAACTACTATATGGGGCAGTTTGGGGGAAATTACTGTGTGGGGGCAAATTACTATGGGGGGATTACTATGTGGGGGCAGTGTGGTGGAAATTACTATATGGGGGTGTTGCTATTGGGGAGGCACTGTAGGGGCAATTCTATTATTTCTGGGGACACTATACAGGGATTATTGCCTGGAGCACAATAGAGGGTAGTATTATTACTGGGGGCACTCTAGGGGACATTATAAATGCTGTAGACACTATAGGAACATTTGGGGTAGTTTATCAAACTGGTGTAACGCAGAACTGGCTTAGTTGCCCATAGCAGCCAATCAGATTCCACCTTTCATATTTGACAGCTCTTTTGGAAATCCAGTTCTACTTTACACCAGTTTGATAAATTACCCCAATTATATCTATCAGGGTCACTATTTTTTCAGCAGTATAGTTCCCGGGGCATTGGGGAGCACAACGGGCACAGTATTGGGGGTGGCAGGATGACACTGTGGGGACACCAGGATGAGGAGGTTGATGGAAAAATTTAGAAATCTAACGTGTCTGTGTTACAAACTGTAGAGACGAGATGCGGCTAAAAGAATTTGCCATGGTGGTCTGGGTCAAATGGAGGAGAAGAGGAAAGAGAATATCTACATGACAGGAGATGTCACTGAATGTAACAGGTATGTGGTGCTGTATTCTCCTCCATGTCTTTTTTTATTACATTTATATGTATTTTAAATTTGACGAGCAAATTCTTCAGTTTAGGACCCAATTTGGGGTATTTTTTTTTAGTCTGAAGATGTCATATGGCCTAAGAAGAGACTGTGGCGCCCATGAAGCACCGCAGCCTCTTCATACAAAAAAAATAAAAATAAACTAAAATGGAGGGGGGGGGGGGGCCCAAGTTGGGTAGACAGCCCCGGGCCTTCATGCACTTAATCCGCCCCTGGTACCACTGTGGGGATTATGGCTGATAAAATTAAAATAGTAGGGTAGAATGTAAGGGGATTAAAGCGAGCTAAGATATTTTTAGCATTACAACCATATCAGCCTGCAGTGATTTGTCTATCAGAGACACACCTGGTTTCTACTACTGCTCATTTATTACAGAAACCATGGATGGGTCACTCTTACCACTCCACACTTTCCATGCATTCAAGGGGAGTGAGTGTCCTAGTGCACAGATCTATACCTTTTATATGTCACTCGTCTTGTATAGACCCTATGGGGAGGTATGTGTGCTTGCACACTACCTGTCACAACATAACCTTTGTCCTAGTAGCAGTATATATTCCTCCTCCTTATGTTAAAAGAGATCATGGTCTTTGTTGAGGAGCTGTCTATATGTCCCATTTTAATAATAGGTGACTTTAATACATGTCCTTCTGCAAAGATGGATAGGATGGAAGGGTCGAGTACGGATAGAGAAACTAACTTTGCCACTGTATTACGGGAACTAGACCTACATGATATCTGGTGGGTTAGGAATCCAAACGCTCGTTTTCATTGTTTTCTAGCTCTCACCACTTATTATCTAGAATTGATTTAGCTGTGGGATCCTCAGATATGATATCTCTTGTAGCAGACGTCACATATTTGCCAAGACTATCTGACCATTCCCCTATACATGTAGTTCTTCAGCTGGGTGTGGGGAAATCTTTTGGGGTCGGTGCGTGGAGACTTGACCCTTTTTGGATGCAGCTGGTGGATGGGGAGGAGGGCATTACAGAGACGATTAGGAAGTTTTTCACTAATAATATAGGATCTGCATCTGTGGGAGTAGTGTGGTATGCATGTAAAACATTCATCCGTGGTTTATACATTCAGCGGATTAGCCGCCATAAAACAAAAGTCAGGGAAATTCAAAAACAGCTTCAGGACCTAGTCAGGGAATCGGAAAAGAGATTTATTGAATATCCCTCGCAGGAACATGAGGCGTAGTTTGTGAAGGCGCAGACAGATTTAAACGAACATCTACTCCGTAATGCGGATCATAGACATTTCTTTCTTAAACCAAAATTATTTGAGGCTGGTGAAAGCTCTGGCAAACTATTGGCCAGGGTCGTCAGGGCACAAGATGGCCCATCAAAAATTCTGTCCGTACGGGGAACTGATGGTTCTTGACGACGCGGATATCCTGGCAATATTCCACACGTACTACCAAACTCTATATCTAACCAAGTCGACAGTAGACTCCCAAAATATTACAGATTATCTTGCTGGGATCCACATCCTGCGGCTTTCAGACGTAAATGCGGCCTATCTAGACGAACCCCTGACAGTAACCAAACTAAATACAGTGCTTCAATCTTTCCTGAATGAAAAGGCTCCCGGGATGGATGGTTTACTGGAGTTTTAAAAAAAAATATACCAAACTATTATTATCACAACTACTATATGTCTTTAATGATGCCTTTCAAAATGGGGAACTCCAAACTTCAATGAAGGAGGCAGTGGTGGTGGTTGTACTAACAAAGCCTGGGAAAGACCCGACCCTCCCTGATTCGTATAGACCAATCTCCCTATTAAACTCCGATTAAGATATTGACAAAGGTCCTAGCAAATAGGATACAGGCTGTTATCTCGACTATCATCCATAATGATTAGGCAGGATTCATGCCTGACAAATCCACCTCGATAAACCTCAGGAGGCTATTTCTTAATATCCAGAGGAGAGCAGAATCGGTGGGAGATCGGGCCATACTATCTCTGGATGCGGCCAAAGCCTTTGATAGTGTGGAATGGAACTATCTCTGGGAAGTATTACAAGTCATAGGCTTTGGAAACACATATATAGTATATCCTGGGTTCAACTACTATACCGCAGTCCCAGAGCTAGGATTAAAGCTAATGGTGGTATTTGGGTTGGGAAGAGGCACACGTCAGGGGTGCCCGTTATCCCCTCTTCTATTCGCCATTGCGATTGAACCGCTTGCATGTTTACTCTGATCCTCGGAAAAAATAGTTGGATTTCCTATGGAAGCCAAAGAGGAGAGGGTGTCTCTCTACGCAGATGACCTGCTCATATATGTGGGAAATGTGAAGCAGTCGCTGGGCCTTATCATGTCTCTTATACAGGATTTTGGAGACAGGTCTGGTCTTCGCATAAATTGGGACAAGTCCATTCTGTGTCCACTGGATCAGACCCCTGTTGATTTCTCCCTTTTTTACACTCAGCTGCAGGTCGTCCACAAATTTAAGTACTTGGGAATTGTGGTCTCAACAAACATTTGGCACTATGTGAAAAACAATATAGAGTCGCTTCTGAATAAAATAGGTGAAAAAAATCAATGCGTGGTGCAAACTACCAATGTCTGAAATAGGTAGGAGCAATCTCCTTAAAATGATTCTCATGCCAAAGCTTATGTATGTCTTGCACAATTCCTCTGTCTAGATTCCACAAAAAAAAAAAAAAAATTCTGGATAGATAGAATGTTTAGAAGCTTTATCTGGCGAAATAAACGAGCCAAGATCTGGCTAGATATTTTACAGAGAAGAAAAGAAACAGGGGGTCTATCCATTCCAAATTCATGGCTATATTATATATCCTCTCATGAGGGGGTGGGGGGGAGGAACCTCAGGGGATATCGCATCTGCCAAGCTAATAGCACACATTACAGAAGATGACTCACCGGTGGTCCTATTGGAACAAAGTGGCCTCTCTGATAACCTGTGGAGACACCCTACATTTACTCTGATACACAAGATTTGGCATAAGTTTCAGGATTTGCTGTCTGTACAGGGATTCACTCAGGTCACTCCCCTGTGGAAAAATCCCCTGCTGCCTGAAATATTTTGCTTAGAAGGGTTTTCGCCCTGAGAACGGAAAGGCGTGAAATTTCTGTATCAGCTGCAGAGAGATGGGGCGTTCAAATCATTTGAACAGCTCAGGGACGACTTTGCCCTGCCTCATACGGCCTTTTACCAATTCTTGCAGCTACGGCACTCATTCCAGGCTGAGGCAAAATCTACAGGGAGTGCAGAATTATTAGGCAAGTTTTTTTGAGGATTAATTTTATTATTGAACAACAACCATGTTCTCAATGAACCCAAAAAACTCATTAATATCAAAGCTGAATATTTTTGGAAGTAGTTTTTAGTTTGTTTTTAGTTTTAGCTATTTTAGGGGGATATCTGTGTGTCCAGGTGACTATTACTGTACATAATTATTAGGCAACTTAATAAAAAACAAATATATACCCATTTCAATTATTTATTTTTACCAGTGAAACCAATATAACATCTCAACATTCACAAATATACATTTCTGACATTCAAAAACAAAACAAAAACAAATCAGTGACCAATATAGCCACCTTTCTTTGCAAGGACACTCAAAAGCCTGCCATCCATGGATTCTGTCAGTGTTTTGATCTGTTCTCCATCAACATTGCGTGCAGCAGCAACCACAGCCTCCCAGACATTGTGCAGAGAGGTGGACTGTTTTCCCTCCTTGTAAATCTCACATTTGATGATGGACCACAGGTTCTCAATGGGGTTCAGATCAGGTGAACAAGGAGGCCATGTCATTAGATTTTCTTCTTTTATACCCTTTCTTGCCAGCCACGTTGTGGAGTACTTGGACGCGTGTGATGGAGAATTGTCCTGCATGAAAATCATGTTTTTCTTACCTTGCAGACTTCTTCCTGTACCACTGCTTGAAGAAGGTGTCTTCCAGAAACTGGCAGTAGGACTGGGAGTTGAGCTTGACTCCATCCTCAACCTAAAAAGGCCCCACAAGCTCATCTTTGATGATACCAGCCCAAACCAGTACTCCACCTCCACCTTGCTGGCGTCTGAGTCGGACTGGAGCTCTCTGCCCTTTACCAATCCAGCCATCTGGCCCATCAAGACTCACTCTCATTTCATCAGTCCATAAAACCTTAGAAAAATCAGTCTTGAGATATTTCTTGGCCCAGTCTTGACGTTTCAGCTTGTGTGTCTTGTTCAGTGGTGGTCGTCTTTCAGCCTTTCTTACCTTGGCCATGTCTCTGAGTATTGCACACCTTGTGCTTTTGGGCACTCCAGTGATGTTGCAGCTCTGAAATATGGCCAAACTGGTGGCAAGTGGCATCTTGGCAGCTGCACGCTTGACTTTTCTCAGTTCATGGGCAGTTATTTTGCGCCTTGGTTTTTCCACACGCTTCTTGCGACCCTGTTGACTATTTTGAATGAAACGCTTGATTGTTCGATGATCACGCTTCAGAAGCTTTGCAATTTTAAGAGTGCTGCATCCCTCTGCAAGATATCTCACTATTTTTGACTTTTCTCAGCCTCACAAGTCCTTCTTTTGACCCATTTTGCCAAAGGAAAGGAAGTTGCCTAATAATTATGCACACCTGATATAGGGTGTTGATGTCATTAGACCACACCCCTTCTCATTACAGAGATGCACATCACCTAATATGCTTAATTGGTAGTAGGCTTTCGAGCCTATACAGCTTGGAGTAAGACAACATGCATAAAGAGGATGATGTGGTCAAAATACTCATTTGCTTAATAATTCTGCACGTAGTGTATATCGCTTACATGCACAACAGTCCACTGTTTCAGAAGATTCTCACAAACTCCAGACATACTTAGATACTCATAGATATGTGAGGAAACTTAATATTTTGAAATATATGAGCAACAGTATGAAAGGCTCAATAAAATATTATGAAGAAGATAAATATGTACATACTACGTTAAAAAATAAATCCAAATTCTATCCAAAAAATAGAGAAAATTAATGTATAGAGGCCTTCCAGAGAGGGGTCCTTAAAGGTCTGGAGTCTATTAATAGAAAAACCAAAGAAATTAATTTAACTAGAAAATAAAAATCTGCATTAAGTAGTCTGAACAGAAATATGGAACAATTGTTATAAAGCCAGCAGATAAAGGCGGAGGCATAGTGATCTATGATAAAAGTCACTATGAGAAAAATATGTTGAAGATCCTTGGAGATACAACCACCTATGAAAAACTTAGGGGCAACCCTGTGGGTATATATAAAAAAGAACTCCTTATACGTCAGGGTGAAACGCGTGTCGAGGTTCTTTGCATGGAGCTGTGCCTCTCCACTTACCTAACCATGTCTCAGGGTACGTGTGCTCTATTATGAGCTATTGGATGTATTCTTGCATATTATTATATGTGCACGTGGATTCATTGATGAAGTATTTTCACTATCCAATTGTGTCTTTTGACAGTACCTTACTGTTTAAGACACTCTTGTATATCATGCATGGTTTGTAATCTATTGCAGATTCATTTCATCTGTGGGAATGTTTGTTAGGCTACTTTCACACTAGCGTTCGGGCGGATCCGTTCTGAACGGATCCGCCCATAATAATGCAGACGGAGGCTCCGTTCAGAACGGATCCGTCTGCATTATATTAGCTAAAAAAAGCTAAGTGTGAAAATAGCCTGGGACGGATCCGTCCAGACTTTCAATGTAAAGTCAATGGGGGACGGATCCGCTTGAAGATTGAGCCACATTGTGGCATCTTCAAACGGATCCGTCCCCATTGACTTACATTGTAAGTCTGGACGGATCCGCACGCCTCCGCACGGCCAGGCGGACACCCGAACGCTGCAAGCAGCGTTCAGCTGTCCGCCTGTCCGTGCGGAGGCGAGCGGAGCGGAGGCTGAACGCCGCCAGACTGATGCAGTCTGAGCGGATCCGCCTCCATTCAGACTGCATCAGGGCTGGACGGCTGCGTTCGGGTCCGCTCGTGAGCTCCTTCAAACGGAGCTCACGAACGGAAACCCGAACGCTAGTGTGAAAGCAGCCTTAGTCTGAACGTTCTTGATCAGTTCTGCCCACTACTTTTTGGTCTTATTTTGACAAGTTTAGTTGTGGCTTAGTGCTAATTCATCTATAATATACCTTTTACTGACCATACATGATCAACATACTTCTTTGATACATACCATCTGTTGGATATGGTTACAGTATATCACTGAGACTGTTTTTTACGGACAGCTTCTCACCGCTTTCTCTGTGTCTTTTTTTCCACCTTGCCTTTTCTCCTAGTTTTTTATGTGTATATTATATGTATTATCAATAAAGTTATTATATTTTTGTAGGTATTTTGTCCTGTGGTAGTTTTTTGAGAAGTGCATGTTTTTCTCTGTGGGCTTGTGTAGAATCTCAGCAATAGGGAGGTTGTAGGCTTTATACTACTTAAAGAAGGTCTGGAAAAAGAAATATTGAATAAGAAGGAATGTGATTATCTGAATAACCCCCATCCTAGGACCCCAGTCATATATTTTCTCCCTAAGGATCACAAAGATCCAAAAAAAACTCCGGGCAGACCGATAGTGTCGGGTATAGAATCTATTGCAAGCAGGCTATCAGAGAATATAGATACCTTCTTACAAAAATATGTTGACACCACGCCTTCCTGTAAGATACAAATCATGTATTACAAGTTATAATAAGTTTTTGGAGAGGATAAGTTTCTAGCTATGGCAGATGTTACTTCTCTGTATACCATCATACCAAAGAGTTGGGCATACAAGCAGTGAAGTTCTACTTAGATAGAGACAGAGAAATGGAGGAAAAACAAAAAAATCTTCATTATTAATTGTATAGAGTTCTGCCTGGGGCGCAATTATTTCTGGTTTAAAGATACTTTTTACTTACAGAAGGTCGGGACAGCAATGGGTGCGAAATTCGAGTTGTAATGCGTTTTGCACTCGCGTGAGAAAAATCGCGCATGTTTGGTACCCAAACCCGAACTTCTTCACAGAAGTTCGGGCTTGGGATCGATGTTATGTAGATTGTATTATTTTCCCTTATAACATGGTTATAAGGGAAAATGATAGCATTCTGAATACAGAATACATAGTAAAATAGCGCTAGAGGGGTTAAAAAAATAAAATAAAAATTTAACTCACCTTAATCCACTTGATCGCGTAGCCCGACATCTCTTCTGTCTGTCTTCTGTGCTGTGTGCAGCAACAGGACCTGTGGTGACGTCACTCCGGTCATCACATGATCTTTTACCATGGTGATGGATATGTGATGACCGGAATGACGTCACCACAGGTCCTGTTCCTGCACACAGCACGGAAGACAGACAGAAGAGAAGCCGGGCTGCGCGATCAAGTGGATTAAGGTGAGTTAAATTATTTATTTATTTTTTAACCCCTCCAGCGCTATTGTACTATGCATTCTGTATTCAGAATGCTATTATTTTCCCTTATAACCATGTTATGGTAGGTAGGTCTCCATCCCGATCGTCTCCTAGCAACCGTGCGTGAAAATCGCACCGCATCCGCACTTGCTTGCGGATGCTGGCGATTTTCACGCAACCCATTCATTTCTATGGGGCCTGCGTTACGTGAAAAACGCACAAAATAGAGCTTGCTGCGATTTTCACGCAACGCACAAGTGATGCGTGAAAATCACCGCTCATGTGAACAGCCCCATAGAAATGAAATGGGTCGGTATTCAGTGCGGGTGCAATGCGTTCAACTCACGCATCGCATCCCTGCCGAATACTCGCCCGTGTGAAAGGGGCCTTATATTGATATCTTATTAAACCAGAAAGAGATGGAGAGGAACTTATGGGTGTGGCGAAGATATATTGATGACTGCCTGTTCATCTGGAAGGGAGAAGAAGAGACACTGGGAAATTTTATCCAAAATATATATAATAATGACTGGAGCACTGCTCCTGCCTGTGCGCCCCTCAAGCTTGGCTAAATTCTGGCACAGCACATCGGTACCCTGTACAGATATGCTCTCTATAGCACATCAGTACAGGAGTAGCCATGTGCAATAGAGAGCCTTGAGCTGAGCGGAGCAGGCTCAGGCAGGAGCCGCTCCACTCAGCTAAATGCTAGCATAGCACATCTGTACAGGGTACCAATGTCCTGTGCCAGAATTTAGCCTAGTTTGAGGGGCACACAGGCAGGAGCAACAGTGAAATCTGTACACCAGTAGTAGAATAATGATTTTAAGACATGATAGCACCCACGATTTTGGATGCCTGTTTGAGTAGTGACAGTATTATTGATTAATAAAGTATATTACAAAAAACATTTTTAGGCGATTTAGAACTTTTTAAAGGAAGGTTTTAGGAAAGCTCAGTTAGCACTTATTAAAACTGTAAAGAAGGTAGGGCGATATTACACTTACTAATATATCTTCTTAAGCAGATAACGCCCCCTCCTGTTCTGCTCTCACCACTCCCCCTCCTATCCTGCTCTCACTACGCCCCCTCCTGTCCTGCTCTCACCACGCCCCCTCCTGTCCTGCTCTCACCACGCCCCCTCCTGTTCTGCTCTCACCACGCCCCCCTCCTGTTCTGCTCTCACCACGCCGCCTCCTGTCCTGCTCTCTCAGATGCCTGTCTCGTCCATCCCTGCACATGCCATGGAGGAGCTACCTCGTCCATGCCTGAAGGAGTGCTGCCGTCTGGGTCCTAAAGCACCCTGCTTGTTTTAGAGGTGCTTTCCTTCTGTGACTGGCACTCCTGGCTATGCAGGGCTGGCAGGGGCTTAGCAGGGACACTTGCTAAAAGCTGAAATAAAGAAAGTTTTGAAGGAGGAAGTGAGACTGAGGGGAAGCTGTGATGGCTGATCTGACTGCAGGCTCTGCCCCGTCTGCTTCCTCTGTACTGAGAGGATCCTGCCAACATGTGAGGATGTAGCAGGGCCAGGGAAGTGCTGTTGACCACAAACTGTGAGCAGTCCCAGTGTCTGTCCTGTTTATGGCCCCTCTGCTCTGTGTTCTTATCACAGACATGATATTACAGCCAGACCAACAGTTCAGGAGCTTTAACCCCTTCTGAGCTGTCAGTATGGCTGAGGTTAGTGATATCAGCAGCAGTCACTGGTCTCACCATCTATAAGGCTCCATTCACACGTCCACAATTTCGTTCCGCATTTTGCGGAACGGAATTGCGGACCCATTCATGTGCTGCCCGGACACGGAATTGCGGATCCGCACTTCCATTCCGCAAAAAAATAGTCCTATTCTATTAGTGCCGGCAATGTGCTATCCGCAAAATGCAGAACGCACATTGCCGCTTTCCATGTTTTGCGGATCCGCGGCTCGATGTGAATGGAGCCTAAATGTGTGCTCTCTCCTTCCTGCACTCTGTATATGGTGATATGTGACCCTCACCACTGCATATAGAGATCCATAATCCCCTGTACACAGTGATCTGTGCTAACAGTAGCCCACGAGTGCCGCTGGAAGTCCACTCCGGCCCTATTCACTTTAATGGGGACAGTTCGGATATGCGGCCACAGCACGGCAAACATGTACTTCTTATTGCTATGTCTGTACAGCAGTTATTCACTGACTGAGTTATACATATTATCTGAGGGGCTCTTGTCTCTATGGAAACACAGGTGGGCGGGGATGTCACATGGCTGCTCCTATGAACATGCTTGCTGCAATGCATGCTGGGATTTTTACTTTCACTTTACAGCTGCTCCTCCCACACAGCTGGTCTGAGGAGCTCCTCCGGGGAAGTGTGTCATGATGAACAGGTTAGAAAAATGATATATAGCAGTACATGTCACATGATATAACTACTTCATGGTTTTGGCTATTGTCTAGGGCACAATTAGCCAGACTGCATAAGGGTTAATACGTTTCTACTACTTCTCAGATGGAGATCCTGAGACCACATGGAAAGATGAGCTCTTGACATCTGTTCACATGGTACTGCCTGATTGCAATTGTTACTGTGATGTTGCATCGGTGGGTTGGTGGGGCCCAGTGGCAGGCCGGCTTTGTCTAAGGCCTCTTTCACACAGCCGTGTGTCCCCAGTGGCAGTATTGCGGCAGGCATACGGCGGGTCTGCAATACACGGGACACCGACCGCGTGCATTCCGCATCACGGATGCAGACCCATTCACTTAAAAGGGTCCGCAAATCTATGCAGTGCGGAACAGAACGGAACCACGCAACAGGAGCATAACGGAGTGCTTCTGTGGTGTTCCATTCCGCAAAAAGATAGAACTTTTTGCGGAAAGGACGGATCGCGGACCCCATTCAAGTGAATGGGGTCGCGATCCGCATGCGACTGGCCCACGGTCGGTGCCTGTGCATTATGGACTGCAATTTGCGGTCCACAGCACAGGCAGCACACGTTCGTGTGCAGGAGGCCTAACAGCAAGGGTGCTGTTGAACATCTGGGTCCCGCCGTCTGTAGATCTGCAATCCATGTTTTTTTTTTTTCTTTTTTAGTAAGAAAAACTAAACTGCATAACAACGCAATAGAGTGCTTCCAGAAGTACACCACAGGCTGGGTGTAAAATTAGCCTAAATGATTTCATTCTAGAAAAGTATTCATTGGTCAAGGTTTTTGGCAATGTATATTATAACAAAGTATTGAAGTCTAATTTGCTGTTTTTTGTTAGATGGCATTTCTTATCCAGCTAAATAAATTATATATGACTGTACTCCACATGATTGATAGTAGTGGTGTTTTAACTGAAGAAACATTCATAGCAGAAACAACTTACCTTGTAATGTGCCAACAAGTCCTGTACATAGTCCCGAGATAATATCATGAACAAGCCACTCTTTTAATCGGTACTTTGGCAACCAGTTAAGGACTGGAAAAAACTGCTTGAGCTTTAGACAAGCTGTTGCTGCAGTACAGCTGCAAGAAAGAGCACAAACAACAAAAATCTCATACAGTGGCGGAAATAATTATTTGACCCCTCACTGATTTTGTAAGTTTGTCCAATGACAAAGAAATGAAAAGTCTCAGAACAGTATCATTTCAATGGTAGGTTTATTGTAACAGTGGCAGATAGCACATCAAAAGGAAAGTGAAATAAGTATTTGAACCCCTACCAACCATTAAGAGTTCTGGCTCCCACAGAGTGGTTAGACACTTCTACTCAATTAGTCACCCTCATTAAGGACACCTGTCTTAACTAGTCACCTGTATAAAAGACACCTGTCCACAGAATCAATCAATCAAGCAGACTCCAAACTCTCCAACATGGGAAAGACCAAAGAGCTGTCCAAGGATGTCAGAGACAAAATTGTAGACCTGCACAAGGCTGGAATGGGCTACAAAACCATTAGCAAGAAGCTGGGAGAGAAGGTGACAACTGTTGGTGCGATTGTTCGAAAATGGAAGGAGCACAAAATGACCATCAATCGACCTCGCTCTGGGGCTCCACGCAAGATCTCACCTCGTGGGGTGTCAATGGTTCTGAGAAAGGTGAAAAAGCATCCTAGAACTACACGGGAGGAGTTAGTTAATGACCTCAAATTAGCAGGGACCACAGTCACCAAGAAAACCATTGGAAACACATTACACCGCAATGGATTAAAATCCTGCAGGGCTCGCAAGGTCCCCCTGCTCAGGAAGGCACATGTGCAGGCCCGTCTGAAGTTTGCCAATGAACACCTGAATGATTCAGAGAGTGACTGGGAGAAGGTGCTGTGGTCTGATGAGACCAAAATAGAGCTCTTTGGCATTAACTCAACTCGCTGTGTTTGGAGGAAGAAAAATGCTGCCTATGACCCCCAAAACACCGTCCCCACCGTCAAGCATGGGGGTGGAAACATTTTGCTTTGGGGGTGTTTTTCTGCTAAGGGCACAGGACAACTTATTCGCATAAACGGGAAAATGGACGGAGCCATGTATCGTGAAATCCTGAGCGACAACCTCCTTCCCTCTGCCAGGAAACTGAAAATGGGTCGTGGATGGGTGTTCCAGCACGACAATGACCCAAAACATACAGCAAAGGCAACAAAGGAGTGGCTCAAGAAGAAGCACATTAAGGTCATGGAGTGGCCTAGTCAGTCTCCGGACCTTAATCCAATCGAAAACCTATGGAGGGAGCTCAAGCTCAGAGTTGCACAGAGACAGCCTCGAAACCTTAGGGATTTAGAGATGATCTGCAAAGAGGAGTGGACCAACATTCCTCCTAAAATGTGCGCAAACTTGGTCATCAATTACAAGAAACGTTTGACCTCTGTGCTTGCAAACAAGGGTTTTTCCACCAAGTATTAAGTCTTTTTTTGTTAGAGGGTTCAAATACTTATTTCACTCAATGAAATGCAAATCAGTTGCTATCTTTTATTTAAAGTTATTTTTTCGATTTTCCTTTTGATGTGCTATCTGCCACTGTTACAATAAACCTACCATTGAAATGATACTGTTCTGAGACTTTTCATTTCTTTGTCATTGGACAAACTTACAAAATCAGTGAGGGGTCAAATAATTATTTCCTCCACTGTATGTTATTAGCAGAGAAATAGCCATGCACTAAAAATAAGCTAATCCTAGCGAGAGTACTGACTGACTTACCACATTAATAAGTTAGGTTATGGTTGTGTTCACATCTACGTTAGTGATGATCTGGCAGACTGATCCAGCATAGATGCCGGCTGTCGGACGGACAAACACCGCTGCATGCAACGGTAACTGTCTGGCCGAAACCCGACATTCATGCCAGTAATGGATCACCATTATAGTCAATAGGGATCTGGTGGCCATCTGTTGAATACAGCAATGCCAGAGCCAGTGAACACAGGCAGGTTTTTCTCTGCTGGGAACAGCATGCCAAAAACGTTCACCGGAGATGTGAACACAGCCATAGTACTTATTCACAGGTCCAACTTCAGGCTAGGCAAGTGATGTTTTTACAGTGGTGGATCTAGCAATCTTTTTAAAAAAACTTGTATAAAACTTTTTATGCCATGGATTGGTAAAAAATGGACCGGATGGATGGTAATAGAATGACCAAGTTCTGTCTGTAAAATAAACCAGAGTGGTACTTCCTCCTGTGGGCTAATAATTTGCAAAAATATAAAATAAAATGGCGTCTCAATACACACATGGATTTCAATGGATCCATTGTTCATTAAGAACACAGACAGTAATTGGATGTGAATCACTGACGTGTGAATAAGCCATTACTGTGGAAACAGCTGTTTAAAGGGAACCTGTCATGTTATACATGCAGTTCTATCTGTAGGCAGTATGGTACAGAGCAAGATAAGCTGAGCAGATTCATGTATAGATTTGTGGGACAAGATTGAATAAAACTTTTATTTTTACTCTTTTATATCTGAGCTATTTATGTTCCGCAAGCAGTAAAGAAGACAGATTTTCCTGTATATGTGTGCACAGAGATTGCAGTTAATTACGGAGTAGAACCACCCTCTGGACCCTAAGGCCCCATGCACACGGCCGTGTTTCACAGCCGTGTGCGGGCCGTGGAACCGCGGCCTGGATCCCTCCTGAGAGCAGGAGCGCACGACGTCACTGGTTGCTATGACGCCATGCGCTCCCTGCTGCCGCCGCAATACAGTAATACACTGGTATGATCTATACCAGTGTATTACTGTACTGTGCCGGCAGCAGGGAGCGCACGGCGTCATAGCAACCAGTGACGCCGTGCGCTCCTGCTCTCAGGAGGGATCCAGGCCGCGGTTCCACGGCCCGCACACGGCTGTGAAACACGGCCGTGTGCATGGGGCCTAAGGCTGGGTTCACACGGGCGTGTCCGGATTAGGTCTGGATGCGTCCCGATGTATTGCAGCAAACCCACACGATTAGGTACCCAATTGCAGTCAGTTTTGACTGCGATTGCGTTCCGATGTTCAGTTTTTATCGCGCGGGTGCAATGCGTTTTGCATTCGCATGATAAAAAACCAACTGTGGTACCCAGACCCGAACTTCTTCACAGAAGATGGTTATAAGGGAAAATAATAGCATTCTGAATACAGAATGCTTAGTAGGTGATCAATTAAGGGTTACAAAAAAAAATTAAAAATTAACTCACCTTCTCCTCTTGATCGCATAGTTCCCAGTCTCTTCTTTACTTCTTTAATGATGAACTACCTGCTAGGACCTGTGGTGACGTCAGATCACACGCTCCAATCACATGGTCCATCACCACGGTGATGGACCATGTGATTGGAGCATGTGATCTGACATCACCAAAGGTCCTTTAGCCGACAGCTCATCAGAAGAGACCGGGAACTACGCGATCAAGAGGAGAAGGTGAGTTAATTTTTTTATTTTTTTTTAACCCTCAATTGACCACCTAATAAGCATTCTGTATTCAGAATGCTATTATTTTCCCTTATAACCATGTTATAAGGGAAAATAATACAGTGAATAGACTGTCACATAGCAACCATGCGTGAAAATCGCACCGCATCCGCACTTGCTTGCGGATGCTTGCGATTTTCACTCAGCCCCATTCATTTCTATGGGGCCTGCGTTGCGTGATAAACACACAATATAGAGCATGCTGCGATTTTCACGCAACGCATAAGAAATAAGCCCCATAGAAATAAATGGGTCCAGATTCAGTGCAGGTGCAATACGTTCACCTACCGCATTGCACCCGCGCGGAAATCTCGCCCGTGTGAACTCAGCCTTAGGCCCCTTTCACATGGGCGAGTATTCCGCACGGATGCGATGCGTGAGTTGAACACATTGCACCCGCACTGAATACCGACCCATTAATTTCTATGGGGCTGTTCACATGAGCGGTGATTTTCATGCATCACTTGTGCGTTGCGTGAAAGTCGCAGCATGCTCTATATTCTGCGTTTTTCACGTAACGCAGGCCCTATAAAGTGAATAGGGTTGCGTGAAAACCGCAAGCATCCGCAAGCAAGTGTGGATGCGGTGCGATTTTCACGCACGGTTGCTAGGAGACGATCAGGATGGAGACCCGATCATTATTATTTTCCCTTATAACATGGTTATAAGGGAAAATAATAGCATTCTGAATACAGAATGCATAGTAAAATAGCGCTGGAGGGGTTAAAAAAATAAATAAAAATTTAACTCGCCTTAATCCACTTGCTCGCGCAGCCCGGCATCTCCTTCTGTCTTGATTTTAGCTGTGTGTAGCAAGGACCTTTGGTGACTTCACAGTCATCATATGATCTTTTACCATGGTGATGGATCATATGATGACCGAATTGACACGTCACCACAGGTCCTGTTGCTACACAAAGCTAAGATGAAGACAGAAGGAGATGTCAGCTACGCGAGCAAGTGGACTAAGGTGAGTTAAATTATTTTTTATTTTTTAACCCCTCCAGCGCTATTTTACTATGCATTCTGTATTCAGAATGCTATTATTTTCCCTTATAACCATGTTATAAGGGAAGATAATACAATCTACAGAACACCGATCCCAGACCCAAACTTCTGTGAAGAAGTTCGGGTACCAAACATGCGCGATTTTTCTCACGCGACTGCAAAACGCATGACAATGTTTTGCACTCGCGCTGAAAAATCGCGGGTGTTCCCGCAATGCACCTGCACATGTTTCCGCAATGGCCGTGTAAAAGAGGCCTTAAGCCGAATGCACACGGCTGTGGAACACAGACGTGAGCAGTCCGTGGTATCCCGGCCTGGCATCCTGCTGACAGCAGGAGAGCACGGCGTCATTGGTTGCGCCATACGAGTGTATTACTGTAGTGCAGCGGCGGCAGGAAGCGCACGGCGTCATAGCAACCAATGACGCCGTGCGCTCCTGCTGTCAGCAGGATGCCAGGCCGGGATACCACGGCCGTGTGCATTCGGCCTTAGGTCTCATGCACACGACCGTTGTGTGCATCCGTGGCCGTTGTGCCGTTTTCCTTTTTTTCACAGACCCATTGACTTTCAATGGGTCCGTGGAAAAATCGGAAAATGCACCGTTTGGCAGCCGCATCCGTGATCCGTGTTTCTTGGCCGTTAAAAAAATAGGACCTGTCCTATTTTTTTCACGGCCAACGGTTCACGGACCCATTCAAGTCAATGGGTCCGTGAAAAATCACGGATGCACACAAGATTGTCATCCGTGTCCGTGATCCGTGTCCGTGATCCGTGTCCGTTTTTTCCTATCATTTCAATGGCAAACTTGACTTCGATTTTTTTTTCATTTTTCATGTCCGTGGATCCTCCAAAAAACAAGGAAGACCCACGGACGAAAAAACGGTCACGGATCACGGACCTACGGACCCCGTTTTTGCGGACCTTAAAAAAAAAACGGTCGTGTGCATGAGGCCTAAAGCATAGAAAGAGCAGAGATTTAAGTGAATTCTATATTATATGCAATCTGCTATATCAGGCTCAAGAAAGTGACACAAAACTACATGTGTGTTACCAGCCTTAAAGGGGTATTACCACCTCAGACAAAGGCGGCATATCGCTAGGACATGCCCCCATTGCCTGATAGGTGCAAGTCCCATCTCTGGGACCCGAACCTATCTTGTAAACTGAGTCTTAAAGGTCACAGAGGGCAGACAGTGCATGCGCGGCGACCCTCCATTAATTTCTATGGGGCCGCCGAAATAGCCTAGCAATATGCTCCCATTGTCTGAGATGGTAATACCCCTTTAAGGCCACTTTACAGGGGCTGAATATCAGGAAAGGGCAGATAACTGACCTGTCTAAAGGTGCCACCAATCACCTGATGGATGAGCAAACACTCATTCATCCAGTGAAAGCATCATTGGTGCAGACACCTATATTATGGTTTCTGATCGTCCTGTGTAAACAGGGATCAGCTGCCCAGAAACAATGAATCTGTATTGGAACAGCTGCATGCAGCGCTCACCTCCTCTGACAAGCAGGCAATTGTTGGTGAAGGAATGGTTCGTTCCAGACAATTGCTTGTTTAGTCAGCCAGTGTAAGGCCTCGTTCACACTTCAGTGTTTGGTCAGTGATTTCCATCAGTGATTTGTGAGCCAAAACCAGAAGTGGAGCCTCCACAGACATGAGGTAGAAGGGAAAGATCTGCTCCTGTTCTGTGTTTAGAGCTGCACCTGGTTTTGGCTCACAAATCACTGATGGAAATCACTGACCGAACACTGACGTGTGAATGAGGCCTAAGGCCCCTTTCACACGAGCGAGTTTTCCGCGCGGGTGCAATGCGTGATGTGAACGCATAGCACCCGCACTGAATTCTGACCCATTCATTTCAATGGGTTTGTGTACACGAACGTTGTTTTTCACGCATCAGTTCTGCGTTGCATAAAAATCACAGCATGTTCTATTTTGTGCGTTTTTCACGCAGCCCTGGCCCCATAGAAATGAATGGGGCTGCGTGAAAAACGCATTGCATCCGCAAGCAAGTGCGGGTGCAATGCGTTTTTCACTGATGGTTGCTAAGAGATGTTGTTTGTAAACATTCCGTTTTTTATCACGCGCGTGAAAAACGCATTGCACCCGCGCAGAAAAAACTGAAAGCAATCGCAGACAAAACTGACTGAACTTGCTTGCAAAATAGTGCGAGTTTCACTGAACGCACCCTGAACACAACTAATCCGTCACGCTCGTGCGAAAGGGGCCTAAGTAGGCTTTTACCCATATTGATTATATTGCTTCGGCATCAGATTTCTAATATATTCAACAGTCTCACATGAAAATAAAAATGAAAACTTGAAATTTGGAGAATTACTGTATTATCAACCTGCACTCATTTTTCAATTTTTCAGGAATACTTTTTTGTACAAGTTCTGTCTTCTCATTTTCCTGCTGGAAAGTTGTCTCAGAGTAAATTTTTCTAGATATACGATACTCATCACACAGAGGCATGTCCATCATCTCCTCCATTTCCTGTGAATGAAATACATCAAAAAATGAAGTACATTAAATGTTAAAGTGAGCTCCAACTTTGGCGATACAGTCTATAATGGTAAATGAGACGGGCTGGCCCGTGCCCTTCCCTGCCACACCCACAATTGTAGACCTGTCGTGAGCGGGGCGCCGTTAAGCCGCCATCTGCACCTGAAATACAGCTAATTTAAGCTTATTTCAGCTTTGAAAATGACCCCCTATAGGTCAATGAAGACCACTTACAGAACACGGATGGCATCGGTAGGAGATGGTCTGGAAATGTATTTCTCACTCTAGCAGCGCAAATGGAATACGGATGAAACAGTGGGGCAGAACACTGATACAAGGACTAACAATACAGGTCCTTCTAAAAAAATTAGCATATTGTGATAAAGTTCATTATTTTCTGTAATGTACTGATAAACATTAGACTTTCATATATTTTAGATTCATTACACACAACTGAAGTAGTTCAAGCCTTTTATTGTTTTAATATTGATGATTTTGGCATACAGCTCATGAAAACCCAAAATTCCTATCTAAAAAAATTAGCATATTTCATCCGACCAATAAAAGAAAAGTGTTTTTAATACAAAAAAAGTCAACCTTCAAATAACTATGTTCAGTTATGCACTCAATACTTGGTCGGGAATCCTTTTGCAGAAATGACTGCTTCAATGCGGCGTGGCATGGAGGCAATCAGCCTGTGGCACTGCTGAGGTGTTATGGAGGCCCAGGATGCTTCGATAGCGGCCTTAAGCTCATCCAGAGTGTTGGGTCTTGCGTCTCTCAACTTTCTCTTCCCAATATCCCACAGATTCTCTATGGGGTTCAGGTCAGGAGAGTTGGCAGGCCAATTGAGCCCAGTAATACCATGGTCAGTAAACCATTTACCAGTGGTCTTGGCACTGTGAGCAGGTGCCAGGTCGTGCTGAAAAATTAAATCTTCATCTCCATAAAGCTTTTCAGCAGATGGAAGCATGAAGTGCTCCAAAATCTCCTGATAGCTAGCTGCATTGACCCTGCCCTTGATAAAACACAGTGGACCAACACCAGCAGCTGACATGGCACCCCAGACCATCACTGACTGTGGGTACTTGACACTGGACTTCAGGCATTTTGGCATTTCCCTCTCCCCAGTCTTCCTCCAGACTCTGGCACCTTGATTTCCGAATGACATGCAACAGTCCAGTGCTGCTTCTCTGTAGCCCAGGTCAGGCGCTTCTGCTGCTGTTTCTGGTTCAAAAGTGGCTTGACCTGGGGAATGCGGCACCTGTAGCCCATTTCCTGCACACGCCTGTACACGGTGGCTCTGGATGTTTCTACTCCAGACTCAGTCCACTGCTTCCGCAGGTCCCCCAAGGTCTGGAATCGGTCCTTCTCCACAATCTTCCTCAGGGTCCGGTCACCTCTTCTCGTTGTGCAGCGTTTTCTGCCACACTTTTTCCTTCCCACAGACTTCCCACTGAGGTGCCTTGATACAGCACTCTGGGAACAGCCTATTCGTTCAGAAATTTCTTTCTGTGTCTTACCCTCTTGCTTGAGGGTGTCAATGATGGCCTTCTGGACAGCAGTCAGGTCGGCAGTCTTACCCATGATTGCGGTTTTGAGTAATGAACCAGGCTGGGAGTTTTTAAAAGCCTCAGGAATCTTTTGCAGGTGTTTAGAGTTAATTAGTTGATTCAGATGATTAGGTTAATAGCTCGTTTAGAGAACCTTTTTATGATATGCTAATTTTGTTAGATAGTAATTTAGGGTTTTCATGAGCTGTATGCCAAAATCATCAATATTAAAAACAATAAAAGGCTTGAACTACTTGAGTTGTGTGTAATGAATCTAAAATATATCAAAAAGTATAATGTTTATCAGTGAATTACAGAAAATAATGAACTTTATCACAATATGCTAATTTTTTTAGAAGGACCTGTATACCCTTTACAGACATCTTCACAGATAAAACAGTTGGGATCATTTATAAAACTGGTGTAAAGTAGAACTGGCTTAGTTGCCCATAGCAACCAATCAGATTCCACCTTCCATTTTGCAAGGGAGCAGTCAAAAATGAAAGGTGGAATCTGATCAGTTGCTATGGGCAACGAAGCCAGTTCTAATTTACACCAGTTTGATAAATGACCCCAAGTGTCTTTTCACAGACATGTGAGTAACTAAACTTTTGATTAACTTTTTGGTAAAATTTCCTTAATGCCATAATACTTTTTGTGATATACTTTATTAATGCATTTTGAATTTTTAATAAAGATATCCCCCCTAAAGCGCACCTTTCCCTGTGCACTTAAAATCCACTTACTTTCCCTGTGCACTTAAAATCCCAGTACGGGCTGTACAGTTTATCAATGGGGCCACAGCGCATGGAGTATGGGCAGGAGCACACATTGCTGCTCCTGCCTGTGCCCCCTGAGATTTACTAAATGCTGGCATAGCACATGGGTCCTGCATGTCAGCTCTTAGCTTAGCGAACCAGGCAGAGGCAGGAGCCTGCTCCACAAAGCTAATCCTGGCATAGTACTTGGTGTAAGAAGGTACCTGGAATCATCGTGGATGGAAGGTATGTGTCACCAAGGTTCCTGGCCTCGGTGAAGTAAGAGCCGGTATTTTATGTGTCAGCAGCAGCTATTGCTAATTGACACCTTGAGATTTAGCATAGCTGTCATAGCTGATCCGGGACGGCTCTTGCTGGGAGTAGTCAAAGTGCTGGGTGGGTGACTACTCCCCATGTTCCAGGCCAGGTTTTGCCAGGCATTAAAGCCAGCAAGCACTACCAGGTTTAGTGGATTTACCGCCCTCTGAGGCCTCATGCACACAACCGTTGTTTCATTCCGTGCCCGTTGTTCTGTTTTTTGTGATTTTCTGTGGACCCATTGACTTTCAATGGGTCCGTTGAAAGCTCCGCTGATGCACCGTTTGTCATCCGCGTCCGTGATCCGTGGTTCCAGTCTGTCAAAAAAATATAACCTGTCCTATTTTTTTCATGGAAAACGGTTCGTGGACCCATTCAAGTCAATGGGACCGTGAAAAAAACGTGGAGGCACACAAGATTATCGTCTGCGTCCGTTTTTTTCCTATCATTTGCATGGCAAACTTGACTTAGACTTTTTTTTACTTTCCTTCATGTCTGGTGATCCTCCAAAAATAAAGGAAGACACACTGAAACAAAAAACGGAAACGGATCACGGAACCCCATTTTGCGGAACGGAACACATTACTGTGCCTCCTTCACAGTAATAATGCCCCTTAATAGTAGTAATGCCCATTGTACCACCTTAATAGTAATAATTCCCATTATGCCCCTTAATAGTAATAATGCCCATTGTGCCCCCTTCACAGTAATAATGCCCATTGTACCCCTTCACAGTAGTAATGCCCTCTGTGCCCCCTCCATAGTAGAAATCCCCATTAATAGTAGTAATGTCCTCTGTGCACTGTGCCCCCACCATAGTAGAAATGCCCCTTAATAGTAATAATGCCCATTGTGCCCCCTTTTAGTAGTAATGCTCATTGTGCCCCCTTCACAGTAATAATGCACTCTGTGCACTCTGCCCCCACCATAGTAGAAATGCCCATTGTGCCCCCTCCAGAGTATAAATTTCTACTGTGCCCCCCTCCAACGTAGAAATGCCCATTGTGTCCCCTCCTGAGTAGAAATGCCCATTGTGTCCCCTTCACATTAGCAATGCCCATTGTGCCCCTCCAGAGTAGAAATGCCCATTGTGCCATTCCAGAGTAGAAATGCCTATTGTGTCCCCTTCACATTAGCAATGCCCATTGTGCCCCCCCAAGAGTAGAAATGTCCATTGTGCCCCCCCCAGAGTAGAAATGTCCATTGTGCCCCCCCAAGAGTAGAAATGCCCATTGTGCCCCCTCAAGAGTAGAAATGCCCATTGTGCCCCCTCAAGAGTAGAAATGCCCATTGTGCCCCCTCAAGAGTAGAAATGCCCATTGTGCCCCCTCTGTATTTAAAAAAAACACAAAAAACAACAGCACAGTAGCTACTCACCTTGTCCCGTTCCTGGAGCTCAGTCCTCTCTCCCCTACACACATCGCTCTGCAGCACTGCTTATGCAGATGGAGCTTATGCAGATTTCTGGGATGCAGGCCCCCCCTACGCAGGCTGGCAGCGCGATCCATGCTGTATGATGGAGCAGGAAGAAATCTTCCTGCTTCACCATTCTGTGCGCCGCCGTCCTGAAGGAAAGGACTGCAGAGAGCTGAACGGTGAGTGTACGGACCCAGCTCCCTGCGCTCCAGCAATCTGTATCTGTATTGATGGAAGCACTCATTGCTTTGGGACTCTGACACCGCCGGGTGCATGCAGGGGTCCGGACCGCTGGCAACCGCGGTCCGCCAGTTGAGTACCCCTGCTCTAAATCTAAACTGTATGGACATCAATGTGGTGGTGGGGCAAAGTAGAGTGCCTAGGGCAGCATGAACTTAAAATTTGGCCCTGTATACATAGCTATACAACTTATATAAGTTGTATACAGTTGCAAGAAAAAGTATGTGAACCATTTGGAATGATATGGATTTCTGCACAAATTGGTCATAAAATGTGATCTGATCTTCATCTAAGTCACAACAATAGACAATCACAGTCTGCTTAAACTAATGGCACACAAAGAATTAAATGTTACCATGTTTTTTATTGAACACACCATGTAAACATTCACAGTGCAGGTGAAAAAAGTATGTGAACCCCTAGACTAATGACATCTCCAAGAGCTAATTGGAGTGAGGTCTCAGCCAACTGGAGTCCAATCAATATGATGAGATTAGAGGTGTTGGTTACAGCTTCCCTGCCCTATAAAAAACACACACCAGTTCTGGGTTTGCTTTTGATAAGAAGCATTGCCTGATGTGAATGATGCCTCACACAAAAGAGCTCTCAGAAGACCTACGATTAAGAATTGTTAACTTGCATAAAGCTGTAAAGGATTATAAAAGTATCTTCAAAAGCGCGCATGTTTGGTACCCGAACTTCTTCACAGAAGTTCGGGCTTGGGATCGGTGTTCTGTAGATTGTATTATTTTCCCTTATAACACGGTTATAAGGGAAAATAATAGCATTCTGAATGCAGAATGCATAGTAAAATAGCGCTGGAGGGATTCAAATTTTTTTTTTGTTTTTTTAACTCGCCTTAATCCACTCGATCGCGTAGCCGGCATCTCTTCTTTCTGTCTTCTGTGCTGTGTGCAGCAACAGGACCTGTGGTGACGTCACTCCGGTCATCACATGATACATCACCATGGTAAAAGATCATGTGATGGATCATGTGATGACCGGAGTGACGTCACCACAGGTCCTGTTCCTGCACACAGCACAGAAGACAGACAGAAGAGATGCCGGCTACGCGATCAAGTGGATTAAGGCAAGTTTAAAAAAAACATTTATTTTTTTTAACCCCTCCAGCGCTATTTTACTATGCATTCTGTATTCAGAATGCTATTATTTTCCCTTATAACCATGTTATAAGGGAAAATGATAATGATCAGGTCTCCATCCCGATCGTCTCCTAGCAACCGTGCGTGAAAATCGCACCGCATCCGCACTTGCTTGCGGAAGCTTGCGATTTTCACGCAATCCCATTCATTTCTATGGAGCCTGCGTTACGTGAAAAACGCACAAAATAGAGCATGCTGCGATTTTCACGCAACGCATAAGTGATGCGTGAAAATCACTGCTCATGTGAACAGCCCCATAGAAATGAATCGGATGGGATTCAGTGCGGGTGCAATGCGTTCACCTCACGCATTGCACCCGCGCAGAATACTCGCCAGTGTGAAAGGGGCCTTACAGTTTGCACAAGAGCACCTGGATGTTCCACAGCAGTACTGGCAAAATATTCTGTGGACAGATGAAACCAAAGTTGAGTTGTTTGGAAGAAACACACAACACTATGTGTGGAGAAAGAGGCACAGCACACCAACATCAAAATTTCATCCCAACTGTGAAGTATGGTGGTGGAGGCATCATGCTTTGGCGCTGCTTTGCTGAGTCAGGGCCTTGATGGATTGCTATCATCGAAGGAAAAATGAATTCCCACGTTTATCAAGACATTTTGCAGGAGAACTTAAGGCCATCTGTCCACCAGCTGAAGCTCAACAGAAGATGGGTGTCGCAGCAGGACAACGACCCAAAGCATAGAAGTAAATCAACAACAGAATGGCCTAAACAGAAGTAAATACGCCTTCTGGAGGGGCCCAGTCAGAGTCCTGACCTCAACCCGATTGAGATGCTGTGGCATGACCTCAAGAAAGCACCAGACATCCCAAGAATATTGCTGAACTGAAACAGTTCTGTAAAGAGGAATGGTCAAGAATAACTCCTGACCCTTGTGCACGTCTGATCTGAAACTATAGGAAACGTTTGGTTGAAGTTATTGCTGCCAAAGGAGGTCCAACCAGTTATTAAATCCAAGGCTTCACATACCTTTTCCACCTGCACTGTGAATGTTTACATGGTATGTTCAATAAATACATGGTAACATTTAACTCTTTGTGAGTTATTAGTTTAAGCAGACTGTGATTGTCTGTTGTTGTGACTTAGATGAATATCAGATCACATTTTATGACCGATTGGTGCAGAAATCCATATTATTCCAAAGGGTTCACATACTTTTTCTTGCAACTGCATAATATATGTATTATGATTCAAAGGCTCATTATTTGCTTTACTGCTGTTTGCCACCAGAGAATGAGAACATTCTGGGCCAGATTTATCATGACTCTGACAGCTCACTCCACTTTAACATATGGCTAAAGTCAGTTTTAGCCAAGTCAGATTTATGATCGGCCCTTTAAGACTGTAATAAATGTGGTTTGACGGTAGCAGTTTATCCGTCAGTAAGCAGCTTTACAAAAGTCGCACATCTTTATGAAAAAGTTGCACGTATTTATGAAAAAGTCGCACGTATTTATGAAAAAGTCGCACGTTTTTATGAAAAAGTCGCATGTTCTATGTAAAAGTCTCATAAGATAAGCATGGTCCTCACTGGAATGAAAACTTTTTTGCGACTTTTTAAATAGTCCCAATAGTAAATCTGTCTAGAGATTAATTTACATAAGAAAACACGCCCACTTTCAGAAAATTGGATGAGCATAGTGCAGAGCAGAAAAAAGTCGCAAATTTGTGCACAGTTTTAGCGTTTGGGACTTTTTGGGGGACTTTTTCACTCCATTATTCTGACCTGAGCTAATGATAAATCTGGCCCTCTGAGTATGCCCAAATGGCAATCGTGCTCAGTTTATTAAATGAATGTTCTCTGACATACTTTCTGACCCAGGCACCTGCTCAGTTGAATATTATTTGGAGAGGCTTTTAGCTGACAGCAATGAAGAAACATCTTGAACATTGTAAGAATCTGAAATAGTTTCACATTATATATTTTTTTATACAATTCATTTTAATACACACAAAAAAGAAAACACCCTCAGCAGCACGTCTGACCATGTGGCCAATAGATGTAGGGGTACCCTCCTCGATGCATACATTTGAAAATAAAACTAAATCGCAGCTTGCACTCAGACCAGCAATTTTCAACTTTGGCCTCCAGGTGTCACTGTTTCCACCAATATAAAGACAATTTAAAATTCCATTACATTTATCATTACAGTGCATTAAAGGGAATCCAGCTCACCTCACAATCCACAGCCCTGTGCACGGAACGAGCCAAGCATATCACTCTTTTAGAGAATAGAAGAAAATAGTTCCAGCACTTGAAATAAAACTCAGTTGCACTTTATTTCTTGTAGCATATATGTCATGGTCCCTCAGGTGACTGATGTCAGGAAATTAAGGAGATTGGCTGAGCTTGGAGGAATCTAATAGCCTCCTTGATTTCTCTTGATTCAGTGTTGATAGGGTCAATGACCACTTCCCTTTTTTCAGCTGTTGCTCAGTGGTCATCACTTTTACTCTTTATAGTCTCACCCCACCCTTCTGACTCTGTGGTTGATGGCTTCATTTGGGTTTGGCTGAGCTGGTGTGAGATCCTCTCTGGTGTTCCTGTTCTTCCATCTCTACAGAAGTTAAGTGTCGCGTTTGTTTGTTTGTATTCGTTATGTTCCCTGTTGTTGTATCTGGGCCTGAGACAGAGACTTCCATTCGTCCATCTGAAGAGGAATGGGTTGTCTCTGGTCCCATACTTATTCCAGGGCCTTATAGGGAATTCAGGGCCTCGGTATCCTGCTTATGAATATTCCTACCTTTAAGGTCTATTCATATTGATAGGTATTCAGGGCCCAGATTAGGGTTGTCTAGGAGGTGACCTGTTTCCATGCCCAGTTACTGTTCCCCTTCCCTCCTGTGTTCAGTGTGGAATTTCGCCCCCACACTGATCGTGACACTATAACTCGCATGGACACAAACCTTCACCCCAGCATGGTTGACGCTAGGGATCGACCGATTATCGGTTTTACCGATATTATCGGCCGATATTCAGGATTTTGACCGATATTCCTTTAGCTTATGGGGAACACAGATCGCGCTGCTGACAGCGCTCTCCGTGTTCCCTCAGCAGCACAGGGGAGAAGGAAGCAGTGTCTCCCTCCCCCTGTGCTGCCGTTGCCGCCAATGAGAGGAAGGAGGACAAGAGGAGGGGAGGGGCTATGGCCACTGCGCCACCAATGAAGAGAAATCTCTCATTCATTCATATACAGGAGGCGGGAGCTGGCTGCAGACTCACATAGCTGGCTTCCGACCTCTATGACAAGCAGCTGCGATCTGCGGTAGTTAACCCCTCAGGTGCCGCGGATCGCAGCTACCGCTCAGAGGTCGAGAGCCGGCTATGTCATTCTGCAGCCAGCTCCCGCCTCCTGTATATGAATAAATGAGAGATTTATCTTCATTGGTAGCGCACTGCGCCCCCCCCCCAAGCCCCCTAGTATTAATCATTAGTAGCGCAGTGCGCCCCCCCAAGCCCCCAGTATTAATCATTGGTGGCGCAGTGCACCCCCCAAGCCCCCCAGTATTAATCATTGGTGGCGCAGTGCGCACCCCAGTATTAAAAACATTGGTGGAGCAGTGCGCCTCCCCCCCCCCCCAGTATTAGTCATTGGTGGCAGTGGCCAAAGGATCCCATCTCCCCTGCTCCTTTGATCGGAGCCCCAGGGGTGTAATCCTGGGGCTCCGATCGGTTAGCCAGGATGCTACTGAAGCCCTGGCTGCCATGGTAAGCTCCATGCTGCTGTGTGCACAAAGCAGAGAGCAGCAGGGACAGTGTGAGCTCCTATTCACCCTGATAGAGATCTACCAGGGTGAATAGGACAAGGGCTCTAGTCCCTAAGGGGGCTAAAAGTTAGTAAAAAAACAAACTAAAAAAATAAAAATAAAACCACTAAATACTAAGTATAAATGAAAAAGAAAGATTTACAAAAAAAAACCAAAAAACGACACATTAACCCCTTCACGACTGCAATACGTTTATATACGTGATATTTGCACATGCCCAGTGCAGCTATCACATCTATAAACGTCAAACCAGCTCTTTAATCCAAGCGCTGCAAAGCGCTTGGATTAAAGCTTCTGCTCCTGTCCTGCTGCTGTCATGGACAGCATACAGTGCAGTAATGCCGGCAAGGGACCAATCAGAGTGGCCCCTTGCCGACAATCGATCCGATTGGTTAGTCTGTGCAGACTAACCAATCGGATCGCGGCAGTGTTAAAATGCCGGTTTCAGGCTCTGATCTGCGCTCTGCAGATCAGAGCCTGAAATCAAATAGTGTCCTCGTGTGCCCCCCGATCTGTGCGCCAAGCCCCCCTTGTGTCCACCTCATCTCCTGCTCTCCTGTGCTCATCTCCTGATGCGGTCCTCCGCCCCCTCCCCAACCCATTCATTCTCCCCGCCCCTCCTGCCCCTGCCCAAGCCTCCCTCAATGTTGCCGGTCTTCTGCCAGATCGGCCGTACATCCCCCCCCCCCTCCCCCCTTTACAGCGCTGCGCCCAGTCCCCCTGCTGTGTGTGATGGCGGCGGCTCCATTCCTGAGCCGCCGCCATCAGCAGAGTGTCAGCTCTATGCTGACACTCTGCTGTAACCCCATAGATGCATCCATGAGGTTAATAGAGGTTACCATGGCAACTGGACGCTTTGGAAAACCTACACTACCTACAGGGCATCTAATAGTATTATACTTTGCAATGCAAGAGCATTGCAAAGTATATTACAGCTATCAGCCCCACTGGATCTTCATGATCCAAGAGGGACTTGATAAAAAAGAAAGTGAAAATAATAAAAATGAAAAATAAAAAAATAAATTAAAATGTAAATTAAAAAAAGAAATTGGCAGTCTTAAACTGCTGTACGGGCACACGGCAGGGGGCGCAGAAGGAAAGGAACACCATACGGTTTTTGGAAGGCAGGGGCCACTCTGATTGGTCCCTTGCCGGCATTACTGCACTGTATGCTGTCCGTGACAGCAGCAGGACAGGGGCAGAAGCTTTAATCCAAGCGCTTTGCAGCGCTTGAGGGGTGTAGTTACTACAATGGGGTCATTTATGGGGGTATCTACTATGTAGGCCCCACAAAGTGACTTCAGAACTGAACTGGTCCTTAAAAAGTGGGTTTTGGAAATTTTCTTAAAAATTTTAAGAATTGCTTCTAAACTTCTAAGCCTTCTAACGTCCTAAAAAGATAAAATGACATTTCCAAAATGATGCCAACATAAAGTAGACATATGGGGAATGTTAAGTAATAAATATTTTATTAGTTATCACTTTCTGTTTTAGAAGCAGAGACATTGAAATTTGGAAAATTGCAAATTTTTCTAAATTTTGGGTCCATTTTGGATTTTTTCATAAATAAAGGTGAAATATATTGACTCAAATATATGACTATCATGAAGTACAATGTGTCACGAGAAAACAATCTGCCCCCACACAGTAGTTTCCCCCACACTGCCCCCACACAGTAATCTTCCCCCACACAGTAATCTTCCCCCACACAGCAATCTTCCCCCACACAGTAATCTTCCCCCACACAGTAATCTGCCCCACACACAGTAATCTTCCCCACACACAGTAATCTTCCCCCACACTGCAATTTCCACCACACTGCAATTTCCACCACACTGCCCCCACACAGTAATTTCCACCACACTGCCCCCACACAGTAATTTCCACCACAATGCCCCCACACAGTAATTTCCACCACAATGCCCCCACACAGTAATTTCCACCACAATGCCCCCATACAGTATTTTGCCCCCACACAGTAATTTCCCCCACACTGCCCCCACACAGTAATTTCCACCACACTGCCCCTATACAGTAATTTGCCCCACACTGCAATTTTCCCAACACTGCCCCCACACAGTAATTTCCACCACAATCCCCCATACAGTAATTTGCCCCACACAGTAATTTCTCCCACACTGCCCCCAAACAGTAATTTCCCCCACACTGCCCCCCACACAGTACTTTCCCCCACACCGTAATTTCCCCACACACTGCCCCACAGTAATTTCCCCCACACTGCCCCCAAACAGTAATTTCCCCCACACTGCCCCCAAACAGTAATTTCCCCCACACTGCCCCCACACAGTAATTTGCCCCACACAGTAGTTTCCCACACACTGCCCCCACACAGTAGTTTCCCACACACTGCCCCCACACAGTAGTTTCCCCCACACTGCCTCCACACAGTAGTGTCCCCCACACAGTAGTTTCCCCCACACTGCCCCCACACAGTAGTATCCCCCACACAGTAGTTTCCCCTACACTGCCCCATACAGTAATTTGCTTCACACAGAAGTTTCCCCCACACAGTAGTTTCCCCCACATTGCCCCAACACAGTAGTTTCCCCCCACACAGTAGTTTACCCCACATTGCCCATATAATAATTCCCCCCCACACATAGTAATCCCTCCCATAATTATTGCCCCCACATAGTAGTCCCTCCCATAATTATTGCCCCCACATAGTAATCCCTCCCATAATTATTGCCCCCACATAGTAATCCCTCCCATAATTATTGCCCCCACATAGTAATCTCTTCCATAATTATTGCCCCCACATAGTAATCCCTCCCATAATAATTTGCCCCCACACAGTATCCCACCATATTCCCCCCCACACATGTCCCCCAAAGTTTCCACATAAAATAAAAAGAAATAAAAAGAAACCTAAAAGCTGAATACTCAACTGCACTTGTCCCGGCACTGGCGCGCGCGCCTGGGCCGGGATTTCACTACCGCATAGGCCTCAGGCCTACTAGTCCTGAAGCCTATGGCAGTGATCGGCGGCTGGGCAGGGAACTATGCGCTCCATTTGTATTGATGGAAGCGTTCATTGCTTCTGGGCCTGGCAGTTTCACCCCCATGAGAGCCGGCACCAGGGGTGGACCGCACCCCCCCCCCCCCCCCCCCTCCTGCCACTGCTTCACATTGTGCGTTTTTTCATGTTGTGTACCCAATTTTTGTTTGGAATTATATATTGTTTGTTATCTCACAGCATGAAATGTTGCATTTCATGTAATTTTATATATTGGATTCTATTTGTTATGTGTGGCAAGTTAATGAGCATTCCTTAGCAAGGGATTTGTGTATCTCCACCCCTAGCTTGATTGGGGGTGTGAAGTGTATTGTAGGTTATGACTAAGAACACACCTGTGTTCGAAATGCGTCAACCATGCTGGGGTGAAGGTTTGTGTCCATGTGAGTTATAGTGTCACGATCAGTGTGTGTGGGGGGAAACTCCACACTGAAGACAGGAGGGAAGGGGAACAGAAACTGGGCACTAGGAACTAGGGAAGAAACAAGTCACCTCCTAGACAACGCTAATCTGGGCCCTGACTACCTATCAATATGAATAGACCTTGAGGGTAGGAATATTCATAAACAGGATACCTAGGCCCTGAATTCCCTATAAGGCCCTGGAATAAGAATGGGACCAGAGACAACCCATTCCTGTTCAGATGGACGAATGGAAGTCTCTGTCTCAGGCCCAGATATAACAACAGGGAATATAACAAATACAAACGCGACACTTAACTTCTGTAGAGATGGAAGAACAGGAACACCAGAGAGGATCTCACACCAGCTCAGCCAAACACAAATTACGCTATCAACCACATAGTCAGAAGGGTGGGGTGAGACTATAAAGGATAGAAGTGAGAATATTATTATTTTTTTTACATCACCATATTTTGACCCCTATAACTTTTTTGATACTTATGTCTACTGAGCTGTTTAGAGGCTCATTTTTTGCGGGACAATTCATATTTTTTATTGATACCATTTTGGAGTGTGCATGACTTTTGGATCACATTTTATTTCATTTTGTTGGGAAAGAGAAGCAATAATAAAATGGCAAATCGGCCATTTTGACCCTTTTTTCCGTTACGCCATTCGCCGTATTGGATTTTTTATCTTTATTTTAATATTATGGGCGTTTTTGGTCGCGGTGATACCCAGGATATTTATATTTATTGTTATTTATACAGAAAGAGGGGTGATTTAAACGTTTATATATTTTTATATATATATATATATATATATTATTTTTATCATAATTTAAGGCTCATAAATAAACTTATAAATGATGTTTCTGAATTTTTCATTTTGACCTATAAGCAATTTAAAAAATGACAATTTCTTTGCATTTTGCTAATTTCTTATGTTGGCCTGCCATCTGGTGGCGAAAATAAGAATTGCCACATAGAGATTCAGAGAACATTCAGCATGTACTGAAGTCCTAAGCTCTGAAACGTGAGCTTCAGGGTTTTTGCGCATTCAGTTGCGGTGATCTCACTTGATCACGGCATCTAAAGCATTTAATTACTGTGATCGGCATTATTGCCGTTTGTGGTAATTAGACGCAGGTATCTGCTGTTTGAAACAGCAGAGACCGCTGCACGCATGAGTGGGTGTCATGCTTGCACAGCGCTACCAGCGCCGTACATGTACGACGCTGGTAGTGAAAGGGTTAATGTAACTTTTAATTGGAAACTCCAAGGTGTGTTTTGAATCATGAAAGCTTTTGACAGTCACAGTATAGTTACATGTTTTACATGGATGACTTCAATATCTTGAAAAACCCATGTATTTCAACTAAGTGTTGGTTGTGGTTTTGGTCACATTAGAAAAAAATTAAGGGGAAAGAGTGTTAGCTAATGTTCGTGAACGTCTTGATACTACTTTTAATACTTGTCATCCTAATGTACAAACCGGATTCCAAAAAAGTTGGGACACTATACAAATCGTGAATAAAAACTGAATGCAATGATGTGGAGGTGTCAACTTCTAATATTTTATTCAAAATATTACATAAACCACGGAACAAAAGTTTAAACTGAGAAAATGTACCATTTTAAGGGGAAAATATGTTAAATCAGATTTTCATGGTATCAACAAATCCCAAAAAAGTTGGGACAAGGCCATTTTCACCACTGCGTGGCATCTCCCCTTCTTCTTACAACACTCAACAGACGTCTGGGGACCGAGGAGACCAGTTTCTCAAGTTTAGAAATAGGAATGCTCTCCCATTCTTGTCTAACACAGGCCTCTAACTGTTCAATCGTCTTGGGCCTTCTTTGTTGCACCTTCCTCTTTATGATGCGCCAAATGTTCTCTATAGGTGAAAGATCTGGACTGCAGACTGGCCATTTCAGTACCCGGATCCTTCTCCTACGCAGCCATGATGTTGTGATTGATGCAGAATGTGGTCTGGCATTATCTTGTTGAAAAATGCAGGGTCTTCCCTGAAAGAGATGACGTCTGGATTGGAGCATATGTTGTTCTAGAACCTGAATATATTTTTCTGCATTGATGGTGCCTTTCCAGACATGCAAGCTGCCCATGCCACACGCACTCATGCAACCCCATACCATCAGAGATGCAGGCTTCTGAACTTAGCGTTGATAACAACTTGGGTTGTCCTTGTCCTCTTTGGTCCGGATGACATGGCGTCCCAGATTTCCAAAAAGAACTTTGAATCGTGACTCGTCTGACCACAGAACAGTCTTCCATTTTGCCACACTCCATTTTAAACGATCCCTGGCCCAGTGAAAACACCTGAGCTTGTGGATCTTGCTTAGAAATGGCTTCTTCTTTGCACTGTAGAGTTTCAGCTGGCAACGGCGGATGGCACGGTGGATTGTGTTCACTGACAATGGTTTCTGGAAGTATTCCTGAGCCCATTCTGTGATTTCCTTTACAGTAGCATTCCTGTTTGTGGTGCAGTGTCGTTTAAGGGCCCGGAGATCACGGGCATCCAGTATGGTTTTACGGCCTTGACCCTTACGCACAGAGATTGTTCCAGATTCTCTGAATCTTCGGATGATGTTATGCACAGTTGATGATGATAGATGCAAAGTCTTTGCAATTTTTCGCTGGGTAACACCTTTCTGATATTGCTCCGCTATCTTTCTGCGCAACATTGTGGGAATTGGTGATCCTCTACCCATCTTGGCTTCTGAGAGACACTGCCACTCTGAGACGCTCTTTTTATACCCAATCATGTTGCCAATTGACCTAATTAGTGTTAATTGGTCTTCCAGCTCTTCGTTATGCTCACATTTACTTTTTCCAGCCTCTTATTGCTACTTGTCCCAACTTTTTTGGGATTTGTTGACACCGTGAAAATTTGAATCAACGTATTTTTCCTTTAAAATGATACATTTACTCGGATTAAACGTTTGATCTGTCATCTACGTTCTATTACAAATAAAATATTGACATTTGCCATCTCCACATCATTGCACTCAGTTTTTATTCACAATTTGTTTAGTGTCCCAACTTTTTTGGAATCCGGTTTGTAAGATGGGGAGACATTTGAGTATAATATCCTTTATCTGAGAGAATTGTCGACTGAAAGTCAGTACTAATGTGGGTGAAATAACATTATTTTTACCTTCCCTTCTGTACTTATTTTGTTTTTCTCTGTATTGAATCTTTTTTTTCTGTCCTAAAAAGTAGCTCACTTCTTCATTTGTTTCGTTTACTGAGGACCCTAGTCAGCGTCAATTGAGGATATCCTCTATCCTGTAAACGTGAAAAAATTTCACCACATTCCCTATTAAAAGAAACATCTCTACAGCAATTCCTGCATACTCTAATCAGTATGCGGACCCATACACTTGAATGGGGTCCGCGATCTGCATCTGACGGTCCACACTGCAAAAAAGTAGTGCATGCGCTACTTTTTTGCAGTGAGGAGGTACAGCCACAAACACCATGGAAGCACTCCGTAGTGCTTCCGTGGGGTTCCGATCCGTGCCTCCGTTCCGCATCTCCGTGATTGCGGACCCATTCAAGTGAATGGGTCCGTGATCCGTGATGCGGAATGCACACGGCCGGTGCCTGTGTATTGCAGACATACTGTATGCAGGCCGCAATACGGCCACAGGGGCATGCGGTCGTGTGCATGTAGCCTAAACCTCAGATTGTATGGGTTATCATTTAAATACATAATAAAGGGCGGTATGGCAGACACTTCACCCTCCCATATCAGAACCAGATCGTTGATGTATCTACCATACCAGCCTATCATCTAAACAAAAGGATTTGCATCATTGTATATGTATCTCTCCTCCCCGTATGACATTACAAGGTCAGCCAGCGATGGAGAAAATCTAGCACCCATCGAAACTTCTTTTTTCTAGACATAATACTTATTATCAAGCAAAAAATAATTATGAGTCAATAAAAATCCAGTTATGTCCAGTTATGTCGCATTTGATGTAATTTTATATGTGGATTCTATTTGTTATGTGTGGCAAGTTAATGAGTATTTAATATTACAGTACGTAACCATTATCTGACTACTGCATATGAGTAACAGATGTACAGTATAAATATGTTACACAGTACTACAAGAAACATAGTAAATACAACACTAAGCATCAAACAGACATTTACATTTTGAGTGCAGAAAGCAGAAATGCTATTTTAAATACTATGAATATTACTTCAAGGGGATTTTCACCTATAATACAGGGCAGTACTGGTTAACTATGTGTAAGTATGCGGTAGACTGTTTAACCCCCTAAGTACCCAGCCAATTTGTATTTTTTCCAAGAGCTATAACTTTTTTAATTTTCCACTTACACAGCCATATGAGGGCTTGTTTTTTTGGGGGACAAGTTGTATTTTAATGGCACTATATTTTTTTGCCCAATCCAGTATCTATTCTCAACAAAGATTGCAATTTTTCAGGGGACATGCCCTATTCTGCATGCATGAGTAAGGCCTCATGCACACGACAGTTTTTTTTCACGGCCCGCAAAAACGGGGTCCGTGATCCGTGACCGTTTTTTCGTCCGTGGGTCTTCCTTGATTTTTGGAGGATCCACGGACATGAAAAAAAAGTCGTTTTGGTGTCCGCCTGGCCGTGCGGAGCCAAACGGATCCGTCCTGAATTACAATGCAAGTCAATGGGGACGGATCCGTTTGATGTTGACACAATATGGTGCCATTTCAAACGGATCCGTCCCCATTGACTTTCAATGTAAAGTCTGGAGTTCTTTTATACCATCGGATTGGAGTTTTCTCCAATCCGATGGTATATTTTAACTTGAAGTGTCCCCATCACCATGGGAACGCCTCTATGTTAGAATATACTGTCGGATATGAGCTACTTCGTGAACCTCAAATCCGACAGTATATTCTAACACAGAGGCGTTCCCATGGTGATGGGGACGCTTCAGGTTAGAATACACTACAAACTTTGTACAAGACTGCCCCCTGCTGCCTGGCAGCACCCGATCTCTTACTGGGGGATATGATAGCACAATTAACCCCTTTAAGTGCGGCACCTAAAGGGGTTAATTGTACTATCATATTCCCCTGTAAGAGATAAGGGCTGCCAGGCAGCAGGGGGCAGCCCCCCCCCCTCCCCAGTTTGAATATCGTTGGTGGCACAGTGTGCCCCCCCCTCCCTCCCTCTATTGTATTAAATCGTTGGTGGCACAGTGTGCCAACCACCATCGGCCCCCCTCCCTCCCTCTATTGTATTAAATCGTTGGTGGCACAGTGTGCCAACCACCATCGCCCCCCCCCCCTCCCTCCCTCTATAGCAGTAACATTGGTGGCAGTGCGCGGTCTCAACAGTAGAAGATTCATACTTACCTGCTTCTTGCTGCTGCGACGTCTGTGTCCGGCCGGGAGCTCCTCCTACTGGTAAGTGAAAGGTCTGTGCGGCGCATTGCTAAAGAACTGTCACTTACCAGTAGGAGGAGCTCCCGGCCGGACACAGACATCGCAGCAGCAAGAAGCAGGTAAGTATGAATCTTCTACTGTTGAGACCGCACACTGCCACCAATGTTACTGCTATAGAGGGGGGGGGGGGGCGATGGTGGTTGGCACACTGTGCCACCAACGATTTAATACAATAGAGGGAGGGAGGGGGGGCGATGGTGGGGGCACACTATGCCACCAACGATATTCAAACTGGGGAGGGGGGGGGGGGGGTCTGCCCCCTGCTGCCTGGCAGCCCTGATCTCTTACAGGGGGATATGATGCCGCACCTGAAGGGGTTAATTGTGCTATCATATCCCCCTGTAAGAGATCGGGTGCTGCCAGGCAGCAGGGGGCAGTCTTGTACCAAGTTTGCAGTGTATTCTAACTAGAAGCGTCCCCATCACCATGGGAACGCTTCTGTGTTAGAATATACTGTCGGAAATGAGTTTTCACGGAGTGAAAACTTAGATCAGAAAAAGCTTTTATGCAGACGGATCTTCGGATCCGTCTGTATGAAAGCAACCTACGGCCACGGATCACGGACACGGATGCCAATCTTGTGTGCATCCGTGTTCTTTCACGGACCCATTGACTTGAATGGGTCCGTGAACCGTTGTCCGTCAAAAAAATAGGACAGGTATTTTTTTGACGGACAGGATACACGGATCACGGCCTCGGCTGCAAAACGGTGCATTTTCCGATTTTTCCACGGACCCATTGAAAGTCAATGGGTCCGCGAAAAAAAACGGAAAACGGCACAACGGCCACGGATGCACACAACGGTCGTGTGCATGAGGCCTAAGGGGCATGTCCCTTGAAATGGCATGTGGTGGGAATTCTCTGTGGAGGACAGGCACTTGATGTTCTAGCCTATTAAATGGATTTTCTGGGAGTTTAATGTAGACAACCTATCCTTAGCATCGGTATCCGATTGGCTGGTGTTTCAACTCCCGCCACATTCCCTTGATGGAGACAGAGCTGCATTAACCAGGCATGGCCACTACACGTTGTACGCAGCTTCTGAACGCATCTGATTGTCAGGGGTGCTGGCAGTCAGACCCACACCGATCTGATACTGATGACCTATCAATATTAAACTCCTGGAAAACCCAGAAAATATATACAAATAAAAGTGAACAAAATCTGGAAGACTACTACTTGAATATGATTGATTTATATTCAGTAAAGCTTGCTTCTGCTGTTTGATATTTGGACTATAGCATTTCTGTAAAAAAAAAATAATGAAACTGCAAAAAAAATGTAAGACAACAGTGAAGTGTATAAGCTTTACAATGTACCGCAGCTCTCATAACGGATCAAGATACTTGTTTCATGAATTGCTGAAAAGATAAAGTTGTCTGCACTACAATACTAATCCTGATATGTTCACATAACATTGCTGTCAACTTTTATATTTTAGAGCCATAACCGAATTAAAAAGACTCTGCACTTTTCATCTATTAAAAAAACGTGCAGTGTATTTCATAATGTGACAGGAATAAATCCTATAGGCAATTGATTATTATTTGCAGTGCATTTAAAACCTTTACAAAGTACAAAATCCTGTGACAATACCTGATTATTCCCAGCCGGCAGGAGCCTTGGAATGTGTAGTGTAAAGTAACTATAGGAATCGGAATATATAGACTATGTAGCCTGAGGAAAGCAGTGTTTTGGGGGAACCAGTTTAAGTAAGAATGAACCTGCCACATCCTGACACATGCTTTCTGATCTTCATAGATTCCCCTTTAGTACTTAGCCCTTTAATCATTAATGTCAGCAGCTGTATGCATAGAGGCACCTATACTTCTTTTTCACACAACTGCTAGTTATTTCCATTGTTCTGTTCCATTATAGAACAATAGAAGATTCAGCACATAACCAACAGGGGACCGAGCCTAATAGATCCCATCCACTATAATGGGATCTGTTCAGTTTCCATTTGGGAGAACATTTATTTAGTGGAGAAAAAGGTTCTACTTGCAGGACTTTTCTCTGCTATTTTTAACGACCTCTGTGATGAAGACCCAGAATGGAGTCTTCAAAGCAAATGTGAATGTGTCCTAACACTGAATATATAGATCCCACTGTGTAACACCCACAAGTTACAGCATAATGTGTTTACCGTTTGTCTACTCTGCAGGGTATGACATCTAGATAGAAGCGAATATAACTGCAGGGGCAGGCTGTTACTCTACAGCTAGAGACACAAAATGGGCGTTTTTAATCAAAGTTGCTTCATTTTTATTTTAGACTAGCAGAAGGACTCGGCTTCGCACGGGTATATTTCATCTATTTAATTTAATGTTTGTGTGTGTCGTTAAAAGATATCGACAGTATCCCCCATAACAGTGACCTCTACAGCACCCTGCCCCTTAACACTGACCCCCCTCCCCCCACAGTGCCCTGCCACTTTAAAATGGGACCTTCACAGCAGCCTGCCCCTTTAACGGTGAGTTTCACAGCACCCCACTCCCTTGACAGTGACCTCCTCAGGGACCTTCCCCTTTAACAGTGACCTCCACAGTACCGGCTGCCTTAACAATGACCTCACAGTACCCTACTGCCTTAACAGTGACCTCCACAGCAGTTGCCTCTTTAATAGTGGCCCCTGCCCCCTTAACAGTAACATCCACAGTGAACGCCTCTTTAACAGTGACCTCCACAGCAGTTGCCTCTTTAATAGTGGCCCCTGCCCCCTTAACAGTAACATCCACAGTGAACGCCTCTTTAACAGTGACCTCCACAGCGGCCTGGCCTCTTAACAGTACCCACCTGCTGCCTTAACAGTGACCTCCACAGAAGTTGCCCCTTTAATAGTGGCCCCTGCCCCCTTAACAGTGACCTCCACAGCAGCCTGCCCCCTTAACAGTAACATCCACAGTGAACGCCTCTTTAACAGTGACCTCCACAGGTATGATAGGCTATGGTGTCACAGTGTGACATGTGACATTCTGTGACTGCGACACAACAGTTGCAAAAAATCCATCCCAGTTGCAGCATGTCCCATGTCACAGTGCAACACCATTAGACTATCAATATAAAAATTGTCATGCGACACATGTAGCAGTGTAGTTGTGCCCTATGTTTCGTGCGACTTATTGTCGTCGTGTAGCAGGAAAGGGACATGGCTTAACAGGAAGGGGGCATGGTTTAGGAGGAAAGGGGCATAGCTTAACATAAATGGGACATGGCTATAGGCTACTTTCACACTTGCGGTAGCAGGGTCTGGCAGCTTGTTCCGGCAGGGGGAACAGCCTGCCAGATCTGTGCTAACGCTAGCCCACTAGCTGATAGGCGGCCGGACAAAAACTACAGCATTCTGCTTCTTGGCTTGTTTGCTGTGCTGCGGCCGGACCATCGACCCGCCCCCATTATAGTGAAAAGGGCTGGAGCGGACTTCCGGCAGCACGGTGGGCTAGCATTAGCACGGATCCGGCAGGCTGTTTCCCTGCCGGAACAGTTTTCCGAACCCTGCTACCGCAAGTGTGAAAGTACCCTTAAGCCATGCCCCCTTCTTGTTAAGCCATGCCCCTTCCTGTTAAGCCACGCCCTTCCTGCTAAGCCATGCCCCTCTTCCTGTTAAGCCATGCCCCTCTTCCTGTTAAGCCACACCATCTTCCTGTTAAGCCATGCCCCATTCCTGTTAAACCACGCCCCCTTTCTGTTAAACCATGCCCCCTTTCTGTTACGCTATGCTCCTTTTCTGTTAAGCCATGCCCAGTTTGATTTGAAGAAATCAATATCTGAAAAACTGTGTAACAACCCTCATGCAGGCAAAAAGTGGAGCTGCTGCCAATCATATCACCTGGGCTTTAACTGGCGGACTTGAACAACTGACCACGTTTCGGCTATTTCTAATATATAATGTTACAATAAAGAAACGCATGACATAAAATGTTCACATTCATCTTCAGTGCATTGTCAATCCATTTTTTTAATCTTTTTTTAATCTTTTTTTTTTTTTTTTCATCACTTGAATCTGGGAAAAAGAGATTCAGATGAGCACAGCAGCTCTGAACTATTCCGAATAATTCCCCATGAGCCTGGTTACAGAAGAGGTCAAGCTGCTTAGTCATTACTAGATAATGTAGAAAGTGTGTATAAAATAAGGATTAGGTCAGTTTAAGGATATCACAAAGTCATGCTAAATTCAAATACATCTATATCACCTACATAACGCAGTTCAGACACCCATTAGCCCATACATCACAGGACAGTGTTGAATGTAAATGTGTCTAGCAGTGAAAGCACCATAAAATTCTATACTTTTCATTATTGGACGTTAGAGTGGTCCATACCACTCCCCAAGTAGCAAATGCATTGAATATTTTTTTAAGCATGCTTGTAACAAAAAAATAATAATCCCTACATGAAGGCTTAGCAGTAGTACAGTAAACATTGTATGACATTGAGTCCATGCTTCATCTCCCTACCTTACTTTTTCTGCTTGATAGGAAACAGCCCAAGTGCCAGTGTAGGATTGAGTCTGACAGCTGAGCGCAAACTGCCCCTGCCTGTCCCAGCTGTCCCAGTCATCCAGCCTGAGTGCTACAAGAAGCAACTACAGAAGGTCAGCATGACCTCATGTTATCCATGTTATCCAGTAACTCTTCCATTCATAGTTAGAATGTTATATATTATCAACTGCACACTCTGCTTTTAAAAGGATAAAAAACATTATTAAGGATTGCACCATAAAAATTCAAATCATTTCAAAACTTCTAGTCAAGCCAAAAAATAAAATCCGTTAAAAGGGTTGTCTCATCTCAGACAAAGGGGGCATATAGCTAGGATATGCCCCCATTGTCTTAGAGGTGTGGGTCCCACCTCTGAGACCCGCACCTATATCTGGAACGGAGCGCTGCAAGGTGGTGGTTGGAGGACTCCAGTCCGGCCACCACAAAAACGCTCTCCCCAAAGAAGTGAATGGGAGCTCATCGGGAGTGACCGACCACCACTCCCATTCACTTATATAGGCCCGACTGAAATAGCCAAGCCATTGCTCAGCTATTTTTGGCAGCCCCCTAGAAAATGAATGGAGGGCAGCTGCACATGCGCATGGCGGTCTTCAACACTTTCAGGGCTCTGTTCTCGATAGGACCCACACCCATAAGACAATAGGGGCATATCCTAGTGATATGTCCCTATCGTCTGTGATGAGACAACCCCTTTAAGTTACACTGTTAGGCCGATGACACATGCCCGTGTTCCACAGCCGTGAGCGATCCGTAGTATCCCGACCTGGCATCCTGCTGAGAGTAGGAGCGCATGGCATCATTGGTTGCTATGACACAGTGCGCTTCATGCCGCCGCTGCACTACAGTAATTACTGTAGTGCAGCAGTAGCATGATGCACATGGCGTCATAGCAACCAATGACTCTGTGCGCTCTTGCTCTCAGCAGGATGCCAGGTCGGGATACCTCGGACCGCTCACGGCCGTGGAACGCGGGCGTGTGCCTTCGGCCTTACTCAGTTATATATAGGGGCCCGGGGCTGTTTACCCAGCTTGGGTCCACTCCATTTGCCCCGAACATCCCTTCTTTTGCATTGTACCCCATGTTTATTTTTTCTGGTAAATATTTAAGGAAACTGTGCCACATATATAGTGTTATTGCCCATATACCCCTGAGGAAACATTTTGGGGGCAATGTACATATAAAGCTATTTCAGAAGCCAGCTATTGTCAGTGCTGCAGAATAATACACTACGGTAGCTAGCTGGGTGTTCAGCGGTCAGAGGACTTTTAATCGAATGAAATAAAGCAGATTTATTATTACAGGTTAACACCCTTCATTTATCTGGGTCAGATTTGCTGAACTGATGTCTATGGTATAACATCCCCAGCCTCTCCAATTGTATAGTGTACAATACTACACACACAGTAAACAGTGTAATACCCCACAGTATATAGTACGCCAGAGTATTCATATACTGTTGTACCTGGGAAATTATTTGACAAAATTTGAGGTGCTTGTCTCCTATAACCACTTGTGAAAATACAACATTTGAGGCTAAAACTACATATAATTGAAATAGAAATAAACATTCATAACCTAATTTAAACCTGTGGGATCAAGCCAATCACTATACTCTAGGTCATTGATGGTGAACCTATGGCACGGGTGCCAGAGGCGGCACTCTGAGCCCTCTCTGTGGGCACCCGCACTGTGAAAAAAGTGACTTTTCCTGCCATTCATCAGTGCAGGGCGCACTATGAACAGCACAGGCAGGGCACTGAATGTAGGCAGGCTTTAATAGCTAAATGATAAAGTACATGGAATATATACTATATTGAACTATAGTATTCAGGTTAAATTGCCGTGTTGGCACTTTACGATAAATAAGTGGGTTTTGGGTTGCAGTTTGGGCCTCTAAAAGGTTCAACATCACTGCTCTAGGTGAATTCCTTAGGGATTTAAGAAAAAATGCAAAACTATTTTGGGTTGATTTTTCTCCTCATATTCCTTTGTGAAAATGGAAATGATGTGCTAAAGCAAAATTTTCATTTTATTTGCACAACCCAATCCTAATAAATTCTATAGAAACTCCTGTGGGGTCAAAACGCTTACTACTGCCCTAGCTAAATTCCTTAAGGGCTCATGCACATCAATGTATTTTTATTTTTTTTCCATTTTTTGTAGTCCATATGCGGAATCATTTACTTCAACGGGGCCGCAAAACCCCCCAGAAATTACTGCATTCCATTTCCATATGTCCATACCGTATGTCTGTTCTGCAAAATAATACAACATGTCCTATTAGGCCGAATGCACACGGCCATGTTCAGTGGCCGAGATCGGTCCGTGGTATGCCGGGCTGGATTCCTGTTCAAAGCAGGAGTGCACGGCGAGTGTATTACTGTAGTGCAGCGGCGGCATGAAGCGCACAGCGTCATAGCAACCAATGACGCCATGCGCTCCTGCTCTGAACAGGAATCCAGCCCGGCATACCACGGACCGATCTCGGACATTCGGCCTTATTGTCTGCATTACAGCCAAGAATAGGATTGTTCTATTAGGGGCTGGCTGTTCTGTTCCACAAAATGCTAGAATTCTTTTGGAACTAAAGGGTTGTAAATTCATTTTTGAATAATTTAAGGGATGCAGTTTGTAAAGTGGGGTCATGTATATGGAGGAGTTGAATTCCTTTTAACAACTGCCATCGGTATATATGTGCTAACTGCTGATGCCCCATGCAGTTAGAACATATATACACATTCGCAGCATGGCTCTAATCTGTGTGTCATACAGAGCTCGGATAAGGCTCCTGCAATCTAGCAGGAACAGGTTGGGTACCGGCTATCAGTGACAGAAGGGACCCCAAGAAGGAGACTCTGCCTGAAACCATCGCCATAGTCATGTAAAACTATATATATTATTAATCAAAATGACTGACACAAAATAGGGAGCCCATTTTAATAATACATTTTTTTGTCAGTGTGCATATTTTAAAAATAAAAAGCTACAGTTTGAAAAAAATGACTTTAAAATAAAGTTGCAGTTTTCCACAAAATAGGGTATTAAATTCCGTCACAGGAGCTCAATACCGGAAAAAAAACGCTTCGGTTTTATTTTAATGCATTCTGAATGGAGAGCAATCTGTTCAGTATGCATCAGGATGTCTTCAGTTCAGTCCCTCTTACAGTATTTGGCATGCTCCGGTATTTTCTCCAGCCAAAATTCCGGAACACTTTTGAAATGTATTGAAATATATTAATGCCGGATCCGGTACCAAGTGTTCCAGAAAACCGGATCTGGTTTCCCGGTCTGCGCATGCGCAAACCTTTAAGAATTAAAGAAAAAAAATACTGGATCCGTTTTTCCGGATGACACCGGAGAGATGGATCTGGAATTTCAATGCATTTGTCAGACGAATCCGTCTACAAATGCTATCCGTTTGGATGCGGATTTCCGGATCCGGCAGGCAATTTCGGCAACGGCACTGCCTGCCGGAATCCTCAAACGAAAGTGTGAAAATACCCTTAAACCTACAAATGGAAAAATAATTATCTAAAAACAAAATATTAAAAAGCCCTAGGTGTCACGTAAAAATGTTGAAAAATTTTTGGGTTGTCAAACAATTAAACAAGTTAGGGTCATTAAACCACTACGTGCACTAAACCACAAAAAAGTGCCTTTTCAGGCTTCTAAAGTTGTAAGCCTACTAATATCCTAAAAAAATAAAAATGACATTTACAAAATGATGGCAACAGAAAGTAGAGATATAAATAATTTTAATTATTACTGGTAAGCCCTATCTGTAGCCCTATCTGGGAACCTGTAACCATGAAAATGTAATGTAAGCTACAGGTAAAAAAAAAATCCATGAAAATTGGTTCTTAAAAATCAATATACTTATATTAAAGGGGTTGTCTCACTTCAGCAAATGGCATTTATCATGTAGAGAAAGTTAATACAAGGCACTTACTAATGTATTGTGATTGTACAGTCGTGGCCAAAAGTTTTGAGAATTACATAAATATTGGAAATTGGAAAAGTTGCTGCTTAAGTTTTTATAATAGCAATTTGCATATACTCCTGAATGTTATGAAGAGTGATCAGATGAATTGCATAGTCCTTCTTTGCCATGAAAATTAACTTAATCCCAAAAAAACCTTTCCACTGCATTTCATTGCTGTCATTAAATGACCTGTTGAGATCATTTCAGTAATTGTCTTGTTAACTCAGGTGAAAATGTTGACGAGCACAAGGCTGGAGATCATTATGTCAGGCTGATTGGGTTAAAATGGCAGACTTGACCTGTTAAAAAAAGGGTGATGCTTGAAATCATTGTTCTTCCATTGTTAACCATGGTGACCTGCAAAGAAACGCGTGCAGCCATCATTGCATTGCATAAAAATGGCTTCAAAGGCAAGGATATTGTGGCTACTAAGATTGCACCTCAATCAACAGTTTATAGGATTATCAAGAACTTCAAGGAAAGAGGTTCAATTCTTGTTAAGAAGGCTTCAGGGCGTCCAAGAAAGTCCAGCAAGCACCAGGATCGTCTCCTAAAGAGGATTCAGCTGCGGGATCGGAGTGCCACCAGTGCAGAGCTTGCTCAGGAATGGCAGCAGGCAGGTGTGAGCGCATCTGCACGCACAGTGAGGCGAAGAATTTTGGAAGATGGCCTGGTGTCAAGAAGGGCAGCAAAGAAGCCACTTCTCTCAAAAAAAAACATCGGGGACAGATTGATCTTCTGCAGAAAATATGGTGAATGGACTGCTGAGGACTGGGGCAAAGTCATATTCTCCGATGAAGCCTCTTTCCGATTGTTTGGGGCATCAGGAAAAAGGCTTGTCCGGAGAAGAAAAAGTGAGCGCTACCATCAGCCCTGTGTCATGCCAACAGTAAAGCATCCTGAGACCATTCATGTGCGGGGTTGCTTCTCATCCAGTGGGCTCACTCACAATTTTGCCCCAAAACACAGCCATGAATAAAGAATGGTACCAAAACACCCTCCAACAGCAACTTCTTCCAACAATCCAACAACAGTTTGGTGAAGAACAATGCTTTTTCCAGCACGATGGAGCACCGTGCCATATGGCAAAAGTGATAACTAAGTGGCTCGGGGACCAAAACGTTGACATTTTGGGTCCATGGCCTGGAAACTCTCCAGATCTTAATCCCATTGAGAACTTGTAGTCAATCCTCAAGAGGTGGGTGGACAAACAAAAACCCCACTAATTCTGACAAACTCCAAGAAGTGATTATGAAAGAATGGGTTGCTATCAGTCAGGAATTGGCCCAGAAGTTGATTGAGAGCATGCCCAGTCAAATTGCAGAGGTCCTGAAAAAGAAGGGCCAACACTGCAAATACTGAATCTTTGCATAAATGTCATGTAATTGTCGATAAAAGCCTTTGAAACATATGAAGTGCGTGTAATTATATTTCACTACATCACAGAAACAACTGAAACAAAGATCTAAAAGCAGTTTAGCAGCAAACTTTATGAAAACTAATATTTGTGTCCTTCTCAAAACTTTTGGCCATGACTGTACATATCGACTCTTTTGCTGGCTTCATTCATTTTTCCATCACATTTTAGAATGCTCGTTCCCATGGTTACGACCACCTTACCATTCAGGACTGGTGGTTGTGCTTGCACACTATAAAAAAAGGCTGGACTGTGCACACTCCCACGGTCCCGGCCACCAGAGAGGCCAGTGTTTTTTCTATATTGTGAAAGCATGGCCACTGCTGCTGGATTACAGGGTGGTCGAAACCATGGAAATGAGCAGTGTACAATGTGATGGAAAAATTTATCTAAGGAAGCAATATGGAAAATCACAATACATTAGTAAGTGCCTTGTATTAACCCCTTCCCGCCTAGTGCCATACATGTACGGCACAGCTGGACGTGACTTGCCTCCCAGCGCTGGAGCTGCGTCTGCTCGATCAGCGGCAGGGACCTGGCTGATCCTTATAGCCAAGCCCCTGCTGTATACGCCTTTAACCCCTTTTATGCATTGATATATGGTGTCATTAGAAAGTGCATCTTGTCTTGCAAAAAAATAAAAAATTATGAAAAAATAAAAAAGTTATGGCTTTTGAAGGGCTGGAAGTAAAAAAAAAAAATGAAAATTTCCTGGTCATTAAAAGGTTAAAGAATGATTCTCTATTACCAACAAAACAAAAATATTTCTAACTATCATGTACTGTCGCCGCCTGCGTTCCACCGGTCGCATGACTTGCATCACCTTGCATCACGTGACAGTGATAGGGCGGTCCTGGATTAGCGGTGTGATTTTGAATGCCTTTAAAAGCACTGGTAGTAGACACCTCGTGCTGACAGCCTGACTATTTTGACTAAGCATAACCACCATACAGTTGCCTAAGCGTAGCCACCCATTGGTGTGTCGGCATACTGGCGATTAGTTGTCCTTGGGTGGCCTGGGTCCCACTGGCCTGGCTTTTCCCTAGGAGTGAATCTAAGACAGTCCCGATTTTTGTGTACCGGACTCCTGGACTGACAAGGGCGGTTCTCCTACCCCAGCTATGCCACATCTGCACAGCCCACTGCCTCAACTGGCGACCATGCTGTGAACAACACTCAGCAAAGCTCACCAGTGACACAGAAGGCGACCTTCATAAGCTGCCTCAGGGTGAGCATCAAGACTCTGCCTCTCAGGAAAACTTTGACTGGCGGGCATGTATGCGATTATTGCTTACAAGGCATGAGAAATATGTGCAGCAGTTGGAGAATACATATAAGAAAAAAATAAGCACACTACAAGTAGAGGTGTCTAATTTGAGTAACATGGTGGAAGAGGTGGCGAGGAAACAAGAGACTGCCTCGGGCAGGCTGGACGCTGTGATTTTGCAATTTACAGATCATGAACATGACATTAAACAGCTCTATCGTTTGCATGACATTGAGAACAGAAATAGCAGGAACAATATTAGGCCTCTTGCACACGACCCTGTGTCCCTCAGGGCCGTATTGCGGCCCACATATGATGGGTCCACAATACACTGGCCACGTGCATTCCGCAACACGGATGCGGACCCATTCATTTGAATGGGTGCACAAATCTGGAGATGCGGTGCAGAAGCACAGATCAGAACCCCACGGAAGCACTACGGAGTGCTTTCGTGGGGTTCCGTTCCATGCATCTGTTCCGTAAAAAGATAGGAAAAGTTCTATCTTTTTGCAGAGCGGGCGGCTGGCCCACAGTCGGTGCCCGTGCATAGCGGACCGCAATTTGAAGTTCGTTCGTGTGCAAGAGGCCTTAGGCTCAGAGGACTTCCAGAATCAGTTAAGCCAGGTGAGCTCTTGTCCACACGCCAGACACTATTTGGCAGAGGACTCTGAATGACTATCTAGAAATTGAGAAAGCGCATTGTTCCCTGGGCCCAGTGAATTCTGACCCAGATAAACCTAGGGACGTTATATGCCTCAGTATTGTAAAAGCGGCTCACCCTCTCGTTACCCTGGATTAAGGTGCTCTATCTCTGTGACTTAATCCCGACACACTATGCTGCTTACACTTTTATACAGTTAAGACAGAGATTGTGTTGAAAGCAAGGAATACTGATCATTGGGATGCTAATGGAGCTCAGGTGCAAATCCTACAGGACCTTTCCCGTTCCACATTAACGCAAAGCAGGGCACTGCGCCCTGTTCTGGACATTCTGAGGAAACACAGCATCCCATATGCATGGGGCTTTCCTTTCCATCTCGTGGTCCACAAAGATGGGAAGAGATATGAGCTACGGGATCCAGAAGACCTTCCGGACTTTCTGACAAATCGGGCTCTTCCCTTTGTAGTACTACCGGATCAGAGCCCCATCCCGCCCATCATGCCACGCTCGGCTTCCTGGGGACACAAGACACAACAGGGCATCGAGACAGGGTGATCTCCAAGGAGATGGATTGAGATGGATGGACCTGGCAATATCTCACGGTGTGGATTAGTTCCCTGACAGCTGTGGAGGGCTCCTTTTAGTTGCTCCATGGTATATTACTCTGAATAGTACATATTTCTAGTATTTCTGTGATCTTTATTGACCTCTCTTCTATTCTCCTACTCTTCTCCTCTACCCCTTCACACTTTGTTTATTCTTCTCTCTCCCCTCTTTAGGTATCTATCATGTCTGTGTCCAAGATCAAATTAGCATCGCTCAACGTAAGAGTCTTCAATGTATCTGAGATCGCAAATCACCTACGCCATGCATAGAGAGAGGGTGCAGATTTTACTTTTACAGGAAACGCACTTCAAAACAGGCCATGTTCCAGGAGATCTAAGCACTATAAGTTCTGGCTACATAGCTCTAACCCTGGGTCCAAATCTAGAGGGGCTTCGATAGCCCTTCATAAATCCCTGATCTATAGCCTATGAGACACTAGGGTATGCCACATGGGAAGATTTGCTTTTGTCAAAGTGTCTATGCAGGGCAAAGTATACACCATAGGAAGCACCAATGTGAACCAAGGTAAAGTGCTGCAACGTGTTTTCAACAGAGTGTAGGATTTTATCGAGGGGGTGTTGGAGGGGATTTTAATCTGACTCTGGATCCTGCCCTGGATTGCTCTTCTGGCAGATCATCAGTACCCACTCAAAAACTCTCCGCACAGTGAAATCGGTTTTGAGGTCACAGCACTTGGATGTATGGCGTATCCTGCATCCATCTGATAAGGATTATACATACTATTCCCCTGCTCACAAGACGTATAGTTGATTAGACATGTTTTTTTTTGTCGCAACATTCCAACCTAAGGCCACTATTGGCACAGCAGTATGGTCAGAGCATGACCCTACTTTTCTCATGATGGAGTTGCCGGCGGGAAGGGGGAGGTGGACCCAGGGTGTGGACGTAGCAGGTAAACAAATCCCTGTTAAAGGACGTAACCTGTAGGGCTGCCATTGAAGCTTTGATCTCTAACTTCCTCTCTGACCATGAAAATGATGCTACACCCCCCTTATAAGTGGGAGGCTCTAAAATGCATTCTTAGAGGGACTTTAATACAACAGGGCTCTCAGATTAAAAGAGAGAAGGGGGCCACAGTACAACAGCTAGCTACTGATCTTAGCTCCTTAGAGGTGTTCCATAAGGAAAGACCGACCCCAGAGACATTGCAGAGGCTGTCTCAAATTAGAGAATCTCTAAAGAATGCTCTTGCAGCCCAGTCTAGATTACATAAAGGGTGTTATCATGGTTATCCATATGAAGACTCTAATAAGTGTGGACACACATTAGCGAGGATATTGCGAGGTTCTTCCTTATGTTCTGCAGAGATTCATAATGCTAGCCACATAGCAAATCAATTTCATGCATATTATGTATAACATAGTCATTGTATAACATAAGAGGCAGGTTTGAAAATGTGGAAGAACGCGATCTGGACACCAAAATGAATGATTATGTGGAGGAAACTGCTCTGCCTCCTATATCTGCAGAATCTAGAAAGAAATTGGGCGCTCCTTGTTCAGAAGGGGAAATCAAAGGAGTCATTGCCTCACAGCCAGGGGGGAAAAGCCCGGGCCCAGAAGGTGTGACGGCGACTTTCTATAAAACATTACGATCTCAGCATCGCCCATCCTCACAACATTCTACAATAGCATATTGCCTTCTTGCCCATTCCCCAGACAGGCACTAGAGGCCCATGTGACTGTTATACCTAAACCAATATCAGATACGAACCAAACTTCATCTCATACAGACCCTGAATTATATACTCCTCCAACAGAAAACCTTATTAGATCTCCAGTCATACAACTATGAATGTCTTTCTTGGTTCAGGAGAATGAATCTTATTAAGATGGATATTCTCCCTAGATTTCTATACTACTTCCAGACCCTTCCTATTTGTTTTCCCTTGGGATACTTCAGGGTCCTATAAAAGGCAATTGTGCGTTTTGTGTGGGGCACTAGTAGGCTACGGCTGTGTAGAAGAACCTTGACAAAGGCCAAATAAAATGGTTGGGGGGGGGGGGGCTGCCAGATCTGAAGCTATACCATGAAGCAGATTATTAGACTGGTCATACTCGGTAACCTCAAAACAGTGAGTTGCTATAGAATCACAAATGGCACCTTGGGATCTGCATATAGTACCTTGGCTTCTACCTGTCACAGGGACCCGGCGGCGTGCTCTCCCTTCGGAGCACTGCCAGCACCCCGCGCAAATAGCAGAGCGAGGACGCGATTGGAGTCCTTGTCTCCGTGGTGACCAGGTGGCTGGGAGGACCCGGCCACGCACGCCTCCTCAGCGTGGCTGACGTCCTCCATCCCCTAGACAACAAGCAACAAGGGATCTTAATGCCGATGGGAATAAATCTGCGCTCAGCTGTGTGGTGTGCAACGATAGTCACTCAGTTTTTTTCCTCGACCTTGTGACCTCCCTGGATTGTGACCTCTTGGCTTCTGACTTTGTATTGTATTGACCTTGTTGTTGTGTTTTTCCCAGTTTACCTGCGTGACCTCCTGGCTTTGACCTTTTGTTTCCTGACTCTGTTCACGGTTTTCCTCTTATCTACTTTAGGCCCCTGCACATATATAAGCTAGGGACCGCCGCCAAGTTGTAAGTAAGTAAGTAAGGATAGAGTAAGTAAGTTGCAAGTAGGTAAGGGTAGAGGTGCGGGTGGAACTCGGGGCTGCACCCTTCCCTCCCTTCTGTGACACTCCCAGAGGATAGAAAGTTTCTAGGGCAGGCGCCATTTTTGGCAGCGCATGCCTTGACACTCTAGGACACCTGGATGTCTAAAGGGCAGATATCTACTAGACCGGGAAGGATGTCCCAAATAATGGGAAATCCTAGGTTTTAGCTAGGACTGAGGGCTCATCAATTCCTAATTTGGGATGCCAACAAAGCTCCTAGATTGGGCGAGGTGCTTGAGCAGAATACTTTTATTACACGTGAACATATTCAATGCAGAGCCCCATCTGTGAGGATTCCATGGTTGGGATATCAACAGCACATTTCTAAAAGACAAATATAAGTTAAGTTGCTTCTTATTTCCTCTGATATGTCTTACGACTCTCCCGTATATATCAATTGCTCTTGGAGTTGTGCAACTCAGGTACAGCTTCATATTTCCAAAACTGGAAAGAGGATCTGGGGATTACCATCTCTGGGCCTGAAGCCCTGAAAATATGTACATTGATGCACATATATTCTTGGCATCACAGGCGAAAGAAAAGAACTACAAAATATTAACAAGGTGGTAAAATTGCCACTGCAGGTATATCGTGTGTACCAATCCGTTCCTGAGGCATGTTAGCAGTGTGGTAACGGTAACAAACAGGGAACTATGCTGCATGTTTTGTGGGCCTGCCTGGATAACAGTAGGTTTTGAGAAAAAATTATCCGGATCTACGAGCATTATTCAGGGAAAAAGATAACAAATTCTCCTCAATGCACTCTCCTTTCCCTTGTTCCTGGATCTTTGTCACGAGTCAAAAAGAACATTCTGCGACATTTATTAGTGGCAGCAAGAATGGTCATCCCTAGACATTGGAGGTCAACTGTAATGCCCTCTCTCTATGAATGGTCTGAGGAGGTCAAGCGCATTCACAGAGTGGAGGAACTAGTGGCAACTGCGCATGAACGCAATTCTGCTTTCTTAGCTTTGTGGAACCCATGGATAGTATTTATGGGCTCAGGGGAATTTACTTCCCTACTTCAGGCCCTTTATGGCACATAGGAGACTCGATAGCGTTTAAGAAGGGGAAGTAGAACTGCCATGGGGGATGGACAGTCTAGAGGTGGGGGAATTATTTATTTATTTATTTATTTTCTCCCTTCTTCCTCTTTTCCTTCTCTTTACTGTTGGAACGTCTTCTCTATTCTCTTCCTCAATGCCAAGTTCCATCCATATCTCTGTCTATTTCACAACCGAGCATGGGGATTTCATAATATATTTCATATGGTCTATTGACTGTTTCGTTGTATGCAAACAGGTCATGGTTTGCACAGACCAGATCATTGACAAGGATTTGTTTGGTCTGGTAACTACATTTAGGTAAGAGCCTTAAGTTAGTATGCCGTTCTGTTTAGTATACTCTGGCCTTAGGGGCAGTTTGAACAGGAGATGATTAAAACTGCCTAGTTATATAATTACACTGCTATAATCTGACAATTCATGTTCCCATTGTACCTTCTTGCATTTTCTGTACTGATAAAACTTTAATAAAAAACTGATTATACGTAACTTTTTTTCTTCCAAAACTTTTTTAGAATGTCATCCTCATAGAGGATTGGTATTTATTAAAAAATAATCTGTTTGATTTGTTTAAAGTTCCTATTGTTATATGGTGTAGAAAAAACTAACTCCATATTATCTTAATTTTTTTCATAGTTTTTTTTCTTTAGTGCATGTCATGCAGTAACTCATGGTGTGACCTGTGTCTGATCTTTTCTTTAGCTGCATCCAACATCCACTCTTTTTATCCTGTATCTCTTAACCTCTCATCAACAGTCATATGTGTTCTGATATAATGCTGATCTGTGTTGTATGTTCTTTTTGCCCTAACATATTCACCAAGGGATGGATTGGATGGTTTGTATACGGTGGTAACTATTAGCATTTAAAGGGAGTCTGTCACCTACATATGTAATATGTTTTAAACTGATTATATAGCTCTGTGGGAAGCAGATACATAACACTGATGGTACCTGGCTTTAGTTTTTCAGAGTCTCCAAAGTGTCAAAAACAAAGTTTTAAAGATATGCAAATTACTTATCGCAAGTGCCCAGGGGCGGCGATTGTGCTGCAAGTGCCCAGTTCTCCTGCCTTACTTACACCTGGCTCCTCCTATATCTATCGTCCGGCACGTCCTGTATCCTTGCGGCGTCATTCTTATTTCCATTTGTAATCCAACGCCTGCAAGCACCACAGCAGGGCCCATGTGCAGTACATTGCTCACTGTGGGCAGAGGCATACTGATATGCAGTGAACATGAACCGGTTTAGTAACCAGTAACCAGCAAATGCGCACTGCATATTCCTATGCCTCTGCCCACAGTGGGCTATGCATTGCAAATGCTGGGCCCGGCGGTGAAGCACACAGGCGCTGGATTATGAATGAAGACGAAAATGACGAAGCAACGATACAGGGCTGGCCGGACGATACATAGGGGAGAGCCAGGTGTAAGTAAGGCAGGAGACCCCCCTCCCTCCCCTGTAGTTAACTCATTGGTGTCCAGTGGGCCCCCCTCCCTCCGCTGTAGATAACTCATTGGTGGCCAGAGGGCCCTCTCCCCTCCCTCCCCCTCCTAATTAAAATCGCCCCCCCTTTCATTGGTGGTGTCACGACTGTGACTGATCCAGACAGGTCTGGGATGAGAAGGTCGCAGCGACTTGCTACTCGCGATAGCTTGTGAGTTTGCTCCGTAGTTCAGGGTATGTCATCCGGGTTTTGCCTTGTGAACCTTTTTGTCCTGACTGGGAGTTTGTAGGCATCCTTCTCAGGTGAGTCCTGTCTGCCACTCCCAGCTACTATATTAGTTTCAGTTTCACTTGCAGTCATTGCCAGATATAGTCCTTACTTCCAGTGCTATTCTGACCTTTGAAGGAGATCGTTTGACGGTATTGCTGTGGAGCTCTGGTCTGGCGTGGACTGTCGTTATAGGGATCACCCTCTCTGCTCGTGACTGGATAAGTCTATCTATGTTATAGATTGTTTGTTTGTTGCTGTCTTCCCCTGTTGTTCTCCTAGACGTGAGTGATGGTGACTAGTGCTCCCATCTGCCTTTCCCCAGTCTAGTCTTGTTAGGGTGACTGAGGGTTTAGGCATCCTGCTCGCCGCACGGGTTCACACCCCGTCTAGGGTATCAGGGCAGACAGGTGCCAGCTTAGGGTTAGTCAGAGGTTACCATTCTATTTCCCATCCGTAGATAAGGGTCCCCCTTCCCCTCCGTCTGGTGCGACACGACTGCTGCTGGGATAGCGGTCGTGACAGGTGGCAGTGGAGAGTACCGATCGGAGTCCCAGTGTAATCGCTGGGGCTCCGATCGGTAACCATGGCAACCGGGACTGCAGTTACTGCAGTTACTGGTTACTTAGCAATTTGTAGAAGCTTCATACTTACCTGCGAGCAGCGATGTCTGTGACCGGCCGGGAGCTCCTCCTACTGGTAAGTGACAGGTCTGTGCTATAGGCAATGCGCCGCACAGACCTTTCACTTACCAGTAGGAGGAGCTCCCGGCCGGTCACAGACATCGCAGCTCGCAGGTAAGTATGAAGCTTCTACAAATTGCTAAGCAACCATGGCAACCGGGACTGCAGTAGCGTCCCGATTGCCATGGTTACCGATCGGAGCCCCAGCGATTACACTGGGACTCCGATCGGTACTCTCCACTGCCACCAATGATAGGGGCGGGCGATTTTAATTAGGAGGGGGAGGGAGGGGAGAGGGCCCACTGGCCACCAATGAGTTAACTACAGGGTAGGGAGGGGGGGCCCACTGGACACCAATGAGTTAACTACAGGGGAGGGAGGGGGGGCCCACTGGACACCAATGAGTTAACTACAGGGGAGGGAGGGGGCCCACTGGACACCAATGAGTTAACTACAGGGGAGGATGGGGGGCCCACTGGACACCAATGAGTTAACTACAGGGGAGGGAGGGGGGCGGCGGCCACACTGGGCACCAATGAGTTAAAAACAGGGGGGGGGGGTCATGTACACAGTTTTTCAGTATATTCTAACGTGAAGCGTCCCCATCACCATGGGAACGCCTCTGTGTTAGAATATACTGTCGGATTCGAGTTTCACGACCTAGCTCATATCCGACAGTATATTCTAACATAGAGGCGTTCCCATGGTGATGGGGACGCTTCAAGCTAAAATGTCCGGGTGTCCACTTGTGAGCTCCGTTTGAAGGGGCTCACAAGCGGACCCGAACGCTTCCGTCCAGCCCTAATGCATTCTGAGTGGACGCGGATCCGCTCAGAATGCATCAGTCTGGCAGCGTTCAGCCTCCGCTCCGCTCAGCAGGCGGACACCTGAACGCTGCTTGCAGCATTCGGGTGTCCGCCTGGCCGTGCGGAGGCGTGCGGATCTGTCCAGACTTACAATGTAAATCAATGGGGACGGATCCGTTTGAAGATGACACACTTTGGCTCAATCTTCAAACGGATCCGTCCCCCATTGACTTTACATTGAAAGTCTGGACGGATCCGTCTGAGGCTATTTTCACACTTAGAAATATTTTAACAATATAATGCAGACGGATCCGTACTGAACGGAGCCACCGTCTGCATTATATGAGCGGATCCGTCTGAGACTCCTGACTTTACATTGAAAGTCAATGGGGACGGATCCGTTTGCAATTGCACCATATTGTGTCAATGTCAAACGGATCCGTCCCCATTGACTTGCATTGTAATTCAGGACGGATCCGTTTGGCTCCGCACGGCCAGGCGGACACCAAAACGACTTTTTTTTCATGTCCGTGGATCCTCCAAAAATCAAGGAAGACCCACGGACTAAAAAACGGTCACGGATCACGGACCTACGGACCCCGTTTTTGCGGACTGTGAAAAAATACTGTCGTGTGCATGAGGCCTTATCCAGGCAATTCTGAGATTGTTTTTTCGTCACATATTGTATACTTCATGACACTGGTAAAATGGAGTCATAAAAATTCATTTTTATTTATAAAAAATACCAAATTTGCCCAAAATTTTGAAAAAATAGCAAATTTCCAAATTTCTATTTCTCTACTTTTATAATAGATAGTAATACCTCCAAAAATAGTTATTATTTTACATTCCCCATATGTCTACTTCATGTTTGGATCATTTTGGGAATGACATTTTATTTTTTGAGGACGTTACAAGGCTCAGAAGTTTAGAAGCAAATCTTGAAATTTTTCAGAAATTTTCAAAAACCCACTTTGTAAGGACCAGTTCAGGTCTGAAGTCACTTTGTGAGGCTTACATAATATAAACCACCTAAAAATGACCCCATTCTAGAAACTACACCCTCAAGGTATTCAAAACTGATTTTACAAACGTCGTTAACCCTTTAGGTGTTCCACAAGAGTTATTGGCAAATGGAGATTAAACTTCAGAATTTCAATTTTTGGGCAAATTTTCCACTTTAATAAAAAAAGATTCCAGTAACAAAGCAAGGATTAACAGCCAAACAAAACTCAATATTTATTGCCCCGATTCTGTACTTTGAAGAAACACCCCATATGTGGCCGTAAACTACTGTACTGGCACACGGTAGGGCTTACAGGGAAAGGTGCGCCGTGTGGTTTTTGGAAGGCAGATTTTGCTGGACTGGTTTATTTACACCATGTCCCATTTGAAGCCCCCCTGATGCACCCCTAGAGTAGAAACTCCATAAAAGTGACCCCATTTTGGAAACAACGGGATAAGGTGGCAATATTTTTAGGGTTCATATGATTTTTGGTTGCTCTATATTAAATTTTTGTGAGACAAGGTTACCAAAAATAGAAATTCTGAAATTTCATCTCCATTTGCCATAAACTGTTGAGGAACACCTAAAGGGCGAATAAAGTTTGTAAAATCTGTTTTGTATACCTTAAGGGGTATAGTTTCTTAGATGGGGTCAATTTTATTAAGTTTCTACTCTAGGGGTGCATCAGGGGGTCTTCAAATGGGACATGGTGCCAAAAAAAAGGCAATCAAAATCTGCCTTCCAGAAACCATACGGAGTTCCTTTCCTTCTGCACCCTGCCGTTTGGTCATATAGCAGTTTACGACCACATATGGGGTGTTTCTATAAACTGCAGAATCAGGGTAATAAATATTAGGTTTTGTTTGGCTGTTAACCCTTGTTTTGTTACTGGAAAAAAAAACTGATTAAAATGGAAAATTTGCCCCAAAATTGCTGTTTTGGCCCTGTTCATATTTTATTTTTATGACAGTCAGTTGATTTTTTTTTTTGCCGATTATCTTAGGTAGGGGCTCATTTTATGCGAGATGAGAGGACGGTTTTATTGCCACTATTTTGGGGGGCATGTGACTTTTTGATCGCTTGCTACACTTTTTGTGATGTAAGGTGACCAAAAAATATCCTTTTTTTGCACAGTTTTTTTATTTTATTTTTTTGACCGTGTTCATCTGAGGGGTTAGGTCATGGGGTATTTTTATAGAGCAGATTCTTACGGATGTGGCGATACCTAATATGTCTTAGTTTTACAAAATAATATTTTTGGGGAAAAAAAATTGTTTTACTGTCTCCAGTCTGAGAACCATAGTTTCTTCAGAAGCAGCTACAGCTGACCCAAAAATGGTCAAAATTGAGAAATACACACCAAGTTGAAAAAGTAGTCTCTGAGTCACTTAACTTTTGTGATATGGCTCAATCGAGCGTTTACACTGCTAGAGGATATGGAGAACAGAAGTAGACGGAAAAACATCTGAATTAAAGAACCATCAGAAAAATACACCAACGACATGTTGGAGGCGGTGGCTCGGCAGATGTTCACCTCGCTCCTGGGTCCAGAAAGAGCTGCGAAGATTACAGTGGAGCGTACACACAGAGCACTGCGCCCTACACTCAAAGAGGGAGAGCAAGAGACGTCATCTGTGGACTCTTGAGCTTCGTGGATACAGCTGCAATATTGCAGGCTAGTAGGAGCAAGCCTGCATTAAGATATGAGGACAATATATTCCACCTTTATCAAGATGTCTCACTGACCACACTGTCGAAAAGGCGCATACTTCGCCCTCTCCTCCAGAAACTATGAGAGCTACAGATTCCTTACACGTGGTTATATTCATTTGGACTGGCCATCCACAAAGATGGCTGCCGAATTGCCATTCATACACCAAAAGATCTGTCGGCAGCCTGGGGGAAAGATAGGGATCCCTCCTATAAATATACCATCTTAGATGCTGATCTCAGATGAGGTCACCTTACCGAATCTTCACCATATTGAACCTTGGAAGGAGGTGATACACCCTCGCTCTTCAAAAATCAAAGCGTCCACCTTCAAGAGCCCTGGGAAGACACCAACCTGAACACAGGGGACAAATAAGTTCCTATACCAGGACTCGCTTCTACTAGAGCAGTATCAGAAGACTGCTGTAAAATGTTATATGGGAAAGTTGTGAGGGATCTCGGTTTAGTGTGATGACAGTTATAATGAGATCAGGCCACGAATGTGTCAGATGTGTTTTATGCATAGATACATTCTCAAGTGAGTTGTCACTCTACGCGCTATCCTAGGATCCAGTACTTCTTTTCTTCTTTCCTCTATCTACTCTCCCTAACCCCGCACTTCTCCTCCCTCCCCCTTCCCCTCCACTTCTTTCATCACTCCCATATCCATAGCTCCTTTCATTTATCACAAAATGACAGTATTCTGAAGGAGAGAAATTATTGGGGCATTATTTTATCTTACCTACTGTCTTATGTGGGGTGTGGTGGAGAAGGGGGGTATTTACCTCATTCGAGGTGGGAAGGTGAGACAGGATGATAAAACCTTCATAGAGGGCTAGCAAAACCATGTCGAATAACTCTGACACATATAGGCCCCAACAGGGTCAGAAACAAATATAATCAGTAGGGTAAGCACCTGTGTCTCGGCTCAGGATGAACATCTACCCCCAAACCCCTACATCTTCCTGGGAGTTAGGGATACGCATTGCAAAAATGTAATTGCGTTCACTAGATTGTGTACCCTTACCTACCTGGGCAACTAGGGGATGTTGGACCCATGGGTCCTTTAGTTACTGTTCTTGCATTTCTGTATATGCTTACTTGTTTTTTGCCTTGTCTGTGACTTTCACAAACATAGATGTTGCTCCAATTCATCATCCTACTACATGGCGGACCTCATAATTTGCACATATATAGTTAGAGGTTTGAACGCTCCCACAAAACGCAGCCACCTGCTATCCCTATTAAAAAAGGACAAAGTTTTGGTATTGATGTTACAAGAGACACATTTCAAAACACACAAAATCCCTAAATTGCCTAATACGTTCTTCAAGTCCTAGTTTCACCACACCAATGACACATCTGCATCCAAAGGGGTTTCTATAGCCTTTCACAAGGACATCCCATTTGTACTCACATCACAACTCCAAGACCCAGGTGGCAGAGCACTTTTCTTGAAGGGTAAAATTGGTACTCCCACATACACTTTCACTAATCTATATGCTCCAAACACCAGACAACTTCAGTGGATAATGGGAAGACTAGAAGAACTACAAGCATTTACAGAGGGGCCTATCATAATTGGGGCGGATTTCAACTTAGCCTTGAATCCCAGCTTAGACTCCTCTTCAAAACACACAGCACAATCAAAAAACACCCTCAATAGTTTGAACAACCGCATGCGGGTGATGGGTCTCTCAAATGCATGGAGAACATTACACACAACGGACTTAGATTACACGTTTTTCTCCAAAACGCACAAAACATGTCAGCGAATCAATTACCTCTTTATACATGACAGTATTTTACCAGCTTTAAGAAAAGCTGATATAGGCCCAACCACTGTTTCAGACCATGCACCTGTATTAATACAACTAACCATCAAAGACCTGCCTAAAAGGGTACTGGACATGGCGTCTCAATGAAACATTGCTGGATGGCAAAAAAAAAACTCGACACCAGGCATGTCAGAGCCTATAATCTGGGAAACACATAAAACATACATAAGAGAGTTATTAATAGCACTTGGTACACGAGTAAAAAAAGTGACGGGAGAAATTAATAACAACCCTTTTGCTACAGATCAGAGACACAAAGAAAAGACATTTAAAAAAACCTACATCTAGCCTATTTGAGGAGGTGACTAAAATGCGAGAACAATTAAAATTACTGTCTGTGAAGGTTCTCATTTATCCAGATCATGGTATATATCTGTAAAGAATAAATCAAGGCTACTGGACGTACTGTAGATTTCTTGAAAACGTTTCACTCGTTCTTCCAACAAGCTTTCTCAATTCTGAGTGACTGTACAAAAATTTTTTGTACTGAATTTTTGTACAGTCACTCAGAATTGAGAAAGCTCGTTGAAAGAACGAGTGAAACGTTTTCAAGAAATCTACAGTACGTCCAGTTGCCTTGATTTATTCTTTACAGATAAATTAAAATGACTATTAAACACAAAAATGGCCAAAAATATGTCATACTATCAACAAAAAATCTATGCCCACGGAGACAAAGGAGGCAAATTGATGTCAGCTTTAATCAAGAAGCGTAAAGAAAAAACTTTTATAACCTCAATCAACACCCAGTCAGGCAGTGTGGTCACTCGTACCTCCTACATAGCAGCAGCGTTTAAAGAATATTACTCTTCCCTATATAATTTAGTGAATCTGGAATCTCCATCAACTATCCTCAACAAACAAACAAATATATCAGCTTTCTTTGAAGGTTTGGATCTCTCCACAGTCTCAGAAGCTGATAGGCAAACACTAACCCAACCAATTACAATACAGGAAGTAAAAGACACAATGCTCTCTTTCCCAATGGGAAAAAGCCCGGGCCCTGACAGACTTACGCTCAGATACTATAAAAAATTTCAAGACCTCCTCCTGCCACGTCTCACCTTACTATGTAACAATCTACTCAATAGAGGTAATCTTCCACGTCAAGCGCTGGAAGCACACATACCAATTCTGCCTAAAGAAGGGAAAGATCCTAACCTATGTTGTTCCAGCTACAGGCCCATATCATTGTTAAACATTGACATTAAAATCTGGCCCAAACTACTTGCTAGACGTCTGATAGGTATTTTACCTAATATAATTGAACCTGATTAAATGGGTTTTGTCAAGGGAAGAGAAGGCAGATATAATGTTATGCGCCTGCTAAACTCAATTTATCTGGCAAAAGCAAAAAAGCACCCCCTTGTGCTTGTGGGAACTGATGCTGAGAAGGCGTTTGACAGGGTCGCCTGGGATTTTATGCACCATACGTTGATGAAATTCAACTTTCCACCTCAATTCATAGAAGCAATTTTTACGCTATACTCCACACCAACTGCACGAATCAGAGTGAATGGCACTCTGTCTCAGTCCTTCAGTATAGCAAATGGCACGAGGTAAGGATGTCCTGTTTCCCCCGCCTTATTTATAATGATAATGGAAATACTACTCCAAAAGCTTAGACAGGATGATGTTATAAAGGGCTTTACCCAAAACTCAGACACACACCTCATATTGGCCTTCGCAAATGACCTTTTAATACTAATTACCAACCCAAACACTGCAATACCCAGACTATTAGACATTTTTTCAACAATATGGCAATATATCAAACTTTAAAATAAACTACTCTAAATCAGATCTCTTAAATATCTCACTTACTCAGTCCCAGGTGGCCCTGTTGAGCCAAATCTCCCCGTTTCATTTGGCAGAAAACTCCATAAAATATCTAGGAGTGCAAATCCCCCCCAAATTTTAAGATTTAAACTTAAGATATCCAAACTCAGAGAGTACAATTTTTTCCATACCTGTCCTGGATGGGCTGGAAAAAAAATATGTACTTCCCCAAATACTCTATTATTTACTGATGTTACCCATGTACTTACTTGAGACTTTCTTCACTACCATAAGAAAACACTTCTCTTCTTTTGTATGGAAGGGAAGAAAACCTAGGCTATCATATAAGACGCTAACTCGTTAAAAAATCAAGAGGTGGGCTAGGTATTCCTGACGTTAAGCAATACTACATAGCACTTCACTTGCAAAGGTGGCTCGAAATTACAGGTAGTACTCCCGCATATAAAGACCCATGCCACAAATCAGACTTAGTGCCCAACATACTCAAAAATACTGTGGTTAACAGAACATAAAGATATTCAGGCACTTTCCTATTCACTGGTGCAAAGCACAATCCATGTGTGTAAGTCCCTCCAGCAAACAAATTCAATTTTAAAAGGTACATCGCCACTTATGCCGGCATGTCTAATCCCACATGCAGTCAAAAAAGATGAAATTATTAAAAGATCATTTTGGTTACAATTAAAAGATATGAGTGTAAATGCCAGACAACATTGAACTACAAACATTAATTACGTCACCAGAAATTAACTTCTTACACTTTGAACACTTCAAGACTGTATGCACACTATCATAATCAAGTCATTAGACCATTGTCATGGTTCGAACAATTAATTCTCCTCCACAAGAGCAAAAAAACAAAAGTTATCTACTTTATACTCGCACCTATCGTTTACTAAATCAGTAGACCCTCCTCGGTTCCTGAGAGCATGGGAAAAAGAGCTAGACATAAAACTATCTGAGGAGGATATAAAATTTATATTAAAGCACTTTTTCAACATGTGTAAAGATACAAGAAAACCACTATAAACTCCTTTCCAGATGGTATAAAACCCCTGAACTGCTTTATAAAATATGGAAAATTCAGCCCGCACAACCCCTAGCAGGTGCAGATTGCTATGGCGAAATAGAGATATAAATGTAAAAACACAAAATGCAATCGCACACTGCAACCAGCACTCTGCCCTGCCTTTATGCTGGATGTTGAATAAGGCATTGGTGTACATTTTGGCCAAAGCGTAATAAGCCACTCACCACGTCAAGGTCGCCTTCATGAGTGGTCCCTAACACTAGTTCCTACCTTTTATGGGCCATGACAGCCACATAAAGTCCAGGGAGCGCAGGTACAGCATGCACGCCAAGCACACTCTGCTTTTAACCCCGTCCGGTGCCATTACAGCTTTCATCGGATCCAGGGATGCAAGTACCAACATGCATGCTGAGCCCACTATATACTTCTCCTGGAGCCTAATGGCCTGGTAGGTGCTATATAAGCAGACTCAGTTTTATACTGACTTTAAAACCAGCCTCCAGGGGGCAGATTAACTGGACAGGTGTGCTTGACTGCTTGGAGATCGCCACGCCTCCAATACGTACTACAAAGAGAAAAATATGGAAAATTCAGCCCGCACAACCCCTAGCAGGGTTTCGCCATAGCAATCTGCACCTGCTAGGGGTTGTGCGGGCTGAATTTTCCATATTTTTCTCTTTGTAGTACGTATTGGAGGCGTGGCGATCTCCAAGCAGTCAAGCGCACCTGTCCAGTTAATCTGCCCCCCTGGAGGCTGGTTTTAAAGTCAGTATAAAACTGAGTCTGCTTATATAGCACCTACCAGGCCATTAGGCTCCAGGAGAAGTATATAGTGGGCTCAGCATGCATGTTGGTACTTGCATCCCTGGATCCGATGAAAGCTGTAATGGCACCGGACGGGGTTAAAAGCAGAGTGTGCTTGGCGTGCATGCTGTACCTGCGCTCCCTGGACTTTATGTGGCTGTCATGGCCCATAAAAGGTAGGAACTAGTGTTAGGGACCACTCATGAAGGCGACCTTGACGTGGTGAGTGGCTTATTACTCTTTGGCCAAAATGTACACCAATGCCTTATTCAACATCCAGCATAAAGGCAGGGCAGAGTGCTGGTTGCAGTGTGCGATTGCATTTTGTGTTTTTGCTTTATAAAATAGGTTTATCACCCTCAAATAAATTATGACGATGCCAGACGCAAGATGGAGCCCTGAGCCATATTTGGTGGTCGTGCCCGGTGGTCAGCTCCTTCTGGACGGAAATACAAAAACGCATACGTGCACTTGATCCATCAATCATCAATCTGACGGCGGAGTTGGTATTACTAGCTTTGCCCACATAACAATATAGACCGTCAAAAAATTCTCTGTTAACACACCTACCTATTGGCAGCAGCTTAATGCCTCATTCCGCTGCTATGGCTGCAACTTCAACCACCTTCCGTACAACAACGGCCTCAGAAATCACATCAAATCTGTTGGGTGGAGGAGCTGACTAGCTGGCAATTAAACAGCCACGAGCAAATTAAATAATTGCCTGACATTATTTTCTCATGTGGGAATGTTTGTTAATGTATCAGAATGGTCTGATCCGCTGTAAATTGTATACAGATTTGTAGTCGACGATACAATCGGGCTTGAGGACGGTTGCCGCGGTACCTCGCACAGGGACAGGGGTGATGCCGTTACCGTAAATTGTGGACAGTACAAGGACATCCCTCTTGTCCTTATATCTGTCCAGCAACAGGTTTCCACTGGTAAGGGCACGGGTCTCACCCCTGGATATAGGTACCTGGAGGGGGTGGGTAGGGAGGCCGCGTTGATTTTTCCGCACTGTTCCACAAGCAGACGTGGATCTGGCGGTGAGGGACTGGAACAAGGGGATACTAGTATAAAAGTTATCCACGCACAGGTGGTAACCTTTATCTAGCAGTTGGTGCATAAGGTCCCACACAAGTTTCCCGCTAACACCCAGAGTAGGGGGACATTCTGGGGGTTCAATACGGGAATCTCGCCCCTCGTACACACAAAACTTGTAAGTGTACCCTGAGGTACTCTCACAAAGTTTGTACAGCTTCACACCATACCTTGCCCGCTTAGAGGGAACATACTGGCGGAAAATGAGTCTCCCCTTGAGAGCAATGAGAGACTCATCAACCGTTACCTCCCTTCCAGGTACATAGGCCTCCAAAAATTTGGCCCCCAAGTAATCAATGACCGGCCTGATTTTATACAGGCAGTCATAGGCAGGATCACCTTGGTGGGGACATGCTGTATTATCTGCATAATGCAGGCATTTCTGGATTGCCTCAAACTGGGTAGGTGTCATGGCCGTACTGTAAAGTGGGGTCTGGTAGAGGACATCCCCACTCCAGTAATGCCTAACACTGGGTTTTTTGACTAGGCCCATGTGCAGCACGAGGCCCCAAAACGTTCTCATCTCGGCTGCACTGACCGGAGTCCAGCCACCGGCCCTAGCCAAAAAGGAGCCCCGGTGTTGAGCAATGAACTGTTGGGCAAACACGTTCGTTTGCTCCACCATCAGATTCACAAAGTGGTCACTCAAAAAGAAAGACTAAAATAGTCATATTCAGTGAAGCCCACTGTGGGAATCTGGATTCCTGCTTGGCCAACTAAATCAGGAATCGCAGGCTCAAAATGCTCTGGGGTACACCATGCAAGTTTACCAGTAGGGGGCTCCGGTGGACTTATCTGGTGGGCCAGAAAACTAGTAAGAGCCCCAGAGCTGCTCGTACTAGTGTGGGCCACAGGGTCCCTGGCATGGCGGTCCCCTTGCTCCGCCTGGCGGCATCTCCGCCGCCTTGGGGGCTCATCATCATCGCTAGATGATGAGGAGGACGCGGATGACAAAAGGAAAGTGGGATCATCCTTGTCCTCACTGGGGCTCTCGGACTCGGAGGCAAGCTGGGCGTATGCCTCCTCAGCCGAGAACATCCGGCGGGCATAGGGGAGTGTGTGTGTGTGTGTGTGCATGTGTAGAAATCTTTATTTATTGTGTGTGTGTGGGGGCACGGGTGTTTGCGGACTTATCCCTAAAACTAGCAATGGTGTGGAAAATGTGCCAAACTGCAGATGGAACCCATTAGCTCCGAAAAATGCAGAAAACGTGGAATCCTGCCTACGTTTACTTATGGCAAACTCAGCCAACGACAAAAACAAAAATGAAGACCACTCCTCCTGATTCTCCGAGACAAAACATCTAAAAAAAAGTCTCCATATTCCGGTTAGTGCACTCAGTCTGTCCGTTCGACTGAGGATGAAAAGCCAAAGAGAAGGACAATTGGACTCCCAGGCGAGTACAAAACGCCTTCTAGAATCTGGAAACAAACTGAGTCCCCCTATCAGACACCACATCAGAGGGGATACCATGTAGTTTCACGATGTTATCGACAAACACTTTAGAGAACCTGAAGGCCGAGTATTTGTCGCCTTGGCACGCGCACAAGTCTCACAAGCTGACACTTAGCCCTCAATACATTTATGCAATCCTGGCCACCAGAATTTCCGGGAAATTAGATCAACAGTGAATCTGCTCCCAGGGTGTCCTGTAAGAACAGTACAGTGATGTCCCTGGAGGACAAGAATCAGGTGCATCTCCCTGGGCCTCCAACACCTCTGCCTCAAGTTCAGGATAAAGGGCGAATACAAGCACCCCATCACCCATCAGCTAATATCGGGCCAGGATTCTCCGAATCATTCCTCCCCCGGGAAAGCTACACAACAAACTTCTGCTTTGACATTCTTAACCCTAACCCCAGGGCGATAGGTGACAACGAAATTAAATCTGGTAAAAAACAACAACCATCTGGCCTGCCTTGGGTTCAGATGTTTAGCTCACTCCAGATAAGCCAGATTTTTGTGATCAGTAATTACCGTAATGGGATGAATCGCTCCTTCCAACCAATGACGCCATTCCTCAAAAGCCAACTTAATGGTCAGCAACTCTCTATTACCTACATCATAATTTCTCTCAGAAGTAGAGTTTTTTTAAAGAAAAAAGCACATGGGCGCCATTTGCTAGGAGAAGACTGCTCCAACCCCTACCTCGGATGTGTCAACTTCCACAATGAATGGCTGTGACACATCAGGTTGCACCAGTATAGGAGCAGAAGCAAAACACTCCTTCACCGCTGAAAAGGCATGTTATGCCTCATCAGACCAGACTGAGATACCAGCACCTTTCTTAGTCATACTGTATCTGTTAATGGTTTAACAACAGTCGAGTAATTCAAGATACATTTTCGGTAGTAGTTGGTGAACCCCAAAAATCGCATGAGCGCTTTCAGATTTTTGGGTCGATCCCAGTCCAACACAGCACTGACTTTTTCTGGATCCATATGAAAACCCGAAGATGAGAGTAGGTAACCCAGAAATTGCACTTCCGGAACCGCAAATACACACTTCTCCATCTTAGTATGCAATTTATTCTCCCTTAGGATCTGTAAGACCTGTCTCACGTGATCCTGATGCTTCTCCATGTAGGGGGAATAAATTAAAATGTAATCCAGATACACCACCACAAACCTGACCACCACCAGATGATGAAAGATGTCATTGATGAAATGTTGAAAAACAGAAGGAGCATTGATCAACCCAAAAGGCATGACCAAGCTCTCAGCGGTATTAAAGGCCATCTTCCATTCGTTCCCCTCCTTGATCCTTACCAGATTATATGCCCCCCTCAAATCCAACTTAGAGAACACCTTGGTACCGACAATCTGATTGAACAAATCTGGCATCAAAGGAAGGGGATCGGGATTACTGACAGTAATGCTATTAAGCTCAAGTAAGTCCAAATATGGCCTAAGGGTTCTATCCTTTTTTTTTTTTTTTTTACAAAGAAGAACCTTCCCACTTGTGATTTGGATGGTCTAATATGACCTTTAGCCAAGCTCTCCGTGACATATTCTCGCATGGCTACTCTTTTGGGTTCAGAAAGATTATACAACCAAGACAATCTTGCTCCGGGAATAAGCTTGACAGGGCAATCATACTCCTGATGTGGAGGTAACTCCTGGTATCCACTTTTAGATAATACATCAGAAAAATCCAAAATAAAAGAAGTCACTATTTTAGTGGTTACAACAGAAAGCGACAGTTGTCTATGCATAAATCACTCTAATCAAGAATCTGTCTCGCTTCCCAATTAATGACAGGGTTATGTTTGGATAACTACGGTAAACCTAGCACCAGAGCAGCAGGCAGACCCTCCAGCACAAAACATGAAATGGATTCTTGATGAGAATCTGCCACCTTTAGGTGAATGTCCTGCACAATTTGTGATAAAAACGAATCAAGCCAGCAAAGGAGGCAATATGGATAATAACAGTACATTAGTAAGTGCCTCGTATTAACTTTCTCTACATGATAAGTGCCATTTTCTGAAATGAGAAAACCAGGGCTGTGGAGCTGGTGTCCATTTTGGTGGTGTCGGAGTCGTTATAAAATGGACCAACTCCGACTCCAAAAATATATAATAAATTGGTACAGTTAGTTCTATGCAGTGTGTGCTAAATATATATTCGGGGAAATTATGAAATGTCCTATAAATATCTGTTCTATTCCTGATATAAGGATCTAGGCCAGGGATGTCAAACTCGTGGCCCTCCAGCTGTTGCAAAACTACAACTCCCATCATGCCTGGGCATACTACAGCTATCAGGGAATGATGGGAGTTGTAGTTTTGCAACATCTGGAGGGCCATGAGTTTGACATCCATGATCTAGGCTATTAGTTGAGATGAATGTGTGCTGCCCTTTATGTAGATGTTCAGTAGTGAAGCTCCTCTGCTACAGGTCAGAGAAAAAGGGCACTGGGAAGGAATGGCTGCACTCATCTCAGATCTGCTAGAGAAAACAGGATTAAAGAGGTTTTCTCACTAGTTACAAATATTAGCTTCCAACATAAAGAGACATATTCTAGATCCATTGGTCAGTAGATTTTACTTTATTCATGAACTATAGAGTCTAGACAGGTCAGCAGGTCTCTCACTGCACACAGGTTTCTATAGTAACCAGCATACCAGAAAGACTGTTATCTGATTAGCCAACCCTCACCCCCATGAATGATGGGACTGAGCTCTGAGGGAACTTATAAGGTTTAGCAAGATTACCTGCAGTAAGGCTACTTTTACACTAGCGTTTTAGTTTTCTGGTATTGAGATCCGTCATAGGGGCTCAATACCGGAAAAAAAACGCTTCAGTTTTGTCCCCATTCATTGTCAATAGAGACAAAACTGAACTGAACAGAACGAATTGCTCTAAAGTGCATTCCATTCCGTTTAGTTGCGTTCCCATACCGGAGAGCAAACTGCAGCATGTTGTAGTTTTGCTTTCTGTCCTGGGATGCGGAGCAAGACAGATCCGGCATGATCCCCAATGCCAGTCAATAGGGACGGATCAGTTTTCCCTTTGACTTTCAATGGAGTTCATGACTGATCCGTCTTGGCAATGTTAAAGCTACTACAACCGGATCCGTTAATAACTAATGCAGATTGTTGAATTATCAGTAACGGATCCAGTAAAAACGCTAGTGTGAAAGTAGCCTAAGCAAAAAGGTCCAAGTGTTGTGAGGACTGAGAAGCATGGCTTTACCTGTAATTGTGTTAGGCCCCTTTCAGACGAGCGTGTCCGGATTAGGTCCGGATGTGTTGTGGATGTGTTCAGTGAAAACTGAGCGATTTCACAAGCAAATCCATTCAGTTTTGTTTGCGATCGCGTTCAGTTGTTTAGTTTTTATTGCGCGGGTGCAATGCGATTTTATGAGTTTTGCACGCGCGTGATAAAAAACTGAATGTTTACAAACATCTTTTAGCAAAAAAACACATCGTATCAGCACTTGCTTGCTGATGCGATGCCATTTTCACACAGCTCTATTCACTTCTATGGGGCCAGCGTTGCGTAAAAATCACATAATATAGAACATGCTGCAATTTTCACGTAACGCGAAAATTGACGCACATGTATACAGCCCCATTGAAATGAATGGGTCTGGATTTCGTGCGGGCGCAATGTGTTCGCATCATGCATTGCACCCGTGCGGAAAACTCGCTCGTGTGAAAGGGGCCTTAGAGATCACAATCTCCTGCTCTGCCAGAGTAAGGGCTCTTTCACACGAACGTGTGATGCTCGTTGCCATATTGCAGACCGTATTTGCAGATCCGCAATACACGGGCACCGTTCTGTGGCTATTCCGCATCACAGATGTGGACCCATTCATTTCAATGGGACCACAAATCCAGAGATGCGAAATGGAAGAAAGGAACACTACGGAGTGCTTTCCTGGGTTCCGTTCCGTGCTTCCGCATCGCAAAAAGAACTTGCTCTAGCTTTATGCGGAACAGAAGGATCGCAGACCCGTTCAAGTGAACCGGTCTGCGATCCGCATGCCCCATGGATGGTGCCCGTAGATTGCGGACCACAATTTGCGGTCCACAGCAAGGGCACGGGCTTCACACGTTCATGTGAACCAGCCTTAAAGGGGTATTCTCATCATCCGTTTTCATACTTACCTGCGGCCAGCGCGATTCGGCTGGTGGGAATACCCCTTTAAGTTAATCTATGCTAATAACTGCTGGAGACCCACCCGCAGCCTGAGGAGACAGAGTGAGTGCAAACTGCCTGTCAGCCAGTGAATCACCCTGCTGAGAAAACCTCTTAAGGACTCATGCACACAAACTTATTTTCTTTCTGTGTCCGTTCCATTTTATTTGCAGACTGTATACGGAAAAAATCATTTCAGTGGGTCCGGAAAAAAAAAACTGAAGGTACTCCGTGTGCATTCCGTTTCCGTATGTCCGTATTTCGGTTCCGCAAAAAAAAAAAAATAGAACATGTCCTATTATTGTCCTCATTACAATAAAGGTTCTATAAAGGGCTAGCTGTTCCGTTCCGCAAAATACAGAATGCACACGGACGCCATCCATAATTTATGCGGATCTGTTTTTTGCGGACCGCAAAATACATACGGTCGTGTGCATGAGGCCTAAGGCAAGTACTTCTTAGTATATCTAAACTTTCAATAAACTGTGCATAAATCAATTGTCCAATGCATGTTCTCTCTGTTTGCTCATGTTTGGAGAGGTTAGCTGCTCTGATGGCTTCTATATGCTATACATAGAATATAAGGGGGAAAACGGTTTTCTAACATCTCAAATTTAGAAATACAGAAACACAAAATACAAAAAAGCTTAAATATCGCTTAAACATGAGGGGAAATTAAGGAGTCGGGGCTTTGGCTTACCGACCCCACAGCCCTAGAGAAAACCTCTTTAATCCTAGACCATGTATACATACACATACTCTGCTTATACATGAGGTAAGGCAGCCCACCATAGTGTGCACACAGCACAGATATGGACTAATTAATGAGGGGGCAACCCCATACACAGCATCGCAGTTTAATAACATTACAAACATATTATAAATTACCTGCATGCACAGCATTCACGGAAATCTCTGGACGCTCCAGACATGTTGCGCTGGCTATTAGTGGTGATATCATTAATATGCTCTAGGTTAACTAGAAGTGCTACCTATATACATTTTGTTACACAATGTACAAGTAACCATATATATTACTGCATCTGTATTACAATTTATATATTTTTTAATTGGATAGGTAACAATATGGGCAGAATCAGAGAAAATGTTGGTAGGTTTAGCAAAAAGACACATTCTACATGGATGTGTGTCACATTTGTAAAAACTAGTGCAGTGTAACCAGGTCTCATTGGTACACACTGGGCTGGTTCACAGCCCCTTCCCTCTGCTCTGAGTGACAGGCGTCCACTACAGACACCACTCAGGTCAAAGAGGAGGGCTTGTGAAGCTGCCCAGAGAATTTCCCAGGGAAGCACTGCCTCCTGGGTACTCGCAGGAGCAGTGGATGGCAGAATAGAAGTTTATATTCACACTACTCTTATTGATACTATTCTTAATTATAAAAGCTTCACCCCTGCCCCTAAGGCTACTTTCACACTAGCGGCAGGACGGATCCGACAGACTGTTCACCCTGTCGGATCCGTCCTTCCGCTATTTCGCCGGACTGCCGCTCCGTCCCTATTGACTATAATGGGGACGGGGGCGGAGCTCCGGCACAGCACGACAGTGCACGGCAAAAGGCCACCAGACTAAAAGTACTGCATGTTCGACTTTTTAGTCCGGCGGCCTCTCACCGCGAACTGCTGTGCTGTGCAGGAGCTCCGCCCCTGTCCGCATTATAGTCAATGGGGACGGAGCAGCGGTCCGGCGGCATGGCGAAATAGCGGCAGGACGGATCCGACAGGGTGAACAGTCTGTCGGATCCGTCCTGCCGCTAGTGTGAAAGTACCCCAAGTACTGCTGTCAGCAGTTTAGTATAGTCAAAAAAAGAAAGGGAGGTGCACTCACCTGGCAATTCATCACGGAAGCAAGGAACATGCCAAGAACAGAGCGTGGAGGCAATATCCAAACAGAAAAACAGGAAGCCAGCTTCCAATACAAAATGTGGCAGCTTTTATTGAAGTAGTGCATTAAAATTAAAAAACAAAAAGGAAGTCCATGTCTACGCGTTTTGGATCATAGCATACTGATCCTTACTCATGACAAGGGTAGACTACACAGGCTTGGATTTATATAGTGGCCAGGTGACCACAATTAACCTTAGCCACACCTTCATGCAAATAAAATACAAAGTGTTCTTATGTTACAACATGTCAATAAAAATACATTCATAAAAACAATATTGCAAAAGAGTCAATAATGAAGAATCAAGTCATGTCTGAGATTTAATCCCTCTTAGAAATACATGAACCCATGCGAAAGATCCAGAAGGATTCCCTATTCAACAATTTACTTCTGTGGTCACCTCCTCGAACTGGAGGATTAACTCTTTCAAGTCCCTGGACCTGCATCCCTGTAACATCACCTCCATGAACAGCCGCATAATGTGAACTGACCGCAGACACATTTCTCACTCTAGAATGTGGAATGTCCAAAATGTGTCTGCAAATTCTGATCTCGAGGCGGTTAGTGGTGCAACCCACATATTGCAGGTGGCACAGGGAGCATGTAATGCCATAGACCACAAAATTAGTATTGCAATTAATATATTGCTTTAATTCAAATGATTGTTGGTTAGCAGTAGATACAATGTGGCACCCGATTTGAATTGCTTTGCATGAAGGTGTGGCTAAGGTTAATTGTGGTCACCTGGCCACTATATAAATCCAAGCCTGTGTAGTCTACCCTTGTCATGAGTAAGAATCAGTATGCTATGAACCGAAACGCGTAGAACATGGGTTTTTTTTTGTATTGGTTTTTAATGCACTACTTCAATAAAAGCTGCCATGTTTTGTATTGGAAGCTGGATTCCTGTTTTTCAGTATAGTAAAAACTGCTAACAGACTCCCTTTGAATACACACAAATTCTTTGCAAAAACCTCTGTCTGTCACAAAGTTGCATGAAGGTGGTCATGACATTGATATTTAAGGACTCTATACTGACAGGGAGGGTTTCACGGGATTGGCGCATAGCAAATGTGGTGCCAATATTCAAAAAGGGTCCAAAAACAGAGCCTGGAAACTATAGACCGGTAAGTTTAACATCTGTTGTGGGTAAACAGTTTGAAAGCTTTCTAAGAGATGCCATCTTGGAGTACCTCAATGAAAACAAGCAAATAACTCCATATCAGCATGGCTTCGTGAGGGATCGATCATGTCAACCTAATTTAATCAGTTTCTGTGAGGAGGTAAGTTCTAGACTTGACAGTGGCGAATCAATGGATGTTGTATATCTGGACTTCTCCAAAGCATTTGACACTGCAGTGCACCACATAAAAGGTTAGTATATAAAATGAGAATGCTTGGACTGGGAGAAAACGTCTGTATGTGGGTAAGTAACTGGCTGAGTGATATAAAACAGAGGGTGTTTATTAACGGTACACACTCAGATTGGGTCACTGTCACTAGTGGGGTACCTCAGGGGTCAGTATTGGGCCCTATCCTCTTCAATATATTTATTAATGATCTTTGTAGAAGGCTTGCATCGTAAAATATAAATTTGTGCAGTTGACACTAAACTGTGTAAAGTAATTAACACTGAAGAGGAAAGTATACTCCTACAGAGGGAGCTGGATAGACTGGAGGCTTGGGCAGAGAAGTAGCAGATGAGGTTTAACACTGACAAATTTAAGGTTATCCACATGGGAAGGAATAATGCAAGTCACCCGTACATACTAAATGGTAAAACACCCGGTAACACTGACATGGAAAAGGACCTAGGAGTTTTAGTGAATAGCAAACTAAGCTGTAGAAACCAGTGTCAGGCAGCTGCTGCCAAGGCCAATAAGATAATGGGTTGCATCAAAGTAAGGCATAGATGCCCGTGATAAGAACATAGTCCTACCTCTTTACAAATCACTGGTCAGACCACACATGGAGTACTGTGTACAGTTCTGGGCTCCTGTGAACAAGGCAGACATAGCAGAGCTAGAGAGGGTTCAGGGGAGGTCAACTAAAGTAATTATGGGAATGAGGGAATTACAGTACCCTGAAAGATTATCAAAATTAGGGTCATTCCCTTTAGAAAAAAGACAACTGAGGGGAGATTTAATTACTATGTATAAATATATCAGGGGTCAGTACAAAGATCTCTCCCATCATCTATTTATCCCCAGGACAGTGACTGTGACAAGGGGACATCCTCCACACCTCGAGGAAAGAAGGTTTGTACACAAACATGGAAAAGGTCTTCCAGGTTCCTGTGTATGGGCATTTCTCCCTTCAAGAGGTGCCCATACGGTTAGGAGTCAGGGCCAGGAGTACGGTTCTTTAGGTGGTGAGCCTTTCCTTTCCCTAGCGTTGAGGCCTAGTGTCTTTTCCCTTTCCCCCTGGTTGTCGGTGTGGTGTTAACTCCTTTACCTCATCCGACAGAAACAGGGATGCTGCACTGCATGCTGACTATGTAACTGATAGCTGCCTGTTTGTATCCAGAGTATCCTTATCCAAAAACTCAGGACAACATACAAGATACTGGTATCGGCACCCATTTTATATTTGTTGCAGAGTGAGCAAACATTTGTTGCACACCTAGTAGAGGCTGTTTCCATGGCTCTCCATTAGCACTATTCCAAATATGAGCGTTCATACTGCACTGAAGTGCACACAGCATGAAAAAATTAGACTTGCTTGTGCACACTAATTCACCTGATTATATTAGTTTAGGACTGTGATGGCTGTCCTCCGGCAATCCAGCTGTTTTAAAAACTATGACTTCCAAGATGTAAACGTGCTTGGCTGTTCTTAGAATGAATGGAGCACGCTGGGACTCGTAGTTTCACCACAACTGGAGTGCCAGAGGTTAGCCATCACTGGTCTAGGGAGTACCTCTATGTCATTTTGTGTTCAGGCATCATAACTCCTCTAAAAATAGATACTGTAAAAGGAAAAAAGATGGTGGTAGATAGGATTTTTAAATATTTTCTTCGCTTGTGTTATTATGAGCTAAGATGTGGATAGCTGGATAGCTAATAAATGTTAGATTAGTGGGGTGTTTGACCCCTAGGACCTCCACTAACAGCTTTAATAAGGATTCCGGGTGCCTGTCTCTCCCCACTGTGAAATACCCCTTTGTTTCTTTAACCCCTTCCTGACGCAGCGATTTTCTATTTTTGCTTTTTGCCTGCCCGGAGCCATAAAGTCTTTATTTTTCCATTCACATAGCCCAGGGGTAGGCAACCTCCGGCTCTCCAGCTGTTGTGAAACTACAACTCCCAGCATTCATACTTGCTCTGCTCTTCTCAGACCTCCCATAGAAATGAATGGAGCATGCTGGGAATTGTAGTTTAACAACAGCTGGAGTGCCGAAGGCTGCTGACCCCTGACATAGCCGTACGAGGGATTATTTTTTGCTGGACATATGCACTTTCTAATGCCATTTAATGTGAAAAAAAAAAAGTGAAAAAATGTATTTCATCATCATATTCTGACCACCATAACTTTTTCATAGTTATGCCTACATAGATGTGTTTTTTTGTGGGATGATGTGTAGGTTTTGCTAATACAATTTTTGGGTGTGTATGACTTTTTGATCACTTTGTATTCAATTTTGTTGGGAAGTAAAGTGATGAAAAAACTGTGAATTGGCCATTTTTTTTCCATTATGCCACTCACTGGCGTCTTCGCACGTGGCGATGACCATGATATTATATTTTTTTATTATTTATTTTTATTTTGGAGAAAGGGGGGTGTTATGAATAATTTTTTTAAATATTTTTTTAAAACTTGGGTCCCAACTTAAAATCATCAGATTGCAATTTGTATAGATTAATAAACAATAATAACAATTAATCAAAGTTTTCTATACAGAAATTGCTACATTATAGTTCAGTGTTGCCACCTGCCTTGTACAGGCTGAAGCTCATTATTGTAAAGGAACACCTTCCCTAATCACCGGGGGGAGACGTTGCTTATCCGGAAGTGCGGTCACATTTGACCACGGCATCTGGGGGGTTAAATGTCTGCGGTTGGCATTACCGCTAATCAACGACATTAGCTGCGGGTGTCTGCTGTATGAAACAGTAGGCATCTGGCGGCTATGACGCTCACTATGCTCCGGAACAGGTGCCATCTCTAAAGACCCCACATCTGCTGTACATGTACGGCGGATGTCGTGCAGGGGTTAAAGAGAATCTGTCATAAAGAAAGTCACTGTTAAACCAGATACACTGCCTTCTAAGGGCTGTTTCACACGAGCGGATGCCGTGCGTGACATCCGCTGCGTAAATGACAGCCAAGACCCGATGCGGACAGCAGAAGCACGGAGTATTAACATGATTGATAACGCTCCGTGCCTCTCTGTGATCTCTTTACTACGAAATCACAGTGAGATAAAGTTGTCACTGTGATTTCGTAGGAAAGAGATCACAGAGAGGCACGGAGCATTATCAGTCATGTTAATGCTCCGTGCTTCTGCTGTCCGCATCTGGTCTTGGCTGTCATTCACGCAGCGGATGTCACGCACGGCATCCGCTCGTGTGAAACAGCCCTAAGGCTAGCTCACCTGGATGCAATGATACCTTTAACTTTGCAATCTGTTGTTTCATTTTGGATAAATAGTATGTTTAATCAATATGCAAGCAGTTAAAGACACCCATAGCGGGGCCAAGCTACTTTGTGCACCCTTGCTCCTCCTGCTTCCTCTGCCAGATCCTCCCTCTCCTTCTTGATTGACAGGACCAGGCAAGATGACTTTGCAGGAACCTGGCAGGGTTAGGAAATTTTGACCAGTGACCTCCCTATCCAACAGTTGCATCTGATTCATACACTGGATTTCTTTAGTTGATCTGGGGCTCTGTTCTGGAGTTATCATACCTTTCTTAATATGCAAATTTGGCCTTTGGTGCAATGAGGGCATCGCCATTGCTCTTGTTGCACCCAAGCTCCTCTCCTTTCTGTGACCAGCCCCTTCCTCATTGTTTTGATTGACAGAGCCAGGCAGTGGCAAGGTTTTACAAATTATATCTATAGATATACCCGATGACGGTAATAGTCTGCAATCTATAGGGCTGCAATATATATATACATATATATATATATATATATATATATATTCATGCTTAAAAAAAATGTATGAGTGGAATTAGGAATAATAGGTATAATGCAAAGGCATCAGATATTTCTAATAAACAGAATACCCAGGACAAACCAACATCAAGGTCCCTTTGTGTGTTGCCCTCCTGGCCTCTTTTCATATACACTGGTGGAATCCACTCCCACTCCCCTGTTCTCGGGCAGCAGGAACCACTTGGCACAGAACCCACTTGCTTGCTAGTACCCACATAACTTTGTAGATTAGATGTGGGTGCTGATTGTAGCAGGAGGCGCTATGTCGGTGAGCACCCCTCCCCCGGATTGGTACCACTAACATGGAGCTGTACAGTCGTGGCCAAAAGTTTTGAGAATGACACAAATATTAGTTTTCACAAAGTTTGCTGCTAAACTGCTTTTAGATCTTTGTTTCAGTTTCTGTGATGTAGTGAAATATAATTACATGCACTTATACGTTTCAAAGGCTTTTATCGACAATTACATGACATTTATGCATAAGAGTCAGTATTTGCAGTGTTGGCCCTTCTTTTTCAGGACCTCTGCAATTCGACTGGGCATGCTCTCAATCAACTTCTGGGCCAATTCCTTACTGATAGCAACCCATTCTTTCATAATCACTTCTTGGAGTTTGTCAGAATTAGTGGGTTTTTGTTTGTCCACCCGCCTCTTGAGGATTGATCACAAGTTCTCAATGGGATTAAGATCTGCAGAGTTTCCAGGCCATGGACCCAAAATGTCAACGTTTTGGTCCCCGAGCCACTTAGTTATCACTTTTGCTTTATGGCACGGTGCTCCATCATGCTGGAAAATGCATTGTTCTTCACCAAACTGTTGTTGGATTGTTGGAAGAAGTTGCTGTTGGAGGGTGTTTTGGTACCATTCTTTATTCATGGCTGTGTTTTTGGGCAAAATTGTGAGTGAGCCCACTCCCTTTGATGAGAAGCAACCCCACACATGAATGGTCTCAGGATGCTTTACTGTTGGCATGACACAGGACTGATGGTAGCGCTCACCTTTTCTTCTCCGGACAAGCCTTTTTCCTGATGCCCAAACAATCGGAAAGAGGCTTCATCGGAGAATATGACTTTGCCCCAGTCCTCAGCAGTCCATTCACCATATTTTCTGCAGAAGATCAATCTGTCCGTGGTGGTTTTTTTTGGAAAGAAGTGGCTTCTTTGCTGCCCTTCTTGATACCAGGCCATCTTCCAAAAGTCTTTGTCTCACTGTGCGTGCAGATGAGCTCACACCTGCCTGCTGCCATTCCTGAGCAAGCTCTGCACTGGTGGCACTCCGATCCCGCAGCTGAATCTTCTTTAGGAGACGATCCTGGCGCTTGCTGGACTTTCTTGGACGCCCTGAAGCCTTCTTAACAAGAATTGAACCTCTTTCCTTGAAGTTCTTGATGATCCTATAAATTGTTGATTGAGGTGCAATCTTAGTAGCCACAATATCCTTGCCTGTGAAGCCATTTTTCTGCAACGCAATGATGGCTGCACGCGTTTCTTTGTAGGTCACCATGGTTAACAATGGAAGAACAATGATTTCAAGCATCACCCTCCTTTTAACAGGTCAAGTCTGCCATTTTAACCCAATCAGCCTGACATAATGATCTCCAGCCTTGTGCTCGTCAACATTCTCACCTGAGTTAACAAGACGATTACTGAAATGATCGCAGCAGGTCCTTTAACCACTACAGGACTGCTGCACGCAGGATTGCGTCCTGGCGGCGGCCCTGTTATTCTTCCTGGATGTGCCGGCGCGTCCTCTCGTGAGACGCGAGATTTCCTGTGAACGCGCGCACACAGGCGCACACGTTCACAGGATCGGCAGGTAACCAAGTGCATCTACAGCCTGCCAGCGGCGATCATTCGCTGGCAGGCTGTAGATGCGATTTTTTTTACCCCTAAAAGGTATATTAGATTCTGTTTTGATAACAGCGTCTAATATACCTGCTACCCGGTCCTCTGGTGGTCCCTTTTGCTTGGATCGACCCCCAGAAGACACAGGCAGCTCTGTAAAGTAGCACCAAACACCACTACACTACACCCCCCTGTCACTTATTAACCCCTGATCACCCCATATAGACTCCCTGATCACCCCCCGTCATTGATCACCCCCCTGTAAGGCTCCATTCAGACGTCCGTATGTGTTTTGCGGATCCGCGAATCCGCAAAACACATACGGACGTCTGAATGGAGCCTTACAGGGGGGTGATCACCCCATATAGACTCCCTGATCACCCCCCTGTCATTGATCACCCCCCTGTAAGGCTCTATTCAGACGTCCGTATGTGTTTTGCGGATCCGCAAAACACGGACACCGCGGATCCGCAAAACAAGGACACCGGCAATGTGCTTTCCGCATTTTGCGGATCCACACATTGCCAGAACTATATGGAAAATGCCTTTTCTTGTCCGCAATTCTATAGGCTCTACAAAAAACGCAGTGTTCGCCCAATCAGGCCTGATCTTGTGCGCACACTTGCGTTCAGTCCGCCCCACCTCAGTGACAGAATTTCTTTTTTTCTGATCACTGCAAAAACACCGTAAAATCGCTGCGGCGCTATAAAAAGATCACTTTTGAGGGGCATGGCGAGTTCATAGAAGATTTTTTTTTGGGCACAAGTTAGCAGAAGTTTTTTTTTTCTCTCATATTCCACTAACTTGTGACAAAAAATAAAATCTCACATGAACTCACCATACCCCTCACGGAATCCAAATGCGTAATTTTTTTTTTACATTTATATTCCAGACTTCTTCTCACGCTTTAGGGCCCCTAAAATGTCAGGGCATTATAAATACCCTACAAATTACCCCATTTCGGAAAGAAGACACCCCAAGGTATTCGCTGAGGAGCATATTGAGTCCATGAAAGATTGAATCTTTTGTCACAAGTTAGCGGAAAGGGAGACTTTGTGAGAAAAAACAAATAAAAATCAATTTCCGCTAACTTGTGCCAAAAAAATAATAACTTCTATGAACTCGCCATGCCCCTCACGGAATACCTTGGGGTGTATTCTTTCCAAAATGGGGTCACATGTGGGGTATTTATACTGCCCTGGCATTTTAGGGGCCCTAAAGCGTGAGAAGAAGTCTGGAATCCAAATGTCTAAAAATACCCTCCTAAAAGGAATTTGGGCCCCTTTGCGCACCTAGGCTGCAAAAAAGTGTCTTGGGGTGTCGCCGTACTCAGAAGAAGTAGGGCAATGTGTTTTGGGGTGTCTTTTTACATATAACCATGCTGGATGAGAGAAATAGCTCTCTATAATGACAACTTTGTATAAAAAAATGTGAAAAGTTGACTTTTAGAGAAATATTTCTCTCACCCAGCATGGGTATATGTAAAAATACACCCCAAAACACATTGCTATACTTCTTATGAGTATGGCGATACCACATGTGTGACACTTTTTTTGCAGCCTAGGTGCCCAAAGGGGCCCAAATTCTAAAGAGCACCTTTCAGATTTCACAGGGCATTTTTTACGCATTTGGATTTCAAACTACTTCTCACACTTTAGGTCTCCCCCTACTATAACCAAGTCCCCGAAGATACCAGAGGACATAGTGGGAGAACAGAGCGGCGCCCAGGCATAATAGTAAGTGTACTGAGATCCCTGGGTGTCGCTGTACATATCATGATACTTAGTTCACAATTTCTTGCCAGATAAAAGGTCCATTTACTTTCATAGGTGGCGCAGTGGCACGCCCCTCTCTCCTCACTGGTGGCAGCAGCAGCACAGGGGGAAGGGAGAGACTGCTTCCTTCCGCCCTGTGCTGCTGAGGAAAACAATGAGATACTAGACTGCGCAATAGCGAAGCCTAGTATCGAAAAAAGGCAAATCCTGCTATCGAGGTCGATACCAGGCAAAAGTATCGTTTGGGTATCGAAAATTCGCTACCCGAAACAACCCTAATGGGCAGAAATGATTTTGGTCAAAATATATTGGCTAAATACCGCATATTCAATTTTATGTAGTGAAATATCACAGAACGGTATTTGGTATCCCCGTACAATATAGTTAAACAGCGTAAACAAACATGCAATTAAGCAGCTTTTTGTGCAAAGAAAATCCTGGTCCCTGCAATAATATAGGTCCATAGTATAATGGTAAATCTGCTGCCTTCCACACAGATGATCAGCGGTTTGATTCCCACTAAAGACCTTTAAAATAACATTGAGTAAATGTCTGTGCCTGACTGTGTTTTCACTACACTAAAGTGAATATTGATGAGGCTGACTATATCATAGCCCTGAAGTGGCCGGGCCGTGACTGCACTACCGCCAGTGTGGCCCTCTGCATATGGCTTATCTTATAAAGATAAGGAAAAGTAATTCATTACCAAAATAATTCTGCACCCGGGTAATAAAGACACTTCACATAAAATCACCCAAGCAAACACTGATATTCTTTTATTGCTCATGCTCTCCCAAAGTGGTAGTCTCCTCAAACACTAGTCAAAGGAGGACTCCGCACTCATACAGGACTTATAGCAGGACTCCACAGCCCTATCCGCTCACGTGCTGTAGTAATAACACAGGGAGAACATACGCCCTACAGATGTTGTCATTGGTCGGATTCAAACCTAAGACCCCAGCGTTAACCACTGAGCCATCGTGCTGCCTCATAATACACACCCCAGATACTGCAGAACATGGTAATACATACCTCAGCTGCTGCAGAACATCAAAGTACACACCTCAGCTGCTACAGAACATCAAAATCTACACCTCAGCTGATAGGACATGCTGTATATTTTTTGCGGGGCCGCAGAACGGAACAACGAATGCAAAATTGCGGAATGGATGCGGATCCATTCATACGGTCGTGTTCACATGACATTTTTGGCCCACATTTAATGCATGCACATGGCATATACATCCATCATCATAGGCTTCCACTATAAAAAAAATATATATCCGTTAACAAATGTCTTCTGCAGGACAGAAAAGTGTTTCACATCCGTTTTTTTCTCAATGTATATGTTAAACGTAGGGTAAAAAATATGATGTGAACAACCCTTAAGACACATTTTGCCACTTTTGCTCCAGAATTTTTTCAGTCACGCCTATCGGAAAAACATGAAATATCATGCACAGCACTTTTAGAGCAAGTACATGGCGCCAAGCCTGACTTATAAAGCTGCCCCAGACAGGACACTGTCATTGAGGAGCTGCCGCCTCTCCTGACGTGAATAATTCTATTCCACATGAGATGACCGTTATGGAGGATGTGTTCTCAGGACTCTAATGTGCTGTCCTTCTGCATAAACTTCTAGCAGGAATAAGAGAAGAAGGGCACAACTGTTACTTCATGGGGAATGTAAGTAGCTACGAAAATAGACATAACCATCTTCATGTCTAGTTGCCACCTTATTTAATGTCACCACCTTACTTAATGCCACCATCTTACCTTACCTGTCATGTCACCCACTTACTTCAGGTCACCACCTTACTTCATGTCATGTCACCCACTTACTTCAGGTCACCACCTTACTTCATGTCTTGTCACCACCTTACTTCATGTCATGTCACCCACTTACTTCAGGTCACCACCTTACTTCATGTCATGTCACCCACTTACTTCAGGTCACCACCTTACTTCATGTCATGTCACCCACTTACTTCAGGTCACCACCTTACTTCATGTCACGTCACCACCTTACTTCATGTCTTGTCACCGTCTTACTTCATGACACCATCTTACCTTACTTCATGTCACCACCTGACTTCATGTCTTGTCACCACCTCCTTACTTCATGTCTTGTCACCACCTCCTTACTTCATGTCTTGTCACCACCTCCTTACTTCATGTCTTGTCACCACCTACAGAACATCAAAATCTACACCTCAGCTGATAGGACATGTCTTGTCACCACCTTACTTCATGTCATCATCTTACCTTACTTCATGTCTTGTCACCACCTCCTTACTTCATGTCTTGTCACCACCTTACTTCATGTCATCATCTTACCTTACTTCATGTCACCACCTTACTTCATGACACCATCTTACCTTACTTCATGTCACCATCTGACTTTATGTCTTGACCACCTGTAATTCCAGTGAAGTCCTGTAACTATGGTGTCTACACACAACTCATCTACTACAACCTGTCACGCACGTTCCTGTTACACAAGGCTGACAACCATGAGGACAAGCATTGTACCTGAGACGCTGACAAGTGACTTTCATGGCGAGGTCTCTTCTCAGTCTCAATAGCCATAGTCCTGTCATCAGCTGGGTGCTTCGGGACAAGATGCTGCCGTCCCCATCAGCCGGCACCTTGGGGAGTGGAGGATCCGGCTCTGACGTGTATTCTCTCACAATACAGTTTCTTTCTGTCATGGAGTTTCCGCCCTCTCATGAGAGGACCAGGGTGACCTCCTCCAGCCAAATGCATATTTACTACCAGAGGAAAGTGCACCAGAGCTGCCCACACCCTCCATCAGCAATCCTGCCACACATTGAATAAGGATGCTCCATGCACCGGCCGTGCAGCTCACAACTATGATGTCTGCTTGTGAGGGGCACATATTGTGTAGAATAGTATGCATGTAATGGGGAACATGGCAGTGACATGGATGACACCATGCATTGTGCTCTTCACACCTCCCCTCCCCCTCTGTGCAGTAGATTATATGGGGGTAGGGCACAGAATGAGCTGACTTCCCTACAGCTTCCATATGCTAGATTACCGCCTCATGTGCTTTTCTGTATACCTTGTGATCATTACCACTCAGTAGTTTGCATTTATGGCGTCCATCATTTTGTGTGAAGAGCAGCCAGAGGCACACACAAGTCATTTGAAGCCTGCACCCCAAAGAACCTATTTTTCTTAGGACCACTTCACACAGATTTTTATGGTGCTGATTTTGGAGCGTTTCTGCTTCAAAATCCGTTCCAAAACCCCCCACCTCAAAACAGCCTCCCATTCCTTCCAGTGGGAAGCAGCACCTGTTTTTTTTTTTTTTTTTTTACACATGGAAAAAAGAAGCGGCATGCCCTATCTTGGAGCGAAATCAGCACTGAATCCCCCCTTTAGGCCTTTTGCACACGACCGTATGCCCTCCGAGATATACGGTCCGTGAGCAGGCCATATGTCCCGGAGCGGCATCGATCGTGCGCATGGGAGCACACAGCATCATAGATTACACTTATGTTGTGGATGTCGGACCGCCTGCGGTACTATTGTCCCGCACATGTAAGATCATATGAGTGCAGGCAATAGTACAGCGGGCAGTCCGACGTGTGCAGCATCATTGTAATCTATGATGCTGTGTACTCCCGTGCGCACGATCAATGCCACTCCGGAACATATGGCCCACTCACGGACCGTATATCTCGGAGGGCATACGGTCGTGTGCAAGAGGCCCTAAAATGAATAGTAAGCAGAAAAAAACTGCTCCTTCTAAGTCCATGTGGTTTTTTGTGCACTTTCCACATCACTTTTGGAGCAAATATCCTTCAAAAAACCTCAAGCTGAAAATGCATCTTTGTATTGAAATGAACACTCATTGGTTAAAAAAAAAGATGTCATAAAAGCATCAGAAATGCGTAAAAAACCACAAGGAAAAAATGCATATTTTTTTCGCGCTGAAAAAACATGGATTCCAAGTTGAAGAGTATTTTTCAAAAACAGTCATATGAACTGGCCCTTAGACCGCACATGGATGGTGTTCGTGTGCTGACCATTTTGCTCACAGATCCATACACTTGAATGAGCGGGTCTAGGGAGAAAATCGGATCACAATAGAGAATGCTGCAATTTTTCCCTGCACAGACCCGTGGTTCATGCAGAAATTCGTACTATAATGGGTCAGTGTTTGGCCCATGTGCTGTCTATTCTAGGGCCCCTTATGTGAATGGCTCATTACAGCTTCTGCGGGGCCCCGCGGTACCTCCATGCAGGTTCCTATGGAAGGAATGTTGTCTTGCAGAGTGATTCTCCCCTGGAATCACTGCCTCTAGTAAATAATAATTCACCATTCCATACCACCATGGCGTCACCTACAGCAGCAGAAGTGGTGCCCTCAGCATCGGGAGTTTGGAGCATCAGGGACTTTCGGGTGAATTTATGATGGGAGCCGGTGTTTTATGTAAAAAAATGTTGCAAATAAGTTTGATATATTTAAGCAATCATATGTGGCTTTTCTTGCCACTCCGTAATCAGAAGGTTTAGCGACAGTGGGCATGGTCTCTATCAGTCCTACAAATTTATTATATTTGAATTCAAAAATGCTGTAAATTGTGGCTCAAATTTGGACCTGCTTCTGACTTAAAACAGTCTAATATGTGTCAAATTTAAAAAGAAGTATGAACTTTTTAATAAATTTTGCACATTTTGATCCAAGTGTCAGCTTAAAAATGCCATATAGGATGCCAGTCATAAAGGGGTATTCCCCTTTGGGACATTGATGACATATAGCTAGGATATACCATCAATGTCAGCTAGATGAAGATCTCTGGGTACAGCGTCTATCTCCTAAACAGGATCCCTGAAGTGAACATGCGCAGCAACCTCCGTTCACCACTATGGAAGTTCTGAAAGTGCTGCCTCAGCTATTTCCGGACAGACCTACATTGGTGAATGGAGAGGTGGCAGGACTTGAGCAGTGCAATTTCCATATGCCCCTATTTGACTTCCGAAAATAGCCTAGTGAGGCGCCTCGCCTATTTTCACAAACTCCCATAGCTATGAATGAAGAGCACGCCATGCATGGGCAGGTCCGTCTTATGGCTCATGCATATAACTATTGCCTGTTTTGCAGTTCTCAAATTGTATATCCACAAAACGTGGATATCCGCCATGTGCATTCCCCATCAGGCCATAATAGAACTGCCCTATCCTTGTCCGTAGTGCAGACAAGAATAGGGCATGCTATATTTTTGCGGGTGCCGCGGAACGGACATATGGATGCTGATAGTACACGGTCGTGCTGTCTGCATCTTTTGTGACCCCACTGAAGTGAATGGGTCTGCATCCAGCCTGCAAAAAATGCAGATCGGGTGCTGAAAAAGAAAAGAAAGTTAATGTGCAAGAGCCCTATGCTGAGGAATGACCATCAGTCAGTATCTGGAGCCCAGAAAATCCATTGCACATTGTATTCAGGATCTGTGCCATAGGAATCATGAATATGGTGTCACGGCCACGGTTATGGTCGTGACTCCTCAACTGCATGCGGTTGCCTGCGGTTTGGTTTTGGTGTTCAATCACAGGTGAGGGCCGCTGGTTTGTGGCCTCACTTGTGGTTGCCGCGGGCAACTAGTTGTATGTGTTGGTTTCAGCAGAGCAGCCTGAGCGGTGCTGGGCAGCTTGCTGCATGGCATGCGGTTGCACCTAACAACCTTCATGTTGGGTGTTGTGTTTGTTTGTCTGGTGTGCACTGCGTTTTGTGTTGTGTATGCACTAGGACTCTTCCCTTCACTGTGGCTGCCCGTGGCAATGTTTGGTTGGATGTGTACATGTGGTGGCAGTGTCCCGGCCTTCGGGCTGACTCCCAGGACATGGTTGCCACCCATGTCGTTGCCTGCGGCAACAGCCACAGTGTGATCTTGGTTTGGACACTTCCCCTTTAAGTGGTGTTTTCCCTTCCCTGGTGTTGGAAGGGTTAACTCCCTTTCTGTGTGGGTGTGGCCTCTTAGGCCTATAAAGCCTCTGTGTTTGGCATGTGTCAGTGGGTTGCTTCAGCCATGCTTAGCTGGAGCAGCCTCCTGTGTATATCATCTGCCAGTGGGGGCCACCCTTGTGGTCATAGGTTTATCTGTGAGGTTTATGTCTTGATGTTCAGTTGATGTTTTCCTTTGTCTCTGTTTATTTGCAACTACGGATGTCCTGGTTACCTGTGTGTTATGTGTGCTGTGTCCTCTAGTTGTTCTGTGGACATTAGTAGTGCATGCATGGGTTCCAGTCAGCGTGGCTGTGACAGGTACGTGTGGAACTAGTAGTTCGCCTATCATATCTGTATGTTGTATGTGTTTCCCCATTCCTTGTAGCTTGGCCAGTGAGACCCCTGTTCCTCCGTGTCCAGAAGGAACAGTCCGTCTTACCTTGACTCCTAGTTCAGGGACCGGTCGGAGGGTGAGTTAGGGATCCGAGGTTCCTGAGCATGGGCCCTTCTACCTTCAAGGTCGGCCCATGCAGCTAGGAGTTAGGGTCAGGTTAGGGACGCTTTAGGAGGTGACCTGCTCCCTAATCCTGTCGTCCTGGCCGAGCAGCCTAACATCTTCTGGCATCGCACGGCTGAGGGTTTTCCCCATCCTCAGCCGTGACATATGGTCATAGGCAGGAGGGGAGATTTATTAAAGGGGTTAGCCCATTCGGGACATTGACATATAGCTAGGATATGCTATCAATGACAAATAGGTGCGGTTCCCATCTCTCGCAGAGCTGGGACAAATGGTAGGTGGAGATATACAATCGCCGCATTGGCAGCAGGTTGTTGCGGGCACAATTCAAAAAAATGCCTTGCAGCACTGGACTTCTAATGTCCCTTCTTCTCCCTGCCCCAGATGCCCAGGGACGGACTGGGAACTTAAAGTGGCCCCAATGTTGTAAGTGGGTCCACATTGACAGAGGGCCGGGCAGCACAAGTAGATGGGACCAATACATGTGGGTAGGGTCAGTAATACAATAGTGCAGCACAGACTACCATCCCCAAAACCAAATATCACAATGCAGCACAAATACCTCCAGTGATGACAGCTGTAGAGTCCATGGCCAGTCCACCCCTGCAGTGCCTGACTGCTGCCCTCGCGGTAGGTGCTTCACTGTCCAATCTCCTCCCCAGCCTCAGGTGTCTCACTATATCACCCTCCCCACACAAAAACAAGGTGCCTCATAGTCCTTGCTGCCAATGGTATATACAGATATGGGGGGGCAGGAAGTGTTCCTGGCAGTGGCTCTACAACCAAGTAGCAGCAGCTAAGTCACCTCCCCACTTCACCACCGGCTGCCAGCTCCGGACCTCCAATGAGGCTGCATGCTCCACTGCTGGTAAGGTGCCCTTGTGTGTGTATATGTTAAAGCATGCCTGTATGTGTATGTTTGTAAGATGGTCTGCTATGAGTGCCACTGTGTGTATGTAAGTGTATTGCTGTGTGTGTAAGTCAAAGTGTACATTTGTAAAATTGGATTCAGATGTTTTTGATGGACACTTGGCTTTTTTTGTTTTTAACACTGGTAGAGGAGATATTCTTCTTCTGACATAGGCAAATGTAGGCCTGGCGCTGTTACTGTAGTAGATGTGAGATCATTTTAAAACTTTAAAGGCTGAGCCAGTGAGTGGCCTAAATGATGATGTGTCTCCGAGCAGCACACTACTGCTCGGTCATGTGCCCCTTGGGGACACGTCAACACCGAGGCCAATGATTGACTTTAACGATGCATACGACCCTTTAAAGGGGTCTGAGAGTTTTTGCAAATCTTCAGGAGAGCAGACATGCTTATAAGCAAAGAAAAAAACTTTACTCAACTGATAAAGATCCCTCCATTCCAGTGGCGTGGATCCGGTCCATGTTGGATTGGAAGTGATGACATCATGTTTGTCATTTATGTGACACCTCAGCCACTCGCTGGCCTCAGTAGTAACGTGTATTGAATGCCACATGACCATTGAGGCCAATAATTGGCTTAGTGCTCACGTAAATTATGGATGTCACATCATCACTTCTGGGATAGGTTATCAGTATTTTAATCTCGGAAAACCTATTTAAAGAGTATGTCACCTGGAATAAAAACCAGTAAAAGAATATCATTCGGTTTCTGAGTTATAACTTTAGGGGATGTCACTAGATGGGCTTCTGAATGATAAATCTGCCAAACAATGCAGCCACACAGGAGCAAACCAAACTAACCTAGAAGATTTATCATTCCTGGAGTATTTTCTTGGCTGCCATCTTCCTTAGAAAACACAGAGACAACAAACCAATATAAGGCTACTTTCACACCAGAGTTTTTTCTGGATCCGGCAGGATTCAGCAAAAACGCTTCCATTACTGATAATACAACCGTCAGCATCTGTTATGAACGGATCCGGTTGTATTATCTTTAACATTGTCAAGATGGATCCATCATGGACTTCATTGAAAGTCAATGGGGGACGGATTCGTTTTCTATTGTGTCAGAGCGTCTTGTTCCGCATCTATGGACAGAAAACAAATCGCAGCATGCTGCGGTTTGCTCTCCGGTATGGGAACGGAACAAAACGCATTTTGGAGCATTCCGACCTGTTCAGTTACATTTTGTCCCCATTGACAATGAATGGGGACAAAATGGAAGCATTTTGACGGATCTCAATACCAGAAAATATTAACACTAGTGTGAAAGTAGCCTAAGGCTTTTTATCCAGTTATTTTGTTCTATATTATGTATTGTGCCTATAGTTAGCCAGATATATGCCAGAAACGTGTCCTCATGGCAGTGTACATACATGGCAGTATACCTAAGTTATAACCTCATTGAAAATGTAGTCTACTATGCTTTTCAATATATGTTTTTGTGCAAAAAGCCATATACAGCACAGTTTAACATTATTATTTTTTTTACTATAGGTCTCAGGAGCAGATGTACAGTATGCAGCTGTATAGGCATGTGCTATACATATGCCATGCTACAAATGTACTGCGAAACATAGGATGAACCTAGACTATGAGGAACATTTATCAAGACCTATATGCCACAATTGTGGCATAAAAAAGTCACACTTTATGGCACATGGCTTGTGTGCACCATAATTTGCGACTTTTTGAGCTTCTCGCCACTTTTCAGAAGTGTAGAGGAAAGGGGCGTGGCTTCTCACCTCCACCGCATTTACAATAACTTTCCGCCAGAAAGTAGTGGAGGTTATAGCTGAGGTCTACGCCAGCTACACAGTTTCTGTCACATGGCAGGGCAGAGATGTGCCTGATTTGTTAAGAGGCTTCTCACGCCAGTGCACGGATGGATCCGCCAGTCACTTTGTGTAAAGTAGTATCACTATGGATCCTAAAATATTCTAACAGGAACACTCAAAATATATATATATATATATATATATATATATATATAGTACAGACCAAAAGTTTGGACACACCTTCTCATTCAAAGAGTTTTCTTTATTTTTATGACTATGAAAATTGTAGATTCACACTAAAGGCATCAAAACTATGAATTAACACATGTCGAATTATATACATAACAAAAAAGTGTGAAACAACTGAAAATATGTCATATTCTAGGTTCTTCAAAGTAGCCACCTTTTGCTTTGATTACTGCTTTGCACACTCTTGGCATTCTCTTGATGAGCTTCAAGAGGTAGTCACCTGAAATGGTTTTCACTTCACAGGTGTGCCCTGTCAGGTTTAATACGTGGGATTTCTTGCCTTATAAATGGGGTTGGGACCATCAGTTGCGTTGTGGAGAAGTCAGGTGGATACACAGCTGATAGTCCTACTGAATAGACTGTTAGAATTTGTATTATGGCAAGAAAAAAGCAGATAAGTAAAGAAAAACGAGTGGCCATCATTACTTTAAGAAATGAAGGTCAGTCAGTCCGAAAAATTGGGAAAACTTTGAAAGTGTCCCCAAGTGCAGTCACAAAAACCATCAAGCGCTACAAAGAAACTGGCTCACATGCGGACCGCCCCAGGAAAGGAAGCCCAAGAGTCACCTCTGCTGCGGAGGATAAGTTCATCCGAGTCACCAGCCTCAGAAATCGCAGGTTAACAGCAGCTCAGATTAGAGACCAGGTCAATGCCACACAGAGTTCTAGCAGCAGACACATCTCTAGAACAACTGTTAAGAGGAGACTGTGTGAACCAGGCCTTCATGGTAGAATATCTGCTAGAAAACCACTGCTAAGGCAGAAAAGACTTGTTTGGGCGAAAGAACACAAGGAATGGACATTAGACCAGTGGAAATCTGTGTATTGGTCTGATGAGTCCAAATTTGAGATCTTTGGTTCCAACCACCTGTCTTTGTGTGACGCAGAAAAGGTGAATGGATGGACTCTACATGCCTGGTTCCCACCGTGAAGCATGGAGGAGGTGGTGTGATGGTGTGGGGGTGCTTTGCTGGTGACACTGTTGGGGATTTATTCAAAATTGAAGGCATACTGAATCAGCATGGCTACCACAGCATCTTGTAGCGGCATGCTATTCCATCCAGTTTGTGTTTAGTTGGACCATCATTTATTTTTTAACAGGACAATGACCCCAAACACACCTCCAGGCTGTGTAAGGGCTATTTGACCATGAAGGAGAGTGATGGGGTGCTGCGCCAGATGACCTGGCCTCCACAGTCACCGGACACCTGAACCCAATCGAGATGGTTTGGGGTGAGCTGGACCGCAGAGTGAAGGCAAAAGGGCCAACAAGTGCTAAGCATCTCTGGGAACTCCTTCAAGACTGTTGGAAGACCATTTCAGGTGACTACCTCTTGAAGCTCATCAAGAGAATGCCAAGAGTGTGGAAAGCAGTAATCAAAGCAAAAGGTGGCTACTTTGAAGAACCTAGAATATGACATATTTTCAGTTGTTTCACACTTTTTTTGTTATGTATATAATTCCACATGTGTTAATTCATAGTTTTGATGCCTTCAGTGTCAATCTACAATTTTCATAGTCATGAAAATGAGAAGGTGTGTCCAAACATTTGTTCTGTACTGTATATCTACCTTTAAAAAATTTCCTCCTATACTTTTATATTTTTATTAATCATTATTAAAAAGACAAATCAAACATGATAGTTGGGAATTCAATAAAATAGCACTGCAGGGCAACACATAACCATCTTATACAGGTACTGCAAAATATACAACTGTGCAAAAGCCAGAGAACCTACATTCAGAATTATTACACATGTGACTCATAGGATGAATAAATGATACTAAACACAAGGGCCAAGAAACACCACCTCAAACAAGTATCTAATCCTACATAATTAGCCGTACGGCAGGTACTAACACTGAATACATTGTAGGTAAAGTGCAAAGTGCATGACTCAAGTACAGAGGTATCTGAAAAAAGACATACCAGGATATTTTTGACAGTGTGGGCGCTATCACAGAAATAAGATAATAATGCACTTAGTAAAGTAGATGCAAGCACTATATATGGACAAAGTCCTCACTCTGATATGATAATATCTGAGACACTTAGTCAATATATTTTGATCAAAATACATCTGAGCCCGCCTACCGAACGCCAAGGTGGTCTCAGGTCAGGCGGGTCCTACGCTAAACCTACCTAAGCCGTTGGGCTTCTATGTTCAGGAGTGCAGACGCCGCACATATGGTGTGCTGCTCCTAGTCACCTCCATGTGCATCAAGCAACCAATGGGAGGAGGAGCAAGCACAGCCATATGTACCACCTAATTAAGGCGCTCATTGGATAGGGGAGGGGGGCAAAAGTGCAGAGGAATGCTACTCCCAAGATAATAGGTGCGCATTCACACTTGAAGTTGCCACTCCCTCAAGCAAATACTACATACACAAAAAAATTCCACAGAAAAAACTAAGATAAAAACATCCTGCACGATATGATATACAGAGTGAGGACTTTGTCCATATATAGTGCTTGCATCTACTTTACTAAGTGCATTATTATCTTATTTCTGTGGTTTTCTTCAATAATATGGCCAGGGACATCCGCACATTTGTGCGGCATCTGCCCTCTGAACATAGAAGCCCAACGGCTTAGGTAGGTTTAGCGTAGGACCCGCCTGACTAAGTGTCTCAGATATTATCATATCAGAGTGAGGACTTTGTCCATATATAGTGCTTGCATCTACTTTACTAAGTGCATTATTATCTTATTTCTGTGGTTTTCTTCAATAATATGGCCAGGGACATCCGCACATTTGTATATCATATCGTGCAGGATGTTTTTATCTTAGTTTTTTCTGTGGAATTTTTTAGTGTGGGCGCTATCCCCTCTACGCGTGTTTCGCATTTAGTCTTCTTTTGGAGGAGTAAAGTAGTAGAAAATGTGATGGTTGTACTAGTAGAAGTGGTGTTAGGCTACTTTCACACTGGCGTTTTGGCTTTCCATTTGTGATATTCGTTCAGGGCTCTCACAAGCGGTCCAGAACGGATCAGTTTTGCCCTAATGAATTCTGAATGGAAAAGGATCCGCTCAGAATGCATCAGTTCGCCTCCGTTCTGTCTCCATTCCGCTTTGGAGGCGGACACCAAAACAGTGCTTGCAGAGTTTTGGTGTCCGTCTTGACAAAACTGAGCCAAACTTAACACCATTGAAAGTCAATGGAGGACAGATCCATTTTCTATGGCACAATCTGGCACACTAGAAAACGGATCCGTCCTCCATTGACTTTCAATGGTGTTCAAGACGGATCCGTCTTGGCTATGTTACAGATAATACAAACGGATCCGTTCTGAACGGATGCATGCGGTTGTATTATCTGAACGGATCCGTCTGTGCAGATCCATGACGGAGCCGCACCAAACGCGAGTGTGAAAGTAGCCTTATTAGTAATTGTGATGTCAGAGATACACATTACATAGTAATATTACTAGATTATTAGTAATATTTATGATGGTTTAGTAATAGTACTTCAGTTTTTTTTTTCCTTTTGTTCCAATACTCATATCCAAACCTTTTGTTTGAATGAAAGAACAAGCCATAAAGCCTAGATCCTGGCTGAGTGTATTCCGTCATTTATTTTGAAACTTCTGTACAAATGTCCTATCCTTGTCTGCAAAATGGACAAGAATAGGACATGTTCTATTTTTTTGGGTGGGGCCGCCGGATGAACGTGCGGATGCGGAGAGCGCACAGTGTTCTGTCCGCATTTTTTATGGCTCTATTGAGATGAATGGGTCCGCATCCTATATGCAGACAAACTACGGCCATGTGCATGAGCCCTAAGACACAGGAAGAAGTGTTCCTTTCAGCTTTTCTTCACCGACTTCATTTAGGTCTCTCCTTTCATGCACATACAGGTTTTTTATGACCCCTTAACCCTTTCAGGACATAGCCTATTTTTTGTTTTTTCTTCCTGCCTTCCAAGAGCCACCATTTTCTTAGTTTTCTGTTAACAACGCCTAATGAGAGCTTGTTTTTTGAAGGAAAAGTTTTATTTTTTAATGGAACCATTTAATTTACAATAGCTTGTATTGGAAAACGGGAAGACATTCTCTGTGGGTTTAAATTAGAACCCAAAAAGCATTGGCAGCATTGCCTTTTTTTTTCTGTTTTTATGACATTCAATGTGTGCTATAATGATATGACAACCTTATTCTACGAGCCAGTAAAATTATAGCGATACTTAATTTTTATAGTCTTTATTATGTTTACTACATATAAAAACGTTTGAAAAAACATTTTTTTTTATTGCATCACTTTATTCTGAAACCCATATTTATTTATTTATCTTTACATTTCTGTCTACAGAGCTGTGGAAGGGCTCATTTTTTGCAGGGTGAATTGTAGTTTTTATTTGATCACTTTTTATAAAAAAAATTGTGGGCAGGACGAGGATGGCAAAAAAAACTAGCTATTTTTTTCCCCATTACGGTACATATTTTAATGTTTTGGACACTTTCTAATGTGGTGATACCTGTTATGTTTATTTTTTATTGTTTATTTTTATATGTAAAATTGGGGAAGGGGTGATTTGAATTTTTAATACTTGTGTTTAAAAAAAAATTGTAACCCCCTTTTGAGATTTGTACATGTGAGCACCTGACCATTTTCCCATAAACTGCAGTCTATGAGATTCTAACAGGCTGCCTGTCAGGTCATGCCTTGGGCACGGCTCTGCAGGTAGCTCACTATGACAGTGAGCATTTATAAGGCCCCAAGCTCTCACAGCAACCGATGAACAGAGGGAGCCTCCTTCCTCGGTTTAACCTCTCAGATGCCATGGTTGCTACTGACCATGTCATCTGAATGGGTTACATGACTGGGATCAGTGATATCTCTAATCTCAATCATTGTTGCTGGGTGCCAACTGTATTACACAGCTGGCATTCTCCATGTATGGCGCAGGCTCAACGCATTAGCCCGCGCCATACATTTACACTGCACTAAAGCCGTACAGTTATGTTGTGGTGTGTGTAAGGGTTATAAGGAATCTGTCACCAGTTTCATGGTGTCCTTACCAGTGATGACCAGTTGGCCGTGTTCGCCCGTTAGTCCTTACCTGTGCCTGTGCGCAGCCCGGCTTCTCTTCTGTCTTCATCTTTGCTGTGCACAGGAATAGGACCTGTGGTGACATCACTGCGTTCATCACATGGTCCGTCATCAAAGCGCAGTGACGTCATCAAGGGTCCTTTTCCTGTGCACAGCAAAGATAAATACAGAAGAGAAGCCAGGCTGCGGGAACAAGTGGTTTAAGGTAAGTTAAATTAATAGTCAAATTTTTTTTTTTAACCTCTCCAGCCCTATTGTACTATGCATTCTGTATTAAGAATGCTATTTTCCCTTATAACCATGTTATAAGGGAAAATAATAAAATCTACACAACATCTAACCGAAACCCGAACTTCTGTGAAGAAGTCCGGGTTCGGGTCTGGGTACCAAACATGCCGATTTTTCTCACGCGCGTGCAAAATGCATTGCAATGCTTTGCACTCGCGCAGAAAAATCGTGCATTTTCCCGCAACGCACCCGCATCTTATCCGGGCAAAAAACACGACGCCCGTGTGAAAGAGGTCTTAGGGTTTAAAAGTGAGGGCAGCAGAAAACTGGTGATAGATTCCATTTTTAACATGTGAAAAAGTCCAACAAAGGAGACCAAGATAACAGTGGCAACAGACCTCAGTTAGTAATCACAAAAGTATTTATTTTGGTCAGCAAAATAAATAAAATTACCTTGTGCATACAGGCAAAATACCAGGTTCCAGCTCTTAGCAAACAAACACTACATTCAGCAGCACACTATTTCAGGAGATATTTCACTGACATAAGTGTTCAGACCGTTTACTCAGTACTTAGTAGACGCACTCTTGGCAACGATTACAGCCTCTAGTCTTCTTAAGTGTGATGCCATAAGGCAAACCTAGATTTGGGGATTTTTGGCCATTCTTCTCTCCAGCTTTGTCAGAATGGATGGGGACAGCCATTTTCAGGTCTTTCTAGAGATACATTCAATTGGGTTCTATTCAGTACTCTGGCTGGGCCACTCAAGGAAATTTACAGGGTTGTCCCTAAGCCACTCCTGTGTTGTCTTGTCTATGTGTCTAGGGTCACTGTCTTTTCGAACCTTTGACCTACTCTGAGGTCCAAAGTACTCTGGATCAGGTTTTCGTTAAGAATATCTCTGTTCTATGCTCCATTAAGCTTTCCTTCAACTCTGACCAGTCACCCTGTCCCAGCCGCTAAAAAAACACCCCACAGAATGATGCTGCCACCACCATGCTTCACTGTAGGGATGGTATTGGGCAGTGCCTGGTTTCCTCCAAACACTTAGAATTGAGGCCAAAAAGTTAAATCTTGGTTTCACCAGAACAGAGAATACTGTTTCTCACAGTCTGAGAGTCCTTTAGATGCTTTTTTTTTTTTCTTGCAAGCTTTTGTTGTCTTTTATTGAGGAAATGTCTTCTTTCTGGCCACTCTGCCCTTAAGCCCAGAATAGTGAAATGTTACAGTGATAGTTGACCTTCTGGAAGAATCTCCCATCTGCAAACAGGATCTTTGGAGGTCAGCCAGTGTGACCACTGGGTTCCTGGTCATTTATTTATTTTTTAATAACACCCTTTTCTCCAAATTACTTTGATGGGTCAGCTTTAGGAAGAGTCCTGGTTGTTTCAGACTTCTTCCATTTAATAATTATGCAGGCCATTGTGCACTTGGGAACTTTTGGGGCAGCAGAAATTTGTTTGTACCCTTGTTCAGATCTGTGCCTTCACATAATCCTGTCTCTGAGCTCCACAGGCAGTTCTTTCCTCTTCACAGGAAGAAAAGGAACATCCCTCGGCGCAAGGAACCAACCAGAGGTAGACGGTGAATCTTCAAGAGTTTTATTGCAATCACATTTTATTGCCTCTTCATGGCTTGTTTTGGCTCTTACATGCATTGTCAGCTGTGAGACCTTATATAGACAGGTGTGTCTTTACAAATCATGTTCAATCAATTGAATTGGACTCCAATCAAGCTGTAGAAACATCCAATGATGATCAAGAGAAATGGGAGGCTCCCAAAACTAAATTTCAAGTGTCATACTAAAGGGTTTGAATACGTATGTCCACTTTCCGAATGCACAGTATTAGGCTACTTTCACACTAGCGTTCGGGCGGATCCGTTCTGAACGGATCCGCTCATAATAATGCAGACGGAGGCTCCGTTCAGAACGGATCCGTCTGCATTATATTAGCTAAAAAAAGCTAAGTGTGAAAATAGCCTCGGACGGATCCGTCCAGACTTTCAATGTAAAGTCAATGGGGGACGGATCCGCCTGAAGATTGAGCCACAGGGTGACATCTTCAAACGGATCCGTCCCCATTGACTTACATTGTAAGTCTGGGCGGATCCGCACGCCTCCGCACGGCCAGGCGGACACCCGAACGCTGCAAGCAGCGTTCAGCTGTCCGCCTGTCCGCGCGGAGGCGAGCGGAGCGGAGGCTGAACGCCGCCAGACTGATGCAGTCTGAGCGGATCCGCTCCATTCAGACTGCATCAGGGCTGGACGGCTGCGTTCGGGTCCGCTCGTGAGCCCCTTCAAACAGAGCTCACGAACGGACCAGCGAACGCTAGTGTGAAAGCAGCCTTAAATGCACAGTTTACAAAGTAAATTATTTTCCACATAGGTGGTGAATATTGTTTAACCCGTAGGATACCAGTGCCGTAAATGTACGGCGGGCTGATCGGGTGGGTGCAGGAGCAACAATAGACGTCATCGGTGCCTGTGCTCTGATTGGCGCCGCGGCCGGAGGACATTCCCTTCACTGGGATCTGCCCCCCGCCCCCGGCAACAGCAGATTTTTCTATTGGCCGCCTTAGAATCCCTCCCCCTGTGGATGTGGGGACTCGGCGCAGGCGCATATGGAATCGGAACATGCCGGTTTTTGGCGCCATTTCACCTCCTGACTGAGCGCGGTTTTCACATGGTCCCTCCCCCATCAGTAAGTATTATGTGATTTTATGTATAAACGATAAGTTAATGATTCAATAAACTACACTCAGCCACCTGATAGGCTGAACCCTAACACTGAAGTTATCTCACATGTTGATTTTTGTTGTTCTATTGATGGGAGACACACCCATTGAACCACTATTTAAAGGCACATGACACTATATGATTTCATAGCTTGATAAAGACCAGAGATGGTTGAAACGTTGCTATTCCAATGCTGCTGTTACCAATAAAGTAACCAGCTTATTCACCAGAACTGAGGAGTGCTGTGGATTTTCTTCTTTATTTGCCATCCATGTCAGCCTCTGACATCCAGCCCCCTGGATCTTACAGGCAAGCAGGCTGAAGTGTATTACAGTGTGTAATACACTTACAGCCAATGCATTAGAAAAAATAAATAACGTTTTACAAAAAAAGTTTCAATAAATAAAAGCATCCTTTTCCCAAAATAAAGTAAAAACCAATTGTAAAAAAATAGGGAAAAATAGAAAAACAGACATATTAGGTGTCACCGCGTCCATATCGACCGGCTCTATAAAAATATATCACATGACCTAACCCCTCAGGTGAACTCTGTCAAAAAAATAAAATAAAAACTGCTAAAAAAAAACCTTTTTTTCCAGGACGTCCTCCATGACAGCACCCATGGAGGATGTCCTTATTGGCTTCTGTAGGGACAGGAAGAGAGACAGTTTAAAAGGCCCCTTCCCACCCCCTTTCTCCAGTGTTCTTCCTGTCCCTACTGGGATAGGAGGAGTGAGACAGCTCCCTCCTAGCAGGTTAGGTAGGGAATGGGGCGAGTCTGGTCGGGGGGTGCTTACCTCTCCTCTTCAGACTCCTGCAGCCCCTGAACCAGCACCCCTCTGGGAAGTGGTCCCCTGGTTAGGTCCCCGATTCCCTTTTCTGGCTGGCCGCAGGAATCGGGGACGCCGTAGCCGCTTCTCCCCTCCGGAGCTCTGGGCTCGGCTGCGGCTCCTGCGCTCCCCTGCGCATGCTAGGTCTAGGATCCCCGAGTGTGCCCACGTGACCGGAAGCCAACACGCGTCGCCAGAAGTGTCATGGCGATGCGCATCGGCATGCTGGAGACATTCCGAATCGGGAGGTCTCGCATGTCTAGGGGGTTGACTCTTCCCTGGAATGAGTCCCCCCGGGAAGAGCAGGAGGAGGCGGAGCCAGGCGGCGACGGGCGGACCGGTAAGTAAATGAAACCTATTTAAATGTCTGATGGCAGCCTGGTGAGGTTGCATCATGGAGGTCCAGGCGTCCAACAAGCAAGAAACTTGTTCAGACTCCCCCGTCCAGGCCCCTGTAAGTAGCTGCGTTTTGTGCTTTAACAGGGGCATTCTTTAGCAGTCCCCTAATTAGTCTTATTCCCTTTTCCCTTAGATTTCTAAGGAGTCAGGGCACAGACCTAATGGAGACCCTAAAAAGAAGGGAAAGAAATGTGCGACCTGCCAAACAAAACTTCTAGAGTCGTATAAAAAACAATTATGCCCAGAATGCATTTCCAAAATTCTGAAAGATGAACGGTCATCCCTACTGTCAGATTTAAGGGATATCATAAGACAGGAAGTGCAGGCGGCAACCTCAAGCCAGAACCCAGACCCAGTACCACCCCCCCCCCCCTCCAAAAGAGCCAGGATCCAGTCAGGCTCTGATTCAGAGGAAGAGGGGTTATGTGCTTCAGACATCGATGACTCAGTGTCCTTTTCTCAAGATGAACAAAGGAGATATTTCTTTTCATCCGAGGATTTAGATCCCCTACTCACCGCCATTAGACAGACAATGGCTATTGAGGAGGAGGAACAAACTCGTTCAGTTGAAGACGAGATGTTCGGCGGTCTTAAAGTCATGAAAAGCAAGGTCTTCCCAGTAAATAAAAATCTAAAAGATCTCATCACAGAAGAATGGGCTGATGGAGAAAAGAAGCTCTTCATTCCCAGGGATTTTAAAAATCGACTGCGATTTGATCCGAAGGACACTAATCTCTGGGATGAAGTCTGAAAGAATATTATCCTTCTCTCTATGCACCGTGATTCCTTTCTTTGTCCTCGAAGACAGACGTCTGGAGAACGTGTCAATTACAGAAGCAGTATGATGTCAATAACAGTTCTATTTATTGCTTGTTGTACAGGGTCTTATATACATCCATGCATACATACAAGAATAGCTGAGCTCTCATTACAATAGTGCTGACAAGAAACTTATCCTTATAAAGACAGGAGGTAAATGTATACATAGTCACCCTTCAATATGATGTCACCCAACCTCTTGTCCTTCATACAGATTATACAGCTAATTCTGTTTAACCCTTCAAAGTCCCTAAAGTAGATGTCCAGGTGGCCAAGGTCATGAAAAAGACCTCAATACGTTTGAGGATTCTTCGCAGCTGAGAGACCCCATGGATAGGAAGTTGGATGGTCTGTTGAAAAAATCCTGGGAGTCAGGGGCGGCTACAATTAATACTAACATTGCAGCCACTTCAATTTCCAGAGCCTTAGTCTTGTGGATTAATCAACTGGAAAGTCACCTCAGGGCTAAGACATCCAGGGAAGAAATCCTAGAGTCTCTCCCTCTGCTAAAGATGGCCTCAAGTTTCCTGGCGGACGCCTCAGTAGAAACTATTAGATTCGCAGCCAAGTCCCAGTCTCAGACTAACGCTGCTAGATGTGCCCTCTGGCTCAAGTCCTGGTCTGGGGATGTAGCGTCTAAGAACAGACTCTGCTCCATTCCGTTCTCTGGCTCTTTCATGTTCGGCCCAGTCTTGGACTCTATCCTCTAGAATGCGGCAGATAACAAGAAAGGGTTCCCTGAGGAGAAACCTAAAAAGCCCCAGCCCTTTCGTAGACCCTCGGGCCAAAGTCTGGCCAAGGCCTATAGAGGGAAAGGTAAATCGGGCCGTTGGAGCTACCCCAAAGGGGGTAGGGGAAGGGGTTTCCTCTTCAACCCCAATACCAACACAGGGAAACCATGACGCCAGACCGGTAGGAGGGAGACTTCATCACTTTTGGGAAAGATGGAAGAGAGTTACTCACAATCAATGGATCCTGGACTCCACCAGGGACGGCTTCAGGATAGATTTCAGAACTCCTCCTCCACAAACCTTCCAGGTGACTTACTTTGAATCTCCTCTCCTTCAGCAACAACTACATTCACATATACAAAAGCTTCTGGTTCTGGGAGCTATCACCCAGGTCCCTCCTCCCCAGCAGTTCACAGGTCACTATTCAAGACTATTCTTTGTGAAGAAGCCAGACGGGTCGGTAAGGACAATCATCAATTTAAAATTCCTAAACAGGTGGGTGACCTACTACAGGTTCAAGATGGAATCAATAAGATCCTCTACTCCTTTGATCCCACCAGGTGCTCACCTTTGCACACTGGACCTCAAGGACGCGTATTACCACATCCCCATACATCTTCAACATCAACAGTATCTAAGGTTTGCAGTCAAGTACAAGGAGGAGATCCTTCACTACCAATTTCAGTGCCTGCCGTTCGGGATTTCATCTGCCCCCCGCCTCTTCACAAAGATAGTATCAGAAATGATGGCCTACCTTTGCCAGAGTTCGATCACAATCGTGCCCTACCTGGACGATTTTTTACTGATAGCAGATTCAGTAGAAAAGCTGGAGGGGGACATCCATCAGACTTTAGCCCTATTCAAAAATTTGGGGTGGATCGTGAACTATCCAAAATCGGACCTGGTACCAGACATGAGGAAAGAATTCCTGGGCACTCTCCTGGATACGAGGATACAACACTCCTTTCTACCAGAGAGGAAACAAATCAATTTAAGAGAAAAGATGGAGTTGTTCAAAAAGAAGAGAACCCACTCAATCAGAGAAGCCATGCAGATCCTGGGACTGATGACCTCCTGTATCTCAATTATACCTTGGGCCCAATTCCACTCCAGGACGCTCCAGGAGGCATTATTGACAGCCTGGAACAGAGACCACCGCTCTCTGAACTCCAGGATAAAATTATCAGACAGAGTTTTGAAATCCCTGTCCTGGTGGATAGAACCAATGAACTTGGAGAAGGGGGTTCCGTGGAATATGACTCCAGCCATAACAGTTACCACGGACGCAAGTCTGAATGGCTGGGGGGGGCATGTGGACCAGCATCTCTTCCAGGGTTCTTGGGTGCTTCAGGACAGAATAAAGTCCTCAAATTACCGAGAACTGAAGGCAGTGCTGAAGACTCTGAGAGCAGCCAAACATCTTCTCAAAGGTCAACACGTCAGGATCCTATCCGACAATATAACAACGGTATGTTATCTAAAAAGACAGGGCGGAACCAGATGCCCGCTCCTTCAGGATCTAGCAGATCAGATCTTCACATGGGCAGAGAGGGAAGTTCTGTCCATTTCAGCGACCCATTTAAAGGGGTCTCAGAACTTGAGAGCCGACTTCCTAAGCCGTCACAGAATCGACGCAGGAGAATGGAATCTGAACAAAAAGGTTTTCAAACAGATCTGCCAGCTATGAGGCCAACCAGAGATAGATCTCTTTGCGTCCAGGGAAAATTCTCAGCTGGACTGTTTCTACTCTCTAAACCCCAGTGGAAACCCAGTGGCAGTAGACGCCTTAGCCCAGAGTTGGGACATGAAGCTGGCTTATGCCTTTCCTCCTTTGCCCCTAGTCCCGGCAGTCTTAAAGAAGATGAGGACCAGCGCTACCACTCTGATCCTAATTGCGCCAGACTGGCCCAAGAGAGCTTGGTACCCTATCTTGAAAGAGATGTCGGTCAAAGATCCGTACCCTCTTCCAGACAGGAAAGACCTGTTAACGCAAGGGCCTCTGGAACATCCCAATCTCAACAAGTTGAGACTGACTGCTTGGATCCTGAGAGGCAGACCCTGAGGAAGAAGGGTCTCTCCGATCAGGTAATATCAACGCTGCAACAAGGCTGTAAACCAGTGACTTCGGCCATATATCTTAAAATATGGAAGAGATTCTCATCTTGGCTAGTTCAAAATCATCCAGGGTCTAGAAATCCGTCCATAGGCAACATACTAGATTTCCTCCAGAGAGGGTTTGATATGGGTTTAAAACCAAGCACACTCAAGGTACAGATCTCAGCCTTAAGTAGCTTCTTAGACTTTCCATTAGCAGAACACAGGTGGGTCAAGAGATTTGTCAGAGCAGTTTCCAGAATGCGACTGTCACGGAAGGTGTACAGAAAACTAGAAGACACAAAAAGAAGATCCGACTGACTGGATCCAAAACTAAGGAACAAAAGGGAGAGCCCTGCATCAGACCTGGCTCTCTCCCTAACTGCTCAGCCTATGCGAAAATACCAATGGTAGATGATCGCATATCCTCGTACCTCGACTGTATAACACCTGAACACCCTATAATAGTGAGGGGACACGACCACCAGCTCCCTACACTTGATACGGAGGGAGTCAGGGTCACCTGGGATCCAGCAAACAGGAAAACACAAATGAACGAACAAAACTTATCTGTAGAAGACTCAGTAGTAGCATCAGCATGCACACACTCCAGGAAGTAATATAAACCACAAAGTGATGCAGTATGGGGAGGGATTTAAAGGCATGCAATCAGTTCAACTACATGACAGCTGAGAGAGGCTAACGAGATGAGAAAATGAAAGCAAAACAAAAGGAACCTCAAGGAGGAGGTTCTGAAGGACATCTGTAAGAGCTTCTCAGATGTCTGGTGGTGACAGCGACCCACCCTAAGACAAACGGTTCCCACGTGGAACTTAAATATAGTACTGAACAGCATATGTGATTCTCCCTTCGAACCTATTGAGGATATATCCGACAAACTTCTATCCTTCAAGACGGTGTTTCTATTAGCCATCACTACTGCTCGTAGGATAGGCGAGATTCCGGCCCTGTCAGTTAGGGAACCCTTTTTGAAGGTCCTAGACGATAGGATAGTTCTTAAGTTGGATCATTTCTTTTTTCCCAAGGTTGTCTCAGTGTTTCACAGAGAACAGGAGATAATTCTCCCTTCATTTTGTACCGCCCCAAAAAACACACAGGAGGAACGGTTCCACTGTCTGGATGTGAGAAGAGCAGTCCTCGCCTACATCAAACGGACGAAACCTTGGAGAAATTCAACAAACCTCTTCATCCAATTCGGTGGTAGAAACAAGGGATGCAAAGCCTCTAAGACCTCTTTAGCCCGCTGGATCAAGGAGACCATCAGGGAATGTTATAGACTGCAGAACTTGTCTTGCCCCATAACGTTGAGGGCTCATTCTACCAGAGCAATGGCTACAACCTGGGCGGAGAAAGCCAGAGCTTCCATCAATCAGATCTGCAAGGCAGCAACCTGGTCTTCCTCCACTACCTTTGTCAGACACTACAGACTGGACTCAATGGCCAATCAGGACTTAGCCTTTGGCCGTAAGGTCCTACAGGCAGTGGCCCCCCCTAGGATTACGTTCTAAGTTGTTAGTTCTCCATGGGTGCTGTCACGGAGGACGTCCTGAAAACATATGTTTAGTTTACCGGTAAACGGCTTTTCAGGAGTCCGGAATGACAGCACCCAATACTACCCCCCCCCCCCCATTTTGTTCCTTCCGGTACACTAATTGGTTTGTATATTTATACTGTATACAGTGTGAATTAACATTGTTCTCAAAATAAAGATGTGGCAGCCTATCCGGTGTAGTAAGTTATAAACACTGGAGAAAGGGGGTGGGGAGGGGCCTTTTAAACTGTCTCTCTTCCTGTCCCTACAGAAGCCAATAAGGACATCCTCCATGGGTGCTGTCATTCCGGACTCCTGGAAAGCCGTTTACCGGTAAACTAAACATATGTTTTTGTCACCTTACATCACTAAAAGTGTGACACCAATCAAAAAGGCGTATGCCCCCCAAAATAGTACCAATCTAAATTAAAAAATTAAAAAAAATGCTTTTATTGTGTTAAATGTAAAATAAAATAAAAAAGTAAACATATTAGGTATCGCCGCCTCCGTAACAACCTGCTCTATAAAAATACCACATAACCTAACCCCTCAGGTGACAACCGTAAAAAATATAAAATAAAAACCGTGTCAAAAAAGTCATTTTTTGTCACCTTACATCACAAAAAGTTTAATAGCAAGCGATCAAAAAGTCATATGCACCCCAAAATAGTGCCAATCAAACAGTCATCCCCTCCTGCAAAAATGCTACCCTACCTAAGACAATCGCCCAAAAAAATAAAAAAAACATGTTTTTTTGTTTCAAAAATGAACTTCAAAACTTTACTGTACATGTATCTTATACAATTGTAGATGTGATCTTGTATTGATGATTATCCACTTCCTTTGTATACCACATTTACGCATAAAGCGTACAATTTCAATGCTCATCATGAATAAATAATTATTTGAAAAAAATGATAATATTGTGTAAAACTTAAATAAATAATAAAAAAAAAATATTAGGTATTGCCACGTCCATAAGGACCTGCTGTATAAAAATATCACATGACCTAACCCCTCAGGTGAACACTGTAAAAAAAAAGTGTCAAAAAAGCCATGGCATGGCTGTTATTGGCCAGTGCAGCATATGACCCAGCCTCTATATAAGCTGGAGTCACGTAGCACTGCACGTCACTCTGCTGTGCTTAGTGTAGGGATAGGATGCTGCTGCTGTGAGGGAGAGAATAGGACAGAATCTTTAATCAGAACTCCAATTGAACTCGGCGATCTACATAGATTTTGTTGTGTCGGTGCAGTGCACAATCTTTTCACCCTGAGCCCAGTGACAGAGAAAAATAACTTTTATCCGTCTGTTAGTTAGGTGGGCGGCGGCGGCCACTTTATGCAAGCTCAGTGCACCAGCACTGCATATGTGCTTTTGTGACATTCAAATCCAAGCTTGAAATACTGCAACAATAATCTGGTTTTGAAAAAACACCAATTTTTGGCATTATCCTACATCTGGTGCCTTTGCAGCATTAGTCAGTGTGCAATTTAAGCTAGAAATACAGCTCTAATTTTCTGGGTTTTAAAAAACTGAATTTTTGGGCAAAATATAAAATTTTACAGCCCTTGCTGCATCTGCACGTGTGAAATTCAAGCGTTATATACTGCTGTCATCTCATAATCTTACTTTGCTGTCATATTCTGTTAGTAAAAAATACTTAATATTGCAGCCTTTGCTGCATCTGTCATTGTGAGATACACCCTTTACATACTGTTGTTCTATTCTGCTATTAAAAAAACACCTATTTAGGGCAAAAATCTTAATTTGCGGCCTAGTCTGCATCTGCACGTGTGAGATACACCATTTAGATACTGTTGTTCTATTTTGCTATTAAAAGAACAAGATCCTAAATTTGAGAAATATGAGGAGAGCGTCAAATAAGGGACGTGGCCCAGGTCGTGGTGCTGCTGGTGGAGCTCCTGTTGCAGGGAGAGGACGTGGTCGATCTGTGCCAGCTACACGCACAAGTGAAACCCCTTCCTCAGGTGCGAGTAGGCGACAGAACCTGCAGTGGTATTTGGTCGGGCCTAATGCGGCTCTACGAATGGTGAGGCCAGAACAAGTACAGGCGATAGTAGATTGGGTTGCTGACAGTGCCTCCAGTTCCTTCACATTGTCTCCCACCCAGTCTCCTGCTGAAAGATCAGAGTTGGCACCTTCAGCCGATGTCCATCAGTCTTTCACCTCACCCCCTTGCAAATCAGCCAAGCAGTCTGAGCCCCAAGTCATGCAGCAGTCTCTTCTGCTTTTTGATGTCTCTGTTAGCAGGGTTTCCCAGGACCATCCACCTAGCCCTGCCCCAGAAGTGGAAGAGATGCACCCAACCACTTATCTTTCAAGATGAGTACATGGGAGGACCATCGCAGCACATCTCGGATGATGACGAAACACAGGTGCCAACTGCTGGGGATTTCGAAAGTGTGCAGACCGTCAAGGAGGGCAGGGGTGAAGACTGGGTGGAAGATGATGTGGAGGACGCTAAGGTCCTCAACTCCACATGGAAGCAAGGTCATGCGAGTGACCTGTGTAGTTCGGAGGAAGAGGCGGTGGTCGCACAGAGCCACCAACACAGCAGAAGAGGGAGCAGGATGCAAAAGTGGAGCGGCCATCCTCTAGACAGTACGCCTGCTACTGCCCACCGCAGCAAGGGACCGAGCACACCAAAGCCAGCTCCAAGGAGTTCCCTGGCGTGGCAGTTCTTCAGACAATGTGCTGACGACAAGACACAAGTGGTTTGCACGGTGTGCAATCAGAGCCTTAAGTGAGGCATAAATGTTCTCAACCTGAGCACAACCTGCATGACCAGGCATCTAAGTGCAAAGCACGAGCTGCAATGGAGTAGACACCTCAAAAACCAAGAAAGGTCTCTGGCTCCTCCTGCTTCCTCTTCTGCTGCAGTCTCGGCCTCTTCATCCACCTCTGGAGTGACAGTGGCACCTGCCACCCCGCAAACAGAGGATCTGCCAGCAACACCACCACCTGGGTCACCAAGCATCTCCACAATGTCCCACAGAAGCGTTCAGCTCTCCATCTCCCAAACACTAGAGCGGAAGAGGAAGTACCCCCCTACCCACCCGTGATCCCTGGCCCTGAATGCCAGCATTTCAAAATTACTGGCCTTTGAAATGCTGTCATTTCGTCTGGTGGAGACAGAGAGCTTTAAAAGCCTTATGCTGTGGCTGTCCCACAGTACGTCGTTCCCAGCCGCCACTACCGCCATTCCTTCCCTGCACAACCAAGTGGGGGACAAAATCAGGTGTGCACTGCGCAACGCCATCTGTGGCAAGGTGCACCTCACTATGGATACGTGGACCAGTTAGCACGGTCAGGGACGTTATATCTCTATAACAGCACACTGGGTAAATACAGTGGCGGCTGTGCCTGAGGCGGATAGCAGTTTGGCGCATGTCCTTCCACCACCAAGGATTGCAGGGCACTTCAGTTTGCCTCCTTTTACTTCCTCCTCCTACTCCGCATCCTCACCCTCTACCGGCTCATCATCCGGTCAGCGTAACACCTTCATCACCAACTTCAGCACAGCCAGGGGTAAACGACAGCAGGCAGTTTTAAAACTTATCTGTTTGGGGGACAAACCCCACACCACGCAGGAGCTGTAGACAGGCCTTGAACAACAGACCAATGAGTGGTTTGTTGCAGTGAGCCTCAAGTCCGGCCTGGTGGTGTGCGATAATGGGCGAAATTTCGTAGCAGCTCTGGGACTAGCTGGTTTGATGCACATCCCTTGCCTGGTGCATTTGGTGGTGCAGAGATTCCTTAAAAATTACACCGATATATCAGAGCTGCTGCAATTAAATTTCATCCATTAATTTCCCTTGGATGTGGTCGCTCAGTCTCCGGCGTGGAACCCTGATTCGCCGCTAACCGTGATCAACATGGTAGGTGCAGAAAAGAACATTGAAAGTTGATAGAGCAGATATCCAATTGGATCGTGGACATCACGCGGATGTGCGACATGGTGGGGCAGTATGTTTGCACACGCCTACACGAACTGACTGATGGTTCTGCCCCTTGCAACTTCTGAGTCTCCAAATTGGGCACATGGCCTGAGCTTGCCCTTTACGCCTTGAAGGTGCTGGCCTGCCCTGCAGCCAGTGTCTTCTCTGAACATGTGTTTAGCATGACTAGAGGGGGTTATCACAGGTTATATTTCCCAATGTTTTTGGGTGTACCCTAATTTAAAAAAATAAAAAAAAAGGTAAAACCAAAAAGCAGTGTAGGCTACCTCCTCCTCCACCGCCACATCCACAGCCTCAACCTCCTACTCCATATGGACCTCGTCCTCCTAGATCAAGATTATTATTATTTTTGTACGTATTTTGTTTTTTAAAGTCATTTCCCTATCCACATTTGTTTGCAGAGCACTTGTCATGCCCTTAACCACATTTTGATGCCATTTGCAGCCCTCTAGCCCTTTCCATGACATTTTTACAGCCATTTTAGTGCTCAAAAGTTCGGGTCCCCATTGACCTCAATGGGGTTGGGGGTCAAGTTCGGGTCAAGTTCGGGTCCCGAACTCAAACTTTTTTGTGAAGTTCGGCCGAACCCGAGCATCCAGGTGTCCGCTCAACTCTACAGACAACCTGATGAGAATTCGCGATCACCTCTACCGCAGAGGAATATGCATACCAGAGCCAGCACTGCACCAGATATAACAGCTCCTATGAATGCTTCTGACGAAGTCCAAGATGAACCTACTCTTAAGCAAGTAACAGCTCAGGTTCTAGAAGCTATTACTGCATGTAAAACATCTCTCACAGGAAAATTGGACGAAGTCAAGATCGATCTGGGCCTCCTGCGTCAAGACATGCACAATTTACGAGAAAGAGTTCAACACACTGAAGAGTATCACACATAGATGCTAACGCCATGGTTCCCAGATCCATTTCTGACCTTAACACTAAAGCGGAGTTCTGGAAACAGAATGGACCAGCTAGGATAATTTGAACGGTTTTAGCTATAGTTAATTACAGCTTCTGGTTGCACCTATATACATATAAGCTAACACTCTTGAGAGACACCATACACTCACCTATAGAATTATTAGGAACACCTGTTCTATTTCTCTTTATAGCGATTATCTAGTCAACCAATCACATGGCAGTTGCTTCAATGCATGTAGGGTTATGGTCCTGGTCAAGACAATCTCCTGAACTCCAAACTGAATGTCAGAATGGGAAAGAAAGGTGATTTAAGCAATTTTGAGCGTGGCATGGTTGTTGGTGCCAGACGGGCCGGTCTGAGTATTTCACAATCTGCTCAGTTACTGGGATTTTCACGCACAACCATTTCTAGGGTTTACAAAGAATGGTGTGAAAAGGGAAAAACATCCAGTCCTGATGCTAGACCTGATGCTAGAGGTCAGAGGAGAATGGGCCGACTGATTCAAGCTGATAGAAGAGCAACGTTGACTGAAATAACCACTCGTTACAACCGAGGTATGCAGCAAAGCATTTGTGAAGCCACAACACGCACAACCTTGAGGCGGATGGGCTACAACAGCAGAAGACCCCACCAGGTACCACTCATCTCCACTACAAATAGGAAAAAGAGGCTACAATTTGCACGAGCTCACCAAAATTGGACTGTTGAAGACTGGAAAAATGGTTTCTTGAACATGACAATGAGTTCACTGTACTAAAATGGCCCCCACAGTCACCAGATCTCAATCCAATAGAGCATCTTTGGGATGTAATGGAACGGGAGCTTCGTGCCCTGGATGTGCATCCCTCAAATCCGCATCAACTGCAAGATGCTATCCTATCAATATGGGCTAACATTTTTTTCCCCTTACAAAGTCTCATATTCCACTAACTTGTGACAAAAAATAAAAACTTCCATGAACTCACTATGCCCATCATGAAATACCTTGGGGTGTCTTCTTTCCAAAATGGGGTCACTTGTGGGGTAGTTATACTGCCCTGGCATTTTAGGGGCCCTAATGTGTGAGAAGTATTTTGAAATCAAAATGTGTAAAAAATGCCCTGTGAAATCCTAAAGGTGCTCTTTGGAATGTGGGCCCCTTTGCCCACCTAGGCTGCAAAAAAGTGTCACACATGTGGTATCGCCGTACTACGAGAAGTTGGGCAATGTGTTTTAAGGTGTCATTTTACATATACCCATGCTGGGTGAGATAAATATCTTGGCAAAAGACAACTTTTCCCATTTTTTTATACAAAGTTGGCATTTGACCGAGATATTTATCTCACCCAGCATGGGTATATGTAAAATGACACCCCAAAACACATTGCCCAACTTCTCCTGAGTACGGCGATACCACATGTGTGACACTTTTTTGTAGCCTAGGTGGGCAAAGGGGCCCACATTCCAAAGAGCACCTTTAGGATTTCACAGGGCATTTTTTACACATTTTGATTTCAAACTACTTCTCACGGATTAGGGCCCCTAAAAAGCCAGTGCAGTATAACTACCCCACAAGTGACCCCATTTTAGAAAGAAGACACCCCAAGGTATTCCGTGAGGGGCATGGCGAGTTCCTATAATTTTTTATTTTTTTTCACAAGTTAGTGGAATATGAGACTTTGTAAGAAAAAAAATCATCATTTTCCGCTAACTTGTGACAAAAAATAAAAAATTCTAGGAACTTGCCATGCCCCTCACGGAATACCTTGGGGTGTCTTCTTTCCAAAATGGGGTCACTTGTGGGGTAGTTATACTGCCCTGGCATTTTAGGGGCCCTAATGCGTGAGAAGTAGTTTGAAATCAAAATGTGTAAAAAATGCCCTGTGAAATCCTAAAGGTGCTCTTTGGAATGTGAGCCCCTTTGCCCACCTAGGCTGCAAAAAAGGGTCACACATTTGGTATCGCCGTACTCAGAAGAAGTAGGGCAATGTGTTTTGGGGTGTCTTTTTACATATACCCATGCTGGGTGAGAGAAATATCTCGGCAACAGACAACTTTTCCCATTTTTTATACAAAGTTGGCATTTGATCAAGATATTTATCTCACCCAGCATGGGTATATGTAAAAATGTAAAATGACACCCCAAAACACATTGCCCAACTTCTCCTGAGTACGGCGATACCACATGTGTGACACTTTTTTGCAGCCTAGATGCGCAAAGGGGCCCAAATTCCTTTTAGGAGGGCATGTTTAGACATTTATATTCCAGACTTCTTCTCACGCTTTAGGGCCCCTAAAATGCCAGGGCAGTATAAATACCCCACATCTTTTTGGAAAGAAGACACCCCAAGGTGAAGGGCATGGCGAGTTCATATAAGATTTTTATTTTGGGGCACAAGTTAGCGGAAATGGATATTTATTTTGTTTTTTTCTCACAAAGTCTCCCTTTCCGCTAACTTAGGACAAAAGTTCAATCTTTCATGGACTCAATATGCCCCTCAGCGAATACCTTGGGGTGTCTTCTTTCCGAAATGGGGTCACATGTGGGGTATTTATACTGCCCTGGCATTTTAGGGGCCCTAAAGCGTGAGAAGAAGCCTGGAATATAAATGTCTAAAAAATGTTACGCATTTGGATTCCGTGAGATTTTATTTTTTGACACAGGTTAGTAGAATATGAGACTTTGTAAGAAAAAAAATAAAAATAAAATCAATTTGCGCTAACTTGTGCCAAAAAAATGTCTTAATGGAGCCTTACAGGGGGGTGATCAATGACAGGGGGGTGATCAGGAAGTCTATATGGGGTGATCACCACCCTGTCACTGATTACCCCCCTGTAAGGCTCCATTCAGACGTCCATATGTGTTTTGCGGATCCGCGGTGTCCGTGTTTTGCGGATCTACGGATCCGCAAAACACATACGGACGTCTGAATGGAGCCTTACAGGGGGGTGATCAATGACAGGGGGGTGATCACCCTATATAGACTCCCTGATCACCCCCCTGTCATTGATCACCCCCCTGTAAGGCTCCATTCGGAGGTCCTTATGTGTTTTGCGGATCCATGGATCGGATCCGCAAAACACGTACGGACGTCTGAATGGAGCATTACAGGGGGGTGATCAATGACAGGGGGGTGATCAGGGAGTGTATATGGGGTGATCACCCCCCTGTCATTGATCACCCCCCTGTAAGGCTCCATTCAGACGTCCGTATGTGTTTTGCGGATCCGATCCATGGATCCGTGGATCCGTAAAACACATACGGACGTCTGAATGGAGCCTTACATGGGGGTGATTAATGACAGGGGGGTGGTCAATGACAGGGGGATGATCAGGGAGTCTATATGGGGTGATCACCCCCCTGTCATTGATCACCCCCCTGTAATGCTCTATTCAGACGTCTGTATGTGTTTTGCGGATCCGATCCGTGGATCTGTAAAACACATACGGACGTCTGAATGGAGCCTTACAGGGGGGTGATCAATGACAGGGGGGTGATCAGGGAGTGTATTTGGAGTGATCACCCCCCTGTCATTGATCACCCCCCTGTAAGGCTCAATTCAGACGTCCGTATGTGTTTTGCGGATCCGATCCATGGATCCGTGGATCCGTAAAACACATACGGACGTCTGAATGGAGCCTTACAGGGGGGTGATCATCCCATATAGACTCCCTGATCACCCCCCTGTAAGGCTCTATTCAGAGGTCCGTATGTGTTTTGCGGATCCACGTCTGAATGGAGCCTTACAGGGGGGTGATCAATGACAGGGGGGTGATCAGGGAGTGTATATGGGGTGATCACCCCCCTGTCATTGATCATCCCCCTGTCATTGATCACCCCCCTGTAAGGCTCCATTCAGACGTCCGTATGTGTTTTGCGGATCCGATCCGTGGATCCGTAAAACACGTACGGACGTCTGAATGGAGCCTTACAGGAGGGTGATCAATGATGGGGGGGTGATCAGGGAGTCTATATGGGGTGATCAGGGGTTAATAAGTGACGGGGGGTGTAGTGTGGTGATTGGTGCTACTTATTACTGAGCTGCCTGTGTCCTCTGGTGGTCGATCCAAGCAAAAGGGACCACCAGAGGACTAGGTAGCAGGTATATTAGACTCTGTTATCAAAACAGCATCTAATATACCTGTTAGGGGTTAAAAAAAAATCGCATCTACAGCCTGCCTGCGAATGATCGCCGCTGGTAGGCTGTAGATCCACTCGCTCACCTTCCGATCCTGTGAACGCGCGCGCGTTCACAGGAAGTCTCGCGTCTCGCGAGATGATGCATAGATGCGTCACTCTGCCTGAGACAGCCGCCTCCGGACCGCGATCCTGCGTTAGGCGGTCCGGAGACGGTTAAGGACTCAGGACGTACCGGTACGTCCTAAGTTTAAAACGCAATTGCGGCACGGCGGGGGTTAATCAGAGCAGGATGTCCGCTGAAATCATTCAGCGGGCATGCTGTCACAACGCCAGGGGGGTCATGTGACCCCCCCCCCGCATCGGTGATCGCAGCAAACCGCAATTCAGACCTGCGGTTTGCTGTGTTTCTGGTCCATTCGGGTCTCCGTTGACCCGATGAACCAGAAAAGGACGGTGATCGGTGGTGTGATTACACACCACCAATCACAGTCCGAGCATTTGGGGGAGGCGGTGCTGGCTGTGGGGCTGATTGGTGCTGTCCTTGGTGCTGATTGGTGCTTGAGAGAGGCGGGAGATTCAAACTCCCGGCACTCCTCTCTCCCCTCCTCTTCCTGCTGCTGCACCTGCACCGTCCAGCACCAGCTGCTGCGATCCCCCCCGTCGGCACCCTCCAGGTAGGTTATGGTCAGTGAGGGAGAGGCACGATTAGGCAGGGATAGAAGGAAAAGTTAGTTAGAAAAAACTTTATCTGATTTATTGTCTCTGGTGGTTGGGGTCCACAGCACTTAGCTGTGAGACCCTAGACCCACCCCTGCCAACATTTCGTTGCTCAGCACCTGGGCTCCTTTTTGGCTAGACCCGGTGGCTGGACGCCGGTCAGTGCAGCCGAGATGAGGACGTTTTGGGGCCTCGTGCTGCACATGGGTCTAGTGCAAAAACCCAGTGTCAGGCAATACTGGAGTGGGAACGCCCCCTTACCAGACCCCACTCTACAGTATGGCCATGACACGCCCCCGGTTTGAGGCCACCCGGAAATGTCTGCATTATTCAGATAATGCACCATGTCCTCCCCCAGGTGATCCTGCCCATGACCGTCTGTATAAGATACAGCCGGTCATCGATCACTTCGGGACCAAATTTGTGCAGGACTACGTAACTGGAAGGGAAGTCGCGGTTGATGAGTCTCTCGTTGCGTTCAAGGGGAGACTCAGTTTCCGCCAATACATTCCCACTAAGCGGGCGAGGTATGGTGTGAAAATTTGAAAAATTTGTGTGAGTACCTCAGGGTACATTTACAAATGTTGTGTGTACGAGGGGCGAGATTCCCATATTAAACCCCCAGAATGTCCCCCCACTCTGGGTGTTAGCGGGAAACTTGTGTGGGACCTTATGCACCCACTGCTAGATGAGGGTTACCAGTTGTACGTGGATAACTTTTATACTAGCATTCCCTTGTTCAGGTCCCTTGCCGCCAGATCCACGTACGCTTGTGGGACCGTGCAGAAAAATCAACGCGGCCTCCCTACCTACCCCCTCCAGGTAACTATCCCCAGGGGTGAGACCCGTGCCCTTACCAGTGGAAACCTGTTGCTGGTCAGGTAAAAGGACAAGAGGGATGTCCTTATACTGTCCACAATCCACGGTAACAGCATCACCCCTGTCAGTGTGCGAGGTACCGCGGCAACGGTCCTCAAGCCTGATTGTATCGTCGACTACAATCGGTATATGGGAGGAGTTGATCTCTCTGATCAAGTCCTCCAGCCATATAATGCTATGCGCAAAACCCAGGCATAGTACAAAAAAGTTGCGGTCTACTTGGTACAGGTTGCCTTGTACAACGCTTTTGTACTATCCCGAAGCGCTGGCAGCACAGGGACATTCCTCCAATTCTATGAGGCAGTCCTCAAGTCCTGATTCCTCGGGAATTGGAGGCGCCCAGATCGTCCCTGGCCAACATTTTCCAGGTGTGGTCCCCCATACTGGAAAGAAGGGACGAACCCCAAAAAAGTGCAGCGTGTGTCACAGGAGGGGGATACGGAAGGACACCACCACTCAAGGTGACACGTGCCCCGATCATCCAGGCCTCTGCGTTATCGATTGCTTCAGAGAGTATCACACTTCCATGGAGTACTAAATTTTTATAATCCCCAACAGTCCCCTAGAGAACATAAAAAACTATGGCTGTCAGACTTTGGAGACACAGAAACAAATTTTTTCCCCCCAAAATATTAGTTTTAGTGCAGGCATCCTCAAACTGAGGCCCTCCAGATGTTGTAAAACTATTACTCTAGTATGCCCAGACAACCTACAGCTATCAGCAGGGCACGGTGGGAATTGTAGTTTTACAACATCTGGAGGGCCGCAGTTTGAGGATGCCTGCTTAGTGTCTCTAAAGTCTGAGAGCCATACATATTGGGCATCGCCGCATCCGTAAAAATCTTCTCTATAAAAATAACATTTAACCCAACCCCCTCTTCCCCGGATGAACAATTTTTGGGCAAAATTTCCATTTGAATCAGCCAAACAAAACTAAATATGTATTGCCCTGATTCTGTAGTTTGCAGAAACACCCCGAAAGGACAGTATCTCAGGGCCAGGAGGAATTGCTCTGAGATTGGTGAATTTAAGGTCGCAGCATCGGACCTTAAATGTAGGTTTAAAAATAGAGGATACCCAGAACATACATTGAAAAAGGCATATCATCATGCCATGAGTATGAATCGGAGTGAATTGCTGGTCCCTAAAAGCAGGGATAACACCGACTCTACTCCACGTATCCTAGCCAACTTTGACAAAGCCCATCGCCAAGTCCGTGAAATCCTGAAAAATCATTGGTCCATTCTACAGTCGGATCCAGACATCGGATCATCTATACCTGATTGTCCATCGGTTACGTATAGACGTGGATCCAACTTACGCGATTGATTGGTGCATAGCCTGTATAGTCGGCCTACGCCTGAAACATGGCTTAAAAACACAGCAAAAGGTAACTTCCCCTGTGGTTCTTGCATTATATGAAAATACATCATGAAAGGAGACTCTTTTACCAGTTTTGCTACTGGAATGAGATATAATATCCGGTCCTTCATTAGATGCACAACAGTGGGGTTAATATACCTAATTACTTGCAAATGTGGCCTACAATATGTAGGTAAGACCAAGCACGAACTAAGGAGGAGAATAGGTGAACACCTATCAGATATCCGCAACTCACGGGAGACTACGGTGTCTCGTCATGTGCGTGAAACACATGATGGCAATCCAGATGTGTTGCGAGTTCAGGGGATTGTTACGCATGATAGATCCACACGTGGCGGAGATGTGGATACACCACTACTCCGCAAAGAAGCGATGTGGATCTTTAAGCTACAAACTATACAGCCTAGAGGCCTAAATGAAGCGATTTCCTATGCTTGCTTCATTTGATCCATATGTAACCACATCATGGATTTATCCACGGTTGTTTGCGTTTCTGTATAATTATAATTTGAATGGTACGTTTGCCCTCTGTTGCCTGTCTTTCCCTTTAATTGTACCTTTTGGGATAAGGAATGTTGCTAGCCACAGTGTACAGATGTGGTGAGTGATAGATGGTGAGATTTTGAGCAGCATATGGCTAAATAAACAAAAAATTGGGTTGTGTTTATCCTTGGTATGGTTTCATAATTGATGCACGATATATCGCTCTGTCACCTGCTAGTATTCTCTGATATACCTACATTGGAACGAGGCGTTTAGATGACAGTCCTTTGAGCCGCGATTTTCGATTCCCCCTTTACATGAGCGCTTGGTGCGCTGTAAGGAGGCGTGTACGATGACGTGAGCACTGGGCGGGATCAGGGGCGAAGGTTGGATGACGCGCCCCAGTCTGATTCGCGGAGTGCTAGCACACGCCCCCACTATAGGCGGGGCATTTCTGATATCTGTTCGGCGTCTGAGTGGCCTGGTACGTCCATCATAGCGCCGGAACCTTGACACGCAAAAGTGTGAGTCTGATTCTGCTCCACAGGCTATTATATGTAAAATAGATTCACGCTCCTGATGAGTTGTGGCGTACAGTGCCATAGTGAAACACGTTGAGCCGGTGATCTTTCATTAGGACACGGCTCTCTAGGCAGGGTGTAGATGTTATGTTAAGCAGCACAACAGCTGACTTGACTGTGTGTTTGCGGTCTGGTACCGAGACCCAGTGTGTGGCTGCATGTATGGGTAGGCTGTTGTAGACAACTGAGTGAATATCCACATATAGAACAGCAACTGTGTGGACAGTTTTGGCAATTGCCTAGTTCTCACTCGTAACTGCTCTACAATTCATGCTAGGTAGGACTGCTTTAGTCATGCACCTGTACCTGGTTCAAATATAAGAACCGTGTCCTGATTCCCTCCCCAGTATATATTGGCACCAATGTGCTAGCTGGATAGGGTTCTTGTCCAGATTTGAAGTTGTATGGTTTATCCAATCAAACTCCTATACCACAACACTTGAGTCTGGAAGCCTGATAGTCACGGAAAGTGATATACAGTCTTTCCCGTTTTTTAATCAGAGTTTAATAAACACTTTATTATTTTCTTTTATAATACGTTCTTCAGGCAGTGATTTTCTATATATCTAGTAAACGTACAAAATAGTACTTTGTTAGTGTGAGATAGTTTGCAGAAACACCCCATATGTGGTCGTAAATGGCTATATAGCCACACGGCAGGGCTTAGAACGAAAGGAAGGCCATATGGTTTCTGGAAGGCAGATTTTGATGGACTGGTTTATTTACACCATGTCCCATTAGAAGCCCCCCTGATGTAGCCTAGACTAGAAACTCCAAAAAAGTGTCCCCCATCTAAGAAACTACACCCCTCAAGGTATTCAAAAGTTACTTTACAAACTTTATTAATTAACCCTTTAGGTGTTCCACAAAACTAAATAGCGAATGTAGAACAATTTTAGAATTAAAATTTTTGGTAACTTGCCTCAAAAAAGTGTAATATAGAGCAACCAAAAATCATATTTACCCTAACATAGTCCCAAAACAACAACCACCTTATCCCGTAGTTTCCTAGATGGGGTCACTTTTAGGGTGTTTCTACTTTAGGGGTGCATCAGGGGGCTTGAAAGGGTACATGGTGTAAATAAACCAGTCCTGCAAAATTTGCCTTCCAAAAACCGAATGGCGTTCACCTTCTTCTATGTCCTGCTGTTTAGCCAAATAGTAGTTTACGACCACATATGGGGTGTTTCTGCAAACTACAGAATCAGTGCAACCCATATTGAGTTTTGTTTGGCTGTTAACCCATTTTTTGCAGTAATAAAGTAAGGGTTAAAATGGAAAATTTTCCAAAAAATAGAAATTCCAAAATTGTTTCTCCATCTGCCATTAACTCTTGTGGAACAAGGGTTAAAAAAAGTTTGTAAACCCAGTTTTGAATACCTTCAGGGGTGTACTTTCTTAGATGGAGTCACTTTTTTAGAATTTCTATTCTATTGGTGCAACGGGGGGCTTGAAATGGGACATGGTATAAACAAAGCCAGTCCTGCAAAATCTGCTTGCAAAAACCATATGGTGTTCCCCTCCTTCTATGTCCTCCCGTTTGGACAAACAGTAGTTTAGGACCACATATGGGGTGTTTCTGCAAACTACAGAATCAGGGCAACCCATATTGAGTTTTGTTTGGCAGTTACCCTTGCTTTGTTCCTGGAAAAAATGGATTATATTGGAAAATTTTCCAAAAAAACAAAATTCTTAAATTTTATGTTCATTTGCCATGAAGTCTTGTGGAAGACCTAAAGGGTTAAAGTTCGTAAAATCAGTTTTGAATACGTTGAGGGGTGTAGTTTCTAAAATGGGGTCATTTTTGGGGTGTTTCTATTATGTAAGCCTCACAAAGTGACTTCAGACCTGGACTGGTCCATAAAAAGTGGAATTTGGAAAATTTCTGAAAAATTTCAAAATCTGCTTCTAAACTTCTAAGCTATGTAACATCCCCAAAAAATAAAATGGCATTCCCAAAATGATACAAACATGAAGTAGACATATGGGGAATGTAAAGTCATCACAATTTTGGGGGGTATTACTATGTATTACAGAAGTAGAGAAACTGAAACTTTAAAATTTGCTAATTTGTTTTTGGTAAATTTTGTATTTTTTTATGGAAAAAAATTTACTTTTTTGACCCAATTTTAGCAGTGTCATGAAGTACAATATGTGACGAAAAAACAATCTCAGAACGGCCTGGGTAAGTCAAAGCGTCCTTAAAGTCCTTATGGTGAAATAGGGCTGAATCCTTAAGGGGTTAAAAAAGAGATTTTTTTTAAAAAAAATTCCCTTCCTCTGTTTCCTTTCTCTCCTTTCCTTCCTCTCCCCTTTACCCTTCTCTCCTTCTTTTCCAACACCTCGATTAACAAATCGCTCCACCTTGGTGCAACTGCGCAGAACAATCCAAACATATCCACTCATTAATGCGCCTGTGCTTTCACTTATTTTAACGGTGGATGCATATCCCTTACTGCGCCTGCCCTTACACTTAAAATACAAGACTTACCACTCTGCATCACTGCGCCTGCATTTGCACTTGATTTTTGGTATCACTGGACACTGCTGCGCATGTGTGTGGGCTAGAACTACCACAGGTTACATTACATAGTAATGGTGATACTTTGCCAATGTCTCACCCCAAGAATGGTGACATGCATGGCGCAGTGGGTGAGCACTAAGGTCTCACCACATCTGATGGTAAGTATACTACCCCTTATCAGCGTTTACTTCTGCTCACCAAACTATATATTGATCATATTAAATAAAACCATGCAGGTAATTATTCTAAAAATTAAGAAAAAGTAAAGCCTTCATTGAGGCCTTTTGGACTGAGACTGTCAAGACGGTAAATCCATCTTCTTTCCTCTTGGAGGAGAATTCTATCCAAATTCCCTCTGCGTGCTCCAAGCATCTTTTTGGACACACCCCAGAAGCTTAAACAACCGGGGTCTCCCTTGTGGAAAGTCCTTACATGCCTAGATATAGGGGTGTCAGACTTGGTGTTAATGCTGCTTATATGCTGTGTGAGACAGTGACAGGTCTCACACAGGGTAGAGGCAAGGAAGGGGTGGATAGTTCGGTCCACATCCCTATTCCACTACAGGCGAGACCAGCTGGAAGTAATCAGGCTGGCACAAAGCACCTCCCAGGGTGTCAGCAGGGGGGGGAGTGTGTTGCCTGTGGACAGAGGCCTGGAGGCTCTGTGTGGTCCAAGCAAGGAGGGCTGAGAGACCACTATTCCCCATGTGTGCTGAGACACTGGACTGGAGACAGTGGGCGTACTGTGCTCTGTACAGCCAGGAGGCTGTGGGATATTGGCTGAGAACGCCGCATGTGTTCACAGGGTGTGAACAGGGACTTAGGTGAGTCAGGAATATTACAGAATGTTTAGTTAGAGCCTGGACGGGCGAGTGTTTATTATTTTGTATTATTGTTTATGTTTATGCGGATGTGCCGCAATAAAGCACCATGTTTGGATCTTAAAGGGAACCTGTCATCGGGATTTTGTGTATAGAGCTGAGGACATGGGCTGCTAGATGGCCGCTAGCACATCCGCAATACCCAGTCCCCATAGCTCTGTGTGCTTTTATTGTGTAAAAAACCTGATTTGATACATATGCAAATTAACCTGAGATGAGTCCTGTCCCTGACTCATCTCACATACAGGACTCATCTCAGGTTAATTTGCATATGTATCAAATCAGGTTTTTTACACAATAAAAGCACACAGAGCTATGGGGACTGGGTATTGCAGATGTGCTAGCGGCCATCTAGCAACCTGTGTCCTCAGCTCTATACACAAAATCCCGGTGACAGGTTCCCTTTAAACTTGGTGTCCTGAAGATATCTGTGAGAATGACCCCTGAATAAGAGGCGATCCCTTACAGCTGGCAGATCCGCCGACGAAATTCTTGTGATGTTTTGCCAACATACAGTTTGCGACAGGGACACTGGGCCACATACACTATGCCCATCGTTTGACAATTAATAAATTGCCTGATCTTATATTTTTTATTGTCCAATGGATTTATAAAATCTTTAGTCTTCTTGATGTAGGGACAAAAACTGCATCTACCACACGGGTGACATCCCACTACATTGGATCGCAAACACATTGTTTTGGGGGGTCCTTACTGTGAAAGCTGTGCACTAGCTGGTCTTTGAGGTTCTTACCTCTACGATACGTGACACTCGGTTTCTGCAATAGGGCTTCGCTCAGGTCACTATCAGTTTGTAAAACATGCCAGTGCTTTTGAAGGATTTGAAAAACCCTGCGATGTTAAACATCAAAAGTGCCAATGCCCCTAATGATGGCTGTGGTATCAGTTTTTCTTGTGTCACTCAATAGGTCAGGACGGGGGGTATTTTTTGCTCTGTAGAAGCCTTTATGTAACGTCTTTTTGGGGTATTCTCTTTGATGGAATCTATCATACAGTGTGTCACATTCCTTAAGGAACGCAGAGTCACTTGAGCAATTTCGACGTGCCCTTATATACTGTCCAACAGGTATCCCTCTTCTCAGAGGCAGGTAAACCAAAAGGAAAAAAAAACTGGAACTGCTTATAGCTTTTGTTTTGGGCGCTGCTCAGCTAGATATATCACGCAGATGGTGAATTAAAAAGTAGTATTTATTTGTCTACGCGTTTCGAGGGAATTGGACCCTCTTCTTCAGGACAATCAATGATACAATACAAGACAGTTTGAATTTATTTATACACTTGTTTTTGGCACCTTACTTCGATTGTAGGGGGGCGTGGCTATGGGCGGAGTTAATATAAAAAAACATGGGTTAGAATAATCAATACTCTGTAAGTCTTGGTAATGTTGCTGTAAAACAGGATTAGGCACACTTCACACAGACATCCGGTAGTCACTGGGGAGGAAGATATGCACCGGTAATAAATATGGACAATGAGCGGCGAAGAGCGATCATCCTTCGGGACGGGTTGCTATGCCCCGCCCACCTTTGTGACGTAACACTAAAGGGGTGGCTAGGTTTTGCTTGGTAGATGGAGCGCTGGGAAGCACTAAGCTGTACGGAGTGGTGGGACACGCCCCCCCTCCCCTGTCACGTGAGCTGATGGGGCGGGCCCAAGGGGATGCCATTCGGTCCTATCTGACAGTTGATGGAGCGCTAAGAAGCGCTAAGCTGTCCGGAGTGGTGGGGAAGACCATCTCACCTCCTGACATGTAAGCTAGTGAGGCGGGCCCAAAGGATGCTGATGAGTCCTATATGGCAATGAGGGAATGACAGGGAAGATTAAAGGGAACTGGGGGAAAAAAAGGGGGGGGGGAGTGAGGGGAATAATGCTGCGCTCACAATCGCTTTTGAGTATCAGTGCGTTTGGAGTGAGCGTGACATTAAACAAAAACCTGTATGGCAGAAACAATAATGTGCATAAAACACACGATTTTTGGTAAAAAAGGGAGCAAGAAGGATATCTTGGCAATCGAATGTTATGAAGAAAAAATAATAATATAAAATACACACAATAAAAGGAAAATAACAGGGAAATAAAATGTAGATAAAGGTACTGGCATAAAAGGTATATATAATATATAAAATATAAGGCATAGCCAGTGGCATATGCTATTGGATTAGAGTACTGTTTCACTCAGTTCATTGAGACCATGGGGTGTTAGCGTATCAAGTTGGTATATCCAGAAAGCCTCCCGTTTCTGTAAAATGTCAAACCGATTAAATGGGTTTTCAGGTATATGTTCTATGGGAGTGATTTTTATTGGGTGTTTTTGTTTTTCTGTGGTTGTCGCACAGTGTCTTGACAAACTGTGTTTCTGATATAAGCGTTGTATATTATGTCTATGTTGATTCAATCGACAGTGTAGCTCCTGTGTCGTGCGCCCCACATACTGCAGGCCGCAACTACACTCAATTAGGTATATAACGTAGGAAGACTGGCATGTCATGTATTGTTTTATGGAGAAGGATGTTTTATTACGGTTTGACATGAATGTGGCTTGATTATGGGTAATTGTTTATCACCTCCCAAAAATTCATAAGAATAAAGATAACCCCCCCAGGCAGGCCCATTGTCTCCAATACCAAATGTGCGACAAGCAATCTATCCCAATATATGGATCTTCATTTACAGCCATATGTCGAAGATCTGCCCACTTATCTACATGACTCCAGTCAGCTCATCCAGGAATTAAAAACTATAAACTGGGAAGAAACATATGCTTTTCTTACTTTGGATGTCACGTCACTATATACAAACATTAAACACGAGCTAGGCCTCCGGTGCATCCAATCAGTGCTAGAAAGGGACATCAGCCTAAAATCATCCCAAGTTTCTTTTTTGCTACAAAGCTTACAGTTCATACTAGAGTATAACTATTTCATATATAATGGAAACATTTACCACCAGTGTAAGGGGACCGCTATGGGGACACGAGTAGCGCCGTCTTTTGCCAATTTATTTATGGGGGAGTTCGAAGAACTACACATAACCAAGCACTCACTATAAAAACAAAATCATATCGATGATATATTCATTATATGGGATGGGGACGAACTCTCTGCCAAAACCTTTTGCCAATCGCCCTAAAGCGCGAGAAGAAGTCTGGAATCCAAATGTCTAAAAATGCCCTCTTAAAAAGGAATTTGGGCTCCTTTGCTGCAAAAAAAAAAAAAAAAGTGTCACAGATGTGGTATCGCCGTACTCAGGAGAAGTAGGGCAGTGTTTTGGGATGTCATTTTACATACAGGTCCTTCTAAAAAAATTAGCATATTGTGATAAAGTTCATTATTTTCTGTAATGTACTGATAAACATTAGACTTTCATATATTTTAGATTCATTACACACCAACTGAAGTAGTTCAAGCCTTTTATTGTTTTAATATTGATGATTTTGGCATACAGCTCATGAAAACCCAAATTTCCTATCTCAAAAAATTAGCATATTTCATCCGACCAATAAAAGAAAAGTGTTTTTAATACAAAAAAGTCAACCTTCAAATAATTATGTTCAGTTATGCACTCAATACTTGGTCGGGAATCCTTTTGCAGAAATGACTGCTTCAATGCGGCGTGGCATGGAGGCAATCAGCCTGTGGCACTGCTGAGGTGTTATGGAGGCCCAGGATGCTTCGATAGCGGCCTTAAGCTCATCCAGAGTGTTGGGTCTTGCGTCTCTCAACTTTCTCTTCCCAATATCCCACAGATTCTCTATGGGGTTCAGGTCAGGAGAGTTGGCAGGCCAATTGAGCACAGTAATACCATGGTCAGTAAACCATTTACTAGTAGTTTTGGCACTGTGAGCAGGTGCCAGGTCGTGCTGAAAAATGAAATCTTCATCTCCATAAAGCTTTTCAGCAGATGGAAGCATGAAGTGCTCCAAAATCTCCTGATAGCTAGCTGCATTGACCCTGCCCTTGATAAAACACAGTGGACCAACATCAGCAGCTGACATGGCACCCCAGACCATCACTGACTGTGGGTACTTGACACTGGACTTCAGGCATTTTGGCATTTCCCTCTCCCCAGTCTTCCTCCAGACTCTGGCACCTTGATTTCCGATGACATGCAAAATTTGCTTTCATCCGAAAAAAGTACTTTGGACCACTGAGCAACAGTCCAGTGCTGCTTCTCTGTAGCCCAGGTCAGGCGCTTCTGCCGCTGTTTCTGGTTCAAAAGTGGCTTGACCTGGGGAATGCGGCACCTGTAGCCCATTTCCTGCTCACGCCTGTACACGGTGGCTCTGGATGTTTCTACTCCAGACTCAGTCCACTGCTTCCGCAGGTCCCCCAAGGTCTGGAATCGGTCCTTCTCCACAATCTTCCTCAGGGTCCGGTCACCTCTTCTCGTTGTGCAGCGTTTTCTGCCACACTTTTTCCTTCCCACAGACTTCCCACTGAGGTGCCTTGATACAGCACTCTGGGAACAGCCTATTCGTTCAGAAATTTCTTTCTGTGTCTTACCCTCTTGCTTGAGGGTGTCAATGATGGCCTTCTGGACAGCAGTCAGGTCGGCAGTCTTACCCATGATTGCAGTTTTGAGTAATGAACCAGGCTGGGAGTTTTTAAAAGCCTCAGGAATCTTTTGCAGGTGTTTAGAGTTAATTAGTTGATTCAGATGATTAGGTTAATAGCTTGTTTAGAGAACCTTTTAATGATATGCTAATTTTTTTAGATAGGAATTTTGGGTTTTCATGAGCTGTATGCCAAACTCATCAATATTAAAACAATAAAAGGCTTGAACTACTTCAGTTGGTGTGTAATGAATCTAAAATATATGAAAGTCTAATGTTTATCAGTACATTACAGAAAATAATGAACTTTATCACAATATGCAAATTTTTTTAGAAGGACCTGTACACTAGGTATCAAAATTACCTACAGTAGAAGTCTTATATTTTAATTTTTTTTAAGTAACCACCTAGAAAGCTTTTATAGCTGTGAGGGTAAATGCCTTGTCTCTGATGTGTAGAGGTCCTGAGTTTGAATCCCAGGACAAACTTTTCTAAAAGTGTTTTTTTTTTTTTTTTTTTTTTAATACCGGGGGAGGGGGTCTATTGGCGCCATGGGGGACTATTGGCGCCATGATACTGACAATTGGCGCCATGATACTGGCACATGGAGGGGGGAGGAGAGAGGCACTTGATACTGGCACATTAGGGGGCAGGGGGAGAGGATGGCACTATGATATTAGCACATGGTGGGTGAGCACCCCTGGCAACCGCACTCTGACAACCTGCACTAGGGTGTCAGAGGCTGCAGGACAGTGACTGGCAGCAAGGTGGCACACACTTGTGTACAGGGGTCAGGGCACACCTGCTGCTTGACTAGGGGCCATAGATTCTAACTGGCACAGGGTGCCCAGCAGTGGCACATGGAGCCTAATAGGTGGCACAGACTGTCTAAAGGGCTATGAATGGTACAGGATGCAGGACAGTGCCAGACTGGCAGAGGGCACAAGGAAGCATACTGTTTTATGTTGCCCTGGTGGCACAGGATTTCAGACAGTGGCTTAATGGCGCCTGGCAGCGAATAGGTGGCACTGCTCGTGTTTGGTGTGCCAACCTGCTGAACAGCGCAGAGTGATTGGCATCACTGGGATGGTACTAGGTGGCAGACAATGGCTGGATATTATATATACATGACAATAGTCAGACTGGCACAGGGTACACGACCATAGTTAAATGTTACATGCAATAGGTGGCTAAAAAAGGGGCGGCTAAAGGGGTGTGGTCAATGGGTGGAGTCAAGGGGCGGCAAAATTAGCTTTTGCCTAGGGTGGCAAAAATCCTTGCACCAGCCCTGAACATACTTCAAACCGGTAGATAGCAACAGTTATATCCACTATTCCAGTTTTCACCATAAAAAATGGCTACAGAATATACCATACAGCCAGTTTAAACGAATAAGACGTAATTGCACATACAAAGAAGACTTCATACAACAAACAGACACCATCCGTAAACAATTTTCGGCAAAAAAATATCCAGCTAAACTGATAAAAAACGCTTTGAAAAAAAGCTCCATTGTGTCCCAGGAGGAATGTTTAACCAAAACCTCCAAAAAACAAGAAAAACAAGACCGTCTTAATTTTATCACCCAGTACAGCACGTCAAATGGGCATATTAAGAATATTCTAGCCAAACACTGGCATATATTACTCCAAGATCCATACCTCTCAAAACACCTAGCGCCCAAACCAATCATTACATATAGACGAGCCCCTACGATAAAAAGCATCTTGGCCCCTAGCAAACCTAGACAACATAATGAACCACAAAACAAATCTAGTAAAATTGCGGCACAGAATGCGGGCAGCTACAAATGCCGGTCCAAGCGATGCCTATGCTGTAAAACAATTACCCATAATCAAGCCACATTCATGTCAAACCGTAATAAAACATCCTTCTCCATAAAACAATACATGACGTGCCAGTCTTCCTACGTTATATACCTAATTGAGTGTAGTTGCGGCCTGCAGTATGTGGGGCGCACGACACAGGAGCTACACTGTCGATTGAATCAACATAGACATAATATACAACGCTTAAGACACTGTGCGACAACCACAGAAAAACAAAAACACCCAATAAAAATCACTCCCATAGAACATATACCTGAAAACCCATTTAATCGGTTTGACATCTTACAGAAACGGGAGGTTTTCTGGATATACCAACTTGATACGCTAACACCCCATGGTCTCAATGAACTGAGTGAAACAGTACTCTAATCCAATAGCATATGCCACTGCCTATGCCTTATATTTTATATATTATATATACCTTTTATGCCAGTACCTTTATCTACATTTTATTTCCCTGTTATTTTCCTTTTATTGTGTGTATTTTATATATTATTATTTTTTCACATAACGTCCGATTGCCAAGATATCCTTCTGGCTCCCTTTTTTACCAAAAATCGTGTGTTTTATGCACATTATTGTTTCTGCCATACAGGTTTCTGTTAAATGTCACGCTCACTCCAAACGCACTGATACTCAAAAGCGATTGTGAGCGCAGCATTATTCCCCTCACTCCCCCCCCCTTTTTTTCCCCCAGTTCCCTTTAATCTTCCCTGTCATTCCCTCATTGCCATATAGGACTCATCAGCATCCTTTAGGCCCGCCTCACTAGCTTACATGTCAGGAGGTGAGATGGTCTTCCCCACCACTCCGGACAGCTCAGCGCTTCTTAGCGCTCCATCAACTGTCAGATAGGACCAAACGGCATCCCCTTGGGCCCGGCCCATCAGCTCACGTGTCAGGGGAGGGGGGGCGTGTCCCACCACTCCGTACACTTTAGCGCTTCCCAGCGCTCCATCTACCAAGCAAAACCTAGCCACCCCTTTAGTGTTACGTCACAAAGGTGGGCGGGGCATAGCAACCCGTCCCGAAGGATGATCGCTCTTCGCCGTTCATTGTTCATATTTATTACCGGTGCATATCTTCCTCCCCAGTGACTACCGGACGTCTGTGTGAAGTGTGCCTAATTCTGTTTTACAGCAACATTACCAAGACTTACAGAGTATTGATTATTCTAACCCATGTTTATTTATATTAACTCCGCCCATAGCCACGCCCCCCACAATCGAGGTAAGGCGCCAAAAACAAGTGTATAAATAAATTCAAACTGTCTTGTATTGTATCATTGATTGTCCTGAAGAAAAGGGTCCAATTCCCTCGAAACGCGTAGACAAATAAATACTACTTTTTTATTCACCATCTGCGTGATATATCTAGCTGAGCAGCGCCCAAAACAAAAGCTATAAGCAGTTCCAGTTTTTTCTCCTTTTGGTTTACCTTACTTCGCTTCCGCATTTAATCTCTAAATGCGCCCTGGAACCAAGGCTGCAGCAAGGCACTCCCCAGTCGCTGGTCGGGTCCATCTACCAGCCAGGCTCGTCAAAGGTGTTGTGACTCCTCACAACACACTCTGGTAAGCGAATTATTTTGGCATCATTTTAATTATTTTATACTGTACTACACATTTGGCGCTGCCTCCCCTCTTCTCCCCTCCCCTCTTCTTCTCAGAGGCAGAGGATGATAGCTTGTGGACAATGGTTTACGGTAAACTTCTATATTGATGCTGCCACCAGGATCAATGGAGATTCTCAGGTCCAAGAACGTTATCGTGTTATGATGTATTTCTAAGGTAAATTTCATACCTATATCATTATTATTGAGACTCCTAACAAATTTGTGAAATAATTCCATAGTACCGTCCCATAAAATCAAAACATCATCAATAAATTGCCCCCAAAACAAAACGTGCTTTTGAAAGTACTCGGTGAATACAATAGTGTTTTCCCACCACCCTAAAAATAAATTTGCATAATTTGGTGCACATTTACTGCCCATTGCTGTACCGACAGACTGTAAATAAAATTTGCCATTGAATAAAAAATAATTATGTGTAAGAAGAAACCGTAATAAGGTGAGTACTAGCTCACGTAAATTGAATCCCCTTTGTGTACAGAAATGAACTAACTGCCTTTATTCCCAAATCATGCTTTATATTAGTGTACAGTGTCTCTATATCCAAACTAGCAAGGAGAGTGTGGTTTCCGACCAGAATCTCCTGCAGCATGATCAAAGAAATGCTGGTGGTCTTTAGCAGATCCATGTATAGTGAGATTGCGGCCTTGCTATCTCCCCTGCAGGCCTCTATTACAGAGGCAGATAAATGGCTCACCCATGTTGAATCTAAAATGGGGGACTTTGCGGCATCTCACAACTACCTGGTGGATGCGCATGAGGAGTTAACCTCTGAAGTCGAGAGACTTAAAAATAAAGTGGTGGACCAAGAAGACAGGTCCCGCCGCAAAAACATTAAACTTAGAGGCATACCAGAAAATATACCACCAAGGGACCTGGAAGCCTATATTCTAGACCTTATGAGATCCCTCCCTAAAGATATTCGCCAGAATCCTATCGACCAGACTAGCCCCCCTCATCCCTTTAATGGTGCACTCCGACCAAGTCAGAATTGTTAAAGGACGCCAAATCCAAGAAAACTCTAGAAGAGTCCTTAAATATACTCTCTCACCTTCACAAAAAGAAAACCCCAGCACTATTTGTGACATTGGACGCTGAAAAAGCGTTTGACCGCATCTGCTGGTCCTTCTCCTTCGCGGTTTTGGCTAAAATGGGCATAGCAGGCCCCATCCTTGCTTCTATTCAGGCCCTGTATAAGGACCCTTCTGCTAGAGTGTGGGTAAATGGGTCCCTTTCCAGACCCTTCACCATTTCCAATGGGACCAGACAGGGCTGCCCCTTTTCCCCTCTTATGTTTATATTATCTATTGAACCCCTTGCCCAAGTCTTACGGTTGGAAGGGAAAGTGTCGGGCGTCCAGATCGCACCCATATCCTAAGTCTATATGCAGACGACGTGATACTCACGCTTACCGACCCTGTCTCCTCCCTATTCTCAGCCCTAGACACGATTTCCCACTTTGGCCGACTTTCCTATTATAAATTAAATTCATCTAAATCCCAGGCCCTACCCCTTAATTTAGACCCCCAAACAGTGGAATTCCTAAAAGAAAACTTTGACTTAGATTGACAACCGGACCAAATTCAATACCTAGGCATAAACCTTACCTCCTCAATCCATCGACTGCATTTGGCCAACTACCCCTTTCTTTTATCTGGTCTAAAAAAAGACCTAGAGCAATATGACAAGTTTGAAATCTCTTGGCTAGGTAGGTTGGCCACTTTCCAAATGTTTGCCTTGCCTAAACTCCTTTACCTATTTAGAGTTCTCCCTATAAAACTTCCTGTATCCTATTTTTCTCAATGCAAAAAGCTATTAAATACCTTTCTATGGCATGGCAGGAAACCCAGAATAGCGTCAAAAATTTTGCAGGCCAGGAAACAACTAGGCGGCATTAGTTTACCTAATATCCATGACTACTATCTAGCGACACAAATTGCCCAATTGAAGAGCTGATGGAAGATGGATTTCTCTAAACAGTGGACTCATATTGATTCCACAGAGGTCCCAGGAGGCAACCTGAAAGCTTTACTGATAGCCTCGCTATCTAATTCATATATAAGACCCGACCTGTCCTTCCTAGCCTCCAATGCCGTAGATTGTTGGGTCAGATATCATACCCTCACATCAAAAGAGTCCCGCCCCACTCCGGGCCCTTTCCCGGTAATGGTTCTAGACTACCTTATCCCTGATTTGGGGGTAGGAACTTGGCACAAATATGGTATAACAGAGCTTCTTCAGTTGTTTCAAGATGACAGCCTTTTCTCCTTTGAAAGCTTACACAACACCTTTAAGGTTCCCAATGCTGAATTCTACAAATATCTCAGAATTAGGCATTTCTTAGCCGACAATCCCACTCTGCCAACGGCCAACGAGCGGATCCTAGAACTTTGGTCATTTCCCAAGCAGAAGCTTAAAACCCTCCGTCCTTTATACTCACAGCATAGTCGTAAGGACACTTTTATTATGTCCGCGCCTTTCCTATCTTGGGAACGAGACTTAGACTCCAAATTCACGCCTTTGCAATGGCAATCAGCTTTTAAATACGTCTCGAAGAACATCACCTGTGTGACCCAATATGAATCATTTGTCAAAACCTCCCTGAGATGGTACTTCACCCCTGAAAGGCTGCACATTATATATCTGTCTGTCTCTCCCCTATGCTGGAGGAGCTGTGGCCATAAAGGCACATTGTATCATATATTATGGAACTGCCCGATAATTAAGCCATTTTGGGATGAGGTCTTTTCCCTGATTTCTCAGATCTCAGATTCTGAGTCAACCCTGATTACCCCCTCCCCCTCGTTAGCTTTGCTGATGATTGGTATCACAGATGTACGGATTGCCTATAGGGGATTGGTCTGTCATATCCTTCTTTCTGCTAAATTAGCTATCACTTCTAAATGGAAGTCTCTACACCCCCCTACATTACTCGAAGTAATCCAAAGGGTTAACAAGACCTGCCTCTTTGAGCAAATCATGGCCTCTGCGACTTCGAATGTTACTTGCAATACTGTGAAATATGAGAAGACATGGCGAGTATGGAGGTCATCGAGACATATGTCCCCCTCCTAACCTACCATGCTTGACGAAGATGGAACTCTCTAAAATATGCTCCCCCATCATTTTCCCCTATTGGTACACCCTGAGGAAATGTTGATTTTCTGTATTATTTCTTGATATGCTATACCATTTGTATTGATCTATGTTTTAACTCCCTCTATCTGGGAGATTCAATGTTCACCTATGACTTTCACCTGAGTCTACTCACCTGCGAGTGAATAACAACAGTAATTTTATTTGTCATTTGTTCATATACCTCAATAAAAAATTTATCGATTCAAAAAAAAAGTAAAAAAAAAGTCATATGCACCCCTAAATAGTGCCAATCAAACCGTTATCTCATACCCAAAAAATATAAGCCCCTACATAATACAGTCGCAAAAAAAAACTATAGCTTTCAGACTACGGAAACACTATTGTCACGTCCGTAGCAACCTGCTCTATAAAAATACCAATGATCTAACCTGTCAGATGAACATTGTAAATAACAAAAAATAAAAACTGTACTAAAATAGCAATTTCTTTGTTACTTTGCCTCACAAAAAGTGTAATATAGAGCAACCAAAAATCATATGTACCCTAAAATAGTAAAAGCAAAACTGCCACCTTATTCCGTAGTTCTCCAAAATGGGGTATTTTTTTTTAGTTTCTACTCTAGGGGTGCATCAGGGAGGCTTCAAATGGGACATGGCAACTTAAAATTATCCCAGCAAAATCTGCCCTCCAAAAACCATATGGTGTTTCTTTCCTTCTGCGTCCTGCCGTGTGCCCGTACAGCAGTTTACGACCACATATTGGGTGTTTATGTAAACTACAGAATCAGGGCAATAAATATTGAGTTTTGTTTGGCTGTTAACCCTTGCTTTGTTACCGGACAAAATGGATTAAAGTGGAAACTCTGCCAAAAAATCTACATTTTCCTTTAATTCTTGTGAAACACCTAAAGGGTTAACAAAGTTTGTAATATCAGTTTTGAATACCTTAAGGGGTGTAGTTTCTAAAATGGGGCCATTTATGGGTGGTTTCTATTATGTAAGCCCCACAAAGTGAGTTCAGACCTGAACTGGTCCTTAAAAAGTGGGTTTTGGAAATGTTCTGAAAAATTTCATGGGTTTTGGAAATTTTCTGAAAAATTTCATGATTTGCTTCTAAACCTTCTAATGTCCCAAAAAAGAAAACTTTAAAATTTACAAAATGATCCAAACAGGAAGCAAATTTAAAGTAATAACTATTTTAGGAGGTATTACTATCTGTTTTAAAAGCAGAGAAATAAAAATTCTGAAAATTGCGAATTTTTCAAAATATTTAGTAAATTTGGTATATTTTTATAATTAAAAATGAAATATTTTGACACAAATTTACAACTGTCATGAAGTACAATATGTGACGAGAAAACACTCTCAGAATAGCTTGGATAAGTAAAAGCGTTTTACAGTTATCACCATATAAAGTGATACATGTCAGATTTGCAAAAATCGGCCTGGGATTTAAGGTGAAAAATGGCTCGGTACTGAAGGGGTTAATGCAATAGCATATGTTTTTTTCCATTGAAGTTGTCACGTTACATTTTTTCTCCAAATGCGACAACATGCTAGCTTTGTAAATAAAAAAAAATAAAATAAATATGATCCTTTGAGTAATTAAATAACATTCAGTAATTGAAACACCACTACCAAATACCATTAAACAGATGACCTGGATTAAGGATTACATTTTATTAACATTCACACTTCTGGGGAAGGTTTTGCAATACCAGTGGATTATGCTTCATTCCATTATGCTCTTCTTAATAAAGGTTTTGTTCTGCTGGATTTTGTGAAAACATGAATATTAGGCTATTAGCGTTTATAGGCTTTCTCTATGCTTTTCTGAATTATTGGGGTCATTTATCAAACTAGTATAAAGTAGAACTGGCTTAGTTGCCCATAGCAACCAATCGGATTACATCTTTCATTTTTGACAGCTCCTTTGGAAAATGAAAGGTGAAATCTGATTGGTTGCTATGGGCAACTAAGCCAGTTCTACTTTACACCAGTTTGATAAATGACCCCATATATTCCAAAGTCTGGAATGATCTAGTCATTAGAAATGTTTACAAATGAATAGGTAATATTAAAAATATATACCGTATTTTTCCCCCTATAAGATGCACCAGACCATAAGACGCACCTAGGTTTTTGATGAGGAAAATAAGAAACAATTTATTTTTAAAGGATAACTGTCACACTTTTCATATATGCAGTTACTAATAACATGATATTCCCGAATCAGTTACTATTAGACTGACTCACCCCATATTTAATAAGATTCAGCCCTTAGCAACCAGTCTGCATAAAACTGCAATTTCACTATTCAGTTAAGATGGTCGCCACTGCCCTCACCCTGAGGCTAATCCTGCCTGCCCTCACTAGCCAGTAACAATAGCCCCCAAAAGTGTCAGTAACCAGACCCCTCCCCCTAAAGTGTTAATCTCCTGCAGCACAAAGGGGTCCTCTTACCACATGTTGCTGTCATTTATACACTGAGCAGACGGCAGATCTCCCTTCCCTGGTCTGCGCTGCTCCAACTCTACTTCTCCAGCTCTGCTGAGTGAGGGACCGTCTGCCAAGTGCAGGGACAGGGAGAAGTGCACACAGCCCAGGCACTGTTATCAGCTGCTGGGGAGGACCTGGCTTTAATCATTTACTTACAGTCCCTGGCTGTCTGTAATCTGACCTTGCACGCTGCGTGCTTCTGCGTCCTCCGTCCTTCAACACATAGCCGGACCATGCCTAGCAACCCTATTTTAAGCACAGGTAAAAGTAGGCAGTACAAGGAACAAAACTGTGGAATTAAGGGGTAATTGAATATACAGTGAAAAGTTGAAATAGGGCCACCAAGGAGATATTAATCACCACAATCCAACACTAAAAAAATAAATAAAAATACGACAGTTATACTTTAACCAAAAGGTGTGCTTTTGGTTGGTTTTGAACTAATGGTGGTTGGTGGATGACACTATTATGAGGGGTCTGTGGATGGCACTGTTATGGGGGGATCTGGAGATGGCACTTTTATGGGGGCATCTGGAGATGGCATGACACTGCTATGGCGGGATCTGTGGATCATCTTATGCTATGTGTCATCCACAGATCCCACCCATAACAGTGTCCCTGTGTAGTGAATGACCCCCAATACAGGGGGTGGGGGTCGGTATCTCGTTTTATAATGGCACCAGGGCTCCGCTGACTGTAGTAATCATATAGGCAATGTTAAACTGTAGAATTCCTCTCCAATCCAGGCTGTAGTACTTACTACTAACTTCCATAGCAGGCAGGAGGCCAGACGGCGGCAGCGTAACTCACTACGTCACGCGCTTGCTTTATTCATAAAGTGGGAGGAGCAGGCGCGTAGCGTAGTGTGTTACGCTGCCGCCTCCCACCTCCCTGCCCGGCCTCCTGCCTGCTACGGAAGTTAGTAGTACTACAGGCTGGATTGGAGAGGAATTCTACAGTTTAACATTGCCTATATGATTTCTACAGTGAGCGGGGCCCGTGGTAAATAGAATACAGGGACTGCACCGGGCCCCGCTGCCATTACAAAACAAGATGCTGGCCCCTAGCCCCTCCTCCATCCCTGCTGATACACACGCCGGCCGCGCTGCGGCGGTGTATCAGTGTAAATTGCAGCATTCGCCCCATAAGACGCAGTGCTATTTGCCCCCAATGGGCGAAAAATACTGTATATATATATATATACAGTACAGACCAAAAGTTTGGACACACCTTCTCATTCAAAGAGTTTTCTTTATTTTCATGACTATGAAAATTGTAGATTCACACTGAAGGCATCAAAACTATGAATGAACACATGTGGAATTATATACATAACAAAAAAGTGTGAAACAACTGAAAATATGTCATATTCTAGGTTCTTCAAAGAAGCCACCTTTTGCTTTGATTACTGCTTTGCACACTCTTGGCATTCTCTTGATGAGCTTCAAGAGGTAGTCACCTGAAATGGTCTTTCAACAGTCTTGAAGGAGTTCCCAGAGATGCTTAGCACTTGTTGTCCCTTTTGCCTTCACTCTGTGGTCCAGCTCACCCCAAACCATCTTGATTGGGTTCAGGTCCGGTGACTGTGGAGGCCAGGTCATCTGGCGCAGCACCCCATCACTCTCCTTCATGGTCAAATAGCCCTTACACAGCCTGGAGGTGTGTTTGGGGTCATTGTCCTGTTGAAAAATAAATGATGGTCCAACTAAACGCAAACCGGATGGAATAGCATGCCGCTACAAGATGCTGTGGTAGCCATGCTGGTTCAGTATGCCTTCAATTTTGAATAAATCCCCAATAGTGTCACCAGCAAAGCACCCCCACACCATCACACCTCCTCCTCCATGCTTCACGGTGGGAACCAGGCATGTAGAGTCCATCCGTTCACCTTTTCTGCGTCGCACAAAGACACGGTGGTTGGAACCAAAGATCTCAAATTTGGACTCATCAGACCAAAGCACAGATTTCCACTGGTCTAATGTCCATTCCTTTTGTTCTTTAGCCCAAACAAGTCTCTTCTGCTTGTTGCCTGTCCTTAGCAGTGGTTTCCTAGCAGATATTCTACCATGAAGGCCTGATTCCCACAGTCTCCTCTTAACAGTTGTTCTAGAGATGTGTCTGCTGCTAGAACTCTGTGTGGCATTGACCTGGTCTCTAATCTGAGCTGCTGTTAACCTGCGATTTCTGAGGCTGGTGACTCGGATGAACTTATCTTCCGCAGCAGAGGTGACTCTTGGTCTTCCTTTCCTGGGGCGGTCCGCATGTGAGCCAGTTTCTTTGTAGCGTTTGATGGTTTTTGTGACTGCACTTGGGGACACTTTCAAAGTTTTCCCATTTTTTCGGACTGACTGACCTTCATTTCTTAAAGTAATGATGGCCACTCGTTTTTCTTTACTTAGCTGCTTTTTTCTTGCCATAATACAAATTCTAACAGCCTATTCAGTAGGACTATCAGCTGTGTATCCACCTGACTTCTCCACAACGCAACTGATGGTCCCAACCCCATTTATAAGGCAAGAAATCCCACTTATTAAACCTGACTGGGCACACCTGTGAAGTGAAAACCATTTCAGGTGACTACCTATTGAAGCTCATCATCAAGAGAATGCCAAGAGTGTGCAAAGCAGTAATCAAAGCAAAAGGTGGCTTATTTGAAGAACCTAGAATATGACATATTTTCAGTTGTTTCACACTTTTTTGTTATGTATATAATTCCACATGTGTTAATTCATAGTTTTGATGCCTTTAGTGTGAATCTACAATTTTCATAGTCATGAAAATAAAGAAAACTCTTTGAATGAGAAGGTGTGTCCAAACTTTTGGTCTGTACTATATATATATATATATATATATTGTAGGAGAGTACCTGGGGTGGTAATAGACGGGAGGTACGTGCCACCGGGGGTCCTGGCCCCGGTGGAGTAAGAGCCAGAAGAGTGCATTTTGCAGCGGTTATGCTGTTAACACAGCGGGTCCGGGCCGGCTCTTATTGGGAGCAGGCAGATATGCAGGCGGGTGCCTGTCTCCCCACGGTTCCAGGCCAGGTTTTGCAGGGAAGGGTTAAAACCTGACCAGCTACAAGGGTGTGGTGTGCAATGTGAAGCTTCTGTGTTCTCTGGCTGTGAGAGTGAGAAGTGGAGATGAGATGAGCTGGGCTGTGTGCTGAGGCCTGTGGAGGACTGTGCAGGATCCTGCAGCTAGAAGCAAGACCCATGGACTTACTTCACCAAGGAGAAAAAGGTGACATTACTCCTGGCTTTAAATAGACTTTGCTTTATGTGACTGAAACAGGCCTCAAGTAGCCTGCAGCAGGGACTTGCTGTGTTTGAACTATTATTTTGCTGTTGTGTGTGACCACCCTCCCTATGAACTGCACCGTCTTTCACAAATATGCACCGTGTGAATAAACAAAGCATTGTGTTTTACACCAAGACCATTCTGTGTTGCCTCTATACTGCACTCGCTACCACTGCCTACCAGAGCGGATCCCCACAATATATATATATATATATATATATATATATACACATTTTTTTAATCCCGTCATGCTCAGTGACAAACTATTATGTCACTGAGTACAGTGAATTTAGGCTCAGTATTGTAATAGTACATCGCAGAGATGGCTCAAGATCTGGGCCCGCGCCATTGCATTCAGGTGTCAGCTGTATTATAAAGCTGGCACCATGCACTCGCTGCTTGAATCAGAGAACTCCAGTCCCAACAGTTCAGCCTCTCTGATGCTGCAGTTATTAGTGACTGTGGCATCTGAATGGTGAGACAGAGGGACAGACCTCCTTAGCCCTCCAATTTGCAGCTCATGAAGGTAAACGTGGAATGCAGGGTAATTGTCATGGCAGCCTCATCTCCTTTAATAGTGCTCCCTCACCTTGTATAGTGCCTTTTCTCTTTTAATAGAGCTTCCTCTCCTTTTACATTTCTCCCTCTGCTTCAATAGTGTCCTCTCAACTTTTACAGTGCCCTCTCCTCTTTTGTACTGTCTTCCTTTTACTTTAGTCTACTTTCACACTGGCGTTTTGGCTTTCCGTTCGGGAGATTCGTTCAGAGCTCTCACAAGCGGTCCAAAACGGATCAGTTTGGCCCTAATGTATTCTGAATGGAAAAGGAGCCGCTCAGAATGCATCAGTTTGGCTTCGTTCCATCACCATTCCGCTTTGGAGGCGGACACCAAAACGGTGCTTGCAGCATTTTGGTGTCCGTCTGACGAAACTGAGCCAAACAGATCCGTCCTAACACACAATGTAAGTCAATGGGAACGGATCCGTTCTGACACACAACGTAAGTGAACGGGGAGGGATCCGTTTTCTATTACACAATCTAGCACAATAGAAAACTGATTGTGTCCTCCATTGACTTTCAATGGTGTTTAAGACGGATCCGTCTTTGCTGTGTTAAAGATAATACAAACGGATCCATTCTGAACGGATGCAGACGGTTGAACGGATCCGTCTATGACAAAACGCGAGTGTGAAAATAGCCTTATTCTGCCCCTCTCCTTTTAAAGTGCTCCCTCTGATTTAACAGTGTTAAATCAGAGGCTGTCCCTGTCAATCAACACAAGGAGGGGGCAGTTTTCTGCGGCTGCCATCAGCAAGTAGACGCCCTACTTGGTAGAAAGGTAATTAGCATATCATAAAAGTACGTTTTTGGCTAAATCTACTGAACAAAAATTATTACCGTATTTTTCGCCCCATAAGACGCACTTTTCCCCCAAAAAAAATCGGGGGGAAATGCCCCTGCGTCTTATGGGGCGAATGCGGACAATTTAACATCGCTGGATGCGATGTAGCGTACGCTGGGGCCGGGGGAGGGACTGGAGGAGGAGCTGGGGGCCGGGAATAGCGGCGGGGCTGTGCAATCAATGTACTATAGCCCCGCCCCGCCGCTCCGATATACTAATATTAAATGTCTTATTCGATTAAAATATATTAGATATGCCCCCTCACTCCTATATTGCTAATTGTACCTTAAATCCTATTCCTAGCTTCTGTAATGCAGGACGGGCGGGCGGCAGCGTGACTCCCTGATGTCACGTGCCTGCGCCGCCTACTTTATGAATGAAGCAGGCGGCGCAGGCAAGTGACGTCAGCGAGTGACGCGCCGGCCGCCCGGCCTGCATTACAGAAGCTAGGAATAGGATGTAAGGTACAATTAGCAATATAGGAGTGAGGGGGCATATCTAATACATTTTAATCGAATAAGACATGTAATATTAGCACTGGGGGCGGCAGAGGCGGGGGCGGCGGCGGGTGGGTGAGCTGATCTGTGGATGGCACAGTTAAGGGGGGGGGTGTCTGTGGATGCCACTGTTATGGGCTGGGGGGCTGTGGATGCCACTGTTTTGGGCTGGGGGGCTGTGGATGGCACATATATAACAGTGCCATCCACAGATCCCCCCTGTAACAGTGCCATCCACAGATCCCCCACCCCCTGTAACAGTGCCATCCACAGATCCCCCCCTATAACAGTGCCATCCACAGATCCCCCCCCTGTAACAGTGTGTCAGTCATCCACAGATCCCCCCCCCCCATAACAGTGTCAGTCATCCACAGATCCCCCCCATAACAGTGTCAGTCATCCACAGATCCCCCCATAACAGTGTCCGTCATCCACAGATCCCCCCCATAACAGTGTCCGTCATCCACAGATCCCCCCCATAACAGTGTCCGTCATCCACAGATCCCCCCCATAACAGTGTCCGTCATCCACAGATCCCCCCCATAACAGTGTCCGTCATCCACAGATCCCCCCCATAACAGTGTCCGTCATCCACAGATCCCCCCCATAACAGTGTCCGTCATCCACAGATCCCCCCCATAACAGTGTCCGTCATCCACAGATCCCCCCCATAACAGTGTCCGTCATCCACAGATCCCCCCCATAACAGTGTCCGTCATCCACAGATCCCCCCCATAACAGTGTCCGTCATCCACAGATCCCCCCCATAACAGTGTCCGTCATCCACAGATCCCCCCCATAATGGTGTCCTTCACAGATCCCCAGTAATAGTGCCACCCACAGACCACCATTAGTTCCAAACCCACCAAAAGCTAAAAATAATTTTTTTCTTATTTTCCTCCCCAAAAACCTAGGTGCGTCTTATAGGGCGAAAAATACGGTAATAACATAATGTATGGCAATATCGCAGGATAGGGATTATAAGTAGACAAAAAAATATATATGCGTTTAGTGGGGTGACAGAAGCCCTTTAATAATGTTCTCCTTTAATTTTGCTCCTGCTCACTTCATAGTTCCATCTTCCTTTAACCCCTTCCTGACACAATGGTTTTCAGGGTTTATTTTAGTTGTTTTTCACTCCCTGCCTTCCAGAAGCCATAACATTTTCTATTTCGCATTCAGTTGTACCTTCTAATGATACCATCTTATATTGCAGACGATGTGGAAAGTTGGAAAAAATTCTAAATGGGGTGGAATTGGAAAAAAAATGCAATAAAGCCAGTGTTTTATGGGTTTTGCTTTCACAGTGATTCCTTTGTAGTAAAAATGACATGTTAACATCATTCTCTGGGTCCGTACAATTACATCGATACCGCATTTATTTATTTTTTTGCATTGCCATATTCTGAACCCTATAACGTTTTTATATTTACATATGTGGAGCTGTGTGAGGGCTAATTTTTTGTGGATGATATTTTTCATTAATACGGTTTTGGGGTGTATATGACCCAAAAACAGCTAATCACCAATTTAGATATTTTACATTACGCCATTCAAAATACGCGATAAGTATGTATATTTTAATAGTTTGAATTTTAGATGTGGTGATACTATTGGTTTAAATTTTGTTTATTTCTAAGGGTACTTTCACACCAGCGTTATTCTTTTCCGGTATTGAGTTCCATCCTAGGGGCTCAATACCGGAAAAAAACCACTTTAGTTTTATCCTAATGCATTCTGAATGGAGAGCATTCCGTTCAGTATGCATCAGGGTGTCTTCAGATCAGTCCCTCTTACGGTATTTGGCCGGAGAAAATACCGCAGCATGATGCAGTATTTTCTCAGGCCAAAATTCCGCAACACACTTGCCGAAAATATATTAATGCCCGATCTGTTGAAAGTAGAGCTCCCATCTCCAATGAAAGCTTTTTGCATAAAGGTGGGGATCTGGGTTGCATCCTGCTTCTGCATGGTTCACCTAACAGCTGTTGTTTTGAGTTGCAGTTCAGTAGAACAGGGTGGATCCTACCTATCCAAAATCTGCATGTGTTGCGTATGAATTTTCCTGCCATGCTCAAATGAGTTTTAGACAACAGATATGGTGGAGTTTATCTTTATATAGATAAGTGTGAAAGAACAGTATGTGTACATGTACTGAATAATTATAGATGTTCTTTACTTTTAATTATTTGCACAGATTTTTAATATTTTTTTAAAGTACTGACTGGAGGACATTTATCAACCTCTATGCATCAGAAAACCGGTATCAAAAAGTTGCAAACTTTGGCACATGCCATTCTTGCACACAATTTTGTGACTTTTTGGGGGTATATAGCCCTGCTTGTCACCTTTCCAAAAAGTGGACAAGCAGGGCAGGGAAGTGGGTGTTGCGCAGGTTACCTGGCACATTTATTATAATCTACACCAGGAAACTGGCATAGATTATATCAGAAATTTAAATCAGCTCTCTTGCTGGCGTAGATTTCCTTTTTAGCGCACAGACCTGCATAGATGCAGCACAATTATTAATGGGTGTGTGCCTCTTAATAATCAGGATGCATCTAATGCCAGCAGGGGATAGGTTAATAGGTATGTAGCACATCAATTATTAAATGTCCCCATTAAAGGGGTTGTCAGGAATAAACATTTTTTGTGTGTACTCACTATTAGCAGCTGAATCAAAGTCCCCCCATATGTTTTTAGGTATTTTCACTATTTCTACATGGCTCTGACGGTCCCCCACGCATTGTTTACATCTATGGTTATTTTTTCCTACCTTCCTGCTGCACTGCACTGTGGTTCCCAGCGCAGCGCGGCATCACATGTTTTCAAATGACTATCATCTCCGCCGTGACTCCGCTCCCTCATTAATATTCAGTGATCTGCCTCCTTCATTCATAATAAAGCACCCTGCCCGGTGATGTCACCAGACCAGAGGGGCAGGGCTTAGCGCGGTTGGTTGTCACCATGTTACCGCCCATCCAGGCACTTTGAATAATTCATGTGGCTGAGGATGACATCACCGGGCTCCCTGCGAAACGGAAGAAGAGGCTTCGCTCGGCAGAAAGGGACCCGGTACGTCACTGAGAGTTGGAGATTTGAAAACTGGGCATTAGAAATGTCGGGTAAAGTTAGGACAGGCACGATTGTAACATTTAGGGCATTGTTGTACACATACTCCAATCTTCCCAATCCCGGACAAAAAATTGTAAGTAAGCAATTTAAGAAGACATCTCCACTCCACCATGGTCAGAATACTAGTCAGAACTTGATATACATGGTATCCCAAAATGTAAAATTTTATGGAAAAAAGACGCTGGCATGGACTTTAAAGATGGTGCCTGCTCGCGAGTGGAGCAGGTGGCACAGCCCCCGGGTGCCTGCTGTTTTATACAACAGGCATCCGGGACCAGTGTTAATGCTGATCAGGGACTTTTAACCTTTCAGATTCCGTGGTCAAACAGTCAAAAGTTTGATCATTGCTTGTTCTAGTTCCCTATAGGAACAAAAAATAATAATTGCTGTGAATAAAAATATGTAAACAATGAAAAACTATAAAAACTATACATAAGTGGCATTGCCATAATAGTACTGACCTGGATAATGAAAGTAATAGGTCAGTTTTACCGTATAGAGAACACCATAAAAACAAAACCCATAAAACTGTTGTGGAATTGCTTCTTTTGCCAATTTCACTCCACTTGGAATTTTTTTCCAGCCCCTCAATACATTCTATGCAATATTAAATGGTGGAAATAGAAAGCGCAACTTGTCCTGAAAAAAACAAGAACTCATACGGCATGTAATCGGAAAAATAAAAAAGTTATGGCCCTGGAAAGGCAGGGAGTGATAAATTAACACACAAAAATGGAAAAAACCTCAAGGGCTGAAAGGGTTAGAGAGCATGATAGCAACAACATACAGACATTGCTGTAGAAATACTTTTCACTATACAATAATTACTTTTTGTTTAAACAGTCCAATTTCACATTGAGGACCAATTACACATTATAAATCTTAGAATGGTTATAAGCACGTTAAATTGCAACCATTGTCTGATATAAGTCATAGGGCCAGTTTTACCATATATTGGTGGCATACGCAGGTCTATGATAACCAGACAAGCTGCTGTATATAGTCAAAAATTAGGCACCACACCCGTCAGTCCGTTCATCTACAGATTTCAGTGTTCTTTTACACCAGAAAACTGGCGAAAATGGCAGAGAAACACCACTTGTGCAAAAAAATGTACGCAAGGGGCATTTAAAAAAGTAGCGCTTTTTCATGACATAAAAGTGGTGATATTAAATTACAATTTTGACCCATAATGTTTTATGTGAGCAATGTACCTTTTATTTTATATACATCTGGTAAGTAGCCTTGACTGTAATAAAGTTATGAACTTTGAGTACGTAAATTAAATGAACTACAGTTTCAGTGCTGAAATTTCATGAATGTGTTTAGCGACTAGTCTGTTTTGGACCTTAAAAGGGTTGTGAAAGAATGGGGGGTTTGGACAAACCCCCCACACTCAGCTGGACCTGTAAAGGAAAGACCCACTTCCAGGCGCCATCTTCCCACTTCTCCTCCAGGGCGGCAGTCCTCCTCTGGGCTCACTCAATGTCAACATCCGGTTTGACATCGCCACAACGAATCACTGGCCAAGGTGGTGGCCAGATCCTTGTGTCAAGTTACCATATTGACATAAGGGGAGCCATTCACCGCCTTGGCCAATGATTGGCTGTAGCAATGTCAAACCGGATGTTGATATCTATGGAGCACAGTGGAGCATCAAAGGCCTGGAGGAGAAGGAGTGGGGAGCCAGTGCCGGGAAGGAGGTAATTTATCTTTCCTTTACAGGTACGGCAGAATGGGGATGTTTGCCAAAAACCCTCCATTCTTGCACAACCCCTTTAATGAGCCAGTGATTTTTATATATATATATATATATATATATATATATATATAGTACAGACCAAAAGTTTGGACACACCTTCTCATTCAAAGAGTTTTCTTTATTTTCATGACTATGACAATTGTAGATTCACACTATTGTAGATTCACACTGAAGGCATCAAAACTATGAATTAACACATGTGGAATTATATACATAACAAAAAAGTGTGAAACAACTGAAAATATGTCATATTCTAGGTTCTTCAAAGTAGCCACCTTTTGCTTTGATTACTGCTTTGCACACTCTTGGCATTCTCTTGATGAGCTTCAAGAGGTAGTCACCTGAAATGGTTTTCACTTCACAGGTGTGCCCTGTCAGGTTTAATAAGTGGGATTTCTTGCCTTATAAATGGGGTTGGGACCATCAGTTGCGTTGTGGAGAAGTCAGGTGGATACACAGCTGATAGTCCTACTGAATAGACTGTTAGAATTTGTATTATGGCAAGAAAAAAGCAGCTAAGTAAAGAAAAACGAGTGGCCATCATTACTTTAAGAAAGGAAGGTCAGTCAGTCCGAAAAATTGGGAAAACTTTGAAAGTGTCCCCAAGTGCAGTCACAAAAACCATCAAGCGCTACAAAGAAACTGGCTCATATGCGGACCGCCCCAGGAAAGGAAGACCAAGAGTTACCTCTGCTGCGGAGGATAAGTTCATCCGAGTCACCAGCCTCAGAAATCGCAGGTTAACAGCAGCTCAGATTAGAGACCAGGTCAATGCCACACAGAGTTCTAGCAGCAGACAACATCTCTAGAACAACTGTTAAGAGGAGACTGTGTGAATCAGGCCTTCGTGGTAGAATATCTGCTAGGAAACCACTGCTAAGGACAGGCAACAAGCAGAAGAGACTTGTTTGGGCTAAAGAACACAAGGAATGGACATTAGACCAGTGGAAATCTGTGCTTTGGTCTGATGAGTCCAAATTTGAGATATTTGATTCCAACCACCGTGTCTTTGTGCGACGCAGAAAAGGTGAACGGATGGACTCTACATGCCTGGTTCCCACCATGAAGCATGGAGGAGGAGGAGGTGTGATGGTGTGGGGGTGCTTTGCTGGTGACACTGTTGGGGATTTATTCAAAATTGAAGGCATACTGAACCAGCATGGCTACCACAGCATCTTGCAGCGGCATGCTATTCCATCCGGTTTGCATTTAGTTGGACCATCATTTATTTTTCAACAGGACAATGACCCCAAACACACCTCCAGGCTGTGTAAGGGGTAATTTACCATGAAGGAGCGTGATGGGGTGCTGCGTCAGATGACCTGGCCTCCACAGTCACCGGACCTGAACCCAATCGAGATGGTTTGGGGTGAGCTGGACCACAGAGTGAAGGCAAAAGGGCCAGCAAGTGCTAAGCATCTCTGGGAACTCCTTCAAGACTGTTGGAAGACCATTTCAGGTGACTACCTCTTGAAGCTCATCAAGAGAATGCCAAGAGTGTGCAAAGCAGTAATCAAAGCAAAAGGTGGCTACTTTGAAGAACCTAGAATATGACATATTTTCAGTTATTTCACACTTTTTTGTTATGTATATAATTCCACATGTGTTAATTCATAGTTTTGATGCCTTCAGTGTGAATCTACAATTTTCATAGTCCTGAAAATAAAGAAAACTCTTTGAATGAGAAGGTGTGTCCAAACTTTTGGTCTGTACTGTAAATATATATATATATATATAATATATATATAATTTTTTTTTTTTTCATCATTCCTTTTTAAGAGCTATAAACTTTTCCTGTAAGTGTAGCTCGTATGAGGGCTTGTGCCATTTTGGGGTACGCATAACTTGATAATCAACTTTTATTAACTCTTTCTGGGAGAGGGATGGAGAAAAACAGCAATACTGTGTAACAGGCAGTGTGTGTGGACCCACTGTGTCAACTAACCACTTTGACTTTGGGCTAAACCTAAGGGCATTGTACTAGCGGTTCCCTAGTATTCACCCTTTAACCCCTATAAGGGATCTGGACTTTGCCACGGGGAACCAACCAGGTCACTACTACCTTGAGAAGTACTGGTATAGTTGGCTGCTGACCCATAGTGTCAGACACCGATGCGAAGCACCAAGGATGCAAAAAGCGTAGTCTGAACACACTCTAAAGTCAGGGTAGACTGAGTACTTGAGTATTTCAAATAGCAATTCCAAGGTCGGGGAAGGCAGAGTACATGCATAGTCCAGGTCAGAGTTCCAAGAGTAAGGCAGGCGGCAAGGAGCAGAATCAGTAGACAAGCAAGGTACGGTACACAGGTATTCAAACAAGAGAACATCTTTGCTGGTTACTAGAGACCAGGCAACCTCAAGGCTCAGGCGAGGAAGTAGAACCACAGCTCAGATAAATAGGGAGACTGATCAGCAACTGTACCAGCACCTGAACCGGAGATAAGCATTAACTCTCTCAATGCTGAAGGAAAGTTTACTGAGCACTATTCCCATTTCACACAGGGAGAGATGTCTATGCCTGCCAGCGACGGAAAGACAGTGGCCGGCACAGACTGCTAGCCTGACAGTACCCCACTTTACTCTCTTTTAGGGTCTGTTGGTGCCAGGAATTTCTTCAGGATGACTGGAACATAGATTTTCTCTGCAGGCTCCCAAAACCTTTCAAGACCAAAACCGTTCCAATCGTCAAGATAGAAGGTCTTGCCCTTGACCTTCTTCATATCCAAAATATTGCTGACCTCAAATTATTCTTCAGTACCAACAGGGACAGGAGCTGCAACAGAAGACTTGGAGTTATTGTTTAATACCAGGGATCTGAAAAGAGACACATCAAAAGAATTGGAAATGCGGAGAGAAGTTGCAGGTGGAGCTTGTAACAGACAGAGTTGACATGAGATATAATCTTGAAATGTCCCAAAAATTGAGGAGCAAATTTGAAAGATGGCATCTTGAGGTGAATATTTTTTAAAAACAACTAAACCTTGTCACTGGACGAGAATTATGGGGCATCTCTTCACATCTTATCTGCCTTTTTCTTCATGGATATCGAGGACTGAGAAACTGAAACCTTTGTCTCCTGCCAGATATGTAAAAAATCCCTGGCTGCGGCATCCATAGCTGGCACATCAGTGGATAGCTGATAAGGTTCAGGCACCCAAGAAAGTTGACCACAAACACTAAAGAAAGGAGACTTTTCAGTAGCTCCACTGGAGTGTTTTGTCAGAATTCATCCCAATGGGGCAGAGATACCGAATTGTCTTACTTGGCGGAAACAAAGAAGTGTAGATAGTTCTCCAGAACCTGGTTAATTCTTTCCACATGCCCTGTCTGGGGATGATTTGCAGAGAAGAGATCCAATTTTACTTGCAGCAACTTGCAGAGGGACCTCCAGAATTTAGAAGTGAATTGTACTCCTCTTAATAATCCCTGCGCTGGCGGTGGATCCGCCAAATTTATGTGGGGGCGCCGGCCTCTACATAACTTTGCTGCATCCACTGCCAGTCTAAATCTACTCCAGCTTCCTTGCTGGCATAGATTTAGATCATTTTGTACATCTAAAACAAATTTTGTACATCCAAAATGATAATTGAGACCGGCCTGGCAGCCTGCCCCTTTCCTGCCCACACCCCAATTTTTGGGATGTGGTGTGAGCAAGGAAAAGTTGCAGATTGGGGTGCAAAGGTTAATCTGTGACAGATATGCTCCAGAAAACTGTTGTATATCAGTTAGTAAATGACCCCCAATGTGTTTAGGAAGGAAAATGTGCTTAAAGGGGTTTTCTGGGATTAAACTTTTATGTTCCATTAAATATGCCCTGGCCATAATAACATATATCTAATATAACTGTATCACCTATTCTGCTCTGTTTGCTCACATTACAAACCAGTTATGTGTCTTGCTGACATCACGTCAACAAATCACATGCCCCTTCCACCCTCCTGAGCTGCACTGCCTGCTGACGTGATGTCAGCATTGAGTGGCAGAGACAGTCGACAGTAATGGTGAAACAGGGAGCCGTCTGCTTCCCGCTTCACCATTCACCTAAGCAGCCGGTGCTCCCCAGCAGCACAATGTACTGTCACACTTCGCAATGCTGTGCTATGTAGTTTTAGGCCCCTTGCAAATCCAGATTGGACAAAGCTCTGACTCCCTGCAGCCAATCATATAGTTCAGAGGTTGGAAGTAAGATATATATATTTTTGACAGTGATCTTGTTCAATCCCCAATAATCAATACAGAGTCGTAGGGATCCGTCTATCATTTTTATGAAGAAAAAAAAAATTCAGCTTCCAGGTGAAACCTCTCTCCAGGTTTTCTTTAATGTATCCAGAGATGGCTTGGGTCTCATGTACCGACTACGGTTAGACACAACCTCCAGGAAGAGTAGTTTCTGAAACAAGATTGATAGGAGAATAGTATGGACAGTGGGGAGGCAAGACCTCTGCCTCCTTCTATCACGATCGGCGTGACTATCACATACGTGACACAGAGGGAGGGAAAGAGGAAGGCCCTGCCCAAGTGAGAGGGAAGGTGGTGACCCCTGACTCACCTTGCGGCTGGCACCTGGCTGCCCTGACGTCCCTAGACGGGTTCCTCACCCGTACGCTGATCACGTGCCTAAAACCCTGGCTTTCCCTAAGATGAGCCCTAGATAGTGAACAGGGCGGTGGGAACACTAGTCCGCACCACTAGCTCTAAAGGAAAACACCAAGGGGAGGACAGACAATACAGACTCAACATATAATCCCAGGTGGGCGACAACAGGAGACAACAAAAAGCCCAACAGGGATCCGGAGGGTAGCACTCTGGAACAACAACCAGGATTCACAGCTCCAGTGGGTCAGTATAGAAGTCCAGGCAGGAAGCTCTATAACTGGCAACTAGAGAAGTGTGAGAGGAGAATATAAGGAGGTTGGGAGTGGCAGACAAGAAACAGCTGAGGAGGAGAAGCTACGGATCCCTGAGTGAGACAAAAAGGATTGCAAGGCAAACACAGAAAACAATCACTAAGAAACAACGTGATCTTTAGACATAGAGCGCGCAGCCACCCGCTGCGACTTCCTGACCCCGGGTATAACGGAGTCAGACGTGGCTCTTGACACCCTCGTGACACCTTCTTGTCAAATGCATTCTAAATTCAGAGTTACAGATGGAGGACAGACAGGCTGAACTGACGTAAGACATTTGTCATAGAAGGCTAATAAAGCACTTGACCGGAATTCCAGGTCAGGACTGGTTGATCCATACAAAGCCATGGAAACCCCAACAGAAGAGAATGTGTCTGTTTAGAAAGTACCATAAGATGTACCTTCTCAAAATAAAGTACTCCAACTTGCAGATCCAAGGGTTCAATGACATATTGCACAGATTTGGACAGAGCCCTCCCATCAACGGACATCACTACCATGGGTCTTTTGAGACAGTGCAGTGGTATCCGGTACTGAATGATTGACCATGGCCTGATGCAGGAATTTACCCGCTGAACCAAAATCAAGAAAGGCTGATATGGTCAACTGTATAGTGCCAGAGGACAAAGTCACAATTGTAGAGAGTCCAGATTTTCACCTAAGGCTGCCACTCCAACAAATCCAACACGGATTCTGGGGACAAGAGCGGGCAAAATTACCATTGCCTCCACAATACAGTCATTCATAGCCAATAGTCCATTAGTAAATCTGTGGTTATGTTCCTCTTCAGACAGCCATCCTTTAACCAACAGCATGGTTTCAGATATGAACAAAGAAGGAGTTATTCTCTTTTCCTATCTCCTGGGCATGTTCACAAAACCGGAGGTCATTCCAGGTATCCAGGGTTACCAGAGCGTCCAGGCAGGTAGGTATATCCCAGCCAGCCAACTCATCCTTAACCACTTAAGGACCACAGGTTTATACCCCCCCCCCCCCCCCCCCCCTAGTGACCAGGCCCTTTTTTACAAATCGGCACTCCACAACTTTAGCGGTTTATTGCTCGGTCATGCAACTTACCACCCAAATGAATTTTACCTCCTTTTCTTCTCACTAATAGTGCTTTCATTTGGTGGTATTTCATTGCTGCTGACATTTTTACATTTTTTGTTATTAATCGAAATTTACAGATTTTTTTGCAAAAAAATGACATTTTTCACTTTCAGTTGTAATTTTTTTTTTAAAAAACTACATCCATATATAAATTTTTCTCAATTTATTGTTCTACATGTCTTTGATAAAAAAAATGGTTTGGGTAAAAAAAAAAATGGTTTGGGTAAAAGCTATAGCAGTTTATAAACTATGGTACAAAAATGTGAATTTCCGCTTTTTGAAGCAGCTCTGACTTTCTGAGCACCTGTCATGTTTCCTGAGGTTCTACAATGCCCAGACAGTAGAAAAACCCCACAAATGACCCCATTTCGGAAAGTAGACACCCTAAGGTATTCGCTGAAGGGCAAAATGAGTTCATAGAACTTTGTATTTTTTGTCACAAGTTAGCAGAAAATGATAATTTTTTTTTTTTTTTTTTTTACTTACAAAGTCTCATATTCCACTAACTTGTGACAAAAAATAAAAACTTCCATGAACTCACTATGCCCATCACGAAATACCTTGGGGTGTCTTCTTTCCAAAATGGGGTCACTTGTGGGGTAGTTATACTGCCCTGGCATTCTAGGGGCCCTAATGTGTGATAAGTAGTTTGAAATCAAAATGTGTAAAAAATGACCTGTGAAATCCTAAAGGTGCTCTTTGGAATGTGGGCCCATTTGCCCACCTAGGCTGCAAAAAAGTGTGACACATCTGGTATCGCCGTACTCAGGAGAAGTTGGGCAATGTGTTTTGGGGTGTCATTTTACATATACCCATGCTGGGTGAGATAAATATCTCGGTCAAATGCCAACTTTGTATAAAAAAATGGGAAAAGTCTGTTGACTAGATATTTATCTCACCCAGCATGGGTATATGTAAAATGACACCCCAAAACACATTGCCCAACTTCTCCTGAGTACGGTGATACCAGATGTGTGACACTTTTTTGCAGCCTAGATGCGCAAAGGGGCCCAAATTCCTTTTAGGAGGGCATTTTTTGACATTTGGATCCCAGGCTTCTTCTCACGCTTTAGGGCCCCTAAAATGCCAGGGCAGTATAAATACCCCACATGTGACCCCATTTTGGAAAGAAGACACCCCAAGGTATTCAATGAGGGGCATGGCGAGTTCATAGAAAAATTTTTTTGGGCACAAGTTAGCGGAAATTTATTTTTTATTTTTTGTTTTTTTCTCACAAAGTCTCTCTTTCCGCTAACTTGGGACAAAAATTTCAATCTTTCATGGACTCAATATGCCCCTCACGGAATACCTTGGGGTGTCTTCTTTCCGAAATGGGGTCACATGTGGGGTATTTATACTGCCCTGGCATTTTAGGGGCCCTAAAGCGTGAGAAGAAGTCTGGAATATAAATGTCTAAAAAGATGTTACGCATTTGGATTCCGTGAGGGGTATGGTGAGTTCATGAGAGATTTTATTTTTTGACACAAGTTAGTGGAATATGAGACTTTGTAAGAAAAAAATATATATATTTCCGCTAACTTGGGCTAAAAAAATGTCTGAATGGAGCCTTACAGGGGGGTGATCAATGACAGGGGGGTGATCAATGACAGGGGGTGATCAGGGAGTGTATATGGGGTGATCAGGGGTTCATAAAGGGGTTAATAAGTGACGGGGGGTGTAGTGTAGTGTAGTGGTGTTTGGTGATACTTTACAGAGCTACCTGTGTCCTCTGGTGGTCGATCCAAACAAAAGGGACCACCAGAGGACCAGGTAGCAGGTATATTAGACGCTGTTATCAAAACAGCGTCTAATATACCTGTTAGGGGTTAAAAAAAATCGCATCTCCAGCCTGCCAGCGAACGATCGCCGCTGGCAGGCTGAAGATCCACTCGCCTACCTTCCGATCCTGTGAACGGAAATCTTGGCTCACGCGAGATGACGCCAATCGGCGTTAGTGTAGCCTGGGAGAGCCGCCGCAATGACGCCTTTCGGCGTTAGCGTGGCGGCAGGTGGTTAATTCTGCCACAGAGCCCCTTTCACAGGGGCGGATTGACCATAGACCTTACAGGGAAATTTCTTGGTGAGCCGATGCCCAGGGGGCGCACAAGCCCCCATCTCTGCTGCTGGATGGGTCCATAACTCTGAGAATCGGGTACTAATGTTCCCAGCCAGTGACCGCACATGACCTTCATCTCACCTCCTATGCCCCCTGCTCCATATCTTAATCAGAGAGGACTGGCGGAGGAGGGTCAAAAATGGCCTCTAGAGGGACAGCTTTTGGGACAATATATTGTGCGGCACTGTGGTATATGATATTTTGTGCTATGGTATTGATGACCCCTCTACTTTTGTTGCCCTGCCTCCTGTCAATGTAGACCCTTTTACAATCTACGGTAGGGCCACTTTTATTTTTTTATTTTTTTTCCAGGGCCACTATAGGTTCCCAAGACTGCAACCAATGCTTCATTATTCCAGGCCAGCTCAGACGACAGTGTTCGGAATTTGATAGCATATTGGCGACAGTATGGGAGTTTTGTCTGAAGCATCGAATTAAGGAGGCCATAGACTAAGCACGTCCAGACTCCTCAAAAACTTTCCGAAATTATTCCAGGAACAGTTGTAAAGAGTCTTGCATGTCAGCTATTAGCTTAGTGCAGCACGCCAGACCTGCAGGGTATAGCGAGAGTGAGGTCACGGTTATGGGCAATCGAGGGTTACTCACTTTTTAGAGGGGAACCCTGGGCAGGCATGCGACAGTGAAGGAGAGGTAGACACTAGTTTCTCTGGGGGACACTCTGGATGTATGGACCAGGCCTGATGGTGAGTGAGGTGCCCTGGATGTTGCAGGTATTTTGAGTGCCTTAGGTAAGGTCCCTTTAAGGATCGTGACGCCAGTGCCTGTAACGGTGGCACATCGGTTTGCAGGAGGATTAATGGAGTACACAGTTGGTAAACCAAACGTTGCTTTACTTCAGGAAACAATCCAACTTTATACAATCAATGCAGTAGTGGATAATGCAGTCCTTTATAGTACATATGCACAGCAGGTTTACTTGATAGCACAGCAGGTTTCAATCTTGCAAGATACTTGGAGGGTATACAGTTAATGCTTGGCAGTACAATGCTGCTCTATCCCCACAGCTATTCTAGCTGGCTGGATCCCAAGGCCCGGATGCCTAATTGCTGGCTTGAATCCTTGGTATATATAATCCTTCCTCCAGTATTGGCACTTGCTTTTAGATTACAGTACTGTCACCACCAGACATCTGAGAAGCTCTGACAGATGCCTTTCAGAACCTCCTCCTTGAGGTTCCTTTGTTTTGCTTTCATTTTCTCATCTCGTTAGCCTTAAATCCCTCCCCATAGTGCATCAGTTTGCGGTTTATATTACTTCCTGGAGTGTATGCATGCTGGATGCTACTACTGAGTCTTCTACTAGATAAGTTTTGTTCATTCATTTGTGTCTTTCTGTTTGCTGGATCCCAGGTGACCCTGACTCCCTCCGTATCTAGTGTAGGGAGCCGGTGGTCGTGTCCCCTCACTATTATAGGGTGTTCAGGTGTTATACAGTCGAGGTACGAGGATATGCGATCATCTACCATTGGGATTTTCGCATAGGCTGAGCAGTAAGGGAGAGAGCCAGGTCTGATGCAGGGCTCTCCCTTTTTGTCCCTTAGTTTTGGATCCAGTCAGTCGTATATTCATTTTGTGTTTTCTTGTTTCCTGTACACCTTCCGTGACATTAAAAACCGCCAAAACCGTCTCAAGCATGAATCCGGTTTCAACCTTGATTGACCGCATGCAGGGTCTTTCACTGGAGGTAGCAGATCTCCGGAAAACTGTCTCTCAGTTTGAGGTGACCGTTTCTGCTTGCGTTCATGGAGTTTGTTCTGAGCCTAAGATCTCGCTCCCGGATACGTTCTCCGGGGGTTGTGAGAATTTTGTTCGTTTTAGAGAGGCTTGCAAACTCCATTTTCGCCTACTTCCCCATTCCTCTGGTGATGAGGAACGGAGGGTGGGGATCATCATATCGCTGCTCAGGGATAACGCTCAGTCCTGGGCCTTTTCGCTGCCGGTGGGGGCACGGCCCCTCCGTTCAGTGGATGAATTATTTTTAGCCCTGGGTCAGATATATGATGATCCAGATCGTATTGCTCTGGCTGAGTCTAGACTACGTCTTTTATGTCAGGGTAGACAATCCGCAGAGATATACTGTTCAGAATTTCGGAGATGGGCAGCAGATACTGGTTGGAATGATGCTGCACTCCGAAGTCAATTTTGCCATGGTCTTTCAGAGGGATTGAAAGATGCATTTGCCTTTCATGAGAGACCTACCTCCTTGGACTCGGCCATGTCTCGGGCCGTTCGTATTGACAGGCGTCTTAAAGAGAGAGGAGAGATCACTCCTTCCTGTCATACTCAATCCCAGGACAGTGCGGCGGTCTCATTCAGTGCACAGGGGTCTCAGTCGCTGTCAATCCCTTCTGAGCAGAAGCCCATGCAGCTGGGGTTGATTGCCTCTGACAATAGAAGATTCAGCCCTCATGGGAAGGTTTGTTTCTGTTGTGGAGGTATAAATCATTTGGCAAATGTTTGTCCCTCTAGGAGATTCAGGCAGTTTTTTGGGAGTAATAAAGAAACAAAAAGAAAATAATCCTTTAAAAATGTTCCATCTGTTACCATTGGCAGGGTTGGGGCGGAAATTGAAGGTTTTCCAGTTTGCTTGTAGTTCCCATTTTGTCCTGCCTGCCAGGGTGGCGCTAGAGAGCAAGAACATTTTTTGTGAGATTTTTGTAGATAGTGGAGCAGCTGTCAATCTCATTGATAATCAATTTGCTATAACTCATGGTTTCCAGGTATGCACTTTAGGAAAGGATATTCCTGTTTTTGCTATTGATTCCGCTCCACTTTCTCAGAAATTATTAAAGGGCATAGTTCACAATATCCGTTTGATTGTGAGTGATGCTCATGTTGAGGATGTCATGTTTCGTCCTTAGCGGGTTGCCTACTCCTCTAGTGTTGGGGCTACCCTGGCTCACTAAACATAACACCACCATTGATTGGCAAGCCAGGCAAATAAATGGTTGGAGTGACTTTTGCAGAGAAAATTGCCTCACGACATCTGTTTCTGAGGTTTCTACTAAGACTGTACCATCTTTTCTCTCTGAATTTTTGGATGTCTTCTCTGAGAGTGGTGTTCAGGACGATTGCCCTATTAATCTCACCCCAGGCGCCAAGCTGCCTAAATCTCGTTTATACAATCTCTCCCAACCTGAAAGGGTCGCTTTGCGTGCTTATATCTCTGAGAGTCTGAGAAAGGGACACATACAACCCTTGAAGTCACCTGTTGCCGCTGGTTTTTTCTTTGTTAAGAAAAAAGATGGTTCTTTAAGACCATGTCTGGATTTCAGGGAGCTGAACAGTATCACAATTCGTGACCCTTATCCGCTTCCTCTGATCCCGGACCTGTTTAACCAGATTGTTGGGGCTAAAGTTTTTTCCAAGATAGATCTAAGAGGGGCATACAACCTGGTCAGGGTCAGAGAAGGAGACGAATGGAAGACGGCCTTCAATACCCCTGAGGGCCATTTTGGGAATTTGGTTATGCCTTTTGGTTTGATGAATGCTCCAGCTGTTTTTCAGCATTTTGTGAACAGCATTTTTTATCATTTAATGGGGAAATTTGTATTAGTGTATCTGGATGACATTTTGATTTTTTTCTCCTGATTTCAAAACTCATAGGGAACACTTACGTCAGGTCTTGCGCATCCTGCGGGAGAATAAATTGTACGCTAAACTGGAGAAATGTGTGTTTGCGGTTCCAGAAATTCAATTTCTGGGGTTTCTTCTCTCCGCTTCTGGTTTTCGCATGGACCCCGAGAAGGTCCGCACTGTGCTTGAGTGGGAGCTTCCTGAGAATCAGAAGGCGCTGATGCGTTTTTTGGGCTTTGCCAATTATTACAGGAAGTTTATTTTGAATTATTCCTTAGTTGTTAAACCACTCACTGATATGACTAGAAAGGGGGTAGATTTTTCCTCCTGGTCGGTAGAGGCGCGTAAGGCCTTTTCTAATATCAAGGAGAGTTTTGCTTCCGCTCCCATCTTGGTACAACCTGATATTTCTCTACCCTTCATAGTTGAGGTTGATGCTTCTGAGGTGGGTGTGGGTGCGGTCTTGTCTCAGGGTCCCTCTCCTGCCAAATGGCGACCGTGTGCCTTTTTCTCAAAAAAACTCTCCTCCGCAGAGAGAAATTACTATGTGGGAGATAGGGAGTTGTTGGCCATCAAGTTGGCTTTTGAGGAATGGCGCCATTGGCTAGAGGGAGCCAGACACCCTATTACCGTGTTTACTGACCATAAAAATCTGGCCTACTTGGAGTCAGCCAAGCGTCTGAACCCGAGACAGGCCAGATGGTCTTTGTTCTTTTCAAGGTTTAATTTTGTTGTCACGTTCCGCCCTGGGGTTAAGAATGTGAAGGCGGATGCCCTGTCACGTTGTTTTCCGGGAGGTGGGAATTTTGAAGACCCGGGTCCCATTTTGGCTGAAGGTGTGGTGGTCTCTGCTCTTTATCCTGAATTGGAGGCAGAGGTTCAGGTAGCCCAGTCAGAGGCTCCTGATCTTTGTCCTCCTGGGAGGTTGTTTGTGCCTCTCGCTTTAAGACAAAAGATTTTTAAGGAACACCACGATACTGTCCTTGCTGGGCACCCGGGGGCAAGAGCCACAGTGGATCTCATCGCTCGGAGATTCTGGTGGCCGGCGCTTCGTAAGTCGGTTGAGGGTTTTGTGGCAGCCTGCGAGACCTGCGCTCGTGCCAAAGTCCCTCATTCACGGCCATCAGGTCCTCTCCTTCCCTTACCCATTCCTTCCCGTCCTTGGACACATCTGTCCATGGACTTCATAACGGACCTGCCTCGTTCCTCGGGGAAGACTGTGATTCTGGTGGTGGTGGACCGTTTTAGCAAAATGGTGCATTTCATCCCTTTTCCTGGCTTGCCCAATGCTAAGATGCTGGCGCAGGCATTTATTGATCACATTGTCAAATTGCATGGTATTCCTTCAGACATAGTCTCTGATAGGGGCACGCAGTTTGTTTCCAGATTCTGGAAGGCTTTCTGTTCTCGCTTGGGGGTTCGGTTGTCATTCTCTTCTGCTTTCCACCCGCAGTCGAATGGCCAGACAGAGCACGTCAATCAGAATCTGGAGACATATCTGCGCTGTTTTGTGGCGGAGAATCAGGAGGATTGGTGTTCTTTTTTGTCCCTTGCTGAGTTTGCTTTAAATAACCGTCGTCAGGAGTCCTCTGATAAGTCACCATTTTTTGGTGCATATGGGTTTCATCCGCAGTTTGGGACATTCTCTGGAGAGGGGTCTTCTGGTTTACCTGATGAGGACAGATTCTCCTCGTCTTTGTCATCTATTTGGCAAAAGATTCAGGATAATCTAAAGAGCATGAGTGAGAGATATAAGCGTGTGGCGGATAAGAGACGTGTCCCTGGTGATCTGGTGTGGTTGTCTACTAAGAATATCAAATTGAAGGTTCCCTCCTGGAAGTTGGGTCCTAAGTTTATTGGGCCTTACAAAATCTTGTCTGTCATCAATCCTGTTGCCTACCGTCTTGATCTTCCTCAGACTTGGAAGATCCATAATGTTTTTCATAAGTCCTTATTAAAACCTTATGTCCAACCCATTGTACCCTCGTCTTTGCCTCCTCCTCCAATTGTGGTTGATGGTAATCTTGAATTTCAGGTCTCTAGGATTGTGGATTCTAGTGTTGTCCGCGGTTCTCTTCAGTACCTCGTTCATTAGGAGGGTTATGGCCCTGAGGAGAGGATGTGGGTCCCAGTGACGGACATTTAGGCCACTCGTCTCATCAAGGCTTTCCATAGGTCCCATCCTGAGAAGGTGGGCTCTGAGTGTCCGGAGTCCACTCGTAGAAGGAGGGGTACTGTCACCACCAGACATCTGAGAAGCTCTGACAGATGCCTTTCAGAACCTCCTCCTTGAGGTTCCTTTGTTTTGCTTTCATTTTCTCGAATCTCGTTAGCCTCTCTCAGCTGTCATGTAGTTGCACTGATTGCACCCCTTTAAATCCCTCCCCATAGTGCATCAGTTTGCGGTTTATATTACTTCCTGGAGTGTATGCATGCTGAATGCTACTACTGAGTCTTCTACTAGATAAGTTTTGTTCATTCATTTGTGTCTTTCTGTTTGCTGGATCCCAGGTGACCCTGACTCCCTCCGTATCTAGTGTAGGGAGCCGGTGGTCGTGTCCCCTCACTATTATAGGGTGTTCAGGTGTTATACAGTCGAGGTACGAGGATATGCGATCATCTACCATTGGGATTTTCGCATAGGCTGAGCAGTAAGGGAGAGAGCCAGGTCTGATGCAGGGCTCTCCCTTTTTGTCCCTTAGTTTTGGATCCAGTCAGTCGTATATTCATTTTGTGTTTTCTTGCTTCCTGTACACCTTCCGTTACAAGTACCTTTGTTTCCTAGCTGGCTTCTCTGCTGGATTGGAAAGGTGGCTGCAGGTTTCTCCCAGGAGGTGCTCTCCTACTACTGGGGTGTCTCATCTGTGTTGACTGGATTACTGGTCTCCAGGCAGGCTGTACTCCTTCTAGCCTCCTGGTGCAACTAGAAACCAGGACTATCTAGCTGCATGTCAGGAGGAGGCCCTCAGCATATCTCTGGCTGGTGCCTTCTCACTTCTGTCTCCACAGACTCCTGACTATGACCTAACTCCTCCCTGTCTGGGACTGGACATTTATACTAGGGGCTCCCTATCTCCCTCTAGTGTCTGGGATGTCTAATTACACCCAACTAGGCCTGCTGAGCATTAACAGGGAAATGCATACACATGACAGTAAATGCACTAAACACATTAACCCTTGTGTAGTGTCCACCTTTACCTAGTGGAACACTACATACCCCCACGCTATGACGTTGCCCGTCCTCGGCGCAACATGAGGGGTCCGCCCATCTGGAAGCTGCAGCCTGAAAGACAAAATGGAGAACAGGCATACACAGCAATCACCACATTAACAATATAAAAAATGACAGACAGTGTCACTGAAAGGTGTGGTGAAAAGGGGCGTTGTTCTCTTCTCTCAGGATAATGTAAAGGAACAGGGGCGCTGACCTGGTGCAGCGTATCAATAATACCAGGATAGTCCATCATAAACGTAGAAGTGCAAATTGTCCATAATAAAACAGTAGTAGTCCATAGAAAATGTAAAACAAATAGTCCTTAGAGGCTCAAAGAAAAACATGAGTCCGTACCCAGGCTTGCAAAGAGTGAAACAGGGGTTTTCCGTGAGGGGCTACCTGGGCCCATAATGTAGTCTCCAAACCTCACAGGTGGGTGCCCCCTGGTAGAACGGGTGGACCTCCTAACTGGCAGGGGTTCTTCCTGCCCGGACTCAGGAAGGTCAGAGGAGCCCACCGCCTCTGGCGCTACTTCAGGAGCTCTCTGAGGCAAGGTGTCCTGAGGCTGAGGGCTAACAGGAACTGGAGCCGGAACCATCAAGTTCAACCAGGGTGTGAGAAACCAATGGAGCGGTTCTTTGTCATAGATTAAGTTCTCCACAGCCTGCATAGGGTCCACAGGTGGAGCTGGCAATTCAGGTTCAGGAGACTCTGGCTCCATATCCTCTGCCGCCGGTTCTCCTTCTATACAAGGCTTTAAACGATTCCTATGAACAATTTGAGAACCTTTACCTTCTGTGGAGACTTGGTAAATATGTACTTCAGCATTAGGGATGGCAGAAATAATATAGGGAATCCTTTCCCATTTACTGTCCAACTTGCTGGTTCGGTGGTTGTTTTTTAACCATACCTTGTCTCCTAGAGCTAGGGGTTCCGCATGGGCAGCCTGGTCATAGTCTTTTTGTTGTCGTTCCCGGGCATTCTCCATGCGTTCCTGAACGATCTCCTTAGCATTGAGGAGACGTCTTTGGTGCTCCACCACCCAATTAGTCCTTGGCAGTGGGTTAATCACATCCGGAACTTGCACACCCAGGGAGTGATCCGCAGACAACCTCCCTTGTCTGCCAAACATCAAATAGAACGGGGTGTAACCGGTGGAACAATGAATGGTGTTGTTGTAAGTATACATGAGCTGTGGCAACACAGTAGGCCAATCACCCCTCGTCTCAGGGGGTACTGCTCTCAGCATTTCAATGAGGGTTTTATTCATCTTTTCACAGAGTCCGTTACCTTGCGGATGATAGGCGGTGGTCCGGACTTTCTGGCAATTATGCAGCAGGCACATCTCTTGAAACAGCTGGGACTCAAACGCAGACCCTTGGTCGGTGAGGATCTTTTCTGGGCAGCCGTAGGGCAGCAGGAAATGCTTCCAGAACGCCTCTGCTGTAGTCTTAGCTGTCAGGTCTTTCACAGGCACTGCTACGACAAACTTAGTGAAGTGATCAATAATAGTCATGGCATAAGTATACCCTGAGCGACTCGGCTCCAACTTCACATGGTCAATAGCAACAAGTTCTAAAGGAGTTTTACTTACGATAGGATGGAGAGGCGCCCTCTGGTCATGGCGTTCAGTTCGCCCCACAGCACAGGCAGTGCATTCTCGGCACCATTTCTCAATATCCTCTCTCATCCCAATCCAATAGAATTTTCTGTGAAGAGTGGCCTCAGTCTTCTGCACGCCGGAGTGTCCGGACTGGTTGTGATACATATCCAGCACCAGGCTGGCATCTCAACGTGGTATGAGGATTTGATATATCCTATCACAGGACACTGGATCCAGGCTCCTTCTGAGCAACAGGCCTCTTTGAAGGAATAGTTGGTGGCGATGTCTCCACAGTCTCGCTAGTTCTGGGTCTGCACTCTTCCGGCGGATTCTCTCAGGGATTTTCCCACTGGTAAGGAAGTCGAGCAGTTCACCGAGGACTCTACTTTCGGACTGGAGCTTAATCCACCTTTCTTGGTTGCCTCTGGACTCAGGAACATCTGATGAGGGAGGATCAGCAGCAGGGAGGTTTTCAGTACGGATATTATCCTGCTGGGCAAATTTATTGTAGAACGCTGGCATTTCCACTTCTTCCCAGGCATCCTTTGGTTCATCTGGGGCTTCAGTAGTGGGAAGCCGCGACAGGGCATCAGCGTTATCGTTGGAGCGGCCTGCCCGATATTTCACAGTGAAGTCATAGTTGGCAAGGCGGGAGGCCCATCTTTGCTCCAGTGCCCCTAATTTGGCTGTATTCAGATGCGCCAGGGGGTTATTGTCCGTGAAGGCAACAAATGGTGTGGCAGCGAGATAGTCCTTAAACTTTTCGGTCACAGCCCACACTAAGGCAAGAAACTCCAGCTTGAAGGAACTGTAGTTCTGGTCGTTCTTCTCAGCTCCCTTCAGGGATCTGCTGGCGTAGGCAATTACCCTCTCTTTGTTATCTTGCACCTGAGCCAACACGGCCCCTAGGCCTCTTTTACTGGCATCTGTGTAGAGGTGGAACGGCTTCTGATAATCTGGGTAACCCAGAACAGGGGGTTCAGTCAACTTCTTCTTTAGGAGCTGAAAGGCAATTTCCCGTTCTTCGTTCCATTCAACAGGAATAGGAGTTTTTGGGCTCTTCTTTGGATGCCCCCTCAGGAGTTCCTGGATGGGATCCGCAATTTGTGCGAAATGCGGGATGAAGCGCCTGTAATACCCTGCAAAACTGAGAAAGCTTCATACCTCCTTCACGGTGGTAGGGGTAGGCCAGTTGCGGACAGCAGCAAGTTTATCCGGATCAGGCTGTACTCCTTTGGCACTGACAACGTGCCCGAGGTATTTGACCGCTGGTTTCAGCAGGTGGTACTTGGATGGCTTGATTTTGAGGCCATATTTAGTGAGAACTTGAAACACTTCACCCAGGTGTTTTAAATGGTTCTCATACGTCTTGGAGTATATAATGACGTCATCCAGGTATAATACAGTCTCAAAATTCCTATGGCCTAAACAACGTTCCATCAGCCTCTGGAACGTTCCTGGAGCGTTACACAGTCCAAACGGCATATAATTGAATTCAAACAGGCCCATAGGTGTAGTGAAAGCAGTCTTTTCTCGATCTTCTGGGGCCATGGGTACTTGCCAGTACCCACTGGTTAAGTCCAAGGTGGAGAAATAGGCTGATGACCCCAAGGCAGTCAAGGATTCCTCAATGCGTGGCAATGGATATGCATCTTTGTGGGTGATTTGATACATTTTTCTGTAATCCACACAGAACCTTATGCTGCCATCTTTTTTTTCGGACAAGAACTAGGGGCGCAGCCCAGGGACTATGACTGTCCCGGATTATATTAGAGTCTTTCATCTCTTGTATCATCTCCTTCACAGACTGATAGGTAGTAGGTAGGGATGAGCGAACTCGAACTGTATAGTTCGGGTTCGTACCGAATTTTGGGGTGTCCGTGACACGGACCCGAACCCGGACATTTTCGTAAAAGTCCGGGTTCGGGTTCGGTGTTCGTCGCTTTCTTCGCGCTTTTGTGACGCTTTCTTGGCGCTTTTTGAAAGGCTGCAAAGCAGCCAATCAACAAGCGTCATACTACTTGCCCCAAGAGGCCATCACAGCCATGCCTACTATTGGCATGGCTGTGATTGGCCAGAGCACCATGTGACCCAGCCTCTATTTAAGCTGGAGTCACATAGCGCCGCCCGTCACTCTGCTCTGATTAGCGTAGGGAGAGGTTGCGGCTGCGACAGTAGGGCGAGATTAGGCAGATTAACTCCTCCAAAGGACTTGATTAACTGATCGATCTGCAGCTGTGGATCATTGAGCTGCTGATCCTCAATTGCTCACTGTTTTTAGGCTGCACAGACCGTTTGTCAGTCTCATTTTTCTGGGGTGATCGGCGGCCATTTTGTGTCTTGTGGTGCGCCAGCACAAGCTGCGACCAAGTGCATTTAACCCTCAATGGTGTGGTTGTTTTTTGGCTAAAGCCTACATCAGGGTGAAGCTGTCACACCAAGTGCATTTAACCAGCAATAGTCTGTTCATTTTTTGGCCATATACAAAATCAGGGGCAAGCTGCGCCTGTCACCAAGTGCATTTAACCCTCAATGGTGTGGTTGTTTTTTGGCTAAAGCCTACATCAGGGTGAAGCTGTCACACCAAGTGCATTTAACCAGCAATAGTCTGTTCATTTTTTGGCCATATACAAAATCAGGGGCAAGCTGCGCCTGTCACCAAGTGCATTTAACCCTCAATGGTGTGGTTGTTTTCTGGCTAAAGCCTACATCAGGGTGAAGCTGTCACACCAAGTGCATTTAACCAGCAATAGTCTGTTCATTTTTTGGCCATATACAAAATCAGGGGCAAGCTGCGCCTGTCACCAAGTGCATTTAACCCTCAATGGTGTGGTTGTTTTTTGGCTAAAGCCTACATCAGGGTGAAGCTGTCACACCAAGTGCATTTAACCAGCAATAGTCTGTTCATTTTTTGGCCATATCCCAGTCTAATTCTGTCACTAAATCCATACCGGTCACCCAGCGCCTAAATACTAGGCCTCAAATTTATATCCAGCTAAATCTGTCCCTAGTGCTGTAGCTGGGCGAGTTATTTAGTGTCCGTTCAAGCACATTTCTTGTTCTGGGTTGAAATACAATTCCCAATTTAGCAATTTCATAATTTAGTGGTTCCTGCTATATCAGAGCTCTTTGAAATCTATCCCAAAAAGGGTATATAATATTGAAGGTGCACATAGGGTCATTCAGAGTAACTTCACACACACCCGCTACTGTGTATTTCCAAGTCTAATTCTGTCACTAAACCCATACCTGTCACCCAGCGCCTAAATACTAGGCCTCAAATTTAAATCCCTCTAAATCTCTCGTTACCGTTGTCCTGTTGTAGCTGGGAAAGTTATTTAGTGCCCGTCAAAGCACATTTTTTGTTCTGGGTTGAAGTACAATTCCCAATTTAGCAATTTCATAATTTAGTGGTTCCTGCTATATCAGAGCTATTTGAAATCTATCCCAAAAAGGGTATATAATATTGAAGGTGCACATAGGGTCATTCAGAATAACTTCACACACACGCTTCTGTGCATTTCCAAGTCTAATTCTGTCACTAAATCCATACCGGTGACCCAGCGCCTAAATACTAGGCCTCAAATTTAATTCCCTCTAAATCTCTCGTTACCCACCGCTGTACTGTTGTTGCTGGGCAAGATATTTAGTGTCCGTCAAAGCACATTTTTTGTTCTGGGTTGAAGTACAATTCCCAATTTAGCAATTTCATAATTTAGTGGTTTCTGCTATATCAGAGCTATTTGAAATCTATCCCTAAAAGGGTATATAATATTGAAGGTGCACATAGGGTCATTCAGAATAACTTCACACACACCCGCTACTGTGTATTTCCAAGTCTAATTCTGTCACTAAATCCATACCGGTGACCCAGCGCCTAAATACTAGGCCTCAAATTTAATTCCCTCTAAATCTCTCGTTACCCACCGGTGTACTGTTGTTGCTGGGCAAGATATTTAGTGTCCGTCAAAGCACATTTTTTGTTCTGGGTTGAAGTACAATTCCAAATTTAGCAATTTCATAATTTAGTGGTTTCTGCTATATCAGAGCTATTTGAAATCTATCCCTAAAAGGGTATATAATATTGAAGGTGCACATAGGGTCATTCAGAATAACTTCACACACACGCTTCTGTGCATTTCCAAGTCTAATTCTGTCACTAAATCCATACCGGTGACCCAGCGCCTAAATACTAGGCCTCAAATTTAAATCCCTCTAAATCTCTCGTTACCCACCACTGTACTGTTGTTGCTGGGCAAGATATTTAGTGTCCGTCAAAGCACATTTTTTGTTCTGGGTTGAAGTACAATTCCCAATTTAGCAATTTCATAATTTAGTGGTTTCTGCTATATCAGAGCTATTTGAAATCTATCCCTAAAAGGGTATATAATATTGAAGGTGCACATTGGGTCATTCAGAATAACTTCACACACACCCGCTACTGTGTATTTTCAAGTCTAATTCTGTCACTAAACCCATACCTGTCACCCAGCGCCTAAATACTAGGCCTCAAATTTAAATCCCTCTAAATCTCTCGTTACCCACCGCTGTACTGTTGTTGCTGGGCAAGATATTTAGTGTCCGTCAAAGCACATTTTTTGTTCTGGGTTGAAGTACAATTCCCAATTTAGCAATTTCATAATTTAGTGGTTTCTGCTATATCAGAGCTATTTGAAATCTATCCCTAAAAGGGTATATAATATTGAAGGTGCACATAGGGTCATTCAGAATAACTTCACACACACGCTTCTGTGCATTTCCAAGTCTAATTCTGTCACTAAATCCATACCGGTCACCCAGCGCCTAAATACTAGGCCTCAAATTTATATCCCGCTGAATTTGAATACAATACATTGGGCCAAATAATATATTTGTTGTTGTGGTGAACCATAACAATGAGAAAAACATCTAGTAAGGGACGCGGACGTGGACATGGTCGTGGTGGTGTTAGTGGACCCTCTGGTGCTGGGAGAGGACGTGGCCGTTCTGCCACATCCACACGTCCTAGTGTACCAACTACCTCAGGTCCCAGTAGCCGCCAGAATTTACAGCGATATATGGTGGGGCCCAATGCCGTTCTAAGGATGGTAAGGCCTGAGCAGGTACAGGCATTAGTCAATTGGGTGGCCGACAGTGGATCCAGCACGTTCACATTATCTCCCACCCAGTCTTCTGCAGAAAGCGCACAGATGGCGCCTGAAAACCAACCCCATCAGTCTGTCACATCACCCACATGCATACCAGGGAAACTGTCTCAGCCTCAAGTTATGCAGCAGTCTCTTATGCTGTTTGAAGACTCCGCTGGCAGGGTTTCCCAAGGGCATCCACCTAGCCCTTCCCCAGCGGTGAAAGACATAGAATGCACTGACGCACAACCACTTATGTTTCCTGATGATGAGGACATGGGAATACCACCTCAGCATGTCTCTGATGATGACGAAACACAGGTGCCAACTGCTGCGTCTTTCTGCAGTGTGCAGACTGAACAGGAGGTCAGGGATCAAGACTGGGTGGAAGACGATGCAGGGGACGATGAGGTCCTAGACCCCACATGGAATGAAGGTCGTGCCACTGACTTTCACAGTTCGGAGGAAGAGGCAGTGGTGAGACCGAGCCAACAGCGTAGCAAAAGAGGGAGCAGTGGGCAAAAGCAGAACACCCGCCGCCAAGAGACTCCGCCTGCTACTGACCGCCGCCATCTGGGACCGAGCACCCCAAAGGCAGCTTCAAGGAGTTCCCTGGCATGGCACTTCTTCAAACAATGTGCTGACGACAAGACCCGAGTGGTTTGCACGCTGTGCCATCAGAGCCTGAAGCGAGGCATTAACGTTCTGAACCTGAGCACAACCTGCATGACCAGGCACCTGCATGCAAAGCATGAACTGCAGTGGAGTAAACACCTTAAAACCAAGGAAGTCACTCAGGCTCCCCCTGCTACCTCTTCTGCTGCTGCCGCCTCGGCCTATTCTGCTGCTGCCGCCTCGGCCTCTTCCTCCGCCTCTGGAGGAACGTTGGCACCTGCCGCCCAGCAAACAGGGGATGTACCACCACCACCACCTCCGTCACCAAGCGTCTCAACCATGTCACACGCCAGCGTTCAGCTCTCCATCTCACAAACATTTGATAGAAAGCGTAAATTCCCACCTAGCCACCCTCGATCCCTGGCCCTGAATGCCAGCATTTCTAAACTACTGGCCTATGAAATGCTGTCATTTAGGCTGGTGGACACAGACAGCTTCAAACAGCTCATGTCGCTTGCTGTCCCACAGTATGTTGTTCCCAGCCGGCACTACTTCTCCAAGAGAGCCGTGCCTTCCCTGCACAACCAAGTATCCGATAAAATCAAGTGTGCACTGCGCAACGCCATCTGTGGCAAGGTCCACCTAACCACAGATACGTGGACCAGTAAGCACGGCCAGGGACGCTATATCTCCCTAACTGCACACTGGGTAAATGTAGTGGCAGCTGGGCCCCAGGCGGAGAGCTGTTTGGCGCACGTCCTTCCGCCGCCAAGGATCGCAGGGCAACATTCTTTGCCTCCTGTTGCCACCTCCTCCTTCTCGGCTTCCTCCTCCTCTTCTTCCACCTGCTCATCCAGTCAGCCACACACCTTCACCACCAACTTCAGCACAGCCCGGGGTAAACGTCAGCAGGCCATTCTGAAACTCATATGTTTGGGGGACAGGCCCCACACCGCACAGGAGTTGTGGCGGGGTATAGAACAACAGACCGACGAGTGGTTGCTGCCGGTGAGCCTCAAGCCCGGCCTGGTGGTGTGTGATAATGGGCGAAATCAGCTCTGGGACTAGCCAATTTGACGCACATCCCTTGCTTGGCGCATGTGCTGAATTTGGTGGTGCAGAAGTTCATTCACAACTACCCCGACATGTCAGAGCTGCTGCATAAAGTGCGGGCCGTCTGTTCGCGCTTCCGGCGTTCACATCCTGCTGCTGCTCGCCTGTCTGCGCTACAGCGTAACTTCGGCCTTCCCGCTCACCGCCTCATATGCGACGTGCCCACCAGGTGGAACTCCACCTTGCACATGCTGGACAGACTGTGCGAGCAGCAGCAGGCCATAGTGGAGTTTCAGCTGCAGCACGCACGGGTCAGTCGCACTACAGAACAGCACCACTTCACCACCAATGACTGGGCCTCCATGCGAGACCTGTGTGCCCTGTTGCGCTGTTTCGAGTACTCCACCAACATGGCCAGTGGCGATGACACCGTTATCAGCGTTACAATACCACTTCTATGTCTCCTTGAGAAAACACTTAGGGCGATGATGGAAGAGGAGGTGGCCCAGGAGGAGGAGGAGGAGGAGGAGGAAGAGGGGTCATTTTTAGCACTTTCAGGCCAGTCTCTTCGAAGTGACTCAGAGGGAGGTTTTTGGCAACAGCAGAGGCCAGGTACAAATGTGGCCAGCCAGGGCCCACTACTGGAGGACGAGGAGGACGAGGATGAGGTGGAGGAGGATGAGGATGAAGCATGGTCACAGCGGGGTGGCACCCAACGCAGCTCGGGTCCATCACTGGTGCGTGGCTGGGGGGAAAGGCAGGACGATGACGATACGCCTCCCACAGAGGACAGCTTGTCCTTACCCCTGGGCAGCCTGGCACACATGAGCGACTACATGCTGCAGTGCCTGCGCAACGACAGCAGAGTTGCCCACATTTTAACCTGTGCGGACTACTGGGTTGCCACCCTGCTGGATCCACGCTACAAAGACAATGTGCCCACCTTACTTCCTGCACTGGAGCGTGATAGGAAGATGCGCGAGTACAAGCGCACGTTGGTAGACGCGCTACTGAGAGCATTCCCAAATGTCACAGGGGAACAAGTGGAAGCCCAAGGCCAAGGCAGAGGAGGAGCAAGAGGTCGCCAAGGCAGCTGTGTCACGGCCAGCTCCTCTGAGGGCAGGGTTAGCATGGCAGAGATGTGGAAAACTTTTGTCAACACGCCACAGCTAACTGCACCACCACCTGATACGCAACGTGTTAGCAGGAGGCAACATTTCACTAACATGGTGGAACAGTACGTGTGCACACCCCTCCACGTACTGACTGATGGTTCGGCCCCATTCAACTTCTGGGTCTCTAAATTGTCCACGTGGCCAGAGCTAGCCTTTTATGCCTTGGAGGTGCTGGCCTGCCCGGCAGCCAGCGTTTTGTCTGAACGTGTATTCAGCACGGCAGGGGGCGTCATTACAGACAAACGCAGCCGCCTGTCTACAGCCAATGTGGACAAGCTGACGTTCATAAAAATGAACCAGGCATGGATCCCACAGGACCTGTCCGTCCCTTGTCCAGATTAGACATTAACTACCTCCCCATAACCATATATTATTGGACTCCAGGGCACTTCCTCATTCAATCCTATTTTTATTTTCATTTTACCATTATATTGCGAGGCTACCCAAAGTTGAATGAACCTCTCCTCTGCCTGTGTGCTAGGCCTAAATATATGCCAATGGACTGTTGCAGTGGTGGCTGACGTGAAGCCTCATTCTCTGCTATGACATGCAGACTAATTCTCTGCTGACATGAAGACAGATTCTCTGTTACGGGACCTCCCTCCTCTGCCTGGGTGCTGGGCCTAAATATATGCCAATGGACTGTTGCAGTGGTGGGTGACGTGAAGCCTCATTCTCTGCTATGACATGCAGACTAATTCTCTGCTGACATGAAGCCAGATTGTCTGTTACGGGACCTCTCTCCTCTGCCTGTGTGTGCTGGGCCTAAATATATGCCAATGGACTGTTGCAGTGGTGGCTGACGTGAAGCCTCATTCTCTGCTATGACATGCAGACTAATTCTCTGCTGACATGAAGCCAGATTGTCTGTTACGGGACCTCTCTCCTCTGCCTGTGTGTGTGCTGGGCCTAAATATATGCCAATGGACTGTTGCAGTGGTGGCTGACGTGAAGCCTCATTCTCTGCTATGACATGCAGACTAATTCTCTGCTGACATGAAGCCAGATTGTCTGTTACGGGACCTCTCTCCTCTGCCTGTGTGTGTGCTGGGCCTAAATATATGCCAATAGACTGTTGCAGTGGTGGCTGACGTGAAGCCTCATTCTCTGCTATGACATGCAGACTAATTCTCTGCTGACATGAAGCCAGATTGTCTGTTACGGGACCTCTCTCCTCTGCCTGTGTGTGTGCTGGGCCTAAATATATGCCAATGGACTGTTGCAGTGGTGGCTGACGTGAAGCCTCATTCTCTGCTATGACATGCAGACTAATTCTCTGCTGACATGAAGACAGATTCTCTGTTACGGGACCTCCCTCCTCTGCCTGGGTGCTGGGCCTAAATATATGCCAATGGACTGTTGCAGTGGTGGGTGACGTGAAGCCTCATTCTCTGCTATGACATGCAGACTAATTCTCTGCTGACATGAAGCCAGATTGTCTGTTACGGGACCTCTCTCCTCTGCCTGTGTGTGTGCTGGGCCTAAATATATGCCAATGGACTGTTGCAGTGGTGGCTGACGTGAAGCCTCATTCTCTGCTATGACATGCAGACTAATTCTCTGCTGACATGAAGCCAGATTGTCTGTTACGGGACCTCTCTCCTCTGCCTGTGTGTGTGCTGGGCCTAAATATATGCCAATGGACTGTTGCAGTGGTGGCTGACGTGAAGCCTCATTCTCTGCTATGACATGCAGACTAATTCTCTGCTGACATGAAGACAGATTCTCTGTTACGGGACCTCCCTCCTCTGCCTGGGTGCTGGGCCTAAATATATGCCAATGGACTGTTGCAGTGGTGGGTGACGTGAAGCCTGATTCTCTGCTATGACATGCAGACTAATTCTCTGCTGACATGAAGACAGATTCTCTGTTACGGGACCTCCCTCCTCTGCCTGTGTGTGCTGGGCCTAAATATATGCCAATGGACTGTTGCAGTGGTGGCTGACGTGAAGCCTCATTCTCTGCTATGACATGCAGACTAATTCTCTGCTGACATGAAGCCAGATTGTCTGTTACGGGACCTCTCTCCTCTGCCTGTGTGTGTGCTGGGCCTAAATATATGCCAATGGACTGTTGCAGTGGTGGCTGACGTGAAGCCTCATTCTCTGCTATGACATGCAGACTAATTCTCTGCTGACATGAAGACAGATTCTCTGTTACGGGACCTCCCTCCTCTGCCTGGGTGCTGGGCCTAAATATATGCCAATGGACTGTTGCAGTGGTGGGTGACGTGAAGCCTGATTCTCTGCTATGACATGCAGACTAATTCTCTGCTGACATGAAGCCAGATCCTCTGTTACGGGACCTCTCTCCTCTGCCTGGGTGCTGGGCCTAAATATATGCCAATGGACTGTTGCAGTGGTGGCTGACGTGAAGCCTCATTCTCTGCTATGATATGCAGACTGATTCTCTGCTGACATGAAGCCAGATTGTCTGTTACGGGACCTCTCTCCTCTGCCTGGGTGCTGGGTAGTGTTGAGCGCGAATATTCGAAAAGCAAATTTTTTCGCGAATATCGCAACTTCGCGATTTCGCGAATATTTCGAATATAGTGCTATATATTCGTAAAAACGAATATTCGTTTTTTGTTTTTTCCCCCCCCCCCACAAAATTACAGTACACATATAATTGATTGTTTCCCAAAGGTCCAACAGCTCAGATCTTACTCACATTGCCTAGAAAGTGATTGAGGCGCGAATCTTCGTAAGGCGATTTTATTAGCGCACATGCGAATATCGGCACGTCCCAGAACAGAGGCAAAGGGCTTTGCATTCATACATTAGTGAATTGAGTTGCGAATCTTCGTAAGGCGATTTTATTAGCGCACATGCGAATATCTACACTTGTCCCAGAACAGAGGCAAAGGGCTTTGCATTCATACATTAGTGATTGAATTGAGCTGCGAATCTTCGTAAGGCGATTTTATTAACGCAAATGCAAATATCTACACTTGTCCCCAGAACAGAGAGGCAAAGGCCTGTGCATTCATATAGTATAGCACCATATTCGCGAATACGTAGAACTTCGTAAAATTCGATTTACGAATATTCGTATTTTTTATTTTACTTTCCACCTTACAGATTACATTGATCTGTACTCTGTCAACTACTGTCATCACCCCCCACTGTATCTCGATTGATTCCCAAAAGTCTCACATTCCCTAGAAAGTGATTGAGGTGCGAATCTTCGTAAGGCGATTTTATTAGCGCACATGCGAATATCTACACTTGTCCCAGAACAGAGGCAAAGGGCATTGCATTCATACATTAGTGATTGAATTGAGTTGCGAATCTTCGTAAGGCGATTTCATTAGCGCACATGTGAATTTTGCATAGCATATGTATTATGCGATGCGAAAATTCGAATTATCGCATATGCGAAATAATAACGAATTTGAATAATCGCGAATATTTTACGAATATTCTTTCGAATATTCACAAAATTTTGCGAATTCGAATATGGGACATGCCGCTCAACACTAGTGCTGGGCCTAAATTTATGACAATGGACTGTTGCAGTGGTGGGTGACGTGAAGCCTGATTCTCTGCTATGACATGCAGACTGATTCTCTGCTGACATGAAGCCAGATTGTCTGTTACGGGACCTCTCTCCTCTGCCTGGGTGCTGGGCCTAAATATATGCCAATGGACTGTTGCAGTGGTGGCTGACGTGAAGCCTCATTCTCTGCTATGACATGCAGACTAATTCTCTGCTGACATGAAGACAGATTCTCTGTTACGGGACCTCTCTCCTCTGCCTGGGTGCCGGGGCCTAAATATCTGAGAATGGACTGTTCCAGTGGTGGGTGACGGGAAGCCAGATTCTCTGCTATGGAACCTCTCTCCAATTGATTTTGGTTAATTTTTATTTATTTAATTTTTATTTTAATTCATTTCCCTATCCACATTTGTTTGCAGGGGATTTACCTACATGTTGCTGCCTTTTGCAGCCCTCTAGCTCTTTCCTGGGCTGTTTTACAGCCTTTTTAGTGCCGAAAAGTTCGGGTCCCCATTGACTTCAATGGGGTTCGGGTTCGGGACGAAGTTCGGATCGGGTTCGGATCCCGAACCCGAACATTTCCGGGATGTTCGGCCGAACTTCTCGAACCCGAACATCCAGGTGTTCGCTCAACTCTAGTAGTAGGTGGTATGGGTCTGTGTCTCTCCTTAATAGGAGGATGAGAGCCAGTGGGTATGGTGTGTTTGATTACACTGACCTCTCCGTAGTTCGTGGAGTGCTTGCTGAAAGCCTGGTGGTGCTCCTTCATTAGATTCAGGACTCCCTCTATTTGCTCCTTCGGGGTGGATTCGTTCCCTACATGTAGTTCTTCCCACCAGGATGTCGTGGGGAGGCTGCTGCTCTGTGTGGTCTGGAACTCCTCCGTGGCAGGCAGACGGATCACATCCTGGAAAGACACCTGGAAAAGCTGAGCAACGGGGCAGTGTTTAAGGAGAATAACGGGATGATCACCAAAGTTAATTAAACGGACAGGCACTTTACCTGGAGACACGGTCACCAGGCTCTTGGCTGTCCGTATGAAGGGATGATTCTCAATGGGAATAGGTTTCACTAGGGCTTGATAGTCCTGGCCCTGGATCCCTAACACAGCACGGCACCACAGGATGATCTGGGAATTTGGAGGCAAAATACCCGGCCGGTTATCCCGGATCCGGACAGTACAAATTTCTCCTTTTTTTTGTTGGCGAACCTTTGTTGAGCACACAGCACACTGATAGTCTTTTGAAGAACTCTTCTGGAAGCAGGTGAGGCTGAAGATATAGTTTGATTCAATGCGTCAAGCACTTCGGAGTAACAATTTTTAAGAACTTTAGTCCCTAAGATCACAGGGTGTCCTCCTTTATCTCCTGCTTGTACCACAATCACGCCTTGCTGTGGCAGGGTGGCTTCTCCCACCTGAAGGGTAGGTTCCCAATACCCATGGACTTTCACTGGCTTACCGTTGCTGGCAATGATATCTAGCCAGGACTCTGGTGGCTGGGTGAGGAGACTTGGATCCCGAACTTGTCAAAAGCAGGCCGTTGAATGGTGGTGACCTTTGACCCAGTGTCCAACAGGGCTTCAAAGGGTATCCCATTGATACATATTTTAATTTTTGGACGGGATCCTACATACTTAGGCATCCAGCTTGGATCCTTTGGACCTACTGTTCTACCTCCCGAGGGGCGGTCCTCTGCCTCAGGGGTTGCTCTTTTAACTGCCAGCACATTGATTCAGTATGTCCATATTTCTTACAATGGTGGCAGACAGGCTGCTTTCTACTTCTGGACCGGTAACTCGGTCGCCCATCAGGCTCTTTTGGATATACATCCCTATAGGCAGGTGGGAGTCTTGGAGGAAAAGGGCCTTCATCTTCCAGTAACAATGGTCTCTCCCACTCCTCTATTTTCTTGCACACTTTCTCTAAGCTTAGAGTAAGATGGTTCACTTGCTTCATTAGTGCTGCCACTACATCTGTGACTGGAGCCTGGGTAGACAGGCTGACCCCTGCAGGCCCCACATTAACAGTCTTTGGCTGACAAGCCTGAGGTTCAGGGAAAGCTGCTGGCCCTGCGGCAGGGTTCTGGCCCAGTATACTGATGGCCAATTCCTTAAAATCCAAAAATGTGCAGTGGGGGTGCTGAGCTGACAACATCCGCAGCTGGCCCTTTAAATGCTCAGTACTTATGCCCGCAATGAACTGCTCTCTAAGAGTCCTGTCCTGGTCCTCAGCCTCTTTGGGATCCACTTGGACCACAGCTCTCAGTGTCTCTTGTAAGGACAGGGCAAAATCGCAGAGCGACTCTCTAGGCTGCTGCTTTCTGCTGAAGAAACGCATTTTAACTTCTGACACCGTTCTGGCCTCAAATGTGGTGCCCAAGCGATCAAAAATCTGTTCCAGGCTACTCTTCTCAGAACGGGGCTTTGACATGACTTCCCTGCGGGCGGCCCCCTTCTAACTGAGCTAGGAGGATCTCCATTTGTTGTTTGGCAGATATGGGATAAAGCCGGAACAAAGCCAGTATCTGATCCCTAAAGTCCTTTAACTTATGGGCTTCCCCTGAATAACGTGGGAACCAGGGGGCCCCAAAATAATATGGCATGGTTAGCGGCATCAGGCTTGGCGGTGCCGCGGCGGCAGGGGCCCCAAGGGTCGGCTGTGGGTACTTCAGAAGGCACGACTGGGGCCACCTGCCCGATTTCCTCAGGTGCGGACATGGCGTTAATAGGCGGGTATGGCCCTTTAAATGTAGCGGAGCGGACTGGAGTGGCAATGTAATTTTTTTGTCAGGTAAAGTCTTTGGTCACTAATAAGGGACCCTCTCCAGTGCCCTGGCAGGGGTCAGGAATGTTCCGGTAAGGTAATCAGAAGGGCCGGCAATAGATTAAAGTTGGTACTTACTCCGGTGATGCTCGCTCCAGATCTCGCGAGATGCGTGGCTACGTGCGTTGGGCGTCCTGCGTACAGCGTCAGCAGGTAGGCGCTGCCTCTCGCAGCTCCGGGACTCAGGTAGGCGGCACCTTTTCTTCCAGACAGGGCGGCATTCTTCCTCCTTGCCAAACGGGTCCCACGAGGCGCACTTGTAATCCAGTCAGGTTAAGTGGCCATCTTTGAACAAATCGCTGTCAGCGATGCGGATTCACTGACAGCAAGCGGTGGCTTACGCAAACGGCAAACAGTCCAGACAATATAATCTTCACACCGCAAATTATTACAGTTCACTTTGGCCCAGCAATTTTCAATAAAGCAATTAGGGCTTGGTCACTTTAAGGCAAATAATGGCACACAGTTTTTTGTATCCGCAATGGTGCAGGAATGATCGTATCCTGTTCGTGACGCCAATTTATGCAGCACGCCAGACCTGCAGGGTATAGCGAGAGTGAGGTCACGGTTATGGGCAATCGAGGGTTACTCACTTTTTAGAGGGGAATCCTGGGCAGGCATGCGACAGTGAAGGAGAGGTAGACACTAGTTCCTCTGGGGCACACTCTGGATGTAGGGACCAGGCCTGATGGTGAGTGAGGTGCCCTGGATGTTGCAGGTATTTTGAGTGCCTTAGGTAAGGTCCCTTTAAGGATCGTGACGCCAGTGCCTGTAACGGTGGCACATCGGTTTGCAGGAGGATTAATGGAGTACACAGTTGGTAAAACAAATGTTGCTTTACTTCAGGAAACAATCCAACTTTATACAAGCAATTGCAGTAGTGGATAATGCAGTCCTTTATAGTACATATGCACAGCAGGTTTACTTGATAGCACAGCAGGTTTCAATCTTGCAAGATACTTGGAGGGTATACAGTTAATGCTTGGCAGTACAATGCTGCTCTATCCCCACAGCTATTCTAGCTGGCTGGATCCCAAGGCCCGGATGCCTAATTGCTGGCTTGAATCCTTGGTATATAAAATCCTTCCTCCAGTATTGGCACTTGCTTTAGATTACAGTACCTTTGTTTCCTAGCTGGCTTCTCTGCTGGATTGGAAAGGTGGCTGCAGGTTTCTCCCAGGAGGTGCTCTCCTACTACTGGGGTGTCTCATCTGTGTTGACTGGATTACTGGTCTCCAGGCAGGCTGTACTCCTTCTAGCCTCCTGGTGCAACTAGAAACCAGGACTATCTAGCTGCATGTCAGGAGGAGGCCCTCAGCATATCTCTGGCTGGTGCCTTCTCACTTCTGTCTCCACAGACTCCTGACTATGACCTAACTCCTCCCTGTCTGGGACTGGACATTTATACTAGGGGCTCCCTATCTCCCTCTAGTGTCTGGGATGTCTAATTACACCCAACTAGGCCTGCTGAGCATTAACAGGGAAATGCATACACATGACAGTAAATGCACTAAACACATTAACCCTTGTGTAGTGTCCACCTTTACCTAGTGGGACACTACATTAGCAAAGCAGGCACAGGGAGTAGCCCACTCCACTCAGCTAATCCTGGCATATCACATGGTTACAAGGTACAAATGTGCTATGCCAGCATTTAGTAAACTTCGGGGGGTCACGGGCAGGAGCGGCAATGTGCGCTCTTGCCTGTACTCCCTGCGCTGCGGCATCACTGAGAAACTGGAAGCTCCGTACACCACTGAGTCAGCAGTGTACAGAAAAGTGGATTTTAAGCACACAGGGAAAAATGTGCTTTAGTGGGGGAAAAGTCTATTTAAAATATTATCAAAAATGTTATCAAAAGTTTAGTTACTCGGGTGTTTTGTACAATAAAACCCTTTTTTTTAAGAGCTTAATGTTTTTGCATTGCAAAATAAATCAGACTGTGAATGAGATTTATAAAAACCATATTGAGATTTTTCTTTGTAAAACTACATGTTTTCAGAGCCACGTACAGCCATGTAATGCCACTCTTAAATGACAGTATTCTTCACCTTTCCCATCTTTATGGCATATTCACAGTATATGTCATAAATGCCTGAAAGGTGTTGGGGGGGGGGGGGGGGGTTATGCCTGGCAACGGCAAAGTTAGCAAGAATTATTCTTGAGCTCCCACCACAAGACTGTGTATGCATCCCAGCCAAGATTTACCCTATAGTGAGGTCCAACAGCGAGGAGCATAAGAGAAGCACCCACTAGATTCTTCTGTGAAGTGGAGAGACTAATATTGTTATCGGGGTACCGTTGCAGGGTAAGGTCAGATAGGCCACAATCCAAAGGTTTATCCCTTCTAGTTCCAGAGCACGTTATCGCTGGTACCTCTTCATCTGAAGTGGGAGTGGTTAGTGCTTTGTCAATGGAGTATTCCTTACTTCCAGGTCCTAGAATCGTGGGTGGATGAAGAGCAGACATCCAGTCCAGCTATGTTTCAACCATAAAGCAGATACAGTAGACAAGTGGGAATGAGGAATCGATTTAGAGCAACTAAACTAGACCCATGTGTTGCCAGGTCTATGTAATAGTTCTATCCCTTTAACCCCTTCAAGCGACAGCCAGTTTGGACCAAATGCTGAAGCCCCATTTTTCAAATCTGACATGTCACTTTATCTGGTGTTAACTTTGGAATGCTTTTACTTATCCAAGTCATTCTGAGATTGTTTTCTTGTGACACATCATTCTTCATGTTAGTGGTGACTTGGAGTTGATAATTCGCTATTTTCAAAATTAGAATTTCTCGGCTTTTAAGACGGATAGTGATACTTCATAAAATAGTTATTACTTAACATTTCCCATATGTCTATGTTTGCATCATTTTGTAAAGTCATAAATTTTTTCAGGACGTTAGAAGGCTTAGAAGGCCATTTTCAATTTTTTGGGAAAATTGCCTAAACCCACTTTTTTAAGAAGCAGTTCAGTTATGAAGTTACGTTGTGAGGCTTACATAGTATAAACCACCCATAAATGACCCCATTTTTGAAACTACACCCCTCAAGTTTTTGTTATTTTCACTAGGGGTAACAGGAGAAAATGCACCTCACAATTTGTAATAAAAAAATTTCATGAATTTGGCAACGCATTTATGTGGTCATAAATCGCTGTTTGGAGGCACGGCTGCACTCAGAAGGGAAGGAGCGGCATCGAGATTTTGCTGATATTGTTTTAGGGGCCATACCATTTATTTATTTTAATTTTTTTACCAATGTAGCTGTGTTAAGGCTTTTTTTTTTTTGTGAGACGGGCTGTAGTTTTTATTGGTATCATTTTGGGGTATATGTGTCTTTTTGATCACTTTTTTGGGCCTCATGCACACAGCAGTTTTTTTTTGCGGTCCGCAAAAAGGGGTTCCGTAGTTCCGTGATCCGTGTCCGTTTTTGTTTCCATGTGTCTTCCTTTATCTTTGGAGGATCTCCAGACATGAAGGAAAGTAAAAAAAAAATAGGAAAAAAACGGATGCGGATGACAATCTTGTGTGCCTCCGTGTTTTTTCATGGACCCATTGACCTAAATGGGTCCGCGAACCGTTGTCCGTGAAAAAAATAGGACAGGTCCTATTTTTTTCACGGACTGGAAACACGGATCACGGATATGGATGACAAACGGTGCATTAGCCGAGTTTTCCACGGACCCATTAAAAGTCAATGGGTCCGCAGAAAATCAGGGAAAACGGAACAAAGGACACGGGACACAACAACAGTCGTGTGCATGAGGCCTTTATAAAAAAAATTGTGAAGGTGATTTGGTTAAAAAATGGCAATTGTCAGTGTTTTTTTTTTTTTATGGGGTTCCTCTTGCAGTATATATGATATGATAATTTTATTCTGTGGGTTGATACGGTATGGTGATACCATGTATTTCTTTTTATGCTACCTTTTCAGCATAAAATCGCTTTTGTGTTAAAAAATAAATTATATTTTGCCTCCCCATATACTAAAATCCATAATTTTTTTCACCAATGCAGCTGTGTAGAGGCCTGTTTTTTTGCGGGATGGGCTGTAGTTTTTATTGGTATCATTTTGGGATACATACAACTTTTTGATCACTTGTTATTTATTTATTTTTTGTGGAGGTGAGATGACAAAAACAGCAATTCTGTCATTGTTTTTTACATTATTTTTTTACAGCATTCACTGCGCAGGATTAGTAACATTATATTTTTTTTGATCAGGTAATTATGGACGCAGCAATGCCAATTATGTGTAGTTTTTTTTTATTTCTTTCAGGTTTTTTTTTACCTAAATGAACAGATATGAGAAAAGACCATTTTTATTTTATTTATTTTTTCTTTTACACTTTATTTTACTTTTCTTTTCTATTACATTTTTTTTATCAAGACCCATTTGGATCTTGAAGATCTCATGGGCCTGATGGCTATACAGTGCATTGCAATGCACTGTATTGTCAATGCTACACTTACACGAAGGGTGATCAGCCTTAGGTACATAGCAGCCTCTCAACCCCATGGCTACTGACCAAGGCATCTATGGGGATAAACGGCCGTGATTTGTGCCATGTGACACTTTATAGTGTCACAGCCCCGGTAAGCAGTTTGGACGTGACTGTATGCCCAAAAGCACTAAATTACTTTTGATTTGGATATACAGTTACGGGGTTAATTATTACTAGTTAGTATACTTCGAACTTTTAATTAGTACCTTTTAAATTAAAACATTAATGTACTGATAACTGTTGACTTTTACTACTAGTTAGTGTAGCAAGTAAGCAAGTTAGTTAGGTAACATTTACAAGACCCCATTGTTCTTTGTAGGCTGAATTCATAAGTGATAGGTTCACTGGTCATGTCTACTGCACACTGGAAGCATCTCAGGTATAAAGCACAGGACAAAGATGGTTAAACTCTAATAAAGCATCAGTAAGGAATGATTCCGGAGACTCCCTCTCTTGTATTCCACCGTGGCTGGATATCGGTTATGGGCTTGATCTCTGACAGAATGGTCAACAGAAGTGTCGCTTATGTGCCTGTGCCTGCCAGGACTGCTGAAAGGACCCTGCCCAGTGACCATATAGCATAGTGATTGTTTATACTACGTATGTGATTTGCTTGTTTGTATATGTCTTTATCATTGTTAGTAACATTTTTATACACCTAGCCTATGGGAAGCCTATATTATTCCCGGATCTCAGAATTTACTGTAAAAAATGCAGTTGATAGTGTTCAGTTTATGGACAATTTTTCATATGCATATGCATTCTGCATATGTGCATGTACAATATATTGATCACTTTGACTGGTATATGGTTATTGCACTGCATATCTACAGCTGCATCTCAATAAATTAGAATATTATCAAAAAGTTTATTTATTTCAGTAATTTAATCCAAAAAGTGAAAATCATAAATTATATAGATTTCTTACACACAGAGTGATCCATTTCAAGCATTCATTTTTTTATGTTGATTATAACTTACAGCTAATGAAAACCCTAAAGTCTGCATCTCTGAAATTTAGAATTATATAACGCAAATTAAAAAAAAACTTTTTTAAAGGCTATGTACACCTTGAGGGCAATTTATTTTATTATTGCATTCTACTTATTTTAGGCAAATTTTTTTTTTCAATTGGTCTTTAATAAAAAAAAATATGGAATCCTATTTTGTGTACATAGCTCAGAGTCTCTAGTAGCTGCCTGTGGAATTTTCGTCTTTTCCGTCATCTGGGGAGCAGACAGACTGCTTAGGACAGGATCATGTAAGTGCTGAATTGCCACCAACTAATCTGGCTCAATATCCTTGCTGGTGCCAGAAAAGAAGTGCACTAAAACTTGCTTCTACTGTTTTTATTTACAAGTTTTAAAAAGGATTTTTTCATTCTGGCCTCATTCTTCAGTGCTACAACGTTTACTGTAACGGACCCCAAGGAGAGACAGACTAAGGTAGGACACCGTGACACAGCTACACCACATCACCACATCACTCGCATCCTCTATACTATCTCCCACAGGAGCCTGCTGAACCTAGTATCATGGACTTGTGTATGGGGGTGACCCAACTCTCCCCAGATGGCAAATGTCAAGGGAAAGAACAATAGGGCATTTTAGTTCTGCCATTTGATGCACCCCATAAATGAACCCATTTTAGAAATGACACCCCTCAAACTATTCAAAACTGGCTTTTGAAATGTTGTTAACCCTTTAGGTGTCCAACAGGAATTAAAGCAAAATAGAGGTAACATTTCCCTTTTTTTTGCAGATTTTCCATTTTAATAAAAACATTTCCTGAAACACATCAAGGGTTAACAACAAAACAAACCTCAATATTTATTACCTTGATTCTGCAGTTTGCAGAAACACCACATATGTGGTCATATGCTGTTGTTTGGGCACAGTAGGCAAGGAGCATCATATGGTTTTTGGAGGGCAGATTTTGCTGGAATAGTCTTTGGGCACCATGTTGCATTTGAAGAGACCCTGAGGTATCCCCACAGCGAAAACCCCCAAAAAGTGACCCTATTTTGTAAACTACACCACGCAAGGATTTTTTAACAGGGGTTTCAGAGAATTTTTAATACTTGGGTGTGAAAATGAAAAATTACATATTTTTTTACAAGAAAATGGTGCTTTAGGCCCAGTCTTTCTTTTTCACAAAAGATACCAGGAGTATATCCCCCCACAATTTACTACCCACTTTCTCCTGAATAGAATAACTGCCCAATTGTGGTGGTAAACTGTTATTTGGGTATACGCCAGGGCTCAGAAGGGAAGGAGCGGCATCTGGATTTTCTAACATGGAATTTTCTGTCATGGTTTTTAAGAGTGATAACTTTTTTATTTTTTGTTGAATGAGCTGCGTGAGGGCTTATTTTGTGCAGGACAAGCTGTATTATTATTTTTTGCACCATTCTGGGGTACATTTTGCTTTCTGATTGCTTTTTATCTCATTTTTTGGGAGGTGAAGTCACAGAAAAATCTGTTTTGGTGTAAATTTTCTATATTTTCTTTTTCTCCGTTCACGTAATGGTGTAGATCATGTGATATCTTTATATATCCGGTCATTAGGGATGCAACGATACCAAATATGTCTATATTTATTTATTTTTTTACATCATATGAGCATTTTTAGAAAAAAAATGTTTTTGTGTTGCAATTTTCTTAGAGCCATATTTTTTTGGCTATGGTCTTGTGTGGGGTACATACGACTTTTTGATTAACAATATGTTTTTTGGGAGGTGAGCTAACAAAGAAATCTGTTTTGGCATAATGTTTATTTATTTATTTTTTACGGCGTTCATCTGATGGGGTAGATCATATGATATTATTATAGAGCCGGTCGTTGTGGATGCTGTGATACCAAACAGGTCTATTTTCTTTATTTTTTTTTTTATTCTATTTTAAAAAAAATGTAAATAACGGATTTGGGGGAAAGTTTTTTTTAAATGTGAAACTTTTAATTTTTATTTTTAAACACCTAATAAAAAAAATAAAAAATTATTTTACACTTTGTGTCCCCAATAAGGTCATACAAGACCTCTGGAGGATAGTTAACTTCATTTAGTTTTTTTAACTATTGATTTCTCCTGTAACTGGGGCTGACATAATAGCCCCAGTTACAGTGGAAATAAACCCCCATGAGAGGCTGTACAGCATAATACTGCGCTGTACAGCCTCACTGCGCTGTACAGACTCACTGCAGACCACTGCTGATCGTGATCTGTGTAAGACCCGATAGCTCCTGCACTCCCCCGGCCCCGGCGGTCACATGACCACTGGGCCGGGACAGGAAGCAGAAGATTGCTTCCTGGTCTGTATACACAGTGCTTGTTCAGCACTGTGTATACAGCGATCTAGAAGGTAGGGACACCCAGGAACGCTCCCTGCCTTCTCTCTGGGGTGCCCTGCTGTCACTGACAGCAGGCCCCCCGCTCGGCAGCTGCACGATTAGCATGCAGCTGCCATCTCTGAAAGGATGTTCAGAAATGCTGAATCAGAGATAAACCCGACCGCCCATGATGTTTATAGTCAATGGGCGGTCGGGAAGTGGTTAACAAAAATGAATTCATTTGTTTTAGAAGCTTAAAGGGGTTCTCTGGGAATTAAGAAAATTAAAATACTTAAATATTGCTTTATTATAAATATATTCCCAAATATCTTTCATTAGTTATAATGGCTTGTTTTTTTGTCTAGGGAGCAGTCATCGGGGAAAATAAAATGGCCACCGTCCTATTAGTAACTTGTTTTGCTGTGTGATTAGGACAGGTTTTGTGTGTCCTAATAGGACAGCGGCCATTTTATTTTTCCTGATGATTGCTCCCTAGACAAAACAAGCCATTATAACTAATTATTTGGAAATATATTTATAATATAGTCATATTTAAGTATTTCCATTAATTTTATTTTCTTAAATCCTGGAGAACCTTTTTAATACAAGATAAAATGTTTTTATTTAGCTATGGCTGAATACTAATAAAATCGCAGGTGTAGAGTTTCAAGATAAGGTTTATGGAAATTACTCCCTAGTTCATAAAATGTCGCAGATTTTAGACCTTGCATTCCAAGTGTTGTATATTTCTTATCTATATTTTAACAATATGTTAACAAAATAAGTTTGAAATGTACTGGTACTATATCCAATTTTGTATACATTTCTTCTAAGTTCTATATTTCATTTGAAGCCAGCACAGTATGATGTATCTTGATAAGAACTGTCTATATAGTCTTGTGATCTTATAATAAACTTCAGAACTGCTTTGAACTGCATATTGATTGCATTTCTTGTGCTCTCTGGCCATATCTTATATATTTATATACAACTGAAATTCTGACCCAGGAGTCGACTTTTAGGATGCCTGCACATGGGTGGAGACTTATGTGCAGAGAATGCCCATGAAATGTGCACAAAAAAACCCTCACAAATAAGCACATAAATCCACACTATTTACTGTGGTTTTGGTAAGCTTTTGGTTATCAGAGGCTGAAAATGCCCCCCCCCCCCCCCATACGCCCTGGCCCCTCGCACTGATTCTACTTACCTGGCTCTCTGCGCTACTCTTAGTCCACCCCACTGCCGCTTCTGCTTCTCCCTGTGTGCAGCCTCGGATAACCCCTTTAAGAACTCCATTTAAGTCTATGGGGAAAACCACTTTACAGAAGGTGCAGAATGTCAAAAACAATTCACATACTGCAGATTTTAAAATCCACACAACAGGTCAATTTCCACACCTAAGAAAAAAGCAGTGTTTATAAGATTTGTCTAATTTTATTCTCTTTGTTGGCACTGTATTGCGCCAGGGGTGCACTTACTACCAATGAGGCCCAGTGAGGGAGTCGCCTCAGGCAGCACCAGGTAGGGGCAAGAGGGGGGCACCATGGGCAATGAGCGCTTTTATTATGGCAAATGGGTTAGGTTAAGAAATTAGCATTGGAGGGAAGCCTTTTCAGTTTTTGCCTCAGGCAGCAGAAAGGCTAGGTGCACCCCTGTATTGCGCTGTGGTTTTTCTGGGCGAAATCCACACAGAAAAACTGCATGTAATTTGCACCATGCGCAGCCACCCTTAGAGCTCAAAAAGTGAATAGATTTGAATTACTGATAAGTGAAGTTTTGAAAAATTAAATTCGGCTGATTCACCGACCTTTGACAAGAAATTCGATTTGTTACAAATTAATTTGTCATAAATCCGTTAAACCCAGGCTACTCTGCCTAATTATATTCATCCCACTTGGTGGCCCAATCTCAGTGTGGGGGCTTGGAACTTGCGGGGAGAGTGTATCGCCATATGCATTACGTTCTAGTGCACCCACATTCATAGTTAATACGTTCTGTAGGTACTGTGTCATTTATTACAGGTGTCATTTATTGCCGTCTACATCACTGTTAGACAAAAAGAAAAGCAGACAGCACCCTTCAGTAAATCAATTACTTTGCACACCTCTGCTGTGCAATGGATCCTTAGTGGAACAAAATAAAGAAATAAAGGGGTCATTCAGAGAACCCCGAAACGCGTATGGTTTAATACCTTGTACCGGCATGCTGGAACAGTAGCTTCCCTGGACCCGTTGAAATTGAATAGCTGAGAGCGACGAACACCGGAGGAATCCCTGCAAACAAGGCCACAAACATAGTTTTCGTGAGTGGCTATCCAGGTGACGTCGTGCCGACAGCATACTCTTTCAGGTCCGGACACAGGATAAGAAGACACACGCAAGGTAAAGCAACATAGTTGCTCAACTAGGTGGGACGCCACCGTTGTGCACAAATTGTACTTTGCTATTGCCGACTCAAGACTGAGGAGTGCCCATAAGACTTTGTTAAAGTACGGAATTGCGTTTTTTCCTAGACTGGATCAATGACTATAGTATTTTAAGCTGCAACTGCGATCTCAGAATATATGCCCACTAGTGCTGCTATTAGTGTATTGAAGTGATTTTAGAGTGATTTTAGAATTTATGTCTACTATTGCCGCTATTTGTTTAATGTACTGAAGTGATTTTATTGCATTTTATAGGTATATATTGTATTTTACTATTGTGGGAATAAATAATATTGATCAATTCACTCCATAGTTGAGTGCCTGGTTTATCCTCTATATTTGGTAACCTTTTTCTGTGACTGGGTGGGTCACATAAACCAAGAGCACCTGAATCCATTACCCAGCTGCAGTGATCCACAGATACTGCTTTCTCTTTTGTCACCTTATGTCACTAAAAGTGCAACACTAAGCGATCAAAAAGGAGTATGCCCCCCACAATGGTGCCAATTTAACATCCCGATCTAGCCGGCGGAAGTAATTCTATATATAAACTAACAAATTAACTGGGAATGTGGCAGCAGTTCAACAAGATGCACACGGTGATTACACTCAACCTGCACTGATCCTGTTGTCTCCCTGTCGTGTCTAAATCTCCCCCCTAAGTTCTCCTTACACTGTGCCTGAACTCTACCTATCCAATTATCTTCTATTAATAGCTTTCTGTGACACTGTCCCTAGCTCATAAGCACTTGTCATGTCTCTCCCTAAGCTCAGTTCACAGTGAAAGGGTGGAGACCGCTTGGGATGAGGGTTTTCCTGTAGTGTTCAAATCTCCCCCTACGATCTCCTTACACTGTGCCTGAACTGTACCTATCCAATTATCTTCTATTAATAGCTTTCTGCGACACTGTCACTAGCTCATAAGCACTTGTCACGTCTCTCCCTAAGATCAGTTCACAGTGAAATGGCGGAGACCGCACGGGATGAGGGTTTTATAGGGCTGTGACATCACAGGGGACATCTACTTCCGGATTGGCTGGCTGATTTGTTACAACAAAGCACGAGGATATTTGGATTTTTGGCAAATTGAATTTATTCTTAACTTCGTATCAAATTTCACTTTGGATGCTTCGATTCGCTCAACACTAATTTAAATATATAATTGACTGTGAGGCCTTATTCATACAGTGTTTGGTCAGTGATTGTGAGCCAAAACCAGGAGTGGAGTCTACACAGAGATAAGGTATAAGGGAAAGATCTGCACCTGTTCTGTGTTTAGAGCCGTGCCTGGTTTTGGCTCACAATCACTGATTAAAAACAATGACCGAACAATGATGTGTGTGTGAATAAGACCTTATTTAGAATGGCGAGAGAACTAAACCCAATAAGAAGAGTGATATTCCTACACTACTTTTATTAGCTGCAAATAGATTTAGAGGTCTGCACTAAGAATGTGAATTATTTGTTAAGCAGCTTGAGATTGTTTTTATTACACACGGAAGCTTAGTGCCTTTTAGAGAGTACAAATCCAACATACACAGGATTGCTTTGTGCAGTTATTCATTGCAATATTTAACAAACAAAACAGCAGAACCAGCATACCAAGTGTTCTATTCTATATAACATGGCAGTAAATTATTTACTGTGTCTCTTAGGGTAGGTTCACACTGAGTTTTTTGGAGGAGGCTAGAAGTGGATTTGAAAGGAATCAGAAATATAAATGAAGGACTTACCGTATACTTCTCCTTCCTGCTGAATCCACTTCTTGCTTTGGCTGAAAAAAAAAAATTGCAGGAAAATCAGCCTCAAAGCGTCCTTCAAAAACGTTTAGTGACCTCACGTTTACGTTTTATGTGTTCTTTTTTCAAATATACTGTAGCATACATGGCTTGGTTTTATTGTGTAACATATTTCATATTTCTGATTGGAATCTAGGTAAAATGTAAGCTACGGTCACGGTAAACACTGTGGGGAAGGGTGAAATGGACGAATAAATGTACTTTTACTGTTGTACGTTAACAGCAAATTTTAACTATTCCCCACTAGAGGGTAGTGAAATCTCAAATTTGGCACTCTATTTACATAAGACTTTAGGGGGTCATTTCTTAAGACCAGCGTTTTAGATGCCGGTCTTAATAATCCCTATACTGTATGTGGCAGTGGATCAGGTGAAGTTATAAAGAAGCACAAGCCTCTACATAACTTCAATGTATCCAGCACCAGCACTTCTAGCTGGCTTAAATTTAGACCATTTTCTAAATGAATGATGAATGAGACGGCCCGGCCCGTACCATTCCACACCACGCCCACTTTTTCACGCCCACTTTTTTTAGAACTAGCGTGAGCGGGGAAAAGTAGCAGATTGTGGTGCAACTGGAGTAGGAGACAGAACCTGAGAGCTGGCACTGGCTACCATAGAGGGACAGCTTCTGTCCATTCTGGCATGGATCCAGGGTCAAAAGCACATGATACACCCCAGGGGAAAAGGGAATGTTATGATGGCATGGATGCGGGGCAAAGCAGATGTCATGGTGGCATGGATGCAGGAGCAAAGGGCATGCTGGCATGGAGGCAAAAGCAATGGCTTGGGATACACCCCTGGATGCAGCGGCATAGGGAATGGCATGATTGTAGGGGAAAAGCAGATGGCATGGATGCATGGGCAAAGGCATGATATGCAGACCTGAATGCAAAGGGATACCATACTGGCATGGATATAGGGGCAAGAGCATGGGATGCCGACCTGAATGCAGGGGCAAAAGTGATGGTATGACAATATGGATGCAGGAGCAAAGGGTAAGGCATGGATGCGGGACAAGGGCATGGTATGCAGACCTGGAAGGAGGGGCAAAGGGAATATAGGCATGCTGGCATAGATACAGGGGCAAAGAGAATAGCATGATGGCATGGATGCAGGGACAAAGGCATGGGATGCTGTCATGGATAATTTTCATATTGTTTTATATTTGCTATGTATGAAACCATAGCCTCTGAATCGACAAATTCTGATGATGTTAGGATCATTACATGCATGCCAGAATCAACCATTGAACTCGAAACTAATATATTATATTTTGTCCTGTGTATTTTGGATTGTGAGTCTAAAGAAGAGATAATCAATTAAGAGGTGAGGAATTTTATCTCTAAAATACTGAGCAGAGTAAAATATAATTATGAAGGATCAGATTCAGTAACACCTCTAGCTTTCTGTTCTTTATATGATAAGGAAGGAGTCATGTGGATGAACATATCACCAGATACAGTCCTGCTCAAAAGTTTAAGACCACTTGAAAAATAGCAAAAAATCATATTTAGGCTTGATCTTAACAAGGTTCCAAGTAAAGCTTCAACATGCAACAAGAAGAAATGGGAGTGAGACAAAACATTTTTTGAGCATTCAATTTAATGAAAACAACGAATAAACTGAAACAGGCTGTTTTTCAGCTGATCAACCATACCTCCAAAAAAAAACTAAACCCCCCAAAACAGAAATCCAACTTCCAAACATGAACTCAGTAATGAGTAGCTCCGCCGTTATTGTTTATCACTTAAAAAATTTGTTTCGACATGCTTGATGCAAGCGTTTCCATGAGGTGAGTGGGAACATTTCTCCAAGTGGTGAAGACTGCCGCACGAAGGCCATCTACTGTCTGGAACTGTTGTCCATTTTTGTATACTTCCCTTGCCATCCATCCCCAAACGTTCTCAATTGGATTTAGATCAGGGGAACACACAGGATGGGCCAAAAGAGTGATGTTATTCTCCTGGAAGAAGTTCCTTGTCCTGCGGGCATTGTGTACTGTAGCGTTGTCCTGTTGAAAAACCCAGTCGTTACCACACAGACGAGGGCCCTCAGCCATGAGGAATGCTCTCTGCAACATTTGGACATGAGCCAGAAGCTCCTGCACTTCCTGAAGCTCCATTGTTTTACTGAAAGAAAAAGCACCCCATACCATTATGGCGCCCCCTCCACTGTGGCGCGTAGAAAACATCTCACGTGGGATCTGCTTGTCATGCCAGTAACATTGGAAACCATCAAGGTTAAATTTTTTCTCATCAGAGAATAAAACTTTCTTCCACCTATTGAATGTCCAATGTTTGGTGCTCTCTTGCAAAGTCCAAACGAGCAGTTCTGTAGCGTTCAAGGAAATGAGGTCTTTGAAGATGTTTTTTGTTTTTGAAGCCCTTCAGTCTCAGATGCAGTCTGATGGTTATGGGGCTGCAGTCAGCACCAGTAAGGGCCTTAATTTGGGTCGAGGATCGTCCAGTGTCTTGACGGACAGCCAATTGGATCCTCCGGCTCAGTGCTGATGAGATTTTTTGGGGTCTTCCACTTGACTTTTTTGTCCCATAACCCTCAGGATCATTTAAGAAATTCCAAATGACTGTCTTACTTCGTCCCACCTCAGCAGCGATGGCGCGCTGTGAGAGACCCTGCTTATGCAGTTCAACAACCTGACCACGTTCAAAAAGGGAGAGTTTTTTTGCCTTTGCCATCACAACGTGTGACTACCTGACAGAAAATTACAATGAATCCACATCTTTGCACAGATTTGGCCTTTTATGTTTACTCTGAATTTTATTGAAATCAGAATTTTCAAAAAGGAGTGGTGACATTATATAAACATGAATGTAAGGGTACTTTGACACTTGTGGCAGGGCGGACCGGCAGGCTGTTCACCCTGTTGGATCCGTCCTTCCGCTGTTTCGCCGGACCACCGCTCCGTCCCCATTGACTATAATGGGGACGGGGGCGGTGCTCCGGCGCAGTACGGCAGTGCACTGCGAAAGGCCGCCGGACTAAAAGTCCTGCATGTCCGACTTTTTAATCCAGAGGCCTCTGACTGTGAACTGCCGTACTGCGCCGGAGCGCCGCCCCCGTCCCCATTATAGTCAATGGGGACGGAGCGGCGGTACGGCGAAACAGCGGAAGGACGGATCCGACAGGGTGAACAGCCTGACGGATCCGTCCTGCCGCAAGTGTGAAAGTACCCTTACAAACAGACCACACAGGGTCCAATGTATAAAGTAACAATGAGACTATTTGTTATCAGCAACACGTACATGGAGCATATACAATCATCAATAAATGAATAGACATACGAATGCATATATATATACATCTCGTTACATGTGTCTATGATGATGAAAACCAGCAACACTTAATGGTCTATGCAACCGATTGCCAGTTCCAATACATTCTTTGTGGCTCTAAGTCTATCTCATTGGGAATTAGCAAAACAACAACATGGGTAGTGACAGGAGGAAAGGAAGGATGGGGGGTGGAAGGAAGAAGGGAGGTGGTGGGGGGAGAAACATCATTAAAAGATGCTAATATAGATATAAATGTAAAAGGTAAGTGGACCTGACCTAAAAGAGCTAAGATAGGTCTTGAGTACTACAAGTACTCATTACTCTCCTAACAAGTCATTAAACTCCTGCGAATCCAAAAACTGAAGTAAGGGGTCACAACTACGCGCTAAAGATTCAGCCCTTTCTTTCTCAATTGCAATCAACTCTTCCATACGCAGTATAAATCTTAGCTCTCTTGCCCATTCAAGCAAAGTGGGTGGAGAACTGGACTTCCAATGTCTGGGGATAATCATCCTGGCAGCTGACAGGAAATGTCGCAGAACCCCTTTCTTGACCTGGGCAAGAGAGCCAGGAATCAGGGATAGAAGGGTAAGTTGTGGAGTGTTAGGGATTGTCCTGCTTGAGTACTTTGCATAGATCAGTAGGATACGTTCCCAGAACGAATGAATTTTCAGACAGCTCCACCAAATATGCAACAAGGAACCCCTATCATTCTCGCATCTCCAGCACTTGTCTGACACCGTAGGGAACATCTGATGTATTTTAGTAGGACAGTAGTACCACCGTGAGAGAATTTTGTAATTATTTTCCTTGACCTGTGACGCCAGTGAAATTCCATGGGAGAACGTACACATCTTCTCCACCTCCTCCCCTGTGAACCTGACCTGCAAATCAGTTTCCCATCTATCGAAAAATGATGCCCTTTCTCCACTATGTATATCCAGGAGCACTCTGTATAGTGTGGACAAGGTACCTTCAATAATGCCTTGTTATAGATATACCGTAGTCTATCAAAATCTGTCATTGGGTTCACCATTCCTCCAGAGAATGTGGTTCCAAAAAAGGAAGTTAATTGAGCATATCCCAGCCAGGAAGCCAAGCTGATTGCTGTGTTCTGGCGTAAATAGATTTGGCCTTTTAAAGGCATGTGGTCCTAAACTTTGGATCAGCTGAAAAACAGCCTGTTTCAGTTTAATCGTTATTTTGAATTAATGTAATGCTCAAAAAATGTTTTGTCTCACTCTCATTTCTTCTTGTTGCATGTTGAAGCTCTACTTGGAACCTTGTTAAGATCCAACAATGTGAAATATGATTTTTTGCCATTTTTCAAGTGGTCTTAAACTTTTGATCAGGACTGTAGTAATGGAAAACAAGGACACAGTTTCTAAGTTTCTATAAAAATACAATAAGTATCTGACCAGAAATGATATATCAGCTTGCCAATTATATATCAACAGTGGAAATTTACTGAGTACTAACTAAACGGTAGCAATCCAAACGTGTTAAATTGTGTGTGCGATTAATGTTTTATAAAGCTGTAAATTTAGTTTAAAAAGTTGGTGACCAATTGACCTCATATTTCTTACATAAAATAATCATGTTTAGCTACATGAGTGGTTTTGTCCAAAATAACTTTCTAAGGCTTCTTGCACACAAACGTGCTGAGTTTTGCGGTCCTGCAAATTGTGGATCCGCAAAATAAGGATGCCGCCTGTGTGCCTTCCACAATTTGCGGAACGGAACAGACGGCCCATTATAGAAATGCCTAGGACATGATCTTTTTTGCAGGGCCACAGAACAGAGCAACGGATGCTGACTGCACACGGAGTGCTGTCCGCATCTTTTGAAGCCCCACTGAAGTGAATGAGTCCGCACCCGAGCCGCAAAAACATTGCGGCTCGAATGCGGAACCAAACCACGGTTGTGTGCAAGTCTTAGGCTGAGTGCTTATGCTGCATTAAAGGGGTTGGCCACCTTCATGTTTCTAATGTGTTCAGCATAGCATGCTCCCATTAATGAGAGTCTGTGTGGGTGGAGCAGCTGAAAATTGAAATTAAAAATCCCAGCATGCATCACAGCAAGCATCAGCACAGGAGCGGTTACATGACATCCCTTTCATCAGTGCTTTAGGACTCATGCACATGACCATAGCCTGTCTGTACCCGTATTGTGTTCCCAGAACAGGGGGTCCGCAATATACAGGCACCAGCCATATATTCACTTAAATGCATTACTGTACTACTTTTTTGCAGTGCAGACTGTCGGATGTGGATTGCATACCCCATTCAAGTGAATAGGTTTGCATCCACAGACAGTGGACACACAGTCAGTGCCCATGCATTGCGGAGGTGTGTGTGTGTATGTGTGTGTGTGTATATATATATATATATATATATATATATATATATATATATATATATATATATATATATATATATATATATATATGTGTGTAAAGTACAGGGTTGGGTGGTCTGCAGGGGGCATGACCTAATGGAGTTGTGGGTGTGGCTTAGTCGGTCGGTGGCGTGGTGTTAGTGCAGGGGGGTGGGGAGATGGACTGAGTATCCACCCCAGTACAGGGGCTCTGAGGGTTTCTATTACAACCAGCTTCTGACAGGAAGCAGCTGACTCCTGTCAGAGTTGGAGTGAGGTGCGCTGGTAAGAACAGACTGCACATGTGCTGCTCTTACAGAGTAGGAAGAACAGCGCAGGTGCAGCTACACTACAGGCATGGATGCACTTGCTCTCAATCTCCTCCATGTCGCTTGCAGCCATGGATGAACTCAGTTGCAAGGTAGAGCAGTGCTCAGGGGGCGTGGCTTTTAAAAGAAAGAAAAGCAGGCAGATGTGTTTAAAGGGGTTATCCCATCATAATGATCACTGTTAAATCTGTTAATGATTTGACAGTGATCATTTTTGTAAATATACTTTATTAACAAATCCCCACCGATTAGGATAAAATTCATACCCACTTACCTGATTGTTGTGACTCGGTCTCCCCTGGTTACGACCACTGTTCTTCTTGAAAAGCCGGAAGGTCGCGCTTGCCCAGAAGACGATTCCTTTTCTCCCGGCCGGTCCGCTCGCTGTTCTGAACGCGCACGCTGCCGCGCATGCGCGACAGTGACTTCTTCCCAGCCAGAATAGTACAGAGCTGCGAACGCGCACGCCGGCTCTGTAGGAATAAGTCACCATTGCGCATGCGCGGCGGCGTGCGCATTCATTCCAGCGCGCGGCACGGCCGGGAGAAGACTTCAATCAAGATGAAGCCCGCCCCCAGCCAGAATCCAGGAAGTGAACGCGCGGTGGCAGCAGGTAAGTATAGAAACGCTAAGTGGGATAACCCCTTTAACCTCCTCAGGGCCGCCGTACGCAGGATTGCGTCCTGGCGGCGGCCCTGCTCTTCTGGGTGGACGCATATACGCGTCCTCCCGCGATAGCCGAGATTTCCTGTGAACGCGCGCACACAGGCGCGCGCGTTCACAGGAACGGAAGGTAAGCTAGTGGATCTCCAGCCTGCCAGCGGCGATCGTTCGCTGGCAGGCTGGAGATGTGATTTTTTTAACCCCTAAAAGGTATATTAGACGCTGTTTTGATAACAGCGTCTAATATACCTGCTACCTGGTCCTCTGGTGGTCCCTTTTGCTTGGATCGACCACCAGAGGACACAGGTAGCTGTGTAAAGTACAACCAAACACCACTACACTACACTGCACCCCTCCTGTCACTTATTAACCCTTTATGAACCACTGATCACCCCATACAGACTCCCTGATCACCCCCTGTCATTGATCACCCCCCTGTAGGGCTCCATTCAGACGTCCGTATGATTTCTACGGATCCACAGATACATGGATCGGATCCGCAAAACGCATACGGACGTCTGAATGTAGCCTTACAGGGGGGTGATCAATGACAAGGGGGTGATCACCCATATAGACTTCCTGATCACTTCCCTGTCATAGATCACCCCCCTGTCATTGATCACCCCCCTGTAAGGCTCCATTCAGACGTCCGTATGATTTTTACGGATCCACAAAACCCATACGGACGTCTGAATGGAGCCTTACAGGTGGGTGATCAATGACAAGGGGGTGATCACCCATATAGATTTCCTGATCACCCCCCTGTCATTGATCACCCCCCTGTAAGGCTCCATTCAGACGTCCGTATGATTTTTACGGATCCACGGATACATGGATCGGATCCGCAAAACACATACGGATGTCTGAATGGAGCCTTACAGGTGGGTGATCAATGACAAGGGGGTGATCACCCATATAGACTTCCTGATCACCCCCGTGTCATTGATCACCCCCCTGTAAGGCTCCATTCAGACGTCCGTATGATTTATACGGATCCACGGATACATGGATCGGATGCGCAAAACACATACGGACGTCTGAATGGAGCCTTACAGGGGGGTGATCAATGACAAGGGCGTGATCACGCATATAGACTTCCTGATCACTTCCCTGTCATTGATCACCCCCCTGTAAGGCTCCATTCAGACGTCCGTATGTGTTTTGCGGATCCGATCCATGTATCCGTGGATCCGTAAAAATCATGCGGACGTCTGAATGGAGCCTTACAGGGGGGTGATCAATGACAGGGGGGTGATCAGGGAGTCTATATGGGTGATCACCCCCCTGTCATTGATCACCCCCCTGTCATTGATCACCCCCTGTAAGGCTCCATTCAGACATTTTTTTGGCCCACGTTAGCGGAAATAGTTTTTTTTTTTTGTTTTGTTAGTTTTTTCTTACAAAGTCTCATATTCCACTAACTTGTGTCAAAAAATAAAATCTCACATGAACTCACCATACCCCTCACGGAATCCAAATGCGGAATTTTTTTTAGACATTTATATTCCAGACTTCTTCTCACGCTTTAGGGCCCCTAAAATGCCAGGGCAGTACAAACACCCCACAAATGACCCCATTTTGGAAAGTAGACACCCCAAGGTATTCGCTGAGGGGCATATTGAGTCCATGAAAGATTCAAATTTTTTGTCCCAAGTTAGCGGAAAGTGAGACTTTGTGAGAAAAACCAAAAAAAAAATCAATTTCCGCTAACTTATGCCAAAAAAAAAAAAATTCTATGAACTCGCCATGCCCCTCATTGAATACCTTGGGGTGTCTTCTTTCCAAAGTGGGGTCACATGTGGGGTATTTATACTGCCCTGGCTTTTTAGGGGCCCTAAAGTGTGAGAAGAAGTCTGGGATCCAAATGTCTAAAAATGCCCTCCTAAAAGGAATTTGGGCCGCTTTGCGCATCTAGTCTGCAAAAATGTGTCACACATGTGGTATCGCCGTACTCAGGAGAAGTTGGGGAATGTGTTTTGGGGTGTCATTTTACATATACCCATGCTGGGTGAGATAAATATCTTGGTCAAATGCCAACTTTGTATAAAAAAATGGGAAAAGTTGTATTTTGCCGAGATATTTCTCTCACCCAGCATGGGTATATGTAAAATGACACCCCAAAACACATTCACCAACTTCTCCCGAGTACGGTGATACCAGATGTGTGACACTTTTTTGCAGCCTAGATGGGCAAAGGGGCACACATTCCAAAGTGCACCTTTCGGATTTCACCGGTCATTTTTTACAGATTTTGATTGCAAACTTCTTCTCACACATCTGGGCCCCTAGAATGCCAGGGCAGTATAACTACCCCACAAGTGACCCCATTTTGGAAAGAAGACACGCCAAGGTATTTTGTGATGGGCATAGTGAGTTCATGGAAGTTTTTATTTTTTGTCACAAGTTAGGCTGCTTTCACACTAGCGTTCGGGTTTCCGTTCGTGAGCTCCGTTTGAAGGAGCTCACGAGCGGACCCGAACGCAGCCGTCCAGCCCTGATGCAGTCTGAATGGAGGCGGATCCGCTCAGACTGCATCAGTCTGGCGGCGTTCAGCCTCCGCTCCGCTCGCCTCCGCACGGACAGGCGGACAGCTGAACGCTGCTTGCAGCGTTCGGGTGTCCGCCTGGCCGTGCGGAGGCGTGCGGATCCGTCCAGACTTACAATGTAAGTCAATGGGGACGGATCCGTTTGAAGATGCCACAATGTGGCTCAATCTTCAAGCGGATCCGTCCCCCATTGACTTTACATTGAAAGTCTGGACGGATCCGTCCCAGGCTATTTTCACACTTAGCTTTTTTTAGCTAATATAATGCAGACGGATCCGTTCTGAACGGAGCCTCCGTCTGCATTATTATGGGCGGATCCGTTCAGAACGGATCCGCCCGAACGCTAGTGTGAAAGTAGCCTTAGTGGAATATGAGACTTTGTAAGAAAAAAATAAATTAAAAAATCATCATTTTCCACTAACTTGTGACAAAAAATAAAAAATTCTAGGAACTCGCCATGCCCCTCACGGAATACCTTGGGGTGTCTACTTTCCGAAATGGGGTCATTTGTGGGGTTTTTCTACTGTCTGGGCATTGTAGAACCTCAGGAAACATGACAGGTGCTCAGAAAGTCAGTGCTGCTTCAAAAAGCGAAAATTCACATTTTTGTACCATAGTTTGTACTATACTGAGGAAGGGGTGACAAGGGACCCCAAAACGCGTTTGGTGCAAAGAATCCCCCTATGGACATCGTTTTTGTCAACTAAAAGGATTTCTTATACCCCAAGCTATTTCTGTCTAAACCGGAGACCTGAGGCGCTTTGATACAGTTGTACTAAAGGGGCGCATGACGCTCATCTGAACTTACAATCCAGCGCTGCAAAGGGAACCGGCAAATACAACAAGCGCCGGAGCTCATATACATTGAGCGGAGCTTGAAAGACAGGAGGGGAAAGGATCGAATTAAACACCGATCAGAAATACAATCCCTAAAGGCATCGGTATAATAGAGGAACCTTGCACTGCAATCTAACAGTGAGTAACAGCGGGACGCCGCATGAGTTAATCACTGTAATTCACCAGCTGCACTATCGTCTTTTTGCTTGGAGGATACATCTACTGTGGGTTCTATATACCTGCAATATAGACTGCATTCCAACTAAAACTGAACGGACATCCACACTAAGTCTTTCCCACTTACATTTGGGAAGGAGGCTCCTTATATTAAGGCTCTTTATTTTTCACAACCTACCCAGATTTTATACAGTTTTACACAGTTTTTTATATATGTAATAATAAGTGTGTTTTATGAATTGTCTGCCCATGCTATGTCATTTAATAAATTGTGAGGTACATATATTTGAAGAGTGCCCAGTATTTTACTTATATATAGTTTGTAAATGCTATAACTTTTACCCAAACCATTTTTTTTTTTTTTTATCAAAGACATGCAGAACAATAAATTTTGCGAAAAATGTATATATGGATGTTGGTTTTTTTGCAAAATTTTACAACTGAAAGTGAAAAATGTAATTTTTTTGCAAAAAATCTTTAAATTTCGATTAATAAAAAAAAAGTAAAAATGTCAGCAGCAATGAAATACCACCAAATGAAAGCTCTATTAGTGAGAAGAAAAGGAGGTGAAATTCATTTGGGTGGTAAGTTGCATGACCGAGCAATAAACGGTGAAAGTTGTGTAGTGCAGAAGTGTAAAAAGTGGCCTGGTCATTAAGGGGGTTTCAGCTAGCGGGGTTGAAGTGGTTAATAAAGTATATTAGGAACTTAATGTTTTCCCTGCCTGCCACACAGTACTTAGAGAGTGGCCAACCCCTTTAAAGGGCTTCTGTCACCCCAATAAACCGTTTTTTTTTTTTGTTTACTTATAATCCCTACACTGCGATTTGTGCCTACATTATCTAATTAATCATTTTGGTCCAGTAGATTTTATTTAAAACGTGCTTTTAAAATATGCAAATTACCTTGCTACCAGCAAGTAGGGCGGCTACTTGCTGGTAGCAGCCGCATCCTCCGATCCTAAAGACGCCCCCTCCGCATGTTGATTGACAGGGCCAGGGAACGGGATCGTCCTCTGCTGGCCCTGTCTGCTATCAAGAACTCACGCCTGTGCCGTAACGGTATTCAGTCGGCGCAGGCGCACTGAGAGGCAGCCGCTCGCTTGGCCGCTCCATCCTCAATGCGCCTGCACCGATGACGTCACATCTACACCCGGCGCAGGCGCATTAAGGATAGAGCGGCCGAGCAACGGCCGCCTCTCAGTGTGCCTGCGCCGAATGAAGACAGGTACGGCGCAGGAGCAAGATTTTGAATGCAAACAGGGCCAGCAGAGAACGATCCCGTTCCCTGGCCCTGTCAATCAACATGCGGAGGGGGCGTCTTTAGGATCGGAGGATGCGGCTGCTACCAGCAAGTAGCCGCCCTACTTGCTGGTAGCAAGGTAATTTGCATATTTTAAAAGCACGTTTTAAAAAAAATCAACTGGACCAAAATGATTAATTAGATTATGTAGGCACAAATCGCAGTGTAGGAATTATAAGTAAACAAAAAAAAAAAACGGTTTATTGGGGTGACAGAAGCCCTTTAAAGGGGTTGGCCACTCTCTAAGTACTGTGTGGCAGGCAGGGAAAACATTAAGTTCCTAATATACTTTATTAACCACTTCAACCCCGCTAGCTGAAACCCCCTTAATGACTTATAATCCCTACACTGCGATTTGTGCCTACATTATCTAATTAATCATTTTGGTCCAGTAGATTTTATTTAAAACGTGCTTTTAAAATATGCAAATTACCTTGCTACCAGCAAGTAGGGCGGCTACTTGCTGGTAGCAGCCGCATCCTCCAATCCTAAAGACGCCCCCTCCGCATGTTGATTGACAGGGCCAGGGAACGGGATCGTTCTCTGCTGGCCCTGTTTGCATTCAAAATCTTGCTCCTGCGCCGTACCTGTCTTCATTCGGCGCAGGCACACTGAGAGGCGGCCGTTGCTCGGCCGCTCTATCCTTAATGCGCCTGCGCCGGGTGTAGATGTGACGTCATCGGTGCAGGCGCATTGAGGATGGAGCGGCCAAGCGAGCGGCTGCCTCTCAGTGCGCCTGCGCCGACTGAATACCGTTACGGCACAGGCGTGAGTTCTTGATAGCAGACAGGGCCAGCAGAGGACGATCCCGTTCCCTGGCCCTGTCAATCAACATGCGGAGGGGGCGTCTTTAGGATCGGAGGATGCGGCTGCTACCAGCAAGTAGCCGCCCTACTTGCTGGTAGCAAGGTAATTTGCATATTTTAAAAGCACGTTTTAAAAAAAATCAACTGGACCAAAATGATTAATTAGATTATGTAGGCACAAATCGCAGTGTAGGAATTATAAGTAAACAAAAAAAAATAAAAATGTTTAGTGGGGTGACAGAAGCCCTTTAAGTTCAGGTTTTCATAGTGCTTTTACTGCATCTTATGAATAACATTTGAAACATTTCTTAACCCATACAGCAAACACCTGGGGCTAATGTCTGGAGATAATGCCACAGACATTTAACTCCTCAGATGTCAAATGTGACCATGGCATCTAAATTATGTAAATGTGGAGCATTGCGCTCTCTGAGATCAGAGTAGCTGTTGCCTGGTTATGACAGGCCGTGGTCTGCTGGTGGTTCCAAAGCCTATAATGGGTATATTCCAATACAGACCTGTAGGTGGCAGCACTGCATTGGAATATACTTAATTCTATATTGAGTAATGAATCAAATTCCATTACTGAATTGAAATGGCAATCTAATGATTGCTTATTATAGTCACCTTGGGTGACTTAAAAAAGTAAAAAAAAAGGTGAAAAATAAAGGTTTTTCAAAAAAATTAAATTCAAATGTAGTGCCCTGAAGCAGAGGATACTTTGACGTTTGGACATTTGTGGACATTTGCCTATTTCCCCTATACAAAGTTAAAACTTCTTACTTTACTTCACTTGAAAAGGTTAACTTGCACTTTTTATTCTGTGTAACTACGTTTCATATGTTGTGATATATAGGTCCTTCAAAAAAAATTAGCATATTGTGATAAAGTTCATTATTTTCTGTAATGTACTGATAAACATTAGACTTTCATATATTTTAGATTCATTACACACCAACTGAAGTAGTTCAAGCCTTTTATTGTTTTAATATTGATGATTTTGGCATACAGCTCATGAAAACCCAAAATTCCTATCTCAAAAAATTAGCATATCATGAAAAGGTTCTCTAAACAAGCTATTAACCTAATCATCTGAATCAACTAATTAACTCTAAACACCTGCAAAAGATTCCTGAGGCTTTTAAAAACTCCCAGCCTGGTTCATTACTCAAAACCGCAATCATGGGTAAGACTGCCGACCTGACTGCTGTCCAGAAGGCCATCATTGACACCCTCAAGCAAGAGGGTAAGACACAGAAAGAAATTTCTGAACGAATAGGCTGTTCCCAGAGTGCTGTATCAAGGCACCTCAGTAGGAAGTCTGTGGGAAGGAAAAAGTGTGGCAGAAAACGCTGCACAACGAGAAGAGGTGACCGGACCCTGAGGAAGATTGTGGAGAAGGACCGATTCCAGACCTTGGGGGAGCTGCGGAAGCAGTGGACTGAGTCTGGAGTAGAAACATCCAGAGCCACCGTGTACAGGCGTGTGCAGGAAATGGGCTACAGGTGCCGCATTCCCCAGGTCAAGCCACTTTTGAACCAGAAACAGCGGCAGAAGCGCCTGACCTGGGCTACAGAGAAGCAGCACTGGACTGTTGCATGTCATTCGGAAATCAAGGTGCCAGAGTCTGGAGGAAGACTGGGGAGAGGGAAATGCCAAAATGCCTGAAGTCCAGTGTCAAGTACCCACAGTCAGTGATGGTCTGGGGTGCCATGTCAGCTGCTGGTGTTGGTCCACTGTGTTTTATCAAGGGCAGGGTCAATGCAGCTAGCTATCAGGAGATTTTGGAGCACTTCATGCTTCCATCTGCTGAAAAGCTTTATGGAGATGAAGATTTAATTTTTCAGCACGACCTGGCACCTGCTCACAGTGCCAAAACCACTGGTAAATGGTTTACTGACCATGGTATTACTGTGCTCAATTGGCCTGCCAACTCTCCTGACCTGAACCCCATAGAGAATCTGTGGGATATTGGGAAGAGAAAGTTGAGAGACACAAGACCCAACACTCTGGATGAGCTTAAGGCCGCTATCGAAGCATCCTGGGCCTCCATAACACCTCAGCAGTGCCACAGGCTGATTGCCTCCATGCCACGCCGCATTGAAGCAGTCATTTCTGCAAAAGGATTCCCGACCAAGTATTGAGTGCATAACTGAACATAATTATTTGAAGGTTGACTTTTTTTGTATTAAAAACACTTTTCTTTTATTGGTCGGATGAAATATGCTAATTTTTTAGATAGGAAATTTGGGTTTTTCATGAGCTGTATGCCAAAATCATCAATATTAAAACAATAAAAGGCTTGAACTACTTCAGTTGGTGTGTAATGAATCTAAAATATATGAAAGTCTAATGTTTATCAGTACATTACAGAAAATAATGAACTTTATCACAATATGCTAATTTTTTTAGAAGGACCTGTATAACCTGTTCATTTGCACTGTCTTTGTGAGGCTGTGTAGAAAGAGTTAATGAATACTGAGAGACTGTTAGGACTTTGACTGAGAAGCTGTTCATTTTCCACAGCTGCCATAGAGTTTAAAGAAGAACATATTTTGGAGGGGGGAAAAACAGATATTGTTTACCACCAAACCCAGACAGCCTGACCTTGTGACTGTCTGGTATAGCTCTGTTGTTATGTCTGGAAACTTGTTTTTGTCTGGAAAAATTGCTGTGTCATTGCCATTGAGTATAATTGAAGCTCTAATGTAAGTCTATGAGAGACAGAAAGTGTTACAATGTATCTGTGAGCTTCTCCACTCCACCCCTCCAACTAGAAGGTTCCAGTCTAGCTAGACATTATATATAAGGAGAGCAGTCAGAGCCCATAGTGTTCTGCAGTTAGCGACTAGTGCTTGGAGTGGACAAATAAAAAGTAGTAAAGCACCACAACCGGACCTTTAGACCAAAAGTGGAATGCAACAGCCACGATGGGACCGCAGATCCACAGCAGTCCAGGAACAGCAATGAAAGATGGTAGTCACAGCAGAATATCCAGTGCTTCATTTAGTAGAAGCCTTGAGTGCACACACAAACAAAGTATAACGTTTTGGCTACGCAGTAGCCTTTGTCAAGCATACTTGACAAAGGCTACTGTGTAGCCGAAACGTCGTACTTTGTTTGTGTGTGCACTCAGGCTTCTAATAAATGACGCACTGGATATGCTGCTGTGACTACCATCTTTCAGTGCTTGGAGTGGGAGACTCATGCCACCCTGCATAAGTGACCATAAGAAGACACTGAGATGGGGACACTGAGCCACAGACTTTTGGTAACCAACCCTATTATAATAGCGGCTGCTGTGTGGCGCTGTTCTCCTGCTTACCACCGCGGTCCTGGGCTCCGTGTTCAGCGGTGATCTGCTGCCAGTACTTCCCAATTCACCGCTGCAGTTGTAGGCTCTGTCCATATAGGTACTGTTGTTCTGGGATCTGCTCCACAGTTTTCTTTTAGCCCTGGCCGCAGCATGCTTGCTGCTTGTTCCCTGCAGCACTTCCTAAGGGGCACGCATCACTTCCTGTGCTTTATGGGTTAGATCATGTGACCTCACTGACCAATCCTAGCCATCCTGCACATATTTTAGTGGCTCAGTTCCCTTCCCAGATGCCTTAGCATCAAGGTCGTTGTGTCGTGCTAAGGTTGTGGTTATCTCTGCTTCTGTTTCTGTGTACCTGACTCGTGCTTGTGTTTCTGGACTCCGCTACTTGTTTGATTCCTGCCTGCTTGCCTTGACTCCCCTGTTGCTGACCCGGAGTACTTGACCTGTACTTGTGCCGCCTGCCCTGACCTATTGCCTGTTTGACCTCGCCTCTGCCTCATCCTTTGGTCCTGCAATGTTGCTCCTGGTTACGACTCGGCCTGCTAAGTACGTCTGTACCTCTGGTACCTTGCTCAGGTACCTCCTTGTCCGCCTGGACCAGCTGCCTCGTGTCCCAAGAGGTAGCGACCTGGTGTTCACATCGGGAAAGTCTATCCCAACCATCAGGGGTACTGTGAAGATCGAAGGGTTGACTTAGACAATGCCCTTAGAGGAGGTAGGACACGTGGCACAGTGGGTTCACACTGGCTGGTTTGTGACACCTATGACCACGAAGCCACCAGTACTACTGAGCTACAGACCGTCCATCCTTTGGCCAGGGTACAAGCCTTCTGAAAGAGAGAGGGGCGGTTAGCTCAGGCCTTTCCTCAGCATCAACCCCTTCTTCTGCCAGGGAGGAGACTGGAGAAGCCAGCCCTATGCCTTCAGTAAAGAAGAAAGAGTGATTGGTGGAGCGCCTAGTGGTCAAGATCCAGTGGAGGGGTGGCAAGAGAATAATGAGGATGAGATGATGAGCACCTCTATATAACTTTAGTGAGTAACTCTAAATACCATAGGGGAACACTAGAATCGTGACCCCATAAATCCAGAGGGTAGAATGAATTAGAGAAGTATATAAATTAATAAAAAAAGATAACATAAGGTTATAAATTAAAACCAATCTAAGCTAATTCCTAGAATAAAAAAATAAAAAAAAGATAGTAAAAACAATCTTGTTTAGCTCTCCCTTTACCAGGGAAGGTGGAGCAAAATAAGCACATAACACTTGACACCAGACCCTCCCCCGCCGAGATCGCCTGTAAGTTGGTGGTTGTTTCCTCATCCTATTAGTAGATGACCCAAACGGACTTCCAAAGTACGAAGGAACTTGTTTATTTCAAATAGCTCGATGTGTTTTTGGGACAGTCTGAAAAAAAAACTGTACTATTAAAATATTTATTCCATACAGATAATGGCTTAATAGAAAAAAAAAAAATATCAAAATGAATGATTCGTCATTTTTTCATCACTTCACCTCCCAAACAAATTTGAATAAAAAGTGATTAAAAGTCATATGCATGCCAAAATAGTATCAATAAAAGCTACAGGTCACACAGCTCGGTAGACCTAACTATAAAAAAGATAGGGGGGGTCTGATTATGGCAATAAAAAGATTATTATTATTTTTTTTTTTAAGTTTTAATCTTTTTTTTTCCCCTTAGTATTAATATTAATATGGTATCCTTGTTATCAAACTCACATGGAGATTATGAATGTAACAGGTCAGTTTTACTGCATTGGATATGCTGTGAAAAAAGAACCATACAACTTTGGGGAAATTGTATTGTTTTACAAATTCCATCCATTTTGAACTTTTTTTTTCCAGCTTCCCACTACATCATATGCCAATAGAAAGTACTTCTTGCCCTGCAAAAAACAAGCCCTTATATGTCTAAGTGAACAGAAAAAAAGGGAGTGAAAAAATGAAAATGCAAAAACTAATATTCCTTCTGGGCTAAAGGGATTAAAGAGCATCTATCAGCATGATCAACGCTATTAAACCAGGGATACTGCCTGGTAGTATTGATCATGCTGATTAAAACAATACATTTGTTATGTCTATAGGTAGAACAGTTGCTGAAATATCTATATTTTTTATTAATATGTAAATTTGCTGGTTCAAGCACCACAGGCCGCATCCTTTAGAGCACCACTTTTTTTACACCCCTCTGCTATGAGCACTCCCACTTCCCCTTGTGTGATTGTCTAGCCCTGTCTAGTAGTTCCAGAAGATTCCAGTTAGGGCTTGTTCACACGACCATATGGTTTTGCGGTCCGTTTTAAACTGATCTGTTTTTAAATTTTTTTGTTTCAGTGGTGTTTCCGCTCCGTTTCAGTTCCATTTTGCCATTCCATTTGGTTTCCATTTGTGATCCATTTTTGTGGATCTGAAACGGAAGCATACAATAATGTTTAAACAGTAAGTACATAAAAAAATTGGGCTGGGCATAACATTTTCAATAGATAGTTCCGCAAAAATGGAATGGATACGGAAGACATACAGATGCATTCATTATGCATTCCGTTTTTTTTTTTTTTGCGGACCCATTGACTTGAATGGAGCCACGGATCGTTATTTGCGGACAATAATAGGACAAGTTCTATCTTTCAGCGGAACTGAAATACGGAAATATGGAAATGGAATGCATACAGAGTACATTCCGTTTTTTTTGCGGAACCATTGAAATTAATGGTTCCGCATACGGACCGCAAACGGAATCCGCAAAAACGGAACAGAAACAGAAAAAAAAAACTTTTGTGTGCAGGGGGCCTAAAGGAGGAGGATTTTCATAGCTTCAGCGAAAGAGAGGGAGAGAGAGAAAGAGGAAACAAGTTAAGATAACCTATGGACCCCAGAATAGTGGACACTACAGCCATGGTTGCCAGAGCATAGCTATTAGCCAGAGATCCCTGAATTACAGAATCAAGGATTAATGGATTTACTTATATATAAAAGAATGTGAACACCCCAAAATCAGAGGTATAAGGCAGCAATTTCACCCCAATTACAGAATCAAGGATTAATGGATTCACTTATTTCTAAAAGAACGTGAACACCCCAAAATCAGTAGTATCTGGTCGCAATTTCACCCCAGAATAAAGGATTAATCGAGGATTACTTACAGGTGAAACTCGAAAAAGTTAATTTATTTCAGTAATGCAACTTAAAAGGTGAAACTAACATATGAGATAGACTCATTACAGGCAAAGCGAGATATTTCAAGCCTTTATTTGTTATAGTTTGGATTATGGCTTACAGGTTATGAAACCCCAAAGTCACAATTTTGAGGTACCCTATGCTCAGGGGGTATGGATTAATTAGCTGACTAGAGTGTGACACTTTCAGCCTAGAATAGTGAACCTTTTCACAAAATTCTAATTTCAAGCTGCATTAAGGCCCCTTTCACACGGGCGAGATTTCCGTGCGGGTGCGATGCGTGAGGTGAACGCATTGCACCCACACTGAATCCGGACCCATTCATTTCTATGGGGCTGTACACATGAGCGGTGATTTCCACGCATCACTTGTGCGTTGCGTGAAAATCGCAGCATGTTCTATATTGTGCGTTTTTCACGCAACGCAGCCCCCATAGAAGTGAATGGGGCTGCGTGAAAATCGCAAGCATCTGCAAGCAAGTGCGGATGCGGTGCGATTTTTTATGCATGGTTGCTAGGAGACGATCGGGATGGGGACCCGATCATTATTATTTTCCCTTATAACATGGTTATAAGTGAAAATAATAGAATTCCTAATAGAGAATGCATAGTACAATAGGGCTGGAGGGGTTAAAAAAATAAAATAAAAAATTTAACTCACCTTAATCCACTTGCTCGCGCAGCCCGGCTTCTCTTCTGTCTTCATCTTTGCTGTGCACAGGAAAAGGACCTGTGGTGACATCACTACGCTCATCACATGGTCCGTCACATGATCCATCACCATGGTAAAAGATCATGTGATGGACCATATGATGAGCGCAGTGACGTCATCAAAGGTCCTATTCCTCAATGAAGAAGATGGAAGAGATGCCGGCTGTTCAATTGGCCCTGCTCTTGTCCCTATAGTGTGGATTAAGCCTCCATATTATCTCCCTACACTATCTCAGTGCTGTCCCTGAACTGTTGAAAACTAATATTTTTAGAATAAAGTGATAATAAAATGACTTAAGTCGCTCACCTGGAATTGTTTGTACTGGAGCACTGCCTGCCTTTACCAGTAGTGTTAATAGTAATAAATATACCCCAAAAATGGCTAGCTCACAGTACAATCAACAGTATTTATTCTACATTTATATCAATAAAAATAAAACATTCATATATGTCCCTATACATACAGAGAATAAAACCATAAAATCAATGTCATTATAATTGAATTGTTGTTGCAATCTCGGTCCAATTATTTTGCATGTGGAGCTCTCACATGCAATCAGTGTTTGCGGCGGTTGGTGTATTGGATCACTTTATATTAGAATTACTATTAATAGTTCTCTTCATATCAGCAAAATAATGATGTTTGTCTGCACTTTCAAGCCTCTTGCTTGTAATAGCCTGGTGTGGGCTTTTGGATCGCCATACTAGCCGGACTTATTTATGATGAAAAATGGCAGTAGAAAGTAGCAAAAAATTCTTAATTATACCCTGATAGGGTTAACTGCAATAAGTTCTTGTAGACAATGACACACTTGTTAAAGCCCGTTGGCCTACAGTAATGTTTGAGCACTAGTTAAGGACTTGTTCACACGAACGTGCCGTATTTTGCGGTCTGCAAATTGCTGATCCGCAAAACAAACGGATACCGCCCGTGTGCCTTCCACAATTTGCGGAACGGATGACCCTTTATAGAAATGCCTATTCTTGTCTGCAAAACGGATATAATTTTTGCGTGGCCACGGAACAGAGCAACTGATGTGGACAGCACATGGAGTGCTGTCCGCATCTTTTGTGGCCCCATTGAAGTGAATTGGTCAACACCCGAGCCGCAAAAAATTCTGCTCGGATGCAGAACAAAACCACTGTCGTGTGAATGAGCCCTAATGGATATCAGTATCTGTATCTCACCAGTCTTTTCGCTTCCTCATACTCCATTGCCGTCTCTTGTGGTTTCGCGCATGCGCACTTGATTACTTCCCACGCCGGACTTGTTTCACTGTGTCTGTGTTGTAATCTTGTTCAGAGTCTTTAATATTCTTGTACCAGTTGTCAAAATACTACCGTCCACGCCATCCAGACGCGTTTTGGAAATAACTTTCCTTCCTCAGTGGCAAAAATTATAGAATGATTAGGACCTTCGGTTGCTTTTATAGAGCCATATTGGGCTTCTACCAATCATGTTCCGGATTGCGTTTATTTTCTCTATGTGCACACCTTGTGGTGTTATATCTTGCAAACATATTAATGCATTTTCTCTATTTATTCTTGTTAGTACATGGAACTCAGTTTTCATACACAGTCCTGATCAAAAGTTTAAGACCACTTGAAAAATGGCAAAAAAATCAGATTTAGCATGGCTGGATCTTAACAAGGTTCCAAGAAGAGCTTCAACATGCAGCAAGAAGAAATGGGAGTGAGACAAAACATTTTTTGAGCATTCAATTTAATGAATAAACTGAAACGTGGTGATGTCAGTGCAGGTCCTGCTGAAGCTTCTATCTTAATTCAGCAGGACCTGCACTGACATCACCGCGCTCACCACGTGATTATGTCATCAAAGGTCCTTTGGCAGGTCCTGAAAGAAGAAGAAGATGCCAGCTGTGCGAACAAGCGGATGAGGTGAGTTATTTATTTATTTATTTTTAACTCCTCAAGCCACATTTTAGTAAGCATTCTCTATTATAAATGCTATTATTTTCCCTTATAACCATGTTATAAGGGAAAATACTGTAAATTGACTTTAATGGGGTTGCTCATCCCTACCATCTCCTAGCAACCATGTGTGAAAATAGCACTGCATCCACACCTGCTTGCAGATGCTTGCGATTTTCACGCATCCCAATTAATTTCTATGGGGCCTGTTTTGCGTGAAAAAAGCAGAATATAGAACATGCTGCGATTTTCACGCAAAGCACAAGTGATGCGTGAAAATCAACGATGATCTGAACAGCCCCATTTAAGTGAATGGGTGCGGATTCAGTGTGGGTACAATGCGTTCACTGAAAGGGGCCTTACTCACACTACAGGGTGTCCTGTTCAAGCTTCTTTACCTAGATGTAAGAAGCAATCATAAGATGTGGCAGAGTCAGAAACAAAAGGTAGAACAACATGTACCAGGCAACAAATCCAAAACAAGAGGGGGAAATGCAGAATAGACAGGCTACTTTTACTAAACTCTGCTAGTTTATTAGAGCTAGGCATGTATACCTGAGATAGTCTGTCAATAATTGTCAAATGATCTATAATTGCCTTATAATAGCAGCTTTCATTAATGTTTCCTGTCCCTTTCCATTGGTCCCTTAAAGGGGTTGTCCTGGTTCAGATCTGAACCAGGACATACACATATTATCACCCAGACAGCCCCCCTGATGTTAGCATCGGAGTATGTCATGCTCCGATGCGCTCCCTTGCCCTGCGCTGGATTGCGCAGAGCAAGGGCTTTTTTATTTACAATAATACACTGCGGGGCGGAGGTTTCCACCCAGCAGTGTGTTCGGGGATGTCACCGGCTCTGATGGGCCGGCTTTAGCGTTGCCCTAGCCGTTTTACAGGCTTGGGCAGCGCTAAAGCCCGCCCATTAGTGTCGGTGACGTCACCGGGCTCACTGCTGGGCAGAAGCCTCTGCCTGGCAGTGTATTATTGTCAATAAAAAAGCAAAAAAAAATTGTATTATTGTCAATAAAAGCGCAATCCTGCGCAGGGCAAGGGAGCGCATCAGAGCATGATATGCTCCGATGCTAACATCAGGGGGGCTGCCTGGGTGATAATATGGGTATGTCCGGGTTCAGATCTGAACCCGGACAACCCCTTTAAAGGACCAGTGGAAAGGGACAGGAGACATTCATGAAAGCTGCTATTATAAGGCAATTACAGATCTCCTGAAAAGTAAAGTAGTGGGGTGACAGGATAAGGGGGAGCAGGGTCACTAGTGGGGTGACAGGAGGAGGGGGGAGTAGGGTGACAGAATGAGGGGGAGCAGGGTCACTAGTGGGGAGACAGGGGGCGGGGGAGCAGGATCACTAGTGGGGTGACAGGAGGAGGGGGAGCAGGGTCACTAGTGGGGTGACAGGAGGAGGGGGAGCAGAGAACTGTGAGACTGGACAGAACCATGATTGGGGGAGGGGGGTAATCACTTACTTGAAGACTAACAGACCGGGCTCTCCAGCTGTCCTGTCATGTTTCCATGGGTCCTTGCACAGCGCACCATGCTCTCCTTACTACAGCCGTCAGCCACCCTGGGACCCATATTGTTTAATATCTTTATCAGCGAAATAGCAGAAGGCCTTGATGGCAAGGTGTGTCTTTTTGCTGATGACACAAGGATTTGTAACAGGGTTGATGTTCCTGGAGGGATACACCAAATGGAAAAGGATTTAGGAAAACTAGAGGAATGGTCAAAAATCTGGCAACTAAAATTTAATGTTGATAAGTGCAAGATAATGCACCTGGGACGTAAAAACCCAAGAGCAGAATATAAAATCAGTGATACAGTCCTAACCTCAGTATCTAAGGAAAGGGATTTAGGGGTCATTATTTCAGAAGACTTAAAGGTAGGCAGACAATGTCATAGCGCAGCAGGAAATGCTAGCAGAATGCTTGGGTGTATAGGGAGAGGCATTACCAGTAGAAGGAAGGGAGGTGCTCATGCCGCTCTACAGAGCACTAGTGAGACCTCATTTGGAGTATTGTGCTCAGTACTGGAGACCATATCTCCAGAAGGATATTGATACTTTGGAGAGAGTTCAGAGAAGAGCTACTAAACTAGTACATGGATTGCAGGACAAAACTTACCAGGAAAGATTAAAGGACCTTAACACGTATAGCTTGGAAGAAAGATGAGACAGAGGGGATATGATAGAATGTTTTAAATACATAAAGGGAATCAACAAGGTAAAAGAGGAGAGAATATTTAAAAGAAGAAAAACAATATCAGGAAGTATTACTTTACTAAGAGAGTAGTGGCTGCATGGAATAGCCTTCCTGCAGAAGTGGTAGCTGCAAATACAGTGGAGGAGTTTAAGCATGCATGGGAGAGGCATAAGGCCATCCTTCATATAAGATAGGGCGAAGGGCTATCCATAGTACTTAGTATATTGGGCAGACTAGATGGGCCGAATGGTTCTTATCTGCCGACACATTCTATGTTTCTATGTTTCTCTGCTGCAGGGCCTGCTGCTCCGACCAGTGTACTCGCTAACGTGCACGTGCGCACTGACGCTCCGCACTCTGCAGGCCATGAGATTTTTTATGACTGTGGCAGCGCTGCGCAGCAACAGTTTGTAAAACTTTTTTAAGGGACCAGTGCAGAAACGAGTGGGCCCCCCCAGAAGCAGTGGGCCCCGGCAATTGCCCGGGTTTGCCAGGTGCTGGCGCCGGCCCTGGCAATACTGTCATCATTTTGAGGTACCAATTGGAACCGAGGCTCGGTTCCAAGTTTTAAAGTGGTTTTCCATGACGTCAAGTACTGAAGTTATTCAACAAAGTCTTGCGCAACTTTGTGAATAACTAACTTCGACTTATCAGATGCAGTACATTTTAAGGCCTCATGCACACAAACGTATTTTCATTCCGTGTCCTTTCAGGGTTTCGTATACGGAATCATTCATTTTAATGGGTCCACCTAAAAAACGGAAGGTACTCCATGTGCATTCTGTTTCCGTATGTCTGTATTTCCGTTCAGCCAATAAATAGAACATGTCCTATTATTGTCTGCATTACAGACAAGGATACAGACACGGATAGGAATTAGGGGCCAGCTGTTCTGTTCTGCAAAATACAGAATGCACACGGATGTCATCTGTATTTTCCGTATTTTTTTTCGGATCCTTTTTTGCGGACTGCAAAATACATACGGTCGTGTGAATGAGGCCTAATGCTGTACAGAGACGGATCTCCATACAGTATTAAAACTAATTTGTTTTTAATCGAAGTGACTTCGGATGTAGCATCCGAAGCTCACTTCACTCATCCCTAATTATTACTACTGGGAGCATTATGGGGGCATTATTACTACTGTTACTATTGGGGCACTATTATAAATTATTTTTAAATCCGGATGTCAATTTCTGTTGTAGATTTCACCCCTTTCAATGTAGCAGACAAAATCTGTCTTGTGGGGACTTTCCCTTAGGCCTCTTTCACCCAGTCAGTATATGGTCAGTAGTTTTCATCAATATTTGTAGTCCAAAATCAGGAGTGGCTCCTAAACACAGACGATGCACAAATATTTTCATTATACTTTTGATCTTTCACTCCTGGTTTTGGCTTACAAATAATGATGCGAAACATGGACCAGAATACTGAGGCCTCTTGCACACGGCCATCGTGTGCCCGTGGCCGTATTGCACTCCTCATTCCCCCACTCCCCCATTCACTTGAATGGGTCCGCAATCACAGAGATGCAGAACGGAAGCACGGATAGGAACCCCACGGAAGTACTACGGAGTGCTTCTGTGGTGTTTCTGTCCGTGCCTCCGCACCACAAAAAAATAGAACCGCAAATCCAATGTACAGAATGGATGCACAACATTCATGTGCAAGAGGCCTGACTGTGTGAAAATGGTCTTAAGCTACTTTCACACTAGCATTTTTGCTGGATCCGGCAGGGTCCAGCAAAAACACTTCTGTTACTGATGATACAACCATCTGCATCCGTTATAAACCTATCTGGTTGTATTATCTGTAACATAGCCAAAACGGATCCATCATGAACTCCATTGAAAGTCAAAGGGGGACGGATCCATTTTGTATTGTGTCAAAGAAAACGTTTTCTCTAACGCAATCTGACACAATACATAACGAATCCGTCAGATTGTGTCAGAGAAAATGGATCCATCCCCCTTTGACTTGCAGTGTGGGTCATGACGGATCCGTTTTGCTCCGCAGCCCAGAACGGAAGGAAAACCGCAGCATGCGGCGGTTTGCTCTCCAGTATGAGAACGGAACGGAATGCATTTTGGAGCATTCCGTTCTGTTCAGTTATGTTTTGTCCCTGTTCACAATTAATGGGGACAAAACAGAAGCGTTTTTTTTTTTGTTTTTTTTACAGTATTGAGTCCCTATGATGGATCTCAATACCGGAAAATATTAACACTAGTGTGGAAGTAAAAGTGAACAAATGGGAGGGTCAACACCTGGATGGATGGGTAATGGTGGGTTCACTGCTCACTGGGCCACCCACCCAGTATAAAGTAAAAGAAATAAGGAAGCACACCACCTTCTGGAGTAAATACTAAATTTATTTAAATACAATAATAGACCATAAAATGGGATCATACGCTTAAAATGTGTGGAAACATACACCTAATAAAATAAGCAATAAAATCAATCGAATATATGATCACATAAATCCACTGATGTCTCTAGATAGAGGGTGATAAAGTTCACAAATACATCATCATTGTTCACTAGAGGCCCATAAAAATCATCAAAACTCAATATCCAATGTAAAAATAGTCTCAATGTTGGAGACACAATGATATGTGTATAAGTCTCAATATTGAATACACAGCCGTGTGTATAAGAACACAGCCAAATGGATAGGATCACAGCCAAGTGTAAATAAGTGCACAGCAATTCAGCGATTTAGAGTTGCCTCACTGAGGCTCTTACCGCTCTGTTGGTAATACAGTGTCCGTTCTGTATAAAGGCATAAAAGCCAACTCACATGTAAATTCGGGCACTGGTTCCAGGAGACGGAAGGTAGTAAAACTCTGTGAGGACAATTCGCCCAGGACACTGACTCCATGTGATGAAAGCGCTTAGCTCCGATACTTGGTAGGCATGTGTAACTGTTGCGGAGGTTAGATGATCCAGTCGGAAAGATCAGATGATCCGATCAGCTGGTTTGTTCGTCGGTCAGCTGCTATGGTTATGTGACTCACGGGTCCTGTCAGTCACAGGTGTCACGACCATGGTCATGGTCGTGACTCCTGAACCGCAAGCTGTTGCCTGCGGTTTGGTTTGGTTGTTCAACCACAGGTGAGGGCCGCTAGTATGGTGCCTCACTTGTGGTTGCCGCGGGCAACAAGTTGTTTTGTATTGTCGCAGTATAGCAGCCTGAGCTGGTGCTAGGCAGCTTGCTGCAATGTGCATGCGGTTGCACCTGGAAACCTGTCTATTTAGGTGTGCCTTGTTTCTGTTTCTGTGCACGAGGTTTATTTATGGGTGCACGTCCCCTTTAAGTGGCTTTCTTCCCTTCCCTGGTGTTAGGGTTAATTCCCTTTCCTGTGTTTGTCTGTGTGGGTGTAGCCACTTTGGGCTATAAAGCCTGTTTGGAGACCTGAAGCTGGTAATTCAAAGCCATGCTTTGCTGGAGACATCCTCCTGGTAATTCACCATCTGCCAGTGGGGGCCACCCTTGTGGTCATAAGTTATGTCACACATGATGTTCTGAAGGTGTGTTTTTGGTATGCTTATTTATTGCAGCTTATGGTCCTGTGTGTTGTGTGGTGTGTGCTGTGTCCGTGTGTGTTCTTTGGACAGCAGCGCATCTGCATGGGTTCCAGGCTTTGTGTCTGTGGCAGGTAGGTGCTATACTTGTTGCATTTACCTGCCATTGCCATAAGTTGTTTGTTTCCCATTTATTGTAGCCTGGCCTGTGAGACTCCTGTTCCTCTGTGCCTAGGAGGAACAGGTTGTCTTACCCTGCTCCTAGTTGAGGGCAACCCTGAGGGTTAGTAGGGACTTCAAGGTTCCGGAGTATGAGCCCTCCTACCATCAGGGTCGGCTAATACAGCTAGGAGTCAGGGTCAGAGTTAGGGATATGATAGGAGGTGACCTGCTCCCTGATCTCTGTCCTGGCCTTGCAGCGACTCCATCTTCTGGCATCGCACTGCTGAGGGTTTTCCCCATCCTCAGCCGTGACACCAGGTCCTATATGGCAATTCTAAAAAATGCTGTATTTAGATAAGGATAAAAGTGATTCTTTTTCCTTCTGGTCCGGACCAGCAGAGAGTATAGAGAAAACGCAGATTGCTAGACTCATTTTGAGGTGACTTGCCTCTTCCTCAGTGGCTACAAAACTGCGTTCCTCCAAAGGAGACTTTAACTAACATATGATTCACAATGGTATCTGGTTACACTGGATGTCAATTCTCTCTACACCTCAATAATACACAAACAAGGTTGGGACGCAATATATACAGTGTTAAAAAGAGAGAGCCATTTAAAGGAAGATCAGATTAATTTTGCAGTAGAGGGGATTCAACATATCCTATTACATAATTATTTTTGGTATGCCTCTAAATTTTACCTCCAGGCCCGAGGTACCGCCATGGGGACCAGGTTCGCCCCCAGCTATGCCAATCTCTTCATGGCACAGTGGGAACATGAGGTGAGGGCCAACCTGGTCCTATGGCGTAGGTATATCGACTATATCCTTTTTATCTGGAGTGGGGGAGAAGATGACTTGATAAGCTTTATATCTGAACATAATGAGAAGAACCTAACCTTTACTGCTAACATCAATAAAAAACTGGTTGAGTTTCTAGATTTACTGATTATAGTAGAGGATAAAATACTAGTCTGCAGTACATATCACAAACCGGTGACACGGAACAGCTATATTTTACATACTAGCTGCCACCTCCCCAGGTGGTTAGCTAACATACCAATGAGTCAGTTCAAGCGCCTTAAGCGTAATTGCACACTAGAAGAAAATGTTGAAACAAAGGCCCAACAGATGATGAAGAATTTTGAGGCTAAGCAGTATCCATCAAGTCTATTACAAAATTCCCTTAATAAAGTAAAAGCGATGGACAGGACAGCTTTCTTTAAAGAAAAAAACGATATGGAAGGGAAGGAAGATTCAGAAGAGAAGATAAGACTCATTCTTCCATTTAATTCACAATATAGGAAGATAGAAAATCTGATTAAAACTCACTGGCACCTCCTATGTGAGGACAAGATTATTGCCCCTCTCCTACCAATTTGCCCCGAAATCACTTACACATGAGTGCCTTCTCTAGCCATAAAAATAGCCCCAACTGTTAAAAATAAAACCAATTCTGGAACTTTAAAAAAATGGGCAGGTCTACAGGGCTTTTATCGATGTGGTAGTTGCTCTAATTGTAAAACTACAAAGAATTATAAAAAAAAAGAACAGGTTAAATCAACGACTAACAATTATAAATGGGAAATCAAAGATTTTCTAACATGCAACACCACAGATGTAATTTATTTACTCCAGTTCACGTGTGATAAACAATACATAGGGAGGACGAAAAGGACATTAAAGAAAAGAATTTCGGAGCATATTGCCAACATACGTAAAGGGTATGAAAAACACACGGTATCAAGACACTTTAAGACACACCATAACCAGGAACCTAGCACATTAAAATACGGTATGTGGCCCTAGAGAGAGTTGAACCAAATTCGAGGGGGGGAAACCACATTATGCATATGTCCCGCATAGAATCAAGGAGGATTTTTGAGTTCCAAAGGGCCTGAACGCAGATTTAGAGGTATTCGGCTTTTTATAACTGTTGGTATGTGGGACCGACGGGACATCAGGGTCCGGCTGTTACATTTCCAGCACCCTGATCTCCCCTTGCTCCCAGGCCCCAAATACTTTCCCTCATCTGTGATAATAAACAGTAGAGCAAGGAAAAATAGAGAAAATATAATGCACTGAATAAAAATGAACCAATAAAGAAAGAAAAAAGGAGAAAACGCATTAACAACACTAGAATACAATGTACGGACAACTCACTAATTATGCATGAAGGGATCCATAGCTGTCCAACTAATTCTTTGTAAAGTATAATTGAAAGTCCAAAATTATACATATATTTTAATTTTTTATTTTATTATATATTTTTTATTTATTTATTTACCTTTTACTTTTACGTATATATATTTATACATATTATGTCTTTTATATAGCATATTCTTCAAAATGAATACAACACACAGTGGCGTACCGCCCATAGAGGCAGACCACGCCACTGCTATGGGGCCCGCGGCACTGGGGGGCCCGTAGCGCAGATAAGGCCCCGCCCACTGATGACCTGCAGCCGGCTATGCGGCTGCTTTTCTCCCCAGGGCCCCCCCCATGTTTAGCTGAATCGCCTCCCAGAGGCGCGGCTAAGTCCTCAACACCCGCCCCCCTCCTCAGCGCTGCACTCTGAAACACCCGATCCTCCTCTCATCGGCGTCCCAAATCCCGCGCAGGCGCAGTGCCGGCGATTGCCTGCGCCTGCGCTCTGATAATACGGCTGAGGGCAACAGCTTCAACATCGTCACTGGGCATGCGCCGAGCCCAGTGACGATGTTGTAGCTGTTGCCCTCAGCCGTATTATCAGAGCGCAGGCGCAGGCAATCGCCGGCACTGCGCCTGCGCGGGATTTGGGACGCCGACGAGAGGAGGATCGGGTGTTTGCAGAGCGCGGCGCTGAGGAGGGGGGCGGGTGTTGAGGACTTAGCCGCGCCTCTGGGAGGCGATTCAGCTAAACATGGAGGTGTTAGAGTTTTCATATTTAGGCGGGCACGGCACTAATCAGAGGGGCACCGTTCCTGGGCACCGTGGAGAAAGAAAAACGCCCCTCTGGGCTCCAGTCCTTAGAATCGATTTTTAGAAGAAAGGACAAGACTGACATGGAAAAGAAGAACACAGATGGAAAAAAGGTACTTTATTAAACATGGATCCATGAGTACCTTTTTTCCATCTGTCTTGTTCTTTGGATTGTGAGTCTTGTCATTTCTTCAAAAAATCGATTCTTATGATATGTAAATGACGCTGTAAGGAGCCAGAGGGGCGTTATTCTTTCTCCACGGTGCCCAGGAACGCCCCTCTGAAGTGCCGTGCCCGGCTAAATTTGAAAACTAATAACGCCTCCAAGTTCATCTAAATCGCCTCCCAAATCCGATCCTCCTCTCGCTGGCATCCCAAATCCCGCGCAGGCGCAGTGCCGGCGATTGCCTGCGCTATGATAAGATGACTGACGGCACTGCGCCTGCGCGGGATTTGGGATGCCGGCGAGAGGAGGATCGGGGTGTTGAGGAGGGGGGGTGTTGAGCACTTAGCCGCGCCTCTGGGAGGCGATTTAGATGAACTTGGAGGCGTTATTAGTTTTCAAACTTAGCCGGGCACGGCACTTCAGAGGGGCGTTCCTGGGCACCGTGGAGAAAGAATAACGCCCCTCTGGGCTCCTTACAGCGCCATTTACATATCATAAGAATCGATTTTTTGAAGAAATGACAAGACTCACAATCCAAAGAACAAGACAGATGGAAAACAGGTACTCTGTTAAACATGAATTCATGAAAAAAAAATTGGGGGTAAATTGCTAGTGACAGATTCCCTTTAAGGCTACTTTCACACTTGCGTTCAGAGCGGATCCGTCTGGTGTCTGCCCAGACGGATCCGCACCTATAATGCAAACGCTTAGATCCGTTCAGAACGGATCCGTTTGCATTAACATGAACAAAAAAAAATAACATTTTTTTTTTTTTTGTTCATGATAGTGCAAACGGATCCGTTTTGACTTTACATTGAAAGTCAATGGGGGACGGATCCGTTTGAAAATTGAGCCATACTGTGTCAACTTCAAACGGATCCGTCCCCATTGACTTACATTGTAAGTCTGGACGGATCCGTTTGCCTCCGCACGGCCAGGCGGACACCCGAACGCTGCAAGCAGCGTTCAAGTGTCCGCCTGCTGAGCGGAGGACAGACGGAGCCATACTGATGCATTCTGAGCGGATCCGCATCCACTCAGAATGCATTAGGGCTGGACGGATCCGTTCGGTGCCGCTTGTGAGAGCCTTCAAACGGAACTCGCAAGCGGAGACCCGAACGCAAGTGTGAAAGTAGCCTAACATGGCACCCCAAATAAGGAGACCTGCAGGCTGCAGCAGATATCCCATGTGACAAGTCACCCCCAGGAAACCCCTAACAGTTTCTGTAGGTCATGTATAAATTTATTTAATGGGGGTGTGGCATGGGAGGAGCAAAGTCAGGAAGTGGGAGGGGCCATGGTGGGTAGTGGACGGGGTTAAGGGGCCCAATTCAGATTTTTGCTATGGGGCCCAGTGATTCCTATGTACGCCTCTGACAACACATGTGCACTTTAATAGGATTTGTATTTATATTAGTTTGAGAGCTGTTTTATACATAGGTAATACCTCTGAATCCAGTATATGTTTTATTTGTGCCTTAATTATGAGGCTTATAAAAGACCTTTGGAGGAACGCAGTTTTGTAGCCACTGAGGAAGAGCCAAGTCGCCTCGAAACGTGTCTGGCAATCTGCGTTTTCTCTATACTCTCTGCTGGTCCGGACCAGAAGGAAAAATAACCTCTTTTGCCTGTAAAGAATCACCTTTATCCTCATCTAAATACAGCATTTTTTAGAATTGCCATATAGGACCAGTGACTGACAGGACCCGTGAGTCACATGACCATAGCAGCTGACCGACGAACAAACCAGCTGATCGGATCATCTGATCTTTCCGACTGGATCATCTGACCTCCGCAACAGTTACACATGCCTACCAAGTATCGGAGCTAAGCGCTTTCATCACATGGAGTCAGTGTCCTGGGCGAATTGTCCTCACAGAGTTTTACTACTTTCCGTCTCCTGGAACCAGTGCCCGAATTTACACGTGAGTTGGCTTTTATGCCTTTATACAGAACGGACACTGTATTACCAACAGAGCGGTAAGAGCCTCAGTGAGGCAACTCTAAATCGCTGAATTGCTGTGCACTTATTTACACTTGGCTGTGATCCTATCCATTTGGCTGTGTTCTTATACACACGGCTGTGTATTCAATATTGAGACTTATACACATATCATTGTGTCTCCAAGATTGAGACTATTTTTACATTGGATATCGAGTTTTGAAGATTTTTATGGGCCTCTAGTGAACAATGAAGATGTATTTGTGAACTTTATCACCCTCTATCTAGAGACATCAGTGGATTTATGTGATCATATATTCGATTGATTTTATTGCTTATTTTATTAGGTGTATGTTTCCACACATTTTAAGCGTATGATCCCATTTTATGGTCTATTATTGTATTTAAATAAATGGTCGTCATAGTATTTACTCCAGAAGGTGGTGTGCTTCCTTATTTCTTTTACTTTATACTGGGTGGGTGACCCAGTGAGCAGTGAACCCACCATTACCCATCCAGGTGTTGACCCTCCCATTTGTGCACTTTTACTTCCACACTAGTGTTAATATTTTCCGGTATTGAGATCCATCATAGGGACTCAATACTGTAAAAAAAAAAAAAAAAACGCTTCTGTTTTGTCCCCATTAATTGTGAACAGGGACAAAACATAACTGAACAGAACGGAATGCTCCAAAATGCATTCCGTTCCGTTCTCATACTGGAGAGCAAACCGCCGCATTCTGCGGTTTTCTTTCCGTTCTGGGCTGCGGAGCAAAACGGATCCGTCATGACCCACACTGCAAGTCAAAGGTGACGGATCCATTTTCTCTGACACAATCTGACGGATCCGTTTTGTATTGTGTCAGATTGCGTTAGAGAAAACGTTTTCTTTGACACAATATAAAATGGATCCGTCCCCCTTTGACTTTCAATAGAGTTCATGATGGATCCGTTTTGGCTATGTTACAGATAATACAACCAGATACGTTTATAACGGATGCAGATGGTTGTATCATCAGTAACGGAAGTGATTTTGCTGGACCCATTTTATGGTCTATTATTGTATTTGAATAAATTGTCGTCATCATAGTATTTACCCTAGAAGGTGGTGTGCCCGCTCATTTGCTTGCTTATTACCAGTGTGAAAGTAGCCTTAGCTTTGTTCACACAATGCAGATTTGATTTCGTTTTTCAGCCTGTACCAGGATTGGATTGTGAGAGGAGTATTAGTCTCTCTTTTATTCTTTGAATTGTCACATTTTGGACACCTGGGATCCAACTCAAACGATTTAGACTAAAATACAGCTAGATAAAATATTAGAAGGTTGTCAAGCAATTATATGCAGGATCAGAATGATCAGAAAACCAAACAGAAACTTTTTCAGCAATCAGCAACGCGTCAGCTAACCATACATGGTGGAACAGTGTGTGTACTTCAGAGTCTAAACTAACAAGCAATGTTAAACGTATCTGTGTTCCAGCCAGTGTCAGGGCTTGATATGAACACACTGATTCTCCCATAGACTGCAATGTTGAACCATTTCAGTCTATTGTATATTTGATCTGAGAGTTGCATAAAAAATATTTTTTTTATAAAAAGTTAAAAGAAAAATATAAAATAATGTAATCATATCCCCTTTCCCCAGTAAAAATAAACAATAAAAAATGAACATGATTAATATTGCCGCCTCTAAAAATACCAGAGGATTAAAATATGAAAGTGTTTATCCCATACTTTACCTCCCCAAAAAGTTATAAAACAGTTGTTCACTAAAAGGTATTAATTAAAAATACAAATTGCCCCACAAAAAAATGAGCTTTCACACAGCACCATAGAGGTAAATATTAGAAAGGTATGGATGTCAGAATATTGCAAAATACAAAAATATTAGTTTTTTAGTTTTTATTGAAAAAATAATAAAACACAAGAAAAACGATAATATATTGTATCACTGTAATTGTAGTGACCTGAAGAATCAAGATAATATGCAGGGCTGCCATCAGAAATTTTGGGGCCCCTTACACAGCTCAAGGCCTGGGCCCCCCAACCCCACCCCAGGCGAAAGCTAATTTTGCGGCCCCCCTTGACTCAGCCCATTGACCACACCCTTTAACCCACCCCTTTTTGTCGGCCACCTATTTAATGATTGTATCATGCACCGTTTTACTTGACCAGCTAATTTTTGATATTCTAGATATTCTTGGTGGTCATCTGTGTCATTTTGGCCTCAAAACATTACTTGGCCCCCTACACTACATTACATTATTGACAACTGTAAGTTTTTACCTTGACTGGTGGTGGCCTAGGTGTGTTTATCAGCAGGTCTGCTCCAGTCACTGTTATGGGGGGATCTGTGGATGACACTGTTATGGGGGGATCTGTGGATGACACTGTTATGGGGGATCTGTGGATGACACAGTGTTATGGGGGATCTGTGGATGACACAGTGTTATGGGGGATCTGTGGATGACACAGTGTTATGGGGGATCTGTGGATGACACAGTGTTATGGGGGATCTGTGGATGACACAGTGTTATGGGGGATCTGTGGATGACACACTGTTATGGGGGATCTGTGGATGACACACTATTATGGGGGATCTGTGCATGACACACTGTTATGGGGGATCTGTGGATGACACTGTTATGGGGGATCTGTGGATGACGCACTGTTATGGGGGATCTGTGGATGGCACTGTTATGGAGGGGGATCTGTGGATGACACATACCGTATATAGCATCTTATGCTATGTGTCATCAACAGATCCTTCTCCCAATAAAAGTGCACAGATCCCCCTCCATAACAGTGTCATCCACAGACCCCCCCATAACAGTGTCATCCACGGATCCCCCTCCCTATAACAGTGCCGTCATCCATAGATCCTCCTCCCCGCCACTCACAGTAGTATACATTTATAAACTGTAATCGGTATCCTGCAGACAGTAACTTTAACTTTAAAGGGACACTGACAGGCCCAATAAGCATTTTTAGCTGCATGCATAGGTCTTCTAATGTGTATTAAAAACATATAAGTATACCCCCTACCCACCATATAAATACAGTAAAATCATGCTTGATAACCTGATAGAATCGCTCTCCTTTGCACCCAAAGGGCGGTGTTTCAGCTCCACTTGTGCCCAGCCGCGCCCCAACCGCCGTTTTCAAGTGCCGACCAGCTCATCAATATTCACTTCGCTGGGCGGCTTCTGCTGTCCCCGACGCAGGCGCTTTTTCACACATATCTGCAACAAGACATGTAGTGGCTGTTATCACAAATCCGGCGCAGGCGCAGCTGAAGTCGCCTCAGCGATGTTTATAGGACGCAGGCGCAGTATCATTGTGGCCACTGGGAGTGCCAGGCAAGGTATCCCGCGCATGCCCAGAAGCTTTCTATTGGGCATGCGCGGGATCTCGGAGCGTCGGGGACAGCAGAAGCCGCCCAGCAAAATGAATATTGATGAGCTGGGCGGCGCTTGAAAACGCAAAGTTAACACAATGACAAAAAAATATATATGGCTCGGGACCGGCCGGGCCTCCCCGGGGTCTGGGCCCCTTACTGGGGTATCGGCTTTACCCCCCTGATGGCGGCCCTGATAATATGTAATTTTTACTGCATAGTGAACGCTGTAAAAGCCCATAAAACAATGGCAGAATTACATTTAGATTTTTTTCCAGTTTCCCTTTAGATCGTATGTAATATTACATGGTGCCATTACAAAATACAACTTGTCCCGCAAAAAATAACAAGGTGTCTATAGCCTAGTGAGTAATTCCAGTATGAATCAAGTAAGGGACTGTTAGGCCTCTTTCACACGAACGTCGCGGATTAGGTCCGGATGCGTTCCGGGTGCATTACGGGAAAATCGTGTGATTTTGTTTGCGAGTGCTGTAAGTTTTGTATGCGATTGTGTTGCGTGGTTGCGTTTTTTTCACGCGGGTGACATGCGGATTGCATGCGCTTTTAACGCGCGTGAAAAAAAACTGAACCATTCTCTTGATTCACATTTTACTGCCAAGAGATATAAAAACCACCAGCATACATTATTTTTAAGGAAATGTCCTCTTTTTTTAGGGAAATGGGTTTTGAGGTTCGTTTGTGTGTTGGTTTATTTGTTTTTAATTTACAGGAAAAAAAAATGTTTTAAACACGGCATGTGAAATATGTTAAAATACCTCATTACTATAATGCTTAAATGTAAGCACTATTACTGTAAATGTATGCCAGTATCACCATAATAATTAATAAAGTAGTAGTTGGCCTCATTATAAATTACTAAAACTATCATGCCATGTCATGTCACTAAACTCCATCTCTATTGTCTATACTATCATGTGCATATGGACATAAAATTGTGTAACATTTTTTATTGGAAGATATGTATAATAAAATCCAACATGTACAATAAAGTCTTTTAATTGTTTTATATGGTTTTTCAATAAAGTAATATTTATGTGTGTAAATGATTTATAAATAATTTTTATATAGTTATGAGTATTTCGGTTATATTCATTAATAGGAAACATGTACAATTATTAATGTCTTATATGTGTGTGTGCTACATAAATATAATTATTTAATGTGCATAAAAAAGACATCAAACAATAAAATAGATGAAAATAAAACTATGTTTATTTTGTCACAGAGTATTTTTTTTTTTTTACCCATTAACCCTATTTGACGTGTATACTCGTCATGGAGCACTGCTACTTGGCGCTCCATGACGAGTGTGCACGCCATGACATTAAACTGTCACCATGTCTGCAGACAGTGCTAAGACCCCGGCTGTTACACACAGCCAGGGATCTCAGCTAACCGACACTGGACCAATGAGGGCGGTCCTGGGCCGGCGATCGCTCTGATTGGCTAATGTGGTTGCATAAGTGTGCATTCAAGTGTGATACATTCAAAATCCTGTTAAATCGGAGTCAGCATACACCTGCCATCATTTAACGTGCCTCTGATTAACCCCAAATAAAGTTCAGCTGCTCTAGTTGGTCTTTCCTGAAATTTTCTTAGTCGCATCCCACAGCAAAAGCCATGGTCCACAGAGAGCTTTCAAAAAATCAGAGGGATCTCATTGTTAAAAGGTATCAGTCAGGAGAAGGGTACAAAAGAATTTCCAAGGCTTTAGATATACCATGGAACCAGGGGCGGACTGGGCCGGGGGGCAGGGGGGAAATTGCCCCCCGGGCCTCCCTGGCTTGCTGTCCCGGCCGGCCGGAATAAACATCCGCTTTATGCCAGGGAGACGGGGAGCAGGGGAGCAGGGGAGCAGTGGAGGTGTGTTGCGGCAGCCTATCGGACAGGCCGCCGGACCTGCGGCGGTCCTGCGGCCTAACTGAGCCGCTGCCGTAAAGTGATTGCAGTATGTAGTGTGTGCTGGCGCCTGGCTGGAGGCGGGACCGGAGTAGTCCAGAGAAGCAGGGAGGTAAGTATGTCTGACTGACATTTTTTTTATTTTTATTTATTTCTGTCCCTATCTGGCTACTACTGGGCTGGCACTATATGAGGGGGGTGGGGGGCAGGGGGGCACAATCTGGCTAGTGGTGGCTACTCCTGGCACATTATAGGGGGGCCCCCCCTAATCTGGCTACTACTGGCAGTAGTAGCCAGATTAGGGGGGGCCCCCCTATAATGTGCCAGGAGTAGCCACCACTAGCCAGATTGTGCCCCCCTGCCCCCCACCCCCCTCATAATCTGGCTAGTGGTGGCTACTCCTGGCACATTATAGGGGGGCCCCCCCTAATCTGGCTACTACTGCCAGTAGTAGCCAGATTAGGGGGGGGGGCCCCTATAATGTGCCAGGAGTAGCCACCACTAGCCAGATTGTGCCCCCCACCCCCCTCATATAGTGCCAGCCCAGTAGTCTACTGGGCTGGCACTTTATGAGGGGGGTGGGGGGCAGGGGGGCACGGGGGCACAATCTGGCTAGTGGTGGCTACTCCTGGCACATTATAGGGGGGCCCCCCCTAATCTGGCTACTACTGGGCTGGCACTTTATGAGGGGGGGCAGGGGGGCACAATCTGGCTAGTGGCTACTCCTGGCACATTATAGGGGGCCCCCCCCTAATCTGGCTACTACTGGGCTGGCACTTTATGAGGGGGGTGAGGGGCAGGGGGGCACAATCTGGCTAGTGGTGGCTACTCCTGGCACATTATAGGGGGCCCCCCCCCCTAATCTGGCTACTACTGGGCTGGCACTTTATGAGGGGGGTGGGGGGCAGGGGGGCACGGGGGCACAATCTGGCTAGTGGTGGCTACTCCTGGCACATTATAGGGGACCCCCCCTAATCTGGCTACTGGGCTGGCACTTTATGAGGGGGGTGGGGGGCAGGGGGGCACAATCTGGCTACTCCTGGCAAATTATAGAGGGGCCCCTATCTGGCTACTCCTGGCACATTAGTGGGGGGGCCCTATCTGGCTACTGGCACATTAGTGGGGGGCCTATGGCTACTGGCAGATTATAGGGGGGGCCTATGGCTACTGGCACATTATGGGGGACCTATGGCTACTGGCACATTATGGGGGACCTATGGCTACTGGCACATTATAGGGGGGGCTATGGCTACTGGCACATTATAGGGGGGGCTATGGCTACTGGCAGATTATAGGGGGGCTATGGCTACTGGCAGATTATAGGGGGGCTATGGCTACTGGCACATTATGGGGGACCTATGGCTACTGGCAGATTACAGGGGGGGCTATGGCTACTGGCAGATTATAGGGGGGCTATGGCTACTGGCAGATTATAGGGGGGGCTATGGCTACTGGCAGATTATAGGGGGGGCTATAGCTACTGGCACATTATGGGGGACCTATGGCTACTGGCAGATTACAGGGGGGGCTATGGCTACTGGCAGATTACAGGGGGGGCTATGGCTACTGGCAGATTATAGGGGGGGCTATGGCTACTGGCAGATTATAGGGGGGGCTATGGCTACTGGCAGATTATAGGGGGGGCTATGGCTACTGGCAGATTATAGGGGGGGCTATGGCTACTGGCAGATTATAGGGGGGCTATGGCTACTGGCAGATTATAGGGGACCTATGGCTACTGGCACATTATGGGGGGGCATATGGCTACTGGCACATTATAGGGGGGCCCTATGTGGCTACTGGCACATTATAGGGGGGCCCTATCTGGCTACTGGCACATTATAGGGGGCACTATGGGGACATTAGCTCAACTGGGGATATTACAAGGGGGTATTTTGTGCACTGTCTATTATAAGGAGAATTATTTCTACTGGGGGGGTGGGGCATTATGGTGGGCTTTATTACTCCCCCATGGTATGACCCCCTCGTAGCAGCACCAGCCTCTCCCTGCTCTGCTATCCCTCTGCCCCTTCTCCAAATCCTTATTATGAAATCTTTCTCATTAGGATAAAACACAACATCAGCTCCGCCGAGCCCCCGGCCAAAGCGTGGAAGTGGCGTCCGAGATCCCCAAGGGTCAAGTAACTGTAAGTTTTCAAATGAAATATGTTTATGTTATACACATATAGCCTACACTGTGCCACACAATATACAGTTTCTCCTGCAAAAGTCATCAAGTGTCATGGGGGGGGACACAGAGCAGCGCCCAGCGGGGAGGAGAGAATACACGGATGCAACACTGTATCAGCCAGAAAATGACACTTTCGGCATTATACCAAAAATGCAATTTTCGGCTGATGTGTTTCGGCGGCCGATATATCGGAGCATGCCTAGTTTATTTTGTTTTACTGTGTTCTAATTTACATGGCTGACGAAAGTGTGGGGGGGGGGGGGGCTCAGTGGGCCTCTGGGTGTTACTTGCCCCCTGGGCCAAAAGTTGCCAGTCAGCCCCTGCATGGAACACAGTGAAGACATGAAGAAAGAAAATATGGCACAATAGTGATATTACCAAGAACTGGACATCCCTCCAAAATTGATGAAATGACGAGAAGAAAACTGGTCTGGGAGGCTACCAAGAGGCCTACAGCAACATTACAAGAGCTGCAGGAATATCTGGCAAGTACTGGCTGTGTGGTACATGTGACAACAATCTCCCGTATTCTTCATATGTCTGGGCTATGGGGTAGTGGCAAGACGTAAGCCCTTTCTTACGAAGAAAAACATCCAAGCCAGGCTACATTTTGTAAAAACACATCTGAAGTCTCCCAAAAGCATGTGGGAAACGGTGTTACAGTCTGATGAAACCAAGATTGAACTTTTTGGCCATAATTCCAAAAGATATGTTTGGCGCAAAAACACTGCACATCACCAAAAGAGCACCATACCCACAGTGAAGCATGGTGGGGGCAGCATCATGCTTTGGGGCTGTTTTTCTTCAGCTGGAACTGGGGCCATAGATAAGCTAGAGGGAATTATGAACAGTTCCAAATACCAGTCAATATTGGCACAAAACCTTCAGGCTTCTGCTAGAAAGCTGAGCATGAAAAGGAACTTAATATTTCAGCATGACAATGACCCAAAGCATACATCCAGATCAACCAAGGAATGGCTTCACCAGAAGAAGAATAAAGTTTTGGAATGGCCCAGCCAGAGCCCAGACCTGAATCTGATTGAAAATCTGTGGGGTGATCTGAAGAGGGCCTTGCACAGGAGATGCCCTCGCAATCTGACAGATTTGGAGTGTTTTTGCAAAGAAAAGTGGGCAAATCTTGCCAAGTCAAAATGTGCCATGACTCATACCCAAAAAGACTAAGTGCTGTAAAAAAATCTAAAGGTGCTTCAAGTATTAGTTTAAGGGTGTGCAACCAAATTATTTTATTTTTATATTTTTTCTTCCCTCTACTTAAAAGATTTCAGTTTGTTTTTCAATTGAGTTGTACAGTTTATAGGTCACATTAACACGTTCAGGACCTTGGACGAGTATACTCGTCCTGGAACAACGGTACTTAGCGCACCAGGACGAGTATACTCGTCCTGGCATTAAACTGTCACCAGTTGCGGGAGGCGGGTGGTGCGGCAGGCGGGATCGCGATCCCCGCCCGCCTCCCCCTGAATTTTCATTGGTGGTCAGTGGTGTATACCAGAGTGTCAGCACATTGCTGACACTCTAGTATAAACGGCTGACATTGCTGCGATGTCAGCCGTTTCACCATTTCCAAAGGGTTAAGTCAGGGAGCTCCCTCCCTCTGCCATCGGGGGGCTGCTGTGCCTTTGCAACCCCCAGATGGATGGGGGGACAGAGGGAGGGAGCTCCCCTCCTTCTCCTTCCCCGTCTGCTCAGTTGTGGCAGACAGGGAAGGTTCCCATGGCAACAGGATGCCTTCTCAGGCGTCCTGCTGTCCATGGTGCTGAACAGATCTATGCTAAAGGCATAGATCTGTTCAGTGTAAGTAAAATACAGTACAGTACCCTATATAGGGTACTGTACTGTATTATACAGACATCAGACCGACTGGATCTTCAAGAACCAAGTGGGTCTGGGTCCAAAAAATGTAAAAAAGAAGAAGTGAAAAAAGTTAAGATAATAAAAACACATTTATCACTGAATAAAAATTAAAAAAATAAAATACACTACACATATTAGGTATCGCCACATCCGTAACGACCTGATCTATAAAACGGTCATGTTACTTTCCCCACACGGAGAACGCCATAAAAAAAAAAAAATTATCAGGAAATTGAAATTTTGCCCACCTTACTTCCCAAAAAAGGTAATAAAAGTGATCAAAAGAGTCGCATGTACGCCGAAATAGTACCAATCAAACCGTCACCTCATCCTGCAAAAAATGAGCCCCTACATGAGACAATGGCCCAAAAAATAAAAAAACTATGGGGACACTATAACATGATTTTTTTTTTCTTTCAAAAATGATATTATTGTGTAAAACTTACATAAATAAAAAATAGTATACATATTAGGTATCGCTGCGTCCGTATCCACCGGCTCTATAAAAATATCATATGACCTAACCCCGCAGGTGAACACCGTAAAAAAATAAAAATAAAAACGGTGTATAAAAAGCAATTTTTTGTCATCTTATGTCACAAAAAGTGTAATAGCAAGCGATCAAAAAGTCATATGCACCCCAAATAGCACCAATAAAACCGTCATCTCATCCCGCAAAAATCATACCCTACCCAAGATAATCATCCCAAAACTGAAAAAACTATGGCTCTCAGACTATGGAGACACTAAAACATATTGTTTTTGTTTCAAAAATGAAATCATTGTGTAAAACTTACATAAATAAAAAAATTATATACATATTGGGTATCGCCGCGTCCGTGACAACCTGCTCTATAAAAATACCACATGATCTAACCTGTCAGATGAATGTTGTAAATAACAAAAAAAAAACAGTGCCAAAAAAGCTATTTCTTGTTACCTTGCCTCACAAAAAGTGTAGTACCAACAAAACTTCCACCCTATCCCGTAGTTTCTAAAATGGGGTCACTTTTTTGAAGTTTCTACTCTAGGGGTGCATCAGGGGGGCTTCAAATGGGTCATGGTGTCAAAAAAAAACTGTCTAGCAAAATCTGCCTTCGAGAAACCGTATGGCATTCCTTTCCTTCTACGCCCTGCCATGTGCCCGTACAGCAGTTTACGATCACATATGGGGTGTTTCTGTAAACTACTGAATCAGGGCCATAAATAATTTTTTTTTGGGCTGTTAACCCTTGCTTTGTAACTGGAAAAAAAATAGTAAAATTGAAAATTTGCCCAAAAATTGAAATTCTGAAATTTAATCTCTATTTGCCAATAACTCTTGTGGAACACCTAAAGGGTAAACGACTTTGTAAAATCAGTTTTGAATACCTTGAGGGGTGTAGTTTCTTAGATTGAGTCACTTTTATGGAGTTTCTACTCTAGGGGTGCATCAGGGGGGCTTCAAATGGGACATGGTGTCCAAAAAAAACTGTCTAGCAAAATCTGCCTTTCAAAAACCGTATGGCATTCCTTTCCTTCTGTGTCCTACCGTGTGCCCGTACAGTGGTTTATGACCACATATGGGGTGTTTCTGTAAACTACAGAATCAGGGCCATAAATAATGAGTTTTATTTGGCTGTTAACCCTTGCTTTGTAACTGGAAAAAAAATAGTAAAATGGAAAATTTGCCCAAAAATTGAAATTCTGAAATGTCATCTCTATTTGCCAATAACTCTTGTGGAACACCTAAAGGGCTAACAACGTTTGTAAAATCAGTTTTGAATACCTTGAGGGGTGTAGTTTTTTTAGATGGAGTCACTTTTATGGAGTTTCTACTCTAGGGGTGCATCAGGGGGGGCTTCAAATGGGACATGGTGTCAAAAAAAACTGTCTAGCAAAATCTGCCTTTTAAAAACGTATGGCATTCCTTTCCTTCTGTGTCCTACCGTGTGCCCGTACAGTGGTTTACGACCACATATGGGGTGTTTCTGTAAACTACAGAATCAGAGCCATAAATATTGAGTCTTGTTTGGCTGTTAACCCTTGCTTTGTAACTGGGAAAAAATTATTAAAATGGAAAATCTGCCAAAAAAGTGAAATTTGGAAATTGTATCTCTATTTTCCATTAATTCTTGTGGAACACCTAAAGGGTTAACAAAGTTTGCAAAATGAGTTTTGAATACCTTGAGGGGTGTAGTTTCTAGAATGGGGTCATTTTTGGGTGGTTTCTATTATATAAGCCTCACAAAGTGACTTCAGACCTGAACTGGTCCCTAAAAATTGGGTTTTTGAAAAGTTCAGAACAATTTCAAGATTTGCTTCCAAACTTCTAAGCCTTGTAACATCCCCAAAATATAAAATATCATACCCAAAATGATGCAAACATGAAGTAGACATATGGGGAATGTAAAGTAATAACTATGTTTGGAGGTATTACTATGTATTATAGAAGTAGAGAAATTGAAACTTGGAAATTTGCAATTTTTTACAAATGTTTGGTAAATTTGGTATTTTTTATAAATATTATATATTTTTTTTTTTTACTTCATTTTACCAGTGTCATGAAGTACAATATGTGCCAAAAAAACCTCAGAATGGCCTGGATAAGTCAAAGCGTTTTAAAGTTATCACCACATAAAGTGACACTGGTCAGATTTGCAAAAAATTGCCTGGTCCTTAAGGTGAAAATGAGCTCAGTCCTTAAGGTGTTAAAGGTAGAAAAAGTTCTGAAATGATTTATCTTTGTCTCATTTTTTTTACATCACAGAAACCTGACTTTTTATATCCACTGTGTATATATACAGTACAGACCAAAAGTTTGGACACACCTTCTCATTCAAAGAGTTTTCTTTATTTTCATGACTACGAAAATTGTAGATTCACACTGAAAGCATCAAAACTATGAATTAACACATGTGGAATTATATACATAACAAAAATGTGTGAAACAACTGAAAATATGTCATATTCTAGGTTCTTCAAAGTAGCCACCTTTTGCTTTGATTACTGCTTTGCACACTCTTGGCATTCTCTTGTTGAGCTTCAAGAGGTAGTCACCTGAAATGGTTTTCACTTCACAGGTGTGCCCTGTCAGGTGTAATAAGTGGGATTTCTTGCCTTATAAATGGGGTTGGGACCATCAGTTGCGTTGTGGAGAAGTCAGGTGGATACACAGCTGATAGTCCTACTGAATAGACTGTTAGAATTTGTATTATGGCAAGAAAAAAGCAGCAAAGTAAAGAAAAACGAGTGGCCATCATTACTTTAAGAAATTAAGGTCAGTCAGTCCGAAAAATTGGGAAAACTTTGAAAGTGTCTCCAAGTGCAGTCACAAAAACCATCAAGCGCTACAAAGAAACTGGCTCACATGCGGACTGCCCCAGGAAAGGAAGACTAAGAGTCACCTCGGAGGATAAGTTCGGAGGATAAGTTCATTCGAGTCACCAGCCCCAGAAATCGCAGGTTAACAGCAGCTCAGATTAGAGACCAGGTCAATGCCACACAGAGTTCTAGCAGCAGACACATCTCTAGAACAACTGTTAAGAGGAGACTGTGTGAATCAGGCCTTCATGGTAGAATATCTGCTAGGAAACCACTGCTAAGGACAGGCAACAAGCAGAAGAGACTTGTTTGGGCTAAAGAACACAAGGAATGGACATTAGACCAGTGGAAATCTGTGCTTTGGTCTGATGAGTCCAAATTTGAGATCTTTGGTTCCAACCACTGTGTCTTTGTGCGACGCAGAAAAGGTGAACGGATGGACTCTACATGCCTGGTTCCCACCATGAAGCATGGTGGAGGAGGTGTGATGGTGTGGGGGTGCTTTGCTAGGTGACACTGTTGGGGATTTATTCAAAATTGAAGGCATACTGAACCAGCATGTCTACCACAGCATCTTGCAGCGGCATGCTATTCCATCCGGTTTGCGTTTAGTTGGACAATAATTTATTTTTCAACAGGACAATGACCCCAAACACACCTCCAGACTGTGTAAGGGCTATTTGACCATGAAGGAGAGTGATGGGGTGCTGCGCCAGATGACCTGGCCTCAACAGTCACCGGACCTGAACCCAATCGAGATGGTTTGGAGTGAGCTGGACCGCAGAGTGAAGGCAAAAGGGCCAACAAGTGCTAAGCATCTCTGGGAACTCCTTCAAGACTGTTGGAAGACCATTTCAGGTGACTACCTCTTGAAGCTCATCAAGAGAATGCCAAGAGTGTGCAAAGCAGTAATCAAAGCAAAGGGTGGCTACTTTGAAGAACCTAGAATATGACATATTTTCAGTTGTTTCACACTTTTTTGTTATGCATATAATTCCACATGTGTTAATTCATAGTTTTGATGCCTTCAGTGTGAATCTACAATTTTCATAGTCATTAAAATAAAGAAAACTCTTTGAATGAGAAGGTGTGTCCAAACTTTTGGTCTGTACTGTATATATACACTCACCTAAAGAATTATTAGGAACACCATACTAATACGGTGTTGGACCCCTATTTGCCTTCAGAACTGGCTTAATTCTACGTGGCATTGATTCAACAAGGTGCTGATAGCATTCTTTAGAAATGTTGGCCCATATTGATAGGATAGCATCTTGCAGTTGATGGAGATTTGAGGGATGCACATCCAGGGCACGAAGCTCCCGTTCCACCACATCCCAAAGATGCTCTATTGGGTTTTTAGTACAGTGAACTCATTGTCATGTTCAAGAAACCAATTTGAAATTATTTGAGCTTTGTGACATGGTGCATTATCCTGCTGGAAGTAGCCATCAGAGGATGGGTACATGGTGGTTATGAAGGGATGGATATGGTCAGAAACAATGCTCAGGTAGCCTTTGGCATTTAAAAGATGGCCAATTGGCACTAAGGGGCCTAAAGTGTGCCCAGAAAACATCCCCCACACCATTACACCACCACCACCAGCCTGCACAGTGGTAACAAGGCATGATGGATACATGTTCTCATTCTTTTTATGCCAAATTCGGACTCTACCATTTGAATGTCTCAACAGAAATCGAGACTCATCAGACCAGGCAACATTTTTCCAGTCTTCAACAGTCCAATTTTGGTGAGCTCGTGCAAATTGTAGCCTTTTTTTCCTATTTGTAGTGGAGATGAGTGGTACCCGGTGGGGTCTTCTGCTGTTGTAGCCCACCTTTCTTTCCCATTCTGACATTCAGTTTGGAGTTCAGGAGATTGTCTTGACCAGGACCACAACCCTACATGCATTGAAGCAACTGAAATGTGATTGGTTGACTAGATAATCGCATTAATGAGAAATAGTACAGGTGTTCCTAATAATTCTTTAGGTGAGTGTGTATATATGTATATATATATATATATATATATATATATATATATATATATATATATATATATATATATATATGAAATAATGTTATTTAAACCCCCGCAGCTCCTGATCTGCCCCCCTAATTTCAGCATGGACGAGCGGGCGGGCGATTCTCCCGCCCCCCCCTCCCCTATTTTCAGGATGGCCAGACCGGTTAGCAGAGTGTCAGAACACAGCTGACACTCTGCTTGAAACGACTGACATCGGTGCTGGCACCGATGGCAGCCGTTTTAACCCCTTCCATGCCGCTGTCCATAGGGACCACTGTATGGTAAGGGTTAACAGGGAGGGAGCTCCCTCCCTCTCTCATGGGGCCACTGCTGTGCCGTTGGAGTGACCCCATGCTTGATGGGTTCACAGAGGGAGGGGGTTCCCTTCCTCCCCCATCAGGCGCCGCACTGCTGTGGCAGTGGTCCCAATGGTTACCATGGCAACCGCACACCGTCACAGGCTTCCGGCTTGCCATGGTATAGCTAAGCCTGATCAGCCTCCTACTAAAGGCTGTGTAAAGTCACAATACACTGCAGTACACTATACAGTGTACTGTAGTGTATTATAGAGGCATCAGAGCCACTGGATCTGCAAGATCCAAGTGGGTCTCGGTAAAAAAAAAAAAAAGTGGTAAAAAAATAGAATTTCTTCTTATAGCCGCATTTTTTTTTTTATTAAGTAATTTTTTATTAGCAGTTTTTAATATTACAAACATAAGGCCCCAACCCCCACATACCCTCCCCCCACAAACCATCAGTGTGATGCCCTCCATCTTCCATAGCTACAACATCCGGTTACATCAGTGCAATTGCATACAAATTACACAGGCACCAGCCCTATCCCTACAACAATCCCACAAAATATTGAAAGACAGTTTGTGATCTTATAATCGAAGTTGGACTATACATCTGTCATCGGCCATAACCTCCCCACATTACATATCGTAAAAGCATCCCAAGGAGTCCAGATCTTTTCGAATTTGGCCATGGCACCCCTCTTTCTATAGACCCCTCGTTCCAAGTTAAGTAACCAATTAATCTTAGCTACAAATTCGGTTTTACTAGGTTTTATAGCCGCATTTTAACAATTGATTATCACCACGTCGGTAATGACCTGATCTATGAAAGGCTCATGTTACTTTCCCCCTGCAGGAAGAACGCCCACCTAACTTCCCCAAAAAGGTATTAAAAGTGATCAAAAAAGTTGTATGTACCCCAAAATGGTACCAATCAAACAGTAACATCATCCTGCAAAAAATTAGCCCCTACATGAGACAATCGCCCCAAAAAATGAAAAAATATGGCTTTTTCTAAAATGCTGTTATTGTGTTGAGGTATATCAAAACTCACAATCTGTATTTTGTGGACGCAGATATATGGAAAACCTCTATCACTATTTTGTGGAAGCCTATATGACAGGCCTCAATCAGTTGTTAGTTGAAGCTGTTATATTACCCTCAAGCAGTAATTTTGTGGACACAGCTATGTGGAAAACTTCTATCACTATTTTGTGGAAGCTGATATATGGAAGGCCTCAATCAGTTGTTAGTTGAAGCTGGTATATCAAAGCCCGCAATGTGTATTTTGTGGATGTAGGTATATGGAAAACCTCTATCACTATCTTTTAGCAGCTGAAATAAATTTAAAAAAGTATACATATTAGGTATCGCCACGTCCATAACAACCAGCTCTATAAAAAAAATACCACATGGCCTAACTTTTCAGGTGAACACCGTAAAAAATAAAAATAAAAATGTGCCAAAAAAGCTTTTTTTTATCACCTTACATCACAAAAAGTGTAATTCCAAGCGATCCAAAATTCATACGCACCCCAATATCATACCAATTAAACTGTTATCTCATACCGAAAAAAATGAGCCTCTACATAAGACAGTCGCCCCCCCCAAAAAAAAAAAAAAAATGGCTTTCAGAATATGGAGACACAAAAATTTTATTTTTTTTGCAAAAATGCTTTATTATGTAAAACTGAAACAAATAACCAAAAAAGTAGTCATATTTGGTATTGTCGTGTCCGTAACAACCTGCTCTATAAAAATAACACATGACCTAATCTGTCAGATGAACACTGTAAATAACAAAAAATTAAAATGGTGCCAAAACAGCTATTTTTTGTTACCTTGCCTCACAAAAAGTGTAATATAGAGCAACCAATAATCATATGTACCCTAAAATAGTACCAACAAAACTGCCACCTTATCCCGTAGTTTCCAAAATGGGGTCTTTTTTTTGAGTTTCTTCTCTAGGGGTTGCATCAGGGGGTCTTCAAATGTGACATGACAGCTTAAAATTATCCCAGTGAAATCTGCCCTCCAAAAACCATATGGCGTTCCTTTCCTTCTGCGCCCTGCCGTGTGCCCGTACAGCAGTTAACGACCAAATATGGAGTGTTTCTGTAAACTACAGAATCAGGGCAATAAATATTGAGTTTTGTTTGGCTGTTAACCCTTGCTTTGTTACTGGAAAAAATGGATTAAAATGGAAAATTTGCCAAAAAAGTGACATTCTGGAATTTCATCTACATTTTTCTTTAATTCTTGTGGAATAACTAAAGGCTTAACAAAGTTTGTAAAAATCAGTTTTGAATACCTTGAGGGGTGTAGTTTCAAAAATGGGGTCATTTTTGTGTGATGTCTATTATGTAAGCCTCACAAAGTGACCAGACCTGAACTGGTCCTTAAAAAGTGGCTTTTGGGAATTTTTTTTAAAAATTTCAAGATTTGCTTCTAAACTTCTAAGCCTTCTAAAGTCCCCAAAAAAGAAAATGTGATTTTCAAAATGATCCAAACATGAAGTAGACATATGGGGAATGTTAAGTAATAACTATTTTTGGAGATTTTACGATCTATTTTTAAAGTAGAGAAATTGAAATTTTCAAATGTTTCAATTTTTTTTTCTAAATTTGGTATTTTTTTATAAATAAAAAGGAAATATTTTGACTCGAATTTACCACTGTCATGAAGTACAATATGTAACGAGAAAACACTCTCAGAATGGCTTGGATAAGTAAAAGTGTTCCAAAGTTATTACCAAAATTTGGTTTGGTCCTTAACCCTTTCATGACCAAGGGTCATTGATGCCCCAGTGTCCAGGTCAAAATTTACAAATCTGACATGTGTCACTTTATGTGGTAATAGCTTTGGAATGCTTTTACTTATCCAAGCCATTCTGAGATTGTTTTCTCGTGACACATTGTACTTCATGATAGTCATATATTTGAGTCAATATATTTCACCTTTATTTATGAAAAAATCCCAAATTTACCAAAAAGTTTTAAAAATTCCCAATTTTCCAAATTTCAATTTCTCTGCTTCTAAAACAGAAAGTGATACCTAATACAATATTTATTACTTAACATTCCCCATATGTCTACTTTATGCTGGCATCATTTTGGAAATGTAATTTTATTTTTTTAGGACGTTAGAAGGCCTAGAAGTTTAGAAGTAATTCTTACAATTTTTAAGAAAATTTCCAAAACCCACTTTTTAAGGACCAGTTCAGGTCTGAAGTCCCTTTGTGGGGCTTACATAGTGGAAACCCCCATAAATGACCCCATTGTAGAAACTACACCCCTCAAGTTACTCGAAACTGATTTTACAAACTTTGTTAACCCTTTAGGCGTTCCACAAGAATTAAAGGAAAATGGAGATGAAATTTCTAAATTTCACTTTTTTGGCAGATTTTCCATTTTATAATTTGTTTTTCTTTAACACATTGAGAGTTAACAGCCAAACAAAACTCAATATTTATTATCCTGATTCCGCGGTTTACATAAACACCCCACATGTGGTCGTAAACTGTTGTACGGGCACACGGCAGGGCGCAGAAGGAAATAAATGCCATACGGTTTTTGGAAGGCAGATTGTGCTGGATTGGTTTTCTGAACGCCATATGTTTTTTATTTTTCTGCCGATCATCTTGTGCAGGGGCTCGTTTTTTGCAGAAAGTGTTGAGGTTTTTATTGGTACCATTTTTGGGTACATAGGATTTTTTGATCATTCCTTATTACACTTTATGGGGCAAGGTGATCCAAAAATTGGCTGTTTTGGAACAGTTTTCATTTATTTATTTTTACAGCGTTCATCTGAGGAGTTAGGTCATGTGATAGTTTTATAGAGAAGATCGTTACGGACGTGGCAATACCTAATATGTATACTTTTTCTTATTTAAGTTTTACACAATAATAGCATTTCTGAAACCAAAAAAATGATGTTTTAGTGTCTCTATAGTCTGAGAGCCATAGATTTTTTATTTTTTGGGCGATTGTCTTAAATAGGGTATCATTTTTTGCGGGACGGGTTTACGGTTTGATTGGTACTATTTTGGGGGTCATAAGCCTTTTTGATCGCTTGCTGTTGCACTTTTTGTGATGTAAGGTGACAAAAATAGCTTTTTTTGGCACAGTTTTTTTTATTTTATTTTTATGGTGTTTATCGGACGGGGTCTATCATGTGATATATTTATAGAGGCGGTCGTTACGGACGCGCTGACACCTAATATGTGTATTTTATTTTATTTTTTCATTTTTTTATAGGAAAAGGCAATTTATTTGTTTAATTTACATTTTTATTTATTTATTTACTCTTTTATTATTTTCACTTTTTTTTATCAGTTCCCTCTTGGATCTTCAAGATCCAGTGGGGCTGATAGTTGTACTATACTTTGCAATGCTCTTGTATTCCAAAGTATAATACTTCCAGATGTCCTGTAGGTGGCAGCACTGGACACCTTTCCATGGCAACAGGACGCTTTTGCAAAGTGTCCGGTTGCCATGGCAACCATCGGGTGCTGCAATCACAGCGCTGCAGCCCCGATGGTGGAGAGAGGGAGCTCCCTCCCTCTGTTAACCTCATGGATGCCGCAACCGCGGCATCTATGGGGTTACAGGAGAGTGTCAGCATAGAGCTGACACTCTCTGCTGATGGCGGCGGCTCAGTAATGGAGCCGCCGCCATCGCACACAGCAGGGGGATCGGAGGGCAGCGCTGGAAAGGTGGGGGGGGATCGGGGGTCTACAAAATGACTGCATGGGTAGGGGGGGATCGGGGAGGCTACAAAATGACTGGAGGGGGCGGGGAGGGGGCGGACCACATCTCGGCAGCTAGTAGGAGTTGAGCTGCAGGCGGCACAAGGGGGGGCACAGACACAGATCAGAGGCACAGATCGGCAGGGGGGGGGGTGTATTACTCGAGGACACATTACCTGATTTCATGCTCTGGTCTGCAGATCGCAGATCAGAGCATGAAACCGGCATTTTAACACTGCCGCGATCCGATTGGTTAGTCTGCACAGACTAACCAATCGGATCGATTGCCGGCAAGGGGCCACTCTGATTGGTCCCTTGCCGGCATTACTGCACTGTATGCTGTCCGTGACAGCATACAGGGCAGGGGCAGAAGCTTTAATCCAAGCGCTTTGCAGCGCTTGGATTAAAGAGCTGCCAGAACGTTTATATACGTGGTAGCTGCACGGGGTATGTGCAGCTATCACGTATATATACAGATTGCAGTCGTGAAAGGGTTAAGGTGAAAAATGTCATGAATGGGTTAAAGAAATAACATAAAAAAATAATGAAAAAGAACATTTACAAATTTAGGAAACGGTTTGGGGAAAATGGTGGAGGCTGAAACTGGGGCCCCTGGTAGGACGGTTGGGAAGGGTGGAAAGATTGCAGCGAGGAACCAGCTTGTTGGCGAAGGTTGTGGCCCATGATTAGAAATGAGCGAATCGAATCTGACAGAGTGGAATTCGATCTGAGTTTCAGGAAAAATTTGAGTCGCAACGAATGCGAATATCCTAGCGCTTGATGGTAACGATTCGCAATTTTCATAAAATGGCGGCTACACGTGTGACGACTTAGGACATAGGGGCAAGGAACTCTGGGAAGGCGGGATCACCCAGATTGACATGCCTGCATGCAGCCAATCAGCAGCCAGACAGCCCTGTGATGTCACAGCCCTATAAATACGTTGGCCATCTTACAGTCAGACATTTTTCAGCGTTCACAGTGCAGGGACAGACGTGTTAAGGAGCTAGGAATAGCAAGTGGAAAAACGATTGTGGAAAAAAAAAGACAGAATAAATTATTTATAACTGCAGGGAAAGGATAGGAATCATTTCACAGCATCTTAGTGCAGGGAGAGACGTCAGAAGGCGCTAGGGACATTGATAGGAAAGTGATTTACAAGTGCAGGGAACGATTATTTGGGGATCCAAATAGTCATTAGACAGCTCTGTCATTCCAGCTATTTGTTAATGGGCTGCAAGTGCTATGTTGAAAAGCCTTTAGTGGCTTATATCTTAGTATATTATTCAGTACAACAAGAAAAATATATTCTCAGTCCACTTCTGCAGTTATTTCTGGTGAAAGCGTATAGGGGCGTATTTCAGTAAAAAAAGAAAAATATATACACACTGCACTGTTGTAGTTGTTTCTGGTGAAATCGTATAGGGGCGTATTTCAGTAAAAAAAAGGAAGCTATATGCGCACTGCACTGTTGCAGTTATTTCTGGTGAAAGTGTATAGGGGAGTATTTCAGTGAAAAAAGGAAAATATATACGCACTGCACTGCTGCAGTTATTTCTGGTGAACGCGTATAGGAGCGTATTTCAGTACAACAAGAAAAATATATACCGTATTTTTCGCCCTATAAGACGCACCTAGGTTTTTAAGGAGGAAAGTAAGAAAAAAATTATTTTTAACCAAAAGGTGTGCTTTTGGTGGGTTTTGAACTAATGGTGGTCTGTGCATGACACTACTATGGGGGATCTGTGGATGGCACTGTTATGGGGGGATCTGTGGATGGCACTGTTATGGGGGGATCTGTGGATGGCACTGCTATGGGGGGGATCTGTGGATGGCACTGTTATGGGGGGATCTGTGGATGGCACTGTTATGGGGGGATCTGAGGGGGCACTGTTATGGGGGGGATCTGTGGATGGCACTGTTATGGGGGGGAATCTGTGGCTGGCACTGCTATATATGTGCCACCCACAGATTGTCACCACCAGATCTTTGAGAAGTTCTGTTAGACGTTCTTCAGTACCTTCTGCATGATCTTCTTTTGGTTTTCTTTTGTTTTGACATTTCTCCTCCCTCTCCCAGCTGTCATCTATTAGCAGTAATTGCCTCCCTATATATCTCCTCCCCATACTGCCTTGCCTTGCAGTTTATAAAACTTCCTGGAGTGCGCTGATGCTAGAAGCTGTTACTGCTGCATCCACAAGATAAGTCTGTTTCTTTATTTCTGTTTTCCTGTGGGCTTGATCCTAGGTGACCCTGACTCCCTCCGTATTAAGTGTAGGGAGCCGGTGGTCGTGTCCCCTCACTATTATAGGGTGTTCAGGTGTCATACAGTCGAGGAACGAGGGTATGCAATTTTCTACTATTGAGATTTTTGCATAGGCTGAACAGTAAGGGAGAGAGCTAGGGCTGTTAGAGGGCTTACCCTTTTGTTCCTTAGTTTTGGATCAAGTCAGTCGGATCTCATTTGTGTCTTCTAGTTTTCTGTAACACCATCCGTGACACAGATCCCCCACCCCATAACAGTGCCTTCCACATATCCCCCACCCCATAATAGTGGCATCCACAGATGCCCTAATTTACCAGAGCTAAACCTGTGGGAGGGGGGTGGAAGAAGGGGCTGGTGGCATGCAAATGCGGCGGAGCCGGTGCGGTCACTGTACTCTGGCCCGCTGCTCACTCAATGCTTTATTGCCTAAACCTTTTATAATAATAACTTTAAATGAAGTTCCGATCCCCAGCCCCATCTGTAATACTTACTAAATGCCCTGTAGCAGGCATAGCAGGGCAGGCAGCCGGCCGTAACTCACTGACGTCACGTGCCTGCGCTGCCTACTTTATGAATGAAACTATGTCACCTTGCCACTCTGTGGTCTCCTCATGCTGCTGCCATATCCACACTAGGTCACGTTGCCACTCTGTGGTATCCTGCTGCTGCCATCTCCACATTATGTCACCTTGCCACTCTGTGGTCTCCGTATGTTGTTTCCAACTCCACACTATGTCACCTTGCCACTCCGTGGTATTCTCCTAATGCTGCAGCTACTGCCATCTCCACATTATGTCACCTTGGCACTCTGTGGTCTCCGGATGCTGCTGCCACCTCCAAGCATTGTAACCTTTCCACTCTGTGGTATCCTCATGCTGCTGCCATCTCCACACTATGTCACCTTGCCACTCTGTGTGGTATCCTCCTGATGCTGTTACTGTCGCCACCTCCAGACTCGGTCATTGTGCTACTCTGTGGCCTCCTGATGCTGCCGCCTCCTTCAACCACTGTCATTGTGCCATTCTGTGGCCTCCTCATGCTACTTACACCTCACCACTATGTCACAGGGCTATTCAGTGGACTTTTCATGCTGTTCCCACCCTCCCCATTTCATGACTGGGCCACTATTTTTCCTTTTGGCCTGGCATAGTGATTTATTTGACCTTTCTTCTGATCTGTCAGAAGGAAGGTAAAATGAGACGCACAACGGATCCTGTCTGTGTAGCAACTGTAAGGCCTGTATGGTCCCATCAGAATTGGCTTATGATTTGGTATCCAAAAGCAGGAGTGGGTACAAAACACAGAAGACATGCAAATATTCCATTCACATGTCATCTCTGTTTTAGATCCACTCCTGTTTTTTTGGGGCATTAGCAATACTGATGGATTATTGAGCAAATGCTGACGAGTGAAGGCCCATGCTCCACAGACAGGATCTGGTGTTTTGTGGGTTATTGTTCTTACAGATCAGTTCTTCTACACCACTATAAAGGCTCTCTGCAGCCAGGAAATAGAAGTTTTTTAATGAAATTCGCCGCAAATATATTCGGATCGAACCAAATTTTTCCCAAAAAATTTGTCACTTCGAAGTTACACAGGGGGAGTACTCCTGTCCCCATGGGTCATCAGGAAATTGTTTATTGCCTTTCTCTATTCGCACAATTGGTCCAACATATAGAGGGTGGAATTCCAACGGGTGGAAACGTCGCATATCAGCCAATGTTGAGGGATGCCGTTCTGCCACTGCATGTCAAGGAGGGTGTGCTTTGCGGTGTACGAGTGGCTAAAGTGCATGCAAAGTTTTCTGGCCATTTTTAGGATGTCTTGCAGATGAATGGAAGACTTCAGGAAACGCTTGACAATCAGATTGAACATGTGTGCCATGCAGGGCGCATGGCTCAGCCCTCCTTGACGCAGCCCGACACATTGTTCTTCCCGTTGTCGGTCACCATGGTTCTGATTTTCAGTTGTTGTGGATAAAGCCAGGACTCGATTTCTTGCTGAAGGACATGGAGCAGTTCCTCCCCTGTGTGACTCTGTTCGCCCAGGGAAATGAGGTGCAGAACAGCGTGATACCACTGTTCCCTGCACATGTGGTATGCTGGAGGAGCACTGTGAATTGTCCCTGCAGTGGAGGCTGAGGACACAGTGGAGGATGAGGAGGCAGAGGCGGACATTGTGGCGTCACCTGGCCAAGTTGCTGGTGTGGCTGTGCAGGAACCACATTCACCCAATGGGCCGTAAAGGACATGTATTGTCCCTTACCGTAGTTACAGCTCCACATGTCTGCGTTGCCGTGCACTTTGGCAGACACAGACAGACTCGGGGACTGGCCCACCTTCTGTTCTTCATGTGTGTGTAGGGCTGGTACTACCTTTTTGGCAAATAAATGACGGCTTGGGACCCTCCACATCAGCTCGGCACAAGCCATCAGTTCTCAGAAAGGTGCAGAGTCCACCACTTGGAAAGCGAGGGACTGCTGCACCAGCAACTTGGACAGAAGCACATTTAGCTTCTGCGCCATTGGATGAGTGCACGCATAATGTTGTCTCTTGGCAATCGCTTCAGTGATCAATTTCTGACTCAATGAGTGATGAGGAGTAGAAGGATGAGCATTAGGACCAGCAGATGATGGGAAGGACAGACCACTTCCTTTGGCTGAGGTGGTGGAGCCTTGACTGCCTGAAACCGGGTGCGTGCCACTGGGTGATGCAGCGGTTGCTGCAGCATGCAGGACCACCACATCGGAGCCACGGTTCTCCTAGGCCACTTTATGGTGATGCTATATATGTTGACGTAGGACCGTAATGCCAACATTGGTACCCTGGCCACGCTTCACCTTCTGCCCGTAGATTCGACATATGGCCACGTTCACCTCCTCCGGCGGCTTAACAAAAAACTGGCACACACCCGAGTAGGTGATTTTATCTCTAACACTCCAGACTGACTGACTGCGACTGCTGCTGCCTCCGTAAACCCCTGCACCTCTACTTCTAGGTCAGGTAAGCTCCCGCGAAGCGGGTGGTCTACCCCGGGAACTTTTGGCTACCGACCTCCCACTGCTGCCACCCTGCTGACTCCCGGCCACGCTAGTGACTTGTTGGCTCCGCCGCTCTGCCACTGCCTCACGCGCAAGCTGTCACCCTCTTCTCCCGATGATGATGAAGCCCCTTCGTCACCCGGCTCCCAAGTGCGATCAGCTACATCATCATCGAGTGCTGTCTGCACGTCACTGATGTCCTCCTCAACCGTCTCTGGGTCAGGAGCCTGACCGCTCGCAACACCAGCTCCTACGCCACTCTCCTCATCTCTACTTGACGCCTAACGGAGGAAGTGGCGGGTGTCTCTTCTAGATCTTGGCTGGGCAGTAGCTGCTGACTGTCCTCTAGTAGCTCCTCCTCACTTAAAAGTGGAGCCGAGCCTTCGGCACATAATACTTCTCGCAGTGAGTGAACTGAAAATGACAGAGGAAGGTTCAGGACAGGGGGGGCACAGGACCTGCTCCCGGGACATGCCAACTAAGCATTGTGTAAGAGGAACCCACTGACTCTTGGCTGGGGGTGTCTGATGTCACTTGGGACGAAGTGGATGACCAAGTCAACCATTCAAGAACCGCTAGGTTGCTGGTCAAGACACGACCGCTAGATGACACCGGGAGCTCAGGCCTCTCGCTGCGACTCCTGATGCCACGCCCCCTTACTCTGCTGCGACCTCTGCCTGTGCCAGAAACATTTAGGCCTCTGCCACTGCCCTGTGCAGGGCCTGTCACTTCTCTGTCTGACATACTGTTAGATCAAATAATCAAATGTTAAATCAAATTTATTTCGCCACTAATACACAGCAAACAGGGCTGTAGAATATATCACTGCACTGCTGAACGGCAATTAGGCCCTAATTTTTTTCTACTTTTACACAACACAAAAGGCTTTTCAACAGATAAGTGCAATGCTGAACAGCAAATATACTTTTATTTCGCCACTAATACAAGGCAAACAGGGCTGTAGAATATATCACATGGAGCACACATAGAAAAAAATTCCAGTTGACAGGCCACGTGCATTTCAAATACAATACAAAATACAAGTACCCCTGAGCTTCTACTCAGCCAGCCATGGGGAATAACACGAAGAGCTTGCCTAGTAGCTGAATAACCCCTTCTTAATGCAGACCTCAGATGAAAAGCCAAAATTAATACAGACTCCCAGACCCTAAATTTAATAGAAACCCTCAAATTCATAGAGACCCCAAATCATGAAGAACGCAGATCAGACCCCAAATTTATACAGACTCCAGAGTACACCCCCAATTAGCCCCCAAATTCATTCAGACCCCAAATTTACACTGACGAACCAAAGGGTAACATTGTTTTGAACCTTTGACTTTCAGGCTCCATATCTCACCATCCACTACAGCTTCAAACGTGACACTACCATCATTTTATAGACAATCATCTTGGCTATCTCATACATATATTGGACCTGCAACTATTTAGAATATGATTAGTTATGCAGATTATTGTCATGTAACTGCATTGTTACTGTTTTGCTCCTGGCGGTGGAACAATATTTTTCTTCTTGTATACTAGAAATTACAACCTGTTCTCACATTCCCTAATAGCTTAGTGTCTTATAAGGTTGATTCCCAAGCAAAAGGTCACTGGTTCGAATCCAGGAGCAGCCATGAAGAAGATTTCCCAAGAAAAGAGAGACAGCATCATCCAGCTTGTTAATAGCAGTATCTCAGGCCAAGAAAATTACCAAACTGCATCATGTGAGCGCCATGACAGTTGGAAGAATATGAAATGAAGTCCGTCTATCCATTCCAAAGCCAAGAGGAATATCGAAGTCAACAAGTCAGCTCATCACAAGTTCAATCAGTTCTGGTATGACAAACATGGCAGTGGAGGTGGCTCGTATGCTTCGTAATAGTGAGATCACAGACGTCCATTCAAGCACTGTGCAACGCACGTTACACAAGTCTGGAATGGTAGCCCCCAAAAAGATGAAGAAGCATCGACTTCAATATCGTCATAAGAAGCGTCGGCTTGAGTTTGCAAAAAAGTATTAACAGTGGATAGTGGAAGATTGGAAACAAGCGATGAGATGAAAGTCAATGGACTGGGCTCTGATGGGTGCAAATGGGTCTGGAAGAAACAAGGGAAAAAGGTCTATAAAATGATGGTAGTGTAACATTCGACATACACTACGTCCTAAAGCTGTAAGCAGTCAGGAATTTTGGCAGTGCTGGCGATTGTAGAAGAGGACCAGCAAGTGGTGAGTAAATGCGCTGCTCCTGGGCTTCCTGTCCTGTATTAATGAGTGCTTCTACATTGAAAGAGCCTATTTGTCAACAGTGCCTCAGGGGCTGCGTGTTTTAGACCCCTGGTCTATAAGATCTCTATGTTGTATCTGAATCTAATTTCTTTGCAGATTTGGACGAATGTAACACATTTTCTGAAATGTATTCATCTTAGTATATATAGTGAAACATTTTAAAGTAGAGTTTGGCATGGATATTTAAAATGGAGGAATATTACTGCACTGTGTCACATCCCAACAGTATTTGGAGTGTCCCCCATACATGGAATTAAAATAAGAACCAAAAGACCTTAAAACATTTTATAGAAGTGCGGGAAACCAGCCTCAGCCAGTGATTCCAACCCATTTCCTGGGTGTCAATCATGGACCAGGAAGTGGACAGCAGTGGGGACTAGAGCAGCATCAGAACAGGGGATCAGTGAGGTGAATAATGCTTTTAAAAATATATATTTTTTAACCCTTTCTGGAATTTTTGTATTTTATTATTTCTACATTAAACCCATTTAGTAACATATTCAAACTAGCAGTCTATTTCCAGAAAAGGCTTTTGATTTTGGATAATCTCAGTAGCTCAGTCACACATTGTTTTTAGAAATCTATCCAAATGTGTCCATTCCCTCTGAATAACCAACAGAATAAGTTAAAATATAACTGTTCTTAAATCATATAAAAGCAAACTTTAGTCTCTGATGTCTATGTACTTTTGTTATGCATGAGCTTTTACCCAAACCATGATATTCCAATGCCAAAATAAACAGGAATGGGATAACTCGTTAGATTCATTAACAACATAAATTGTGACACCACCATAGTTTATGATAAAATGGATGCACAACATTTCACATACAAACAATAGAGCTGAGAAATGGGGATCATTCTAAATTAAAGTGGTACTATACCTACTATAAATGGTAAAAATAGACGCTCTTTGCGCACATTTTTGATCATACGTGCGTCGGGCCCATCTACCAGGCGTCAAGGTGGCTTCCGCAGATGGGTACCTAACACTAACAAACCGCCTCTCTTGGACTTACCTAAGCCTACAATTTTCAGGGCAGTGTGCTGGTTTGTTAATGTTAGGTACCCATCTGCGGAAGCCACCCTGACGCCTGGTAGATGGTTTATTTTTTCATTTATAGTAGGTATAATACCACTTTAATTTAGAATGATCCCCATTTCTCAGCTCTATTGTTTGTATGTCAAATGTTGTGCAGCCATGTTATTATCATGTTTGCTTGATGGATATGCACCTATGATTATGTATATGGGCTAGTCTAAATGTCTTTGTAGTACCACCATAGTTTATGGAATCTTTGGAAATGGTTAATGAATCGATAAGTTAGCAGTCAAATGGCTATTCCTTTAAATTTTGTTATGACATATTATCATATACATGGACATGCCATAATTTTATGTTTGATGGAGGTCCTACAACTGTGACCCCTGCTGATCACAAAAATGAAGGGACCAGGTTCCTTTTGGCTCATTCCCTGCACAGCTTCACTCCAGGCCACCCACTTTGTAAGTGTTATACAAACACCATGCCCACCAATTTCTCTCCTCTCCAGGTGGTCATGGCCGCTGGAACACTCAGCCCTCCAGCAACTCTGTTAAATTTTCTACCATAAAAGAAGACTGGTGTAGACTTTACTTTAGGCACAGGGACTGAAATTGCCTTTCTTCTCATCTTTTTGGTTGCAGACCCACTAATTCTTGTGCTTGTTAAGGCCTCTGTAATAGATACTTTGCAGGAAAAATGGGCAGAAGAGGATATACAGTATATGGTAATACTACTGATGACGGAACAGAGACTGCTCCAACCCCATGACAATATATCATAACGTCATATATAAATACTGCACTAAGCATTAAGAAATACGGCTACAAATTGTAGCCCCCTTACTGCTTGCAAAATGTCCACCACTAAGACTATTAGATGATAGAAAGACTACAGAATGTTATGGAGTATAAATCTACCATTATGAGCATAACATTGCAATGCAGAACATCTGCTCAATATTTAGGAATAAGCAAGAACCAGTTTGTTGTAATATGATAAATTGACTAGCCAGCTGGGCATAAGTAAGAGGCTGAGCCAAGCCACCTGGTGTAAGCACAGGGCACAAAAAGTGAGGAAGCAGTGAGCTGTACTATTCACTTTGTAAGGGTCAGGGGACATCCACTCTGGGAGGTACAGGCACGGCCGCAAAGAGTAGGAAGGGAAAGGATGAACCCTTCTAATCGAGCCCAGACTGAGCTCAGGGGCACATGGCAGCAGGCCCAGCCCAGAGGCATGTGGCAGTGGCCAAGTCCAGCGGCAGTGGGCCAAGCCCAATTGCATGTGGATGTAAGTCAGACACAGAAGCCTTGAAGCATCAAGCCAGGCGCAGAAGCCATGCAACAGCTTAGCAAAGACCAAGTTCAGAGTTAAGTTTAGCATGAAATTTAAAACCAACTGGTCCAAAACAGGTGCCAGCAATATCTTTTAAAGCACACAATTAGTGAAGCAAGGCTAGAACAACATACACATTTTCCTCATTTAAAGAAATTAACTTAGACATAACTAAGAAAATGGTTTAAAGGGAATGTCATCAGAAAATTACCTGTTGTTTAAATAACATTTTTATGCTTAACATATTTTTAAAGAATTTTTAATAATTTTATTTTTTATTTTCCATTTCAATATCTATATTTAAAACAAAACATAAAACCCTGCAGTTTTCATACTGGTCACTAAGCCTAATAATAGATGCCACTTCTTGGTTTGTACAGATCACTTTACTACAGGTACCTGCTTATCTGTCATTCTAATCCTGCCTGTAATAATATCACTTGTATGTATAGATAACACATGATCCTCTCCTCAAAATAGGCGATTATCAAAGCTTATCTACTCCTTGCTTGTACAATGACCTCTACACAGGTCACAGAGCATGCCCAGAAAACTCTCCCTTAGAAGTCAATAGAGTCAGCTCCATACTATCGTGTCTGTAACCCATGTAGCTGCGGTAAAACAATTTTATTAATGCTTTATAAATACTGTTAAGAAGATCTCAGGCAAGATAGCTGCCCACATAATCATGTCCAGGAAATAGAATAACAAAAAAAAAAAATCTGCAATCAGAAAAAAATAAAATAAAAATAAAACACATTTCCTTTAAGCCTGCAACCTTGTCAAACTGACTAAGGAGCAATAGCTCTCAAGATGGCTAGAAAAACTGACAAATATATAAAATACTATAATATATCCACAAGTGGCATGCTCAAGAAATAAAACTCCAGAGGAAATAAACTGGCTAAACACATGCATAATGCCACTTAACTGAAAATTTCCATGCATAATTCACTTGTAGTTTCGTCCACAACACTGGCATGCATCTTCTGTCAACCCCTTTATGCTATACAGAAAGTTGGTATGCAAAGGGAATCACCTGCTACTGTAAGCTGCAGACCATTTCTAGCGCTCTGGGGGCGATCCTGCTGACTTTCACTGCTGATCTGAGCTCCATGGACTCACAGCAATAGTGAGATAACCACCAGCTCCGTTATTCACTTCATAAAAGGTCAGGAGCAAGCCAGGGGACCATCACCAGCGGAGGTGCTGGCACAGTCACATAGGGTACGAAGGAAGAGGATGACCCTCACCTAATGATCTAACCCAGGCCGACAGAGAACCCACCTATAGGCTCCGAGGCGGCATACAGCCAGATGGATTCTGGTGCCACTAAGGAACTTCTTCCTCAAGGCTACTCATGAACGAGAAGAAGAGGCAGAACCCTCGATCCTAGTCCCAGCCTTAAAAGACCTTGAGGGTCCCTGGTGGAAAATCTTCCTCCTTATAGCAGGGACCCTCTCTGCATCTGTCTTCAGTAGGGACAGGAAAAACTCTGGAGGGTGGAGGAGCCTTTTAAGTTCTCTGTTTCTGGTCCTAAGAATGTCAATAGGACAACCTCCATTAGGGATGGATTGGAAAAAAAGACAAAGGCACTATTAAGAAGAACAAAAGAAAGTCATGTATTTTTTCACGTGTTGTACACAAACTTTATGCAAAAATTTTTGACAAAAAGATCCCATTAAGTTCTGTGTGATTCAGACTGAAGATAATATACATCAGTTTGTGTCTGTTCTGTCAGAACTTGATTTTGAGGACAGAACAATTTGTAACAATTTGTTAGATTTGTAACATGGTTGATGTTCCTGGAGTGATACACCAAATGGAAAATGAATTAGGAAAACTAGAGGAATGGTCAAAAATCTGGCAACTAAAATTTAATGCTGATAAGTGCAAGATAATGCACCTGGGGCGTAAAAACCCCAAGAGCAGAATATAAAATCAGTGATACAGTCCTAACCTCAGTATCTGAGGAAAGGAATTAAGGGATCATTATTTCAGAAGACTTAAAGGTAGGCAGACAATGTCACAGAGCAGCAGGAAATGCTAGCAGAATGCTTGGATGTATAGGAGAGGCATTACCAGTAGATAGAGGGAGGTGATCATGCCGCTCTATAGAGCACTAGTGAGACCTCATTTGGAGTATTGTGCTCAGTACTGGAGACCATATCTCCAGAAGGATATTGATACTTTGGAGAGAGTTCAGAGAAGAGCTACTAAACTAGTACATGGATTGCAGGATAAAACTTACCAGGAAAGATTAAAGGACCTTAACATGTATAGCTTGGAAGAAAGACGAGACAGAGGGGATATGATAGAAACTTAAATACATAAAGGGAATCAACAAGGTAAAAGAGGAGAGAATATTTAAAAGAAGAAACACTGCTACAAGAGGACATAGTTTTATATTAGAGGGGCAAAGGTTTAAAAGTAATATCAGGAAGTATTACTTTACTGAGAGAGTAGTGGATGCATGGAATAGCCTTCCTGCAGAAGTGGTAGCTGCAAATACAGTGAAGGAGTTTAAGCATGCATGGGATAGGCATAAGGCCATCCTTCATATAACATAGGGCCAGGGGCTATCCATAGTACTTAGTATATTGGGCAGACTAGATGGGCCAAATGGTTCTTATCTGCCGACACATTCTGTTTCTATGTAACAAAAACACCTCAGCAGTCAGCATGATTAATGTCCTCTAAAACTGATCTATAACAATCTATCACATATAGGCCTCATGCACACGGCCGTGCCGTATTTTGCGGTCCGCAAAAAACGGAATCCGCTCGTGTTGCCTTCCGCAATTTGCAGAACGGGCGCCGGCAATATAAATGCCTATTCTTGTCCGCAAAGCGCGAACAAGAATAGGACATGTTATATCTTTAGCGGGGCCGTGGAACGGAGCCACGGATGAGGACCGCACACGGAGTGGAGTGGAGTGGAGTGAATTGAATGGGTCCGCATCCGAGCCACCAAAATGGCGGCTCAGATGCAGACCCAAACAACGGCCGTGTGCATGAGGCCTTAGGCTTCATTCACATTATTGTTGCTGGATCCATCATATGATGGAAACCAACGACCTCCATTGCAAACAAGAACGTATGTGAAGGCCAGTGCACAAAAGGACTGGACAACTAGCATACTAAATCATCGGTTTTGATCAATTTTGCAACACAATTGTGAATCTGTTATCAATTACTATAAAACTGATTGATTATCATGCTGAGGGAAACCATGTTTTTGTAGTCGGGATATAGGACCAATGGGTTAAAAAAAAAAAAATCAGTTTTCTCAAATCAGTTGGTTAGATCATTGTGAAGCTAGCCTAATCTAAGTTAGTTGTACAATGTGTTTAGAAACATGTCACTGTTTGGAAACAGCCATAAAAAATGTGTACACTTCCAGTTTATGCAGTTGTCTTTTCAGAGACTGTGGCTACAGGGAATAAAACTGTGTTTTTGCCTTGTCCATAGACATTGGTTATCTCCAGAAGGATTCATATATGTATCCTGTACGTATGGACAGCATATGTAAGCAAACCTTTTTGGCATTCCTTAATTCTGATCCATACACGCCCCCACATAACGCACAAGGTCTCTAAGTTTAGAACTTTGCTCCCTGCTTATGGTATCAAACTACCACATCATGAGAAGGGAGGATTATGGCGCACACTGGACACATACGGTAAGTACCATCTTACGTTCTATTATTTTGTCTAATTTTACCTAATAATCCGAGTCTACTGGTTTACCTGTCCTGCTGCTTCATAGATATACAGTCAGGTCCATAAATATTGGGACATCAACACAATTCTAACATTTTTGGCTCTATACACCACCACAATGGATTGTGCGTTAACTGCAGACTGTCAGCTTTAATTTGAGGGTATTTACATCCAAAGCTGGTGAACGGTGTAGGAATTACAACAGTTTGCATATGTGCCTCCCACTTGTTAAGGAACCAAAAGTAATGGGACAGAATAATAATCATAAATTAAACTTTCACTTTTTAATACTTGGTTGCAAATCCTTTGCAGTCAATCACAGCAAGTCTGGAAAGCATAGATATCACCAGACGCTGGGTTTCATCCCTAGTGATGCGGCCCCGCTAAAAGAATATAACATGTCCTATTCTTGTCCGTGCTTCTTATTTATATTGCCAGCGCCTGTTCTGTTCCGCAAATTGCGGAAGGCAACAAGGGCGGATTCCGTTTTTTGCAGATCCGCGGTTTGCTTACAGCAAAATACAGCACGGCTGTGTGAATGAGGCCTAAATGTGATAGATTGTGATAGATCAGTTTTAGAGGACATTAATCATGCTGACTGCTGAGGTGTTTTTGTTACATAGAAACATAGAATGTGTCGGCAGATAAGAACCATTTGGCCCATCTAGTCTGCCCAATATACTAAGTACTATGAATAGTCCCTGGCCCTATCTTATATGAAGGATGGCCTTATGCCTATCCCATGCATGCTTAAACTCCTCCACTGTATTTGCAGCTACCACTTCTGCAGGAAGGCTATTCCATGCATCCACTACTCTCTCAGTAAAGTAATACTTCCTGATATTACTTTTAAACCGTTGCCCCTTTTAAACAAGTTCTGACAGAACAGAAACAAACTGATGTATATTATCGTCAGTCTGAATCACACAGAACTTAATTGGATCTTTTTGTCTGAAATTTTTGCAGTTTGTGTAAAACACGTGAAAAAATACATACAAAAACAATACATAAGCTTGTCACTTTAGTCCTCTAGTGGTGAAACAAGGAAAGTGCAGGTTGTTGAAAACAAATATTCCATTTGCAATTAAATAAAACCCACATAAAATTAAAAAAAGATAAAGCAGCTTTTATTGCAAAAAATAATATATGCATTTCAGTGTCCATCTGTTTTGAGATTATGTACATTGAAAATATTTACAATATAAAAACTTTACAGAAGTTCAAAAGTTCAAAAAATAACCACAGGCAGCAATAAAATAACGCAATTTCTTTTCAGAAAAAATAGACAAATTAAATGGTAAACCATATAACAAACCTACAGCTATCGCTTGTACAATGAAGAAATATGAAGAGTAAATGACAACAGATATAATACATATTCCTTATTAAAGCTTCATGTGGGGGAAAAAAAAAAAAAAGGTTAAAATGACAAGTAATACCACTTTATACAGATAAAATCATTAGGAAATCAGCAACCTGTATTTTAAAATGCATAAAAACAATATAGGATGATGCCATATACTGCAAAGATATTGGCACAATATTCACAATCTCAAGGAACCAGAGACTGTAAAGGATTATAGCTGTAGCTCCATTGTAGGTAAATTAAGACACAACTCTACCAATAATGGAATTTGCAGAACATACAATAGCAGTGGTTTACAATAAAGCTCATTTTACATCCATGTCATATGCTTCCATTCATAATTAAAGCCACTAGACTGTGCCTGATCAATCATACGACTGAGGAATGGCATCTGACATACTCCACTGGCTTACAGTGGGGTCCGTTGTGGTGTCCACCGTTTTGGAGGTAAGAATGCAGAATGCAAGAAAAAGGCTTCAAACTGAACACAACAGAGACTAAAAGCACATCACATTCCATAGGAGGCTCCTAAATAATCTAAAACTGCAGATGTGCTAGACAGGACATTGAAAACTCTCTTCTCTTGCTTTGAGGTTATCCTGTCCATCATGTACATCAGGTGATGATGAAAACATGTAAATGGTGTGCCATGCTCCAGAGCAATGTCAACCCAGTCTTGAATGCAGGCCATAGGTGTTTCCTCATATCCTGCAAACATGGCCGGGTTTGCCAAAAGGCCCCTTGCTGCCATCACACCTGAAAAAATATCAAAATATCTTGAGATATATGCTAAATAATCCAACATAAGGCACAATTATAAGACTTGACTACTCAGAGTACATATTTTGTCCCATATCATTAGCCCTCATTTATTTCTATACTTGCCTACAGAATTAGCTTTGCTTTTGACTGCTTCTCAGTGCTATTGACTGTAGCACAGACCCCAAGTTACCCCTGGTCTTTAAAGGTGGTTTTAAGGTCGATTTAGACTGCCCGATCTTCGGGCAGATTATTGGGAACGTCCGTTCCCAACAATCTGCCCATCTAAATATGCCGCCGATCACCTGATACACGAGTGAAACACTCGTTCATCAGGTAATTCTGCACATTAATCATTGTTTCTGGGCAGCAGATTGTGCTGTCTGAACAGTGATCTGCTGCCCAGAATGGTTCTGTATGAGGACGAGGGATCACAATAGTGATCGCTTATACTGTGGAGGTGAACGCCGCATGTAAATGCAGTGCTTGACCCCCACTAAACAAGCAGCCGACACACACACCCTTCTGTACTGTCTACAAAGTCAACGCAAGAACACTGCCCTAGGGAAACTAAATAAAAAATAGCCACAACATTTAAAAATAAAATGTACACAATTTCTTCAGACTTACTTCTCATTAACAAAATAAAAATGACATCTTAGGGGTCATGCCATCATTATTGTAAAAATGAAAAACATACATCCTATAGGGCAAGACAATCGCTAGATTTATTTCAGGCTGGCTGCTCACAGGGCATGTTCTTTCTATGGCTGGTGATAATTGAAAATTTCAACTGACCATGTGTGTCCATCTCAGTGAGGTGGACGGAGAAATAAGGAAAATAACAAACAGCAGGTGGTGCTATACAGATACATTGTATTGAATAAGTCAGTGGCTATAATACATTTTTAACCACCTCCCGACCGCCTAACGCGCCGATGGGTCCGGGAGGTGGTTGATTTGTTCCTCCTGGACGCATCGGCGAGTCATCTCGCGATACCCGAGATTTCCTGTGAACGCGCGCACGCAGGCGCGCGCGCTCACAGGAACAGAAGGTAAGCGAGTGGATCTCCAGCCTGCCAGCGGCGATCGCTCGCTGGCAGGCTGGAGATGTGATTTTTTTTTTTAACCCCTAAAGGTATATTAGACGCTGTTTTGATAACAGCGTCTAATATACCTACTACCTGGTCCTCTGGTGTTCCCTTTTGTTAGGATCGACCACCAGAGGACACAGGTAGGTCAGTAAAGTCGCACAAAACGCTACACTACACCCACCCCCCCCCGTCACTTATTAACCCCTTATAAACCCCTGATCACCCCATATAAACTCCCTGATCACCCCCCCTGTCATTGATCACCCCCCTGTCATGCTCCGTTCAGACGTCCGTATGATTTTTACGGATCCACAGATACATGGATCGGATCCGCAAAACACATACGGACGTCTGAATGGAGCCTTACAGGGGGGTGATCAATGACAGGCGGGTGATCACCCATATAGATTCCCTGATCACCCCCTGTCATTGATCACCCCCCTGTCATTGATCACCCCCCTGCAAGGCTCCATTCAGACGTCCGTATGATTTTTACGGATCCATGGATACATGGATCGGATCCGCAAAACACCTGCGGACGTCTGAATGGCGCCTTACAGGGGGGTGATCAATGACAGGCGGGTGATCACCCATATAGATTCCCTGATCACCCCGTCATTGATCACCCCCCTGTCATTGATCACCCCCCTGCAAGGCTCCATTCAGACGTCCGTATGATTTTTACGGATCCATGGATACATGGATCGGATCCGCAAAACACATGCGGACGTCTGAATGGAGCCTTACAGGGGGGTGATCATCCCATATACACTCCCTGATCACCCCCTGTCATTGATCACCCCCCTGTAAGGCTCCATTCAGACGTCCGCATTTGTTTTGCGGATCCGATCCATGTATCCATGGATCCGTAAAAATCATACGGACGTCTGAATAGAGCCTTACCAGGGGGGTGATCAATGACAGGGGGTGATCACCCATATACACTCCCTGATCACCCCCTGTCATTGATCACCCCCCTGTAAGGCTCCATTCAGACGTCCGCATGTGTTTTGCAGATCCGATCCATGTATCCATGGATCCGTAAAAATCATACGGACGTCTGAATGGAGCCTTACCAGGGGGGTGATCAATGACAGGGGGTGATCACCCATATACACTCCCTGATCACCCCCTGTCATTGATCGCCCCCCTGTAAGGCTCCATTCAGACGTCCGCATGTGTTTTGCGGATCCGATCCATGTATCCATGGATCCGTAAAAATCATACGGACGTCTGAATGTAGCCTTACCAGGGGGGTGATCAATGACAGGGGGTGATCACCCATATACACTCCCTGATCACCCCCTGTCATTGATCACCCCCCTGTAAGGCTCCATTCAGACGTCCGTATGTGTTTTGCGGATCCGATCCATGTATCCGTAAAAATCATACGGACGTCTGAATGGAGCCTTACAGGGGGGTGATCAATGATGGAGGTGATCAGGGAGTCTATATGGGTGATCACCCCCCTGTCATTGATCACCCCCCCTGTAAGGCTCCATTCAGACATTTTTTTGGCTCAAGTTAGCGGAAATATATATTTTTTTTGTTTGTTTTTTTTTACAAAGTCTCATATTCCACTAACTTGTGTCAAAAAATAAAATCTCACATGAACTCACCATACCCCTCACGGAATCCAAATGCGTAAACATTTTTAGACATTTATATTCCAGACTTCTTCTCACGCTTTAGGGCCCCTAAAAAGCCAGGGCAGTATAAATACCCCACATGTGACCCCATTTCGGAAAGAAGACACCCCAAGGTATTCCGTGAGGGGCATATTGAGTCCATGAAAGATTGAAATTTTTGTCCTAAGTTAGCGGAAAGTGAGACTTTGTGAGAAAAAAAACAAAAAAAATCAATTTCCGCTAACTTATGCAAAAAAAAAATTTTTTCGATGAACTCGCCAGGCCCCTCATTGAATACCTTGGGGTGTCTTCTTTCCAAAGTGGGGTCACATGTGGGGTATTTATACTGCCCTGGCTTTTTAGGGGCCCTAAAGCATGAGAAGAAGTCTGGGATCCAAATGTCTAAAAATGCCCTCCTAAAAGGAATTTGGGCACCTTTGCGCATCTAGGCTGCAAAAAAGTGTCACACATCTGGTATCGCCGTACTCAGGAGAAGTTGGGGAATGTGTTTTGGGGTGTCATTTTACATATACCCATGCTGGGTGAGAAAAATATCTTGGTCAAATGCCAACTTTGTATAAAAAAATGGGAAAAGTTGTCTTTTGCCAAGATATTTCTCTCACCCAGCATGGGTATATGTAAAATGACACCCCAAAACACATTCCCCAACTTCTCCTGAGTACAGCGATACCAGATGTGTGACACTTTTTTGCAGCCAAGGTGGGCAAAGGGGCACATATTCCAAAGTGCACCTTTCGGATTTCGCAGGCCATTTTTTACACATTTTGATTGCAAAGTTCTTCTCACACATTTGGGCCCCTAAATTGCCAAAGCAGTATAACTACCCCACAAGTGACCCCATTTTGGAAAGAAGACACCCCAAGGTATTCTGTGAGGGGCATGGCGAGTTCCTAGAATTTTTTATTTTTTGTCGCAAGTTAGTGGAATATGAGACTTTGTAAGAAAAAAAAAATAATAAAATAAAAATCATTTTCCGCTAACTTGTGACAAAAAATAAAAAGTTCTATGAACTCACTTTGCCCATCAGCAAATACCTTAGGGTGCCTACTTTCCGAAATGGGGTCATTTGTGGGGGTTTTCTACTGTCTGGGCATTGTAGAACCTCAGGAAACATGACAGGTGCTCAGAAAGTCAGAGCTGCTTCAAAAAGCGGAAATTCACATTTTTGTACCATAGTTTGTAAACGCTATAACTTTTACCCAAGCCATTTTTTTTTTTTTGCCCAAACATTTTTTTTTTTATCAAAGACATGTAGAACAATAAATTTAGCGAAAAATTTATATATGGATGTCGTTTTTTTTGCAAAATTTTACAGCTGAAAGTGAAAAATGTCATTTTTTTGCAAATAAATCGTTACATTTCGATTAATAACAAAAAAAGTAAAAATGTCAGCAGCAATGAAATACCACCAAATGAAAGCTCTATTAGTGAGAAGAAAAGGAGGTAAAATTCATTTGGGTGGTAAGTTGCATGACCGAGCGATAAACGGTGAAAGTAGTGTAGTGCAGAAGTGTAAAAAGTGGCCTGGTCATGAAGGGGGTTTTAGCTAGCGGGGCTGAAGTGGTTAATTACATGCAGTTACAAAACTATTCAAATCCAGGTGCTGGTTTGAAAAATGTAGTGTTTTTTTTTTTTTGAGAGACAGCCCCTAAAAGAATAAAGCGCTATAATGAAATTTTAGATAGGTCTCTCAAACAAGTATTCCTGGTGGTCCTGAAGATAAGGGAACAGTATCATTAAAATTGCTTCCATGCTGCCAATACAGCAGATATTACTTCAATCAAAGGGGACACTTGCATATCCTAATTCTGAAAACAGTAATGTTACTGATAAGATTTATGAAGTTTTTGAAGCCAAAATCAGGAGTGGATCATGAAAGTAAAAAAAGTAGAAAATATACGACTTCAGCTCTTTTTTAAATTCACTTCTTGTTTTCATACATTTCAACCCCTGCTCTTTCTGAACTCAACTTGATTGCAGTTCTGAATAGTCCACCGTCAGATACATACAGTACAGACCAAAAGTTTGGACACACCTTCTCATGCAAAGAGTTTTCTTTATTTTCATGACTATGAAAATTGTAGATTCACACTTAAGGCATCAAAACTATGAATTAATACATGTGGAATTATATACATAACAAAAAAGTGTGAAACAACTGAAAATGTCATATTCTAGGTTCTTCAAAGTAGCCACCTTTTGCTTTGATTACTGCTTTGCACACTCTTGGCATTCTCTTGATGAGCTTCAAGAGGTAGTCACCTGAAATGGTCTTCCAACAGTCTTGAAGGAGTTCCCAGAGATGCTTAGCACTTGTTGGCCCTTTTGCCTTCACTCTGCCGTCCAGCTCACCCCAAACCATCTCGATTGGGTTCAGGTCCGGTGACTGTGGAGGCCAGGTCATCTGGCGTAGCACCCCATCACTCTCCTTCATGGTCAAATAGCCCTTACACAGCCTGGAGGTGTGTTTGGGGTCATTGTCCTGTTGAAAAATAAATGATGGTCCAACTAAACGCAAACCGGATGGAATAGCATGCCGCTGCAAGATGCTGTGGTAGCCATGCTGGTTCAGTATGCCTTCAATTTTGAATAACTCCCCAACAGTGTCACCAGCAAAGCACCCCCACACCATCACACCTCCTCCTCCATGCTTCACGGTGGGAACCAGGCATGTAGAGTCCATCCGTTCACCTTTTCTGCGTCGCACAAAGACACGGTGGTTGGAACCAAAGATCTTAAATTTGGACTCATCAGACCAAAGCACAGATTTCCACTGGTCTAATGTCCATTCCTTGTGTTCTTTAGCCCAAACAAGTCTCTTCTGCTTGTTGCCTGTCGTTAGCAGTGGTTTTCTAGCAGATATTCTACCATGAAGGCCTGATTCACACAGTCTCCTCTTAACAGTTGTTCTAGAGATGTGTCTGCTGCTAGAACTCTGTGTGGCATTGACCTGGTCTCTAATCTGAGCTGCTGTTAACCTGCGATTTCTGAGGCTGGTGACTCGGATGAACTTATCCTCCGCAGCAGAGGTGACTCTTGGTCTTCCTTTCCTGGGGCGGTCCGCATGTGAGCCAGTTTCTTTGTAGCGCTTGATGGTTTTTGTGACTGTACTTGGGGACACTTTTAAAGTTTTCCTAATTTTTCGGACTGACTGACCTTCATTTCTTAAAGTAATGATGGCCACTCGTTTTTCTTTACTTAGATGCTTTTTTCTTGCCATAATACAAATTCTAACAGTCTATTCAGTAGGACTATCAGCTGTGTATCCACCTGACTTCTCCACAATGCAACTGATGGTCCCAACCCCATTTATAAGGCAATAAATCCCACTTATTAAACCTGACAGGGCACACCTGTGAAGTGAAAACCATTTCAGGTGACTACCTCTTGAAGCTCATCGAGAGAATGCCAAGAGTGTGCAAAGCAGTAATCAAAGAAAGAGGTGGCTACTTTGAAGAACCTAGAATATGACATATTTTCAGTTGTTTCATACTTTTTTGATAAGTATATAATTCCACATGTGTTAATTCATAGTTTTGATGCCTTCAGTGTGAATCTACAATTTTCATAGTCATGAAAATAAAGAAAACTCTTTGAATGAGAAGGTGTGTCCAAACTTTTGGTCTGTACCATATATACATATATGTTAGGATAACTCCCCTTTAAGCATAGGGTATTGCATAATATTCTTCCTTGAATATACATACATATATAAAAAAATACAAAAAGTAAACTTCTATACATATTTTTCTCTTTAATTGTGTCATAATAGGTTTCTTTCTATGCCCCATTTTTCTTTGATGTACCTATATCTCTGGTATGCAATCAGTGTTTTTTGGAATGGAATTTGACCGCTATGGCACTGACCAAAATGACAATCACTGCTGTTGTTTCATATACAGCATAGTACTGACAGCCCAAGCAGTGGAAAGCATCGCCGCGTGTGTCGTGACGTCAGGCCACGTCAACTTTCGCGCCGACGTCGTGACACAATACTGAGAGACACGTCTTTTAAAAAGCGTGCTGATATACCAGACGCCAATCCATACAGAGGACCGGCATTCACATCTGAATGCGCTGTAACCCTATTTTGTGCTACAGGGGCCCCCGATGATTACCAAGGCACCATCAGCCTATATGTTGGGACAGCGATCTAAACATAAAAACTCCTACATCTATATGCTACATATGTGCAAGTATATGGCCTAGTGGCCAGGCTCAAAATATGTATATTTGTTTATTAACATTTGAGACTCATATTGATTATCTGGCGCTATTAAGGGGGTCTCCTGATAAGGTTGATATGGTCACATTAGGGTTACTTATATCCTAGGCTGTCGACACTTATGCTTGATTTGTGATATCTTATTAGTGGTTACACTCCACCTTTTTATTTTGACTTTCTTTATTTTCTAACCACATTCTTAAATTTATCTACATGGACATATTCCCATTTGGACTTTGTCCCCTGATGAGCTAGTGCCTGATTGGCACAGCGAAACACGGGACCTGTTAAAAATATCTATCATACCGTTTTATTTTCATTTTGTGTAATATATCTAAGGATTGAAATTTAGTATGGTGTTACTAATAGAACCTCATGACTTGGACTTGATTACTGGACATCTATGAGCATTTTGGTACTATGGTGATGGTACTCTTTTCTGTGTCAGGGACTCAATAGGGTGACCATGAGGTTCCTGACATGGGATCGCCCCTATCGGGGCAGCTATTCAGTTTTTTAGGTAGGGACCCAATAGGAATAGGGATAAATATTTCCTTCTCTTCTACACAGTACTGAATTTCCTATGGGTTATAGGAGGTGATACGATGTTACTTGTTAGAACTATTATTAAAAGTTATGTTGTAGTGGTGCTGGTCTGTGATATGAACTTAACTTGATACAGACCAAGCGTCATACATGCACGGAGATTGGTGCCGGGCTTAAATCTGTAGCAAGGTACATGTAAAGCTCCTGCAGTTTATTACCACTTCTGCATTCACCTTTCTTCCGTACATAGCACTCAGTGAGCGCTATGCAGTGAAAAGATTGCCAGGTGTCTTGGCTACAGCAGAGTTGCAGGTTCTTAAAAGACCCCGATTAGCTCTGCCTGTGTGCAGTGCCCCCAAAGGGGATTGTTTTCCCCATAACTGGAACGCCTTTGGATGAAAAATAAACTAAAAAAGTGCTGGTGTCCCTCAGAGGTCTTTTAGTGACCTCTTGGGGGTCATATCATAAAGTTAAAAAAAATATATATAATAAACTACAAATAAAAGAAAACATTTAAAATCATTAATGCCCATGCCATAAAACTATACATATTATACAAAAATAGGGAACCCATCTTAATATTTAATTGTGGTGTTAGGTTGTGTATTTAAAAAATAAGGAGTTATAGTTTGAAAAAAAATAAAAATAAAAAATAAATCACTTTTTTGCAGTTTTCCATCCAGAAGAAAAAAATTAATTCTCTAGAAATCCACATTAATAAAAGTGTAACAAAAATTATTTTGGCAGTCCAACAAATAAAATAGTTAGGGTCGTTAAACCACAATGTGTACTAAATCACAAAACTGTGTCTGATCATTAAAGGGGTTGTCCCACGAAAAATATTCTACAGTTTTCAAACTAGCACCTGGATCTGAATACTTTTAAAATTGTATGTAATAAAAACATTTAGCATAAAGTTATTCTATAGAATGTATCTGAATAGCGCCACCTGCTGTTTTTTTTATTCTTATTTTTTTGTCCTGCTCACTGAGAAGGCCGCACATGCTCAGTTTCATCCTTCAACTGCCTCGTGAGCTGTGATAGGGCGAGCTGAGACACGCCCCCTTAGCTGCAGCAAAGACACTCCCCTTGAGCTGTGATAGCGAGAGCTGAGACATGCCCCCTTAGCTGCAGCAGAAAATACATATACTCCCCTTGCGCTGTGATGGGGAGAGCTGAAACATGCCCCCTTAGCCGCAGCAGAATAGACACTCCTCTTAAGCGCCAGCTTGATATAAACCTAGCAGAGCAATGAATGGGGAGATGTCTGGATCCATGTGAGGTACAGGGATGGTTCTAGCTTTGTTAGAAAGAGGTTGTCATGTACTATATGATGACTGATTTTCATTTTTTACATTAGTCATGGGACAACCCCTTTAAGGCTCCAGGTTATTAAAGGGGTAACACCTGTGCAAAACCATCAGTGACTGACAGCTATCTATGTATACACAGTTATAGAGAGAATGCTATCAATCACTGATAAAATGACCCCGTGTACAACTGAAGTGAGAAAGAGCAGAGATTTAAATATATAAATTACAAGTTTTACTGCGTCTTTCCCCACTATATGAATCTGCCCAGCTTCTTCTGCTCTGTTATGGCAGTGGGTGTGGACCACTGTGTCAACTAGGGATGAGCGAAACAAGCTTCGGATCCTAGATCCGAAGTCGCTTTGCTCAAAACTTCGGTATAATGCTGTATGGAGAGCCGTCTCTGTACAGCATTAAAAATGTACTGCCTCTGACAAGGCAAAGTCAGATATTCACGAGACTTCAGTGAATAACTCCAGTATTTGATAATTTTTTTTTACTGAAAAACCATTTCAAACTTGGATCCCAACTCGCCTTCGAGATAAAAAAAAAAATCATAATAAATTACCGCATTTTAGAAACTACACCCCTCGGACTATACAAAACTGATTTTTAAAAATGTTGTTAACCCTTTAGGTATTACACAGGAATGAAAGCAAAATCGAGGTGACATTTTAGAATTTCTCTTTTTTTTTTTTGTGCTGCAGATTTTCCATTTGGATCATATATTTTCCTGTAACACATTAAATGGGTAGGCCATTTTCTAGGTACTGTTGTCCAATGTGTTTGTGAGGTGATTATATGGCATTTACTCTTATAGCCTTTGTTAAAATTCTGCCCCATTTTCTATATTGTATCAGTTATACTATCTTGTTTGCAAAGTCTTTTGTGTTGTCCACACAGAGGTCCTGTCCATAAGATGGCGGCTGATGGAGGCATGTGACCAGGCAAATCACCCCAATGTCATGTCTCCTCCATTCAAATACACTGCACCTGCCATCCGGTGCACTGTGTTTGAATGGAGAAAACATCCCATGGAGGTGATCTGCCTGGTCACATGACTCTCCATCAGCCGCCATCTTATGGACAGGACCTCTGTGTGGACAACACAAAAGACTTTGTAAACATGTTAAAATATAGAAAATGCTACTTGTACAAAAAATGTTAAATTCAGCAGCAATTTACCATCGGCTCCTGTTAACTGATGAATATCTTCTGCTTCTTTTAAACTTTTGATGTCTCCATTAGCCACAACAGGTATTGATAAGCTGTCCTTAAGGACTTTTATTGCATCGTAGTGAACAGGCTGGTGCCTTTCTTCAGACAGTCTCCCATGGACAGTGATCCAGGAAACACCAGCAGCCTCTGCTTTCCGACAAAGGTCAACTGTTCTTGTAATGTCTGAATGGATCCTAAGATGACAAAGATCACAGATTTTCTATTTTGTATATTTAATTGACAACGTTTCACAATTTTAAATTTTTCATGTCACTATCCATATTTTAAATAAATATAAAAATCCTAAAATTGTGCAGTTTTTGCACTGACCACTAAGTCTAATTCTATGTCAAGACTTCCTGTTTTAGAGATATATGCTTTACAGCAGTCAAACGGCCAGAGACATAGACACAATAAAAAGGAAGGCAACTTTCTAGGCATGCTCTGTGACCTATGTGATGGTCACTGTGTGAGGTGAGCTGCAACAACAAGAAGAAAAGGTCATGGAAATTATGGAAATCACAGGATCAATAGATCCTATGTTAATGATCTTGCTTTATTCAGCATCAAGTATTAGCGCCACGGGCAGAAATACATGCACTTATACGCCTTTGCATGATTTTAATGAAATTATTAAGGGTTGTCTGAGGGATATTCTGCTATGCTGAATGCAACTGAGCACACAAATCATCAAGATCCACTGCTGGCAGCTCCCTTTGCAATTGCCAACCAATGACATCCCTTGTGTGCTTGACGAGAGACAAGTCTGCATCAGGCCCTGCTAGCATGTTAAGGCCATGCAAGTTGCTCACAGTAGATAAACAACAGCGGCCTGGTGTTGTCCTGTTGAAAAACAGCTCCAGGGACACTTTGGAGAAATGGCCGTACCACTGGTTTGACAGCCAAATCAATGTAATGCCAAGCTCTTAGTGTAACTGAAATGAAGACTACCACCATAAAACCGGGAGTAGGTCCAGTGTGACATTCGCTTGTGAAGGCCTCTTCTTGCCCTTGCCCGCGTGGTCTCCAGACCAATCTCTATCAGTGCATCTGAGACAAAGGCAGGAACTCATCTCTGAAGAAGATAGACTTTCTTTTCAGCTTCCATTGCCATCTTCCTGTGCAGCCTACAAGAGCTGTGGCATGAGGTCAATGGAACACCTATAGCTGAACGTCTGGCTCATGGCCCAATGTCAAACGCCTTCTGATGGTTTGTGTAGACACTGTTTGCCACACTTGGATTGAGATTTGCAGAACAGATCACTATGCGCCATTTTTCTAATCAGATGATCCATCCGTGCAGAGGTTAGGATAGGTCATCAATATGAATAAAGCGGTTGTCCTGTATCCGATATTGATGGTCTATCTGCATATAGAACACAACAATTATAGGCATACCTTATTTTAATTGAGACAGAAAATCTTTCATTTTGAACTTGGCTGCGCACTTGTTTCACCATGTCACTGACAAGCTGAGGCTGGTTTATTAAGCATGCCCCATAACCTTCAAACATTGCCCATCTGTTCAAGACAAAAAAAAAAAAAATCCCTTTGTTAATGAAACAGAAGCCTCCACACATAAAAGATATAACCTGGCCTCTATACAACACATTTTTTTATTTTACAAACTTCAGTGGCACAGATCAGAAACATCCACCTGCAATAACTAGAAGATTAAATAATTGACTAATATTAAAAAAGGCACCATCTTCCAAGTCATATCATGTCTGTAACAGTGTGGATAAATGGCATGTGGAAATCAGCCCTTAAAGTGGCTGTCCCATTTTGTTTTCTTTTACATCTGACCCACAGACATCGGGACCTGTGAAGAAACCCATACTTACCTGGTCCTTGCCGCTCAGTCCCAGCTCTTTGGCTCTCTTCACAGGACTTCCAGCCTCCTTCTGTCAACTTCCTGCTAGGACTGAGTCACGTGCGCCACTGCAACCAATGACTGACCTCAGTGGTGATGACCCAGAAGTGACATGCTGCTTAGGGGAGCTGGAACCAAGCGGCAGGGACCAAGTGAGTATGGATTTCGCCGAAGATCCTGATGTCTTTCTGACGGAAGCGTCCATTTAAAGCTGGCTCACACTGACCTGAAACAAGACAAAGGATACTCACCTTACCGTTCCCCCATCACTACGGTTTTACGACATTGCATCTCTAGTGGTTTGTGCTTCCTGGTCCTATCTTGTCACACAGGAAATGACTCCTCAGCCAATTACTGGTTGAGGTAGGTCCACCATCAGTGATTAGCTAAGTTGACATTTCCTGTGTGTCGTGATGGACAATCTACAATAATTTATATCTACTGAATGCATGTAATCGTCGCATTCTATCAAGCAAATGGCATGTGCAACTCAAGTGCTAAGATGCTGGAGCATGGAGCAACATTGCTACTGTGGCAAAACCGCGTATAAATACATGCATTTTTTTGGGCTGTATTACAGCCTTTCCAGTTGGTATACCATTACCAATCTGTAAGACTGTAATCTAGAAGCCTGCACCTACAGAATCTATCCAGAATGATATCCCATGGTGTGAATTATTAGAAGAACATCTGTACTGTCATTTTACCAAACTTCATAGATGACACTAGTATTAGTCATTGAGACAAAACAGTATATCAGACGCTATATCTGGTAAACTTCACGTCTCACCTGAGTTTTCACCAGAAGTGCTAAATCCTTTTCACCCTATGATACATGAAGTATTACATTTCAGGGAAGTGATTTTGGATGTGGAGTAAGGCTAGGTCTACACGACGACATTTGTCGCAACAATGTCGTACTACAATTTTATAATGGCAGCCTATGGTGTCGCACTGCAACATGCTGCGACACAACAGTTGCAGAAAATCTATTTGAGATGGATTTTTCTGCGACTGTCGCATCGCAGTATGTCGCATGTTGCAGTGTGACACCATAGACTGCCATTATAAAAATGCGACAAATGTTGCAGTGTAGTTGTGCCCTATCTGTCGTGCGACAAATGTCATCGTGTAGACCTAGCCTTAGGGTCTACGCATGAAGAAACATCCATGAGGCCTGATAATCCAGCACTTCCAGTATCTCTGTCTGTCTACCTAAAGAGATATAACTGAAAAAGGCAGTCTAAGACCGTCACTATTTAGATTGGATTGATAATATGTGGCAATAAAAGACAAAAAAAAAGGGCATTTAAAAAATACAAATCTGAGGGGTCAGCTGTAGTGTCTGAAGTTTACAAAGGGCTTAATAAAATTTGTAAAAAGGAGATAAAATTAGCAAAAATACAAAACGAACAGCAGGTGGCAAAAGAGAGCAAAAAAATCCCCCAGAATTCTTTAAATATATAAATGCTAAAAAACCAAGGTCTGAGGGGTGTGCTGTCTGCATCCGCATTTCCAGAGCGGGCGCCCGATCTTCCGGTCCTTGGCTCCGGAAAAAAATAGTTATATGGGGGTGGCGGCCGGGTGTATTGCGGATCCGCAAGACACTACGGACATGTGAATGGCCCCTTAAAGTTCTCTGGGAATAATGACATTTTAGCAATTGTCAGCAGCCTGCTTCACTAAGCTGGATTCATACTTATCTGCTTCCTGCCCCTCAGGTCCTCCGCACTGCCTCTGGTGTGTCCATGTCCATGTTTTGGTCTCAAAAGACCCGCACATCAGCTGATGGACGTCCTGATTCTAACTACTTGAATCGACTACTTTTACCCTGATTAATTTTTTCGGCATACAGCGAACATTCTGACCCTTGAACTGATAGAGTCATTATCTAAACTTCTGTCCCGAAGAATCTCTCCACGGAGGGCCATACCGTTTACACTGCTCCTGCTGAATAACCACTACTAACAGGTACTGCCGAATCTGCCTCCATTAGCCACGTGGGACGCCACCGTGTGCTATAGGCAGACGGCATTTGCAAGAGTGTGTATTTCTATCGCTTTGCCATACAGGGAATACTGACTAAATTTAATATAAATCGATAAGACAATCGAAAGTAAATATCGAATCTCAGTTCGGACATTTATCTGAAGACTTATCCGATTTCAACTTATCTTCACATTGTCGAATATTTAAATATCGAATTGCTATCGATTTTTTCCAGGACATTTTCTCTATCCAAGTTGCATATTCTTTTGTATGCCACCGCATATCCAACCATCTATATTCTTAATTTGAATATATGTTTTAATGTGCATTTTTAGTGTAATTTGTGTTATACTGTAATATTTACCTTTTAGATCTATATATTGGTGTAATAAATTAATAATTTTTCGAATAGTCTTTGTGTGGTCCGTTGGGAGAGTGCTCAGCCTCTCTATATATATACAGTGTCCATGTTCCCGTCCCTGCAGTTTTACATCCGGCGCAGCATAGGCATGCTTCTCGGCAGCCAATGACTGGCTCCAGCGGTGAAGTGCCGCTAAATTAACAATGTGTTTTGTACAAGAGCAGTTTCCTAATTTGTTACCTCAACTCATTGGTCTGCACCTAGTTTAGTAAACTCCATACTATATTGCAGTTCTGTGCTGGAAACAAGACTAGCACACATTCTGGATTAAGCTCACACCGTTTTTTGTTTGTTTTTTTAATGGTGTTTTTGTCAACTTTGGTGGTTCTTGACAGTTTTTTTTCTTTATATGCATTTTTTCTGAAAAAACACCAAATCCAGATATTAGCTGAAAATAAACACAGTACCCATGTGCATTTTATTTGGATAGGTGCATTTAAGTCAATTTGGTGGAATATTGGAGTCCATGTCTTTTTTTTTTTTTTTTTATCACAGCAAGAAATAGCATTAAAAAAAATAAACATTTCACACGTGAAGAAAATGCCACTGAAAAAAAGCAAAAAATAAATAAAAAATACCACAAAGCATGCAGTTTTAATGGCCTTACCTCTGAGGACACCCACAATTGATATCAATGCCTCCAGCAAATGGGCAGACCAGAAGAGCTGCATCAGCTAAAACCTGGGCATCTTTAGCAGCAAACTGTACAACAAGCGGCTGATCTCCTATAGATACACATTATATAGGAACATAAAGATTAAAGTGTCTACAAATAAAAGGAGAAAAATGCTATACAGTACAAATTATGGAGAGGGGGAGTCACGAGAGCACATGCATTGCCTATTAAACTATACAGTTTCTCTACTTAATTTATATTCATTAACCAACCGCTTTTTCCGTCAGCCCCATATAAAATGAATGGGAGGTGTTGCACGGTCATGCACGATGCGCTTACATTCACTTCTAAGGGGTTAGCGCTTGATGGTGGCCAGACCTGGGGAAACCCAGTATCCTCCAGCCACCACTATCCCCGCTCTGTTCTCGATATAGGTGCGGATCCCAACGAAGGGAACCACACTTATCAGACAATGGGGACATATCCTAGCGATATGCCGCCATTGTCTCAGATGGGAATACCCCTTTAATCACTGAAGCGAAGAATGACTTTCACACAATTTCATTTAATAGAGAATGGTGTAATTAGCAAATATCTATATCACTTCATTTTAAAACTATACCTGCATCCACCTGAAAAAAAAGCCCACTAGGTGTCTAACTTCCACCTAACTTGCAGTCCACTACCTGTTGTCAGGCAAGATCCGTCCTTGATATCAGAGACACAGAAGACAGCTGAGAGGAAGTGTGTGTGTGTCTCAGAGCTAGCTGAGATTATGAGCCTGATAAAAGAACTGCTTCTGAAGATCACAAGAGCCTCCTGTGTGTTTGTGCGATTTTCCCCTCCTTATCTGCTCTGTGAGCTCCGGAGCTGAAAACAAACATACCGGAAAGAAAGGCAAAGGATGTCAAGCAATATGGTGCTGGGAGAATAGAGACGCCCCTCCTTCTGAGTGAAATGCATCTAGCTGTGCAGCTGAAACAGGGAATAATATGGCTAAAAAAACCATTATGGAAGCCCAAACATAACTGTTCCTTCACCGTTATGATTGTACAAAGAAGTACTTTGATTAGGCAAACTTTTGGATCCTGCTGCAGAAGATGGCCACTTTCTACACTGTTATCCACATTCAAAACTCCACCAACAGCTTCTCATGGAAAAATTCAGTCATGGTCATGCACATGGTCGCGTTTTTTACATAGCTGTGGTCAAGTATGCTTAAAGGGAACCTGTCACCCAAAAATCGCCTATTAAGCTGTTTACAGTACCTTATAGTGCTGTATAGTCGTTTCCTGATGCACTTTTTGTTAGTTTTGCAGCATGTATGCTCAGTCAGAAATCGATGTTATATTCAGCTGCTGCCCCGTGCTTCAAGTCAGGCTTGAAGTCACGGGGGCAGCGGCCTCGGCGTCTTACATGGCCCTCTCCCCGCCCCCTGCCTCTGTGACTGACAGCCGAAATCCGATTCCGGGACCGCGCTCAACGGCCGCATGCGCAGTAAAGGGCGGCAGGAGCGCGGTCCCGGCTGCCGCGCGTACTACGCGCCGTCTTACTTTCGCCGCACTGCGCATGCGCCCGACATCCTGTATCAAACGCGCCCGCCCAGATGCCGGGCGCGGGCGCGTTTGATACAGGATGTCGGGCGCATGCGCAGTGCGGCGAAAGTAAGACGGCGCGTAGTACGCGCGGCAGCCGGGACCGCGCTCCTGCCGCCCTTTACTGCGCATGCGGCCGTTGAGCGCGGTCCCGGAATCGGATTTCGGCTGTCAGTCACAGAGGCAGGGGGCGGGGAGAGGGCCATGTAAGACGCCGAGGCCGCTGCCCCCGTGACTTCAAGCCTGACTTGAAGCACGGGGCAGCAGCTGAATATAACATCGATTTCTGACTGAGCATACATGCTGCAAAACTAACAAAAAGTGCATCAGGAAACGACTATACAGCACTATAAGGTACTGTAAACAGCTTAATAGGCGATTTTTGGGTGACAGGTTCCCTTTAAGAAGTAGCATGATAATTCTTTCCAGCATATTTTAGCTGTGCTTCCCAATGAAGTCAACAGCCTGTGGTACTTTGCATACGTTTGGTGATGTTTCTGCAGCCCAAAACACACTCATCTCGAAAGCATATTAGCCTACGGATCTGTCACTAGTGTTGGATTTTAAGCTGTGTGAACCTAGCCTTACAAATTAGCAGGAGTCAGTTCAGGAATATTCCCACTCCAGCGTTCTCACCCAGGAAAGCTGTAGAACTCGTCGCCAGGCAGGAGTGAACATCAACCAGTTATAATCCATAGAAGTAGAAGGCAGTTACCCACCAAGTTCAGAACAGCTTTCTATTTCCACACTATAGTGCTGCTGGGACTGCAGCCGATTCGATGTGGTCCATAGAGGCTCCACACACACTCACCATCCTTGTAATCGTATCGTTTCCTGCTCACCTTGGTTTGTAGTGAATTCACTGTCTCTGGCTTTAGCAGATTTGATGAAGTCAGCAGCAACAATCATCGGTGTATAGCACAGATCACAGCCATACTTTCTCACCAGGTTCCTGAAAGCCAACCTGGCAGAGGAAAGGTGACAAACACAGACAGAAGTTTAAGGTGACAGGTCAGCCAGCAGACCCCACTAATTTTAATGGGATCTGGTGGAGTTTCAGTATTTTAAATGATACAAACTAGAAGAAAAAGCACAAGGAGGCCTGAATCAAGACTTTTTACGGTACTGACTGAGTAACACTTACTTAGAATACCGTACCATAGGGGCACATATCTTTACTATATTATTAGAGCCGAATAAATCTGCTGGGTTCTGTGGAGGCCAAGCTTGATTATCCCCTTGCTGAAGATGCATGGCAGCAGTAAAACACCTAGAAAATAATAAGAAAACACTGATTAGTATTTAAAGGTAAGCTAGTATATAGAAGAGGCTTCTTTACTGTAAGAGCAGTGAGACTATGGAAATATCTGCCAGAGGAGATTGTCATTCACTAAAAGTCTAAAGCAGGGATAGGCAACCTCCGGCACGCCAGGTGTTGTGAAACTACATCTCCCATCATGCACACTAGCTTGGCTGTTCTCTGAACTCCCACAGAAGTGAAAGGAGCATGCTGGGAGTTGTAGTTTCACAACAGCTGGAGTGTCGAAGGTTGCTGTTCCCTAGTCTAAAGGTAACCTGTGACATTGAACACGGGGTGTGATCTTCTGGTGGTATAGTAGTTTTGTGGGCAAAGATCAGATATAACTTGGGGAGGAAATGACCACAGAGCAGCATTTTATTCTGGTCTATGATATCCTCCGGCAGTCCATGCGCCTAAACAGAAATCTACGGCTGCTCGGAGCTGGCGTAAACGAAGATAAATGTGCACCCCTTTTCAGAAGGTGGTGAGAGCGGCCAGATGATAAACTCCCCCACCGTGTTTCCCAAAAACCAACATAACACTAAGGCTCTGTTCACACCACATTTAATGCTCCATGTCTGGCATATATACATCAAATGCATCCACAGGGCTCCAGTCCAGGAAGAGTGGCCTTTTGGCTTTTGTCCATATACTTTCTTGTTGTCTAGACCTAGCGGACTATGCTTTTCTATACAGAGGCAGCCTACAAAAAAGTATACTGTATATGCAGTGTTGTAGTTTTTTTTAACATGGCAGTTTAAAAAAAAGAGAAGGCCAAGATGTGAGCCTCAGCCTTGTTCATACAGTGCGGATCGGATTCCGTTTTTCAGCTGATAGGATTATAAGAGGAGTATTAGGCTATGTTCACACAGCTAAAATCCACGGCAGAAAAATCAGTAGAAGATTAGTAGCCGAAAACTGGTTGTTTTGGCGGCTGATTTCTCATTTGGGGGAGGTTTTAGAGGAGTTTCTACAAGAGTATTTGGTTGAGGTGTCTCTGTGTCCCTATTGACTTCTGTTAAATCCTCAATCAAGTCTGCTTCAAAGAAGTAACACAGCACTTCTCCAGCATTTTTCAAATCAGCTACTGAAAAAACTCTCCCATTCTAAACAGTGTGCACAAGGTGGAGTTTTTAACATTAAAGGGGTCTTCCAAGACTTTTACCCGGGACTAATGGGGTTAAGCTGCGCCTAGGCCACGTGACGTCACTGACCTAGGAAAAGCTGAAGATGGCTGTGGCGCTACTGCAGGCCCCGCTGCCTTCTCAAACTGCTGACTGGTGAGGGTTCCGGGTGTCGGACCCACAGATCAGTATAAAAATCTCAGAAACCCCTTTTGTCATTCAAAATAGAATTTTAAAAGAAGATTCTGCAGCTCTAAACGCTCATTTTCTGCTGCTCAATTAGTGGCAGATTTTAGCTGTGTGAACATACCCCTTAATCTCTTTCTTTATAGCTTTTTTTTTGTCTATGTTCCATTCCTCGACATGGCTGTAAAAACTGCACTGTGTGGACAGGTCCACTTACAGACATATTACCTACTACTAGCGATGCAATTGGTCTTAAAAGGTTAGGCCATTAGTAATATAAAAAATGAAAATCAGACATCATATAATACATGACTGTCTCTTTCTAACAAAGCTAGAACCAGTCCTGTACCTCACATGGATCCAGAGATCTCCCCAGTCATTATCGCAATCGCTCTGCTAGGTTTATTAAAAGGAGGAGGCGTGCTCTTTTTCAAGGGCATGTCCTTTCTGCTGTAGCTGGTGACAGGTGAAGGCTCAGGGAGCTGGACAGAGAATTTAGAAAAAGAGCAGCAGGTGGCGCTATACAGATAGAGTTCAGTGAATAACTCAATGGCTATAATACATTTTTTATTCTATGCAATTACAATATTCAGAGCCAGGTGCTGGTTAGATAGAATATGTTTAACGGGACAGCTCCTTTACCTAGCTGATCTCAGTATCTGTCATCAGTAGTTTTACATAGGACTGCAGGTGAATCTGCTACATGCAAGAACACGTCCAGCTCAGCTACATGTGCATAGCCCGCCACCTGCAGATCGAATTATTAGTAGTATGTGTGAGCCCCACCGCAGGTTACATTCTCCGCCCTACCTGCCCAGCAGCGGTCCACCACAACCCTCAGCCGGCACGTCCTGCTGCTTTCCGGACACGTTGTTTACCAGTGACGTCACCGGGCGCAGGCTGATGACGTCGCTCCTGGTTGGCAGTGACAGTCCGGTATCCAACATGGAGGGGAAGAAGACTTCTTCAGACTTGATAGCAGGAGCCGCGTCAGTCAGGGAGATGTTTCGGGACGGTAAGTGTGGAGGCAGTGACAGACAGCCCGGCTGCTTACCCCCCCATCCCTCAGCTCTGCTATGTACTATGGCCAGCTCTGCTGTGTCAGACTGCTCTAATCCCTACTATATTCCTAGCACCATGGCAGCTTCCTACAGGCCTCCTGTCAAACTGTTCATGAGCCTTGATATGTACTATGGACTACTCAGCTCTGCTATTTACTATGGACAGCTCTGCTGTGTGTCAGACTGCTCTAACCCCCTACTATATCCCAAGCACCATGGCAGCTTCCTACAGGCCTCCTGTCAAACTGTTCATGAGCCTTGATATGTACTATGGACTACTCAGCTCTGCGACAGACAGCCCCCGGCTGCTACCCCCCCATCCCTCAGCTAGGATATTGTACTATGGCCAGCTTGCTGTGTCAGATGCTCTAATACTACATATTCCTAGCACCATGGCAGCTTCCTTACAGGCCTCCTGTCAAACTGTTCATGAGCCTTGATATGTAATATGGACTACTCAGCTCTGTCATTTACTATGACAGCTCTGCTGTGTGTCAGACTGCTCTAACCCCCTACTACTTATTCCCAAGCCCCATGGAAGCTTCCTACAGGCCTCCTGTTCAATGTTCATGAGCCTTGATATGTACTATGGACTACTCAGCTCTGCTATTTACTATGGACAGCTCTGCTGTGTGTCAGACTGCTCTAACCCCCTACTATATCCCTAGCACCATGGCAGCTTCCTACAGGCCTCCTGTCACCCTGTTCATGAGCCTTGATATGCACTATGGACTACTCAGCTCTGCACTATGGACTACTCAGCACTGCTATGTACTATGGACTACTCAGCTCTGCTATGTGCTGGACAGGACAGCTCTGCTGTGTGTCAGACTGCTCTAATCCCTAATATATCCCTAGCACCATGGCAGCTTCCTACAGGCCTCCTGTCACCCTGTTCATGAGCCTTGATATGTACTATGGACTACTCAGCTGTGCACTATGGACTACTCAGCTCTGCTATGTGCTGGACAGGACAGCTCTGATGTGTGTCAGACTGCTCTAATCCCTAATATATCCCTAGCACCATGGCAGCTTCCTACAGGCTTCCTGTCACCCTGTTCATGAGCCTTGATATGTACTATGGACTACTCAGCTGTGCACTATGGACTACTCAGCTCTGCTATGTGCTGGACAGGACAGCTCTGCTGTGTGTCAGACTGCTCTAATCCCTAATATATCCGTAGCACTATGGCAGCTTCCTACAGGCTTCCTGTCACCCTGTTCATGAGCCTTGATATGTACTATGGACTACTCAGCTGTGCACTATGGACTACTCAGCTCTGCTATGTACTGGACAGGACAGCTCTGCTGTGTGTCAGACTGCTCTAATCCCTAATATATCCCTAGCACCATGGCAGCTTCCTACAGGCCTCTTGTCACCCTGTTCATGAGCCTTGATATGTACTATGGACTACTCAGCTCTGCACTGTGGACTACTCAGCTCTGCTATGTGCTGGACAGGACAGCTCTGCTGTGTGTCAGACTGCTTTAACCCCTACTATATTCCTAGCACCATGGCAGCTTCCTACAGGCCTCCTGTCACCCTGTTCATGAGCCTTGATATGTACTATGGACTACTCGGCTCTGCTAAGTGCAGGACAGGACAGCTCTGCTGTGTGTCAGACTTCTCTAATCCCTACTATATTTCTAGCACCATGGCAGCTTCCTGCAGCCTTCTCCGGGCCACTGTGTTGCCAGCTACATGCATGAATTAGTAATGGTCACATTTCGGCATCAGGACAGATCCTTCTGTTTTTCAGAATGCTACACTGATTTTCTACGTGATGACTTTGATGTGAAGACCTACACCTCCCAGTCCATTCACCAGGCTGTGATCGCAGAACAGCTGGCAAAGCTGGCACAAGGCATCAGTCAGCTGGATAAAGAGCTGCATGTCCAGGTAGGTCCCCAGCCATCATATCATACAGATAGGTGATAAAGGCTTCTCAATGTCGCCACCTATTGGTGGTGCTCGGGATGTAGCTTTCTTCCTTCCGCAGGAGAGGTATTTTTGCATACATTATATTTGAAGAGGACCTGTCACCACCCCTGACCTGCCTGTTTTAATAGCTACAAGCATTCCCCATGTAATAACAATTCTGGAACATCTGTTCTTATGTCTGTATGTTGTGCATTCCTTTATTATTTCTACTAGAAGTTATGAATGAATTGCTAGCAGTCTGCAGTGAGGGTACAGAGGGGTGGTAACCAGTTGGGGGTGTACCTGCACAGACTCACTCTATCCAATCAGTGCTGCCATTGTCAGTCTGTGCAGGTACACCCCCCAACTGGTTACCACCCCTCTGTACCCTTACTGCAGACTGCTAGCAATTCATTCATAACTTCTAGTAGAAATAATACAGGAATGGCACAACATACAGACATAAGAATAGATGCTCCAGAATTGTTATTACATGGGGACTGTATGTAGGCATTAAAACAGGCAGGTCAGGAGTGGTGACAGGTCCTCTTTAACCCCTTCAGGATCCTGCCATTTTTCACCTTAAAGGGAACCTGTCACCTCCAACAAACATCCCAAGCCGGCAGCAGTACCTGAGAGTAGCCAGCAGTGTGTTTGTAACAATCATTTTCTTCCTGCAGGCAGATGAAGCAAAAGCTGTAAAAAATCTTCTTTAATCCCCTGCTTCAAGTCACGGTAACCGCACCTCCTTCCCTGCCCCTTCGCTGTGACTCCAAAATGGGTACTTTTTACCACACAGGTGTCTCACAGAAGGCAGAAATACTAGAGAGAGGATTTCAAAGCACACATTTGTAAAAATAAAAAAAATTACTAGCAGACCCCAATTTTTCACTTTCACAAGGGGTTAAAGGAGAAAATGCGCCCCAATATATGTTCCCCATTTTCTCCCCATTTTGCGAACACCCCATATGTGCTCGTAGCCTGTTGTATTGGCACACAGCAGGCCTCTATGGTTTTTGCAGGCCTGAATTGGCAGACATGGATTTTAGCTGCCATGTCGCATTTAAAGGGTTTCTGTCATGAGAAATAACGTTATGTAGCTGACTGACACTAGCGATATACTAATGTCAGCAGTACATAACAGTATGCTGTATAACTCCCTGCCTGCTGCCGTTCTCTTAAAATAAAGACTTGTATAATATGCTAATGAGTCTCTAGGTGCTATTAGGGCGTTACTTCAGCACCTAGAGGCTCGGTCTACGCACCCTTTGGCACGCCCAGGTCCTGTTGAGTTCTCCTCATCGTCCCGTAAATCCTGCGCCTGTCCTGTTTAGTATTCGGTGCAGGCGCAGTGAGTGAAGGATGCGCTCCTGCTGCCGGCTTCCTTCCTTCGGCGCAGGCACTGTAGGGCTTCAGAAAGATCAACCCCTCCCGTGTGCTTATTGTAGTCCAGGATGCAAACTGGTTAGGGGACAGTGGTAGTGGTACCTCGCACAGGAGCAGGGGAGCTGGTATTTGTGTGAATGGTGGTCAGTAAAAGGGCATCCCTCTTGTCCTTGTACTTAACCGCCAGCATGTTCTCATGACAGAGAGCCCTACTTTCACCCATTCTCAGTGGTTGCCCTACCAGGGATCTAGGGAAGCCTCTCAGATTCTTTTGCGCACTGTGCCACAAGCCACAGTACCTCTGGCAGTTAGGGACATAAATAGGGGTATGCTGGTATAATAGTTATCCACATAGAGGTGGTAACCCTTAGGCCTCTTTCACACGGGCGTCATGTTTTTTGCCCGGATAAGAGGCGGGTGCGTTGCGGGAAAATGCACGTTTTGCACTCGCGTGAGAAAAATCGCTCATGTTTGGAACCCAAACCCGAACTTCTTCACAGAAGTTCGGGATTGATGTTCTGAAGATTGTATTATTTTCCCTTATAACATGGTTATAAGGGAAAATAATAGCATTCTGACTACAGAATGCATAGTACAATAGTGCTGGAAGGGTTAAAAAAAAAAAAAAAAAGTTAACTCGCCTTATCCTCTTGTTTGCGTAGTTCGTTCCCGGTCTGTTCTTTGCTAGCTGTGGGCTTGGGCTGAATGACCTGTGGTGACGTCAGATCACATGCTCCAATCACATGGTCCATCACCATGGTGATGGAGCATGTGATCTGACATCACCACAGGTCTTTTAGCCCAAGCCCACAGCTAGCAAAGAACAGACCGGGAACGAACTACGCGAACAAGAGGAGAAGGTGAGTTAACTTTTTTATTTTTTTTTAACCCTTCCAGCACTATTGTACTATGCATTCTGTAGTCAGAATGCTATTATTTTCCCTTATAACCATGTTATAAGGGAAAATAATACAGTGAATAGACTGTCACCTAGAACCCATGCGTGAAAATCGCACCGCATCCGCACTTGCTTGCGGATGCTTGCGATTTTCACGCAACCCCATTCACTTCTATGGGGCCTGCGTTGCGTGGATTATCGCACCACAACGCACAAAGAGGAGCATGCTGCGATTTTCACGCAACGCTTAAGTGATGCGTGAAAATCACCGCTCATGTGAACAGCCCCATAGAAATGAATGGGTCAGGATTCAGTGCGGGTGCAATGCGTTCAACTCGCGCATCGCACCCGCGCGGAATACTTGCTCGTGTGAAAGGGGCCTTATCCAGCAGTGGGTGCAGCAAGTCCCACACAATCTTTCCACTAACTCCTAGGATGGGGGGGGGGCGGCAATTCTGGGGGTTTTATGTGGGAATCTTTCCCTTCACAATCGTAGAACTTGTGGGTGTACCCAGAGCTACTCTCACAAAGTTTGTAAATTTTTATGCCATCTCTTGCCCGTTTGCTAGGCAGGTACTGGCGGAATCTAATCCTCCCTTTGAACAGTAATAGGGACTCCTCTACACATACATTTTTATCGGGGTTGTACACCTCAGCCTAACCTTGAACAGACAGTCAAATGTCAGGTCATTTTGGGGTGGGCACTGTGTATTGTCGTTGTAGTGTAGGAATTTCCTAATTGACCTAAAACACTTCCGGGTCATGGTGTTACTGTAAATTGGAGTCTGGTAGAAAATGTCCGAACGCCAATATTGTCTGACGTTTGGCTTCTTTACTAAGCCCATATGCAGCACAAGTCCCCAAAATGTCATCATCTCTGCTGCACTTACTGGGGTCCAGCATATGGCGAGGTATTGTTCTGAGATATAAATTGTTATAATTACAAATTGGTTTGGGCCACCATTAAATTTACTAAATCTACAGAGAAGAAAATGTATCTTGTTCTGCGAAGCCCGCATTGTCTATCTGTATTCCGGAGATCCCCACAAAATCCGAAATTTGGGGCTGTTAATCGTTAGAGGCTGGGGTCCATATGGAGTCACTTTGGGGGGCTGCCTCTGCTGCTACCCTGGGGCACCTTCTAGAGGGTCCCTCATCAGTGGATGATAATGAGGGGTCAGAGTAGAGGAAAGTGACATCCTCTTCTCCCACACTGGCCGACTCAGTATCAGAGGCAAGATACACGTATGCCTCTTCAGCTGAGTAAACTCGTTGGGACAGACGGCCATTTTTATTTTATTGGGATGTTTTGTGTGAAATATGTAAAACTTTATTTAGTGTGGGGTGTGTATGTAGAGTTTTCACACCTGAAGGGGCTTGTTAGAAATTTGAAATATAGAGAAGAGAGTAGAAAAAATGATTATTATTTTTAATTTTTTTTTATTGCTGGATGCATGCACAAACCTACATTAACTAAAATTGATTTATTTATTATATATATATATATATATATATATATATATATATATAAAAATTTGGACTGCACTCCAAGTGTGACTTCAGGAAAAAAAATCTGTTTAATCACCCATAAAATGGCAAAGCGACGTTGGAGCCGAAACGTCGCTTTGCCATTTTATGGGTGATTAAACAGATTTTTTTTCCTGAAGACACGCTTGGAGTGCAGTCCAATTTTTTCATTTCTATAAGTGGGTAAGCACCTGTTACCTGTACTTGGATTTTGCACCCGTCCTTATCTTATATTATCCGAGGGTGGTGCCGCCAGTGGTTTCTTTTTCTTATATATATATATATATATATATATATATATATATATATATATATATATATCTCTACACCGAAAAATGGATGTTTCTGATCAGCGCTCAGCAGGTGCAGAACGCATGCACACAGATATTATGTGCTTGCAAAAATCTACACTAACACTACCTAACTAAAATTGATTTCTATATATAAGTATATAGAGATTTATATATAAAAAAATATAACTCTGGGCAGCACCGCAATCCAAACAGTAAAGAATGAGTGCCAGCGGCTGTAGATGGAATCCACCATCCTAATAAAAAGAGAAACTCCACGGCACTTCCAAATATAGTGTGCGTAGTATTTTATTCCACCAGATGCAACGTTTCGGTCCTCTCAATACTGAGCAGAGCGATGAATGCGTCCGCATCCGATCCACAAAGAATGCAGATCTGATGCGGACAAAAATTACAGCCGCGTGCATGAGGCCTTACGGGAATTGAAGAATCTTGTATTAGTTCCTCAACTGCTGGTTTCTTCAGTAACTTATGTTTATATCTTTAGGTGGTTGCAAGACATGAAGACCTTTTGGCACAAGCAACAGGAATGGAGTCTTTAGAAGGTAAGTTCTTGGCTGTGACCTGCCTTGGCTATGTTCATGAATATTTAGTAAGAAGTGATGTTTGATGCAGTATTTTAGAGACATTCGTACAGTAAAGCTCAATGAGAAGGTAATATGAACCATAGATGTTGGCTTTTAAATGGGGCTTGTGGTTACACACTACTTTGGCCTCTTGAATTAGGTTACCATGGGTAATGTGAAGGAGAATATTTCAGGTAGACCTGCCACAGTAGGTGAAACCTCTTGACAAGGCCTCTTGTGCAGATTCGTGATTCAGAACAGCGGGATCTCCTAAGCACTCCTGTAGACTCTGCATGCATGGCGTTGTCTATGTTACGTAGCATTTAGTTGTAAAAAGTTGCACTAATTAAGAATTATGAGCGTACACATATCCTTTCCGTGAGTGACCCTCATTGTTTCAAATGGGTTATCTCACAAAAAGTGTTTATCGCTTGTCCATAGGAGTTATGGGAATGTCTATGTCAGTCCCACTGAAGTGAATGAAGTAATGGACTGACATACACACTGCCACTTCATTGAGAGTGGGGACTAGAGGAACACTGTCAGGATCACTGCGGGTCCCAGTGGTAAGACCCCTGGTAATCTAATATTTATAGCCTATACTGTGAATAGTTGAAAAAGACTGTTTCATAGGATAATTACTTTAAAGGGATTGTTCAGCTTTTTTTTCCCTTCCCCTCAGGCAGGTGTACCTGTGGAAAAATCCATATTCACTTGCTATTCACCTCTCCATTTCAGATTCTATTCACTGGTCTTATGGTCCCCATCTCTCAACTTCTGCACAGATAAGGTCACATGCACCACTGTAACCAATGAGTGGATTCAGTGGTATCATGTACCCAAGTGGCACATTACTGCTGGGTAATTTACCCCTTGGGGATACATCTCCACTGAGGCCAGTCATTGGCTGCAGTGGCACATGTGACCCCATCCATCGTGAAGTTGATCAATGGGGACCAGAAGACGGGGGAAGTGAGCCCAGGAGCCATAATGGAGTGGCAGAGAGCAAATCAGTATAAAGTTATCCACAGATACAGCTGACTGGGGGCCAAATTGAAAAAAAAAGCTGGACAACCCCTTTAAAAGGGTTGTCCGAGTTATTTTTTTTGTTCTTTGTATGTTTCTAACTAATCAAATGTAACAGCTTTACCATGCATTTACTACATCTGTAGTTGTTCCTTTCTAAGATTTTACTGAGGGTCACATGACCTGTGATATCAGCTTCTCTCCCTCTGATGCTTCGTGCACAAGCCTGAGAGAGCAGATATGAGTCTGTACATGAGACGTCACTGTGCTGGCCACGCACCCCCTGCACTGCCGGCTGCTGCTTATTGCGCTCTCCCTGGATTCTTAACCCCTTCAGCAGCACAGACTCGGGGCTGAAGGCTTTACTGAGTAGCTGCAGGCAGTGAGGAAACAAATGCTGGACACAGGAGCTGACAGACGAGTTCTGCAGAGCATTGTACAACAGGTAGGGGGAAGATCCTGTGTGTATCAGCAGCGGCATTGTACAGCTGGGACCTGTGGTCCTATACATACAACATGCTGCTGAGTATTCCAGCAGGCAGACATGTCACTCAGTGAAGCACTTGCATTCACTCTCTTTGCAGAGCAGGGGGAGGGGCAGAGATTGTTCTTATTGCAGGTAAACAAAGGGACAGAAGAGAACCAGGGAAATTAGGAAATATAATTTTTTTTTACCTAAAATTTGCTTAGCTTATTTATATATTGCCCATCAGATTTACAGTGCTATATATTTTTTTTCTCCATAACTCTGACAACCCCTTTAACTCTTTTTCCAGCGCCCACTGCAGGCACCATAGCTGCTGGGTATCTGCTCTTTCATATAGCAGACACCTGTGGCTAATGTCTGCGATCGGCGATAACACTGATCGCAAACATTTTACCCTTCAGATGCTGTGGTCATATCTGACCATGGCATTTGAAAGCTGAAAACCTGGAAGTGCTGTACTGTGGTGATCGGGGGAGCTGTTCATTTGTTGTGAGAGGCCTGAGCCTGCTGAAGACTACCAGGCCTATCACAGGTATATTCCACTGTAGGCTTGCAGGTGGCAGCATATACAGAATTTTCTGTTTAGCAGTGGATTTAATTCTATTGCTAAATAGAAATAGCAATCTAATGATTGCATGTTATTAGGCCCTTGGGGGGGCCTTAAAAAAATATTTCCACAGACTAAAAATGAAACATAATAGGCATCACCATGTCCAAAAACACCCGTACTATTAAAATATTAAAATATTTATCCCTTATGGTGAACAGTGTAATGGAAAAAAAAATCATAATGGCTGATTCGCCAGTTTTTCGTAGCTTCACTCCCCCAAGAAAACAACTTAATCAAAAGTGATCAAAAATTCTTATACACTCCATAATGGTATCAATAAAAACTACAGATAGTCCTGCAAAAAATGAGCCCCCTACACCGCTCCGTATATATGTGACTATAAAAAGTGGTCAGAAGATGATGATGAAAACAAAATGTAAGTTTTTAATTCTTTCAGTATATAAATGTGGCACTGCTGTAATCATACTGACCTGGAAAATGAAGGTAACAGGTCAATTATACCACACAGGGAACTAGGGTTGTTGCGGGTATCGAAGTTTCGATACTTTTGCCCCGGTATCAATACGATATGGAGATTTCCATTTTTTTCAATACTGGGCTGCTGTCAGCGAGCTCATGTTCCCTCAGCAGCACAAGGGAGAAGGAAGCTGTCTCTCCCTTCCCCTCTGTGCCGCGCTGCCAATAAAGAGAGAAGGGCGCAGGAGGGGTGGGCGCACTGCGCCACAAATGATAGGAGGATCTTTCATGGGTCTGGACTTTAAGTTAGCAGGCTACATAGAGCGGCGCCCAGGGATCTCCCTGCACTTACTATTATTCCTGTTCCGTTTGCCCGCTGTGGCCCAGTAACCGTCTCCTGCTCCGTATGCTAATTACTACTATCGGAGCAATGGGGAGGAGACATCAGCTTCTCTCCTGGGTGTTCCTTCTCCCTGGCTGTAGCACTGTCCGATAGTAGTAATTAGCATATGGAGCAGGAGACGGTAACTGGGCCACAGCGGGCAAACGGAACAGGAATAATAGTAAGTGCAGGGAGATCCCTGGGCGCCGCTCTATGTAGCCTGCTAACTTAACAAAGTCCGAACCCATGAAAGGTCGTCTTTAACTTTTAATACAGGAGGCAAGTGCCGGCAGCAGAATCACATAGCTGGAACCCTGCCTCTGACAGGGAGCTGCGAACAGCGGCAGTTAACACCTGAGGGGTTAACTGCTGCTGATTTGCTGCCGGCACCCGCCTCCTCTATTAAAGGTTTATTATCATTGGTGGCGCAGTGCGACCACCCCGCCCCCCCAGTATTAAAATAGTTGGTGGCAGTGGCTACAGGGTCCCCTCCCCTTCTCATTGGTGGCAGTGGCAGCTTCTGATCAGAGCCCCAGCAGTGTAATCCTGTGGCTCTGATCGGTTACCATGGCAGCCAGGACACTACTGAAGCCCTGGCTGCCATAGTCAGCTCCCTGCTGCTTTGTGTACTCTGGTCTGGTACTATGCACAGGGCAGCAGGGAGAGTGTAAAGTCCTGTTCACCCTAATATAGCTCTATCAGGGTGAATAGGACAAGGGATGAAAAGATCCCAGGTTCTAGCCCCTAAGGGGGTAAATAGTTATAAAAAAAAACTAAAAACAAAAAAAGTTTAAAAAAAAAAGAATCATCCCCTTTCCCAATTTTACATATAAAATATATAAACAATAAATAAATAAACATCCCATATCGCCACCTCTGAAAAGTCCAAACTATCAAAATATTTAAAATAAATTATGCGGTGAATGCCGGGACAGAAAAAAAATAAAACAAAACTATGTGATTTGCCTTTTTTTTATGCACATGGCTTTTTTGGTGTGTTTTTTTTTTCCCACATGGTATCGAATGGTATTGAGTATTGCAATACTTTTTTATGGTATCGAAATTGAATCAAAAACTTGGTATCGCAACAACTCTACAGGGAACGCCGTAAATACAAAACCCATATAACTGAGAATTAGTAGCATCAACTCCATCCCATTTGGAATTTTTTTCCAGCTTCCATTACATTGTATGCAATATAAAATTGTGCCATTAGAGGGCACAACTTGTCCGGCAAAAAACAAGCACTCATACAACTATGTGACAGAAAAATATAAAAATGATGGCTTCGGGAAGGCCTGGAGTTAAAAACAAAAATTCAAAAATGGAAAATTGCAAGTTCATGCAGGGATCAAGCATTTGTTCAGATGTATTTGTGTCAAACTGTCCAGTTGTCTTGCGTGGCTATATTCCATGAAATTCAATGTTTTCCATTTCATCCTCCACGACGGCATACCATGAGATGACCCTACTCCAACCAGGTAGGGACAGTAAATTTTTAAAAATAGTCCCTCCTCCATCTCACCCTCAGTGTCTTCCTGTCCCTCCATGTGGGGAGAGGCCATCTCTCATGGCTTTTGCTAACGGACCACTCAGGTGGCAGTGTTGGGTGGATGGAGATTTAGAAAATCTTCCCACCTGCATGGGGGCAGACGGCAGCCCCAACCCCTAGCTAGGGTACTTGGTGCTGCGGGAGCGGTGCTTCCGGCCCGGGTCTGTTCTCTCCTTCCTACAGGCGTGGCCCATGCAGCACCAGACACTCGGGGAGTCCCTCTGGTTGAGACGTGAAGCTCTCCCTGCCATCCATTAGGGTGGCTCTGGCAGGGATCCACAGGGAAAGCGCTCGGGAGAAGGCCATGTGAATCCAACCTGTTTTTCAGCATATCTACCCTTTTTTTTTCCCTTTATCTCTCCATTTGTGCGTGTGGAGCGATAGAGATAGTGCTCATAAGTCTAAGACAACTGCTAAAATAAGGAAATGTGCAGTATGCTCTTCTAAATTGTCAGAATCTTCTTCAAGCAGATTATGTTCTAGGTGTACTAATAACATCGCTAAAGATCTTACTAGGACTCGGACTCTGATTCGGAGTTAGAGTCAGTTGACTCGGATGATTCATCCGGATAGAACTCTGAGTTTAAACGCTATTGGTTTTCTTGTGAGGACACCAGAGACCTTATTAAAGCCGTCAGAACCACTATGAATCTTTCAGATGAAAAGATACATAGATCTATTCATGATGAGCTATTTAGTAGCTTAGAACAAAAGAAAAGAAAGCTTTTTCCTGTTCACAAAAACCTGCATGCTTTGATAAAATGTGAATGGAAAGTTCTGGATAGGAAACTAACCCAATGCCCTAAAGTGGACTTTTCCCTTACAAGCTAGTTAAAAGCTTCCCTTTGAGAATATGGATTCACTGATGGATCCCATGAATAAAAAGGTGGAGGGCATACCTTAAAAGATCCTGAAATGCGGCGGAATTGTTTAAACCAAATCTGGCTGCTACTTCGGTAGCCAGATCATTAAAAAAATAGTTGTGCCAACTAGAAACCCTTTTGAAGGATAATACCCCCTTTGATTCTCTTAAAGACTCTTTTCTGTTACTCATTAAAGCTGTTGATTTTATATCGGATGCCACTGCTGAGTCGGAGTCAGGATGACCGCTAGATCTACAGCTCTAACCGTTTCAGCTAGGAGAGCTCTCTGGCTGAAATCTTGGGCAGGAAATTTGTCATTTAAAATTAAATTATGTAACATCCCATTCCATGGCGAGATGCTGTTTGGTCAGGATCTTGAAAAAATCCTGGAAAAAGCCTCAGATACAAAATAAAATTGCCCTTGGGAAATTTCCTTTTCATAAATATAGAAGGGGAAGTTTCTTGCAATCCAAGAAAACGGACAAAAGTAAGAACCAGAATTCCGTAAAAAGTAGAGGGTTTCTGATCAACACCAAAACCACTTAGTTTTCTAAGCAATGACGCCAAATATGCAGTGGGGGGAAGGATTAAAGGGCTCCTGTCACCCCATTAAACCGTTTTTTTTTTTTCTTTACTAATAATCCCTACACTGCGATCTCATCATACATAAGCTAATTAATGATTTTCGTTCAGTAGAATTTGTTAAAAAATCGATTTTTGAAATATGTAAATTACCTTGCTACCAGCAAGTAGGGCGGCTACTTGCTGGTAGCAGCCGCATCCTCCGATGGTAATGACGCCCCCTCTGCTTGTTGATTGACAGATCCCGTCCGCTGGCCCTTTCTCTGCTGGCCCTGCCTGTTTTGATTAAATATCTGGCGCCTGCGCCGCAGCCGTACCTCTCTTCAATCTGCGCAGGCGCACTGAGAGGCGGCCACTCGCTCGGCCGCTCCATCCTCAATGCGCCTGCGCCGATGACGTCACATCTACACCAGGCGCATTGAGGAGCGAACGGCCGCCTCTCAGTGCGCCTGCGCAGATTGAAGAGAGGTACGGCCGCGGCGCAGGCGCCAGATATTGAATCAAAACAGGCAGGGCCAGCAGAGAAAGGGCCAGCGGACGGGATCTGTCAATCAACAAGCAGAGGGGGCATCATTACCATCGGAGGATGCGGCTGCTACCAGCAAGTAGCCGCCCTACTTGCTGGTAGCAAGGTAATTTACATATTTCAAAAATCGATTTTTAACAAATTCTACTGAACGAAAATCATTTATTAGCTTATGTATGATGAGATCGCAGTGTAGGGATTATTAGTAAAGAAAAAAAACAAAAACGGTTTAATGGGGTGACAGAAGCCCTTTAAAGCTTTTTTCGGCGAAGGGGAAAAAAATAACATCAAATTACTGGGTTTTAGACATAGTAAAATCAGGTTATGGGATTTCCTTCAGCCATACCCCTTTACTAAATGTATTTCAGATAACTCCAGTTCAAAAATCCTCTCTGCTTCAAAACGAGTTAGAAAAAGGCATAAGGGAGCTTTTAGATCTACAAGCAATCGCTCTGGTCCCTCAAGACCAAATGAAAACCTGTTTCTATTCCACTGTTTTTTTTGTAAAAAACTGTGGAAAATACCGCCTCATAACAAATCTAAAAAAGTTTAACAAATTCACCAAGTATCAGAAATTCAAGATGGAAACTATTCCTTCCACGTTGAATCTTCTTAAAAAAGGGGACTTTATGGCATCTCTAGACCTGAGAGACACCTATTGCCACAGTCTGTTATGCAGATCAGAAATATTTAGGAATGGCGGTGTTCCTGAGGGGGTGCTCCATCATTTCCAATTTCAAGTTCTCCCCTTCGGAATAACGTCAGCACCCCGTGTGATCACAAAAATAATGATAGAGGTTGTCGCCCATTTAAGAAGGCAGAATATTATCATCGTTCCGTATTTGGACTATTTGCTAATAATCGGAAATTCTGCAGCACTATTGGAACAAAACCTTTTTCTGTCCTGTCAACTACTTTACCAGCTGGGGTGGCTAATAAACTGGGAAAAATCTAATCCAGTTCCCTCTCAGCAGATAAAGTTTCTGAGGGTGTTGATGGATTCCACCAGACAGAAAACTTTTTTGCCCCCCAAAAAAGTAGAATCCCTAATTTCCAAAGTATTGAGTTTCCAGAAACTCGCGTTCTGCCCAGTCAGAGATGCCATATCCTTATTGGGGTCACTAACGGCGTGCATCTCTGCCGTCAGGTGGGCTCAGTTCCACACCCGCATTTTCCAGGATTGGTTGCTGAAAAGCTGGGACAGGGATCCAAACTCCCTGGAGGCAAATATTGCCATTCCCAGTTGTGTAAAGAACTCCCTGCTTTGGTGGGGAATCCTGTTCACCTACGGAAAGGAGTTCCTTGGATCTCCAAAGACCTAGTAGTTGTAACTAGACGTTCAGATCGGACAACACCTCGGTTGTTGCTTATCTAAATCGACAGGGGGAGTACAAGAAGCGGTGCTTTAAGTCAGATATCGGAAAAGAGATTTTCCTGGGTAGAAACATATCTGAGGTCCCTGTCAGCAGTTCATCTAAAGAGGCATTTGAACTCAAAAGCAGATTTTCTCAGCAGGATTCAGTTGCTGTCAGGAGAATGGAGCTTACACCAGGAAGTGTTCTATCAGATCTACGTGAAATGGGTATTTCCTCAGATAGATCTGTTCGTGAACTATCTAAATGCAAAACTGCTGAGATTCTTTTACCTAGACCCAAGAGACGGGAATGTAGGAGTGGATGCCCTCTTGCAGACATGGAACTTCTTTCTAGGCTAAGCGTTTCCTTCCCTTCCGCTAATCCCATTTTTTTTTCTGGTGTTTTAGAGTCTAAGTTATCCCCGTCTTTTGTCATCCAGACAGTTTTGGGGTTCCTTCAGGCTGGGTTTAGCAAAGGCCTTCACCCCAACACCTTTAGAGTCCATATCGCAGCCTTAAGCTCCGTGTTTGATGTCAAAATAGCTGACCATCCGTGGATAATCAGGTTTCTCAGAGTAGCAGACAGACTTTGTCCCACACTAAGACCTATAGTGCCCCTCTGGGACCTAAATCTAGTTCTGTCAGGCCTCACAGAATTCCGTTTGAACCTCTGTCTAAGGCCTTTCTTCATTTGGTTACACTCAAGGCTGTTTTTCTGGTAGCCATCACCTCAGCCCGTAGAGTCTGTGAAATCCCAGGCTTTAAAAATGATCGAGTCATTTTGCAGGGTTTTCCCTGACAAAATAGTATTCTGCTTGGATACCTCCTTTCTTCCAAAAGTGGTGTCCAAATTCCATAGACAGGAGGAGATCTTCATTCCCTCTTTTTGTGAGACTCCTAGATCCTCTGGGGAATGTGGATTTCACTCCCTTGATGTGAGATGGGCAGTACTTCAGTACTTAGAATCTACAGGTCCATTTCGAAAGTCTGATTTCCTTTTTATCAGGTTCCAGGGTGGCAATAAAGGGAAAAAAGCTACTAAAGGGTCTATTTCCACATGGGTAAAATCCGCCATCTCTGAGGCATACAAAACTTTGGGGAAAGATCCACCGGCTTTCCTCAAAGCTAACTCTACCAGATCAGTGGCAGGCTCATGGGCAGAAAAAGCTGATGCTTCGGTTGTATAAATTTGTAGAGAGGCCACATGGGCATCTCCCGCATACCTTTATCAAACACTACAGGGTAGATGTTAGTTCTGGCCAAGATTTAGCCTTCGGCCGAAAAGTGCTACAGGTTATTGTCCCTCCCTAGTTTCCTTTATCTGTTACGTCTCATGGTATGCCGTCGTGGAGGATGAAATGGGAAAAACCGGATTACACTTAACTGTAATTTCCTTTTCATGAATCCTCCACGACGGCAGGGGATTTCTCTCCCCCCCCCCCCCCCCCCCAAAAAAAAAAAATATATTATATAAAAACTAGAATAGGTATTTATAGATAAGTTTGCTTGTGGGGTGAATGATAAGGCTCTCCAAGCTTCGGTTCAGAAAGACACTGAAAGTGACATGAAAGAGGGCCTACTTTTAAACTTCCTGTCCCTACCTGGTTGGAAGAGGGTCATCTCATGGTATGCCATCGTGGAAGATTCATGAAAAGGAAATTACAGTTAAGGGTCCATTCACACGTCCGCAGAATGGGTCCGCATCCGTTCCGCAAATTGCAGAACAGGTGCGGACCCATTTTATTCTCTATGGGGCAGGAATGGATGCGTACAGCACACAGTGTGCTGTCCGCATCTGCATTTGCGGAGAGCGCCCCCCAATCTTCCGATCCACGTCTCCAGAAAAAAATAGAACATGTCCTATTCTTGTCCACAATTGCGGACAAGAATAGGCAGTTCTATTGGGGTGCCGGCCGGGTGTATTGCGGATCCGCAATACACTGCGGACGTGTGAATGGACCCTTAGTGTAATCCATTTTTTCTCGTCTTCTCCTTCTGCTTTCTAAGTTTATACTGCATACACTCAGGGCCGTCTTTAACAAGGGTCAAAAGGGGCAGCTGCCTCAGGGCCAGTTGCTCCTGGGGGGCCCAAGGCAGCTCCCTCTTGAGCCCTGCTGGCCACTGCCCCGGGTGTCGGGCTGTCAGCTACACAGGGGGGTGCTGCCATGCCATGCCTGCCGGCACTCCAGGCAGCGAGCTGTGAGAACTGTGACTTTCTTGGGACAGTGATAGGCAAAGTGCAGCTCTCCAGCTGTTGCAGAACTACAACTCCCAGCATGCAAAGACTGCCTACAGCAGAGCATGGTGGGATTTGTAGTTTTGCAACAGCTGGAGAGCCGCAGTTTGCCTATCACTGTCTTGGGAGAAAAGACCTTAGATGACATAATCACCATGTGACCAGTAACCTAGCAATATTACTGGTCACATGGCTATGAGGTAATCAAAGGTCCTTTCTACCAGGAGTGTTGCTGCAGGAGAACTTTGCCTTAACTGTGGAGCTTTTTTTGTGAAGATTACATCAGGAAAAGGTGACGGGCTGTTATGCTAATATACTGTAAGCTACTGTATAGTGTGGGGTGCTGTATACTGTGGTGTGCTATACTGCTCTACTGCATACTGTGGTGTGCTATACTGCTCTACTGGATACTGTGGGGTGCTATACTGCTCTACTGGATACTGTGGGGTGCTATACTGCTCTACTGGATACTGTGGGGTGCTATATACTGTGGGGTACTGTATATTGTGTGCTATACTGCTTTACTGGATAGTATGGGGTGCTGTATACTGTGGGGTGCTGTACTGCTCTACTGTATACTGTGGGGTGCTGTATACTGTGGGGTGCAATACTGCTCTACTGTATACTGTGGGGGACTGTATACTGTGGGGTGATGTATACTGCTCTACTGTATATTATGGGGTGCTGTATACAGTTGGGTTGCTGTATACTGTGAAGTGCTATACTGCTTTACTGTATATCTGGGGTGCTGTATACTGTGAGGTGCTGTATTCTGTATAGTTTGGGGTGCTGTATACTGTGAGGTGCTGTGTATTCTGGGGTGCTATACTGCTCTACTGTATACTGTGGTGTGCTATACTGGGGTGCTGTATACTGTGGGGTGCTATACTGTTCTACTGTATACTGTGGGGGGCTGTATATTGTGATGTGCTATACTACTCTAATGTATACTATGGGGTGCTGTATACTGTGGGGTTCTATACTTCTTTACTGTATACTGGGGGGGGGGGTCTGTATACTGTGGGGTGCTCTAATGCTCTACTGTGTACTGTGGGGTGCTATACTGCTCTACTGTATACTGTGGGGTGCTATACTGCTCTACTGTATACTATAGGGTGCTGTATACTGTGGTGTGCTATACTGCTCTACTGTATACTATGGGGTGCTGTATACTGTGGGGGGCTGTATACTGCTCTACTGTATACTGTGGGGTGCTGTATACGGTGGGGTGCTGTATATTGTGGTGTGCTATACTGCTCTACTGTATACTGTGGGGGGCTGTATACTATGGGGTGATGTATACTGTGGGGTGCTATACTGCTCTACTGTATACTATGGGGTGCTGTATACAGTTGGGATGCTGTGAAGTGCTATACTGCTTTACTGTATACCTGGGGTTCTGTATACTGTGGGGTAATGTATACTGTGAGTTGCTGTATTCTGTATAGTTTGGAGTGCTGTATACTGTATACTGTGAGGTGCTGTATGCCGTGAGGTGCTGTATATTGGGGAGTGCTATACTGCTCTACTGTATACTGTGGGGTGCTGTATATTGTGAGGTGCTATATTGCTCTAATGTATACTGTGAGTTGCTGTATAGTATGGGGTGCTGTATACTGTGGGGCAGTGGCGTAGCTAGAAATGACTGGGCCCCACAGCAAATTTTTTAATGGGGCCCCCCTGCTCCAGTAATTTTTTTTGCAACCCTTTCCTTTCATGCCGCCCCCATTCCTGTGGCTACTAAAGATCGCTTTCTCAGGCCCGCCAGCTGCTCCACCCGTTTTCTACACTGTCTATACTGCCACTGTATATAATTTCATTGTGTAATACTGTTGAGGGGGCCCTGACAAAGTCTTTTAGTCATCCTCCTCCTGAAGGGGCCCTGACCCAGTAGGGGCCCAAAAGCAGCCGCTTCCTCTGCTTCCCCTGTAGCTAAGCCCCTGCTGTGGGGTGCTGTATACTGCGATGTGCTATACTGCTCTACTATATACTGTGGGGTGCTATACTGCTCTACTATATACTGTGGGGTGCTGTATACTGTATAGTATGGGGTGCTGTATACTATAGGGTGCTATACTGCATACTGTGGGGTGCTGGGGTGCAACGCTAGGGTGAGCCGAGCCCCGGTCTCCTCCTTCCTGCAGAGCTGTGCCCACTTCCAGCCTGAGCCCAGCTGCCCAGAGCACTGATCCTGAGCCGCTGGAGTATTCAGAACTGGAAGTTATTACAGTCATTCACTGTAAGCTATATTATATATAGTGGTGGAGGGTGTGATTGCCTGCGAGGGTGTGGGAAGGCGGGATCCATCCATTCTTGCCCAGGGTCCAATCAAAATTAAAGACGGCCCTGCACACACTACATTTTAGCATTTTCTAAGAATCCTAGAAACTAATGGGGTCATTTACCAAACTGGTGTAAAGTAGAAAAGGCAACCAATCAGATTCCACCTTATATTTTCCAAAGGAGCTGTAAAAAATGAAAGGTGGAATCTGATTGGTTGCTAAGGGCAACTAAGCAAGCTTTACACCAGTTTGATAAATGACCTCATAAGTAACTGTTCTTCAGGCTACACTTTATTAGAAGGTCCGGGAGCTACATGCCTAGCCTTATTCTTGATGGTAAATTGTGTAGTCACGTCTTATCTTTCATCTATGTCTGAAATGATCCCTATGTTCAGAGTATACATACTCATTGGTTTGATACTCAATGATGATTGTACCTTCAGTGATTCTGTATTAGCTCTACATGACTCCGCATTCCCTCTCCAACCCTGACTACTGGTGCATGGGAAGGAATACTTTTCCATATATATATATTTTTATAGTTTTCAGATGCTTAAACTGTTTTTTTGGATTCTAGATTTTGATGACGTATCCTCTAGACCAGTGGTTCGCAACCTTTCTAAAGCCGTGACCCCGTAATAGAGTTCTTCATGTTGTGGTGACCCCCAACCATTAAATTTTTTTCCTTGCTACGTCATAACTAATTTTGCTACTGTTATGAATTGTAATGTAAATATCTGATATGTCCCCCCAATCATCATCATGTGCCAGTATAAAGTCCCCCCCGCCCATCATCATCATGTGCCAGTATTAAGTCGCCCCCCCCAATCATGTGCCAGTATAAATTCGCCCCCCCAATCATCATCATGTGCCAGTATAAAGTCCCCCTCATTATCATCATGTGCCAGCCAGTATTAAGTCCCCCCCCATCATCATCATTATGTGCCAGTATTGTAATAAAATAAAAAAAAAACACTTATACTTACCTCAGTGTCAGCGATGCGATTCAGGACTCTTCTGGCCTGTGTCCCGTGCTGTAAGGCTCAGGCGGCGTGATGACGTCATCGCGCCGCCTGCGTCGGCCTCTGATAGGCTGCCGGCCTAGTGCGCCGGCAGCCTATCAGAGGAAGGGGAGGGGACACACCTCTCCCTCCCCTGCACCGCCGCAGCACAGGCAGATTACAAGGGAGATGAGCACAATGGAAGCGCTCATCTCCCTGTGCTTGACTGCGGCGGCGGCTCACTTGGGGGGCGGGAACAGGGGCATTTTAGATGGCGGGACACAGCATGATGTAGGGGGGGGCCGTGGCCCCCCCCTGGCGACGCCACTGCTCACGAGGTAGGGTAGTATAACGCTACACGGGCGCCCCACAATAGGAAGCCTCAGGCGACCCCCCGGAAAGGGCCGATCGACCCCCAGGTTGAGAACCGCTGCTCTAGACACCTTGTTAATCTCTGATCGGTTGGGGTATGACACCTAGCATCCCCACTAATCAGCTGTTTCCAGCAGCTGCCAGAAAAGAGTGGACAACCCCTGTACAAGTGGACAATACTTATATTTGTTTCTAGATGCCTTTAATATGAAGATAATCTTTCTTGCGTTACCAGTTACAATATAATAATATAAATGCTTCTCCTGCAGCAAGTGACAGGTTATTCCATGATAAGATGGTTCCTATAATTCATGCGCTTTTGTGGTCTTAGGCCAGTTTCACACTGGCGTTTATCTGTTCCGGCAGGGGAACAGCCTGCCAGATGTGTACACACGTATGCTGCCGAAAGTCCACCCGGTTTCATTCACTACAATGGGGAGCGACGTAGATCCGGGCTGGCAGATACCGCTGCACGCTGCTCCTCATTATAGTGAATGGGGCCGGGCGGACTTCTAGCAGCACACGTGTACACATCTGCCAGGCTGTTCCCCTGCCGGAACAGATAAACGCCAGTGTAAAACTGACCTTAGTAAATAGCTAATTCTGATGTAATTGAGGCACTATTTGCCGTTATTCACCATTAGGTTAGAAATAGATACAACCTTCATGGGATTTGAATGACATTTTTTTTGTTTTTTGGTGTGAGATTTTGATTGTGTTGTGCCGTTGAGTGACGGAATAAGGCACCATTCAGACAGTATATGTATTACAGCTACGAAAAACAGACCCCACCCACAGAGCCTTATTCAGCTAAGTTCAGAACTTTAAAAAGAGGACCTGTAGCATTCACTAAAATGTTGGCTACTATTACCTGTCTGTAACCGCCTAACCACCAATTCTGGTTCTGGCGCCACTATGCCCCCATTCTCATTTGGCGGAGTGCTCTAGTTCACTCCCTGTTGAGAATCACACACCCTTGAGTGAACAACTTGAATAGCATATTGGATCAGAAAATGACTATGCCCAATTACTTGGGAATGGATGAGGACTAGTAAAAATGAGGAATCTGTGGATTAGAGGCTACAGCCAGGTAATGGTGGCGACATTGTTAAAGGATGTCACCCCTTGAACTGCAGACCATTTTGTTAATGCTCCCATAACTGCAATATGGCTGGCTTCAAACAAGTCATGATGTTGTGTGTTCCTACTTGACCACGGCTCTACATTATTGTACAGGAACTGACAGCCTTGTAAATGATTATGGTGCTCAGGATAGCCCACCAATATGTTTAGTCGTAACCCCCGTGCAGGAAGTCTGTGCCTGAACAACACAGCTCCTCCATGATATAGTGGATGGGGCTGGGAACTGCACTGCTGCTCCCATCAGTGGCGGATCCAGAGTCTGGTCTCGGGAGGGGCACTTTCAGATTATTTTCTGTCCGCCGCCACAAAACAATGGTGCTTATAGAACAGACTCCACAGTGTAGGCTATATGTGTATAACAAACATATTTCACATGAAAACTTACAGTTACTTGGCTTGGCCCTTGGGGATCTCGGACGCCACTTCCACACTTTGGCCGGGGGCTCGGCGGAGCTGATGTTGTGTTTTATCCTAATGAGAAAGATTTCATAATAAGTATTTGGAGAAGGGGCAGAGGGATAGCAGAGCAGAGAGAGGCTGGTGCTGCTACTAGGGGGTCATACCATGGGGGAGTAATAAAGCCCACCATAATGCCCCCCCCCCAGTAGTAATAATTCTCCTTATAATGTGACAGTGCAAAAAATACCCCCTTGTAATGCCCCCAGTTGAGCTAATGTCCCCATAGTGGCCCCATAATGTGCCAGTATAAAATACCCCTATATAGTGCCCCTAGTAAATGACCCCATAGTGCTCCACACCCTTCTTCCTCCTAGTGCCCCCCATAATGTACCAGTATAAAATGCTCCAGTAGATGCCCTCAGTGTCCCCCATAATTTGCAAGTATAAAATACCCCTTCTTAGTGCCCCCCGTAGATAAAATACCTCTTCTTTGTGGCCTCAGTAGATGCCCCTATAGTGCCCCCAATCATGTGCCAGTATTAACAGCCCCCCCCGTGCCAGTAATAATAGCCCCCTATGCCAGTAATAGCAGCCCCCAGTAATAAGAGCCCCCCTGTGCCAGTAATAAGAGCCCCCCTGTGCCAGTAATAACAGCCCCCAGTAATAACAGCCCTTCTGTGCCAGTAATAACAGCCCCCAGTAATAACAGCCCTTCTGTGCCAGTAATAACAGCCCTTCTGTGCCAGTAATAACAGCCCCTCTGTGCCAGTAATAACAGCCCCTCTGTGCCAGTAATAACAGCCCCTAGTAATAACAGCCCTTCTGTGCCAGTAATAACAGCCCCTAGTAATAACAGCCCTTCTGTGCCAGTAATAACAGCCCCTCTGTGCCAGTAATAACAGCCCCCAGTAATAACAGCCCCTCTGGGCCAGTAATAACAGCCCCCAGTAATAAGAGCCCCTCTGTGTCAGTAATAACAGCCCCCCTTTGCCAGTAATAACAGCCCCCCTTTGCCAGTAATAACAGCCCCCCTTTGCCAGTAATAACAGCCCCCCTTTGCCAGTAATAACAGCCCCCCTTTGCCAGTAATAACAGCCCCCAGTAATAACAGCCCCCCCCTTTGCCAGTAATAACAGCCCCCCCCTTTGCCAGTAATAACAGCCCCCCCTTTGCCAGTAATAACAGCCCCCCCTTTGCCAGTAATAACAGCCCCCCCTTTGCCAGTAATAACAGCCCCCCCTTTGCCAGTAATAACAGCCCCCCCTTTGCCAGTAATAACAGCCCCCCCTTTGCCAGTAATAACAGCCCCCCCTTTGCCAGTAATAACAGCCCCCCCTTTGCCAGTAATAACAGCCCCCAGCAATAACAGCCCCCCCTTTGCCAGTAATAACAGCCCCCCCTTTGCCAGTAATAACAGCCCCCCCTTTGCCAGTAATAACAGCCCCCCCTTTGCCAGTAATAACAGCCCCCCCTTTGCCAGTAATAACAGCCCCCCCTTTGCCAGTAATAACAGCCCCCCCTTTGCCAGTGATAACAGCCCCCCCTTTGCCAGTGATAACAGCCCCCAGGTGCCAGTGATAACAGCCCCCAGGTGCCAGTGATAACAGCCCCCAGGTGCCAGTGATAACAGCCCCCGCCAGTAAAAGTATATTGTATATAATAAAAAAATAAAAATAATAAAAACACATACTTACCTCCATGTCAGTGATGCGATGCAGGCCTCTTCTGGCCTGTGTCCCACGCTGTATGGCTCAGGCGGCGCGATGACCTCATTGCGCCGCCTGCGCCGGCCTCTGATAGGCTGCAGGCACTAGGCCGGCAGCCTATCAGAGGAAGGGAAAGAGACACTCCTCTCCCTCCCCTACCGCAGAACAGGCAGGCATCTGTATCGCTGTACTGAGGACGGCGATACAGATGACTAGAGATGAGCGCTTCCACAATGGAAGCGCTCATCTCCCTGTGCCCAGCCGCCGCCGCCAGCTCGGGGAGGGGGGGGGGGGCCAATTGCCCCGTTGCCTCCCCCTGGATCCGCCACTGGCGCGCATTGAAGTTCCCAAGGATAGGACATCACTATCAAAATACTGGACAAACCCTTTAAGGCTAAAATGAGCTGCCTGACTAAAAAGTTATAACACACTGAGGGCAGCTATATCTATTTGAGACATAAATTCAAAATCAAATTTGTTCTAAATTGCTCTCGTTGCACCCAGGCCCCACTCATTTCTGTGGCGAGCCCCTGCCCCGCTGCTTTGATTGACAGGGCCAGGCGGTGGCCAAGCATTAAGGGAGGTGCTGGCCACAGAAAGGAGCAGAGCTTGAATGCAACAAGAGCAATAGTGACACCCTCATTGCCCCAAAGGCCTAATTTGCATATTAAAAAGTATCATAACTCTGTGCGCGGTGAGAGGCCGCCGCACTAAAAAGTTGGACATGCAGTACTTTTAGTCCGGCGCCCCTTCGCCGTGCACAACCGTGCTGCGCCAGAGCTCTGCCCTGTCCCCATTATAGTCAATGGGGATGGAGCGGCGGTCCGGCGAAATAGAGGCAGGACAGATCCGACAGGGTGAACAGCCTGTCGGATCCGTCCTGCCGCTAGTGTGAAAGTAGCCTAACGCAGCCTTGGATCAACAAAAGTATAACAGCATTTCAGGTGACCCACAGCTACACATGTGTTGTTTCCCATAAAAGTGGTAAGAAACACACGCACCCATGTATATCACCCTGGTTTTGCCAGAACTTGTATAATAAAGAAGGTGTTATTTAAACTGTCTGTGAACAACAAAAAAATGTATACAAAATTTGTAATTGTTTTTTTTAATTAATAAATACTAATCTATAAACCCTGTGCACCCCAAAATGTGATACCAATAAAAACTACATCTGCATATGATGGCTCAGTGGTTAGCACTGGTGCCTTGCAGCGCTGGAGTCCTAGAACCACATCTGCATGGAGTTTGTATGTTCTCCCCATGACTCGTAGGCTTCCTCCAGTTTAGGCCTCATGCACACGACCGTTGTGTGCATCCGTGGCCGTTGTGCCGTTTTCCGTTTTTTTTCACGGACCCATTGACTTTCAATGGGTCCGTGGAAAAATCGGAAAATGCACCGTTTGGCAGCCGCATCCGTGAGCCGTGTTTCCTGGCCGTGAAAAAAATATGACCTGTCCTATTTTTTTCACGGCCAACGGTTCACGGGCCCATTCAAGTCAATGGGTCCGTGAAAGAACACGGATGCACACAAGATTGGCATCCGTGTCCGTGATCCGTGGCCGTAGGTTTTAGTTTCATACAGACGGATCCGAAGATCCGTCTGCATAAAAGCTTTTTCAGAGCTGAGTTTTCACTTCGTGAAAACTCAGATCCGACAGTATATTCTAACACAGAGGCGTTCCCATGGTGATGGGACGCTTCTAGTTAGAATACACTACAAACTGTGTACAAGACTGCCCCCTGCTGCCTGGCAGCACCCGATCTCTTACAGGGGGATATGATAGTACAATTAACCCCATCAGGTGCGGCACCTGAAGGGGTTAATTGTACTATCATATCCCCCTGTAAGAGATCAGGGCTGCCAGGCAGCAGGGGGCAGACCCCCCCCTCCCCAGTTTGAATATCATTGTGCGGCCCCCCCCCCCCTCCCCTGTTGTTAACTCGTTGGTGGCCAGTGTGCGCACCCCCCCTCCCTCCCTCTATTGTTTTAATACATTGGGGCCAGTGTGCGCGCGCCCCCCAACCCCCCCCCCCCTCCCTCCCTCTATTGTTTTAATACATTGGGGTCAGTGTGCGCACCCCCCCCCCCCCCCCCGATCATCGGTGGCAGCGGAGTAGAAGATTTTCATACTTACCTGGCTGCTGGCTGCTGCGATGTCTGCGTCCGGCCGGGAGCTCCTCCTACTGGTAAGTGACAGCAATGCGCCGCACAGACCTGTCACTTACCAGTAGGAGGAGCTCCCGGCCGGACACAGAGATCGCAGCAGCCAGCAGCCAGGTAAGTATGAATCTTCTACTCCGCTGGCACCGATGATCGGGGGGGGGGGGGGGGGGGGGGGCACACTGGCCCCAATGCTATTATTACAATAGAGGGAGGGAGGGGGGGGGTTGGGGGGGCGCGCACACTGGCCCCAATGCTATTATTACAATAGAGGGAGGGAGGGGGGGGTTGGGGGGGCGCGCACACTGGCCCCAATGCTATTATTACAATAGAGGGAGGGAGGGGGGGGGGGTTGGGGGGGCGCGCACACTGGCCCCAATGCTATTATTACAATAGAGGGAGGGAGGGAGGGGGGTGCGCACACTGGCCACCAACGAGTTAACAACAGGGGAGGGGGGGCCCACTGGCCACCAATGAGTTAAAAACAGGGGGGGGGGGGGGTCTGCCCCCTGCTGCCTGGCAGCACCTGCCAGGCAGCAGGGGACAGTCATGTACACCGTTTTTTTGTATATTCTAACCTGAAGCGTCTCCATCACCATGGGAACGCCTCTGTGTTAGAATATACTGTCGGAAATGAGTTTCACGATGTAGCTCATATCCGACAGTATATTCTAACATAGAGGCGTTCCCATGGTGATGGGGACGCTACAAGTTAAAATATACCATCGGATTGGAGAAAACTCCAATCCGATGGTATAACAGAACTCCAGACTTTACATTGAAAGTCAATGGGGACGGATCCGTTTGAAATGGCACCATATTGTGTCAACATCAAACGGATCCGTCCCCATTGACTTGCATTGTAATTCAGGACGGATCCGTTTGGCTCCGCACGGCCAGGCGGACACCAAAATGACTTTTTTTTCATGTCCGTGGATCCTCCAAAAATCAAGGAAGACCCACGGACGGAAAAACGGTCACGGATCACGGACCCACGGACCCCGTTTTTGCGGGCCGTGAAAAAAAACTGTCGTGTGCATGAGGCCTTACTCCCACACTCCAAGGACATACTGATAGGGACCTTAGATTGTGAGCCCCATTGGGGACAGTGTGTACAGCAAACCGCACTATATCAGTGAGTAAAATACTAAGGGGGGTATTTTTACTTCTCCGAAAAAAATGTAGTGTGACCTCTGACGGAAACCCTGGTGAAGGTGTGAACGGAGCATTCAGTGCAGGTAACATTTTATTGAGTTTGATGTGCTTATTACTCTCCAGTATAGTAGTGTGGTATCATCTGCTCTAGTGTAACTTTTGGGATGCAAATTTTAAAATGTTGTTCTTGACATAATCCCTTCTTCCTTCCAGTCATTTCCTCACTACTTTCCATGTATAGCAAAGATGCATTAGATTTCTCAACAGCAGGTGGCGCTGGAAGTCTGGCTACTCTGTAGTATGTTTTTTTCAAATCGGTATAATAATAATTTAAAGTTTCATTTTTCTTTTATATCTATGTAAGGCTACTTTCACATCATAGGTTCTTAATATTGTAGGAAAACACTTCCGTTTTGTCCCGATTTCTTGTTAATGGGGGCAAAATTGAATTGAACAGAACGGAGTGCAGCAGAATGCATTCCGTTCCATTTGGTTACGTTTTTCTGTCCGGCACGGGATTCAGAGCATAACAGATCCGGCATGAAACGCAATGTAAGTCAATGGCGCCGGATCTGTTTTCTTGGAAAAAGAGAACGTATCTGGCGCCCTTTGACTTACAATGGTTTTAGAGACGTATCCGTTATGGCCATTTTTGAGATAATACAACCGGATCCGTTCAGAATGGATGCAGCTGGTTGCATTTTCATGACGGAAGCGTTTTTGCTGAACCCTGCCGGATCATGCAAAAATGCAGACGTGAAAATAGCCTAACAAATTAATATATATATATAATAATAAGAAAAAAAACAGCAGCACTCAGCTTGAGAAAGACCGCAACAAGCGGTTGAAATGTCGCTATTTGACACTGGGTGAATAAACTACACGTTTTTGTTTTTTTTTGGGACACACATCTTAATCATTGAATTCAGTCCCATTGTGACAGGTGTATACATTGATTACCTAGCCATGTAGTCTGCCTTTAGGCTGGGGCTACACGGTGACATGTGTTATATGACAATGGATCTAATGATTGTTAAACAGGTGCAAAAAATCCAGGTTTCATGGACATTGGGTCACAGGTTGCAAATCGCACATGACTTTTACTCGTTTGACTTTAATGTAAGTCGCGTGCAACTTTTCTGTGTTTTTGCTGTATTTTTACAGTCAAATCACAGTATTAAAATAGTCATGTTAGGCCACTTTCAAATCAGCGTTTCCATTTCGTTTAATACATCCAGATGCATCCGTTTCATCCGGATCCGTTTGTATTAAATAGAAACTGAACAAACTGGATCCTTTGCCGAAAAATTGGATCCGGCACTATTGACTTTCATTCCGGATCCGGTTTGTTCAGTTTCGCAGACTGGACACAAAGCTGCAGCTTGCAGCGGTCAGAAAACTGAACAAACCGGAACGGCATGCATCCTGAATCTGTTGTTCTGTTTTGTCCTCATTGACAGTGAATGTGAAACTAGCCATACGGTACTTTCACACTTGCGTTTTTCTTTTCTGGCATAGAGTTCTGTCCTAGGGGCTCTATACCGTAAAATAACTGATCAGTTTTATCTCCATGCATTCTGAATGGAGAGCGATCCGTTCAGGATGCATCAGGATGTCTTCAGTTCAGTCTTTTTGCTGCGGTTTTATCTCGGTCCAAAATTCCAGAACACTTGCCTGAATGCCAGATACAGCATTTTTTTTCTATAGGAATGTATTAGTGCCAGATCCAGCATTCAAAATACCGCAATGCTGGATCCATCCTTCCGGTCTGTGCATGCTCAGACCGAAAAAAAAGAGAATAAAATAAATGCTGGATCCGTTCTACCAGATGACATGGATCCGGCATTTCAATGCATTTGTAAGACTGCTCAGGATCCTGATCAGTCTTAAAATGCCATCAGTTGGCATACATTTTTACGAATCCGGCAGGCAGTTCCAGCGACGGAACTGCCTGCTGGATTCCTCTGCCGCAAGTATGAAAGTCCGCTTAGACAAGCTGCACATATTTTTTGGGTGTGCAACACATGTTGCCGTTCAGCCCCAGCCTTAGAAACTTTTCTGAAAGAATTCTAGTGTGTTCCTGTAAGGGGCCATTCACACGACCGTATGGCTTTGCGGATCGGCAAAACACAGACACCGGCCATGTGTGTTCTGCAATTTGCGGACCGCACATGGCCTCAACCATAATAGAAAATGCCTGCTCTTGTCCGCTATTGCAGATAAGAATAGGGCATGTTATATCTTTTCTGTCGAGACGTGGTACGGAATAACGGATGCGAACGGCACACAGTGTGCTGTCCGCATCTTTTGAGGCCCATAAAAATAAATGGATCTGCAGACCTTCTGCAAAATTGCGGAACGGCTACGGATCCGTACATACGGTTGTGTGAATGGGCCCTAATAGTACTGTTGTGTGTAGGAACAACAGCAACTCAGCCACAAGGTGGAGACCACGTAACGTTCCATATCCTCTGACATTAAAGAGTAGGCAGGAGCCCGCTTCGCTCAGCTAATCCTGGCATAGAACGTTGTTACAGGGTACTGATTTGCTATGCCAGCATTTAGCCAGCCTCAGGGGTACACCATTCTCCGCGGCCCCATTGATACAGTGCAGAGAATCCATATCTGTGAGAGGTCAGCGATGTGCCAGAATAGTGAATTTGAAGCGTGGTTTAAATCAGGGCTTTAGGTGTAAATTTATTTAGTAAAAGGTCAAAATCAATTAATAAAGTATATTAGAAAAATTATTTTTGGGGTATTTGGGACCTTATTATATTTTTGGGTATTTAAAAAAAAAAAAGTGGAAAAAAAGTTTAGTTACACTTAAAGGATAACTCATATTTTCACTCCATATTCAATTTTCAAATATGTAGTGGCTGATGAGGTGATAATCCATAATCACTAATTATTTTGCTCACATACCCCATGATTAATTAGATTCTGTCCATAGCAACCGCTCTTCACCAGACTTCATTCTGACTCTCTTCTAAAGATGGCCGCTGATGCCCTCAACCTGAGGCTAAAGACCGCCTTCCCTCAGTACCCAGAATTAATTCTGCTCATCTTGGGAACGCGCAGCCCCACCTCAACCAATCGGCGTTCTCCACACTTTAAACACTCCCTCTTCTCCTGAGAGCGCTATAATACTCTGTAGAACGGGATTTTGAGCTCTCTATGCAGCAAGTAAATTCTGCAGTCCGACGGGAGAGCGCATGCAGCGTCCGGGACTGCCCACTACTACGTCCTCCGTCTTCTGTATAAAGGGCACCCAACAATGCTCTTTTAGCGTCACCGCTGAGTTGCCAGGGGGAGGATCGGGCATGCAGGAATTACTAGGTAATTCAATACCTAGCCAAAAGTATAAACTAGGGAACTAATGTAAACTTAATGAGACACATCCAATTACCTAAAAAAAAAAAATTAAATATGACAGTTTACCTTTAACCCCATCTGCGGAAGCCACCTTGAGGCCTGGTAGATGGGCCCGACACGTATGTGCGCTAAGAGCTTCCATTATTCATTTATAGTCGGTATTGTACCACGTTTATCTAGAATGACCCCTATTTCTTTGCTCTATAGTTTGTATATATAACGATGTGCAGCCATTTTGTTTTTTGTTATTTTGTTTGTAGTTTCCCTTTAACATCAGTAACATCAGCTCAAATATTGTGAGCCAGGAACTTCATGGAATGGGTTTCCATGGACAAGAAACTGCATGCAGGCCTTGCACCACAAACCAAAGTGTCAACCATTGGATATATGGTGTAAAGCATGCCACCAGTGGCCTCTGGAGCAGTGGAAATGTGTTGTGAGAAATCACACTTCTCTTTCTGGCAATCTAATGGATGAGATTGTTGAGCACCAGGAGGATGTCACCTGCCTGACTGCATTGTGCAAGTTATAACGTTTAATGCAAATAATGCTATGGGATTGTTTTTGTAGGGCTCTTCTACACCCCTTAGTAAGGGTGGGAAATCTTAATGCTTCAGCACACCAAGACATTTTGGACAAGGAAGCTGGCCGGTGCCTCAACTTAACTTCGGCGGTCCACTGCCAGTGCAGGGGTTATTAAGACCGGTGTCTAAAACACTGTTCTTAATAAATGACCCCCAGAGTTGGGATCACAGTTACATTGGAGGAGTCAAATGCATTTAGAACTTCATTATCTGATTTATATAATGCAATAAGGTTCAGTGCTGGTGTTACTTATTTTTTGTGTTGAATCGGAAAACCCCTTTAAACAGGTCCTACAAGAAATATGGAGACAATTATAAAAATAGGCAGGGGGAAGCAGTTTTACAGTATATAAAACAGTCCCTAAGTACTGTAGACCTGCTTCTTCATGCCTTCTATACTTACTGTGAATGGTGATCACTGACTGCCTACTCTGTTATGTTATCCCCAGTGCCTCGTTAGTTAGTGAGCATGCCAGGCATACAGAGCACACATACACTGACAGTGTACAGATGACAGGGACAAGTGGTTTTATATTATATTAGGGTAAGGTATATCACTGTATGGGTGGGAGGCAGTGAGGGCAGCAGCAGGACTGCTCTGCATGTAAGAGTGATCTGTCTTCAGTACTGCGCTGAGAAGGACAACTTAAGTCAGTAAAATAGTACAAAATCATTTAAGAAAGTATATTGCAAAAGTAATCCTAATCGCTTCTCCTATGCTGAAAAAGATGTAGGTACTCTTTAAATGTTTACATTACAAGTTTTCCTGAATCTTTCCCCATAAAACTATACATCAATCTGCTCAGCTCCTCCTGCTCTATAACCTGCTGTCCTGTAGATTCCGTGGCATTTTGTGGTTAGAGGTGCAATTTTGATGCAGTTCTTATTTCAATATAAGGCTACTTTCACACTAGCGTTCGTCGGTCCGCTCGTGAGCTCCGTTTGAAGGGGCTCACGAGCGGACCCGAACGCAGCCGTCCAGCCCTGATGCAGTCTGAATGGATGCGGATCCGCTCAGACTGCATCAGTCTGGCGGCGTTCAGCCTCCGCTCCGCTCGCCTCCGCACGGACAGGCGGACAGCTGAACGCTGCTTGCAGCGTTCCGGTGTCCGCCTGGCCGTGCGGAGTCGTGCGGATCCGTCCAGACTTACAATGTAAGTCAATGGGGACGGATCCGTTTGAAGATGCCACAATATGGCTCAATCTTCAGGCGGATCCGTCCCCCATTGACTTTACATTGAAAGTCTGGACGGATCCGTACGAGGCTATTTTCACACTTAGCTGTTATATGCTAAAATAATGCAGACGGATCCGTTCTGAACGGAGCCTCCGTCTGCATTATTATGATCGGATCCGTTCAGAACGGATCCGATTGAACGCTAGTGTGAAAGTAGCCTTAGATACGTTTTTTTTTGTTTTTTTTGGGGGGTTTGCAGTGAATCCAGAAAGAATGATAATTATAAAGGAAGGACTAATACTTTCCCTCTCCTTCTCCTTTCTGTCCTTCTCTCTTTGGGATTGTTTGTTTTTTGTTACACATAGTATTCTTGTGCGACCATTCCAGACACTGATCTGCATCCGCATGTATAGTGCGCTGTTTAACATACAGTGTCAAAGCACACTAAATGCTCACGACATAGAGCCTTGGAAACCATTTATTTATGGCAGCTTAAATAGAAAATGTGTTATGTTGTAGCGCTTAGTTCTGTTGTTTTATAAGATTTCATTTACTTCTAATCTGTATTCATCTTTTAGGTGTTCTTCAGATGATGCAGACTCGTATTGGAGCTCTACAAAGTGCAATTGATAGGTAATTCCTATTGTCTTTTATCAATATAAAATGACTTCCATATAGGCTGTAGAGTAAACAGCTGTCTCTGTCCTTTCCAGAATCCGAACAAAGATTGTTGATCCATATAACAAAATTGTGTCCCGTACCGCACAGCTAGCACGTCTTCAAGTAAGTACTTGGCTCTCTACAGGAAAACTGAAGCTTTCTTTAGTTGGTAATACATACTAGACAGAAAGTGGATAGTATACATGGCTGTTCAGTGGTATTTTATATTCATATAAAATTATCCCCAAAAATATGCTGGACTCGGAAATTCTTAGTTATCGCCTACGCAGTTGAAGTTTTTCATGCAGCAGATGTCCCCTTACTATCTGTCTCATCCAGTGCTCCAGCGCTCCATCCTCTTCAGTACATATTAATCGTTATCCTCTTCTTTATAATGCCGGCCATTGCAGTTCAACTGCGCAGGCACAGCACTCCAGACATGGAGTCTGCGCAATAGAGCAGATAAGGGGAGTGTTGCACAGCGCTCAAGACAGGGGCTTTTGAAAGGAGCTGGAACTATCTTGAATGAAGTAAATAAGAGGGGTCAGTACTGCCAAAACAGTGCACGGGCACTATATACAAGACCAGCAGCCCCAGCCAAAAACAGCCCAAAAGAAAGACAGGGATGGAAATCGCCCCAGGATAACAGACGCTGGCACAGAATAAAGAAGTGGCCAACCCCTTTAAAGATGTTGTCTGAGAATGGGCAGAAATTCTCAGGGGCCTGAAAATGGTGTAAACAAAAAACACAAAAACGCTCACCTTTTCAAAGCGTCCCCGTTCCAGCACCATGACTCTCATCTATCCCACTTCCGGTCCCCGGACTGGAGGTGTCATGTGATGTCTACATGCACATGACCACCTATGGCCAGTCAATGGCCTCAGTGGCAAAATGTACAGGGACCGCGCTAGAACCAAGATACTGACAAGGTGTGTTTTTTCTTCTCTGTGAACACCATTGTCAAGGCCCTTGAGAAGTTTTGTCCAGTTTTAGACAATCCTTTTAACCTATAAGGCATTCTTTCCTTCAGTTGCTCATCTTGTAATACCCTTTAGTAGAAAAAAGTTCCCCACTCTAAATGCAGCAATCAAAAGACGCAAATCCTATGTGATTGGTAAGGGGGTGATAACATGAAGAAAGGTTTCTGCCCCTCCCTTTGTTTCCTTCTGTTATCTGCAGCTTTCCTCGTTCCTTACAGAGATGTAAAACTTTTTCATGCTGCTCCCCAACTTCAAATGAGTGCTACTTCTAGAATATTGATCCTGCAATCATTTGAAAGCTAGCATTCTGGCCTTTCATCTGATGCTGTAAGCTCTACCCCTTAATTTCTTGCCACAGCTGTCATTCAAAGGTAATAAATATTACAGTGTAAGTGTTAAAGGGCTTTTCTTACAGGAAATGTAAATATAAAAGAACCCAAACTACTTACCGCCCTTCGCTGGTCTCAGTGACCTGCTGTATGGCTATCGTTGGCCTGTGCAGTCATGTGCCGTACTAACCGGCATCACTGCCGAGGTGACCTCTCAGGCATCTCTTAGTAGAAGAGTGTACTGCTTCTAATTTTTGTTTGATCATTTTTGCTGCTTCTGTCTTTATCCCTTACCCCTATATCATTTATAGAATAATACTGGGCCTAGCTCTGAACTTTATATGTTATTCCTTTTATATACAGCTGATGTTAACAGACTAGTTATTTGGCATATGCTTACTAAAAAAACTGTAGTTCTCCAGCGAAAGAGACGTTCTTTTTAACTAAGCATGTGCCCTGCCTCTCCATTCATTCTCTATAGGACTACTGGAAATAGCTGAGCGCGTTTCTCTGCTATCTCTGGCACTCCCATAGAGTATGACTGGAGCAGCAGGGTGCATGCTTGGCCTGGTGCTCCATCGGGAGTTCAGGACAAGAGAACGGGACCCCTGATGGAACAGTCTCACACAGACTGTGCAGGGCCGCTCCCCTAACTGATAACAACCAGTTGTACTTTTATTCATAAAGGAATAATAGAGGAACTGCACATCATAGCCTCAGAAGTGAAGGTGCTCCAGAATTGTTATTACATGGGGAATGCAAGTACCATAATTACTTAAACAGGCATGTCAGGAGAGGTGACGGGTACTAATAGTAGATTATTTATACGTCAGTCTAGTCTGATTTGAGTATAACCTTTTATGCCTGGTGGCGCACACACCGTCCTACACAACAGATGCATTTTTTTCTGCATTTTCTTTACTTGCCTTCCATCAGCGCTGTCTATCCTTTCTCCCGATCCTTATCAGCGCTGTCTATTCTTTCTCCCCATGCTTTCACCTTTCCATCAGCGCTGTCTATCCTTTCTCCCCATCCTTTCCATTAGAGCTGTCTATTCTTTCTCCCCATGCTTTCCCCTTTCCATCAGTGCTGCCTATCCTTTCTCCCTATCCTTCCCCTTTTTATCAGAGCTGTCTATCCTTTACCTCATCCTTTCCATCTGCACTCTCTATCCTTTCTTCCCATCCTTTCCCTTTTCCATCAGCGCTGTTTATCCTTTTTCCCCATTCTTTCCATCAGCGCTGTCTATCCTTTCTTCCCATTCTTTCCATCAGCGCTGTCTATCCTTTCTTCCCATTCTTTCCATCAGCGCTGTCTATCCTTTCTTCCCATTCTTTCCATCAGCGCTGTCTATCCTTTCTTCCCATTCTTTCCATCAGCGCTGTCTATCCTTTCTTCCCATTCTTTCCATCAGCGCTGTCTATCCTTTCTTCCCATTCTTTCCATCAGCGCTGTCTATCCTTTCTTCCCATTCTTTCCATCAGCGCTGTCTATCCTTTCACCCCATCCTTTTCATCAGCACTGTCTATCCTTTCTCAGTAATAGTAAAGGCCGCTCTCACCTATTCCTCTGCTAGACGAGCAAGGATGCCGCACCTGGATGCGATTGAGACAAATAATGGAAGAAAAATCCAGCTCCACGTCATAGCTGGAAAACTTGTTGGTATTCCGGTAAGAGGGGGGGACCACAGAAGAAAATTATTAAACAGAAAGGCATTTTGGATTTTTCAGTTGGATTCGCGACAACCAAGGGGTCTAAATAAAAGGCACAAGCTTATCTTACAGTATTGAGGGGATGTTTTGTGTTGCTTTTTTGTTATTTTGTTTTGTTTTTATTTTATGTATTTGTTTTTTTTTGTTTTTTTTTCAGTAGGGCTATATGTGTTTTTGTTATTTTTTAGTTTTCACAATTTTTTGTATATGTTTTTGTATTATTCTATCAACACTTAAAACGCTGATGACTTAGTGTAACAGTAATTGTGCCTGGTGTGTTTTCTCTGGGCCATGTGACCTATTGATTGCACGGCTAGCTGATTAGGGAACACTTAAGGCACAATCCTTTGCAAGTTTCACATGTCATGAAGAAGGACCAAAATTGTTACATGGTCTGAAATGCGTTGACGAAACTGTCCTGTATTTGAAGATTTTAACCGCATGAATAACGTTTTCCTGCTATGACGTGGAGCTGGATTTTTCTTCCATTATTTGTCTATCCTTTCCATCAGCTCTGTCTATTCTTTCTCCCTATCCATTCCATCAGCTCTATCTATCCTTTCTCCCTATCCTTGTCATCAGCTCTGTCTATGCTTCTCCCCATCTTTTGCATCAGCGCTGTCTATCCTTTCACCCCATCCTTTTCATCAGCGCTGTCTATCCTTTCTCCCCATCCTTGTCATCAGCGCTGTCTATCCTTTCTCCCCATCCTTGTCATCAGCGCTGTCTATCCTTTCTCCCCATCCTTGTCATCAGCGCTGTCTATCCTTTCTCCCCATCCTTGTCATCAGCGCTGTCTATCCTTTCTCCCCATCCTTGTCATCAGCGCTGTCTATCCTTTCTCCCCATCCTTGTCATCAGCGCTGTCTATCCTTTCTCCCCATCCTTGTCATCAGCGCTGTCTATCCTTTCACCCCGTCCTTGTCATCAGCGCTGTCTATCCTTTCACCCCGTCCTTTTCATCAGCGCTGTCTATCCTTTCACCCCATCCTTGTCATCAGCGCTGTCTATCCTTTCTCCCCATCCCTGTCATCAGCTCTGTCTATCCTTCTCCCCATCCTTGTCATCAGCGCTGTCTATCCTTTCTCCCCATCCCTGTCATCAGCTCTGTCTATCCTTCTCCCCATCCTTGTCATCAGCTCTGTCTATCCTTCTCCCCATCCTTGTCATCAGCTCTGTCTATCCTTCTCCCCATCCTTTCCATCAGCGCTGTCTATCCTTTCTCCCAATCCTTTCCAGTTTTTTTTCTTTCTGTTTGTCATGTATTTTTCTAGATTTACAATATTATCCTTGCACCAAAGTTTTGTAAGGGAAGATTTCACTTATTAGAGTATTTTTATATATTTGCACCATAGCAGCAATCCAAATCAGAGCCATGTAAAAGTGTCACTTTATTTTCTCTCTCCTGTCCGATCTTACGTTGTGCGCAGGGAGGTGTGGGTAGATTGCAGGGTGGTACAGTTGCCAAGGCAACCATACAAGGTCCTAGGAGTCTCTCATTCACGGGGCTATTAATTAGCACAGGACCTGTACAGGAGACTCCTCAGACATAATACTGTTGCCTTGGCAACTCTACCTCCTAGTGCGCTACCTAAGGGTCTCTGC